>NC_140586.1:781590658-782790658 GCF_964204655.1 Triturus cristatus | reverse complement strand
TCACCCCTATCTATCACGAGTGCTCTACAATAATCTCAATTGCTCGGGATAGTTACAGCACATTATTTATGTGCAAGAACCCGGAACCCTGGAGGCTCACTCAGAGGACAACGGACACTAGGTCAACAAATTAATGGTAACATTCACGAAGGACATCCTCTATTTAAACAACCGGCCTGTGTATGGATAATTGAAGCAGTTTAAACCAGCTGCTGATGTTAGGATGTTTAATAATGCATGAGAAGAATATTTGCTGCTTGTATACAAGTGTGTGTGTGATTTCAACAGGAAATACATTGACTAAATGGAAGAGACCAAATTCTGTTCTATACAAGGAACAGTTGGCTGGATTAGGACTATAGAATGTGAAGCTGCAAATGATAACCGATTGATTAAAGGAGGACATTTTAAATAAAGGGTTTTTTTTTTACACAGGGATAATTAGTAACAAAGGAAATATTGCTGAATTTAGTAGCAGAAATGTAACCCAAAGGGTAAGCGGGGCTCCCCTAAATTAAGATCATATTTAACATCATTAGGCATGACCATTCAAAACATTACAATCTTGGTTAGTTCTTACTCTCATGACAACACAGACTATTGTCAAAGTCTGTTCAGGAGAAAAATGGCACAGATCTCTTACGAAGGTCTCCTCTTCCATCCCTGGATCAGACGTTTTTCTTGATTCAGAAAGGTAGTCTCCAAAGACAAATACAACCTCACGCTTTTATAGGCCCCAATGTGAAAGGCAGCTTTTCATGAGTAGGCTTCTGTGGAGAAGGGATGCTCATGAGTTCTTAAATCAGCGCTGCTAAGCGCTCCATCTTGTTTCCTTAGTGTCCGTGTTGAGTAAAGGCAGAGACTGAACTCCCAGGCCTGTACTCCTCGCTACCCTCTCCACCCACGAAGAGACACTTTTGGCGATCATCATGGGAAGACCTATACTGAACATGTGCAATGAACAAATGTTAGTCACACTTTTCCAGTGCTCATAACCAAGCACTCAACTAGAACTTCAAGTAGAGATGTTACCATTTAAAACTACAGCAGCGGCTAGTCTCTCACAAAAACCACATTTTACAGCAACTATTTGGAGAAACATAGTCCTAAAGTAAGCGAGTGAATAGGGGGGATAAAAGTAATTCATCTTGCATGCATTAAGGATTAAAATATTTCCAGTAGTGAACTGTTCATGAGCATGTGGTAACATGATCTGAAAAAGAGTGGTGCAGCCAAAAATCCCCCCCAAAAAATGAAAAAGTCTCCAGTTCAAGTACACATTTCAGAATTCATCCCCAAAAGAAACAGGGGAGGGAAACTAGTCTATAAGTGAAAAACTAATTAAAAAATGGCTAAATAACACAGTATGAGGGAGCATAAGAAAACCCACTGCGTGGCAGCTGGAGTTAAACTCCTCTGGCCACTGGATGCGACAGTCTGATAGCTAGAAGATTATCACACATGGAACTTGTATTTATGGTTCATTAATGCAAAGCCTTATTAGGGCAAGAGCCTTAAGGAAGTGGTGCGAGCTTTAGCTCGGGTTGCACTATTTACAGGTTCCAGTATGAAAACATGTAGACATGTTTACAAAGTATAACGTTATGAGGCTAAATAAATGCTCTCGGAATGCCCTCTGATTAGATGCAAATAATTGTAGAAATTTGAAAACAAGATTTGATTGCTTTCATAATCATATGTACACAAAAAAAGCAACCAAAAAAAAAAACTTTTGCCTAGCTTCTGTATACTTTTAAGTACCATTTATTTGAAGCATCATTTGGCAAAACGTGTTTTATACAGGCTAGCATTTCCCAAAAAAGTAATAATGAAAAATCAGTGTAAAGCCAGTTTAGGGGAGATTTTAGGAAACGTGAAAATAAATAAGCATTCACAAAGCGTATAGTCTGGCGTTGGTTGACAGCTGTTTAGATTTGTCAATAAGTTTTGTTTTGACTTGGTTTTTCTGTTATTTTTATGAGAGCTGCCGGGCGTCACCAATTAACCCCTTGTGTGCCCTTGACGGAACCACGCCGTCATGAGCCACGGGCGGCGTGTGCTCATGAGGGCGTGGTTCCGTCATGGAGCGGCCGCTCCTCCCACGCGGCTCGAATTCCCCGCCTGTGCGGGCGAATTAGAGAGTGGGCGGAGTCGTGACAGAACCACGCCGTCATGAGCACAGCTCGCCCGTGACTCATGACGGCGCGGTTCCGTCATGAGCACCGCGCGACCGTGCTGCCCCCAAACCCCCCCAGCGCTGCGGCGGAATTCGCGCCGCAGCGAAGGGGTTAAACAAAAACATTGGCTTAAACAAAAAATAAAAAATGTTGGTCTCAAAAATCACATGGTGCCACAGTCTTCCCTTGCAGAGAAGGAAACTATTTTCTGTGAGAATGTGTCCCTTTTGGAAGAGCAGAATGCAGTCACTCACAGCGAAGTTAACCAAACATGAAGTTGTGTAACTGTAATAAAAATTAAATGGCTCGGCTAACACCAGACCTAATTAGGGGCCTATTTTTAAAAGAAAGTCACTAATTTAAAACTTGTTATATTTCTTGCATTAGTGCAGATTTACGACTTTCAATTATTCCCAAAAAGTTACAAATGTAGGCCTAGAAAATGGTTGAAACGCATTTAGCATGAACAAATATGCATGTGTATATTTGCTCACGTGAAAATCTCCTGAGCATTTGCAAGTTCACTTTTCATAGAAACCCTTTTTTGCCACAGTGGAAAAAGATTTACTTCTGCCCTTGTCAGGAGTACATTTTCAACATTTCCCAATGTGGGAAAAACTTAGATAAGAGAGTTGGTGAAAACCCTTAAACATGTGACTGTGCAGATACTCAAAAAGGGATGTCCAACCCTAAATGCACCGCTTCCTGCTACTTCTGGGGCCAGTATATAGATTTGCGGAAAGGTGGTAAAATCAGAGCATTGCTGGCATCCAAACACGGCTAGAATATGAATCCTGGCATAATCAGAAGCTATTATCAGAGCTCTGATATAATGAGAATGCTGCCATTATTTGTCATCTCACTTCATAGCACCAAAGGGACAGTAGATTTATGAAGCCTCCAGTCACATGGACAAGTAGAAATTTTATATAATTCCACACCCCAGCAGCAGGGACAAGGAGTCCTGTTGCAGTTCTAGTAACAATGCAACACACATCATACACACCTGCCATATGCTGGTTAAGAACAAGAAGCACAATAAAAGTATGCATTAGCAATACCGAGAAACCGCGAATGCCACCCACTGAGAAATGTACCCCCAAATCAACAAAGATGCTGCTAACAGCTGGGCAAATTTGGGGACACTGGGTAAATTTAAAAAGGCAAAAGTACATTTATCAATGTGTGACTGAAATAAAAAATAGATCACAGTATCAGCAGACAATATCTAAAACACATTTAGCTCTACCAAAAGTCTGAGAATATAAGTGGACAGACTATCAGCAATCATTAAAGTGAAATAAAAATAAAAAAGTCCCCAAAGGCATTTTACCCTAGCAGCCACGCATATGGATAACACCATCCTACTGCCATGGTGTACTGTGAAGAGATGCAGTGCCATGAGCACCATCTGTTTCTAACGTGAAGTTAAAGTGGCACCTGTGCCAGCATGTCCCACAAGCTGTTTTACTGCTATTACACATGGAAGCAATGCCTCGGTCAACTTACAAACTAGGCCTGTGCAACATTTTCCAGGACACTTTCGTAATTTACAGAATGCACTTGAAATGCGCACAATCCTTTGCAGCAAAAGACTGGCTTCACAGAATATGCCTCGAAGGGGACCGGTTCCAGGAGAAAATGCAGAATACAATCAAAGTTAATTTCGCTTTTTTTTTTTTTTTTTTTTTTTAATGACATGTGGCATAATTCAAGACCCCCTAAAAAACTCAGCAATTTCACACACTCTTAGTATATTCAGAAATATACACCATAACAACAAATTCATTCCAGTGGTGTGAATACATTTTTACATTCAGGCTTCCATAAAAAAAAAAGCTATACACATTTATTCAACACCATACTTAATATTTTTCTCCAACAATTATTGTTTTGTTCTTGATTGAAAAAGGGACACAATTTCTTGAACACTGATGTCATAACACTTACTTGATCTAAATTTCTCTTTGAGCGAATCCAGATCTTCTTTGAGGGCAACCTGCATCCAAACTAAGCCAACGCAGGCTACTACACAAGCAGCCAGAATGACGAAAGCACATAGTGGATAAAAGATCTTGCAGCAGCGAAGGTATTCACCCCTAGAAAAATAAAATGTAGGCTTTTTACCAAATTTCGTGAAATTATATTTTCAACAACTAACATCTTAAGACAAAGTGGAGCAATAAACTATTTAATAGTACCGGAAAAGGGGTATGGGTGGGAGGGCTTGAAGAGGTGCGCATCTGAATTCAAGATCATGCACATAAAATGGGGGTTCACACATTTACAATTCACAATCACATTTTTACTGTTTAAGTTATTTCCATAGAATCACATGAATTTTGGTCAAGTCCAAAGCTAACATTAGAACCGAAGGCAATAACCAGAGTTAATACTAGCCTCACAGTAACTTGAACACTGCAAGTATACATACGTAGGATGATGCAATGGGCAAGGGTAAATAATTTATGTCTGTTTATTTACGGGCACCTTTCTATGAACACCCCAGCAAACGCATTCTTCAACAGACTACTGCGTAAAATCTGCCATCTTCTCCCACCATCAATCATTTTGATGGTCGAGGGGGCCAAAGTAAATATGTGCTTATATTATGCCCACATGCTTTTTTTAGGGGTGGCAAAGGAAATTCCAGTACAAAATGCCCGTGTTAATTACTGAACTTTATGGAACAGGTGTCTGGAACAAAAGGATTGGGAGCTACCACTAGCCTTCTGGTTCCCTCGGAGTAGTCGCACTCCCGGTAGGCTGGGTCGAGAATATGCACCTGCCCACCATGTGAGGCCAAACTCCAAAACACTGCGCCCATTTCTATGAAGCCTTGGGAGCAGACAGTGCAAAAGAATGCAGCCAACCCTCTTCTGAAAAAAAAAAAACCTTTTTTAGGTCGAGCCTAGAGCAGCGCATGCGCCGCTTGCTCGACTTTTAGTAAGGGGGTTTTCAAAGTGCTACCCACAAGCTTTTGCTGGCCTCAAGCTTGTGTGCACGCTCGCGTTCACGCGCGCAGCCACCATCAGCCTTTCTTATCTCTTCCTCCGCATCGCTGGCCATTACTTTCACTTTCGCGGCCGCATGCCTTTTTAGGTCTCGGGACCATCCGGTCTGCCGAAGGCAGAACCGGAAGTCCGGAGATTTAATGTTTTGGAGAAGAGGGGCTTGAACCCGCCCCTCTTCTCTCCTCTTCTCCATTGGCTGGCCTCTTAAATGCTGGCCAGCCATTGGATAAGAGGCTTTGTCTCTCCGAACAGGCCCCGTCCTTTTCAGATTCGGGGGCGTGTTTTTCGTTACTTTTCGATGGGCGTGTTTAAACGACCCGAATCCGAAAACACGCCCCCAATCCGAAAATGCCGCTGCCTTTCTCCGAGGCATTTCTGCTTTCACCTCGGAGAAAGGCAGTGGTGTGCTTGTCTCTTAGGGTACTGCCAGATTGCCCCTGAGGCCGATATGACCCTTGTAATTTTACAAACCTGTTCCACTGCACGCTTGTGGTCAACAATATGATGCTTGCACTATTTCCGTTTAAATTAGGAGACCCACATCAGTTGCGAGCCTACCAAAATGTAAAAGAGACGTTTAAGAGTTTTTGAAACCCAAAAAGCGTGGCTGCCCCTCGGTGTGTGCCAAATTCTTTCGGTTTCAGATGTCCTGCTGGAAGGTGGCAAGTCCGTTGGAAGGTTCGGGAGTAGGCGGCCTTTGTGAGATTGACGAGTGACGTCGACAACCGTCAGGAGGACAAGCATCTCCTCTTGTAGCCATCTTGGAAGCGATATCTTTGCGCCTTAACAGAGGCATCGCGACACTCTGCTTATTCTGTAGCACCGCAGCCCGAGCATTTACTACACTGTCATGTCCATGTACCGTGGCACCCCCGCCGGCCGCCACCAGGGCCGATACGATCACAGTTCTGGGGGACCCCGTGGGAAGCGTGGGCCCGAGGCGGCCATGCTGCGGCGACCTGAAGAGGAGGAGGTGGTAGAAGACCGGCGGCCTGAAGATGAGGCCGAGCCGCTCGAAGAAGCTGAGCCTGAGGAGCCGTGGGTGCCCATTAACTTGGACATCAAGAACCTCCTCAAACCTGGATAAAAGCCTTTCACCCAGCGGTGTAGCCTCTTCGTAGGCAACCTGCCACCCGACCTGAACGAGGACGAGTTTAGGAAGCTCTTCAGCAAGTATGGCCAACCCAGCGAGGTGTTCATCAATCGTGACCGCGGTTTTGGCTTCATCCGCCTGGTGAGCATACTCTTGGGGCGGGAATGGAGATGGCGGGATGTGCTAATGCCGGTCGCAGTGTTCCCTTTGTAGACCTCCCCGTGTAATGTGCACATTTTGTAGACCATTCTGCAGCTCTATGATGTTCCGTCACCTATGTAGAGCCCACGTGTAACGAGCGCCCTTCCATTGTGCGGCCCGTGTATCGTTGTGTAGTGCGCTGAGTAACATCTTGCCCCCAATAGAATATATTGTGCGTCAGATGACCCCATGCATAAAGCCTCTTATATAAACCGGTTCTTTGGTACAGATCACGACGTAACCCATAGTCCAGTCCAGAGAATGGTTGCGCATAATTTTGTGTTTTCTCTAGTGTGTGATGCGGAGCTACCTTTGAGTTAGCAGTGCAACTGCTTTCAGCTAGATCCCAGCACAGCCAGGTGCCGCGCGGAACACTTCTTTTCTGTTACATTCCATGGACTCCACTACTCGTAATGCAGCTCCCTCTTTACACTGGACATTGTGTACTGTGGCAGGCGGTTAATGACATGAAGCACACTTAATACAGAGTCTTTTAATTCTGAAATCTGCCTAGTTTAAACGCCCCACTCGCGGTTTTCCACTATTTCTCACATCTAATACGCATATAATAATCTCTAACTTAAAATGCCCATTAGCGTAGATCAGGGGTCTTCAGACCGGGGGGGGGGGGGGGGGGTAGGTACCAGGTTCTGGCACAAAAAAAACCCAATTATACTGCTAACAGTGCTTTGTTTATAAGTGTAAAAATGTCGCCTATAATACAGAAACAGTGTTTCCCTCACCCCCTAATGTCTGTGTATATGTGGCTCAGTGTATTTGTGTGGCTGTGTGTGTGGCTCTGTGTGTGTGTGGGAGGCTCTATGTGTGTGTATGTATGTGCCTCTGTGTGTGTGGCTCTGTGTGGGTGGCTTTTTGTAGGTGGCAATGCCAATAGCTCTAACTTAAACAATGCTGAGACCATTGCATTGTAAATGCTTGTTTATCTCGGCTTGTTCCTTTAGCAATAGCGACGTGCTTGATTATATCTTTTTCTCGCTTATATTTCCAATAGCCCCTTACGCACACACTGGCATAATCTGTTCCACCCGCTGTGCCTGATCATCACTTTTTCGGTTGGCGCCTGCCACGATGACGAGCAGCCTTGACCCCATATAAGAATGTCATAGATTTATCTATCACATACCCGATCAACAATGACATTCTTGTTCTTGTTCTACTCTCCTTCCCGCTCCCAACCCTTGTGTGTTTTCAATAATACCACCACCAACCTCTGCTAAAATCAAACCTCCTTCCTCCTCCTCTTTGACCCCATCCAACACCCCCTGTCAATGTGAGTTGTGTCTTTTCATCCCTTTTATGCTTGTGTGCGCTCTTGCCTGTGTGCTTTGAGTTACACATATTTCTTTCGTTCCCCTTTCCTCTGTTCTGAGAATTTTTATTTCTGGAGGGCTCAGAAGACGCAGCTTTGATTCATGCGCGTGCTTTACAGTTTCCACCTACATCCGAGCCCTTCTGCTGCCTCAGCACCCTCTCCACCCGCTCTGAGTCCAGCATCCCCGGGATGCAGCTAGGGGTGGCAGCGGCTGGTGGGTGTGATTTCTCTTCGCGCCGGGCAAATGCGGAAACAAACATGTTTACGCCCAGACCCCACATTTATAGGGCGCTGTTTAAAGTCAGCAGGAGGCTGGATTCAACGGGGAATGACAGTGAAGCCAGGTGGGGTATGGGGGGCTGTTTCCCTTTGTGATTTGTCTCTGGTTGTAGCCCATGTGGTACGCAGCGTGTAAATGAAACACATCTCTAAAAGTGACTTACAGCAATGGTCGTTATGAGGAAAGAGTTATGAACAAAGAGAGGTGCTGAAATCTGGAGTCGCTTTCAATTATTTCAGACCTTGTCAGAGCCGTTTCTGAAAATGGGAGTGGCACTTTTTTGCACAGCTGTCCCTGCTGGTTCGCGCCTTTGCCTGGTGTCTTTGACGGTTTCAATTAGGAGGGAGGGTGAAACTTTGACCCAATTATCTAGACATTTGCACCATTTCTTCCTATTCCAGCAAGCAGCAGAGAGTGTGGGCACAGAGCAGGGCGTGCGAGGCTCTGCTGCTTTGAATATGCTACCCAAAGGAGGTGAATAAATGAAACCACTTTATAAGCATATTTTTGTTACTTACAAAATGTGCATATTTCATATTCATTACTATTGAGCGGAGTATTTCCAGATACATGGTTTACGTAAGAAAGGGGTCCCGGCAATGAAGAATGTTCAAATGTGTTTTTTTGGGGGGGAGGAGGGGTTGCTACTGCCACTCGCACATTGCCATTCATAATTTGGTTTTATTCATTTGTTTCTTCTCGTGCACTGGGTGAATCCTATCTCCACTCTGCATGGACAGCCTTCAGCAGGGCACCGGTGGGTGGCATACGATATTTTCATATTATAAAGCCATAGGATAACTGGTTGGCATGTGGCAGCCACTGCACAAAAACAAAGATGTTTGTCACAAAAAGAGCGAGCCTTTCGTCTCTGTGTCCCAGACCCTTTTGCTGGTTCCACCCTGGCTGCAACTGGGTCAAAAATAGTAGGGAGTATTGTTAAAGGATGGCTAACGTCTTAAAAATAGAAGCTTCAGGCAGTGTGTGCTTTATAGACATCCCAGGGCCCACGCTCTGCATGGTGATACATTCAGCATGCCTGGTCTCAGTCTAAGGGTGGTTAGAATTACAATGTGCAGAATGCCTTTATTTTATATTCTCAGCAAGTAACCATGTATTATTTTGAAATGTGTAATTGTTCTGAAGACTCTAAGCCCTTACCAGTATCTAAATAGGTCTCCACCAAATGTTGTGTGAGTATAGGTGAGTCTTTATATGAGTCTTTATAGCGCCTCGTTGCCCCCAACGAAGCATTGCAGCATTGTCTCAGCATGGAGTGTCTAAAGGAATACATGAGCTCCATTCGGTGCTAATGGGTATTTCAGAGATGACCCACAGAGCAGCGGTCAGCCCGGATTACCCGCCCATAATGAAACAAACCTTGCCTTCTGCTTTATTCTAAACACTGTAAATATCAGAGGCTACTGTTAACAATTGAATTATATGTTATTTTGTGATCACTGTTTTCATAATTGCGTCTATTTCTATACTTGTATGGCCTCGCAGTGATCTCCGAAATCTAGATCCTGGGAATTCTTGTTGGCTGTATTCATCTTGACAAAGTGGGAAATTGCTGAATTTGGGATGATAGGAATGTTCGATGTAGTGTTAATTGGTGGTTGCTGTTGGTTCAATCGGGTGGAAATGAAATATCTAATCTTCAGAGCATACCTAGTTTACGAGTGTGTATACCCTAGAACGCTGTCCTTTCCTTCTTTGTGCAAGGTTGCAAGGTTGCAAGGTTCTTCATTTAACTGACCAGATTTTCTATCTATCTATCTATCTATCTATCTATCTATCTATCTATCTATCCATCTATCTACCTTTTAGTCTTGGGCCAATAACAATACAGTATACAATTTTATTCAGCTAATATATTTTCCACGTCTCACACTTTCACTTTGTTTTGCAAAATATGCTCTTCTGTTTTTGTTTAAAGTTTTAGGTGAGTGTGCCGGTTTGTCCACGTCTAAAAGGGGCACATATGCTAACAGCCAGCACCTGTAGTGCTCACCGAGGTATGTTTACATATTAGCATTACTGCTTAAACCGTATACCTTAAGAAGTAGGTAATTAATCAGGATTTACTTTTCCACTTCTCACTAGCTTGCAGAAGCTTGCTGAATACATCCTGTGTTGTCGCATTCCTTGAGTTGGTTTACGACCAGATCTATAGCTCCTCTTTCAGAGTGAGATAGATGCAATTGGTCACATCTTCTTTATCAAAGGTTTTGCAATAGACATGCACCCGGGCGAAATGCTTTAGTTCCAATCAGAGTACATTTAATCTGCAAAGATCAGAGGCGATTCATTTGCTCCAAGGACCCGATCAACTAATACCTATTTGCAAACCGTGATGTGCAATTTGCACATTGACTGGTTGCAAATGGGTGCCCACGTTATAATAAGACCTCCATGCTAAGTGTTCACTCCGCACATTTAAATTTTGCAAGGGGTCGCAAAATGACCAAGTATTGAATATTAATTAGGGTGGTGAAATTTGCATCCCCTGTGATTGTCCACATTCAGGGACCATGGCCTTCAAGGGACAGCAGACCTCAGTCCCTTCATTTTCTTTTCCATATGTGAAACTCATTTTCTAAAAGTAGCCCACGTCCATTAAAGGGACTAGCAGAGGTTCTGACAAGGAGTGAAAGACAAAGTGAAGAGAATATGGAATACAGAGCTGGCCTAGATCAAACATGGAGTTCGAGGAGAAAAGTAGGCCCGGGACAAAATGTCAATTACACTGGCTTAATTTGTGTAATTTCAGAAATTTCAAATTACGTTTGCTATGTGAAATTCCATGATTACATACACTTAATAAGAAAAATTCTTACATTATGTCACGTTGAGTAATTTATTGCCATTTGCAGTATAAATTTAGTGCGAATGCACCAATCGTGGTTAAAAATTACGGGGAATGCACAGGAGAACGAGAACGTGAGCTGCTGTTGTTCACGATGCTTCTGTTTTTCTTGCACTATTACTTTAAATCAAAATGCATCCTTGTGTCTATTTTAGACGCAAGGACATATTTCACACCAAAATACTTTTTTGTATAAAAAAAGAAACAGCCCTCAATATTAAATATATTTGTCGATAAATGTGTGTTATTGAAAAAGAAACTACTGCACTTTGCACACATGTGCAATCTATGGTGGGGACCATCATGAGACCTCTACATTAGTGGCAGGATAATGACATTGCAGAACTTTGCAAAGTGTAAGTGTACATATACGTCCAGCCATACAATTATCTCAACGCACTTTATGTTGGCTTGCAAAAATTATGCTTTAGAGGGCAAATTGCCAACAGGTCACAGCAGAAACCAGCATTGGCATAGCCAATAGGTCTCGCCTTTGGGACCTTATAAGTTTTTAGCCATGCAACAGTTGATGTTATTGCACCAAGGATATTGTGCTGCATAACTAAATACTTATAAGGTCCAAAAAGCGAGACCTATTGGCTATGCCAATGCTTGATTGAATGCCCATTTAGTCTGTGTTCCTTTTCAGTAAAATCGAATAAGCAGTACCTTCCCTTGTACATATTCTATAATCTTGCTGCAGATCAGGTTGCCTTGTTGCATTCCCCATTTCATATGTCTCTGTGTGTGCATCTGTATCATGTGGGCGTGATCTCTCTCTCTCTCATATATATATCTTCTGTGTATTAAGCTAAGAGAGGTTTTGGTGCAGACGGAATTTAATAGGATCATGTACAACTTTGCCACTGACAAGCCCTGCTTCATGCAAGCCATCATTACATAATGTGGGTGAGATACAAACAGCATAATTGTTTTTATCACAACTTCGTTGGCGCTTGTGTAGATTTTAATATTGATAAATCAACATGACTAACAATTCATTGAAATTTAAAACTTTAAAAAATCATGTCTAACATGTATAGTGTAAGAATGGCGGTCATCGGTTCTTCATCTTCTCTGTGGAACGTCCTGTGGATAAAGAGTTATTGATAATGTTTTTGAGAGGGATAGCTGCTCATGTTGATAGAAGAAACGCTTTGAAAATTATAGGGGGACAGGGGTTGGATGGGCAGCCAATCGAGCTGATTTTACCCAGTCCTGAAATTTTAGGTTGTAATTTCTTGAAAGGATGTAATAGATGGAGATTGTTTTTGTGCTGTGATGGGTTTTAGTTGTATAATTGGGGGCATCAGCGTTTTTTAACTGCTATATGTCAATCTTCAGAAAGTGGGGTAGAAATAGGACTGCTTCCTGGATTATGAAATTCCAGTTTAATTGTATGGAGTTCCTTGGTAGGGCACCTGCCATTGTTGATCCTGCTTCATCATTGAATTTGTTTCAACTTTTCATGTAGGATTTGTATATTTTCTTGGGTCTTGCCCACACATTCTGTCGTGAGGGTTCACTTGGATCTCGAAGTGTTGAGATTTGTTCTTTTAATTTTTTTGAACTCTTCATTCATCTAAGGAGCTTGGTTTCTCTTTTTGCCATGCTATATTGGGATTATTATGTTGCTGGCTTAAGTCACCCATTCATAGGATTTCTGTGAGTTTTTCTCCAATTGTATGTTTGTGATTAGTTGAGATTCCATATTCTTCATGTTTACTTTGTTCTATTGCCTATGTTGCTGCGGCATGGCAGTATTCTGTAGATGGTTTTTTTTTTCGAGATCTTGAGCGAAAAGGTGACGCAATGATCACTATTTTACTTGTGAATTTCACTGAGTACCGATTAGCTTTAGATTGTTAAAGATGGCATCCAATCTATGACCTTGTGCATAGGTACAGAGATAATCTGTAGTAAGCTGGTCAAGTTACATATATATATATATATATATATATATATATATATATATATATATATATATTCACTTAAAAAACCATAGGTTTCACACAAGTTATAGTTAGCTGTACATTTCACTCGTAAAAAACCAATGAAATTCCACGTTATAGTTAGATCAGGTAACTATAACTTGCGCGACCGCAATGCACAATGTGTCATTTGAGATGTCATCATTGATGTGATGAGTGATGTCACTGACCATGTCATGAGTGATGTAATATGTGACCTCATCAGCAGTGGATTGCGGTCGCGCAAGTTATAGTTACCTGATCTAACTATAACGTGGAATTTCATTGGTTTTTTACGAGTGAAATGTACAGCTAACTATAACTTGTGTGAAACCTATGGTTTTTTAAGTGAATTTGCAAGGTTTTTTAAATGCTAATTCCTAACTATAACGTGTGTGAAACCTATGGTTTTTTCAGTGAATTTGTACGGTTTTTTAAATGCTAAGTTATCTATTTATTGTTAATTTTTGCGCACACGGTGTGCTTTGCGCACCGTGCGCGCGCTGTGGGCACTCGGTGCACTTCGCGCACGGAGTACCCACCTTGCGCATTTCGTACCGTGCACGCCTCGCCATTTTTTACAAAAAATCTATTGTTTTTTTCTCCCTTGGGGGTCCTTAGATTTATATATCAAATGTGATTGTTAATTTTTTTTTACCGTACGCGTACGGTAAGCTTACCGTAAGCGCACTCCGCGATTTTTTTAAAAAATTATTAAATTTATTTTTCATACTTTTTGGTCCTTTGTGAACCCCCTGACTAACGCTAGGGGGTCTGCAACTCTCTTCGTTGCCCCCTTTTCATGTTATCAACCTTTGTTTTTCAGTGCGAGAGACAGAAAATGGCGGCCGATACTTCCTGGTTTCGACCGATTCGAATGTTTACTTTGATCTAACAACCAATCAGAATCGTGCTCGCGCACGTCACCGTACGCGTACGGTAAGCTTACCGTAAGCGCACGGAGCGCGCTTACAGATATATATATATATATTGATTTAAATGCTATTTTCTCTGAAACTACTGAACAGATTTACACCAGACCTACAAAAGGCACTTCCTTGACCTGCGGACTACCTCTCTGCCAAATTTCAAGTAATTCTGTTCAGCCGTTCGGGCTGTAGCTGTGTCTAAAGGTCCTATGGAAAAATGCATGGGGAAAACGCGTTTTGGGACCCCCCTTTTTTCTCAGCCCCCGCTTGACGAATCACCCCGAGACTTTCAGGGTAGGAGCGGAGCATAGCGCCCCATTAGTTTTGAAAATTTCGCGAGGATTCGTCGACCGGCGCCAAAGTTATTCCAAATAGAATGTTGCGGATTTCCTATGGAAACAGGGTCCTAACTATAACTATCTACTGGCGACCGCCAGTAGATTTTATATATATATATATATATATATATATATATATATATATATATATATATATATATATATATATATATATATATATTCACTTAAAAAACCATAGGTTTCACACATGTTATAGTTAGCTGGACATTTCACTCGTAAAAAACCAATGAAATTCACCCGTTATAGTTACTGCAGGCAACTATAACTCACGCGACCGCAATCCTCTGCTGATGACGTCCGATATTACATCACTGTATTTAGACACTTATTTACCCATGTCTTCTTCAATTAATCTTTAGCTATACATATATTACAAATATTTATTTTTCAGAAAGACACATATGTCATCAGTGATGTAATATCTGACGTCATCAGCAGAGGATTGCGGTCGCGTGAGTTATAGTTGCCTGCAGTAACTATAACGGGGGAATTTCATTGGTTTTTTACGAGTGAAATGTCCAGCTAACTATAACATATGTGAAACCTATGGTTTTTTAAGTGAATTTGCAAGGTTTTTTAAATGCTAATTCGTAACTATAACGTGTGTGAAACCTATGGTTTTTTCAATGAATTTGTACGGTTTTTTAAATGCTAAGTTATGTTTTTATTTTATTTTATTTTTTTCAGGTTTTACACCGTGCGCGCACTGTGCGCTTTGCGCACCGTGCGCACTCTGTGGGCACTAGGTGCGCTTCGCACACCGAGCGCCCACGGTTCGCAGTGCGCGCGCACCTCGCGTTTAAAAAAAGAAAAAAAAAATTGTTTTTTTTTCCCTTGGGGGTCCTTTTGTGACCCCCTGACCAAGGCTAGGGGGTCAGGAACTGTCCACTCTGCCCCCTTTACACGTTCTCCACCTTTGTTTTTCACCCCCTCAGACTGCGAGAGACAAAATGGCGGCCGACACTTCCTGGTTTCGACCGATTCGAATGTTTACCGACATCTAACAACCAATCAGAATTGCGCTCACGCACGGCAGGTTGCGCGCACGGTGCGCGCGTATAGATATCGATATGCTTTTAAATGCTATTTTCTCAGGAAATACTGAACAGATTTACACCAGACCTGCAAAAGGCACTTCCTTGACCTTATGGCTACCTCTCTGCCAAATTCCTAGTAACCTTTATTGTGGCATCTTCTATCTTGAGGAGTGTCATGGAATACTATAAGATAGTTGCCAACCCACCTCTTTTCTTTCCTTGGTGGTTGTGTGTAATGGCTCGATATCCAGATGGTACAGCTTCTTAGAGTGTTGGAGCCATATCGTTTCCTAATTATGCCTTGTGATTACAAATGCACCTTGTTCCATGTCTGCCAATAGTTAAAAAATTGTGTATTTATTTTTTTGTTCACTGAATGGGGGTTCATCAGCAAGCAATTTAGGTGGAGTAGCTTTCTTTTGTGGAAGGAAGGGTTTGTGTCTGGGATGGTTATGGTGTTATCAGGTGAGCTTGTCATTGATCGGTCACTATTGTTAGATGATGGTCCTTCCTCATGTATGAGAATGTGAGGGCGTAGTTACAGTGGATAAACCACCATCAGTTCACCCACTGTAACTGTGTCCTCACCTTCTCATGCATGAGGAAGGAATATCATTGTTGAAAGGAACAACACAAGACGGGTGTCTCGAAGAATGAGGATTAAGTTTATTCAAGCGACATCACACGGTCATTGCAGCAGCTCATCCAGTGAAGACTGTCTCCCTAGAACACTCTCCTAGAATGTCCATGGCGTCATTCTACAGCAAGTTCCATTTGGAACCTACGTGTAAACCAACCCACGACATATCTTCCTCCTTAACAACCCCAAACAATAAAATAAAACTTTATTACATAGAGAACAACATTAGCTTACAAAGAACATTTGAAAGGAAAATAAAACATTTCAGTAATAAGACTATACATTGCATTACAGTACAGACCTCCATAGCAATAAAACTTGAGAACAAAATAGGCTTGCAAACGGTAACTAAGAATATAGCAAATGGTAACCAAGGATATAACAGCCTAACCCCAATGCAAGTCAAATCATTAGTACAAGACGTAATCACATAAATATTTAGGGAGAATTGTGTTCCTCAGACTGTTCACCCTTCCAGTGATAGTTGTGGAACAAACCAGATCTGCCACATTACCCTGAGCAATATTGGTAGATTCTTCAGATGGCCCACTTTAAACACTAGAAAATTATACATTTTCAGGAACAAAACGAGAATCACCCCCTCTCTTAATATCAGATCCAGACTGCCCTTCATCAACCCCGCCTCTGTGGTCTTACTCATGATATCCTCCAACCACCATTCAGCTTCTGGAACCGGAACCCCAGCAGGTCCCATCTCCACATTCGCACCAGTGCCAACCTCAAGTCCCTTCTTGACCAGGGCCGCCTTACTCTTACTCCACCATTTCCCATTTTCAACCAAAATTGCATGATTAGTAACTTTCACCACATGTGTGGCAGCGAAGATCTTAGAGCCCTACTTCTTTTGGCCCGAGGTGGCTTAATCTTCACCAAGTCTTCTACATAGAAAACAACCTCCTTGACATTATGAAGAGCATCATATCTCGCCTTGCATCTCTCCTGCCCTTCTTCCTCACTCCAGTTTATCTTTCAAAAACTTACACTCCACCAACTTGGAGTACTAATCCACTATTACTAAGGCATATCTCTTACACTGGCAAGTGAAACATAGTACCCACAAAGTCCATACCCAACTTTTCCCAAGGGCCCTTAGGAAACTCAATTGGACACAAAGGAGTAGAATAAACCCTAAAGGACTTGTTGGCCTGACAACAATATATGCATTGGCCAACCCACATGTCTAGCTCATTGTCCATCCCTAGCCACCAACAACAAGCATTGGCATAGCCAATAGGCCTCGCCTTTGGGGCCTTAAAAGTATTTAGTTATGCAGCACAATATCCTTCGTGCAACAACATCAACTGTTGCATGGCTAAACACTTATAAGATCCCAAAGGCGAGACCTATTGGCTATGCCAATGCTGGTTTTTTAATGGTTTCTTCTCCATTTACCTTCCAACTTTCTTATTTTTTCCTTTTTCCATTGTTTCGGTCCTCTCATTTTTTTCCTCACCTCTTTCTTGCTTTCTCCCCTTTCACTCTTCCTTCCCACCTTTCAAAGTCTATTTTCTTATTTATCTTTTATATATTTTCTCTTTTCTTCTGAATTTAGCGCTCTACTTTTTCCTCTCACTTTTTCTCTACCCAACGGTTTTTGTCTTCCTTACTTTCTTTTTTCGTTCTTTTTTTATTCTTTGTCTCCATTTATTTTTCTTCCCCTTTCTTTTTTCCCTCCCATCCTAGTCTGTCATCTATTTCTTTTTCCTTTCTCCCCTTTCCTTCTTTCACTAGATTCCTTCGCTCTCCTTCTCAGTCTTGACTTTGTCTCCCTCTTTGCTTCAGTTTGCTTGCTTTACTTCTTTTGTCCAGTTTTTTTTCTTTTTTTCTCTTTTGTCAATGTCCCTCCATTTCATCATTTTCTCATGTCTTCTGTTTATATTTTTCTTCCCCTTTAATTAAGAAATCAGGTTATTAGCTGTGAAGGATGGGAATCCTTCACAACTAATAAATCAGCAATTGCATTTTTTTATTGGGAAACAAGTACTCTCATCACAGGACAGTGAAGCAGACCAGTCCAGGGCCTACTCGGGCGGTGGTGTGGGCTAGTAATCTCAATTTGCTGGCATGCGCCAACAACACTCAAATGATTATCCAGTCAGTGCTTTTTCTTTTAAAAAAGGAATACTACTTTTATTACACACAGTATTAAATACTATGCATTAAATTACAAATATATACATCAGGTAGATGGAACTACCTTTGGTTGCACACTCCTATCATACTCTCATATCACATTTCACCCATAGTGTGTCCGGAACCCCATAATCACAATACCTCCCACCTATACCAGATACAACATCACAATACAAGACGGTGTAGTTTTACATAAAGCAGGTCTACTGGTTCTGTCAAGGTGACACTACATTAATAATAACCATGGTACACATTACCAGGGTAACATATAAGGGGTGACAATCTCTCAGGCCTACTGGCTTTTTCAGGGTATCACCACATTTTTAGAATTATAGCCAGATATCGCATTTCAATATCATAATACCATTCAAATCGATAGAAGCAACACTACAAGACACTGGTGTTTCATTATAAAGACAAATGTTGATTGTTCAATCAGGATATTGTCAAGACCACATAATGTAGCCATAGGACTAACCACAACCGATCCTTGCAGTCCGGAGCAGTAAACAAAAAGCTCCACTTCTGGGAGTGAATGAAATGAATGAATAAACCCCTTCCCCAGACAGCCTTTCTGCTTCTGTCCTGGGGGATGGGATCCCCATAATGTTATTTACTTGCAGCGAGCCCCAGGGCAAAAAGTGGCTCTGGGAGCCATGCACACAACTCTCCTCATAGGTTTTTCCGTTATTTTAAATAAGCTAATCTTCAATCAGGCACATTTCTGGCCCCGTAGGTTCAATCTTCATCTTAGGCATATTTTGCAGGGAGCTGGATTTCCTGGCTTCCCAAGACAGCATTCTCTTCTGCCAGGCTCCAGGAGCTCTTCTTTAGCTAGTGGTGGAATCTAGTGCAGCCCCTTTACTACCAGATAGCAGAACACCTTCCAGCTTTCTCCATGCCGCAGAGCCTCTTGTCGGTCTTGAACAGCACCTGTGGTGGAGCAGTGGGTTCCAGGTTCCCCCAAACTTGCCCTTAAGGGGGAATGGTGGGCAGGTGCCACTGGCCCTGGAGAGGCCCATCCTAGTCCTGAGGGTCAGCTGGTGACAAAGTTATTAGTCCATATTTGCAGAGCATCAGGTGGCTTCTCTTTTCAGCTGGGCATCCTTTCTTCTGTCATGTCCTTTAAGGTCCAGGGTCTTCTCCAATGTCTCTCACTTCAGAAGGGAGTTTTAGCTAGGGTGGCAAGTTTGTGATGCCAGGCACCCCTGACCAACGGTAGAATGCCACATCACACTTCCACCCCTGTTCCAACCCTCCTACACAGTATTCTGGGACCATTCAACATGGCAACTCCGGTGAATTATAAGCCATAATCAGAACTTCTCCTTTGACACTATGAATCACAGAAAAGTGTCTATGGTGCCACAGCACGTTAGCAGCGAGTGAGCCAGTGCCCCGGGGTTCCACAGGCTCAATTCAGTCTGACCATCTCAGACGGTATTGAAGCAATTAAGGGTGCAGTGAAGGCCCTCTCTGTGGGCATTCACAAGTCCTGATCCTGTTCGCCGACGTCCGTCTATCTGGGGTATATGAGTCAGAATCTGGAAGGCGCAGGATCTCCCACTTGAGCCATGCTGCCAGCTTGTCCCAGTGATCAGAACTGCTTCCGCTCTGCGAAGACTATGTTAGTCACTCGTCCTCTCACACGGAAGATTCAATTCTAAAGCTTCCAACTGGAGCCCAATAAGGGTGGGACGTCTCAGGGGAGCTCTTCATGGTCTGTGGGATTCCCACAGGTGCAGGTTTTGGCATGTGGGCGTGACCCGGCAGTCACAGCTGCAGTCTTCTATCCAGATAACAACCCAAACGTCTGACAATATGGGTATCAGCAGCTGCTTCTGGCATACGGAGCTACCGCGCTATTCCCAGCTGAAGTGTAGACTTCACCGCTACACTTGCCCTCACCATACTGGGCCCTCCGGGAATACGAGTTGCTGATTAAGGCAGTAACAATACTCGACGCTCTGGCAACAAGTAGTTCAACGGTGGCCTCTTCTGTCATACAGGATCACAGTAATGAGGTAGTGTGGGCCTGTCGCTTCCCGGACTGCACTTCAGACACTGCTCAGGTCACAGCGGCCCTCTCCTGGCATATAGTATGCATGGGCAAAGACCAGATCGGTGCACAGTCATTACCGAACACCTCACTCAGGGAGTACTCTTGTGGGGGTCGCCACTTGACCTCTGTCCCTCCAACACTCTACTCTTCCTCACAGGGCACACTGGTCTTAGCAAGCAGGCATGCTCTTACGCTCCAGGGCAGGTGATCATGGTTTCCCTGGGTGATGTTCCCTCACTCTACAGGTAGACTAGCAGGCCTTTGCTCACAGTCCTAGTCAGAGGCAGAAGTCTTGCAGAGCTTCCTGTTCTCACACACTCAGTCTGACTGCTTGGCAGATGACAAATATTGGAGTCTTAACCTCCCCTTCTTATAGTCATTTTCAAGACACCAAAAGTGATTCAGGCTCAGAGTATTTGAAGCTTAATGTAAGGGTTCTGCTTCTTTTGAAGTGACCATTTTCCTTTCCTTCCTTTGTCTTGAAAGGAATGCTGTCTGACACAGCTGCAAAGACTTCAAAGTGGATTGGTCACTCCCATAAACTGTGGTGTGGGTTTGAGTTCATACCGGATTGCCAGCCACAGTGATATGTGCATCATAAGGTTAATCCCAGACCCTCAGCCCCATCTTTAAGATTCTTTTGTCAGCCCCATCCCCTTCCTAAGATGTGTCCAGGCCCCTTGCTTGTGATCAATCACTGGATCACAGAGCAACCTACTGAAGTGTAAAGGAGAGTCTCTTCCTCCCTTCACCCAGTGTGTCCCACCCACCAACAGGATTGCAACAATACACAAAGTCTGTCTATTGGGGAATGTGGGAGGGATCTTGCCTGCTCATGTATTCCCTGGGCTTCCCAAAATGGAACCCAGGGTCCTCCAGGTACTGAGCCATTGCAGGCACCCATCACTCAGTATACATTCACATCACACTTATTCTCCGATGCGGTTATCTCCAAGCATGGTGCCACTATAGACACACATGTATTCAGCACAAATTCAGTTTCCATGTACTGTAGCTTTTCTGGATTGTATCAGAGTATGCCATTTGCAAACACACATACACTCCATGTGTGCTGAACAACATGTCACCCTTCAAGCACTTCACGCAAGCACACATACTACCATTGAGCACACACTGTACATCACTACATCTCATTTAATGTATTCCTCGCAGGCATACATACACTAACCACACGTACACTGCACAGTACTGCAGACAAACCTTGTACTATGCAATCCCAGACACACATACATCCAGTGCACAGCCACTACTACTACTACTGAGCTACACTACCTAACGAAGACCAAGAATGAGTAAAGCAAACACAGCAGCAGAACTTTTAAAAAGGTGAGTGAGGCTGTTGCCTTCCCCCACGATCAGGGTAACGCTTTGTGCGCACCGCCAGTCCAACAAGACCACAGTCCGTGAGACAGGGCTATGGTATGGCACATACGCATGATCAGTGTTTGTCGAGGACACAAAAATCAGCATTAGGGATTCAAACAATAGAAGAGTTTGGCACTAAGGGCATCTTTAGTGGAACTACTGATGAGCAAGCGGCATGCAGTTTAAGTTCGGTCCACCCTTGAAGCTCAACTCCCTGAAACACACACCGATTGCAGTAGGAGGGGTACTAATCTTTAGAGCTGAGCATTTGGGTGGGACCAGTATGAGATATGGCCTGACTACATAGCAAAGGCATAAGAATCAAGATGCCTTGTCCGGGGGAAACATGCTCCCACCCCCATTGGACTGAGGCTCAGCACACCTGGCTCCTGTGATCCGCCCCCGCAGTCAATCCAAGCCCCATAACAAGCGTCTATCTTGGCACCCCGGTTGACCTCACGGGTGTAGCGAACTCCACAGGCTTGGACCCACTGACTACAGCCCGTGATTGGTTCTTGGCATATGACTCGGACGGTTCTGATCTCCCTTTCTGCTCACCCAGGACATGCACGCCAGACCCACCGCCCCTTCATACCTTCTACCTTTCCCAATGACCCCCTCCATGACAGAAGCACTTTAGTGTTTATGTATGCACCTCTACCCTACACTAGCGCGACACAGGATTCCCCTTTGCACCCCCGCCTTGTCCCTTCATCACACTCCGGAACCACAGACACACCCCTACCCTCCCCACATCCACGCTACTAGCACTCCCCACAATCCCACTCCTTCCCCTCACGGGATACGGTGCTACCGCCCCATCAACAACAGCTCTCCCCTGACACAATGACACCACTGCGTCGCTAACCGTCCTAGCCTGGAATGCTAACGGCCGCACGCATTACATCAAACGTAAAAAAATACTCAATTACCTGAACTCCAAACATGTGGGTCTAGTTTTACTCCAGGAAACCCACCTCATAAGCACTGAGGCAGACAAACTCAGACGGGACTCAGTGTGCAGAGTCATATAGAGTAGCCGTCCTCCACTGTCTGAGGTGGAGCCCATGCCACCCCCGGAGATGAGGAGTAGCCATCTTATTGCACAAATCACTCTCATGCACGGGAATCTAGACTTGGACAGAGACGGTATGTGTTTGTCAAACTACACACAGGGGACAAAAGTTGTGTGTGTAGGGTCCATCTGCGCACCAAAAGGCCAGAAACGGCCATTCTTCCTACAACTTATCCGTGTACTTATGGAGATCGGCTCCACACAAACCCACGCTTGTCGAGGGGAGGGGGACTAGAAACTCCCCAAAGACGCAGTTCTGGATCGCACTGACCCCTCAGATGTAGCTAACATTTCTGACTGAGCCCTTATGGGTGACATTCTCACAGATCAAGATCTCCTTGACATATCGCACCTACCCCACCTTGATGACCGGGATTTTACATTTTTCTACCCAGTCCATGGTACTCAATGTCGACTGAAATACTTTCTAAATTTCTACCCAGTCCATGGTACTCAATGTCGACTGAAATACTTTCTAAATTTCCAGCCCCTGATCGCACTAATACGATACTAATAGGCACGGTCAGACCATTCCCCGATCTGCGACATGGCAGACATGGGACTGGTTTCACTGATCTGCAAACCCTGATGCCTCAAATTCTCAATAAAGGACGCCTGGCAACAAAGCCCTTCTCAGATACCTTTTCACCACTTATCTGGCTGAAAACAAAGAATCAGTCATCTCAGCGCGAATTCTCTGAGTAGCAGGTAAAGCGACCATCCGCAGGCACCTAATGTGAGACAGTGGCCTAAACAACAGTGTAGGGCTGAAAGGCAGAGCTGACCTTGAATTAGATATAGCGAACCTGACAGGCTCCTTCACAACTAACCCCTCTGTGTCAATCATTTGGTGCCTCGAGAACGCAGGAATGGCCTAAACACATTATTCACCTCTAAGTCGGAATACCCCTTACAAAAACCGAAGGCCGAACACTATGAACAGGATGAGAAAGCAGGGCAGCTACTAGCAGTGCAATTGTGACAGAGGCAGGAATATCTATTCCAGCCAACAAAAACTCCGGTCAACCCGCTCGGCATCTGCAGGAAATAGCCTCCAACACATATAGAGAACTTTTTTGGCAAGATAAGACTCCCTAGCCTCAACGAGGCAGGCAGGAAGGAAGCTCCTCATCAGAGAAATTACCAAAGAGGAAATAAAACACATCTCCAATTACCATATCATCAGGCCCCCAAGGAGGACTCCTTCCCCACAGAGTTTTAATGGACACAAGTACTTGACCCTTCATCTAACTCAGGTGGCCTACTTGCAACCCCGCGGCTAAGAACCCACTCTGTGGGTCATGATCAAGAGTCCCTCTTGTGATGCCCTCTATAGCGCCAGGTACTCTACCAGTACAACACGCCCACGCTTCCACCCCACCATCGTTCAGGCCATGATTAAAAACTGGGCGCGAGCTAATAGAATCCTCTCGCTGGTCATTCACCTACATGCAAGAGCACAGTTGCTTCATAATGCAAAAATACTTATCAGAGGTGTCACATTCAACTGGGATCGGTGATGCTTGAAGAGAATTCTGTTCCTACACCACATTATACACAGGGGCTCTCAAACTCTTTGAGACACTCTGCAAGGAGTTTCACCTAACCTGAACCCAGCGGTCGCAGTACACACAAATGCGAGACTGCCTCTCCAGTACACTGAGGACAAGGCCTTGGACCCTCCCAACATCCCCAGACACCTGGAGGCTATTCAAAGGGGTGATGCCAGGGCTCTATAACCTACTAGTACAATGCCTCTACTCCCAGCCACAAGCAGACCAGCAACATAACATACCATACCATTCGGCAGACACGTATATATGTGGAATACGAGAACAGGCACTGGGTTGAGATACTAGACAACCTGGACCATGGAATGCAGGAGAATAGAATGAAACTGCCTCTTCAGAATACTCCAGGACTGGCATTGGGGCAGCTCCTCCGCTAAGGCGGAGGAGCGTCGCCCTACTGCTCTCAGAGCAGGAAAAATAAAATGATAATAACATTTTATTTTACGTAGGTTTGGGGCTGGCTTAGGGTGGGGCGGGATGGTGCCACAGGGGAGGAGTGGTTTGCACACTCCAAGTACACATGACGGTTTAGCCGTTCGCCTTGGGCTAGCCAAACAGTTATGCACACTTTGCATGTTCCTCACCAGGCTGCAACACACAGCCTGGTGAGGAACAAGCCCAGGCTCCCACTTTCAGTCTGAGCACCGAACCACGGCACTCAGACCAATCACAGCGCTGATATGCAGCGTTGTGATTGGCTTAGAGAAGCCTGGGTGCTTCTTGCTTCCGGGACTCTCAAGAGAAGGAGATAAGACTGTGGAGAGATGGGCAGCTGTAAGGAGGTATGTTTTTTTGTTGTATTTTGTCCCCCTGCCCCTCCAGCCCAGTTCCCTGCCAGCCGCTACTACACTGGACACTGACTAAACACTGGGTGACATGGTAATGATCTGAATCCCACTACCGTGTGGTTTAGTACTGCTGCATAACACCGCGTACATCAATGACAAATCACTAGCCCCTCCTGCTCCATATGTCCCAAACGGTGGGTAGCTCTGCATGCTCCTTCCCTGACGATGGGAGAGAGGTGGGAGAGAGGTGGGGGAAGAGAGAGAGAGACAGACAGACAGAGAAAGAGAACGAGAGAGAGTGAGTGAGTGAGTGAGTGAGTGAGTGAGTGAGTGAGTGAGTGAGTGAGTGAGTGAGTGAGTGAGTGAGTGAGTGAGTGAGTGAGTGAGTGAGACACACACACACACCTGCTTGGCATCTAACCACAAGTAACAGACGGCACCCTGGGTCAAAGCACAAGGGACGAAAATCACATGGAAGAGATGATGCGTCATGAACACTGGATTAGAACTATAGCCAATGGCAAAATGAGGAATGACAAACTGAGAGGCAAGCAAAATATAAAAACAAACTCTGCAATTTCCAGAGTTGTAGAAACAGGTTGGTGGAGTGGTGCACCGCTTATTAAGACGTCAATGACAGTCAAAGAATCAAATAAGCCTTAGTAGGTGATAAGTCCCTTTTATTTTCCAAGACAAAGATAGGCCAGCCAACGCGTTTCGTTCATGTAATGAACTTCTTCAGGGCTGTAAAATTATAATGAAAACACATAAATAGTGTGCACCAAACAATTAAGTACACATCTGAAAGTGTGTACAATATGGTGACACAGAAGTGAATATGGATAAAAAGGTAAAAAATTAATCCTAGAAGGGAAGAAGGAGTGTTGGAAAGGGGAAGAAGTGAACTAGTGAACAAGTCACATGTGTATAGGAAAAATGGGAGAGGGTATGGGAAAGGAAGGCGAATATGGGAAATAACCAAGAAGGGGTCGTCGAGAACCGAAAGTAGTGACATCTTAAATGAAATTGACATTAGACATATATTTAGAGATTGAGAGTTTTGACCAAATCTAGAGAGCCAAAAAAAACCACAGGGAAACCAAGAAAACAAGGAAAGGCACAAGTAGCAGTATTTTGTAGCCAAAAAGGGTATATCTAGAAAAACAATTAGAGGTGGGTCATTTGATGAGAAACCTTAAACGCACGAGAAATATAGGTGAAAAGTATAATGCATTACATACTGTTACACGAAGATTAACAAAGCACAAAGCACTGGCAAACTGTAGGTAATGATGGTAATATAATATATTAAATACTGGCGGTGTTAAACGAAAATCAGAAAGGCACAAAGCACTGTCAGAAAGTTTGTAGTGATGGTAAAAAGTGTGTAAGCCACCTTTCACGCAAAAGGGAAACGTGAAAAAAGTAAAAACAGAAAAAACAAGAAAAAACAGTGGTACTTAGTTAAAATACATTAGTGCTCCCTGTCCTTTAGTTAATTTAACATGTATATAAAATATATGCATAGCCTAAGTAGTGCAAGGAGGTTGTAAGTGAAATAGTAAAGATAATAAACATTTGCGTTCCTGACATGTATACACTCTGAGAACAGTCCATATGTCTTGCGCCCCAAAATTACATATATAAAGTCATGCCAAAGAAGCCCATGTGAATCAAATGGCATACTATCCCCTTAATAATATTAGTCAATGGAAAGCAACCATTAGTGCTGAGTCCGAAAAGGTAGGAAAGCGAATATATGTACATACCAAAGTGTTGTCAAATTTCAATCAAAGATAACTAATTATAGGTAAACACAGTACAGAGCCTGGGCCACCTTGATAAGGGCCTAAGTGCGCTGTGTGCTGTAAAGAGAATGGATAAGGAAAAAATCACATTTACGCAAGAATCGTAGAAAGCATGCTGTCATAGGAAAGCGCCTAGGGGAGCAGGTAAGCAGCAGGAGAACAAAGGGAAGGGCAAGGACGTAAATCGTGTGGAGACTAAGTAAATCCGATATAGGCTCAGCAAGTGGGATGTGGACTAGAGTAAACTAGATTTGAACATGGTCAAAGTGTTAGAATCTAACTGGAAGGCAAGCAAAGCCTATTGAAGGTAAATTAAAAGTTAAGATGTCGGACACCTGAATGAAGGCGGGAGGGAGCAGGCCTAAGTGTAGTGCAGATAAAAGAAGAACACAAATAGACCGATCGTAATAAAAAAAGTGAAAGACAAAACAAAAAATATAGAATAAAAATAAAAATAACGATATTAAAATAAAAGTCAGGGTCGAGCGCAGGGATGCAGCGAAAGAAAGGTATCTCGCTATATTGCATGGGAGTCTATAACTACGTTGGAAACAGCATGTTGAGTAGAAAGACGCGACAAGAAACTGGAAAAATAGAACGGGGCATACCTGTGAGCCGGGATCCGAGGGACTGGTTCCTTCACGGAAAAACTGAACTGGTGTTTAGGAGAGTAAAACGCGGGAGAATAAGTAGACGAAAAAAGTGTGGAAGAGGCAAGCACGCTAGCACGTCTCTGCGTGGGGGAGGTCAAAGGTACATAAGGTGGTGCAGTGGTAGCAAGAGATACAGAAGTATCCTGAGCTCTTGGATCCGCGGCCAGAAATGGCAGAGTCAGTACTAGTACAAGCGCTCTGTGGGGAGAATCGCCGTCATTCCATAGACACAGATTAAACAGCCAAGGAATGGTAGAGTCAGCACTCGATTGCAATGCCGTTCAGAAACTACACTGCCAAAAACATACAAGAGAGCCAGCCAAGGTGCAATAACGGATAAAAATAAAAAATGAAATAAATCAAAAGTGCCAAGGGCCGAAAACGTCTTAGAAACCAGACTCGGTGTACGTGAAAAAGGTAATAGAATGAAAGGTATCTGTGAAGCGCCAAGATCTATATACATAATTACAACCTGAATAATACAGGAGAAGGCCGAAAGAACAAAGAGTAAATGGACAGAAAGTGAATAAAATAAAAATAAAAATGCAGAAAACGTGAATACACAAAAGACGCCTACATAAGAAATAATACAAAATAATAAAATGCCAATGTAGGCAATAAGTGCCAAAAATAAGTAGGCGAACGAAGATGTAACCTATAAAGAACGCCAATGTATAAACAAAAACACAGAAGTAGTACAGGTAATGAAAACAACCATTAAACAAAAAGGTAACATACATAAAAATTAAAATATAACAGGTGAGGCGGTTAATGGAAAATTAATAAAAAAATAAGTCTACTAAAAAAAAAACAAGCATCCAAAAAGGTTACCTCATGAATAAATGTACATGTGTCAAACAACAAGCAAGGCTCTATCATAAGGGAACACACAGCGAGCCTACATGTAAGGCAGTTTGGCTAGGTTACAGAAAGTAGTGAAACTCATGGTCAGAATTGTGTCCCCTGTTAACCGCATCAAGTCTACATATCCATTTACATTCAGTTCTTCTGAGTGACAATTCTCTATTGCCACCCCTGTTATTGGGTGGGATGTGGTCTATCCCTAAGAAGCCAAATTTGATGGGTCCTGAATGTGTGGTGCGGTAGTGTTCCGTCATGGGGTAACGATCATCATTGTTGATGAGTGCTCTGCGGTGTTCTTGAATTCTGGTTTTGAGGTTGCGGGCTGTACTTCCTACATAAATAATGCCACACGGGCATTCAAGAATATATACAACAAATTGCGTGTTACAGGTAATGTGGTGCCTGATACGATGTGTGCGACTCTAGTTATACTTGAAGTGTTTACTTTTGTTGAGTCCCAGGCAACAGACATTGCAATTGGTGCATGTGAAAAACCCTTCTGGTGGATGTGGCAACCAGGTAGAAGTATTGGCATTCTTTGTAGTGACGTAGCTCGGGCATAGTATATTTCTTAAAGTGCGCCCTCTCCTAAAAATCAAAGATGGATGGTCACTAATGAGGGTGCGTAGGGTGGGAATTTCAACCAACAAATGCCAGTGTTTCCGAAATGCCTTGAATATTTTGTCACTATGTGATGTATAGTTAGTGAAAAAGGATACCCTTTCTTTCATGGATTTGTTGCCATGTGCAGATACCCTATGCGGGTTCTTGGTAGTTAATGTCTCTGCCCTGGGTAATGTGAGTACTCTCTGTTCAGCCTTATCAACAGTTTTTTTGGTCATAACCCCTGGATGTAAAACGTGCTTTGATGTCGGCAATGTTCTTCATGAAATTCCCTTCCTCACTGCATGTACGACGCGCTCGTACCATTTCTCCATAGGGGATATTGGCAATTACAGATTTGGCATGAGCACTGTCTGCGTGTAGGACACTATTGCATGATGTGGGTTTGCGAAACAAAGAGCTATGGATTGCCCCTTCTTTTATGAAGAAATGGATATCCAGAAACTCAAATCTGTGTAGGATGGTTCTGCATAGTAAGTTGAACATTGTAGGGGTTCTCATTCAAGTAATGTAAGTAATCGAGCAAAAGTGTCTTGGACCCTGACCAAATACAAATGATGTCGTCTATGTACCTCCCTCAGAAAACGATGTGTTGGGTCCAGGGGGAGGCACATCTTGCCCATGCGTGTTCTTTCTCATACCAACCCATGAAGAGTCCCGCATACGAGGGCGCAAATCTAGAACCCATCGTGGTCCCTCGTAATTGGTGGTACCATCTTTCATTGTGTTTGACAAAATTGTTGGTGAGAATTAGCTCAATCATATCCATAATCATGTTGTTATACGAAAAGTGCTCCGCCCCTTCAGTGTCTAGGTAATGACGAGTGGCAAGCATGCCGTACTGTTTTTCAATGCAAGTGTATAGGCCAACTAAATCCAGAGTGACAAAGCTGAGTTCTTCAGACCAAATGAAACCGTCCAATTTGCCCAGGACATCATTGCTATCTTTGAGGTATGAAGGCAAGTTGGTTACATGTTTTTGAAGTGTAAGATCAACAAACTGGGATAACTTCTCGGTCGGAGAGCCCATCCTGGAAATGATGGGTCTACCGGGTGGGAAAGAACCCTCTTTGTGTACCTTGGGCAGGATATAAATACATGGGAAACGTGCATTGTTGACATGTAGGTATCTATATTCTTGATCTGTAAGTAAGCATTCTTCTTTCCATACCAAAAGTTTACTGCTAATTAAGGTTTGTAGTGTATCAGTGGGATTGTGTGAGATGGCTTCATAACAGAAGGGGTCATTAAGCTGTCTTAGAATTTCACCCATGTAGTCCTTTGTGTTCATGACCACAACATTTCCCCCCTTGTCTGCCTCTCTAATGACGATGTTGGTGTCCTTTTGAAGTCTGAGGAGTGCCTCTCTCTCTGCTCGTGGTAAGTTAGGGGATGGATATTGTGCATATTTATTAGGAGTTTCTAATTACCTGAGTTCCTGTGTAATCAAGTTACTGAATTTATCAATATTGGCATGAAAACCCCCAGGGGGGATGAACCTGGATTTACACCTAAGGCCTGTGTCCCTATTGTAGTCTTCTTGGATATCGAGGTTGTTAGACCTGTCTGCCCTTTGGGTGGTCCTTCCTCATCATTATTTATTTTGTCCCACTTCTGCCTCAAACCCCATTATAATTTTTCCTTTTTGGGAACCACCAGACTTTTTAGTGTTGATGCAGGGTCGGGGAGCCATTTTCCCTACCCCTGGAACTTCTGTCTGAGGGCCTGAGACACAAAATGGTGGCCACCCATTGTCACCTGTGACATCACCAGAACTCACTGGAGGTTTCTAGAACCTTCTGGAACATTCTAGAATCCTGTGATAGTGGGAGGCAGTTTAGAATGTTGGGAGGCCATCTCAGAGTGGCAGTTGGCATCTGACTGGAGAAGAGAGAGGACAGAGATAGAAGGAGGTCGGAGTAAGGCAGCAGAGGTGGAAACCAGTGCTTGGAGTGGGGTCCAGAAACCCACCCTTGATGCTAGTCTCTACTGACCAAGCCCAGCCTAAAGCCCTGTGTGGGACCAAGACCAGAAGAACCATCTTAAGGAACTGAACATTTGGAACAGGCCTTAAAGAGGAAGAACAGCAAGCTCCTGACCTGTTCAGCAGTGTCCTCCTGGAGCCCTGACGTCGAGAAGCCTGGAGACCTGGGGCCGGAGGTAGAGAAGCGGCGCTGACAGAAAGCAGACGTCGTACCCGGAGCCGCCAGAGGTCGAGTGAGGGCGCCGACGGAGGTCGTGGAGAGGCACCGGAGGTCGAGTAAGGAGTCACCCGAGGTCGAGGTGAGGCGTCGACGGGGGAGTGAAGTCCGCCCACCGGAGGTCGGGAGTGGAGATCGCACTCCGGAGACACCCAGAAGCGGGGAGACCGAGTCCCTGCGACGCCGGAAGGCGACATCGAGTCGAGACCGCCCAGCGACATCGAGTTGAGACCGCCCAGCGCCATCGAGTCGAGACCGCCCAGCGCCATTGAGTCGAGACCGCCCAACGACATCGATCCGGAGCCGCCTCACGGCGTCGACACGGCGCCGAGCGGAGCCGATCATCATGAAAAGGACAGTAAGTGGTAGAGGGGGCGTCTGAGGCCCCGTGGAGCCCTAAAAGGCCATCCTAGAGGTTAAAGGGGTGTTAGGACCAGCCTGGGAGTGCCAGGGGTGAACTGAGACTGGTACAGTGACCTCCGTAAAGAGCTGTGTAGTTTGGAGGGCCAGAACTTTAGGTTACCCTTGTTCTGCCTCAGCTTAAGCCCCAGCCTTGACCAATCTAGGAGGGACACCCCCATGCCATCCAAATGACCATAAGCTGTGTATGGGCAAAGTAGGACCAAGTGACCTCATGAAAATGACCTGAACTGTAATTGTCATTGATTGTTTACCTTATTTATTGAAGGTGCTTTATTTATTGTCTTCCACTAATTTATTCCTGCACTGTATTTATTGTCTGACTGTATTTATTTGCCGTCTGTATTTATTGCACATCTATTTATTCTTTGCTTAATGAGGACCTCACCCTATTTATTGAAATTCCAAAGTAGCATTGTTTATTTGACCTGTTCTTTTAAAGGAAAATCCTATTGTATTGTATTTATGTTATGAAACCTGCAACTAAGAGAAAATAAGATAAAGACAAATATATTTTCAACTTGACTTCCATAATTTTTACGGTGTAGTGTCGTTTTTGGAACGGATGAACGCATGGTTATTGTGAGAGTGTGACGTACGCTTAACACGGTGCCTGACCCCCAACCGCTCGAGCCAAGCTACCACTGTGCTGGGAACCTGGTGACTGCTAACCCGGTTGCCCGATTTCCAACATAAAATTGGTGTTCAGCGGTGGGATAGAGCTGTGCTTGCGTCTACTCGACAATAACTTTGGGTAGTCCATAGGCCTACACCGGGAGTTTTCTCCAAGCGGACTTCCTAATTTTGAGTTTTGTTTTTTCCAAATTTACTTCTGGTGGTGGGAGGAGGTATTACAAAAGGTACCCCCCTGTATAGCTTCTGTAAGCAACTGTCTTCTATCCTGAGTGGGCAAAATGGAGTTTGTATTGGAGGATGTGGAAACTTACACTGTGGCCCAACTCAGAGAGTTTTGTCAGCGAGAGGGGGTGTTTTGTCCCCAAGGTGCGAAGAAGGGTGAGCTCCAGACCAGCTTGAGGGCTTTGGGGGAGGCACGACGAGAAAGTAAGGTTGAGAAGGAGGATAGGGATGGAGAGCCCGACAGCGAGGGGGCTGGTTTGTACCAACCTGAGGTGGGGAACCTAGTAGCGGGGCCCAGAACACTTTCAAGGAAGGGCAGCAGTGTCTCTAGCAACGGCTTATTAGAAGCAGAATTCACAGACCGGAGGGAGAAAAGACAGCTCACATGGGAGTTGGCGAAGCTGGAGAAAGAAAAGGAGGAACGGAGGATGGCTCACGAGTTGAGGCTCAGGGAGATAGATCTCCAGATCCTACGGGTCGGGGCACACACTGTTCCTAATGGTGGCAGCGAAGAAAGAGAAATCACCAGGGAACCCAAACCCTATCTGCCAAAAGACATAGTAGCCAGCTATAGTGCAGGCGATGATATCGCCAAGTGGCTAGCGGCCTATGAGGTCTCTTTAAGAGTCCATGGGGTTCCAGAGAAATATTGGGGAGGGGGATTGTATAAATACATGCCTCCAGCTGGCAGGGATACATTATTGGCCCTGGAGCAGGATGAGCAGACCCACTACCGCACCATGAAAGTGGCGCTCGTGAGGAAGTTTGGACTAACACCCGAGAAGTACAGACAGAAGTTCCGGGGTAGCCACAAACTGGGCACACAGAATTGGGTGGATTTCCTGGACTGTGCAAAGAAGGCATTAGAGGGTTGGATACAGGGCAGTGAGGTGAGGGACTACGAGGGGTTGTTTGATTTGATGTTGAAGGAACACCTGCTCGAAAAATGTTTCCCCGAACTGTGTCAACACCTGGTGGATAGCAAGCTGACCAATCCCCGGAAGCTTGCTGAGGAGGCGGACATTTGGGCTAGTACCCGGGTGTCCACAAGGGGAACTGGAGGGGACTCTCAAAAGACCGGACAGGGCGCCCCCCAGAAGAAAGAGGGAGGGGAAAAGAAAACGGAGTTCTCTAAAGGCCCCCAAAATCGTTTCCAAGGGAAGGTAACGGGATTCACCCCTAGGGCTAACCCACCCAGAAACCCTAATCCTGGCCAGAGTCAGCAGCCAAGGGTTGTCCATTGCTTCGAGTGCGGTGGTGTTGGACACTATAAGGGAGATGTGAAGTGCCCGAAAAGACCACCCTCTCCCATCGGAGGAAACGCCCCCGGAGTAGCTAGTGTAGTGCTCGGGGAGGAGATGCCTTTAGATAAGGGAAGGGAGTGGGTGGGTGTCACTTTAGTGTCCCTGGGAGAACGGGAGATGGTTCCTAAGATCCAGGTGCCCGCAAATACCACAAAGTATGGGCAGTGGGTCACCATCAACGGCCAAAGAGGGGAGGCTCTGAGAGACACAGGAGCCAGTATGACTATGGTACGTAGCCAACTGGTGTCTCCGGAGCAGGTGATTCCCCATGTACTCCACCCTGCCGCGATGGCTGACGGCAGAATGGGCCACTATCCGGTGGCCGAGGTTCCATTTGAATGGGAAGGGGTTGCTTCGAGTTGCCGTAAGCCCTGCCGTGCCAGTCGATTGTCTGCTGGGGAACGACATGGAGCATAATGCTTGGAAGGAGGTGGAATACCGGACTCATGCTGAGATGCTGGGTACACCTGACTTGGACTGTGTCAGCACAGGGTCTGCGACTACCCGGAGGGGGAGTTCGTTTAGGCGGGAGCCTGGAACAAAGGCACCGCCGGCTGCCAACCATGGGAAGAACCGAGGGCAGGAGGAGCCTGCCTCGGCATCCGCGCCCCGTGTGACGGATAGGTCACCGGAGGTGGTGGACCAGGAGTCCGCGGAGGGGGATGTTACCAAACTGGAGAACCTACCCATCCCGGCAGAGTGGCACGTGGAGGGAGGAATTCTGCGAGGGCCAGAGGGAGTGTCCTACCCTTGAGGGACTGAGGCGACAGGCCGAAGCCCAGGCAGCAGGGAACGTTGAGGGGAACTACAATATTTACTGGGAGGATGGCCTCCTCTACAGTGAACCCAAGGCACCCATGCACGGATCGTCACGGGCCTTGGTTGTCCCTCAACGTTAGAGAGCCTTCCTCCTGGAATTGGCTCATGAGATCCCCTTGGCAGGACACCTGGGGCAAGACAAGACCTTTGCCCGGCTTGTCCCACACTTTTATTGGCCTCAAATGAAAGTGTCGTCCGACACCTACTGCCGGACGTGCGTGTCTTGTCAAGCCAGTGGGAAAACAGGGGTGAAGCTGAAAGCTCCCCTGGAACCACTTCCTGTCGTTAGCACCCCCTTTGAAAGGGTGGGCATCGACATTGTGGGTCCGTTAGATCCGCCTACTACAGCTGGTCACAGGTTTATCCTGGTTCTGGTGGATCATGCCACACGGTACCCAGAGGCCATACCTCTGAGGACCATTACTGCACCTGTTGTTGCTAGGGCCCTGATGGGAATCTTTACCCGAGTGGGTTTTCCCAAGGAAGTTGTGTCTGACAGGGGGACCAACTTCATGTCAGCATACATGCGGGCGATGTGGAAGGAGTGTGGAGTGACCTACCGGCTCACCACTCCTTACCACCCCCAGACCAATGGTCTGGTGGAGAGGTTCAATAAAACCTTGAAAGGCATGATCAGAAGTCTGCCTGAAAGCCTGCGGAGGAAATGGGACGTCCTCCTACCCTGTCTATTGTTTTCTTACAGGGAAGTGCCACAGAAGGGAGTGGGCTTCAGCCCCTTCGAGCTTTTGTATGGGCACCCTGTGCGTGGACCTCTCGGCCTGGTGAGAGACGGATGGGAAAGAACTCCCAGAAAGCTTCCCCAGGACGTGGTGAGCTACATGCTGGCCTTCCGGAGCCAAATGGCTAAGTTGTGGAAGCAAGCTTCTGACAACCTGGAAGCCAGCCAAGCAGTGATGAAGGCGTGGTATGACCACAATGCTCACCCGGTGGAGTTGGAGCCTGGCCAGAAGGTGTGGGTGATCGAACCAGGAGAGCTTAGCGCCCTCCAGGATCGCTGGCCAGGACCCTTTGAGGTGTTGGAGAAGAAGGGTAAGGCTACCTACTTGGTGGATCTGAAGACCCCTCGCCAGCCCCTACGGGTGCTGCATGCCAACCGCCTCAAACCCCACCATGAGAGGCCCGAAGTCATATTGCTGATGGTGACTGACGGAGCAGAGGACGTGGAAAGCGAGCCTCTCCCCGACTTATTTGCGTCTCAAGAGAAGGATGGGTTGGTGGAGGGAGTGATTCTCTCCCCGTCCCTAACTCCTGAACAGGAGGAGGACTGCCGCCAAGTCCTGGGGCAGTACTCTTCGTTGTTCTCCCTTGTTCCGGGTAGGACTCACCTGTGCGTCCATGACGTGGACACAGGAGACAGCCCACCTGTGAAGTCCAAGATCTACCGGATGTCAGACAAGGTGAAGGCCAGCATTCACAGTGAAGTCACTAAGATGCTGGAGCTAGGAGTGATTGAACCTTCCAGCAGCCCCTGGTCCAGTCCGGTGGTACTAGTACCAAAAGCTGCACCACCGGGGGCCCAACCGGAACTGAGGTTCTGTGTGGACTACCGGTGACTGAACTCAGTAACCAAGACTGATGCTCATCCGATTCCGAGGGCGGATGAACTGAATGACCGGCTGGGAGCTGCCCAATATCTGAGTACCTTTGACCTTACTTCCGGGTACTGGCAGATCTCTCGGACTGATGGAGCTAAGGAAAGGTCAGCCTTCTCCACGCCCAAGGGCCACTACCAGTTCTGCGTGATGCCCTTTGGGCTCAAGAACGCACCTGCCACGTTTCAGCGTCTGGTGAACCAGATCCTCACTGGAATGGAGAGTTTCTCTGCTGCTTATCTGGACGACATTGCCGTCTTCAGTAACAGCTGGGAGGATCACTTGCGTCACCTGCAAGCTGTTCTCCAGGCCCTGAAACACGCTGGTTTAACGATCAAGGCCAGTAAATGCCAGATCGGGCAGGGGTCGGTAGTGTACCTTGGACACTTGGTGGGTAGGGGAGCGGTGCAACCCCTCCAGGCGAAAATCGAGGCTATCATGGCCTGGGAACCCCCCAAGACTCAGACTGAGGTCCAAGCTTTTCTGGGCCTCACCGGATATTACCGCCGCTTCGTGAAGGGGTACGGTACCATTGTGGCCCCTCTCATGGAGCCTACGTCCAAGAAGCAACCTCGAAGGGTAGTCTGGACGGAGGCTTGTCAGCAGGCCTTTGTGAAACTGAAGCAAGCCATGTGCGAGGCCCCGGTCTTAAGGGCCCCAGACTTTTCCAAGAAGTTCATTGTCCAGACGGATGCATCGGAACATGGCATTGGGGCAGTGTTATCGCAGCTCAATGAAGAGGGTCTGGATCAACCCGTGGTCTTCCTATCCCGGAGACTACTTCCCAGGGAACAGAAGTGGAGTGCAATAGAGCGTGAAGCCTTTGCCGTGGTATGGGCTCTGAAGAAGTTGCGGACATACCTGTTTGGCTCGCACTTCCTAGTTCAGACCGACCACAGACCCCTTCGGTGGCTGATGCAGATGAAGGGGGAGAATCCCAAGTTGCTAAGGTGGTCTATCTCCCTACAGGGAATGGACTTTCAGGTGGAACATCGGACTGGAGTGGACCACGCCAATGCAGACGGTCTCTCAAGGTATTTCCGCCTTAGTGATGAGAACTCCCAAGGGGTTGGGTAGCTCTCCCCACTTTCAGCTGGGGGGGGACGAGTGTTCGACCTGTCAGCCCTTTGGGTGGTCCTTCCTCATCATTATTTATTTTGTCCCACTTCTGCCTCAAACCCTATTATAATATTTCCTTTTTGGGAACCACCAGACTTTTTAATGTTGATGCAGGGTCGGGGAGCCATTTTCCCTACCCCTGGAACTTCTGTCTGAGGGCCTGAGACACAAAATGGTGGCCACCCATTGTCACCTGTGACATCACCAGAACTCACTGGAGGTTTCTAGAACCTTCTGGAACATTCTAGAATCCTGTGATAGTGGGAGGCAGTTTAGAATGTTGGGAGGCCATCTCAGAGTGGCAGTTGGCATCTGACTGGAGAAGAGAGAGGACAGAGATAGAAGGAGGTCGGAGTAAGGCAGCAGAGGTGGAAACCAGTGCTTGGAGTGGGGTCCAGAAACCCACCCTTGATGCTAGTCTCTACTGACCAAGCCCAGCCTAAAGCCCTGTGTGGGACCAAGACCAGAAGAACCATCTTAAGGAACTGAACATTTGGAACAGGCCTTAAAGAGGAAGAACAGCAAGCTCCTGACCTGTTCAGCAGTGTCCTCCTGGAGCCCTGACGTCGAGAAACCTGGAGACCTGGGGCCGGAGGTAGAGAAGCGGCGCTGCCAGAAAGCAGACGTCGTACCCGGAGCCGCCAGAGGTCGAGTGAGGGCGCCGACAGAGGTCGTGGAGAGGCACCGGAGGTCGAGTAAGGAGTCACCCGAGGTCGAGTGAGGGCGCCGACGGAGGTCGAGTCGGGAGTCACCTGAGGTCGAGGTGAGGCGTCGACGGGGGAGTGAAGTCCGCCCACCGGAGACGCCAGAAACGAAGGTGAAGCGCGCCGGAGGTCGGGAGTGGAGATCGCACTCCGGAGACACCCAGAAGCGGGGAGACCGAGTCCCTGCGACGCCGGAAGGCGACATCGAGTCGAGACCGCCCAGCGCCATCGAGTCGAGACCGCCCAGCGCCATCGAGTCGAGACCGCCCAGCGCCATCGAGTCGAGACCGCCCAGCGCCATCGAGTCGAGGCCGCCCAACGACATCGACCCGGAGCCGCCTCACGGCGTCGACACGGCGCCGAGTGGAGCCGATCATCGTGAAAAGGACAGTAAGTGGTAGAGGGGGCGTCTAAGGCCCCGTGGAGCCCTAAAAGGCCATCCTAGAGGTTAAAGGGGTGTTAGGACCAGCCTGAGAGTGCCAGGGGTGAACTGAGACTGGTACAGTGACCTCCGTAAAGAGCTGTGTAGTTTGGAGGGCCAGATCTTTAGGTTACCCTTGTTCGGCCTCAGCTTAAGCCCCAGCCTTGACCAATCTAGGAGGGACACCCCCATGCCATCCAAATGACCATAAGCTGTGTATGGGCAAAGTAAGACCAAGTGACCTCATGAAAATGACCTGAACTGTAATTGTCATTGATTGTTTACCTTATTTATTGAAGGTGCTTTATTTATTGTCTTCCACTAATTTATTCCTGCACTGTATTTATTGTCTGACTGTATTTATTTGCCGTCTGTATTTATTGCACATCTATTTATTCTTTGCTTAATGAGGACCTGACCCTATTTATTGAAATTCCAAAGTAGCATTGTTTATTTGACCTGCTCTTTTAACCCCTTCGCTGCTGCGCAGATTCCGCCGCTGTGCTGGCGGAATCTTGCGCGGGCGGGGTCATGACGGAATGGTTCCGTCATGAGCACAGCTCAACCGTGGGTCATGACGGAACCATTCCGTCATGAGCACGGAAGGGGTTAAAGGAAAATCCTATTGTATTGTATTTATGTTATGAAACCTGCAACTAAGAGAAAATAAGATAAAGACATATATATTTTCAACTTGACTTCCATAATTTTTACGGTGTAGTGTTGTTTTTGGAACGGATGAACGCATGGTTATTGTGAGGGTGTGACGTACGCTTAACACGGTGCCTGACCCCCAACCGCTCGAGCCAAGCTACCACTGTGCTGGGAACCTGGTGACTGCTAACCCGGTTGCCCGATTTCCAACAGAGGTCATCAAGGACAACATTTGAGGACCACAGCAGAAGCCTATTGGAAGAATGGGAACACAATCTCAAGGAACCATCTTTCACCATGATGAAAATTCTTGTGAAACACGCCAACGAGAAAGGCCAGAAATTACAGGCAGAAATTGAGGAGATCGAGAAACAAATTGCCTCTATGAACTGTCATGACTTAGTTGAGAAAAATTATGCTATACTCAATAAACTTATTGATGAACACCAGCAATACCTTAGGGACAAGAAAATGGCAAAAATCAAGAGGGATGACCGTGATTACAGGGACAGCAGAATTTATACTTTCGCCAAAAAATACGACAACACCACAAACAGCGAGGACAGAAAAAGAACCAGAGAATCAAGTCTTGACACCAAATCTGTCAGTAGCAGTTCACTGGCATCCAATGACAGCACTACATCCAGTACAGGACAACAAACCATCCCTTTAGAAGAGGGCTCATCCAACTTTCAAAGGGAAATGGAAAGATTACGTATAGGCGACAGACAATACACAAGAAATACAAAAAAAACAGACTAGGTGGGAGGAAGAATAGACAATCATGCAATGTCCCTCCGCTCCAAGAAAACCAAGTGATCACCTACACTACGGGGCAACCTGAGGCTCCCACCACGGGGGGGAGACGCTGGACTCACACCCATGAGCCCTTCCAACTCTGAGTTACAGATTATCAATCTTTCCAACAGACCGCTTGACGATCATGAACGCAATGTTTTGAAAATGGGCTTGGGTTTTTGTCCCACCCAACAGGGTGACTTTGTCGATGTGCACATTGATCTGTACAAGTTTATTAGAACACTTAAATTAAAAGAATTTTTTTCACAGCTACAAAACAGACGCGTTGTTAATATTACACCCACCACACCATCAGACCGTACAATTGGAGACATACGTGGGGTACAAACACTTTTAGCCATAGAATCGGATGAAACACGCAATATACAGGACATCCTTGATGACCTCGAAATCCAAGAAGACTACAATAGGGACACAGGCCTTAGGTGTAAATCCAAGTTCATCCCCCCTGGGGGTTTTCATGCCAAGATTGATAAATTCAGTAACTTGATTACACAGGAACTCAGGAAATTAGAAACTCCTAATAAATATGCACAACATCCATCCCCTAACTTACCACGAGCAGAGAGAGAGATGCACTCCTCAGACTTCAAAAGGACACCAACATCGTCATTAGAGAGGCAGACAAGGGGGGAAATGTTGTGGTCATGAACACAAAGGACTACATGGGTGAAATTCTAAGACAGCTTAATGACCCCTTCTGTTATGAAGCCATCTCACACAATCCCACTGACACTACAAACCTTAATTAGCAGTAAACTTTTGGTATGGAAAGAAGAATGCTTACTTACAGATCAAGAATATAGATACCTACATGTCAACAATGCACGTTTCCCATGTATTTATATCCTGCCCAAGGTACACAAAGGGGGTTCTTTCCCACCCGGTAGACCCATCATTTCCGGGGTGGGCTCTCCGACCGAGAAGTTATCCCAGTTTGTTGATTTTACACTTCAAAAACATGTAACCAACTTGCCTTCATACCTCAAAGATAGCAATGATGTCCTGGGCAAATTGGACGGTTTCATTTGGTCTGAAGAACTCAGCTTTGTCACTCTGGATGTAGTTGGCCTATACACTTGCATTGAAAAACAGTACGGCATGCTTGCCACTCGTCATTACCTAGACACTGAAGGGGCGGAGCACTTTTCGTAGAACAACATGATTATGGATATGATTGAGCTAATTCTCACCAACAATTTTTTCAAACACAATGAAAGATGGTACCACCAATTACGAGGGACCACGATGGGTTCTAGATTTGCGCCCTCGTATGCGGGACTCTTTATGGGTTGGTGTTGGACCCGGCCTCGTAAGCGTGGCCCTACTGGCCCCCGCACCACATAACTTGGGGCCTGCAGCCCCAAGCACACGGCCTAGCCGACCTCTTCCCCCAGAATACACGCACCCGACCCAGGCATCCTCGTCCATGGCCTCTCTCCTTTCGGCCACCCCGGGCCCGCGTGCCCACTTCAGGCACCAAGATGGCCGCCCGGCTCCAGCGCGACCCGGGCCTAGCGGCGCCACTCCGGCTGGAGGACATCACGCTTGCCAGGGGAGGAGAGAGGGAGGAGCAGTTTCTATCGCACATCTGAACCCCCCTGGGACGATGGGTTTCGATCGGCCCTCCGGCCTCCCTGAGGGCTGGCTCCACGCCTGCTGGGTGTCTGGGACTCCTCCCGACCCGGCCCTGAAAGGATCAAAAGACAATGGCAGGAAACCCCGACAAGCGACCCCCAGGTGACAAGACCCCTGCCTGCACAGACTCCGGACATCAAAGAGGGGTCGACCTATAACAAGGGGTGCTCTGGGGCTGTCCGGCAGATTCGACGCTGGAACGACGAGAGCCTGCTGACGCGGTCGCGGCTCCTGGAACTTAGAACCACCTGAGCCCTGCTGAGTGACTCGCGGCTCCCTGAAGATCGTAAGACCTCCAAACTTGTACCTGAGCCCTGCTGAGTGACTCGCGGCTCCCTGAAGATCGTAAGACCTCAGAACTTGTACCTGAGCCCTGCTGAGTGACTCGCGGCTCCCTGAAGATCGTAAGACCTCCGAACTTGTACCTGAGCCCGCTGAGTGACTCACGGCTTCCACAGACTCCCACGGTCCCGCCGGACCCCAACTACCACAGGCCTATCCCCCAGCTCGAGGATTGTGAGCTGTGCGCCGGATACGTCCCTGCCTTGAACCTTTACCAGAACTGTCCCGCTACCCCCTATCCCTGAAGAGACTCATTGAGCCCGCGCTCTCCTTGTACATATTTGCAGTGCTAACCTGATTGATAAAGATTGATTCCTAAGAACACACGGAGTGGTGTTTCTGTATCGTGTGGTGCCAGAAGTACGATCCTAGATACGAGATTCCTCCCCCTGAGGAGTCTCCCGCCAGTGCCCGGCTACGATACTTTGAGGGTGGGTCTCAGGGTAGTCAGGACCCCTTTCCGGGCTCCTCTGAGGTCGCCGTCTAACATTGGTGGCAAGCGACGGGATTCGGGCCCATCACCTAGAGATCGTACCGTGAACGACGGACGCACTACCGACAAAGATGGCAGAAGCAAGCCCCGCAGAAACCAACGCCAACAGGGTGTTCCAGGTGGAACAACTAGAAGAATACACGCATAAAGAACTAAAGCAATTCTGCAAAGAACTTAAAATCGCTACCACCGGTCTCAACACCAAAGAAGATTTGCAGAAAGCACTGAAAGCTTGGGTGGATGCCGGGGCTTCCCGCCCAGAAGGCACAGGGGAGCGCCCTGACGAAGCCGAACCCCCCCAAGGCGAAAGCAGCAGCAATCAGGTGCGAGGCATCGTACCAGACGGGGGCCTATCCCCGGAAGAACTCGCGGACAGAGAGAGAAGCCGCAATCATGAACTCGAGTTAGCCAAACTCAAAATCGAAGGCGAATTGAAGTTAGCGGAAAAAAAGCTAGCAGTAGAGCAAATGCGTGTGCAAGGCGAGCTAGAAGAGAAGAAGCTCCAACGGGAACACGAAGGAAGGAAGCTCCAACTAGAGCACAAACGCAGCTTGAAGGAACTCGAGCTCAAGGCCAAAAGCGAGGAAGGGAGGCCCCCGGGAAACCGGGAGGCGGCCTCCCCAGCGGAACAGAAGGTCCACATCCCCAAGGACGTGGTCAAAGAATATTATAAAAACGATGACATTCAACAATGGTTCAGTACCTACGAGGTTGCCATGACCTCCCATCGGATCCCACAGAAGGACTGGGGGGCAGGGTTGTGGGGACGGTTTCTGAGCGAAGGAAGGGACACCCTGCTCGATCTACCCATCTCGCTGCAGACCTCCTACAGCCATATGAAGGAGGCTCTACTCACAAGGTACGGCCTCACCCCCGAGATGTACCGTCAGCGATTCCGGGACTGCAGGAAAATCCCGGGCACCACCTGGGTGGAGTATGTAAACTTTTTCAGCCGAGCCTTCGATGGGTGGATCAAGGGCAGCAAAGTCACCACCCTTGAGGAACTCCCCGACCTCATGTTATGGGAACACCTGGCTGCGAACTGCTTTGTGGAACTACGCCAGCATCTGCTTGACAGCAAACTCACCGATCCCAGGAAGCTGGCGGTGGAAGCAGACCGCTGGACCAACACCCGGGCCCCCCGGGGCATGGTAGGAGAATACCCCAGAGCCAGTCAGGGACCACCCCGCCAGAGAGGAGGAGGGAATCAGGGAGGGCAGCGAGAGTCCCAGCCTAGCCCCCCAAAGACCCAACCTCCACCTTTCCCAGCGCCCCCCCCCCCACCAGTAACCGGACCCCCCGGGAGACGGGGACACCGGGTAACCGTCACTTGTTTTCGTTGCCAGAAGCCCGGGCACTACGCCAATGACCCAGAGTGCCCCTTAGCCACCCAAATCCCCCCTGCGAGACAGGTAGCCAACGTAGCCCTGGGGGAGGAGGTTGAGGAAACCGGAGAGTGGGAACCCGCAGCTATGGCCCTAGTATCCCTGGGAGATAGAGAGATGGTCCCTGGTAGCCTCCTGCCCTCCAACACGAAGAAATACGGGCAGCTCGTCAAGATCAATGGCCACCAAATAGAGGCCCTGCGGGACACCGGGGCCAGCATCACCGGTGTCCTCAGGCACTTAGTCCCTGAGGAGCAGATCCTCCCCAACGTCTTTTGCCCGGTGATTTCCGCAGATAATAGAGAGAGTATGTGTCAGGTAGCCCTGGTGCCGTTTGAGTGGGGCGGGGTGACAGGTAAACTAAGGGTTGCCGTAAGAACCTCCCAGCCGGTCGACTGCCTCTTAGGGAACGACCTGGAGAGTTCTCCCTGGAAGCACTTCGAGCGCAAGGCCCACCTAGGAATGATGGGACTCCCCGAGTGGGTGTGCGCCACCACCCGATCTATGTCAGCTCGACTCCCCCCACGGGGAGAAGTCGAAAACGCCCCGACCGAAGAAGTCAGGACAGTAACCGCCGAGGGTCCTCCCGTTCCCCCATCGGAAGGGTCAGTCGCCAGCGACGAACCCTCACCGTCCGACACCGCCCCGGTCCCCGAGTTAGGCGATCTACCCGAATTGGCCCAATGGCGCCACGAGGGCGGGCCCACCCAGGAGGAATTTTGCCGGGAGCAAGCCACTTGTCCTTCCCTGGTCGGACTGCGGCGCCAGGCCGAGGGCCAAGCCGCAGGCGACCAAACCGGAACGCACCGAGTTTATAGGGAGAATAGCATTTTGTACAGTGAGCAGAAGTCGGTGGAGCTGGGATCCGGACGGGTGCTGGTGGTACCCCTCCGCTTCCGAGACTTCCTCCTGGGCTTAGCCCACGACGTCCCCCTCGCCGGCCACCTGAGTCAAGACAAGACCTACAGCCGTCTCGTGACCCATTTTTACTGGCCTAGAATGAGAGCAGCCGTAGAAGCCCACTGCAAGTCCTGTCCCACGTGCCAAGCTAGTGGGAAGAGTGGGGGGAAGCACAAGGCTCCCCTCCAACCCTTCCCGGTCGTCAGTAACCCCTTCGAACGAGTCGGGATCGACATCGTGGGGCCCCTGGACCCCCCCACCTCCCAAGGGCACCGGTTTATCCTGGTCCTAGTGGATCACGCCACCCGCTATCCTGAGGCTATCCCCCTACGCACTGTCACGGCCCCCGTGGTGGGCCGGGCCCTGATGGGAATCTTTTCCCGGGTGGGTTTTCCTCGCGAGGTCGTGAGCGATCGCGGAACAAATTTTATCTCGAGATACATGACGTCCCTGTGGCAACAATGTGGGGTGTCCTATAAGTTCACCACCCCGTACCATCCCCAAGGGAACGGCCTAGTGGAGAGGTTTAACAGGACTCTGAAGGGGATGATCACCGGCCTAGAAGAACCCCTCCGGCGTAAGTGGGACGTCCTGCTCCCCTGCCTCTTGTTCGCTTACCGAGAAGTCCCCCAGACGTCCCTAGGGTTCAGCCCGTTTGAGTTGCTCTATGGACACCCCGTCCGAGGTCCCCTCAGTTTGGTTAAGGAAGGGTGGGAGGCGGCACCCCAGACCACCCCACGAGATGTGTTCCAATATGTTCTGACCCTCCGGAACCAGACCAGGAAGTTCCGAGCACTGGCCGAGGCCAACCTGGAGGCAAGCCAAGAAGAGATGAAGCGCTGGTACGACCAGAATGCCACTCTGGTCGAGTTCCAGCCGGGCCAGCAAGTATGGGTCATGGCCCCCGTGAAGCCAGGCGCCCTCCAGGACCGGTGGACCGGGCCCTACAAGGTGATTGAGCGGAAGAGTCCAGTCACATACTTGGTGGACGTCCAGTCGCCTCGGGATCCCCTTCGGGTCCTTCACGTGAACCGCCTCAAGCCTCACTTCCTGCGGACAGAACTGAGCCTCCTGCTGGCCACCGACGACGGGGCCGAAGATGAGTCCGACCCCCTCCCGGACCTCCTGTGTGTCAAGGAGCAGGATGGCTCCGTGGAAGGCGTGAACCTCTCACCAACCCTCACTGCCCAGCAACAAGAGGACTGCCGCCAGCTCCTAGGACAATTTTCTGACCTCTTCTCCCTGATCCCCCGAGTCACCGACTGGTGTGTCCATGACGTGGACACCGGGGACAGCCCGCCGGTGAGGCACCGTGCATACCGGGTCCTTGACCGGGTCCGGTACTGCATTCAAGCTGAAGTCTCAAAGATGTTGACCATGGGGGTGATCGAGCCATCTGACAGCCCCTGGGCCAGCCCCGTGGTCCTGGTCCCGAAGGCAGCGGCCCCCGGTGTCGCCCCCGAGCTCCGATTCTGCGTGGACTACCGGGGGCTCAATGACGTCACCCGAGCCGATGCCCACCCCATTCCACGGGCCGACGAGCTCATTGACCGGCTCGGGGCAGCCCGGTTCCTCAGCACGTTCGACCTCACCTGCGGATACTGGCAGATTGCGCTCACCGAGGGAGCCAAGGAGCAGTCCGCCTTCTCCACCCCAGATGGGCACTACCGCTTCCGCGTAATGCCCTTCGGAATGAAAAATGCCCCGGCCACCTTCCAGCGACTGGTGAACAGAGTCCTGGCCGGGCTGGAACAGTTCAGCGCGGCCTATCTAGACGACATCGCCGTTTTCAGTTCCGAGTGGAGTGAGCACCTCCAGCACCCCCGGAAGGTGCTAACCGCCCTACGCCAGGCAGGCCTCACAGTGAAAGCCAGCAAGTGCCAGATTGGGCAAGGATCAGTAGTCTACCTCGGGCACCAGGTCGGGAGCGGCCAGGTCGCCCCTCTACAGCCAAAGATCGACGCCATCCTGGCCTGGGAACCACCCACCACCCAAACAGAGGTCCGAGCCTTTCTGGGCCTCACTGGCTACTACCGAAGATTCATCCGGGGGTATGGCAGCCTCGTCGGCCCCCTCACAGAACTCACATCCAAAAAACAGCCCAAGAAGGTGCAGTGGACGACTGCCTGCCAGGAGGCGTTCGATGCCCTAAAGAAGGCCATGTGTACTGCCCCCGTCCTCCAGGCTCCCGACTAATCCAAAGAGTTTGTAGTCCAAACCGACGCCTCCGAGCATGGCATTGGGGCCGTCCTATCCCAGGTGAATGACCAAGGCCTAGACCAGCCCATCGCCTTCCTCAGCCGGCGGCTGTTGCCCAGAGAACAGAGATGGAGCACCATTGAGCGCGAAGCCTTTGCCGTGGTCTGGGCACTCAAGAAACTACGGCACTACCTGTTCGGCACCCATTTCAAAGTCCAAACCGACCATCGGCCCTTGCGATGGCTCATGCAGATGCGAGGAGAAAACCCCAAGCTACTGCGGTGGTCAATCTCCCTCCAGGGGATGGATTTCACCGTAGAACATCGCCCTGGCACGGACCACGCCAACGCTGACGGCCTCTCTCGGTTCTTCCGCCTCAGCGAAGAGAACCCCCCAAGATGATGGGCAGTTCTCTCCGGCTTTCAGCTGGGGGGGGACGCGTGTTGGACCCGGCCTCGTAAGCGTGAACCTACTGGCCCCCGCACCACATAACTTGGGGCCTGCAGCCCCAAGCACACGGCCTAGCCGACCTTTCCCCCCAGAATACACGCACCCGACCCGGGCATCCTCGTCCATGGCCTCTCTCCTTTCGGCCACCCCGGGCCCGCGTGCCCACTTCAGGCACCAAGATGGCCGCCCGGCTCCAGCGCGACCCGGGCCTAGCGGCGCCACTCCGGCTGGAGGACATCACGCTTGCCAGGGGATGAGAGAGGGAGGAGCAGTTTCTATCGCACCTCTGAACCCCCCTGGGACGATGGGTTTCGATCGGCCCTCCGGCCTCCCTGAGGGCTGGCTCCACGCCTGCTGGGTGTCTGGAACTCCTCCCGACCCGGCCCTGAAAGGATCAAAAGACAATGGCAGGAAACCCCGACAAGCGACCCCCAGGTGACAAGACCCCTGCCTGCACAGACTCCGGACATCAAAGAGGGGTCGACCTATAACAAGGGGTGCTCTGGGGCTGTCCGGCATATTCGACGCTGGAACGACGAGAGCCTGCTGACGCGGTCGCGGCTCCTGGAACTTAGAACCACCTGAGCCCTGCTGAGTGACTCGCGGCTCCCTGAAGATCGTAAGACCTCCGAACTTGTACCTGAGCCCTGCTGAGTGACTCGCGGCTCCCTGAAGATCGTAAGACCTCCGAACTTGTACCTGAGCCCTGCTGAGTGACTCGCGGCTCCCTGAAGATCGTAAGACCTCAGAACTTGTACCTTAGCCCTGCTGAGTGACTCGCGGCTCCCTGAAGATCGTAAGACCTCCGAACTGGTACCTGAGCCCGCTGAGTGACTCGCGGCTTCCACAGACTCCCACGGTCCCGCCGGACCCCAACTACCACAGGCCTATCCCCCAGCTCGAGGATTGTGAGCTGTGCGCCGGATACGTCCCTGCCTTGAACCTTTACCAGAACTGTCCCGCTACCCCCTATCCCTGAAGAGACTCATTGAGCCCGCGCTCTCCTTGTACATATTTGCAGTGCTAACCTGATTGATAAAGATTGATTCCTAAGAACGCACGGTGTGGTGTTTCTGTGTCGTGTGGTGCCAGAAGTACGATCCTAGATACGAGATTCCCCCCCCTGAGGAGTCTCCCGCCAGTGCCCGGCTACGATACTTTGAGGGTGGGTCTCAGGGTAGTCAGGACCCCTTTCCGGGCTCCTCTGAGGTCGCCGTCTAACAGTTGGTATGAGAAAGAACACGCATGGGCAAGATGTGCCTCCCCCTGGACCCAACACATCGTTTTCTGGGGGAGGTACATAGACGATATCATTTGTATTTGGTCAGGGTCCAAGACACTTTTGCTTGATTACTTACATTACTTGAATGAGAACCCCTACAATGTTCAACTTACTATGCAGAACCATCCTACACAGATTGAGTTTCTGGATATCCATTTCTTCATAAAAGAAGTGGCAATCTTTGTATCGCAAACCCACATAATGCAATAGTGTCCTACACGCAGACAGTGCTCATGCCAAATCTGTAATTGCCAATATCCCCTATGGAGAAATGGTACGAGCGCGTCGTACATGCAGTGAGGAAGGGAATTTCATGAAGAACATTGCCGACATCAAAGCACGTTTTGCATCCAGGGGTTATGACAAAAAAACTGTTGATAAGGCTGAACAGAGAGTACTCATATTACCCAGGGCAGAGACATTAACTACCAAGAACCTGCATAGGGTATCTGCACATGGCAACAAATCCATGAAAGAAAGGGTATCCTTTTTAACTAACTATACATCACATAGTGACAAAATATTCAAGGCATTTCGGAAACACTGGCATTTGTTGGTTGAAATTCCCACCCTACGCACCCTCATTGGTGACCATCCATCTTTGATTTTTAGGAGAGGGCGCACTTTAAGAAATATACTATGCCCGAGCTACGTCACTACAAAGAATGCCAATACTTCTACCTGGTTGCCACATCCACCAGAAGGGTTTTTCACATGCACCAATTGCAATGTCTGTTGCCTGGGACTCAACAAAAGTAAACACTTCAAGTATAACTCGAGTCGCACACATCGTATCAGGCACCACATTACCTGTAACACCACATTACCTGTAACACGCAATTTGTTGTATATATTCTTGAATGCCCGTGTGGCATTATTTATGTAGGAAGTACAGCCCGCAACCTCAAAACCAGAATTCAAGAACACCGCAGAGCACTCATCAACAATGATGATCGTTACCCCATGACGGAACACTACCGCACCACACATTCAGGACCCATCAAATTTGGCTTCTTAGGGATAGACCACATCCCACCCAATAACAGGGGTGGCAATAGAGAATTGTCACTCAGAAGAACTGAATTAACAGGGGACACAATTCTGACCATGAGTTTCACTACTTTCTGTAACCTAGCCAAACTGCCTTACATGTAGGCTCCCTGTGTGTTCCCTTATGAGAGAGCCTTGCTTGTTGTTTGACACATGTACATTTGTTCATGAGGTAACCTTTTTGGATGCTTGTTTTTCTTTAGTAGACTTATTTTTTAATTAATTTTCCATTAACCGCCTCACCTGTTATATTTTAATTTTTATGTATGTTACCTTTTTGTTTAATGGTTGTTTTCATTACCTGTACGTCTTGTGTTTTTGTTTATACATTGGCGTTCTTTATAGGTTACATCTTCGTTCGCCTACTTATTTTTGGCACTTATTGCCTACATTGGCATTTTGTTATTTTTTTATTATTTCTTATGTAGGCGTCTTTTGTGTATTCACGTTTTCTGCATTTTTATTTTTATTTTATTAACTTTCTGTCCATTTACTCTTTGTTCTTTCGGCCTTCTCCTGTATTATTCAGGTTGTAACTATGTATATAGATCTTGGCGCTTCACAGATACCTTTCATTCTATTACCTTTTTCACGTACACCGAGTCTGGTTTCTGAGACGTTTTCGGCCCTTGGCACTTTTGATTTATTTCATTTTTTATTTTTATCCGTTATTGCACCTTGGCTGGCTCTCTTAAATGTTTTTGGCAGTGTAGTTTCTGAACGGCATTGCAATCGAGTGCTGACTCTACCATTCCTTGGCTGTTTAATCTGTGTCTATGGAATGACGGCGATTCTCCCCACAGAGCGCTTGTACTAGTACTGACTCTGCCATTTCTGGCCGCGGATCCAAGAGCTCAGGATACTTCTGTATCTCTTGCTACCACTGCACCACCTTACGTACCTTTGACCTCCCCCACGCAGAGACGTGCTTGCCTCTTCCACACTTTTTTCGTCTACTTATTCTCCCGTGTTTTACTCTCCTAAACACCAGTTCAGTTTTTCCGTGAAGGAACCAGTCCGTCGGATCCCGGCTCACAGGTATGCCCCGTTCTATTTTTCCAGTTTCTTGTCGCGTCTTTCTACTCAACATGCTGTTTCCAACGTAGTTATAGACTCCCATGCAATATAGCGAGATACCTTTCTTTCGCTGCATCCCTGCGCTCGACCCTGACTTTTATTTTAATATCGTTATTTTTATTTTTATTCTATATTTTTTGTTTTGTCTTTCACTTTTTTTATTACGATCGGTCTATTTGTGTTCTTCTTTTATCTGCACTACACTTAGGCCTGCTCCCTCCCGCCTTCATTCAGGTGTCCGACATCTTAACTTTTTATTTACCTTCAATAGGCTTTGCTTGCCTTCCAGTTAGATTCTAACACTTTGACCATGTTCAAATCTAGTTTACTCTAGTCCACATCCCACTTGCTGAGCCTATATCGGATTTACTTAGTCGCCACACGATTTACGTCCTTGCCCTTCCTTTTGTTCTCCTGCTGCTTACCTGCTCCCCTAGGCGCTTTCCTATGACAGCATGCTTTCTACGATTCTTACGTAAATGTGATTTTTTCCTTATCCTTTCTCTTTACAGCACACAGCGCACTTAGGCCCTTATCAAGGTGGCCCAAGCGCTGTACTGTGTTTACCTATAATTAGGTATCTTTGATTGAAATTTGACAAGAGCGCCTACACTTTGGTATGTACATATATTCGCTTTCCTACCTTTTTGGACTCAGCACTAATGGTTGCTTTCCATTGACTAATATTATTAAGGGGATAGTGTGCCATTTGATTCACATGGGCTTCTTTGGCATGACTTTATATATGTAATTTTGGGGCGCAAGACATATGGGCTGTTTTCTGAGTGTATACATGTCAGGAACGCAAATGTTTATTATCTTTACTATTTCACTTACAACCTCCTTGCACTACTTAGGCTATGCATATATTTTATATACATGTTAAATTAACTAAAGGACAGGGAGCACTAATGTATTTTAACTAAGTACCACTGTTTTTTCTTGTTTTTTCTGTTTTTTTCTTTTTTCACGTTTCCCTTTTGCGTGAAAGGTGGCTTACACACTTTTTACCATCACTGCAAACTTTCTGACAGTGCTTTGTGCCTTTCCGATTTTCGTTTAACACCAACAGTATTTAATATTTTATATCACCATCATTACCAACAGTTTGCCAGTGCTTTGTGCTTTGTTAATCTTCGTGTAACAATAACAGTATGTAATGCATTATACTTTTCACCTATATTTCTCGTGCGTTTAAGGTTTCTCATCAAATGACCCACCTCTAATTGTCTTTCTAGATATACCCTTTTTTGCTACAAAATACTGCTACTTGTGCCTTTCCTTGTTTTCTTGGTTTCCCTGTGGTTTTTTTTGGCTCTCGAGATTTGGTCAAAACTCTCAATCTCTAAATATATGTCTACTGTCAATTTCATTTAAGATGTCACTACTTTCAGTTCTCGACGACCCCCTCTTGGTTATTTCCCATATTCCCCTTCCTTTCCCATACCCTCTCCCATTTTTACTATACACATGTGACTTGTTCACTAGTTCACTTCTTCCCCTTTCCAACACTCCTTCCCTTCTAGGATTAATTTTTTACCTTCTTTTCCATATTCACTTCTGTGTCACCATATTGTACGCACTTCCAGATGTGTACTTAATTGTTTGGTGCACACTATTTATGTGTTTTCATTATAATTTTACAGCCCTGACGAAGTTCATTACATGAACGAAACGCGTTGGCTGGCCTATCTTTGTCTTGGAAAATAAAAGGGACTGATCACCTACTAAGGCTTATTTGATTCTTTGACTGTCATTGACGTCTTAATAAGTGGTGCACCACTCCACCAACCTGTTTCTTCAGTTTCCTGCTAAGCAGTAGGCACTTTTCAAAGGCAAGTGCTGGAGTTTGTTTTTGTGCACGCTCAATCTATTTCTAAATTATCAAGTAATATCAAGGGAACTACACAGGGTAGTGCGGTCTCTGTGTCCGCCGTTGTCCGGTACCATAATCTCAATTTCCAGAGTTGTGTATAACATACAGATAATTGGACTGGCTCTAGAATCATCAAAATAGACAAGTTCATAACTGAACTAACCAATATGGAATCTATTACATTCATCCAGAGTTACCCACAGAGACGAGTTCTGAGAGTATTTTCATTTAACTTGGGGGCCCTGGGGAATCCTGGGTCTCGCCCCTTGTCCTGTGTGGTATAGTGATCCAGGTTATGATGACCCACTAATAATCCTTCCTAGAGTGCAAGGTCCAGAGTTCACACTGACCCCCATGCTCCACGTCTAACAGTTCATAATGTAAGCGGTTCTGTTTTTTCCACGGGCCATGGGTTAGTTGGTAAAAAGGAATATGAGAAAAATAAAGGGAAGACATGGTATAATGGTAAGTATTATTCAAGGGCATAACTTTGAAAGTAGTGAAAATGGATTATCTTTAGACAGAACTATCATCAGCCTTTCTCATAAACCTAGTGCTATTAAAACTCTAACTACTGTCACCAAACGGTTTAATTCTCCCAACAAGAATATTAAAATATGACAGTTTTTGTTGGAAAAGAAAAACAATCTAATAACAATACAAGCGACTCATTTGAACAGGTAAGATGAATACTGGGTTTTACACAAACCATGCACTTTACCATGTCGCTCGTCCACGAGACACAAGTATAATGGGGCAGCCGACATATCACGAGATTTTAAACTAGTGCACAGAAATCAGAGAAAGCAGGGACTAGGTACATTACAGTTAACAGTCATCTACAGGAAACATTTGGCATCAGCCACTTTCTACTCCTCGCACACAGGACAAGGCTCTTTTTAATCTCCTTTTACGATACCTTACAAGACTGTGATGGAGATTGAATAGCAGAAGGTGACATTTCCCTGGGATGGGATCATATTAAAGATGGATCGGGGAAATACAACACACACTGGAGGCTTCTCTCTCAAGCCTAAAAGCACACTGTCTGCATTGGGATTACAGGACCCCTGTACAGGACAACATGAGAATCAGATGGATTAAACCACCTTCTCCCATACCCAAAGAACATAATTTTAAATACATAGATGGGGCCCTTTGCTCATTCCTAACTAGAGATCCAACATTGAAATAGTGGTTAAAGACGCACATTGTGGCACATTTCCAACATGATTACCCAGCTGACAGGAGCCATGCAAGCATATGGGGCACCTTTAAACTACCACGAGAGGAAAGTGAATAGAGATTATGGCAATACAACAGGGCAGTAAAAGCTAAGAACATTTAGAAGAGTTACAACAAATGGAACATGCATTGGAAATGCCAATAGGTTTGGCTTTAAAGGAATGTAGTATGGTAATGTGAAAGATATCAGGGCGGAGTAGTTCCTCGTCAAAAGGGAAAACCGCAGATAGGTGGAATTGGAAGGTCGACCACCAGGTCAGATCTTGTTGCCCTCACAGACCTGGTAGGGTGCCATGCTTCATCATTGGGCGCTCCTCGTCAAGCCGGCGCTACAATGCCGGAGGGACTGGCGGCTCTTTGTCAGAGATCCTTTGATCTGTTACAGTAATTAGATGAGTGCATGTGAGGGGCTATTGTAAGAAGTAGGGTGGTGATAAAGGTGTGAATAAAATAGCCTAAGGTAACCAAAGGGAATTGTTATGAGGTGTAGAAACTTTGGCTAAATAAAAACAACAGAGCTATATTCTAGGAACAATGTACTAAGACAGCTATCAATCAAGGTGATAAGATAGGGTCAACATGTCCAAAGAGGAATCACTCATACCATATATCAGTAAAGGACTCTTTAGATAGAAGGGTTGCCACTGATAAAGTATGATACTGCACCAGACTTGATGCAGTGGGCCAATTCCACCCGTTTTCCCTCGACCTACCCTTGCTCCATCTTGACTAGGAGCACCCAATGATGAAGTATGACACCCTACCAGTTGTGTGAGGGCAACAAGATCTGACCTGGTGGATCCCCAGGGATCCCGGTGGTCGACCATCCAATTCCACCCATCTGCGGTTTTCCCTTTTGACGAGGAACTACTCCCCCTGATGTCTTTGATATGATACTTGAGGAGGAGCATGGGTGTAGGACCTCTTTAGAAAATTAGCTCTTCATCCTTCCTATGTTAGTATGGTAATGTGAAGCACTACAAGTTAATAGCATGTGAATATATATGTATGTGTGTGAAAGTAAAGAACTGTAGAGAAATGCTGGTGTAGGTTAAAAGGTCAGATTACAGCTGCACTGTCAAGCCAGGCCTAAAAGTCCATGTATGTTAATAAGTGCCCTCCTCACATATGCGCTGCTATCGGAGAAAACATAAATTATCTAGTCATCTAAGACACTTGAATAGCATTGCAGTGTTGTGTGCTCCGCCTTGAAAATTGAAACGTAGGCAACTAGATAAATCAACAAAATGATCACAAGTGCATGGAGGACAAGCACTTTTTCCGTGGAAGCACACAGTGTCTGCACAATCAAAACATAGTTCTGGCTCCCAACATTCCAACATGTGGGCGTAGCCAAAGTCCCTCTCTCTAGTGACACTAACATAACTTCCTTGCGACAGCTGCACTATCAACGCAGACCATAACAGCAGCATAAAGGAAAACCCTTCAAGACCTATACAAAGTAAAGACATGATTTTGAAGGGGAGACTAAAAGCTAATGCAACCAATAACGTGGAACCTACCTTACTCAGGACTGCAAAACCACCTTACAGGATCAAGGGCTCATGAAGGTGGGAACGCACTTAGCTAGGCAACTGAGGCAGATAATCTAGAATGTTCATAGAGGCAACAAACCTCCCTTCAGAGCAACTGGTGACCTTGGAACCAGATAAAACTCAAAGCATTTTGATCCTGCTGTTCTGCTTCATACACTTGTGACCCCTTGTTAAAAAAAGAAATCTACACATCTAAAAAGCACAGATCTCTGAAGTTTAACGGATGTTCAGTAACAATCTTTAGAAGGTCCCACTACTGGAGAAAAGAGTTATCAACTCCATTAAAAAAAAAAAAGAGCTTTTAAATCCATTAAAACAAAGCATGAGGTAATGCCGGGTACATAGGTAACTTTTACAAACCTTTTCCATCATTCCTCAACCCAAGGACTCAGCATCATATCCTATCCAGACAACACACAGCTCATCCTCTCCCTCTCTGAAGACACCACCAAGACCAACTTCCAAAACTGCATGACAGACGTCGCCAACCATATGAAGGACAACTGCCTGAAGCTCAACTCAGACAAAACAGGTCCTGATTTTCAGAAATGAAAGCTTCCCATGGAATGCATCCTGGTGGCCTTCAGAACTCAGACCTACTGCTACCCTCACTGATCACTCTAGGAAACCTAGGAATCTTTCTGGACAACAAGCTAACCATGACGACAGGTCAACTCAGTCTCCTCCTCCTGCTGCTACTTCATCCTCCGCATGCGTTATAAGATATTCAAATGGCTTCCCCAAAGCTCAAGAAGCACCATCACCCAGGCCCCCCATCTCCAGCCGACAGGATTACAGCAATGCTATCTACACAGGGATTGCAGCTTACCTCCTCCAACAAATACAGACCATAAAGAACTCCGCAACCAGACTCGTCCCAGATCTCCCTAGACGAACCCATATCAACCCCTACCTCAGGGAGTTCCACTGGCTCCCTGCACAAAAAAGATGCCAGTTCAAGGTCCTACCCATGCATACCAGGCCCTACACAACTGCAGACTCGCCCACTTGAACCACCGCCTGAACTTCCATCAGCCCACCAGACACCACCTTCAGCTTCCCTTTCTCTAACTCTAACCCCTGCTTCCAACATAGCAGATGCAGAGGTCGCTCCTACTGCTACCTAGCAGCAAAGACATGGAATGAGCTACTCTTCCAGCAAGACTTCCTTATCTCTTTGAGTTCTGATAGTCTGTAAAGACCTCACTACAATTCAGCTAATCAACTGGGCCCTGTCTGTGCCTGAATATCCTCACAGGTGACAAGTGTCGCTCTAAAATCTACCGATTGATTTGTTGTACCTCACCTTACTGAGGTCTTTAATGTAATTGCAAAAAGACAAGGTAACTCCATCAATGAGGGAAGCTCATATAAAATAATTCCAAATCCAGGACATGGCGCTATTTGCCTCCTATTCACCTATCACCCTGTTGAACTTAAGATGCACAACTCTTTACTAGGATAGTGTCTACAAGACTAGATATGCTACTTTCAAGCCAGAGGCCTCCCTATCAATCCTTCTTCATTAAAAACACAACGGTGCATGACAACGTTTGACCAGGTGAATTATCCTGTGCTCCAGCCGAGAAGAAGGTAATACCAATAATACTGTCATCGCTTGATGCAGAAGAAGCTTTCTAGTGAGTGGACATGAATTTTCTAATAAAGAATATAAATATATTTGGTTCTTCATTCATTCAAATGTTAATGGCAGGATACCTCCCAGCAAAATAAACTGTCAAGGTAAATGGCAGGCTTTTACAACCCCTTTTTAATTAAGTGGGTGAATGCAATAAGGTTGCCCACTCTCTCCACTGGTTCGCCCTCAGCAAAAATAAGAGCAGATGGAGAGATAAAGGAGGTACTGTTTGGAATGGATGAACACAAAAATGCTCACTTTTTATGGATGAGGTCTTTTGAAGGAATACATTATGTCCAGAACCCAGTAGGGTGCCCATGCGGAAATACTGAAGCCTCATTCTAGGCTTCTACAAGGAGTAGCTTGTGAGCCACTGGTAACTCTGGATACGTATAAGCAGCTCTTCTGTGTGCAACGCAGCCTACGGAATTTGAAGCTTTTGTTTGGTTCAATTAATATATGTATACCAAAATTGAAAAGCGAACATTGTAGACGAAAATGAATGCATTCTCAGAACTTATAAGATGATGTTTGAAGAAAAATGGTTGAATTTCGATTTAAAAATATTTAAAACTGATATTCGAGTGATAAATCATATGGTGTTGGGGAGATTTATTATTGAGATTATGACCTTGGTGCCAGGGGCACTGGAGATGCGGCTGGTTTGTATTATCCACGTAGAGCCATTCCACATTGACAAAGCCTTTTGTGGTCGAGCCTGGGCAGTGCATGTGCTGCTCTGCGAGGCATGTTGTAATGTACAGTGTGGCTTAAAGCCCCTCCTATCTAATCTGTTCCCGTTCGTGTCTTTCACTATCCATGCTTCCATTTGATCACCATGCCTAATACTCCCGCAGTTTGTTATCCCTGTGGACTGCCCTGCTACATTTAGTTTTCCACGTTCTTGAGTTAACGTGGATTTGTGCACACTTATTTTTTTGTTTCGGTGGTGGCTTGTTAAAGGAGGCATCACTTTTTGGTGACAGTCGCAGTGTTTATATTTTACATTAAACTTCACAAACAAAGAGTTCACATTTTGCAGTGAGCTTTTCAAACAGTTTCCCTTACCATGGCCCGCACATTTTGTCTTTGTTTATTGAATAAACTAGGATGTAATATTATGTTTTGTCGCAACTTAAAATACTAAGACAATCAAGGGTTTTGAGTTTTTTTCCGTCGTATATTAGGGTGCATTTGTTTAACACAATTCAACCAGAGGTTTTTTTTTTTATTAAATAAAACCACTCAATATCTAGCTTATCTTTTTAAATTTTATGTTTAGTTATGCCTCTTTGGACGCTGCGTTTTTCTTGTGATTACAAACACAAACAGTCCCCAAGATTTCCTCTCAGTCGACTCTCAAATCTTCTTGCGAAACGAAACGTTTCGATTTGCTAACGGACCATTAGGGGGATAGTTGCAGTCAAACTTTATATGGCAGCAGGTCTTGGGAGGGGGTGACCGAATGGAGACAGACCTCCTGTGACAAGACCCAGTATTTAATGCAGTCTCTGAATTCCAGTCGGCTTGGTTATCCGGACTGTTGGCTGACGACCTCTGAATACACAAGGACAAGTTCTTTGCAGCAGGCATCTTAATCCTCTGTGCTATTTTAGCATGAGTAGAAACAGCCACTAGATAAAACTCTGATCTCTCTCCAGCAGGAACATTAATCACCAAAGTTACCTTTACAAAGCAGCATCACCTACGCACCAGTGCAGCACCACCACTTCAACAGCAGCGCAGTACCAAGTCGGCATCAGCGCAGCCCCACCTCAGGACCAGCGCATCACCACCTCAACAGCAATTCAGCACCAACGCAGCACCATCTCAGCATCAGCATCACTTAAACACAGTACCACCTGAACACCAGCACAGCACCACCAACTAAACATCACTCAGGACCACCTCAGTATCACTCTGCATCACCTTCCAACCAGCATACCACCACCTCAGCCTCACTCAGCACAACATAACTATCATTCAGCATCACCTGAACATCATCTCCGCACCACCTCAGCCTCACTCAGCACCACATAACTATCATTCAACACCACATAACTATCATTCAGCATCACCTCCGCATTAGCACACCACCACCGCATCACCTCAATATGACCTCAGAATCTAGCATCTGTTCATTCTCCCCCAATATCCATCCGCTGCTTATGTTGTAATTCAGGTACTATTTCCCAACATCCACTCTCCCATTGTTTCCCCCGCACCCTCCCCAACAAATAAAAGAATATATAACAAACAAGCAAGAAAGAAGTTGTCAGCATTTCAAGGACAAGATAACTAGAAGCCATTTATGTTAATTAATTTTTGTAGGTTGTGCCTGAGAAAGCTATTGGTTTTAACATAAGCTTGAAAGGGACTTACATCCCATCTCTTCTCTCTCCTGGCTTCTCACTGGTTCCTGAGCGTGTCACTTACACTTTCCTCCATTTCTATTGACTGTAGATTAATTTCCTGCATTTGCAAATGCTTGTTCCTCGTCCACTTCTCTTATCAGTTTCCCACCAATTAAATACTGTTAACATCCGTTTCATTTCCATAAAAATAGTTTCCATAAAAATAGTTTTGCCTTTTACTCTTGCAGCATATTTATATACCAATTTATCACACCAAGAGATTAAGTGATTTGCATAGAATCACAGGATGTTCCGCAGCACTGATGAGATTCGAACCGGGATCCCCAGCTATCGAGTCAGCAGCTCTGCCCACTGCGTCACATCCTCTCCACTCCTGTGTTATCAGTTAGGGAACTCTTTCCTTCTCCCGGACGATGATTGATGTAAACAGCTTTTTCTTAATTACTTAGGCGAAACCGGTGGACTACCAATGCTTGTTTAATATGGTCGTTCAGTTGTACATAATGTCTTTTTGAAGATGCTTAGAAAACTAATTGTAACTTTTCAACATGCTACACATCAGACACACTTGCTCTACAACATAGCTTAAAGACATTAGCAAAAAGCCAATAGCCTAAACACTTGTATAGTCACAAATGCGAGACCTATTGGCTATGCCAATGCTTGTTTTTACATTTCTGCTGGGAACCATGTCTGATGAACTAAGCGGAACACTGCTCATATCTTGCATATGGTGGCCATTAATGTAATCGTATATGATGTGGTTACCATTACAGCACTAATATTAGTAGCTCCGGATGATTTTCATTCAACATTCTACCACAGAAAAGGTTGGAGACACCTGCAGCCTAAAGGGTCACGTATAAGAGGTGTGGCCCAGCACTGGGATAGCACCCGTTTGTTAAAAATCGGATACATAAGTAAGATTAATGAATAATGCTGGAGTCCACACGACTGGGATACAACGAGAGTCATCAAAGGACGGCGTGAAAACTGTATGAAAATTAACTATAACGTTCAGGACATGAACAGATAACAATCAATGGTTGATATATGGACATAAAGTTTTTTATATATTCAGAAAAACAAGATTGTGTTTGGCACCAAGGAAGTGACTCATGGGAAATGGAGTCCTTTAATGCAAAGTAGTGGGTGTAATGAATCGTGGTACTGAGATGGCGGGAAAATTCAATTGGTAAGCCAATCAGGAGGCCAGAGCGTTAGGTCAAAAGTGGGAAGGAGAGTGAAGTGATTAATGGCTCGCTGAAATCTACAGATGAAGGCAGATGGTTTTAACATTTCACGGCAGGTACGGAAAGAGTTGGCAGGCAAATCACTGTAGGGGAAAGTTAATTATATGAGACAGTCATGATGAAACGATATTAACATGAGCGTAAACAAATGGAAAAATGGAGAGTGGTGAAAAGACGGGGAAAATAAACGAAAGTTAAAGGATATGTAATTCTATTGTAGTAAGCGGATCAGCACTCGATAGTGGTAGGAATAAATGCACGTAAATAAATGGAGAAATGGATGGTAGAGTAATGCGGTGCAAAATGGATAACAAATGAAGGTTAAAAGAACATGGAATTCTTTTTCAGATAGTGGATTAACATCTGATTAGCGCGCGTAAATAACAGGGAAAATGGAGACCTGATTTATATGATGTAAAATGGGGATAACAGACGAAGGTTAAAGGATACGTAAAATTATAGCAGTGGGCTGATCAACACTTGATCAGGGGGGGTGAAACGGAGGGTAAGGAAGTAGGACGAGTATATAACATAATGCAAGACCTGTATACTGGCAGTGAGTAGAGAGGGGGGAGAACAGTATGAAACTTAAGCAAACATAGGAGAATGTTGTGTCTAACATATTGGTATGTTATGCGCATAGTGGGGTAATAGTGGCGTTGCAATTTTAAAACAAGCTTTGGCATAGCCAATAGGTCTCGCATTTGGGACCTTTTAAGTGTTTAGCCATGCAACAGTTGGTGTTGCACCAAGAATATTCTGCTACATAGCTAAATACTGATAAGGTCCCAAAGGGGAGACCTATTGGCTATGCCAATGCTTGTTTACAAACTGGAACCCCAAATAAATTATTAACAAACGTAACAATGAAGATATTCTGAGTTATTTCATTGGTCACAAATACACTGCATTTTAAGACTTCTTAGAAGATTAATGTACCTGGAGCACAGAGCTGAGTTGTACGGTATGATATGGGAAAAATAATTAAGGTGGTTGATACACTTGTTAGAGAAATGTGTGTGTAATCTCTGGTCATAGGTCTGATTAGTTACATAGCTCTGTGTGACCCAGAGTTCTAGTTTATACAAGAAAGCTCCTTATGTTAATTATTTTGGATTAAACAGCCTTATTTAGCAAACACGGCACGAGTTTTAATCAAGCGAAAATGTTCATTGAGTTGTGAGCCCACTGAAAATGTCTGAACGTCACCTAAAAGGTAGGGTTTTGAAAACACTTAAGTGTGGAAAACGTTTACTTTGTTCCCCACTAATGCATCAAGACGAAGTATGCGAAAGTGAAAGTGCATTGTGATCGCGATGCACATAATGACCCGTGACAGGAGGAAAGACAGATGGCGGCTGCGCGCGTGCACGCTTGCACGCTTGCGAGCACGCAAGCTTGAGGCCACCAAACTGCCTGTGGTAGCACTTTGAAAACCCGCTTTCTAAATGTCTTGCAGAGCAGCGCATGCGCACGCTCAGGCGAGACCTAAAAAAAGGGGGCGGACTACATGTAAAATGTTTGGGACATAAAATAAGACACATGTTTGTTAGTCACATATGTACTTCAAAAGTCAAACTATAGCTAATATAATAATTGGTGATTGTTTTTATTATTTATAGTAACCCCTAACGAAGAGCGTTTGGCCAGAAATGCATTGGGTTTTTATTGAATTAAATGCTGCCTGAGATGAACTTTTGCTTCAGCCGTGTTCTTTCAAGAGGTCCCGGTGGACACAGTGAGAACATTAGAAAATACGAAAATGGCAATTCACAGTCTGCGTGTGGACTCAGAAAGTGGTTGAAGAAAAGTTGAAAAAAAGTGACGAACGAATATGATGAAATATGAGGAATATATGGATTACTAAGAAGGAATATCATCACCAAAGCAGCGCAATTTAGCTGTGCAATTGGTTGGGGTGTAATGACACCCCATTTCTCGGTAGCAGCAGCCAGGGTGACACTCTGGACCACAGGGTTCACGGTTCGATCCCCGGCTCCGGCGGCAGGTTAGCCCAGCACCATGCGACTCTGGGTAATAGCTTGATCTTCCCGACGGCCCCTAGCGCCGGGACACCTCTCTGGAGGTAGCTGTGTGCTTTCCAAACACTGGTATACATTATAAGACCTGATACAGTTAGTCCTAGTGTGGAATATTTTGCTATATTACTTGCGTCATCATAGGTGATCATGCTCCCACATACATTGGCTAGCCCACATTTCAAAAGACAAAGCTCTTGGGATAGGACAAATATTCAACAACACCGTATCAACTGCACATCTGCTCATTGGATAGGACTTTCAGCAGTTTTACTTTGAAAGGAGCACTACCTGCTACAAAACCACCCACTTCTCCCGACTCCATTCTTCACTTCCTAAATCAAAAAGCTCCAAGGCAGTTTTCCTGTTAGCACTGGACGTCTTTTTATTATAAAGTGTAGATCACTGGCTGCACCGATTACACAGAACTCCCCCTCCCTTAAAGTGGCCTCTCCTTTTACCATCCTCATCTCAAGAACATTTTGAAAACACTCCCCAAACGTTAACTTCTTCTCCAGTCACCAACTAAAACCTCTCGAACATGTACATGACTAACTTGTTTATGCCAATCCTCAATGCCAGAACGTCCAGTAGTTGCAATGAATCTCACAATGATGGAGTGCATGCTAAAGGAAGCACACATACAGCTTCAAAACCATTATATCTCCAGACACAAAAAATTCTGAACCTTGAGTAAAAGCAAACTGTCCTTTGACAAGTATGCGACCAGCATATACTTTATCTAGGACATGTGACGAATGAATGATCAGCTAACCAAAATACATATATTCCGAAAGGGTAGATGCATGAACATTTATAGTGTATAGCAAAATGCTTCCAACACTATTTTCATACCTGCTTAAATTTATGTGTATTATCACATTTTACATTATTTCGAAAATAAACACAATAAAAGTATAATGAAAAGTATCCACAGCATGTTCCTGTCATTTTAAATCCCTATTTCGAAAATAACTTGCATAACACCTGTTTAATGACGAGGAATAACAGGATACAAACACAAACCAACGAAAACAATACCTTATTGAATGCTCAGCATTCAGATTTCATTAAACGCTTGGGCACTGCAAATTCACTTGGGACACATACTCGATGTATAAAACAGCTGCTTCCTGAATCGGCGAAAGCTTTGTTTGAAACAATGAAAATAATTATAAACGTAGTCTCAGAGCAGGCCTCAAGGACACCGAAACTACCACTTCATTGTGAAGTGAGTAAAAATACATCCCTATTTCACAGGAGAATACACAAAAAACCATGCAAACCATAAAAAGAGGCCAAGAATATACACTTTAAAAGGCCCCCTTATATATGAAATGCAACAAGCAAACAGTATTAATTTTGACTTACTTCTTAGGAATATACGTGTCATTACTTGGAACGTCCATTATTAGAAGGTAGATGCCCATCCTAAAGTTGGTATTGTTGTTGAAAAGAGTGTCAGTTTAAAGCACGTCCTTAAAGACTGGGTGTACTTTATGAGTTAAAAACAAAAGATACTCAAGCCGTTCATTTATTTACAGTTTCAAATCATTGAAACAATCCAAGTGATCAAAATGTAAAAGGATAATGGGACAAAGCTACATTTGTTGCTCCTCCTCCTCCGCTGTGGTTCTCCATTTTTAAACAAGCATCGCAAAGCCAATAGGTCTCGACTTTGCGACCTGATGTCTTTGCCGAAGGTTTTTAGCCATGCTGCACTGAATCTCAAAGGCTGATGCTTAAAAATGAAAAAGTAGCCTTTAATGCCACTGCCTCATTTTGTAGACACGTGCAGCTACAAAATGAAGAAGGGACTTTTTTCTTGTTTTTTAGTTACCAATCAGAGTCAGATTGGTAACTAAAAAACTTGAAAATCTGTATTTTTACTCAAGGTGCACGAGAGGAATAGGAATGGGAGCAATATGGCGCAAGACAAAACGATACGGGGGAGGATAGAAGATGCCGAATTGAGACACGAGTAAGAAGCAGACAAATGAAAGTGACAGAAAAGCCAACCAATGGTAAGCAAAGAGACGGCTCCAAGCAGCCCTATGTACTAGGTAAGCCACAATATTCCTTGCAACAGACAGCGCATGCACCATCTAGTAGGCTTGACCTAAACAGAATCTGCCTTCCAGCTTAACATTAGGTATACAGAAAAGTGATAGATGGAATGCTTGAATTGTTCTCTGCCACTGGTAATCCCATAGGCCGCATCCCAATCCATCATTCTTTTGCAAACCATGCCACCTCAGTTTGGACCCAGCTAATGCAAATCAGTCTTGACCCTGCTCTGATAGGAACAGCCCCGCCCCAACTGCTAAGCCAGGTCCTCTCTGAACTGAAACACAAGCAACCCAGGACCAGTTTCCCTCTTATGGGCTTAAATGTGGTTAAAACTTCAATATAACATCACAACAGCACCACTCCAATCCTCAAGTACCATACAAAACCTCCTTGAGCACAATCTAAACTATGAAGAATGGCTGAGATCAGCTGTTAATTTGCATGTCCCGGAAGTCTCTAAATCTTCCCACAATAAAAGGGTTACTTCACCCTGGTACACGTTGGAGCTGCGGCAAATAAAAACAATGTGCAGACATAAGGAGTGAATCTGGAGGTCTGATTATAGTACCGAACATAAGAAAAGGTATAATAGCATACTGGAAGACTATAAGGCAGCGATAAAACGGGCGAAATCAGTCTATTTCACCACAAAGATTACGGAGCCTACTAACTCCTCTAAGGAGCTATTCAAAACAGTAGCAGAGCTAGCTAAAGGTCCGGGCGATGAGAGGTTTCAGCCGGATCAAAGTTTTGTGGAACAACTGTTTTTGTTTTTCCAGAATTAAGTACGGATGGTATACAACACACTTCTGACTACCGGAGGTGTTCAACAACACATCACTGCGGCATCCCCGAATCATCGGGGTATTCCACATAGGCTGTCCTGCTTTTCGACCGTGGAAGAGGACCAAGTGGCCAATCTGTTGCTCCAAACGAAGTAGTGTTCCCCATTGGACCCATGTCCGCCTACATCTACTACCACACAAGATTAGCTCTTTTCTGACACCCCTTATGAATGCAGTCATTGCTTCTGGGGTTTTTCCCACGCCGTGGAAAAAAGCTTGTATTAGGCCTATTTTGAAGAAACCCTCCCTAGATCCTTTGGACGTAAAAAATTATCGTCCAATTTCTTGTCTTCTATTACCTTCTAAGATCTTGGAAAAAGCTGTGAATTTACAACTAACGGATTATTTGGATAGGAACAATTTGTTGGACCCCACACAGCATGGTTTCCGCTCGTCTCATTCCACCGAAACTGCATTGCTCATGGCCACTGAACAGATTCGGAAGGTGACGGATGGGGGAGGTAGAGCCACACTTATCCTATTAGATCTGACCGTGGCCTTCGATACTGTGGACCATTCGGTGCTGGTGCAGCGGCTGAAGGATGCGGGCATTGTAGATACCGCCTTGACCCTACTCACCTCCTTTTTAACATCACGTGAGCAACAGATTCACTGGAATGGCCTACAATCTGGATTATTCCATCTTCCGTGTGGAGTCCCGCAGGGCTCTGCACTGTCTCCTACTCTTTTTAATCTGTATGTCAGACCTCTGGCACAGGTAATCACTGAACATGGCTTAATGCTGGTGTCTTATGCAGACGACACTCACTTAGTGGTCTCCCTGTCTCAAAGTGTCGGGCGAACAGCCGAGAGGTTCCGGAACTGTCTTACGGATGTAATGGCGTGGATGACTAGGAACTTCCTGAAGATAAATACGGATAAGACTGAGGTTATAGAGTTTGGCCAACTTCCTTCCATCTGGAGCCAAACTTGGTGGCCCCCAGAGGCAGGCTCCTGTCCAGTCCCTGTAACTAGGGCGAGGAACCTGGGAGTGGTATTTGATAAAGATCTAAAATACGCCTCTCAAGTTAATCAAGTCACCTCAGCCTGTTTCTTTACATTGAAAATCTTACGGAAGATTTTACCTTTTATCCCGATGTCTCTCCGGAAAACTGTAGTTGGAGCTCTTGTCCTTTCTAAAATTGACTATTGTGATGCACTCTATCTTGGTATAGGTAAGGGACAGATTAAAAAATTTCAATCCCTCCAGAATGCGGAAGCGCGAATACTCTATGATCTGCCCAAACATCATCCGACCTCGGCAGTAATTAAAGAACTGCACTGGCTTCCAGTGGGCCAGAGAGTAAATTTCAAAGCTCTCTGCTTGGTGCACAAGGCAATCTACGGAGGTGGAGCTTTGGATATTCAATCGCCGTTTCACGTGTACCAACCCTTACGTACGCTTAGGTCTGCTAACACAGGGCTGGTTTGTGTCCCCAGAATTAAAAGAGCTAGATGGGGAGGAGCTGGCGTCTCTTATCAAGCTTCTATTTTGTGGAACTCTCTTCCGGAGACAGTCAGGCTGGAACCTAACAGGGCTCTTTTCAGGAAAATGATAAAGACCTGGCTTTTTCCAAGACCCTAGGATTTTGCGTTGTTTGTTTTAATTCCCCCAGCGCCAAGACGCCACGGCATAAGTGCGCGTTTATAAATGTTTCAGTCAGTCAGTCATGAACCCAGAATCAACTAACCAAGCACAACGAGCAGAAACACAAACTATGCACCCAGAAAGAACTTTGTAAAGCCTCATTAGGGAGAAGAGAACACTATAACACAAGACAAGCATATACATGTACAGTGAGCAGAATTTTGAGGCACAAATCCACAATAAACAGATGTCCATGGTAAATGAGAGTATGGTATTGAAATCCATTACCCATCTTAACAGAGGGACTGCTTACTATATGAAATGGAAAAATGAAAGCTTTCCTGGCCATAAGATAACGTAGAACGGCTGCTGAATTTTGAGATTTTTTTTCTTAATCAAGTCTAGAGGCAACAACAACTGCTGCTCCAATTACAATATATTGGTAAAAACAATATAATTGTGTTACGCAAGATCTGGATTTGAACACCAGTGAGTTTCAAGCCATCACTGTGCGATAGTGCCTTAAGAAAATAAACAGTGTACACACAACTGCATCTTAAAAGTGATTAATACGTAGTGGACTCAAAACAATAATTAACTCATTTACGAATGTCAAATTACAAGATTAAGTAGCTGATCCCTTGTTTTAACGTTCCCAGAACTGAATAACGAATCGCTCTTCCTGTAGGTGAAATGGGAGCCGCCTTGCAGTCCTTTGTCATTTATAGAGGTTCGAAGGGGGAGTCCACAGGTTACTAGGTATACTAGCCAGGTATTTTACCAAATACATTTTGATCTTATATGGTGGAGCTGATTAATTATTTTCACAAGGCCTTCATCAGGACTAGATTGATCCTTGATAACTCAAAGTATCCTCTTGTTTGAAATCAAGTGCCGTGGTTTTGAATTCTGTCCTTTTGTACAATCGGCACAGCCTTCTAAAAGTCTTAAATGAATTGTGAAATCTATGGTTCATGCTTACAAAATTAGGCTTTATTAGAAGCATAAATAATAGGTCTGCTTTGATCTTCTGGCAGCAGCATGTGCTCTCTTCTCTGCCCTGTAGCAGAATGCAATTCATCTTTCCATCTCGAATGTCATTGGCCAGACATATTTGCTTCATGTCCACCCAAGGCCGGCACAGAAGAGCAAATATTTGGCTTTTACAAGTGTTTTCCAATTTTCTGAAATTATTGCAGATTACAAAATTTTGAAGATGCTGGTTACTGAATACAGCGGTTATGAGAAACCTTACTACTTATCATGTATCACAACTGAGCCACAATTACTTATGCACAAGGAATACTCTATCCCCAAATACTTCAACAACGTTGAGAATAGAACAAACAGAATTACATTAATGTTCAAGAAAGATGCACACAATGGTTCTTTTCTTAGAAAATACAAAAATTAAAAAACTATTTCTTAGAGATCCCATAGTCTTCAAACTTAGACACCAGCAGCTTACAGTCTAATATTCTAATTTGTCCCCTACACGGGATCATTTTGAACAGAAAGGGTATTGCTACAAAACTGCAGAAGAGGAGGCCGTTCCATCCCTGCCACGTTATAAGTCCTACAATATTTACATCTAACTTTATAGCCAAATACAGAAAATAAGTTGATACCATATATTGTGTAACTGTATACATTTGAGTGCGCTGGTACAACATTGGCTCATTGAGAAAGAGAATGTGGGCGTAAGGTACCATGAGAGTTGCTACACAAGAAATTAGCAGGAAAAATCGGGTTGCAAGGCAAACAAGCATTAAGCTCAGGCTTAAAAGGGAGAGGGTCTCTTCATTGATGGATAGGTTTTAATGTAGTAAAGTGGATGTGCGGGTAAATGAAAGACTGAAACAATGGGTGCACAAGTGAAAGGAGGAGTGTGCAGGGATGGAAACACTCATTTATCCTCCCATCGATTCATTCTTACCGTCACCCTTCCATTATACCACACACGCACAACTTCCCATTCAATAATGAACAAGCATTGAAAATGCAACAGGTCTCTCCTTTGATTAAGTCAAAGCCATTTGCTTTGCTAATGGTATTGTATAGAAAAGCAAATGGCTTCAACTTAATGAAAGGCAAGACCTATTGCATTTTTAATGCTGGTTTTAATTGAGATGCGTCCTCAGGCTAATGGACGAGATATTCCCTGATACCCCAAGACGGCTACTCCCCACTCTTCAGGTAGGAGAGCGAGCCTCTCCCTTTTTAAAAGGACATTTAAATTGAAAGCCACAGAACGAGAGATGGGTGTAATTACACCACGAACCCTTTAACTTGTCAAGTTGTAAACTAAAAAGGCCGTCAATCACCGTAGGAAATAAATCTGAAATACCCCTAATTGACAGCGAGCACTTTTTATGTAAAAGAAATAAAAACCCTGTTGTAAAGTGGCCGAGGACGCATTTTGAAAATAAAAATATGTTTTACATAGGCGAGCAAAGAGTCAATAATTACCCTTCTAGAAGACAACCACGTCAGACTAAGTACCTTCCCAACACTTACGGCTTTTTAAGTTGCTCTGAAACTTCAGGTAACTTTTTATTAAAGGCCAGTTTTCTTTTTTTTTACTTACTGAGAAGCCCTATTCCATTTTGAGCCAATTGGACAGGACCAAGTTAAAACTGTCATATTATACCAATTACAGTTTGTGTTCTAAAAAACAGGCTAGATACAGTTTGTGTTCTAAAAAACAGGGTAGAGTGTGTTGTTGTGTCAATCACTTTTTTGATAAATATGATTCCGATGCACCATTCACAAGTTCGCACCCGTTCTGCCCGTACAATCGGATGTTGGGTTGCTCTGATGATATGTAGGATCCAATAACTTCCAGACTGGTTCTTCGTTTCTAAATTATAAAATGAGCCCGCCTTAACCGTTTGTGCTGTGTACTTTGTTGTGGGTTTGAATTATTTTTGTCTGAATCCGAAATCCTAGATGAAGGCAGACTAGAACGGCTTTAGCAGGTAGCCGAGTTAGAACGCAAAAAGCAATTAAAACTCCTCCTCTTGGATTAACAACCCAAAACTGATTCGTCTGTCAGTGATACTGTTGATTTATGAAAGGTGCTTATTTCTCTGTTATGGCGAATTTTATCTTCTCTAGGTGAAACAGAGTTCACGCAGCTCTGAGTAGATTGATGTTTTAATAAAAATAAATAATATGGGAAAGCTGGCCAAGTCTTCGGGGACATCAACTCTGAAATCGCAGTTAGACTAACAAATCAAATCGCATTATCTTCACCGTTTATATATGTAAATCTAACGTGCAAGCACTGCCCGCACAGATGACTCTTGCGTAACTTTTAATGGGGCAGTGTAAAAGTGCGCAAGGCGTTCGCGTGTGTGAGATCGACGATCTGTGCATAAACTGGTACAAAAAACGTTTACGCGTTTTAAAGAGCAGTGATTTAAATATCGATCGCAGTGTAAACTGATTCCATACTACAAAAATCAGAGGGGTTATCCTTCAGGCTGCTTAGTCAACCGTCTGTGGCCAGAAGGTGGCACCTGAACCCCACCTTAGAGGTGCTTCTATCGATTGCTACTCCTTAGAGAAAAAGAAAGAACAAGCGAGCCCGCGAATGCAGCTGCAGCGTCCCGCGAGTGGTGCGAGCGCATGACAAGCGAGAGCCCATGCTTTGTTCTTGTCAGGCGAGAGCAGATGTCACGTGTAATCCCAAAGTGCAGAAACGCCGCGCGTGCACATCTTCTGTCCATTCGCGTGCATGCTTTGGAATCCGTATTGATTCCAAAAGGCCCTCGCGTGGCGAGAGCAGCGCATGCACGCTGCTAACGCCAGGCGAGACCTAAAAAAGGCGCTTTGTTATATGCAACAACTGATGGCTTTGGCAGTGTTTTTTAGGTGTGCCACTGAGGAGAACTGAAGAAGTTCCAAGGACACTGAGGGTCGCTAGAAAGAAAGAGCTAATCTGCATTTTAAATTGCATTTATTACAAAGAACAATTGCAATATTGTTAGCTTGAAAAGAGGACAGTTTTCCATTAGACGTTATTGCTTTTCTCTGCCATCCAATCAATCTAGAATAGCAAGTTTTCCAAATTAAATGACAAGAGAATCTGACTTTCACCAAAGACACAGAGGCTAACATTATGCATTATTCCTTTAATGCCACTCCACGCAGCACTTGAAAAATATTATACATCACAAATTACACATTAGTTAGAAGTCCATGCAGTGAGTATTCTGCCTCTTTGAAATGCCAAACGGAACTTCCATCAATACTGAATGAAGAAACAAATCCCCTTGAATGAAGAAACCAATCCTGAACACAAACAGCGACTGATAAAGAGCTCGAATTACATGGTATTTTCTAGAATGAAAAAGAAAACATTAGAATTCATGAAAAAAGGATTATTAGGAAATCATGCAAATTCATGCAAACTTCACAAGCTAACAAACTAATTTCACGGAAAACGACATTCTCTAACAAATATTTCATTAACATTTCAAGTTCTACAAATTTCTTTGCAATCATTGTTCTAAATATTACTTCTTATTCATTTATTTTCTTTTGTTAAAGAATCCTGCTAAGCATGGAAGCGAGGGTGGGATAATGTTAGCCTCCGTATCTTTAACAAAATTCAGATTCTCTTGTAATTTAATTTGGAGAATCACTATTTCATTATAAGACCGAAGGCTATCATTATGCACATTGGTCGCCCCTAAACATTACCTCAGACATGTGTTCAAATGGCTTGCAATAGAGGTCTTGCAAAAGTGAAAGAATTAGACTCATCAGCTGCCTTAATAATATCCTCCAGTCTGCTACCCCTGAAAAAACACTGGCTAGCAATTGCATCTCTCATAGAATGAACTTGAAATTTCAGTAGATCAACTCTAGCTTGCTGCATAGTCCATTTTACCCCCATAGCAAATACAGCAGTGGAAACCACTTTGAAAGGTTTAATAAAGGAAAGAAAAAGTTTGTCGGAATCATTTAGTCTGAATTCACTCATTCTGGAGTCATACTCCATGCAATTCACAACGCAGGGCTTTTTGCAAGAATCGAAAGAAGGATAAAATATGGAGTTGGACATAGGCTTCGTTCTTCGTTCTTCTGGTCATCTCAAAGGTAACACCAAGGGCATTATAAACTCTATTGCTTACCTCCAAGGCCTTTACATCCAATACTCTTCGACAAGTTATTAGGCAATGCAAAGATGTTAACTTCATAGAAAGTCTTTTCAAATCTAAATATCTATTACCAGGCCAAGACGAGGACTAAATTACTTTGGGAGGACGCCTCAATCTGAGGCTTTTAAGCACTCAACAGACCAAAACATTATTTTCTACAGGCCTACCATTAACCAAACTATACCCTGCAGAGATTGCCAATCCATAGCAGTTTCTTGTCTTATAGCTAAGCCCTCTATCAAACTGATCCACAAGAAAAGTACCCACCTGTACCATAGGAGCTTCCACAGGATCCAAATCCCTTTCCAAGCACCAACTAACCCATGACTTCCAAATAGCTCTGTATCTACTATGGGTATCCTGCAGGAGCTCGGTCAGCTCTTCCCGAAAGGCCAGACATTTCTCTAGATCTCCTGATACTCTCCAAGAAAGAAGGCTCAAAGTCCCCGTCAACACTAGAGGATGTTCCTCTCCATTTTAAGAAGACCTGGAACCGCCGGGAGAAAAAAGGAAACAGCACAAGCAAGCTCCAAGATCACTGGGAACAATAATTGTGAGACCCAAAACGGGTTGCCAGGACAATTAAGCATCTATCCTGCCTTACATTTTGAAGAACCCTCAGAATCATAGCGAAAGGGAGGGAACAAACATGCATTCGTTCCCTTCCAGGTCCAAAGGAAAGAGACCACCACTACAGCACCGGGGCCTGGCATCCAGCTGAAACATCAGTCTGCTTGCAAAAAGATCCAACCATTATGGGCCCCAATACTGAGCTAGTCTCCTGAAGCAATAACCGTTCAGCTTCCAATCGCTGAAATCCCGTAAAAACCTTGAATTCCAGTGTACAGAAACATTCACCTCCCCAGGTAAACATTGTCCTTTGAGGTTGATCTTGTGTTCCAAGCCAAAAAGCCAGAGCTTACTTGCTAAGTCTGACAAGTCTGAGGATATTGTACTGCCCAAGCGATTTATGTATGCTACTGTAGAAACATTGTCTATCTTCAACAAAACTTGCTCTGCCTTGCAAACAATGTCTGAAACTCATAGGGGCATAAAAACCTGCTGTCAAATCTAGATAATTTATATGAAGCACTCTCTCCACCTGTGGCCACAAGCCACCAGTATCCTGAGCACCCAAGCGTGCACCCCAGACTGTCAAGCTAGCATCCGACTCTAGGATAAAGTCTGGGGAGCATCCAAATATCATCCAAGTTCTCCAGCCACCAAGACAACTCTGATCTGGCCTCCTGGTCCAGACACACATTGTCTACATACCACAAACCTTCCCGAAGGGCCTTTGAGCTTACCCTCAGCAAGGCACGATAATGCAGTAGGCCCAGAAAGATCTCCTGCATGCATAGATGATGAAAGAAGACCTAGTAAACTGGCTAATTCCCTCAATGTTGGATACTCCCACTTGAGTGCAAACCTTCTCTTTTCAAATCTTTACAATCTTCTTTAGAAGTAAAATCAGCATTACTTTCACAGTATCTATAGTGAAACCCAAGACCTCTAGGGACCTGGAAGGTGTTAAAACACATTTTTCCCTGTTGACAAGGAAGGCCAAATCCTCCAAGAAGGACATAACCATGCGCAAGTCCTGCAAAATCTGAGCTCACCATTGGGAGATGGCAAGTATGTAGTCCAAATAAACGATCATCAGTACTCCTCTCTCCCTCAGGTAGGAAGCTACAACTCTCATTACCTTGCTAAGACACCATGGGGCAGAGGAGGCACGAAAGGGGAGTGCACGGAATGGATACAGACGACCATGCAGGTGAACTGAAGATAAGCTTGACACTCCCTGGCCATTAGAATTCTGAAATAGGAGTCTTTCCTGGATCGGTCCCTGGCTGCCAGCTCTGTCAGTGGCAAAGTCCGTCAGCATCATGGGGGAGCAGCTGCTGAGTGCTTGAGGCACGGCTCAGGCGCCGACAGGTTGAGCTTGGCTTCCACTTCCCCCATTTGAAGCTCACCACCTAACACCCATCTCCCCAGTTCAAAAGGCTCCTGGACCTAGAGGTGAGATGCAAGAGGTGTGACTGCAATTGCAGACATTGACAAGCATTGAGTGGCGAGAAAAGGTTGGTGCTCCCAGCACACTAGGTTGCAGCAATGCCCAACATCGTGCAGCAGCATCCGGCGTTAGGCCGGTGCGGTTTGCACATGGTGCGGCAGTTGGCATCAGCCCTCCAGTACCACAGTGCCCTAAGCTTCATATCCTTTATAGATTTCATAGACTTCCAGTATTCTTGCAACCCTTTAGATTTCCTGCCTCCAGCCCACCTGGCTCGGTGAGCAACTACCAATGCTGATCACCCAACAATTAATATTAATGTAATCATGCTCTCCTCTAATTTAACAAAGCAAACAAAGCAACCAAGTGCAAACAAGTAAGCAAGCGAACAGGATACCCAGGGGCATTTCAGGGAGCCTGGAGGGCAGTCGGCTCTCTGCAGCTGCACCCGTAGCATCAGATCAAAGCACAAAGATCTGCAACCTGCCTTACTCTGTCCACTCCTGTTATTTGTCACAAACAAAGCTGCCAAATTACATTAAAAGGACATCGGTAAAGCCTGTAACCCGTTATGTAAGGGATAGGTAAGGCCACTTAAGATACAACTGTACTCGTACCCCCACAGTCCAATTCATCCAGGTGTGGAAGGCTAGTGAGAAGGCAGAGGTAAACAATTCAGCAAGAATCAATACCTCCTTCGAAGGCATTAAACAAATTACATCAAACAAATCAAATCCTGAAAGAGGAAAGAACTAAACCTAAAATTTCACAATATCGGGAAAAGCAAGGATTAAAGATGAGGTCAGGAAAAACCTGTCAGCAACCAGTTTATAAATCTGAGAAACGCCCAACACAGAGGGCGGGGAGTCAAGAGAACAAACAAACAAAATCACCTCAGGGAATTTCGCCGATAGTCTCCACCAATTTCTATAGTGTCCTACTCTGGGAAATAAAGCCAAATCAAAAATTCTCATTTTTAAAAGGACACTATGGCTGCAGCTAACGCATATCCAGAAGATGCATCTGGGCTGCCGTGCCTGATAACTCCCTAAAAATATGATAAAGCTACGGAAATCCACTTATCCCAACAATTAAAGAAATCTGCCTTAATGACGAGACCGCAAGTAAGCCCACCACACAGCCCAACGCTCGCAACAGCTGGTACGGTCAAAAAACCTGCCATGCAAGAGATAAAATGAAATTAAAAAACCTTCAAGATAGTAGCACAGCTTCACACCGCAAATAGGCCACAATCCACTCCTCTTCCTGCCAGAGCCACTCTCCACAAGAAAGAGACAGTAACATAGACTACTGTACCAACATTGACAATTCTGATATTGTAGGGTTGGATGGCTTATGGGCTTCCTCGATTTTGATCTCAAACAACACAGACCTGATGCAGATGTTGGAAGCCAAAACCTTAAGTATAGAAAACAAACACAGCCCAGGTTGTCTTATAGGCACGAGTACATTAAATATACAGGAAGCAGAGCAAGAAAAAAAAAATGGTACACATAGTAAGAGAGGCTAAAAAGCAATAGGCTGCACCTTCTAAAGATAAGGAGATGCAGCAAAACTTCTGCCTAAAAATAGTGTTTTAGGCTCACTTCCAGAGAATACATTTAACCCGTACTCAAATCAAAGGCTAGCTTTTAGTACACCTCAAAGCCACCAGGAAGATGAATTAAGTTCCATAAAAAGGTCTCCAAATCACTCAGAACCCACTTATTATTTTATCGTCAGTGGGTAGTACGTCTCCAACCAGCATAGGCAATCAAACACACACCGAGCGTGAGAACCTCTACTATCAAAGCTTGAAACGTCAATTGAAGCTCTCGGTTTCCAGTCTGATACACTAGATGTGCATATCAAACATGCTAAAGAATTTAATATCGAAGGTACAAGCAGCCTTATCGTCATCCACGATAAGGTGCACATGTGCCCCAAAAATGGATTAACTATCCAACCTCACGGAAGTCCTATTGAGCATCTTCATAGCGAAGAAAGTAGTTTTAAGATCTGACTCCGGCACGATCACCCGCCCTATGATGAAGACTCCAAAACAGGACCCATTGTATTCTATATGAAACCCCTGCCCTATCTGCAGCACCCACGAATCTTGCGTGATGGAACGCCAAGCCTGGAAACAATTCGCCAGCCGCACCTCTATGTTTAGTGGGGAAGAATGGAGAACACTCACCGGGGCTCGGGGTGGCTGCTCCTCCTCCGAGTCCTTTGCCCTTGCCGCGACGTCCTCTAGTGGGATACAAATTCCCAAAGCAGGACTGGTCTTGATTTTGTCTGGAAACTCTTTGCGTGTTCTGATGGGGTTGACGACCAGCCGAGCGGCCCCTTCCTTGGCCATCCCCGTGAAAAACACGAGGGAACACTCTTTTAATCGTGGATTGGGCCTTATCCAATGAAGTGAAAGTGTTAAGAACCTTCCGAGCACTTTAACAAATGGCTCACCAAAGAGACCCCCTTGGGCAACGGCGTCCACCAGATTCCCCAATTTCGGGTCGATCTTCATGAGTAAGGAACGGCCACGCTCGGTTGAAAGGGCGCAGTTTGCGTTGCCCAAGAAAATCACAGCCCACTGGGCGCATCCTGTCAAGGTGTCTGGGGAGATTATTGAACCCCACTCCTTGGCTTCCTCCGCCATATCAAGGATTTTTGGGGCCTAGAGCATCCAGGAGTTTATCATGACATGCCCTCCATGATCGGTCAACTCCTTTTTTAGGATCTCTAATAAATTTTTGCAGGAAAGTAGCACTAGACTGGTCAGGACCCAAAGAAAAAGGTGACTGGGTGGTAGCCCACCAGGCCGTGAATCAAAGCTTTAATTTGTGAGGGCTGGGTGGCAGGATGAAAATATGAAGCAGGATTACTGCAATTTTAACACGGTTCTAGCCCCAGGGGAGCAAAATGTGCCGGTGGTAATATCTAGATAATATGGGAATTGGCCCAAGTACAAAGGGAGCTGGTCCGGGTGGTGTTCCCAACAAGGCCTTCAGGCCAGATACAGACCCAGATAGGGCGTTCAGGGAGTAATAATATAGACTCTATTCCCCTTTAACCATCAGCAGGGAAACAGAGCGTGAAAGTGGTCACGGGTGGTCGGCCGCTTGCCAGATGATTTCAAAGCAGCTGACCGCCTACAGACCCCAAATAGGCGTTATCCTCGGACCATGGGCTGCCAAATGCGCGCGCGATGCCTGAAACTCCACCGTTGCCTCTGAGGAGAATTCAAGTAAAATGCCGCACTCAGCACCGCCTCCCATGCCCTCTGGCGGCAGGAGGGCTACGGCGCGGAGCCCAACACCAGCAGTTCACCGTGTAGGAACGGAGAACCTGTTCCCGCGCTATTTATGACAAATGCGATGTAAATTGCGACCGTAGCGCCGGCACGGAAGCAATAAAATATAAACATACAAACTCACAGAAAATACAGCAAAGTGCACGAAGCGCGTGCACAACAGATTACGATGCCATTAATCAAGTCACTTTGAAATACAGCATAAATCAGCAACACTAAGCTCTAAAGAAGTACTAAACAGTGAACAAAGACTGAGGGGTACTTATCTGGCTGCGTAGCAGCGAAGAAAGAGGGCGAAGGGACATTAACATAGGACTATGCTGGGCTAGGATGTGTTTTCTTCTGTACTACTTTTCCCTTGGGTTCATGGGAAGTGTAGTCTCTGTTAATCTTTTAATGAGCTGCTATTCGAATAAAGTGAAGAGAGAAGGCATAACCCTCGCCTCCAGTCCTGACATAGAATTAAGGACCATCCTGGATAGAAGAGGTTCAGCAGCCCTTATTCTTCTCGACTTATCGGCGGCCTTCGATACAATGGACCATGCCACTCTGCTCTCTTGCCTTAAACAACTCGGCATTAATAACAAAGCTATCACTCTGCTACAGTCCTTTCTGACAAGCAGAGAACACTCTGTGATGCTGGAAAATTTCACCTTCAAGCCTTTCTCTCTTCCTTGCAGGGTTCCACAAGGATCCTCACTCAACCCCTTACTTTTCAACATCTATGTAACAGAATTAGCATCCCCTTATCAGATCTTTTGGTCTTTCACCCACATCGTACCCTGATGATATTCAAATCACAGTGTCAGCTTCCAACAATGTCAATGACACCAACCTCCAGCTTGACAACTGTATGAGAACGGTCAGTAACTCGATGGGTAAACATTGCCTTAAATTAAACTCTGACAAAACGGAGGTCACTCTTAACAGACCACAATTCTGGAGCTCTAATTGCTGGCCCTCTCTCTGATCTACGAACACTCCCTACACCTGCTAAATAAGTGAAAAATCTAGGAGTCCTAATATATAACTGAAATTTCAGCAAACATTAACTCAGTTATTTCTACAAGCTTCAACATCCTTAGAATCATCAGGAAAATCCTCTTTTTCAGTCCCTCTAACTCATGGAAAATTGTCATTACATTGTTAATTCTCACTAAATTGGATTACTGTAATGGATATACTTAAAATTCCAAAAGCAATACTTGGAAAGAAACTGCAGAGAGATCAGAACGCAGCAGCTAGACTTTTTCTTGATCTTTCAAAATTCCAGTCAGTTCATCAGCCATCAAGGGACTCCACTGGCTTTCAGCGAGTAATCAAATGACATTCAAGGCACTTTGCCTTACCTATAAAGCTCTTCATGGCTCAGGCGCTTCCCATCTCAAACAATCCCTGGTATGGTATGTGCCCAGCAGGGGTTTACAAACTAAAAGCTCCATGATGGTCATTGTCCCCAGATTAAAAAGACTAAAATGGGGGGGGGGGAAGGGGGATTCATTGCTTTGCCTTATAAGCCTCTAAATTCTGGAACAGCCTGCCTATATACATCAGAGCAGCTGGCACCCTGCTGATATTTACGAAACTGCTTAAAACATGGCTCGTTAACATCTAGTCTTTCCCTCAGCTCTGTGTTTGTTATTCTGAATCAGCGCCAAGACACACCAGGGTATTCGTGTGTTTAGAAATGTATTAACATAACACAAATTCTGCTCAAATTTGGGCTCACCAAGCAAGATCTAGTTAGAAGAGCAATAACAACGAAAAGCTTGTACAAGATGTTATGTTACTGTGAATTTCTAGAGTGCACGTAACGGTCTCTTGGCGCTAGGTAGCCGATTCGACATTGATCCATAGTAACTGGTAGGCCTGTTTTAAGAGCCATGTCTTCTGTGCCTTTCTAAATCTAGCATAGTTAGTAGTGGTCCTAAGTTCCAGTGGCAATGTATTCCATGCTCGAGGAGCAGTGACGGACAACCTACACCCTCCTGTCCTTTTTTTCTTTTTTTTTGGATGAGGAAATAACCAGATAGCGTAGGTGACTGGATCTCAGTTCTCTGGTAGGGCAGTATTTAATAACTCGAGATTTAACAATGGCGGGACAGTTCATATACAAGGCCTTAAAGACTGTACAGCACACCTTGAACATTGTTCTCTGTACAACTGGCAACCAGTGGAGGTCCTTAGTCACCTCAGAGATTTGACCATATTTGGGCAGAAGATGTATCAGCCGGGCGGCCTGGTTTTTGATTAGCTGGAACCTGCGCAGGAGGAATTCGGGGAGACCCAAATACAGAGTTGGCGTAGTCAACTCTAGACATGACTAAAGCTATTATGACTTGGGTCAAGGTATCACTAGTAAGGAATTTTGTTATCTTTATGCCTCGGAGTTGACAGAAGCAGGCAGATGTCACTTCGCCAACCTGCAGCCTGAATGAGAACTCATCAATGATGATACTTCTGCTTTTTACCCACTTTTTGGGCAGAGAAGTGGGACCCATCTCACTGGACCAAAAGGAGAGATTCCAGCGATCCACCTCATTTTTTGTGATAACTATCTCCGTTTTATCAGATTTTAGCTTCAGGTGGTTATTGATCATCAAGTCCAAGATGAACAGCATAGTGACTTGAAACTGCTGTCTGGATGTAGGGCTATCATTGATCGTAAATAACAATTGCATGTCGTTGGCATAGTTGAAGATATTGATTTTCATGTTTTTAAGAGAGTTGACCATGGGGCGTTTGCAGATATTAGAGAGGTGGGGAGAAGGAGAGGAGCCCTGTGGCACCCCACACTTTAATTGTACCTCTGCCGAATTAAAAGGGGGTAATCTAACCGACTGAGATCTCTCTCTCAGAAATGAAATGATCCAGTTGAAGGCTGAATCCCGTAGACCTGCAGCCCTGACCCGGTTAGCGAAAAGGATATGGTTGACCCTGTCAAACACTGCAGACAGATCAAGTAGCACCAAAGCTTGAGTACTGACTCTGTCTACTTCCTTTCTAATATCATCTACTACTGAGCCGATCACTGCCGACGACACACAGCTGATCCTCTCCCTCACGAAGAACCCCGAAGAAACCAGACTCAGCTTCCAGGAAGGAATGAAAGACGTCGCAGCCTGAATGAGCAGCAGCTGTCTAAAGCTCAACTGAGAGAAGTCAGTGGTCCTGGTCCTCGTCCCCTCCACCACCGCCTGGGACAACACCTGGTGGCCCTCTGCCCTTAGAAACCTACCCACCCCTACGGACCATGCTCAAACTCGTCATCATTCTCGACTCCTCCCTAAACATGACACGCCAGATCAACGCCGTTGCCTCCACCTGCTTCAAGTCCCTCTGCATCCTCCGCAAGACCTTCAAGTGGATCCCCCCAAAGCCAGGAAGAATGTCACCCATGCACTCCTAACCAGTAGACTGGACTAAGGAAACGCCCGCTACACTGGAATCAACAAATCCCTGCTACACAAACTCCAGACCATCCAGACTCATCCTCAGCACTCCCCGACATGAGCACATGACCCAACACCTGCGAGACCACCACTGGCTCCCCATCGAGAAGAGAGTAACCTTAAAGCTACTCACCCACGCCTACAAATCCCTCCACAACATTGGACCCACATACCTCAAAGAAAGAGTCTCTTTCCACGTACCCAACAGAAACCTCTGCTCCTCCGACCTCGCCCTCACAGAAACCTCGTGCATCCACAGAACCAGAGCAGGTGGAAGGGCATTCTCTTATGTCGCAGCAAGGCCTGGAACGAGTTCCCAGTCAACATCGATGCTCCCCTACAATGCAAACCTTCATGAAGAGCCTCAAGACGCGGCTTTTCGGTTGACCCGGAGCTGCAGCCCCCTGCCCCCCACACCTCTCAGCACCTTGAGACCCTAACGGGTGAGTAGCGCACAAAGTCCCCGATTGATTGATTGAACAGCAGAATGGAAGAAAATTATGAGCCCTTGTTCCTGGTCCCTTTTTCCCTGAGGGCACAAAGTTATGTCTAGGACCTCATGAGGACTCAATACATAAAAAAAATATATATACATTCATGAAGTAGCACGGAATTAGTGGACTTTGGGTTAGCCCATTTGAGCCATTGGCTTCCACCGATTTTTCAGGGTTTGCCACTGCTTGTACGAGCCGTTCCTCAAGGCAATGGCATTTTGTGGATTTTTACAGTGTCCCAATTGTTTGCCACTGGTGTTCAACTAGTCTTCTTGTTAAGATTGCATGAACAATATAACATGTGGATTGTAATTCAGTCAGTGACTGTTTCTTGTTTTATTTGCTTAAATGACATGATGGCATTTTAGTTGCAGTTTTTTTCATAAATAATTGTATTGTTGGATTGGTCCAGATCTACAAACTAACCACAAACCATAGGATTTTGGTATAAAAGAAAACCGATCGTATTTAAAATATTTTCAAATTCACATTTCAAAACTACACCATGTTATCTCACAAATTATCAAACCTTGTAACTCATCGGTTGACAATATTAGGGATAAAAAGGAAAAAACGAATCTGGTTAAATGCCTTCCCCCTACCCATCCCTTTAGCACAAAGTTTTTCTTTTAGATACACCTTGTAAATCTTAGTTAACCATTCTATATAGTGAACTAGTTGAGGATTTATTTAGTCCCTCTGGCGCGCTCAGAAAGCAAGCACGGTGGATTAAGTGGCTGCAGGGATTCCAAAAAGACTGCAAATTAGTTATTAGGACAATGCAAAGTAAATGGGTTAAAGAAGTAGTTTTTCATTTACGCTGAAGAGAATGAGAAGAAGTACCTTTATTTAACACTATGGCACTAAGAGAGGGTTTAACTTCAACATATACAGATCTATGCCCAATTGTTACTATGTTATACCCCTGATTGGATGCATAAATATAGATATATAAAGATACTGACACATATGAACTGGAGGTGCCCTAGGATTAACGAACTTTGAGGGAATGTCATTATTAATTAAAAGCTCAACTGGATTCAATCTATCTCCTGATGTTAAGTCAGTTTCACTAAGCAGTTCGAGACATCTTGGGATAAGATGTCAGAGTCTGGTGGCTCATAACCATTCTGGTAGCCCGTAGTATAATAACAAGAAATCGGAAGAAGGCAGAACCCCCGGAGTTTCAGGAATGGTTAACTAAGATTTACAAGGTGTAGCTTTCAAGGAAAAAGAAAAAAAAAGGGAAGGACTAGAACAGTTGCAGGTTTAAGGATGTTTAGAAAGCACATCCTGTTTGTTTTTATGGCAGGCTAGGTCTATTCCATAACCACAATTGAAAGTATTTTTTTTTTACTTCACTGTCTTGATAACGTTTTTCTCCACAAAGTAAAGAGATGAACACACAAGGTTTCTTACAGCTCCACCAAGAATACCGACCCACTGACAAAGTATCTACTGTCCAATATTTTGCTGGTTTTGCCTTTTAATCTGACCACTTAAAAAATGTCATTTTAATCTTTGCACTCCTTTTTATAATACACTTACTTGAGGGGACAACTTAACTCTGCTAATGGAGACTTTTCCACAAAGTGGTCCTGCTTCCATATTGTTGTACTCTAAGAAGTTGCTTCTTTGTACTTCTCTTTCTACGAATACTGACAACACACAAAATTGCCCAACTAATGCCAAACACCTTCGGTAACAAAAAACAGCCACATCAGCTTTGCCATTGCCCATTTAAGAAATGTGAGAGCTATTGGCTTAACTAACGTTTGTTGCTGTGTGCCTGTGCTTTATCAGTTCTAGACGACCCTTCTGCTGTCGATGAAAGGACTGAAGGAGAATAAATAACCGGTAGGAATATTTCACTCTGGATGCTGAGGCACTTCGATGTCCTAAATATTAGGTGTAAGGGACCCCTATTCAATGCCACAACATGAAGCACCTCAAACAACATACCCTGCAAATATGATTAATGGACACATTGCACATAAAAAAAGCCGAAATAATAAGAAAACCAAACTGAGGTTCATCCAACCCTTTTCCATTTCATCAGTTTACTTGCAAATACAGAAGCAGTCGATTTGAGGATTTTATTTTACCTCACCATGTCCGTTTATTTGCTACTTTATACAGTATCACGTAGCAATGACCAACAGGAGTATCCCTGATCTTTGTGACTATTGGGGATTACCAATATAATTTGTGACATTTCCTTGATTTAAAGTAAAAGAATGGTTAAGAGGTACGCGTGTCAAAACATGTTGAAATCTTGTCACTGTATGTTCTGCTGAGTTGCAACATTGCAGAAATAAAAAAGCACTGGCAAAGCCAATCAGTTTTACCTATACGATATCTATTGGCTTATTCAATGTTGTTCTAGATATGTTGCACAGGAGCGTGGGCTGCTGTGCAACATGATTAAAGTAAAGAAAAAAGTGCTTTAATGCAGTCGATGCTGGCCGTGTCATAGAACTTTTTTTTTCCTTTACGCCATATACATGTAAAAAAAGAGCGAAGGCGTCAAGTCATAAGAGGCGTGTGGGGGAGGAGGGCGTTAACACCAACGATAAATAGGGGAATCAACACGTGGGAGGGGATGAGAAGGAGCAGCAAAAATGGACAGAAAGGGGGGAAAAGCAACACATGATGGTTGGGGTGGAGGAAACACCAACAACTGATAGTGGGAGAAGGGTGGGGGGGGGACATGCAACACGAAGGAGGTGCGAGGGAGGAAGCAGCAACACACCAAACAGCAGGGGTATAATCAACACGAGGGAGGGGCAGGGGAAGGAGCCAGACTGCAGACACGTGCACTCATCTTAAGTAAAAGTTTTTTTTTTTTAATGTAAGTACCTTCACGAGCCTGTGCCAGTCGAAGGACACTGGCCACAGCAGGATGCTGTACTAGGTCCATGCTCCATGCCAGAGCCAACACTGGAGCTCCAAGAGGAAGTAGGAGGCACTAACCAAACAGAAGCAAGGAAGCGAGATTGATGTAGGAGCCAACCACTGAGCAAGTAATGGGCTGGCTCTAGGCCCACTTTAAGCCTTTTTTATATACAATAGATTTCACGTAGGCATATTTTAATGAGCCGTATTCTTCAAGAAAATACCAAAGACCTCAGGTGGAATACTATGAATGTGAAAGCAGCTGGTAGTAATGATTTAATTGCTACATTTGTCAAATATAGAAAAGGTTCACAACCAAAAAACTGCTTAAACCCATAATATGCCTTGCGGCCATTGAAATAAACTGGTGCAGTGTGTTTATTAGTTCACGTGTCTTGCACTTTCACAGGATGCGGTCTGTGCTTGACTGTTGTGTGTCACACAAATGAAATATTTCTAAATGAGATATGTCCAACTAGGACCTCCTTAAAATGCCTTTACATGCAGCATCTTCTTAAAACTAAGTATAGCACATACTGACATTTACCGTATCCTAATATTATTTGTCTATCTGTAACTTAGCCTGAATTCAGCTGAGTATCTTGCCATGCATGTATATTTTTCAATCGCTTCTATGTTTCGGAAAAAGCATAATGTTAAAATGGGCTGCAAGTGGTGTAGTGCTGGTAGTAGAGCGTATAACAAGCTTTCATGACAATCTTAAGTTTTGCCAGTCCTGGAAAATATCGGACAGTCCCATACAGTGGGATTTAGCTGTGTTAAAAGGAGCATCACGTTGCAATGAAGCCTACTGGTGTTACTTTCACTGGTTTCAAATCCTCTACATTAGTGGCATCTTATGGTATTTTTCTGAGAACTGGGACACACATGCAACTTTTGATAAAACTACCTGATCACTTTAGAATTTTAAAGAAACGATGTAAAGTCGGGAAATGCCTCATTTTTTCAAGGTTTTCGATAAGTTATGTGGAATATAACAGTCTAAAAACATTATGGGATGTGGCCAAATCCTGTAAGAGGCCAGGCTTGTGCTGTTCCAAAAAGTGGCAAATACTTAGCCCGAAGGATGTGACCTTTTGTGTAGCTACAACGCTGTGTGTCATAAACTCAGGTACCTCCCATACAAAGTGTCAGGCACTGGGGGTCTGGTTATTTCATCAAAATTGACAGAAAAGGCAAGTTAGAGTGATTGCTTTGAACCAAGTACTTCTCCATCGCTATTTCATATAAAAGGAAATAAGACACGATATTTTAAAGGAGGTAAGGTTACTCCGGTGAAATTCTTAATATCCAATCTGCCGTTTAAGTGAGTGATTAACCGATGTAAGGAATTTATTTTGAACAGGTAAGGACAAGAGAATCCAACTAATTAAGTTTGGGAATGTCAAACTGTGAGCCCACTTAATATGAAAGGTTGCAAAAGGACTGGGTAACGCAATGATAAAAGACAACCATGAATCCACTAAAAACAGTTGCAGAAAATTAAAGGGTGACAAGACTACGACAGCACTATAGACCATATTAGTACTGATGGTCTGGCATACGAATACTGGTATAATAACAAAGAATGATAACTCAAAAGATGGAGATAGCCCTGCTTTAGTTTATAATATCCCCAGATTTGAGTCATTTGATTTGTGAAGGTAATACTGGATTCACGGCAGATTGCTTGAATCGTGGCATCTATAATGTAATTTTGAATTACACTTGTCACCTCTGACATAAAAAGAGTGGCTGAGACAAAGATCGATATATTCAGCCCTATCAAGATCTATGCTTGCCAGTTGTGTGTGGAGAGCCGTCAGTTGATGCCAGACCCTCGGCGTGCCAGTACGCTGATGGATACATTCCAATTCTTTCACATGTTGTGAAAGGTTTTCCCTTTTTTCCTTATGCAGTATATTATCTGCAGCAGAGATGGCAAGGAGTTCCGCTCTTATAACCGTTTTGAGAGCTTCCCATAGCGTGGCATGAGAGACCTCCAGAGTGTCATTTTGTGCGAGATAGTAGGTAATGGCTTGATATACCTGTGTCACCACCTCCAGGTCCTGTAACATTGTACCTCACATCCACCAAATACATATTAGGACACTCCGGGGGGGGGGGGGGGAGAGGGGGAAGTGCCACTGAAAGTGATACCGCTGCGTGATCAGACAGAGCAGCAGGGAGTATATCCGTTTCAGAGGTTGATGTGCATGTCTTTCGTGCCAAGTAGATAAACCAACCTAGCGTAGGTTTTATGTGTGTGAAAGAAAAATGTAATATTTGCGCGTGTGTGGGTGTAACGTTCTCCACAGTTCCTGGAGCCCCAGTTCTTTAAGCCACCCATGCCCGTTTATACGATAGAGCCCCCGTTTGGCCATGTCTGTGTGTCAACCTGTCTAGGCCATTATCGAAGACTAAATTGAGGTTTCCCCCATCAGGACCCTCCGCTCAGGTGTAGACATCACCTCAGATAGAGCTGTTCATAAGAAAGGTTCTTGTCCCTTATTCGGGGCATAGAAAGTGCCCACCACAAATGATCGGTCATTGAGAGCGAGATGATAAGTAAGAAGACGGCCCTTCAGTTCTGCCTCCTTGGATCCAACCCTGCCCTCAAAGGTGTGTGCCACCAAGGTGGCCACTCCCGCAGTCTAAGTGGATGCGGAGGAGAACAATTGGTGTAGAAAGGTGCGTGATTGGAGTTGGTGACAGTCCTTTGAAAGGAGATGTGTGTCCTGGAGGAGGCAGATGTCTGCCCCCGAATTCTCCAGGTATGATAAAACCGCTCTGTGTTTTATAGGGTTATTAAAGTCCTTCACATTGAGGGTAAGAACCCGAAGGGTTGTAACCGACATTCTTAGCAATAGGCCTGAAGGTTGTATAAGTGTCATCTGTTTATAAAAAAGCACCAGGTGTCATGTCTCCCAGAGCCTGCCAATTCCATAAATGTATGGTGTTGCAAATGCTGCACAGATGAGTGTATCCCCAAACTAATCAACCCCAAGGAGAAAACAAATGAAAATACTGATGGAAACATGAACGTACTGTTTAAGAAAACGGACTTACAGTTCCAAAGATCAAGAGATTAGTTGTCCGAAGCGTGGCCACCATTCCCCGTTCCCCCCTTCCCACCACCCAGCGGGCCAGCAGTAGGAATGAGGATAGTGACATGCCCAGCCATGTTATGGAGGTTCGGTCTTAGCCAGCGCCGCAGGAATCGACTCCAACACCGCTTGTTCACCCATGGCAATCGTTACGGGATCCAGACAAGTACTGCCCTTCCCCACCCAGTGTTCATGCCAGCGAGGCTGGCAATCCAGTGAGCGAGACGGGGAGGTCTTTGATGGCGATCCGTCAGCTGCCACGTCTATGCCCAATACACTACACATTTCTTCCAGGGAGGGTAGTTGAAAATGTTTTCCATCCAGACAAAAGAGGAGGCGAAACGGATGGCCCCATGAATAGGGCACCCCCATGCTGCACAGGTGAGAGGTTGGAGGTCAGAAATTTTGCCTTTTCTGTATGTCTCTCCCAGGCTTTGAGCAGTATATTTTCTTTCACCTGAAAATCGTGGATGCCGACCAGAACATCCGCAGGGGGGGGGCTTTATCTTTTTGCGGCAGGCCAACTCAGTGAGCTCATTTTTTTTTAAATTTCCATGTCTGGGGGGCTTCCAAGATGGAACGGAAGAGCACTGTAACGTAACTGGTGAGATCTTCACACCCAGCCTTTGATGAAATTCCCCAAATTCTAATATTATTCCGGCTAGATCTGTTTGAGATCCTCGGAGTGGGTCTGAAGATCGATTTGCTGTTCACGGAGTCGGATAATCTCTTGCTGTAAGGTCTCCACAACATTTGCTTGACCATTTCCTTGCGCCTCCAACGTTGCTGCACAATCAGCAAGAGAGTCAAGGTCTTTCAGATTTCATTTAAATTCTGGGAGAGGTCCCTTTTGACAGCCTGTAAGTCATCACTGAGGGATGTGAAGAGGGATTAAAGGAAAGATTGAGTCACTGGCTCCTCCACAGCGTTGTCATCCTGTAGCGGAGGGGGGTTAGATGTTGAAGGGCAATCACCAAACGGACCACCAGTGGGCCTGGAGAGCATGCCTTTAAGGGTGCTGTCCTTTTTAGAGCGGGCTGCTGCCATCACCCTTGGCTTCCAACTGGCCCTCTTCAGGCCCACATCGGAACGGCGGTCCCACCAGGCTGTGCCGCCAGGAGAGTCAGAATACACAGATCACTGTAGGCCGTGATCTAGATCAATGCTTCTAGGGGGTAGAGGACGCTGCGCCGAAGTAGAGTTTTGGCCCCTAAGCTGCAGATGTTCAAGCGAGTGTGGAGCACGGAGAAAGGAATAGCCAGCACAGAGTGGCCCCATCGAGTGAAGCGGCCTCCCGGGTCATAGATAACCCTCATGCCAAAAGGAGAGGGAGGCACCCTGCTCCAGCCCCCAGCGAGGATAGCCGTACAGAAGTCCCAGTGATGGCAGGTTCCAGGCAGCTGAAGTTCCACAAGCTCTACCCAGGTGCAAGGGAGTTAAGCGCTCTCCATCGCGACGCTGGAAGGTGTGTTAGCCTGGTGCCCAGAGCCGTATCCCCTCCAGGCCTAGGGATTGGGGCAGGGAAAATTGTGTCCAGGTAAGAGCAGCCAGATCCCATATGCAAGGTGGTGTGGGCAGGGGAACCTATCTGCCCACTGGCCACCTCATTGCCAGCGTAACTCAGGAATCACCGAAGCATAGTTAGACAATAATCCAGGGCCGACCACTCCAGAGACCGCCAGGACGGGGGCCTACAACCCTAAGTGCCACACAAATGTTAGGCCCTGTTTTGCACTTGCCGTTGTTCTATGGCTGAAGTAGTCCATGCCTCAGGGTATCTCCAAGGGCCCTCTTTAACCATCAGCACGGCTGCCACTGTGGTTCCCAACACTCTCCTCCCTCAGGCACCTCCCAGGCGGGCACCAATCAGCATAAGGGCCTCCATCGGCCCAAGAGAGCATCCCAGACACAGGAGGCAGTTCACGTAGCTCACTGCTTCACCATGGCACCGGGCAGGCAGATATTGGCACCCAATCCCAGGGGCTTCCCTGCAATCACTGCCTCCGATAGTGGCTCGATTCCAGGCAGGTAAGACCCGGCAGAGCGCCTCTCACCTGTCTCCACAGCTGCGGACCCCGTCCCAGGTCGGAGCACCCGGCCACTGGTGGCCCCCATAGACCACACAGCAGCCTGAGGCTGTTACCAAAGCCAACAAGGAGCGCCATCAGGATGAGATTCTGGCCAGCGTATATGGCTACTCTCACGCCCGCAAAGTGCCGGAACCATCTTAGTGCTGTTCTGAGGCAGTCACACAGGAACGGAGAGACAGAGAAATAAGTTTTACCCGTCTATCTTGGCCCTGCGCCCCTGTACTCACATTTTAAAACAAAAATGTTCCTATCCATAATATCAATGGGGAGCTCCATTTTTAAATGTCAAGAGTAAAACACTACTACTTCAAAAGCTTATTTGAATCTCTGCCTACATACAATAAAGAGTAAAGTTTTATATGCAGTACATACATGTGCTTTTTAAATAAAAATGGCCACGCAGAACTCACTTTGTTGCACTGACGTGGTTTTCTCCATAGTGTAATCGTGTTCTGAGGACATTATCCCAATATTAGTATTTATTGTACAAGCAATTGTGAAAGCAGTGGGTAATATTAAATAAAACCCACACAACCATTATATTTCGTACCCTTGAGCCAAGTGTTTTTCGCTGTAGTCTATACCATAGGATTTGGCATGTCAGAAGTTAACCTGAGAAAAACTGGCATTTTAAAACAGACTTTCTTTCTGCATTTCTTCATAAATAATCTCGGTCTAATCTATTTTAATAGGGCCATTGCTTAGCAGTACAGAGAAAGATCCTATAAAGAATCGTCACCTACTTGAAAATATAATGCTAAATGAAACCCTAGAGACAAAAAACGAGAGATAATAAATACAGGTCCAAAAATAGTTCTATCAAAGCCATAGCACCTGAAAGCTAACCTCCGATACTAAAGGCATGAAGAAAACATCTGATGTCAAAGTCCACGCCTATCATGCCTATTTGTCATAGCAACTAAAGCTATTAATTACTGCCCTGAACGAAGGCTCACTTTAGCTAATGACATCCATCGATATTCTGACTTAATTAGCGCTGTTAGCACATAGGAAATTATACGATCTCCTTATCATTCATGAGTACATATAAGATTCCATTCACATCATTTAATGATTTCGACACAAACTCGAACAAAGCACTGCAAGGTAGAAAGTTCGCCACTCGTGTCTGTATTACTACTTCTAAAAACAAAATAGGAGAACTAAAGGAGATTTTAAATGTATAAATTGAATCACATCCATTCCTATAAGAAAGTACACACTTATTGCAGATTTCAGTGGAGTGTAATTAGACCAGAACTACCATGTTGATTTTAAAATGGAAGCAACTTGAACGATAGGTATAGAATAAAAGTGGAGTCATGTTGCTCCCTTCCACATACATAAACAGAAGGACAAAATAGCTAAAATGTCTGAAAAGGGCTCTCAAAAAATATAAATATCAATAGGGAAAATGTAGTAGACTCTCCTGATTTGTTTTGGCAACCCAAGCTTAAATATAGGATGGTGTATCAACTGTTGCCAGTAGATAATTGTCCGCTTAATATTTCAACTGAATAACGAGACCTGAACTTCACTGCAAAGCGTGGCATGGAGAAGCGGTTGAGGAATGCTCACTCTGCTCTTCGTGCTAGGGGGGTGGATTGATTGCTAGCACAAGTGTTAGACTCTTGTGAGAAGTGCAGAAATAGCAAGAGGCATGGGCGAATTGCGGACTGCTTCTTATCTAAAGTATTAGAGCATGCATACAGTGTGATTACGCATAAAGAGGGTTTCTTAGGCAACTGGTTGCATGGTCAAATGTGTTTTAACTTCTATGTGTGAACGAGAAATAGTCCGCTGATTATTCTGAGAAACTGAAAATTGGTCTAGCACCAAAATGGCCAGTTGTGACGTGAGACTTGGTGCCTGGAACTCAGGTGCAGGGTCACTTCCTTCGGAAACCAGTCCGAATCCACAGAAAATCAAATGTTCATAAACAGACTGAACTAATATGACAAGGAGTAAGCGTGCCTTTGAAAAACTACTTCCGTCGAGTACGTTATAAGGGACCACTAACATCCGGTTCAAGAACAAAACATAAGGAGGTGTGTTCGTCTAATCATGCTTTTCAGAGGCTACAGATACCAAAACCCATCAGCTCGTGTCAGTCTATGAGATGAAATCACCAGTAGTGATACAAGACCGCTCACATACAAGTGGAAAACTGGCCACAATGACACACGTAGGAATTAGTAAACAAAATGTTACTGTAAAGAAGAGCGCAAGCAAACGTGCAAGAACAGTCTTAGAGTAAAATTATAATATAGTCCACTGCCCAAGAAAAGAGAATAGTTACACTGCGTGAAAGACTTACTTGCAAAAGAAAGAGTGACCCCCTGCCAACCCAGCGAACTCGTCGTCCTCCTCTGAGCTGGACTCAGAGTCGGAGGCAGGCGGCTCAGTACGCAGCAGCCGGTGTCCAGAGCCCTTCTTGGTCTTCTTCCTCCGTCCGTCAGCGGCCAGGCCGATGAGCGCATTCAACTCCTTTCGCTTCTTCATCTTCTTGTGAGGGGTGAGCGGGGCCAAGGAGCCGCTGACCGTACCCCCACCCCCGGAGCCCGGCGGCGGCTGGTACCCGGCCTCCAACACCCTACGGCTCTCCAGCGTGGAGTCAGTGCCAGCTCCAAGGGTCAGTGTGAGCAGGATGCGATGGGAAGGGGTGGAGACCACAATCCTGGAAGGGGAGGAGGAGGCTCACAGCTAGAAGGTGGCCAGCACCAAATATCTTCAGATAAAGAACGAGGGTGTGGGGTGGCAGCAGCATGAATAGGAGGTTACTTGCAAGTTTGGGTTGCTGGTGATGACCCAAGGCTCAGATATCATGGGCAAGCAGGGTACGAGATGTCAAGTTCACAGGAAAAGAAAGCGACAGATGCTACATATAGAGTGGAGACTGTAGGGGAGAGCGATTGCAGGGGTCTTGAGATAATACAATAACTATGAATGGGTCACTGACAGAGGTGAACAGTGGAACGGAACAAGGACTAGCATGAGCTAAAAGGTGACAGGCAAGCTCAAGAAGAGATGTGTACAGCAGATAAGTACGGGACTGGTTAGAACAAGGCTGGAACCGAAAGAAAGCTGCAGCTGGGATTAGAGACTAGAGAAAAGAGGGCAGCTGGTGTTAATTTCAGGTGGAGTGTTGCGGGCAAACTACGGGTGCACCACTTATGGAATGAAGGGGTACACTGTGCAGGTGGCAGGCGTGAATGTCAATCTAGTTCAAGGGATAGTGATGGAGGGGACGTGAACGACATGCAATAGAGAGGCGGTTTCATAGGGTATGGTGGAAGTGTAAGGCAGGGAATGGAGATGAAGTGGAAGGCTGATAGCGACAACACGAAGAGTTGTGTTGCGACAGTCATGAAGTAGACCTAACGGGGAGAGTTTGGCTGTGGAGATGGAAACGGCTGCGCCAACACACAGGTCACATTTACAGCCTGCAGCTACCCGATGTAGACGTTGCCCTCCGCACACGTCCACTCTCAGAACACGGGGTTGTGCCTCTCCTTTGCCCCAGGTAACCTGCGACAGCAATTTAGTTTACGTTTCCCGTTTATTCAAACGAGACATTGACTCCCGACCCCTGCCGCTACTTCCGGGTTTCTGCAAGCCGACATTTTTTTCCCTCTGCTTTACATATGACAGCCCTTATTGGCTGCCTCGTTCAAAGTCTCGTTTTCATTGGACAAACAATATTCTTATGAGCCATGTCGTCATCGCAAAGTCAAAGATTGGCCTCAGAACACGCACCATGAGGAACACAAAAGAAGGACAAGCACAAAAGCTTAGTGGCCCTTAAGTTGCTCTAGGACCTAGGTTGTACATTAATCGGCCATTTTAGTGGGGAAAATATTTCCTTTACTTTGCGAAGATCAGGACCTCAAAGGAATATTAACGTTCCTATAATAAAATCGTATCAATTTTTTTTATTATGAACGTTTGAAAAAATCTTGTTCCTTTAAAAATATAAAAATGGCACATTTTGATATTATTAAATATGAAAATAGTGGTAGCGAGACTGTAAAGTATAAGGTCACCACACAATGTACCTATGTAAATGAGGAGACCACCATGGGCGTCCGCAGAAATTTTTCCAGGGGGGGGCGAACCTGGCAAATGAAGGGGCGTGGCTAATGTTAATCAATAGGGGCGGGGCTAAAATGGCAGACAATCAGGATCGGTAATGTTCAGGCCAACCTGAGAAAAACAAGCATTGGCATAGCCAATAGGTCTCGCTTTGGGACCTTATGACTGACTCACTGACTGAAGAACTTATATAGCTCACTTTTGCCGAGGCGTCTTGGCGCTGGGTAAGTATGATGCCGGCAAAATAAGTATTTAGTTCTGCAGCAGGTCCCAAAGGCGAGACCAATTGGCTATGCCAATGCTTGTTGTTATATCTGGGCATGTTGAGAGGCTAGGGGACTGGGTCTCGATGTCTGGTTGGGAGCACAGCAATGACCTACTCAATTTGAATGCGTAGGTAATACAACCGGAGGGGTGAAATGAAAGGTTCACTACCAGGAATAACAGGAAGGTAGAAAGTTAGGCTGGTTAGAAAGATAAGGAGGGGTAGAGGCAGGCATGGTGGTGAGGGGAGAAACAGATGCATGCTAGGAGAGCGATGTGAGGGAGGGAGGCGAAATGGGAAGAGGCCCTGAAAGGTGGGTCGGGTAAAGACCGTAGTAAGGCAAACAGGAGGGTAGCGAGGGGTGAAGGGTAGACAAAGAAGTGAGGTGTAGAAGAAAAAGATTCAGGAGCAGAGACAGGTAAATCAAAGCTGGAGAGGGGAGAATAACGCAGTCGTAGAACGTGAGGGGGCCAGGTAGAGAGAGGGAGAGGTGTGTCATAGACAGGTAGAGACAGCTGAGGAAGAGGGAATAATAAAGACTGAGGTAGACAGGTGAGGTAGAGGGGTGCGTTGATATAATGGAAGTGCAGAGATGTGCCACAGATGTTACTGAAGAGGAAAAGAAGTAGAGATATTGAGAAAGATGTAATGCACTAAAAGAAGTAAGGGGGTGAACAGAGGTAGAACGAGTGGAAGGGGAGAGAACACGTAGCAGATGAATGGCAGGGTAAAATGAGCGATCAGGCAGTGAGTGTGAGGAGTGGGCTATAGAGGCATATGTGGCAGTGAGCGCGAAGTGCGGGGTACAGAGGGATATGTTGTGGCAGTGTGCACAAGGTGCGGGGCACAGAGGGATATGTTGTGGCAGTGCGCACAAGGTGCGGGGTACAGAGGGATATGTTGTGGCAGTTAGCACGAGGTGTGGGGTACAGAGGGATATAAGGCAGTGAGCGCGGGCAGGGCCGGCTTAAGCGCTCGTGGCGCCCAGTGCGACAATGCTTTTTGGCACCCCCAATGACCACCTCCACTACAGGTTCTTCATAACCATCCTTTCACAGCGCCCCTCAAGCCTCCGTAACCATTCAGTCTCAGGTGCATTTAATTCATTTTATAGCGCCGCTCCTATCCGTGTAAGGTGTCAGAACACTTTACATTACACAGATTACATAGAGACAATCAATCATATGTGTGTAAATCAGTGCATAGGAAATGTTACATAAGAGAGAGGACAAGAAGGTGTAGGAGTCACAGGTCATCCGTACAGGTAGGCAGGATAGTTTAAGAGGGCTTGGCCAGGAGAATCAGAAATCTAGAATTTAAAACCTAGCACCATGGATGGGGGGTTCCCTTAATTAATAAGAATTGATTTCTACCCAAATTAACCCATTTTGCCACATTAGGATAATGAAAAGCTGGGGGGAAATCATAACGCTCTAGCCCATACCCTACAGTTTGCATGCATCTTTCATAACAGTTACTTGCTCACTGTTCCACATTAGGATTTTAACTCATAAAGAGTTATCAACAATATGGTCTCTCTGACAAAAGTGTGACCCACTGACCTATTTACATTACATTATACGCACTTTGTGAGCTGCACGTTCTTTGCAGCAAGCATAGTAACCCTCTGCGCTACCTGGATGAGTAGAAACTTCCATTACACAAAACTTCGATCTCTCCCTCTCTAAGAAGTGCATTAATCACTGCAGTCATTTAGACATTTTTATTGGTGGCTGAAAATTTCTAGGAGTCCAGGAAAGAAGCAGGTGCTTTTAAAATCATATTAGCGCCCCCTACACGAAGTCAGCACCCGGTGCGGTGGCACCGGTCGCACCGCCCTAGAGCCGGCCCTGAGCACGGGGAGTGGGGTACAGGGGGATATGAGGGAGTGGGGTGCAGGGGGATATGAGGCAGTGAAACACAGGGTCGGCATGTCCTGCCAGACATGATAGGGCGCATACTGGCAGATAGATATGTTATTGACACGAGTCTGTGTACGTTTTGGTGGGATCTGAAATCCGGGCTATGGCGCAACCTCAATTTTTGACTTGGGAGAATAATGCATCGACCCCCCCAGAACTTCATTCAGAAGACCCCTTGCTCTCAAGCTACAGAGTGTTAAAAGGAGGTCTTTGTGTCCAGACCTAACCACTCCTGCTTGTGGCGCGCAGCTCAATCTGGCCATTGTCATTCTGTTTGTGATAATCAGCCACAGACAGAATGACAATGGGCGGGAGGGCCTGCGAGGAGGAGTGCGAGGCGCCCCCCATCAGGGAGTGGAGGCCTCTGGCAGGGAACAGCTCTGCTCCCTGCAGGGCACGTAATTACGGACAAAAGGCGTCCGTAAAAGCATGGGTGGCCGCAGGGGGGGGCAAGGAGGAGCACTCCAGGGGGGGCAAGCGCCCCTCCTTGCCCCCCCCCCCCCTGCGGACGCCCAAGGAGACCACTTGTTGGTGCGGAGGTAACGGGGGTTTATTATGTAATTACATACACTAACGGGAGCGCCGGCTCGGAGCTCCGATCTCGTTGAAATCGGCTCGCTAATGCCGATCCTAAAATGGCTGCCCCCGGAAGTCCGCTGACGTCACAAGCAGTGTGCGTCGCAGACTAGACCGCTACACACCACATCTCCCTCCTTTGCAAAACATGAACTACAGTTCCCCCACTACAATAAGAACAGTCTTACTTGTTGTCCATGCTGAACTCCTCAAACCTCCTAGGTAGCATTACTCTCCTCCCACAACATGTCCTTCTCCTTCCTTCGCCCGTAGTCGGGGTGGTGTCGACCCCGTCAGGGTAGGACGTTTCTCTCTCTTCTCTGGGTTCTGTCCCGCTCTGTCCTATCTCCTCCGGCATCTCCTGGGTGTCCGGTTCTTGCTCTGAGTTTTCTCCTCTTCCCCTGCTTCTTGTCCCTGCTTGGGAACCGCCTTCTTCTTCTCCTGATCTCCTCCTTGCAGTCCTCACGCCCGGCGTGACTCTGGCATTCTCTGTATCGTTCAGCTCCGTGCTGGATTCCGCTCCTTTGGTCTTGGCGCACCTCGCCATGCGATCTGTGGCCCATACCTTCCCGTCACTCAGCAGGGCAGACCTGGAGTATGGCTCTATTACTTGAAACGGAGGCGTGAACTTGCTGTCTCCTTTCTTTCCGGGTGCCAGTAATTTAACTCTCACCCATTCCCCTCTCTCGAGTGCGACCTCCTTGGTGTTGTGCCTTGTGTCGTAATAGTCTGTGTACACTGCTTGTGCCCTCTCCAGGTTCCTGCGCACCACTGCTGGAGACCAGTGACTTTGTACCGTGAGCTTTTTCCAAGCCACGTTGTCCTTAGTGAAGGGCTCTCTCCCTCTCAGCACTCGGAACGGACTGTACCCCGTGTAGGCAGGAGTTATCCGGTACGCCCATAACAGCCGCTTCAGCTCCTTTTCCCAATTACTCCCTTGGCTGATTGCTGCTTGTACTGACCCCATAATTACCCTGTTGAATCTTTCCGCGGCTCCGTTTCCCGCCGGGTAATACACCGGCGTGTGTCGGGCCGTGATTCCATTCCTGTCCATGAAAGTTTGCCACTTGGCCGAGGTGAATTGCGGGCCATTGTCACTTAGGATCCCTTTGGGGATGCCTTACCTTATGAATACCTCGGTGAGGAAATCCAGTATTGTGTCCGTCTCCGCGTTCTCATCCACGTGGACTTCAGGCCATTTGGAGTAGCGATCAATGACCACCGTAAGGTACTTTTGGACTCCATTGGCGTCTTGTATGGGACCCAGGACATCGATCGAAATTTCTTCCCATGGATTCTCGGGACACTCAAAGCGCCCCAGGGGTGGACGTAGCACTCTTTGGGTCTTGTCCGCATTGCTGCATTGTTCGCACGCCCTCACGTGGCGCTCCACAGCGAGGTCCATTCCCGGCCACCAGTAGTCTTCATTCGCTCTTCCCTTCATTTTCATTATCCCCAAGTGCCCTTCATGTGCGATGGCCACAATGCGTGCCCTTAGCGTGTTAGGGGGAACTACTTTGCTGCCGCGTAGTAGGAAACACGGGTTGTCCCCTACCGACAGTTCCTCTCGGACCTCCCAATACTGTTTTAGTTCCTCCTCTAGTAGTCTCTTGTCCGGCCATCCCTTGGTTGCATACGCTTTAACTGCTCTCTTTTTCCCGTCTCTGTCGTATTCCATTTCCCATTCTTGCCCACTTATTGCCTTCTCGTGGTCGCCGGTGAATGCCACCGCATACTCTTCCCAACCGCCTTCTTCCTGGACATCTGAGACCTCCTTGGACGCAGCTCTGCTCAGGTAGTCCGCTACCTTGTTCTTGTGCCCAGGTAGGTACTCTACATCGTAGACGTAGTCTAAGAGTCTCAGCGTCATCTTGGCTATTCTCGGTGTGGCATGTTCATGTCCACTGGATGTGAGGACCTTTACCAGCGGCTTGTGATCCGTGCGCAAAAGGAATCTCCCTCCCCACAGAAATTGCCTGAACCTCTCTATCGCCCACACAACTGCTAGCATTTCTTTTTCGATGACACTGAATTTGCTTTCATTGGGGGCCAGCGTGCGAGATGCAAAGCTTATCGTGGAGGTCCTCCCTTCCGTGGATCTTTGTGTGAGGACTGCGCCGATTCCCCTGTCGCTGGCATCCGTGGTTAGTACAGTAAGCGCTGTCGGGTCAAACCCTTGAATGGGCACCGCCTCACAGATATCGTTCTTCATCTCTTCGAATTCTCGCTGTTGTTCTTCCGCCTACCAGAATGCCGCTTTGTCCTTCAGGAGCGATCTCATGTGGTGGGTCTTTGAGGCAAAGTGGGGTACAAATTTGCTGTAAAATTCAGCCATGCCCAGGAACGTCTGGACATCTTCCTTACTTGAGGGCGTAGGTGTGTCTTTAATTGCTGCCACATTGGCTGACTTGGGTTTTATGCCCTCTTGGCTGATCTCGTGTCCTAGGTACGTGACCTTGTTCATGACAAACTTGCATTTGTCCCATTGGGCTGTGAGCCCGTTCTGCCTTAGCACTGTTAGCACTTCTCCCAACTTCCTGTTGTGGTCCATCATGGATGCGCCCATCACCAAAATGTCGTCCTGGAAGAATTGGATGCCCTCCTTCTTGTGGAACAGCCGGTACATGAGCTTTTGGAAGACGGCTGCTGCTGAGGCTAATCCAAACGGCATCCGCGGGAATTTGTAGCACCCGAACGGGGTGATGAACGACGTTAGGTGGTTGCATGACTTGTGTAGAGCAATCTGGCGGTAGGCTGACGTCAAGTCTATTGTGGAGAACCACCTTTCCCCTTGGGTCTTGGCCAATATCTCATTGATTCTGGGAAGGGGGAACTTGTCCACTACAATGTTCTTGTTAAGCTCCCTGAGGTCCACACACAACCTCACCTTCCCGTTGGGCTTCTGCGCCACTACTAAGGGGGCCAACCACTCTGCGTTGTCTATTGCTTCTATTATCCCGTTGTCTTCCAGCCTCTGCAATTCCTCCTGCACAGCCGCCCTGGTCCGAAATGGGATGTTTCGCACTCTGTGGGACACCGGTCGGGCCCCTTCCTTCAGATTTATCTTGTGTGTAAATTTCGCTAAACGGCCGATGGAGTCTTTGAAGACTTCTGGGAATTCTTCTTTCCATCGTTGCGCCTCCAGACCCGGCTCCTCCTCGGTCAAGAGCACTTGCGTGCGTCCTCCTGGTTTCAATTTTATCCCTAGCTCGCCCTGGTCCTTCCAGCCCAGTACCGATGGTCCTTTCTCCGCCACGTATAATTTCCCTTCGCACCTTCTGCCTTTGAACTCGAAGGTTAGGGGGCAATATCCCACCATGGGTATGGGTTCCCCTGTGAATGTTACGGGGTGGATGTCCGTGGGCCTCAGCCAGTACTCTGTTCCCGGTGCGAAATCTTCCTCCCATATCTTCCTCCTGATAATCGTGTACGGCGATCCTGAATCCGCGACCATTGTGGCTCTCACTCCCCCTATGCTCACCTCGCACTTCGGCTTCTTGTCCACCGATCCCTCTATGCCCAGTATCTGTTCTTCTACGATCAGGATCTCGTCGTCCTCCTCCTGGTTCTCGTCTTCTTCCTCCTTGCCTGTTTCTTGCGCCACGTATTTCACCTGTTGCCTGGGTGATTTCCTTCGGCATACCCTCTCGTAATGTCCCACCAGCCCGCAGTATGCGCACTTGGCTCGGAACGCCGGGCATCTCTTGTCGTTGGCGGCATGGCTGCCACTGCCGCATCTGTAGCATGCACTCGTGCTCCCTTGCCTCTGTCCTTGCGATTTCATGATGCGGGCGTTGTACCTTCTGTAGTTCCGCATGCCTTGTTGTCCTGCTGGCGCATTTCCATCATTGACCTTCCGATCCTCTATCTTGCACACCGCTTTTTCTGGTAGCCGTTCGCGTTTGGCCGCTTCCGCACACCTTCTGGTCAATTCCGCTTTCTTCACCATGGATACTACGGTCTTCAGAGGTGCGTCGCCGTTTGCCCATAACTTTTCCTGGATGGAGGTATTTACCGTGTGCATGATGATTTGGTCCCTGATTAGTTCCTCCTGTAGGGTCCCAAACTTGCACGTCAGGGCCAGCTTCTGCAGTGCTTCTTCGTACTCATCGACCGTTTCTCCTTTGTTCTGTGCCCTGTGGTAGAAGTTGTACCTGTCGATGGCTGTGCACACGGCCGGGCGGTAATGGGCATCTAGGTCTTCTATCGCGTGTTGGAACACGTTGTCATCTGCCGCCGGCCTCACTTCCTTCACCAGGTCTTCATACACCCTCTGCCCCGCGGGCCCTAGATGATGAAGGAGTATCTTCTTCCTCCGCGAGCTCGTGAACTCCGTCTCGCCCTCTTCCTCTAAGGCCGACAGGTAATTTAGGAAGTACCTTTTCCAGTCCTCCCACGGCATTTCTGGCTCCCCAACTTTGGTTAGGAAAGGCACGGGGTTCATCAAGGAGAACGTCTGGGAACTCATCTTCCTTCTAACCCTCACCCGTCGTGCCTTCGAATTGGAAGTGTCGGGTGCACTGGCTCCTCGGGTGCTTCTGCCCCCAAGTTCGCCGTCCTGGCTGGACTCTCCGCTCTCCGCGTGGTCCTCACTATCCCCCTCCAGGTTTCAGGACTGCACCCCTTCCCACGGCCACCGGTGGACTCACCCCGCCTTTCTGGGTCTTCTGGGGCTCACTCGCTCCTTCTTCCTGGCACGGGCTAGGGGCTCAGCACTCTGCTCTGCTCCCCCTCCGGATGCACTCCGTCGCTCTGCCACGCTCCCGCTCGTTTTCGCCGTTGTACCAACTCGCTTTACACCGTGGTTACCAACTTGTCTCTGTCCCCCACGTGGTTCCTGGAAGCAGCGCTGGGCTCTTTCACCTCCTCGTCGCCATTGTAAAGTATAAGGTCACCACACAATGTGCCTATGTAAATGAGGAGACCACTCGTTGCTGCGGAGGTAACGGGGGTTTATTATGTAATTACATACACTAACGGGAGCGCCGGCTCGGAGCTCCGATCTCGTTGAAATCGGCGGGCTAATGCCGATCCTAAAATGGCCGCCCCCGGAAGTCCGCTAACGTCACATGCAGTGTGCGTCACAGACTAGACCGCTACACACCACAGAGACCAGCTACAAAAGTAATGAAAAAGAAAGTAAGCATTTTAATAGAGTGGAAAAGCAACTTTTCAAAGTGCTACTTGTAATGACGAATCTACTCCGATGTAGATGAGATTTAGTTTATTGCAGTTAAAACACCCTGGCACATTAAGAAGGAAAGCAAATGGATCAGTTTCACCAGCCGCTTCTCCACTTCTTACCTCGCTTTCCATGTTACCTCATAGCATTCTAATTTAGACCACTACGGAAATCCCTAAAGGAACAACTAAAAATAAATGTATAAACATCACAACATATTTCACCCCTCTTATAAAACAACAGCAACTGAGCAAATAAATACACAAAATACTTAAACCATAGATACGTTAAATACAGCTCTATACAACTTTAATGTATTCCTTCCCTCTCAGTGATATACAACAGCCACTGCAGGTTTTCACCTTTACTTTATTGGTATTTATGCAATTACACCTAAGAGCGCCGGGCAGCCGCCTCCAAACGCTTCGTTGCACACTCGCGCGTCTCGCGCTCTCGTGCGCATGCGCAGACGTGCCAGATCGGCAAACGCGCATTTGCGTGATGACGTAGTGCCTGGTCAACTAGACCGCGACACTACATATCTCCCCTTTTTACACCACACACAAAACTATTTACATAACTGAGACTGGTTTACCGTCCATAGTCTATTACTCCAGTTCATAGTCCTTAAGCCTGGCTGGTCTCACCACCGCTCTCCCCACTCGGGTGTATCTTACCGGGGTAGCGTGTCCTTCTCGACTCTCTGCTGCGACAGGGCTTCCCCTTCTTCCTTCTGGGGTTCCTTTCCCCTCTCTTCCTCCTTTCTCACCCTCTTCCCGGGCCCTTTCTTCCCTATGTAGTCCTTCTCGTTCATCCTCTTCGTTGATCTGATCTTCCTGCCTACTCTCTCCCCTTTCTCCGTTCGATGTTCCTTCTTCGTCCCTCATGTCCTCTGGGGCTGTCCCTCCTTCATTGTCCTCTCGGGGCCACTGTAGGATTTTGTTGCACTTGGCCATGCGGTCTTGGGACCATACATTCCCATCACTGAGTAGCGCCGCTCTGTTGTACACCTCTTCCACTCTCAGGGGTGGGGAGTATTTGCTGTCTCCCTTCCTCTTGAGGATTGCCAGCTTTACTCTGACCCACTCCCCTTTTTCCAAAGCTGTCTCCTTCACGTTCTTTCTGTTGTTGGAATGGTCAGTATATATCTTCCGCGCTTTCTCCAGGTTATGTTGCACCACTGCAGGGGACCACTTGCTTGTGATTGTCTTCTCCTGCCATGCGACATTGTCTTTCGTGAAGGGTTGCCTTCCGCGTAAAATTTGAAACGGGCTGTACCCCGTGCTAGTGGGGGTAATGCGGTATGCCCATAGAGTGCTTAGTACCTCCTTTTCCCAGTCCTTGCCTCCGGAGATCGCTGCCTGTATAGAGCCCATAATCACCCTATTGAACCTTTCTACTTGGCCGTTGCTGGCAGGGTGATATACTGCCGTGTGTTTAAGTCGTATGCCATTTCTTTCTGCAAATCGGTTCCATTTGTCCGAAGTAAACTGGGGCCCGTTGTCGCTTATAATGGCTCTGGGGATGCCTTCCCTGAGGAATACCATTGTAAGTAATTGAATGATTGTGCCTTTGTCCATTTCTTCTTGAATGTGAACCTCTGCCCACTTTGAGTATTTGTCCACTATCACACATATGTACTTCGGAATACCTATGTTGTCAAGGACCGGCCCCAAGATGTCTACCGCCACTTCTTCCCAGGGGTTACAAGGGCTCGTGAACTTCCCTAGAGCTGGTCTCATGGGTTTCAAAATTTTGTCAGCTCCTTGGCACTGTACACAGTCTCTGACATGCCTCTCCACCTGTAGGTCCATGCCCGGCCACCAATATGTTTGTTTAGTTAGAGCTTTCGTTTTCACGATTCCCAGGTGCCCCTCATGTATTATCTTCAGAAGGTGTGGTATTATCTCTGCTGGTGGTACCACCCGGTTTCCTCGGTATACAAACACCCCATCATCTCCCACTGACAACTCGTCCCTGACTTCATAAAATTGCCGAATTTGGGGCTTCTGGTGTCTCCTATCGGGCCACCCTCGCATTATGCATTTCTTGACTTCCACCAGATCTCCATCTGCTCCGTAGGCTTCCTTCCATTCTCTCCTGCTTATTGCCCTTTCCGGATCCTCCGTCAAGGCTACCATCTCCTCATCTTCTTCTGTGCCCGTTGTGGCACTCTCCTTTGCCGCCGCCCTGCTGAGATAATCCGCAATCTTGTTCCTCGATCCTGGTATATATTCCACGTCATAGTGATATTCCAATAGTTTTAGTGTCATCTTCGCTATTCGGGGAGTCGCGCTGGCATGACCACTGGATGTTAATACCTTCACCAGGGGTTTGTGGTCTGTCTTCAGCAGGAATCGCATGCCCCACAAGAACTGGCGATATTTCCCCATGGCCCATACGGCTGCCAGCATCTCTTTCTCGATCACGCTGAACTTTTGTTCGGAATTCGTCAGTGATCTCGATGCAAAGCTGATCGTCTCCTTCTTGCAATCTTGCCTCTCTTGCATGAGCACTGCTCCCAACCCCTTTTCACTGGCATCTGTCATCAGGATCGACTTCCCTAGGGGATCGTACCCTTGTAGCGGGATAGCTTGGCTTATTTCTCGTTTGACTATGTCAAACTCTTCTTGCTCTACTTCCGTCCATGCGAATGCTGTTTTCTCCCTCGTGAGCTGCCTCATGTGGTGCGTTTTCGTGGCAAAGTGTTGTACGAACTTACTATAGTATTCCGCCATTCCTAGGAAGGATCGCACTTCCTCCTTGGTGGCGGGTGGAGGAGCATCGCATATGGCTGTCACGTTCCCCTTCTTTGGTGTTATCCCACTCTCTCCAATTTCGTGCCCTAGGTACGTGACCGACGACATGCCGAAGTGGCCCTTCTCCCATTCTGCCGTTAGTCCGTTATCCTCCAGGATCCTGAGCACCGCCTCCAGCTTTTCGTCGTGGTCTTCTTGTTCCTTCCCCATCACTAGGATATCATCCTAGAAGTATTGTACTCCCTCTATGTCCTTGAACAGTCGGGCCATTAGCTTTTTGAAGACCGCCGCTGCCGCTGCCAACCCAAAGGGCATGCGGCAGAACTGATAGCACCCGAAGGGAGTTATGAAGGACGTCAGTTTCTTACTCGTGTGGTGCAGGACTACCTGATGGTAAGCTGACTTTAGATCGATGGTAGAGAACCACTTCACTCCTCTTGTTCGTGCCAGCATCTCCTCTATGCGTGGTAGCGGATACTTCTCCACCACTATACATTTGTTGAGTTCTCTGAGGTCCACACATAAGCGCACCTTGCCTGACGGTTTCATGGCCAGCACTAATGGCGCCAACCATTCCGCGCTATCAATGGGTTCAATGATCCCTTCTTTTTCTAGTCGGTGTAACTCCTGTTGCACTGCCTCCCTCACAGCGATCGGTATGTTCCTCACCTTGTGTGTGACCGGTTGGACGTTCTCCTTCAGCACGATCTTGTGAGTAAACTTTTCCAATTTCCCTATCTTGTCCCCAAATATCTTCGGGTGCGCGCTTCGCAGTCCCGCTGCCTTTGACTATCTTCCTTCCAACGCCACTAACACTTGTGTGTCTCCTCCCGGATGCAGTTGTATGCCCAATTCCCCTTTGTCCACCCACCCCAAGACCGAGGGTCCCTTCTCTGCAACGTACAATTTGCACTGGGCGCTGCGTTCTTTGAACTGGAAGAGCAGTTTCCTAAATCCCACCATTGGGATTGGCTCCCCCGTGCAGGTGACAGGCCGTATGTCCGGTGGTTCCAGATGTGGACCTACTGTCGGTTCGAATTTCACTTCCCACACCGACCTTTGGACGATCGTATAGGGGGACCCTGAATCCGCTACTATGGTAATTTCCACTCCTCCGATGTGGATGTCGCACTGGGGTTTTCAAGCTCTTCTGCCGTCGATACCTAGTACTTGGTCTTCCACGCACAGCACTTCGTCATCTTCTTCCTGGCCCTCTTCATCTTCTCCTAGGTGTTGTGCTACATACTTCACCGCGCGCTGTTTCCATTTCCTGCGACACACCTTCTCGTAATGGCCGACCAGGCCGCAGAACGCGCACTTAGCTCTGAAGGCGGGACAACGCTTGTCGTGCGCCGCGTGGCTCGGGCTACCGCACCTGTAGCACTTCGACGTTCCTTCTTTGTCCTGTTTCCAGGTCTGTCCTGGCTTTCCTTTCCCTTTGTACGTGCCCTTATTTTCTCCTGGCGTCGGTTTTCCTCTATCGTATTGGTCGGCGTCTTCCACCTTGTTCACCGTTGGTCTCGGGGCCTGGTCTCTCTTCGCTGCATCTGCGCAGCTCTTGGTCAGTTCTGCCCTTTTCACGATGGCTATCACGTCTTTTAACGTTGTGTCTCCGCTTGCCCACAATTTATCCTGCACCGTTTTGCTTGTCGTGTGCATGACAATTTGGTTCTTTATAAAGTCGTCGTGTAGAGCTCCGAACTTACACGTTATCGCCAGCTTCCTTAGTGCCGCCACGTAGTCGTCTATCGTTTCCCCCGCTTCTTGCTTCCTCTGCTGGAAATTGTAGCGGTCGATGGATGTGCAGACTGCAGGGCGATAGTGGTTATCCAAGTCTTCAATAGCGTGTTTAAACACATCATTGTCCGCTGGTGGACGGGTGGCCGGTGTTAGGTTTTGGAATACTCGTATGCCCTCTGGTCCCAGATTATGCAAGAGTATCCTTTTCCTTCGGCTGCTGGAGAACGCCTCTTCATTCTCGTCTTCCAGTGCTTCGAGGTAATTTTTGAAATATTCTCTCCAATCCTCCCATTTCATTTGAGGCTCCCCTGGTCTTGGTAGGAACGGGACCGGCATCGTTAGCGCTGATGCCTGTGCGCACATCTTGGTGTCCGCCTGTTTCCTGGGACTACCTGGTGCCTCCATCCCTATTCCCTTTCTTTGGGTCGTCTGGGCCTCTTCGGTCCCCTCTGCGCCGTCCCTTCCTGATTCCGCCAGGGCCTCTTCTCACTTTCGCCCTTGTGTCGCTTACCACACTTTCTTGCACTTGGCTGTCACTCCTGCGTGTTCTCTTGCCTCCCGCTGGCTTGCGTCTGCCTCTGCCGCGCTCTCTCGGTGTCCTGGAGTCTTTCCTGCGACCCTCTGGTGTTCCTGCCCCTGTAGGACGTCGTCTCCTCCGGTTCTCCTGCTGTAGGGGGACTTCCTCTGTCCTGGGTGACCTTCAGGGTCCTCTGGATCCCATCCTCGTCGCCACTGTAATGTATTCCTTCCCCCTCAGTGATATACAACAGCCACTGGCGGTTTTCACCTTTACTTTATTGGTATTTATGCAATTACACCTAAGAGCGCCGGGCAGCTGCCTCCGAACGCTTCGTTGCACACTCACGCGTCTCGCGCTCTCGTGCGCATGCGCAAACGTGCCAAATCGGCCATCACGCGCATTCGCGTGATGACGTAGTGCCCGGTCAACTAGACCGCGACACTACAACAACATTATTAATTGCAAATATAATCTTTGAATTTTATGGGTTTAACAATCCTCCTGCCAAACCCTCTGACTTTTATTCCATCCATACTGTGTGAATATGATTTATTACAGGTTTGAGGCGGAACAACAAAGCAGACTCATCTACTTCACTCACTCACTGAACCGCAGAACACTTTCACCACTCAGGAGATGATAAAAACCTTCCCTCACTTTTCTTACACACACCTGGCTTCTTAACTCTCAACAAATCAGCAACATTTATGTTGACCTGTTTGATTGCCTCTCTGTCTGATAATTGCACTTATGTTTGCAGTCATGGAACTTCTTGCAACATTCCTGTGCTTTAATTTTTTAACCACCTCAGGTGTCCAATCATCATCCTGGATTAGCCATCCATCCCACATTATCTTTTCTTAATGGGAACCTGCCTCTCATGAAGTCAAATGAATGTTATCTAGTAGAGACACAATATGTAACTCTGGACACCTAGATAGTTCTCCACACGGACTTCTTCCACAACAATCCAGCATTATTCGTTAATAGTATTGCGCTTTTAATCAACCTATTAAAGTGCTCAACTCCACCATTACCGGCAGGCTGATAAACAGAACTGGTTTCAAGTACGATACCATTCCTTTCCAGATACTCTTTAAAGATGTGGAATTGAGGACTATTATCCTTTATAATACATTTGGACCAAACTTATCTCAAGAAAATGATGTCTATAAAATTCACCACCGCTTGGGAATCAGTACTTGACACAATTTTAATTTCTGGCCATTTAGCATGATAATCAAAACATGCACTTATGTACTTAGACACATTGCACTCATAAATGGGATCCATAACATTAAGACCAATTCTCTTCCAAGGCATTTCTGGACATTTAATAGGATTAGGAGCCATTGAAAGTGATCAAAGTTTTCTATGAGTAATTAAACAATTCACATTCTCTTCCCTTCTGTTCTACTGTTGATGGGGACCTCAGCTAGGCCTACCAGTGCAAGGGGTTCGCCCTTCTCTGCACAAAGTCCTCAGACCAATAGGAAGAAGTTGGCACAGAAACTGGAATAGAAAATCCAAAGTTTAATAAACCTCATGAGGTGGAACTACATTCACACAGCACCCTTCGGTGTTGAGTGAAGTAGCACACTGATCAGAAGAAGCATGGTCCTTTTATACCCACACAGGGGCTGAAAAAGGCGGTACAAGTACACATGAGAAGAGTTATGCACATAGATGGTCATACAGAAACTGCACAGTCAACAAGTAGGAGGAGTAATACGTTGCTGACATCAGTTAGAACAGCCTGACAGTTCTATACTAGGAACAGGTGCACTCTACTAGCTAACCACATCTGCGCATGTGCAAGACTCTGGGAGAGGGAAACAGCAAATGTCCAGCACATAGCTAACTAAAATGGCTGCCAAGTACAAAATGGCTTTCAGGATCCTTACGAGTGTATTTATTCCATAATGCGCTGTACATTATAGAAGAAAGACCATACTTAACATACATATCCCTATTAGGCGTCCCCTCCGAGGGGCCGGTTGTGCTTCATCTAGTCTCAAATTGGTACCACTACAAAAGCAACACATCCTATGAAGTGTGCTAAAACAGGCATGCCAAAAATAGTGCAGAATATGCAGTATTATAATCAAAGTAGCACTTAAGGTACCTTTAGTACGATGTGCCGTTCAAATCAATTCAGATAGAGAAAATTCTACTCATTACCTGCCTATATAAATTGCAATCCATATATAAATCTCATAACAAACCAAGTTGGCCAACACCAATTCCAAAATCCAAAAGCCACAGTAAGTGTTACTAAACTACCTTACCAATCCCAGGCATCAAAACCAACAGCAAGCGCCACGGAAGGACACTTACCAATCACTTGGTGGCCAGGTTACAACTGCCAAGTTCTAAAATCGACCAAATGGTCACTGCACGGCGAATCAACAGAAGAGATCTCAGTCGAGGACCGGCACCACCTGGATGGTCAGATCAGAAAGAAAGGAAAAACGCCGTGGTTGCCAAGACTCGGGTCTCATCGGGCAGCGATCGCGTCCAGAGCGAGATTCCAATCCTTCGTCGTGACCAATCCTTTGGGCATCCGAGTCACCGATGAGCCCCAGTAGTTGGGCGCCAATTTGTTGATGGTGACCTCAGCTAGGCCTACCAGTGCAAGGGGTTCGCCCTTCTCTGCACAGAGTCCTCAGACCAATAGGAAGAAGTTGGCACAGAAACTGGAATAGAAAATACAAAGTTTAATAAACCTCATGAGGTGGAACTACATTCACACAGCACCCTTCGGTGTTGAGTGAAGTAGCACACTGAACAGAAGAAGCATGGTCCTTTTATACCCACACAGGGGCTGAAAAAGGCGGTACAAGTACACATGAGAAGAGTTATGCACATAGATGGTCATACAGAAACTGCACAGTCAACAAGTAGGAGGAGTAATACGTTGCTGACATCAGTTAGAACAGCCTGACAGTTCTATACTAGGAACAGGTGCACTCTACTAGCTAAGCACATCTGCGCATGTGCAAGACTCTGGGAGAGGGAAACAGCAAATGTCCAGCACATAGCTAACTAAAATGGCTGCCAAGTACAAAATGGCTTTCAGCTCATGCTAAGAGATTAATGCAATCTTCAACAGATGGTCCTTTTCGCATGAGCTAAAGACATCCCATAATCCAGTAGGAAATATGCATATTATTTTTTTCCCATAAATGTATCAATATCCTAATTCATTGCTTGGTGGGTGTTTGACCTGGCATCATTGGCATGAGTCTCTCCTCCATTTTTTTCTGTTTGCCTCCTCTGTTTACGATGTTTTTGCTGGTTTATTGCTTTGGGCACTGTGCCACTGCTGATCAGTGCCACAGTGCAAGTGCTCCCTATGTTAAATTGTTACATTGATTGGTGTTACCATGATTGGCTTGGTTGACTTACTGTTCAGTCCCTAGTCTAGTGCACTGCGGGTGCCAAGGGCATGTAAGTTAACTGCTGCTGGTGGGCTTGCAGCACTGGTTGTGCCACCCACAGAAGCAGCTTGTAAAATGTGTCTCAGGCCTGCCACCGCAGCGCCTGTGTGCAGTCCCTGACTGCCATGTCGACTTGGCAAGGAAACCTACTTGCCAGTCTCTAAACCTTCACTTTGCCACATTTCAGACACCTCTATGGTAGGCCTTAGGGCAGGGTGCATTGTTGGTAAAAGGTAGGTCATGCCCTGATGTGTGTGGCATGACCTAATAGTGAATTTTTGTTTTTCACTATTGAAGGGCTACCTGCCTCCCATAGGCCAGAATGGGCAGACGGATTATTAGCTCCATTATAATCTATCTGACTCAGGGAGCATGGTAGCAGGTCAAGTTTAGTATCCCTGAACTCAGAATTTAATAACACACCCTTTAGGATGGATGGTTTTTAGATTCTGTGTTTGAAAATAGCCCTTTTAGAAAGTGGCTATTTTCTTGTCCAACTATCCACCGGTCTCTGCTGGTTTGGTGTGTGTGTCAGGGGCTGGGTGGCTCCAGAGGTCTGAATGAGTCAGTGTGGGGTGAATGAGGCATTTACACAAAGAGTGAGGGAAGAGTAGCCTGCCCTGCCTGACACAATACTGGCTCCACCTCCTGCTGGGCGACTGATAGCCCTGCCCCTGCCAGTGACAATACTGGCTCCGCCTCCTGCTGGGCGGCTGAGGACTCTGCCCTGCTCAGTGAATAGGCCAGGTGCCTCTGCCTGGCAACACCCACAACGAACCTGAGATGGGGGGAATTTCCCTGCTTGGACAAAGGGAACAAAGGAGAAAAGGGGTATAAGAGTAGGACCCCTGAACCAAGAACTCATTTCACTTCTGACAAGGAAACCTGTACCAAGGACAAGAAGCCTGCTGATCTAAGGACTTGCCTCCCTTTTCTGCCAGAGTGCTGTTTTGCTGTGGAGGAACCTGAAAGCTGCTTCTTTATTTTTGCCAAGGAACAAGGAGAGAGGAACTTGGTGTGTACTCTCTGAACACTTGCTAGGAAATCTCAAAGGGCTGGAAGAGTGCCAGTCTCCTGTTGAAGTCACAGGGCCAAAGGACTTCACCATCTGCTGAATTGCTGAATTGCTGGAAAGTGTTGTTTCCAGTACACAAGGGAGAATCTGCAGTCTCGCCGCCGCCGCCGCCGCCGAATTCAGCTCGACATCGTGAGTAACGGCTCCAGTGTCCAGACCATTCGACGCCGGCCTCCGGGCCCGATCGACGCCAGCAGCAACGCCAGTGAGCAGTGGGTATCGGCCCCGGCTCCAAGTGACCCCGTCTCGACGCCGGTATCGACGCCAGTGAGGAGTGAGTATCGGCTCCACTTCCAAGTGACCCCGTCTCGACGCCGCTGCTGATCGAATCGACTCGACGCCCTTCTCGACGCCGTGAGCGCTGCTCCAGCCCGACATCCCTCGACGCCACTGCAGATCGACCCGACTCCGAGGCACGATCGACGCCGACCTCGACGCCGACATCTCGACGCCGTGGATCATCGTTTTTCTTCATTTCTCAAGGTACTGTACTTGTGGGGTCTGTTGCAACTCCAGGCTCGACGTAGCGCTCCTCGCGGTCAACGCCGAACCTTGGGAATCCTGTAGACCCGACGTCGTGTGACTCCTGTGGGGGTCACATTGTTGCCAAAGAACTGTGTTTCAGGAGAATACTTAATTTTGGCTAAAGAACAATTTGCCAAGAAGAAACCTTACTTGAACTATCATTTTTCCTTCCAAAGAGTATTTATTAAGACTGTGGTATATTTTTGTCGTTATTTGGTCTTGTGCTAAGCCTTATATAAAAATACTATTTTTTATAATAACTTCTGTGTCGTGTCCATCTGTAGTGTATTCACTTTATTACTGTATGTGGTCATAAATGCTTAACACACTGCCTCTGGGATAAGCCTGTCTGCTCTGCCAAGCTACCAAGGGGGTAGCAGGGGTTATCTGAGTGTGTACTCCCCTTTCCCTGACTAGAGTTGGTTGGTCCCTATTTGTCAGAAGTGTATACCTCTGCCAACTAGAGACCGCCGGTTCTAACATTGGTGGTCAGCGGTGAGGATTTGAACTTTGCATTTATGACTCATGTGCAGTGATTAGTGTACGCTACATAGTGAAAGCAGACCATAACGCAGCCACAATCTGTTTTTGGTAGGATATTCTATTTTTGTTCTCCGCTTTCCTGGAGCTTATTTTTTTTAAACACTGCCAGTTTTGACCATGGAGAATGCCGGAGCTGCTGCACCTGCTGAGAGTGTTGTGGGGGAATTTGACAAGAAATTGATCAATAAGTACAAGTTAAAGGAGCTACAGCAATATTGCAAGCAGTTTAAAGTTCCTACCACAGGTCTCAGATTGAGAGACGACTTCCTTAAAGCGCTGAAGGCCTGGTTATAGGCCAGAGATCCCTCTGATCCGGGGGTGGTACCGGAAGAGGAAGAGGATATGAATGGGCACGTGTCATCTCCCGGCAGCAGTATTTCCTCTAAGAGCCTTTCTCCTGAAGAGTTGGAAGACAGGGAGAGGGAGAGGGGACACCAGTTAGAAATGTCAAAACTTAAATTAGGAGGGCAGTTGGAATTAGAGAATGCAAGAAGCAAGAGAGAAGCTGAAATGGAGAGCAAGAGATTAGATTTTGAGAGAGAGAAATTAGCGTTTGAACGTGAGAAGATGGTGAGGGAGATGGAGCTTAAAACTAAGAGTTTAGAGTTGAATCCCTCTGGTGGCAGCGCTCCATCTGTGCCTGCAGAAAGTAGGTTTTATTTTCCTGAAGATGTGATCAAAGATTACAGTAAGAATGAAGATATTAGCCAATGGTTTAAAGCGTATGAGTTAGCATTGTTGGCCCACCAGGTCCCTGAGAAAGATTGGGGAACGGGGTTGTGGAGCCGCTTTACAAATGAAGGGAGAGATACCTTGTTGAGCATGCCTGAAGAGGAAAGGGCGTCTTATACTCATATGAAAAATGCTTTAATGCTGAGATATGGCTTAACTCCAGAAAAGTACCGACAAACCTTTAGAGAATGTAAGAAGTTGCCTGGTACTACGTGGGTTGAATATGTGTCTTTTTTTTGCAGAGCCATGGATGGTTGGATAAAGGGTAGCAAGGTTGATAGTTATGATGCTCTTTATGATTTGTTTGCTTGGGAGCACTTGTCTAATAACTGTTTTCCAGAGCTACGCCAGCACCTTGTTGATAGCAAGATATCTAACCCTAGAAAACTTGCTGAGGAGGCGGACCGCTGGGTCAGTACCAGGGTCCACAAGGGTCCAGTGGGAGACTCAGCCAAAGGTGGGCAGGGTCCCCAGCAGAAGAGTGGGGGGGACAGGGGTAAACAGAGGGAGTTTCAGAAAGGGCCCCAAAGTAATCCCCAAGGGAACCAAGGGAAGGGTTCCCAGCCTCCCCCTGTAAAGAAGCCAGAGGCCCCGACAGGTAAACCTGTTCCAAGGGGCCCCATGACCTGCTACGCTTGTAAGCAGGTGGGACACCGTTATTATGACCCCCAGTGTCCCATGAAGGATTCCAATGCACCACCACGTGCACCCCCTCGTCAGGTGACGAATGTAGCCCTGGGAGGGAATGAGATGGGTGCCCCCGGTGGGTGGGGTCCCGCAGAAATGTCCCTGGTCTCTTTAGGAGACGTGGAAATGGTCCCTCCAACCCCTCAGCCTAATAACACTAAAAAATATAGGCAGTGGGTGACCATTAATGGCCATAGGGTGGAAGCTCTCAGAGACACCGGAGCAAGTGTGACAGCTGTCAAGTGTCACTTGGTGTCCAGAGAGCAGGTGGTCCCTCATGCATTCTACCCCGTTGTAGCTGCTGACAACTCACAGAGTCAGTGTGAGGTAGCTCAAGTTCCTTTTGAGTGGGGGGGGGGGTCTCAGGGACTCTTCAGGTTGCTGTGAGGCCCGCCATGCCTGTTGATTGTCTCCTGGGCAATGATTTGGAGGACTCCCCTTGGGTTAAGGTGGAGAGAAAATCGCATCTGGAAATGTTGGGTCTGCCTGAGTGGGTGTGTGCGACCACCCGGTCCATGTCAGTTAGTAAGGGTGTTGATGGGGTCCCGGAGCCTGAAAGTATGGCCCAGGTCCCAACCGTGAAGAGAAGAGGCAGGGGGCGCGGGAAACCGTCCCCCATCGTTCCCGCGGTCCAGGAGGGAGCAGACCCTGAGGGGGATGCCCTGGAACCGACAGGAGAACAAGTGGCTGAACTGGGAGACCTGCCCGAGCTGAGCCATTGGCAGCAGGATGGTGGTCCCTCCAGGGAGGAATTTTGTGCTGAACAGAAAGTGTGCCCTTCTCTTGTGGGTATGAGGCAGCAGGCCTCAGCCCAAACGACAGGTGATCAGTCAGGATCACATTGGGTCTACTGGGAGAACGACCTCCTGTATAGCGAGCCGAAGGCTGCTGAGCCTGGGTCAGCCCGTGTGCTGGTGGTACCCCAGCGCTTCAGAGCCTTCCTACTGGGGTTGGCTCATGACGTTCCGTTAGCTGGACATCTGGGACAGGACAAGACCTATGACAGGCTTGTCACCCATTTATATTGGCCCCAGATGAGAAGGTATTCAGATATCCATTGTAGGACCTGTCAAACGTGCCAGGCAAGTGGGAAAAGTGGGCGGAAGCAGAAGGCTCCCCTCCAACCTTTTCCCGTCGTCAGTACCCCCTTTGAGCGAGTGGGAATTGACATTGTGGGGCCACTGGACCCCAAGACAGCCATGGGCAACAGGTTTATCCTGGTCTTGGTGGACCATGCCACCGGGTACCCGGAACCCATCCCTCTCCGCACAGTGACGGCCCCCGTGGTGGGACGGGCACTGATGGGTGTTTTCTCCCGCATGGGGTTCCCCAGAGAGGTGGTGTCAGACCGGGGCACCAACTTCATTTCGAATTATTTGAAGTCTCTGTGGAAGGAGTGTGGGGTAACCTACAAGTTTACCACTCCTTACCACCCTCAAGGTAACGGGCTGGTTGAGAGATTCAACCGGACCCTAAAAGGCATGATCATGGGTCTTGAAGAACCAATGAGGCGTAAATGGGACGTACTCATGCCATGCCTGCTGTTTGCTTACCGTGAGGTGCCACAGAAGTCTCTAGGGTTCAGCCCATTTGAGCTTTTGTATGGTCACCCGGTAAGAGGACCTTTGAGTCTGGTTAAAGAAGGCTGGGAGCAATCTCCCAGGAAACCTCCCCAGGATGTATATAGTTACATGCTGGCCTTTAGGAACCAGACTCGGCGCTTCAGAGATCTTGCTCAGGCAAATCTGGAGGCCAGCCAGGAAGAGATGAAGCGGTGGTACGATCAGAATGCCACTCTGGTTGAGCTTCAACCTGGTCAGAAAGTTTGGGTCATGGCCCCTGTGGAACCTTGTGCGCTCAAGGACAGGTGGACTGGACCATTTGAGGTTGTGGAGAAAAAGAGCGATGTCACCTACTTGGTGGACTTGAAGTCTCCCAGGAACCCCTTAAGGGTCCTGCATGTCAACCGGTTAAAGCCCCACTTAGAAAGGTCCGAAGTGGGCATGCTCCTTGCCACAGATGCTGGGATGGAGGAGGAGAGTGAGCCTCTTCCTGACCTCCTGTGTGCAAAAGAAAAAGATGGGTCAGTGGATGGTGTTGTCCTCTCTGACACACTGACCCCTGAGCAGCAGCAAGATTGTCGCCATCTGTTGGTACAATTCCCTGATCTGTTCTCCTTAATCCCTGGTGTCACTCAGTGGTGTGTCCATGATGTGGACACTGGGGACAGCACTCCTGTGAGGCACAAGGCCTACAGGGTGACTGAAAAGGTCAGAGCATATATCAAGGAGGAGGTCTCCAAGATGTTTGCCTTAGGGGTGGTTGAGTCCTCTAGCAGTCCTTGGGCCAGCCCAGTGGTCTTGGTCCCAAAGGCTGCAGCGCCTGGTGCTTCACCAGAACTTCGGTTCTGTGTGGATTACCGAGGACTCAATTCGGTCACCAAGACTGACGCGCACCCCATTCCCAGAGCTGATGAGCTCATCGATCGGTTGGGGGCTGCCCGGTACCTTAGTACATTTGATCTAACGTCTGGGTACTGGCAGATCGCCTTGACTGATGGGGCAAAAGAGAGGTCCGCATTCTCCACACCAAATGGGCACTACCAGTTCCGTGTGATGCCCTTTGGGATGAAGAATGCCCCTGCCACATTCCAGAGGTTGGTTAACCAGGTATTGGCCGGGCTGGAAGATTTCAGCGCCGCCTACCTGGACGATATAGCAGTGTTCAGCGCCAGCTGGGAGGAACACTTGCGCCACCTCCAGGAAGTGTTGTTGGCCCTGCGCAGAGCAGGCCTCACAATCAAGGCCAGTAAGTGCCAGATTGGGCAGGGTTCAGTGGTGTACTTGGGGCACCAAGTAGGGAGCGGCAAGGTGGCCCCCCTGCAACCCAAGATAGATACCATCCTGGCTTGGGAACCGCCCAAAACCCAGACTCAGGTGAGAGCCTTCTTGGGTCTCACGGGTTACTACAGGAGGTTTGTCAAGGGATATGGCAACATTGTGCACCCCTTGACCTCGCTGACTTCCAGGAAGCAACCGAGACTTGTGATCTGGACTGACGCCTGTCAGAACGCCTTTGACACCCTGAAAACTGCAATGTGTACAGCACCGGTCCTCCAGGCACCCGACTTTTCAAAAGAATTCATTGTCCAGACAGACGCTTCAGAGCATGGTGTGGGGGCTGTTCTAGCACAGATGAATGAGGAGGGCCGAGACTTACCTGTAGCCTTCATCAGCCGGAGGTTACTTCCCAGGGAACAAAGGTGGAGTGCGATAGAGCGTGAGGCATTTGCTGTGGTCTGGGCGCTGAAGAAGCTAAGACCCTACCTGTTTGGGACTCACTTCCGGGTTCAGACAGACCACAGGCCCCTCAGATGGTTAATGCAGATGAGGGGTGAGAACCCAAAGCTGTTGAGGTGGTCCATTTCCCTACAGGGGATGGACTTTACGGTGGAACACCGCCCTGGTACAGATCATGCCAATGCTGATGGTCTGTCCAGATTTTTCCGCCTTAGTGATGAGGACTCCCTGGGTGAAGGGTAGTTCTCCCCACATTTCAGCTGGAGGGAACACGTGTTAGACCTGGCATCATTGGCATGAGTCTCTCCTCCATTTTTTTCTGTTTGCCTCCTCTGTTTACAATGTTTTTGCTGGTTTATTGCTTTGGGCACTGTGCCACTGCTGATCAGTGCCACAGTGCAAGTGCTCCCTATGTTAAATTGTTACATTGATTGGTGTTACCATGATTGGCTTGGTTGACTTACTGTTCAGTCCCTAGTCTAGTGCACTGCGGGTGCCAAGGGCATGTAAGTTAACTGCTGCTGGTGGGCTTGCAGCACTGGTTGTGCCACCCACAGAAGCAGCTTGTAAAATGTGTCTCAGGCCTGCCACCGCAGCGCCTGCGTGCAGTCCCTGACTGCCATGTCGACTTGGCAAGGAAACCTACTTGCCAGTCTCTAAGCCTTCACTTTGCCACATTTCAGACACCTCTATGGTAGGCCTTAGGGCAGGGTGCATTGTTGATAAAAGGTAGGTCATGCCCTGATGTGTGTGGCATGACCTAATAGTGAATTACAGCCATTTTCGTTTTTCACTATTGAAGGGCTACCTGCCTCCCATAGGCCAGAATGGGCAGACGGATTATTAGCTCCATTATAATCTATCTGACTCAGGGAGCATGGTAGCAGGTCGAGTTTAGTATCCCTGAACTCAGAATTTAATAACACACCCTTTAGGATGGATGGTTTTTAGATTCTGTGTTTGAAAATAGCCCTTTTAGAAAGTGGCTATTTTCTTGTCCAACTATCCACCGGTCTCTGCTGGTTTGGTGTGTGTGTCAGGGGCTGGGTGGCTCCAGAGGTCTGAATGAGTCAGTGTGGGGTGAATGAGGCATTTACACAAAGAGTGAGGGAAGAGTAGCCTGCCCTGCCTGACACAATACTGGCTCCACCTCCTGCTGGGCGACTGATAGCCCTGCCCCTGCCAGTGACAATACTGGCTCCGCCTCCTGCTGGGCGGCTGAGGACTCTGCCCTGCTCAGTGAATAGGCCAGGTGCCTCTGCCTGGCAACACCCACAACGAACCTGAGATGGGGGGAATTTCCCTGCTTGGACAAAGGGAACAAAGGAGAAAAGGGGTATAAGAGAAGGACCCCTGAACCAAGAACTCAGATCACTTCTGACAAGGAAACCTGTACCAAGGACAAAAATGCCTGCTGATCTAAGGACTTGCCTCCCCTTTCTGCCAGAGTGCTGTTTTGCTGTGGAGAAACCTGAAAGCTGCTTCTTTATTTTTGCCAAGGAACAAGGAGAGAGGAACTTGGTGTGTACTCTCTGAACACTTGCTAGGAAATCTCCAAGGGCTGGAAGAGTGCCAGTCTCCTGTTGAAGTCACAGGGCCAAAGGACTTCACCATCTGCTGAATTGCTGAATTGCTGGAAAGTGTTGTTTCCAGTACACAAGGGAGAATCTGCAGTCTCGCCGCCGCCGCCGCCGCCGAATTCAGCTCGACATCGTGAGTAACGGCTCCAGCGTCCCGAGCCTTCGACGCCGGCCGCCGGGCCCGATCGACGCCAGCAGCAACGCCAGTGAGCAGTGGGTATCGGCCCCGGCTCCAAGTGACCCCGTCTCGACGCCGGTATCGATGCCAGTGAGGAGTGAGTATCGGCTCCACCTCCAAGCGACCCTGTCCCGACGCCGCTGCTGATCGCATCGACTCGACGCCGTGAGCGCTGCTCCGGCCCGACATCCCTCGACGCCACTGCAGATCGACCCGACTTCGAGGCACGATCGACGCCGACCTCGATGCCGACATCTCGATGCCGTGGATCATCGTTTTTCTTCATTTCTCAAGGTACTGTACTTGTGGGGTCTGTTGCAACTCCAGGCTCTACGTAGCGCTCCTCGCGGTCGACGCCGAACCTTGGGAATCCTGTAGACTCGACGTCGTGTGACTCCTGTGGGGGTCACATTGTTGCCAAAGAACTGTGTTTCAGGAGAATACTTAATTTTGGCTAAAGAACAATTTGCCAAGAAGAAACCTTACTTGAACTGTCATTTTTCCTTCCAAAGAGTATTTATTAAGACTGTGGTATATTTTTGTCGTTATTTGGTCTTGTGCTAAGCCTTATATAAAAATACTATTTTTTATAATAACTTCTGTGTCGTGTCCATCTGTAGTGTATTCACTTTATTACTGTATGTGGTCATAAATGCTTAACACACTGCCTCTGGGATAAGCCTGTCTGCTCTGCCAAGCTACCAAGGGGGTAGCAGGGGTTATCTGAGTGTGTAATCCCCTTTCCCTGACTAGAGTTGGTTGGTCCCTATTTGTCAGAAGTGTATACCTCTGCCAACTAGAGACCGCCGGTTCTAACAGTGGGCATTTCTCATTCTAAATATTGTTAAGCTGGTATGTATAACGTATAAACAGGAGTACAAAGGGAACAGAGCATTGGGTCATACAGATAGCAGGAGAGAGTAATTACTATTATCAGAAACAGAACTATTAGCTTTCTAGTCCTAAGCAAATCCTAGAACCATCCAGTAAAAACATTTTCAAGGCTCCTATGCATTTCAGTGACCATCAATTTCAATTTCAAAATAGCCAACAGCACATATCTAATAAAAACATTTTCAATAGACTTTTCCAGTGTTTCCTTTATGAGGGCTAGAATATCAATCAAGAAAAGGGTAAAGTAACAGTTGTCAATTGCTCAGATGAACTTTTCTCTCACAGAATAAACATTATTCCTAATACAATTATGAAAGCAGCCAGACATATTATTACAAAAATGATCCTGGATCCAGAGGACCAGGAGGACCACACAGGACCATGAGAATTAGGACGAAGAGCTGCAAAGGGCTGCTCCTCCTCAAAAATGGGACGACCAATGGGGTACATTTTCAACAAAAAAGGAAAAGAAGTCCTTGGGAAATTAAAGCCGCTGTACAACCAACCAGAGGGGAGTCTTCTCCCTGTGTCCGTTTGAGCCTCACAGGCAGGCTCTTGTTGTTCCCATGGTGGAGCTGCACAACTCGCAACTCAGGAATCACAGCCCAGTTTCAAGGGAAAAGTTTCTTCTTTCAGGATAGGGCAATCACCCACCAGGGCAAATGCTCTCAGCGATCCTGTCCAGTGTCTCAGGCAGTGCACCAGTTTTCTTCATTTCAATCTAACAGGCACTAGAGACACAGCACCTGTACCCTGAACTCAAGTCCTTCCCTAACTCCTGTATTGCTCTGCTGGCACACTGCTCTTTCGTTTAGGCCATAGATTGCATTCAGTGTGCCCAGGTATCTCTTGACCAACAAAGGTGAAAACTTTACAGCCACTTTGGGACCAGGATTCAGAGGCCTGATGCTAGGATCTCTGAAGCAACCCTTGTTTTAAAGGGGGTTACCTCAAGCAAAAATTTTCTCGCCTTCCTGGTCGGTCTGTGACTCTTGGCTGGGCATCAAAAACTTGATCCACGATTTCTCCTTTCTGATTTGTGACCCCGTCTTTCGCCCAAGACAGTGGCAGGGGTACACACTTCACATCCCAGTGCTTCCGGCCTTCTACCTTCTACCTTCACTGAGGTCCTGGTTGCCAGCAATGCCTGTGCTGGTTACCTTCACTTTGACTTCAGGCTGGATCTGATGTCCGCGCCCCTCTGGCAATGGTTGTAAGGCAGCAAATATCTATTGGTGGACAGAACAAAAGGTCTTTAGACAAGGCACAGAAATAATCCATCAACAGAGAGGATAGTCTCAGAATACTTCCTAGTCTAGGGACGCCCCATATATTAGCAAGGCACCCAAGAACCATCATCTATGTGAGAGTAAAAGAAACAACAGCCTGGACCTATTGGCAAGTATAAAAGGGACTCTTTGGTGAACTGACAAGAGTAATACGTCACCCAATCCCAAGCAGCCAAGGAAGTCTGTGTTCATTTACTAAATTCTGAGGAAAAGAGAAAAACAATACAGACATACTCCAAATCCTTATATCTGTATATTCCTATCTTAATCATCTAAAGACCCTCAAGAAAAAAGGAAATGTTCTACACTTTTACTCATAGACTTTGCATTACTTGTACAGGACTGCAGACACTTCTAAAATGATTTCCTTTAATAAAAGCACCTACATTGTATGCTTAGGACCATGCTCTCATGTTATAGGAGCAACAGGAACATCTAAAACTGCTAATTTAACAGGGATTCCTATTACAAAAAGAACTAAAAAACTTCAACATAATGGGTACATTTTCTCCAGCAGAACATCTTGTGAGAAACAGACTCCTATAAAACAATATTTTCCTCAAAAATGTTTGCTAAGGATCACATGGGCATCTTCTCTGTATTCTATTTTTCACAATCTAAACTATGCAACATCAGCTCTAGTAAGGACTGTCAGTTTATTTACACAGACTAGCTAATAAAAACTAGCAATGCCCTTGCAAAACTGTATGTAGCATGAATATAACAAACAATAGTGGTGTTATCACCTGAGAATTTTAGAACAAAAACTACCCACAGCTAGTTCCCCTTAAAGATCAAATAAGGAAACCACAATCTAGACTACTCATCCTTTCATAATTTCATCAGACAGGATGGCAGTAACATAGCAAATTTATTTTTTCATTTTATTAATGCTAACAATGTTTAAAACAATATTACTTAATAGCCAATTAAATGTCTCATGGCTATTTCACAGACAGTTTAGACAGGCTCAAAAGAAATTGAGAAAAAGAGAGAGAACCCATACATTTGCCTACCCTTAATTTGTAGAGGAGCTAGCCTCCTCCCCCCATTTTTTACAGTAGGAAACCTGTAACAGGTTTCATTCTGTCAACACTATCAACCCCACTTTGTAGCAACTGGGCATAAACAAACTCTGAGGAGCTAAATAGCACATTGAGCTAGCTAAAGAACATATTCCTTTAGCAAATGTACAAGTGTGACACGAGGGCACATGAATTCAAACTAAATCCCATTGCTTCCTTAATTCAGCCCTAAAAGCATTAGTGCTACATATATGGCAGAGCCATTGTCATAATAAGAGCTGACATATATCATTATTATTCAATCTGTTCATATGAGTGAACAAAAACTTGCTTTTGCAAAAAAAAGCAAGCAAAACCTCTTTCTGTCCCTGCCCTGCCATTTCGTCTTTCAAATGTCGAAATGTCAAAGCAAATGTTGTGCTGAGCCCTGCTTCTAAATGTAGAACTTCGACCTTTAACCTATTCGCAGCTGTTCCATCTTGAGTGCAAGGTTTTCATGCAGTTTTACTTTTACCAATTCAAAGTGATCCTGGAGACTGAGAGCTCAACAGCAAAACCCACTCCATTCCTGTCTACCAGCAATTCAGAGGTAAGCTTAATAACATCTGCCAGATTTTTTGTACATACTTATATTTGTGAGCAGTGTGCCGAGTGCTTGTCTACCAGTATAGATGTCAGCTATTCATTCTATGCTTACATATGTGCATTTACTGTAGCCTGAGGCAGTTTAAGCCTTTCCGTGCTCATGACGGAACCACTCCGTCATGAGCCACGGGTGCCGTGTGCTCATGACGGAGTGGTTCCGTCATGCTGCGGCCGTTGGCGGCCGCTCCGCCCACGCGACGCTTATTCCCCGCCTGTGCGGGCGATTAGCGCAGTGGGCGGAGACGTGACGGAACCACTCCGTCATGAGCACAGCTCACCCGTGGCTCGTGACGGTGTGGTTCCGTCACTAGCACAGCGCCACCGCAACTGCCCCCAAACCCCCCCAGCGCCGCGGCGGAATTCCTGCCGCGGCGAAGGGGTTTAAAGCTGCTCTGATTGGAATAACTTCATTTAAATAGTGAATTTTACTCAATTTCGACTTTGATGTTTGGGGCACTTAAAAATGAATATCCTACAATGTTTTTGCATAATAGTCATCCCCAGAATGTCCCCTACATATCCCAGAGATGTGGCATCAGAAATGTATAATGTATACCCTTATAAAAATGAGTTTTGTACGCCTGGGTAAAGTGACATTTCACATGTAAGTGACCCCCTATTGCTGTATAGCATGGCTTAAATTCAATTTGGATGCTAGGAGTCACAGCATCATTATTAGGCATTATAAATATTAAAAAACGAATTTAATGCACCTATTTTAAATAACATTTTTTATATAATCAAAATAATTTTTTTTTTTATAAATCCAATCATTTTGATGAGTCCACATATGAAAAGCAAGCTGCATCCCTTTGCCTATCATATTTAGACACATTCATTCACAGCCCTAAGAACAGAAACCGAACTTAAAAGTCTGCGCCACTTTTAAATGAAGGACAGTCATTATTATTTAACATAAAAAACCACTCTTATCCTTATTTAAAAAGGCATTAAGAAAATAAATCCCTACTGTCAATCTGTCCTCTGTTTATCAAAAATAATGAAACTATATTTCTAACTTTTAAAACAGCAGTCTGAAATGCAGGATTTTACACCGTGTTTGACTTCAGCTGTTTTCTGTGGCCGGAGTCAGAAATACCCATGTGCTGACACAGCTGCTTGACACGTACAGGCGTCAAATTCACACGCCTTTCAAGTCAGCCTTTCCAGCCAGCACAAATCTGTCGTTCTGTAATGTGTATTTTGGGTCAATTCACTCAGATAATGTGAATGCCTTTTAATACCTAATACAGAAGGATAAATGCTGTGACATTTTGTATCTTTAATTTTATCTATTGCAAAACACATAATTTTGTTTTTTGAAGCTTTTTTTATTCCTATTAAATGTGGATTCTAATATTATCTTTAACATTGTAGCAATTTGCACACATGTATAGTGTCTTACTCTGTCAATTTAATGATAGCGTGCAGCTATTTAGCATATATTATATAATTCATTGCTGGATTCTTTTAAAATGTATTTTATTTTAATGATATTTAGTATAACAGAATGATGACAAAAAAAAACATTGAGCTCATTCCAGACATTTTCAAAACGGTGTCATACACATAATACAGGGCACTTAAGGCTAGCCATTCTTGCACCAAGAGCGCAATTGCTACTTACTCACACAAGTACCACTAATGACAAACCACAGACATTTAAACACACATTTAACCCACAGATCAACACTTAAGACAGAAACAAAAGACAGCCCACAGACTGTACTTAAACCAAACCATTTGTAAATACTAGTTGTAAGTCATATTCACTAGATTTGGCTGGCAGAACACCAAGAAAAAAAAACGCTCTGCATATCACCACTTCTGAATGTTACTAAGTGCACAGAAAACAAAAAGACCATCACGCACTTGCTTACAATTAACTGCTTTGTTCTTCAGCTCTAATGCTTTCACATAAATGTTCTTTCGCTGTTCTTTTTCAATCAAGGCTTGCTCACGCTTCATTCGTTCACGCACTTCTTTCTCCCACATTCGTACACAATCAAACATCTCTTGCCTAGTCTTTCGCTTAAACATACATTGTTCCACATACTCAATCTTTCGTAAATCAAATGACCCATACATAGGCCAACGCAACTCAGGATCCTTACGAGTGTATTTATTCCATAATGCGCTGTACATTATAGAAGAAAGACCATACTTAATATACATATCCCTATTAGGCGTCCCCTCCGAGGGGCCGGTTGTGCTTCATCTAGTCTCAAATTGGTACCACTACAAAAGCAACACATCCTATGAAGTGTGCTAAAACAGGCATGCCAAAAATAGTGCAGAATATGCAGTATTATAATCAAAGTAGCACTTAAGGTACCTTTAGTACGATGTGCCGTTCAAATCAATTCAGATAGAGAAAATTCTCCTCATTACCTGCCTATATAAATTGCAATCCATATATAAATCTCATAACAAACCAAGTTGGCCAACACCAATTCCAAAATCCAAAAGCCACAGTAAGTGTTACTAAACTACCTTACCAATCTCAGGCATCAAAACCAACAGCAAGCGCCACGGAAGGACACTTACCAATCACTTGGTGTCCAGGTTCCAACTGCCAAGTTCTAAAATCGACCAAATGGTCACTGCACGGCGAATCAACAGAAGAGATCTCAGTCGAGGACCGGCACCACCTGGATGGTCAGATCAGAAAGAAAGGAAAAACGCCGTGGTTGCCAAGACTCGGGTCTCATCGGGCAGCGATCGCGTCCAGAGCGAGATTCCAATCCTTCGTCGTGACCAATCCTTTGGGCATCCGAGTCACCGATGAGCCCCAGTAGTTGGGCGCCAATTTGTTGATGGTGACCTCAGCTAGGCCTACCAGTGCAAGGGGTTCGCCCTTCTCTGCACAGAGTCCTCAGACCAATAGGAAGAAGTTGGCACAGAAACTGGAATAGAAAATACAAAGTTTAATAAACCTCATGAGGTGGAACTACATTCACACAGCACCCTTCGGTGTTGTGTGAAGTAGCACACTGAACAGAAGAAGCATGGTCCTTTTATACCCACACAGGGGCTGAAAAAGGCGGTACAAGTACACATGAGAAGAGTTATGCACATAGATGGTCATAAAGAAACTGCACAGTCAACAAGTAGGAGGAGTAATAAGTTGCTGACATCAGTTAGAACAGCCTGACAGTTCTATACTAGGAACAGGTGCACTCTACTAGCTAAGCACATCTGCGCATGTGCAAGACTCTGGGAGAGGGAAACAGCAAATGTCCAGCACATAGCTAACTAAAATGGCTGCCAAGTACAAAATGGCTTTCAGCTCATGCTAAGAGATTAATGCAATCTTCAACACTACCGCCACATCTATCCCAGGCCGCCAGTAAAGCACTTTCACTCTGCGCTTCATTTTGGTAATCCCCAAATGTCCTTCGTGAGAAATGTCCCATAATTTGTCCCTGAGAATACTTGGAGGAATTATTCTTCCACTGCTTACCACTTTACCATCCTCTTCAGACAGTTCATGCCTTAATCCCCAAAAGTCTTGTTTATTCTCCTCCAGATCACTCTTATTAGGCCAACCTGTACGAATCCACTGTTGCACCTTCTGTAACATCTCATCCTTCTCCAAGGCTTCCCTCCATGCATCACTTAAGACACATCATATTTCCTCTATATCATCCTCCACACAGAATTCCTCAAATTCATCTTCCCTCCCAAAATAGGTAATCAGCAATTTTGTTCTTAACACCAGGGACATAACTGACACTATAATTGCAATCTAACAATCTAATGGACATACAAGCTAGACGGGGAGATGCGTTGAACAAGCTCCTTGTGGTCAAAACCTTCGTGAGAGGCTTATGTTCTCTTCACAACATTACTCAAGACCCCCAGATGAATGGTCAATGGTGTTCGAGTCCCACACACATGCTAAAGCTTCCTTCTTCATTACAGAATATTTGTCCTCTGAGGGGAACAGTGAACAGGAGGCAAAAACTATTAAACACTCTTGTCCTTGCTCATCCATTTGTGTGAAAACTGCACCAATACCCTTGTTTTTCGTATCTGTGGTAACTATGCTCTTCAGACTAGGATCGAAACTTTGTAATGCAGGTGCACATGAAATGTCAATATTTATCAACTGAAAAGCGTTCTCACACTCCTTATACAACATAAATTCATTCTTACTTTTCAGAAGTTGCCTCATGTGATATGTTTTACTAGAAAAATGATGTGCATATTTTGAACAAACTTCTGCCAGTCCCAAAAATGTTCTTTTTTCAAACTTGTTCGTGGGTGCAGTAACACACTTTATGGCCTCCACCAAGGTTGTCTTAAGTTCAATACCTTTACCACTTATTTAATGCCCTAGATAAGTGATATTTTTCTTTGCCATTTTGCACTCACTGTATTCCTCAGTTAACACCTCATCTTTCAAAACATCAAGTACCTTTATCAGTTTGGAGTCATGCTCTGCCATTGTTCTACCCATCACCAGGATGACCACCTCACCTCACGAGACGACAGCGGCCCTCAACAGATCCTGCTTACCAACCATGAAGAAACCTAATTGTGAGCTATCGGTGGGAATATTAACATCATGATAACAGCAGATTTTGGATTGCCTTATACAATCATTAATGAAGATTAGTACCTACTGATGTTCCTCCTAAAAGCTGCACTGGAGAAACCATCAATCTGTGTTTAAGATCAGGGAGGCGATTTGCAAATGATATATCTCCAAATTAAACCTGTCTATGTTGGGATAGTGGGACCAGGGAGATCAAGTTATTATTCTTTTTTTTTTATTTCAAATCATTTTTATTGAAAAAGAAAATAAAATAAAAGACAAATACATACAATAAAGAACCAAGGAGTCCCAGTAAACAAAATAAACATAATCATGCATAAACAACCATCAACCTGTAAGTGGCTCATACATATCACAATACAAATACAGTACAACGATACATACAAATCATAATAGTTGAGTAATTTAGATCAGATCAACAAGTCAAATTAAATAAGATCAAATAAAATAAGATCCAATAAAGCAAAACGATATTAAATCATGAAACACACAAAGCATACCCTAGGATCCGGGTGTGCCATAGTGAATGGGCACCATTACTGCCAGCACGATAATACATACGAGTCGCCATCGTTAAAACCTATATTGAAACCTGTAGCACTCTTCATTGATTCCGTGTGAATACGCCCAAGCTCGGATGATCGTAGGAAATCATGGAGAGTCATGGCGGGTCAAATGAGAATGAAGACCCATCAAGAGATTTCCAAAGCTTCCTGTGGGAAGCACGCCATGGTGAGGAATGCAGAGCCAGGTTATCAGCTCCTCTTAAAAAGGAGAGCCACTCCTGCCAGACCCTGAACGAGACTTCAGAAGCGCTCTTCCATTTACATAACACTACCTTACAGGCCAGAGTAAGTAAGATATCTAACAATTGGCAGTCATTGGCACGATGGAGTTCCTGATCCAATACACCCAATAGTACATAGACAAACTCTCTCTTAGGTTTGATACCGAAAATATGCTCTATGCAGTCAAAGACCTTCCCTCAGAATGAACCCAACACGGGACAGCTAAAGAGCATTTGAGCCAAGTCTCCTACAACTGAGTTGCAGTTCCAACATAGCGGATTGTCTCTCAATTGAAGTTTGAAGAGCTTCTCAGGGTCCAATATGTCCCATTAATGATCATGTACTTAGTGTGAGGGTTCGGGTACCGAAGCGCCTACCCAGCGTCTCGGGACTACATATCCCAGCAGCCCTGAAACCAGGAAGTGGGAGGCTTCTTAAGGCCGTCACGCGCGTCTCCCGGCGTGCGTTATTTTGAATTCGTATCGCGTCCTGCTCGCTGCTCGGAGCTCGGCGTCCCAGCGATCAGGAAGTATCCGGAGTATCCCGTGTGAAACCACCACGGACCTGCTTCCCCGCCCCTCGGAGCTTGGCGACCAAGCGGGGAAAGACACTACCGGAGATACTGACGAAGGGGGGAAGAAGAACGAGAGGTAGGAGTATCGAGGCTCGGCTGAGCCCGTGGAGGAAGCATTCTCGGCTGAGAGTGCTGTGCCTGCTTTACCTGGGACTCGGACCTGTCAACCCCCCCCCCCTGTTCCCTCCCAGGGTGTTAGTACCGAGGGTACTGGGGAGAACAGCCTTGAGAAAAGGCAAACAGCTCGGAGGTGCTGACATGGATTTCGTCTCACGGATCCTACCCGTGATTTAAAAATAGTAGGGCTCTTGGTATCATAACGTCAGGGGTGTTTAGTACTTTCGTGTGTTGCGCTCGGCTGAGCGAACCCTTCAGGTCCCCCTGTGTTCTGGCTAGTCCTTGCGCCTCAGTGCGCCTACGCCTCTTGAAATACGAGACTTGGTTAACCCGGCCTTGGGCGCTGCTTATTGGGAGTCTAGTGTCAACTTCCAGCGTGTTGATTTCCCCGGTGAAGGAGCGCTGCTACGTAGGGAACCTAGGCGGCGGTGTCGCACCGTGGAAGCCACCTTACCTTTGGAAAGAGGCCGTGACATTATCCTTAATGGAGGCAGGGAGTCAATATTAGTTTCTGGGAGAATTGTAGGAAGCCATTTTTCTTGTTATTAATCTGTTAGGATCTCTTCACACTAGCGAGACCAACCGAGTGTAGTTTGTTGTGAGCTTTGTGTAGTACTTGGTACTTTAGCGAGATCACCTGAGTGTAGACGGTTATTTCCTGCTTCTGTGTTGAATGTTTTGAAGTGTTGTTTTTTCTTTTGCAGATCCTTTTCCCTGCTGATCCTACCCCTATCCTTTCCCTCGCCTGATCCCCTCTGGGCTCTGTAACCTTTTGGTTGGAGTCCGGGGAGGTCTGGAGGTGGAACCCTATTTCACCACCCGGATCCTGAGGAGCTCTCTTAACCGTGACAGAATAACGCACCCACGTTTGGTGCTCCTTCTGATCCGGAGTGGGGCGGAATAGAGTATGGCCACCTTAGATGAGGTAGTGCAGGCATTGGCGTTGGTGCAACAAGAGCTAGTGGCTTCCCGGGTAGAGGCAGCCGCTTTACGGGACAGGGTGGAGAGACTGTCGCGCAATCCCTTTGAGGTAGCCGCACCAGCTGGGCAACATATACAGGTGACCGTACCACCTCCGATTCCCTTGGCCAATCCAGAAAGGTATGCGGGAGACCCGCAAAAAGTACAGATTTTTCTTACGCAAGTGCTGTTACATTTCTCTTGCAAGCCCTCGTCTTTTCCCACCAACCACTCTCGAGTGGCGTTCGCCATCTCCTATTTGGTGGGAGATGCAGCCTCTTGGGCGGTCCCCTTGGTACGGAATAACGATGCGGTGCTCTCGGACTGGGAAGCTTTCAGAATAGCGTTTGAAGGGGTGTTCGATAGGCGCACGACCACCTTCAGCGCGGACAAAGAGCTGCTAACGTTAAGACAGGGGAAGAATGACCTAGTAACGTATCTCACGGCGTTTAACCGGTTGGTGGCGGAGGCGGCATGGCCGGAGGAAAAACGCATGTCCCTGTTTTATCAAGGGCTTTGCGAAGAGCTAAAAGACATAGTCGCCCAGATAGACCCCCAACCCACGAACTGTGCGGCCTTGATGACTCTGGCCTTAAGGCTAGACGGCCGACTAGCAGAAAGAGGGGGAGACAGATATAAGGGGTGCGGGATGGCGACGAAACCCCTAAGGAGAGAACATAACCCAATGACAACAACGACGAATGAGCCTATGGAAGTAGGGGCATTGAGACCATCGTTAACCAGGGCTGAGAGGGAAAGTAGGAGAGCATTAGGGCTCTGCATGTACTGCGAAAAAAGAGGGCATTATGTACGCGAATGCCCTTCTAAACCAAAGACAACAGGAGTGCCGTACCGTGGGAAGAAAGCCGCAGTATCCACACGGGTGGCTGAGGCAAGCACTCCAGAGCTTGTCTCCTCTTCTCCACCGGAGACCACCGTATGGAGGATACCCTCGTTAGCCAACACCAAATCAACCGCCACGGAAGCACACATTGTGTTAACCGCGGGGTTAGAGGTAGGGGAACAGGAGCATCAGGTATTGGTGATGTTGGATTCGGGAGCCACAGGGAATTTTATGGATAGTGGACTGGTTAGTCTACTCTCCATTAAGGCCGTCCCCAGAGAATCCCCAGAAGAGGTATTGGCAGTTGATGGAGAACCTCTGAGGTCAGGTCACATCACCCTGCACACCGGTAATCTAAAAATGACACTAAAAGAAGGAGAACAACAACATCAGGAATTGATTGAATTCAATATCATAGCCGCCCCACAGTATGAAATAATACTAGGAATGCCCTGGTTTGTTCGCCACAATCCCACTGTGGACTGGAGGAACAGAACAGTACGCTTCCTGTCTCACGGGTGTGTCGACCACTGCCTGACAGGGCATCAATCACCGGCCAAGGCACTAGCAAGTCCCTTTCATGTGGCTACTGCCGCGGAAAAGGACGTAGAACTGCCGGCGGCTTATGAAGGGTATGCTGATGTGTTCAATAAAGGCCAGGCGGAACAACTGCCCCCGCACAGACCTTTTGACTGTCGCATTGATCTAATAGACGAGACGGTAGTCCCGTCCTGCCGGGTGTACGCCCTATCTGACCCAGAAACGCGGCATTTAAGAGAATATCTGGACAAATACTTGGCGCTAGGTTTTATTAGGCCTTCTTGTTCTCCTGCTGCTTCTCCACTCTTTTTTATAGCATAGGCTAATGGAGATTTAAGAGCCTGCTGCGACTATCGGTCTCTCAATAAAAACACCATAAGAAACAGATATCCGTTGCCACTGATAGGGGTTTTGTTGGATCAAGTAAGAGACGCAGTAATATATACCCGCCTAGATCTCAGGGGTGCCTACCACCTGGTAAGAGTTAGGTTAGGGGATGAGTGGAAGACCGCATTTAAGACCCGGTTTGGACTATACGAATATCTGGTTATGCCGTTCGGGCTGTGTAATGCCCCGGCGGCTTTCCAATATTTCTTAAATGAAGTGCTTAGAGAGTACATGGACATTATCGTAGTGGTCTATATAGATGACATTTTAATATACTCCGCGGAAGAGCGGGACCACATCAAACACGTGAAACTGGTCTTGGATAAATTAAGAGACAATGGCTTGTACTGTAAACTCAGTAAATGTGAGTTTGGGGTCACCACGGTGGAGTTTTTGGGAGTCATCTTAACACCTAAAGGCCTGGGCATGTCGGAGAGGAAAGTGCAAGCCATTCGAGACTGGCCCACACCTCGTTCAGTAAGGGAGGTACAAAGTTTCTTGGGGTTTGCGAACTATTACCGCAGGTTTATCCAGGAGTTCTCCCATACTGCGGTACCCCTTACAAGATTACTGAGGAAAGGGGTGCTCTTCCAGTGGACGACAGAAGTGACGGGGGCTTTCGAGGCACTGAAAACCAGCTTTACAACGGCTCCCATCCTCCGGCACCCTCAAGCAGATGTACAGTTCGTTGTGGAAGCTGATGCATCGGAAGAAGCCATAGGGGCGATTCTGTCACAGAGAGACAGAGGCACGGGTAGGCTCCATCCAGTAGCGTATCTGTCCAAGAAATTGGACAACGCAGAGCGCAACTACACGATAGCAGAGAAAGAACTTCTGGCAATAAAAAAGGCGTTTCAGGAATGGCGTCAGTACCTGTGGGGGGCGCAACATCAGGTGTTGGTCTATTCAGATCACCGGAATTTGTTATACATGAAGACGGCGCGCCACTTAACGCCAAGACAGATGAGGTGGACCCTTTTTTTTGCAGAGTTCGATTTCCTCATTACCTACTGTCCGGGCACAGAAAACAGGAAGGCGGACGCGTTGTCCCGACTGAACTTAACAGAAGGGTGCGTCACCCCAGCGCCTCTCTCGATAATCAACCAGGCTAAGGTGATTTGCGCATTGAGGGCCGAAGATTTCTTGAGTAACCTACGGGCCAGCCGATCGACCGACAGCTGGAAGGCTTGGAGAAGCAGAGCACCGAATCGCAGCCTCAAGGATGGTCTTCCTTTTCATGGGCAACAACTGTTTTTGCCAACGAAGACGTTGCGGATTCAGGCCTTTCACTGGTGTCACAACTCCCCGCTGGCAGGACATCCAGGAATACACAAGACCAGGGTGACCGTCTCGAGACATTTCTGGTGGGGCACCTTGCAGAGGGACACCCGTCTTTGGGTGGCGGCCTGCGAGGAGTGCGCGCGGAACAAAAGCGAAAGAGGAAAGAGAAAGGGCCTGTTGCTTCCCTTACCCACGCCCCAACAACCCTGGAAAACGATCAGCGTGGACTTCATTACCGGGCTGCCTGATGACGACGGTCATTCAGCTATTTTGGTGGTCGTAGATAGTCTGACAAAGATGGGTCATTTCATCCCCTGCCACAACCTGCCCACGGCGGCTCAAACAGCGCAACTCTTGTTGACACATGTGGTCAGATTGCATGGATTGCCAGATGTCATTGTGTCAGACAGGGACCCACAGTTCGTGGCCAGTTTTTGGAAGGCCTGGTGCAAGGCCCTGATGATTGAGCCCGCTACATCCACTAGTTTTCACCCCCAATCCGACGGGCAGACAGAACGCCTAAATCAAACATTGAAACAATATCTAAGGTGTTACGCGTCGCATGCTCAGGAGTCATGGGTACCCATGTTATGGATGGCCGAGTTGGCGTACAATGGAGCATGGCATAGCTCGATTGGGGGGTCTCCGTTTAAAGCCAATTTCGGGTATGAGGCGAAAACGCTGCCCGTGTCATTGCCGGAAAACGTGGAAGAACAACCGGCGGTCTACTCCAGGCTGCGGGCATTGCGCCAACTGCACCGGCGCACACAAAGGGCCTTGAGGGCGGCGAAAAGGAAGTACAAGATGTGGGAAGATCGGAAAAGGAGAGCGGGTCCAGAGTATGAAGTGGGCGATCGAGTGTGGCTCTCCACTCGGTATATCCGATTTAAAGTGAGAAGCGTATTTCACCCAAGATACATCGGCCCGTACCGGGTAACGAAGAAAATCAACCCGGTGGCTTACAAGCTCAAGTTACCGGGATCTCTACGCATATACCCCGTGTTTCATTGCAGTTTGCTGAAACCTGCGTTGACAGCGTCCAGGAGACCTCCCCCTCCGGTGTGGGTTGAGGGGAGCCTGGAGTATGAGGTGGAAAGCATCCGAAACGCCCGGTATAGGAAGGGCCAGCTGTGGTTCCTGGTATCCTGGAAAGGATACCCAGCGGAAGAGGATTCCTGGGAACCTTCGGACGCAGTGCACGCCCCTGTGGCACTTCGAAGGTTTTACGCTAAACATCCGGAGAAGCCTGGCTCTAGGAGGCGCTGGGGGAGAGGACATACTGTGAGGGTTCGGGTACCGAAGCGCCTACCCAGCATCTCGGGACTACATATCCCAGCAGCCCTGAAACCAGGAAGTGGGAGGCTTCTTAAGGCCGTCACGCGCGTCTCCCGGCGTGCGTTATTTTGAATTCGTATCGCGTCCTGCTCGCTGCTCGGAGCTCGGCGTCCCAGCGATCAGGAAGTATCCGGAGTATCCCGTGTGAAACCACCACGGACCTGCTTTCCCCGCCCCTCGGAGCTTGGCGACCAAGCGGGGAAAGACACTACCGGAGATACTGACGAAGGGGGAAGAAGAACGAGAGGTAGGAGTATCGAGGCTCGGCTGAGCCCGTGGAGGAAGCATTCTCGGCTGAGAGTGCTGTGCCTGCTTTACCTGGGACTCGGACCTGTCAACCCCCCCCCCCCCACCTGTTCCCTCCCAGGGTGTTAGTACCGAGGGTACTGGGGAGAACAGCCTTGAGAAAAGGCAAACAGCTCGGAGGAGCTGACATGTATTTCGTCTCACGGATCCTACCCGTGATTTAAAAATAGTAGGGCTCTTGGTATCATAACGTCAGGGGTGTTTAGTACTTTCGTGTGTTGCGCTCGGCTGAGCGAACCCTTCAGGTCCCCCTGTGTTCTGGCTAGTCCTTGCGCCTCAGTGCGCCTACGCCTCTTGAAATACGAGACTTGGTTAACCCGGCCTTGGGCGCTGCTTATTGGGAGTCTAGTGTCAACTTCCAGCGTGTTGATTTCCCCGGTGAAGGAGCGCTGCTACGTAGGGAACCTAGGCGGCGGTGTCGCACCGTGGAAGCCACCTTACCTTTGGAAAGAGGCCGTGACATTATCCTTAATGGAGGCAGGGAGTCAATATTAGTTTCTGGGAGAATTGTAGGAAGCCATTTTTCTTGTTGTTAATCTGTTAGGATCTCTTCACACTAGCGAGACCAACCGAGTGTAGTTTGTTGTGAGCTTTGTGTAGTACTTGGTACTTTAGCGAGATCACCTGAGTGTAGACGGTTATTTCCTGCTTCTGTGTTGAATGTTTTGAAGTGTTGTTTTTTCTTTTGCAGATCCTTTTCCCTGCTGATCCTACCCCTATCCTTTCCCTCGCCTGATCCCCTCTGGGCTCTGTAACCTTTTGGTTGGAGTCCGGGGAGGTCTGGAGGTGGAACCCTATTTCACCACCCGGATCCTGAGGAGCTCTCTTAACCGTGACACTTAGTTTGAGCTAGTATTGGTGAAATCTTATTTGATAGAGCAGTGGTGTGTATCATATCCCAGTCAAATAATAAGCCGGTGGAGTTGGGTTCAGACTCCCACTTGACCTCATTCCTCCTATGGGCCTTCCCTGGGTTATGGAGAAGCAGCTTATAAGTTTTGGACACAAAATGCCCAGCCGCCATAAGCCGTGGGACATGGGTCTTAAGCCATGGGTCGCACAAATTAAGGGAGCGGGTGGATAAAATAACTTTGAGTTTCAAAAAATCGCAAAAATCTATCGGTGTCAAGTTATGTTTGACCTGTAGCGAAGAGAACGGTATAGGGTGTACCCCTTCAAACAAGTCACGCACCAGATTGACCCCTTTCCTTGACCAGTTTTCCCATTGAAGAGGTTTCCCTTTGACCTTGAATGTGGGATTACGCCACAGAGATATCATAGTAGTTTTTTTTAAGGATAGTCCTGTTTTATGAGCTTGGTCAAGTCTCAAAAGGGCCCGCCATGTGTTTAGTAAGATATATTTGGAATGAGGGAGATGTGAAAGATCCATAGTGAGTATGGCTGTAAGAGGGACCTTATCAATAAGGGATTTTTCGATATCTATCCACAGCGGGGTATAGTCCGACTCCCCAGTCAGCCACTGTGCACCCTGTTTACAAAGGAAGGCAGTCTGATAATTCCTGAAGTTAGGGAGACCCAGACCACCTTTTTCTTTTGATAGCTGAAGCTTCTTCATTGATATCCTGGGTTTCTTCCCCTGCCACAGGAACACGCCGAACAGCCTATCCACCTTAGTCAGGAAGTCATCAGAGAAGGTCATTGGTAACATACTCGCCAGAAAGTTCACCAATGGGGTTACCATCATTTTCAGGGTTTCAGCCCTACCCCACCACGACAGGTATTTCGGGGACCACCCTTTTAGTAATTTAGATATTTTTTTTAGAGTCAGGTTTTCATTAACACGTAATGTTGTGATTAGATCCTTATCAAAGTCCAGCCCTAAATACTTAAAGCTGCCCGATTGCCAAGTCAGACCAGAGTCCCCCATTACTTCTCTATCTCCTAGATTATTTAACAGTTTAACCTCCGTTTTGTCTTTATTTAACTTATATCCAGATACCCTGGAGAATTCATCAATGATAGACATGAGAGCCGGTATAGTCTCTTCAGCTTTTACTGATACAACCAGGACATCATCGGCATATGCGGTAAGTTTTATTATACAATCTGCAAACGGAATTCCGGCAATACCCTCACTAATCCTCAGGTGGTGGAGAAATGGTTCGATGGCTAATAAGAACAGTGAAGGGGAGAGGGGACACCCCTGTCTGGTACCCTGATGTAACTGAAACACGGAGGAGAAGGAGCCGCCTGCTCTAACTCTAGCAGAGCGACAGGAGTAAAGGGACATCACCATCCTTGTAAAAAATTGACCCAGGTTAAATTTGTTTAGTACCGCTTTCAAATAGTTCCAATCGACTCTATCGAATGCCTTCTCGGCGTCAAGTGTAATTGCTACAGCAGGGGTAGATAAAAGTTTCGCTTTGTCGAGTACATGTGCTAATATTCTTGTGTTATCACTGGACAGTCTATGTTTTAAGAAGCCTGCTTGCGAAGGGTGTATCAGCTTGGGCAGAACTTTCTGGAGGCGATTGGCTAGAATCATGGCTAGGAGCTTACAGTTAAGATTAATATGTGAGATAGGCCTATAGTTCTTGGGGAGTGTAGGATCTTTCCCTACTTTCGGGAGGACGGCAATGATAGCTTCAGATAACGTACCTCTCACCTCTCCAATAATGTTGATTTCCTGAAACAGGTGTAAAAGTGGGTATGATATGAGGGAGGAGAAGCACTTATAGAATCTAGCAGTGAACCCGTCCGGTCCGGGGGCCTTACCACTTTTTAATGACTTAATAACCCTCTCAACCTCCTGAATGGTGATGGGTCCATTAAGATCCTCTTGATCAGCAGCGGAAAGAGACGGTAGATCACATTCCTCTAAATAGCCCTCAATTTTCGAATCCTCTACTCATATTTTTGGCATAGAGCCGCTCATAAAAATGTTTAAATACCTCTGTTATCTTGACTGGATCTGAATGTGCCACCCCACAATGATCCTGAATAGAGTTTATCGTATTTTTCTGCACCTTAAATTTGAGATATGCAGCCAAGCTTTTCCCAGCCTTATTTGATTCACATAGTTTGAATTGTTTCCTCCTGTTTAGCCAAACCCCCGCTCTTTCACTTATTATTTTATTATATTCGTACTTCTTATTGGCCAGTTTATTCAGCGTCTCCTCTTTCCTATCAAGCAGGTACCTTTTCTCCAGTGTGACAATTTCTCCCTCCAGAGTCTCAAGGGCCTTGTTGTGGTTCTAGTTTATGGCAGATTTTATTTTAATAACGACCCCTCTAATCGTACTTTTTAATGCTTCCCAGCGTATCAAATCAATGGTATCTCCCCTATTGTTAAGTTCCAAATATTCTCTAATTGCGGCATCTATTGCTACCCTATGTTGCTCTTTTTCAAGTACTTCATCATTGAACCGCCAGATTGATTGGCGAATGGATGATTTCATGTTGGAGATGGACAGAGTTATACATGAGTGATCGGATAAAACCCTTGGTTCTATTGATGTCTCTTCTATTCTGGGAATACCATTCTTTGTGATAAAGAAGTAGTCAATACGGGAGAATGAATCGTGTGGAGGCGAGTAAAAAGTATAACCTCTCCCATGAGGGTTTTGCAACCTCCAAGTGTCTACCAAGTTAAATCGGGTGCAGAGGTTATTGAACGCTTTATGAGACCTGTTGCTACGAAAGGAACAACGAGAGTCTCTGTCTAGAACGGGGTCAGAGGGTAGATTAAAATCCCCTGCAAGTATGTGTATGGCAGAATCAGGGATAGTCTCAATCTGTTTGGTTAGGTCGGACCAGAAATTCAAATCACATTTGTTAGGAGCATAGACATTCGTAACATAGAATTCAGTATCATCTTTAACCAACTTGGTTGTAACCCACCTCCCTTTAGTGTCAGAGGCGGAGGAGAGCAAGTCCACATTAGATTTTTTTGCAATCAATGTCAAAACCCCATTTTTCTTCCCTATCGCCTCCGATCCTGCTACTTCAACAAAGAATTTATTCCTAAGTGTGTGAAATTGGTTAGCACCAAGTTTAGACTCCTGCAATAAGACAATATCTCCTTTTTCAACGATCTTACCCCCTTTAGTTTCAATAATTGGGAGAAGAGAGTGGCACTATTTGCCGACGACCTGATGGTCTATTCAAATAAGTTAACAGAGACATCTATCATCATGAACGACATGTTGACAAATTTCGGGGAGATCTCTGGGTATCAAATAAACCAACAAAAAACAGAGATCATGCAGTGGAATCTACCTCCTTCCCAGCACGACTCTAAGAGGGAAATCCGATATCTAGGGATACAAATTCGAAAAAACATTGATGAAATTGCTCAAGTGAACTTGCTACTAAAAATCAGAGAAATGAGGAGACTATTTAAATCATGGTCATGTTTATCCTTGTCCTTCATAGGGAGAGTCAATGTAATAAAAATGACTATTTTGCCCAAGTTTACCTTTGTTTTTAATGCGATCCCCCTGGAGTTTAACACACTTCAAATAAAGAAGATTCAAAGTGAGCTAAACTCCTTTATCTGGGCATCTAAAACATCTAGGATAGCCTGGAAAAACCTGAGTAAAAAAAAACATCGAGGAGGGATCGCTAGTCCAGACCTCTTAATTATTATAGGGCTTTTCACTTTAAAAACATAAGACATCTCTTCTTAGATTACGCCTCGTACCCTCTCTATTGGAAAGCAATAACCAATCACTCTAACTGCTTGTACAAATTCGGCCACCCTAGATTCTTCAAGAAAATAAAATTAATGGTACTGCGAGCAGCATGTAAACTTTGGTCCGACATAAGGAAAATTTGGAATTACCTATATTATAGTTCACAAGCCCCGATATGGAACTCGCCCGGCACTCCTGAATGTTTGCAGGATTCTTTAGCTCTTCCCTTGAAAAGATCTGGAATAACCGTGTGGGGTGATCTTTTAGAAAATGGTATCCTAAAATCATGGGAAGATTTGGTAATGCTAACTACAAATGGAATCTCGAGGTTCAAATTCTACCAATTGACTAACTGGGTTAAATCGCAAGCCTTTGAACCAGAGGACTCTACAATTGTAGGGGACAATCTTCATAAAGCCCCGGGAAAGAAAGAAGTCGCGAAGTGGTATTGGTCCCTGGTAGAGGAGAAGGAATCGGATTACGATTTACCGGACTATAAATGGAAGAAGATCTTTTCGGCTGAAGATTTGCAACAGGCATGGCAAGTATCTTATACTTACTTGTGGCATACCACTATTTCTGCACCATTGAGGAAAAATCATCTATTTACCCTGCATAGGTCGTATTGGACTCCGGGGAAGCTCTCCAAAATGAGTATCCAGATAAAGAAAACATGTCCAAAATGTGGTGTGATAGAAGCAAATTACATCCACATGTTTTACTCTTGCCCTCAACTTGGCCAGTTCTGGAATGAAGTAGGCAAGCTTATTGGTAAATGCTTAAACTTGACCTTTAAGGTAAGACCTTTCTCTGTTATATTTGGTATTCTGGGTATCCTTGACTGTGGTAAAATTAATTTGACAAAAAATCAGAAACATCTTTTATTTATACTTATATTGATAGCGATACGTGAAATTTGTTTAAAGTGGATACTTCCCGTTCCTCCACTGATTCACGAATGGGTGGGGTCGGTACATAAATTTAGGTCTTTGGATAAATCTAGAGGAGTATGCAAACGTACCGAGCATTGGGATCTATGGGACAATGTTAGATGGTAGGGTAGGAAGGGCTGTCCAATGATTTAACACCGCGATCAAAACCGTTGGCTCATAGATGCAGGAACCAAAGTTTTTGGATCTATGGAATCGGTGGTATTGAAGCAAGGCCTCTAACTCTACTCCAAGGGTGCCTAAACTCAAGAGGACCTGATTGCACTTCTTTTATTAAGATCGCATAAATGAGGACAAAAAAAAAAAAAAAACTCATTTTTGCCTACGTAGATAATCTAGGGCTTTCTGACGTTTAACCGGCTGATTGAGACCTTTGACATTAAGTGAGAGTATTTTCAAGTTGGCCACCTTTGTTACACCAAGCGGTGTATCTATTGTGGGTAAAGACATCGAGAATCAATTGAAGATCATGTTGACTCGGCTATAAAATGAGTGTATACGCACCAACACCATTCCCTTCCCAAGGACAACAACATTGAGAGGAAGGCAAGAACAACCCTTGGTCTGAACCTGTGAGAGCAGAGCAACCATAAGTGGGAAGGTAGCAATAGAGGTGACACAATAAATAACTCCATCGGTGCATTGGCAGCATGAAGATCCTGAACCTGGTATGCATGAAGATATGGCGACATAAACAAAGTGAAATAAAAACGGAAATAAAATAAAATGCAAACACTTACCACACCTTACCCCTCCCCTCACCCTTCCCCTCACCCAACCACTCCTCAACCCACCCTCCCCACCCTGAAATAAGGTAGTAGACATGGTGACACAGAAAAAACAGTGTCCCCCCCCGGTCTTAAACTGTAACCATGTTGACAATTTGGGAGCTAACGCAACATTCAAACCAGCTCAAAAGAGCGAGCACCGAAAGAAGTATACTTATTGAACAATATAACTTGTGTTAACATGTTATAAGTAAAGAAACAGCTGACCCTGCCTCTTGAAGGGGTTGTTGCAGACCCCAGTACACACACCTCCTCTCTAAAGAAGAACCTCGCAACAGAACAGTCTACTCATCAAACCCAAAAGAACAGAGAGGTAAAGAAGTAGATCCCTCTCCCCCATATCCTGTCATCTTCAGGGGTTGTCCACTATTGAGGTCCTAGTGAGCCATGCAGCACCTCAGCTAATAAACGACCCACAAATCAATGCTCCCATGTAAACACGATAAAAAGAACCTATTCCCGAGTGTACATAGGCCGTCAAAGGCAGCATCAGAACGTTTTCCTGGTATGCCTACTAGGAGCCTGGAATCTTACCTAACCTCCGCTTTGTCTGACACCTGTCACATGTGCATAAACATGAACATAGAGCAACCGGCACATCCCCAGACCATTACATGAACGGCCGAGAACCGTGCCTAAAGCTAGATTACTATCGAGCAATTAGTAAGCGAACAATGCACATAACACATAAGATAGAGCCTATGTAGGCCCCTGACTCAAGCACTTAGAACAAAAGAGCAGTATACTCAATCGTCACATGATATCAGATTTTCTGCCACATCAGAAGCAGAGATAGTCAGAGTTAGACCCTATTTAGAGGAAGTAGCAGAGGTCAACGTCGAGGTATCCATATGCAGGTCTTCAGCTCCATCTAGAAATTGTCTAAGTCTTTGAGGGTCTGTGAAGATCTGTGGAGAGCCGTTGACAAAGACACGAAACCTCGCAGGGCCTATAAAGCCAAATTGGTGGCCCAGAGATTTTAGCCTTGGGCGTAGAGCGAGAAAAGCTTTCCTCACATCGACAGTCTCTTTGCTACAGTCCTGTGATATAAAGATTTTACTTGACTTCCATTGGATGTGGTTATTCTTACGTACAAAGGATAAAATTTGATCCACATGTTGGTACCGCAAAGGTTTACAGATGATGGGCCTAGGACCTTTTTGGTCCGGTGTGATCCAGCCCGGAACTCTATGAGCCATGTCGAATTCCAGCGGGTGATGAAAGGTGAGGTTGGTTGCCTGCGCAAACCAGGCCTCCAGGAATGGAACACAGGACTCGTATGTATCCTCTGAGCCCTTCGGTATCCCAAAGATACGAAGGTTCCCTCTTCGATTTCTGTCCTCCAACTCGGACAGTTTCCTTGACATCTGTTCTGTGGAGACAGAAAGGTGTTTAAGAGATTTACAGGTTTTGATCTCCGAGGCCTCTAGACGGCTGATTCTTGATTCTGTTTCCGTGAACCTGGCGTTGGTATCTCTAATATCCTTCCGGATAGCCACGATTTCCTCTTTTGTGGACTTCGCAAGATCTCGTACCTCCTCAAGTTTGCTGAGAATGATGTCCATCGTATCAGTGACGTCCTTCTTGCCTTTAACAGGTGAGATCGGGTTAGGAGGTTCCGCCTTAAGTCTCTTGAGGTTTTTTGTATCCTTGTCCCCCATGTTGGTTCAACCGCTAGGAGCGAGCACAGCCACGCGTTCACCTACCAGGTAACGGACACGATCTCGTCTTTTGATAGCAAATTCAGTCCGTAATGAGTGGGCTTCCACAGGACACAAGATGTGTACAATATCTAGGACAGTGTCAAGTGCATCATATCAGAATCACTCCCTACTATTGATGGCGTGGATTGGCTCCTTATATCTGTAGAGCTGATGCCTTTGGCCTTCTTGTGATATATATACTGCGCAGGTCAGTGGTCCATATTCACGGGCGTCGTGTATTTAATCCCATTACATCATGACCAGGCCAGCTTGTCCAGTTTACCCAGCTTGCCCAGATCATGCAGTTACTTCGCCACCCCTTTATTGCCAGCTTCCCTCCATATAACAGGATCGTGTGCATACCAGAAGCAGTTGCCCATTCCTCGATTAGTCCATGGTCAATCCGCCGCTTCTCTTCTAGCAGTCCCTCACTCTGCACACTACCAACACATGTATGTATTAGTCCCCCTCACGCCATAGGGACCATATACTGACTGATCACGCTGCTCACTCGTCCACATCCGCGTCTACAGCACTGCCGGTCAGCCAGTTTCTATGAGGGCTCTCGTGGGTGCTCTGATCGCTTAAAGCGCCTCATCGTGCTGTGGCATACATTTCACTCGTCGTGGGAGAACTCACTGAGCAGATCCAGAGAAAGTAAAATGTATGACCTTCTAGGCGGCCCACTTTCATATATTCTGCCTTTGTGTAGAATTAGACCTGACGTTGTGAGATTAAACGACCTGAGACCAGAGCGCACCAGTGCCTTCTACTGTGGTCGCCATCTTGAGTGAATACGCCCTCAGAGCTCCAAGTAGAACCTTTGTATCACCAACTCTCGCTATGATATTGCGGCAATCCGACTTGCAATAACAATGCTCTGACACTCACATTTCAAATAGACACCCGTTGTTTCTTCTTTCCCCCTTGCAGTAGAGCTCCGGCGCCATCCCCGTTTCCTATTGCCGTGTAGGAGCCTCGGTGCACCGCATATCCGCCATTTTATGCTGGACCCTCGTCAGCACAACAAAGCACAACAGTGGTGGCAATTGTCGGACCTGTGACCCAATCTTACTCACATTACCTCGCCAAGGGTCCCACCGCTCTGTCGAGGATGCAGAGAACTCAAATCAACCAACACAGGGAGTTGTGGGATCGCACGGCCGCACTGGCCGCTCGCTCGAGGTCGCGATGCCGGTATTCAGGGCACCCGCTTGAAACTCGTCCTCGGAGACTCGTAGTGATCCCAAATTCACACCCGAGGCGGTCCGAAGCCTCCGATCACTGGAATCACCAAGATCTCTGTAATTTTTTAGCCTCCCAAAATACTCTGTGATTACATCGCCGCGGGAGGAGCGATGCGCTACGCCGCCATTTTCTCCGGCGTCCAAACCACGCCCCCCCCAACTTATTATATAATAGCCCTGAGCCAGTTTTAGTCATCCAAGATAATACTAAAGAGGATGTGGAAATTGTGAAGTCATATCAAGAGGTATTTTCAAGTACTACTGGTGAATTAAAAGGGTTCCAACACAAAATCATTTAAAAAAAAACAGTACAGTACCTTGTAGTCATAAAGCTAGGAATGTTCCGATTAGTAGCAGAGAGGCGGTATCCTTAGAAATGGAGAAGTTACAAGCTACAGGCATTATCAAACCTATCGACTTTTCTGATTGGATCGTGCCTTTAGTGGTGGCACGAAGGGCCAATGTCAAACTCAGTCTATGTGTTGATTTAAGAGCTCTAAACAAAAATATTTTGGTAGATCAGTTTCCTCTTCCCAAGATTCATGAAATGGTTTTTTAGCTCTCGCCTACGCAGCGCGCATGCACTGAAAAGAGGGGACCTCTTGTAATCGGTTCGGTTTTGAGGCCAAAAACATGCACGCATTGTATTGCTTTCAATGGCAACGCGTGCACGTTTGGCGATTCCCTTGCGGGAGCGAGCTTTGAAACCATCTGTTTGTAATGAACTTGCAAACAGATGGTGCTTTTGCTCGCTCCCGCAAGGGAAACACACCACTGAAACCCCTTTCAGTGGTGCGCTCAGTGTCGGTTTAACTTTCGCGGCCGCAGGGCCGCGCTTGTTTTTTAAAGTGCACTGTTAGCACATTGTATTCTATCTCTGCCTGAGCGAAGCTGCAGCGGCCCCACGGAGGCAGGGTGTTGCACTTTTTCCCCCTCGTGCGGCTTCTCTGGCATCCTGCTGCTGCGGTGTGCAGTGTGTATTATCATCAGAGACGGAGCCTCGGCAGGCAAATGCAAGCTGTTAAGATGCACACTTTGTATTACTAAATGTATGTTGCGTACACTGCGTTCTAGCAGTCCAAGTGCCCGTGGCGAGGTGTCACATCGCGCTGCGGCTGTGATTGTGGCTTCTAGAGCAGGCAAGGCGGCAATTTCTGGCCCCTCCGTGGGTTTCTAATACACGATTCTTCTGTCGCTTACATTACTGATGTGACCGGGCAACAATCGCTCTAGATTGGAGACGTGGGACTGTGCTATGACCATGTCTTTGGGAGCTCTGCATTGCAGAGTGTTGGCTCCCTATCTAACCATACACGCGATCAGAGACTGACGATCACTTCAAGATTCACAAACACACAAGTACACCATGGTAAGTAGTAGTAGTACAAGCATTCCCTGCTGGACAATGCATGTGCGATACACACTCACACCCGTCCACCCTCCTCTACTCAACCGTGCAGCGGCATTGTACCCTTCCGATGCCAGTTCACAAAAGACCTAGTAGCGCAGAAGTAACATCACGCCCTTTGACAACCCCCTTCCCCATATGACTTCATCTGGCTGACCCTTTGTTCCACCCTTCCCAGCCTCCCCTGTACTGCTTAGGGACATGGGGAAGGAGAAGGAGGAAACAGTAAAGGAAGTGTGCCCTTTTCTGTTCCTTCTGCTGTCTCATGATCTTTGAGTAAGGGTAATGCATAATGGACTTTGCCAGCCAAGGGTACCAGCCTCTGCCTGTAGAAAACAAATTAATATCACTGTGAGAAAAGGGAGTGCGCTGGCAGTCCACGATTCCCCACTAACACAAAGTAGATCACCATTGCATACATGGAACACTTACTGCACTGGTGGAGCATGCTCCATCGACCATAGAACAGGTACTGCATTGCCAGAATGAGGGCAAGCCTTCGTGTGTGCAATTTTCATGTTGTAAGCTTGCTTGTCTGATAGTGTACGCCAGTATGCTTGGTAGTTTGTGATGACCTGTCATTGCCATAGAAACTAGTAAAATATGATTTTAGAGGATTGTTCCCAGGGTTAAAAAAAAAAGAATTTTTAAAGTTTGCATTGAGTAATAATTTTCTAAGACAAGAGAAGTGTAACACATTGCGTTTTGAATTGAAATCCATGTGCGGTTCCGTTACTGCATTAAAGAGCATTGTTTGCTGAATGGATGCTATTTTTTTTAAGTTTGGGGAAGTCAGCCCTTTCTGTTCAATGCAGAGTTGTCTTTGGGGTCAGAGCCCTCCAACTCTCTGGCTTGCTTGGGTGAGCCTCCTTCAGCCATTGGCTTTAGACGGTGTCTGTCTCATGTTGGGTCACCCCAGAGGAGTATTTGTGTCTCACCTTCATGCTGTTTTCTGGGTGTATTCATCCACGTCCCAGCAAGTTCTTCCTTTGGATTGCACAAGAGATTATTTTGCACCTGAATAGCCCCCCTTTATTCACACTTTGTCACATTCACTGCTTTATCTTGTACATGTGTTACATAAACATAAAAAAAAAAATACCGGCAAGACCTTAGTTTGCTTTACTGCTAAAGAAATTGATTACAAAGGAAGACACATTTTTGCTTTTCTAATTTCCACTGTAGGAAGACCCTTTGGCACCACTAGCAACCACATCAGTGACCGTGCCCTGGTGGCTCAATGTGCTCATTGCTCCCGCTGCCGCAATAGTGCTGAACTTGAAATTCAGCATGCCTTGGGGCTTTGGCAAAGCCAATAAGTTTGGCTTGTAGCTGAAATTGGTAGCCTGACCAATTGATTTTCCAATGCTGTATTATACATTCCACTGCGTTATAACATTCACTTGCTGTGTGCTTTAGCCATTTATGGAAAATACAAAAACTTACTTTTGGCACCTATTTTTGGGGGGAATTTCAAGAGGCGACGCAGAGGGAAAATTAAATAATTAAATTTCCCTCCCGATCGTCTCTCGAAATCCCCCACTGCTCTTACCTGCACAGGCTGCGGCTGATCTCAAGGCACTGGGCGGGAGGGTGGTAGGTTGCAGGTCCTACTGGGCATTGTGTTTCATTCGAAGGGCCAGGTCTTGAGATACTTCCTGAACTGTGTCAGAGGTGGAGAGGTATGGCGTTCTAGGATCTGGCGGCGAGGTAGGAGAAAGATTTTCCTCCGGTCCGGGTCTTGCGGATCCGAGGGACGGTAGCAAGGGCCAGTTGGGTGGAGTGGAGGTGTCTGGTGGGTACGTGGAATTAGAAGCGGAGCTTCAGGTATGCTGGTCCGGCGTTGTGGAGGGCTTTGTAGGCGTGCCTGTGGGGCTTGAAGGTGATTCTTTTATTGACACATAGTCAGTGTAGGTCTCTCAGGTGGCCGGTGTTGTGGTTGCGACGTAGGATTTTCAGGATGAGTCTGGCGGAGGCGTTCTGGACGTTCTGCAGTTTTTTCTGGAGTTTCTGGGTGGTGCCAGTATAGTGTGTTGCCATAGTCGACTCTGCTACTGACGAGCACATGGGTGACCATTTTCCTGGACTCGGTGGGGATCCACTTGAAGATCATATGAAGCAGGTGGAGTGTGTGAAAGCAGGAGGACGAGATGGCATCGATTTGGTGGATCATTAAGAGCAAGGAGTCCAGGATGATGCAGAGATTTTGTGCGTGGTCTGTGGGTGTGGGGGAGTTCCGAGCAATGCGGGCCACCAAGAGTCTTCCCAGGAGGAGGGTAGGAGCCCAGGATGAGGACTTCGGTCTTGTCTGAGTTAAGCTTAAGGCAGCTGTCCTTCATCCAGGTGGCGACTGCCTTCATTCCCTTGTGGAAGTTGCTCTTGGTAGCTGTGGGTTTGACTGTGAGGGAGAAAATCAGCTGGGTGTCATTGGCATAGGAGACTATGTTGAGTCCATGGCTTCTGACAATGGCTGCAAGCGTGGCAAAGTAGATGTTGAAGAGGGTGGGGATCAGGGAGGATCCCTGAGGCACTCCGCAGCTGAGCTCTGTGGGTTTTGAGTTGAATGGCAGAAGTCTGACTCTCTATGTGAGGAAGAAGCGGATTCGTTTTATGGCTTTGTCGCAGATGCTGGGGTCATGGAGTATTGCAAAAAGAACAAATGATGGACAGAATGCAGAGCAATGTCATACATTCACCCCAGTACAGAGATCTGGGCCTAAATCCATAGTTTTCTTTGCTCACCATGCCATTCATGGAGTCTTGCACAGAAGGTGTGTTGGGAGATGGTGTCGAAGGTTGCTGAGAAGTCCAGGAGGATGAGATCAGCAGTTTTGCCTTGGATATCATCTGTCATGGCGAAGAAAGCGGCCTCGGTGCTGTGGTTACTTTTGAAGCCCAATTGGGAGAGGTCCAGGATGTTGTTCATTTCTATGAACTCAGAGAGCTGGATGTTGATGGCTTTCTCTATGACTTTGGCTGGGAAAGGGAGCAGAGAGATGGGTCTGTAGTTCTTGAGGTCTGTCAGGTCGGCAGAGGGTTTATCTCTGCATGCTTCCAGTCTTCCGGGAAGGTTGCAGACTCAATGGAGGAGTTGATGATGCAGCAGAGTTCAGGTGCGATGGAGGTACAGCCTCTGTTGAAGATGTGGTGAGGGCAAGGATCCGAGAGGGCTCTGGAGTGGATGCTCTTCATGATCCTGAAGGTGTCGTCAGAAGTGAGGGTAGGTGTGTCTTCTACCCCCTCCCCCACCTCTTCCCTCCTTCACTCGTTGCCTACCTTCCCTATTCCTTTTCTCTCTCCCCTGATTTTCTCTTCCCCTACCTACTTTGTTTATCCTTATGCCTATGCTCCGCTTAACCTCCCTCCCCGCAACCCTTTTACATTACCCTCTTACCCTTCTACACGCCTTGAACCAACGGATGTAACCTGTAAAGTATGTACCTTCTGTAACAATGTGTAATTTGTAACCTATGTAACTCGCCTCATGTGAAGCGCTCTGATACCTCTGGGTCTAGCTAGTGCTATATAAAACTCAAGTAAATAAATAGTCCAGCTGGTCAAGGTCTGCTGGGGTTTGGAGCCGTTGGGTGCAGTGGTTGCGGGTGGGTCTTGGGTTGGAAAGCTGTCATAGAGCTCCTTGATCTTGCGGTGGAAGAATGTGGTGAGATTGTCGCAGATGTCTTGAGATGGTGGAATGTCTGCTGTCTCTGTGCTGGGTTTAGCAAATTCTTTGACCATGGCGAAGAGTTCTTTGCTGTTTTGTGCATTGACGTTAATGCATTCCTCGATGGCTGCTTTCTTTGTTGTTCTGATGAGGAGGTGGTGTGCGGTGACTTTGGCTTTTACTGCTGCGTGGTCTGCCGTGATCTTTCTGCTCCCCATCTTTTCTCGAGCCATCTTCAGGTGCGCCTGGACTCTTGGAGGGTGAGGGAGAACCAGCTGGCTTTCTTGGAGGGCTGTTTGCCGGAGGTGGGACAGTGTTTTGGCACAGTCGGAGATCCAGTGGTGGAGGTGTTGGCATCCATGGATGTTGGTGGTGTGGTCTTGCTGAGGGAGGTGGTGAGCTGGTCTTCTGTGACCTTGTTCCAGCTTCTTCAAGGGTTGCAGTGGGTGTAGTGTTGTACGGTGGGTTTGGGGAAGGAGAAGTGGATGCAGTGGTGGTTGGACCGGTGTGTCTCGGAGGTGTGGCTGATGGTTGTTGCTTATGGAGAAGATGGGGGTCGAGCATGTGCCCTGCTGAGTGGTTTGGCGTTGTGACCAGTTGTTTGAGTCCGATGGTGGTGAGGTTCTCCAGTAGGGATGAGGTGCTGTGGTCTTCGAGGTTGTTCAAGTGGAAATTGAGGTCGAAGAGAAGGATGTAGTCCATTGAGGCAAGAGCATGGAGAGTGATGAAGACAGTTATGGCTTTGCTGAAGGGGCGGGGTCTTAGGAGGTCTGTAGTCGACAGTGCTGTGGAGGGTGGCATTCAGGTTGGTCTAGATCTGGAAGTTAATGAGTGGTCATCGGAGCTGGTTGTGAGGCGGAAGGTGTCTTTGTGTATGATGGCGATGCCTCCTCCCGGCCGGTTGACGCAGTCCTTGTGGATGATTTTGTAGCCATCGGGAATGCCGGTTGCGATGTCCAGGACTGAGATGGAGTTCATCCAGGTTTCTCTGAAGAAAACGACGTTGGAAGTGATGGAGTTGAGCAGGTCCCAGATCTCCATGGCATGTCTTTTTTGGGAGCGGGTGTTGAGTAGGATGCATCTGAGGTCAACAGGTCCGGTTCTTGAGGGTCGTACTGTCAGTGGGTCTGGGGAGCGGAGGCCAGAAAAGGTGCAGTTGCAGGTGCGGCAGGTGAACGGGGCTTGGGTGTTCTTCGGCGAGGTGGCAGGCGGTGGAACATTCGATGTTGAGGGCGTGGACAGCGCTTGAGTCGTAGCGGTCGATGATCCGGGGACCAGGGTCTGTGGTACTGGGAGTGGTCCAGGCCCTGATGGGCGCAGACGGCTTGCCTTTGGCCCGCCTGCGCCCCCCATTAAATAGTGTCAGGTAGGGCTGCACAACGGCCCTGAAGGGGGGTGGGGCCACGGGGGACAAGCAGCGGCAAGGGAAAGGGAAAAAAGGCACAAATAAGTAGAAAAGAGAAAGTGACAAGAAAGCAGAAATAGAAAAAAGGAAAGTGGAAAAAACGAGAAGAGGAGCAAAAAAGGCGGAAGGCAGAAGGCAGAGGGCAGAGCAGCAGCAGAACAGAGAGGCTCCCCACTGGGCCACCAGGGATGAGGCGCATGCAGGTGCCTGCAGGTGGAGGAGGGGCTGGAACTAAGGACCTGGAAGGGTCGGGGGAAACAGCTACCAGGCGGAGCTGTGCAGCGAAGGAAGCCCCCTACTGATAAGGTCAGTAAGATTGCTCCTTCAGCGTGCAGCAGCCGCCATTAAAAATCTGATTGATTGTACCGTTAAATATCGGCAGGGTCAATTTTAATCGGATACAGGAATGTACCCCGGAGCAAAATATACTCCACCTTAGTCAATACAGCTTCAAAAAGGGTTCGGTACAGTGGAGCAGTGCCTGAATCTCCAGCTTTTCGTGGGGAGATACACCATTCCAGGTGCAGCCCACAGTACCCTGCGTTTATGGACCTTTCAAACACTTTCGCATGCGTGAACCAAATAAAATTGTGGAGGATGTTGTTGGGATTTGGGTTTTGATGCAGCATAAGTGCATTTTATGCACACCCTCCATGAGAACTCTGTAGCCAGGGTACACTTTGGCCCTGAGGGGGAGCTTACTGAAGTTTTTAATCTTGAACGTGGTGTTCAACAAAGGTGCATGATGGCACTCCTTATGTTTATTCTCTACTTTAATAATTTGACCTACTCTTTATTGGATGCCACAAAGGATATACACCGGACAGGCAGTGCGGGTATTCCTGCCTGACTATATGCGGATGACGCTGTCCTTATGGCTTGTACCCCTACTACACTCAGAAGGCTGGTAGACTCTTTTGTTGCATTTATGGCAAACTGAAACTTGATTACAAATTTCAGTAAGTCGCTAACCCTGGGCGCGTAGTTCGCGTTGTAGTGCTACGCATAGCTACGCAAAGTGCACTTCTCACTACGCAAGCTACGCGTAGCTACGCGAACTGCGTAGTGCACTGTGCAAAATGCTGTTCGCACTGATTGCACAGTGCCGGATGCTTGTCGGCACTGTGAAATCATTGCAAACGGCATCTTGCACAGTGCAAGTGGTCTTTTTCTGCCGCTCAAGTCACCTAAAGGCCAGCAAGAGTTCATGGACTATGTCTTCTCCAGTCTCCCTTTTGGCTATGGCTCAGTATTATGAGTGACACGAATTGGAAGCAAAAGGCAAGGAGGATAAAAAGGTTAAGGATCTAAAAATGAAAGTTATGTTGGCTCAAGTCTATGGTCCCTCATTTGGAGGTGGTGGTAGAGGTGGACGTGCGATGCATCGCCCTGGTGTACCCCCTTTCCCTCGAGCAACTTTGTCTTCTGATCAGTGTGCTTATTGTAAAGAAATTGGACATTGGTGTGCTGCTTGCCCCCTTTTGCAAGGTCAGCAGTTTCAGAGGGGGTTAGAGGAAGTATGAGAAGCTGCCCAGGGAACACAGGACATAGGGGAGGCATGGATAATCGTACCAGAATTGAGGCAGCTGAACACAATCCAAATTCTTTTAATACCTTTGATAGATGAAACCAATACCAAATGTCTGATTATTCGGCTGATGGTCCTAAGGATTCGGATTATGCATAGGAATGCCTAGGATGGGGTAAGAAACCGGTTGAGGTCCCAGTAGATCAGAGGAGTCCCTATGTCGATGCAAACGTCTTGGGTTCTACTGATCAGTTTCTGGTTGATACAGGAGCTACTCGTAGTGCTCTATCTAAACAATTGGTTCCTAGGGCTCCCCTGTCTGGCACAATGATAACATCAATAGGGTTCGATGGGACACTACACTTAGCCCACTGTCACAGCCACTTGCATTTAGTCTTGATAAATTCACTGCAACATGTCCATTTCTGCTTTCCCCTAACACGCCGGATAACATTGTGGGTATCGATATGCTTAAACATTTTCGTGCTACAATACATTGTTTCCCAGAGGGTGTGCATGTTATTTTAAACGATAACTATCCAATTGTTGAGAGGTCTTGTCTTATTAAAGAGGATATTGCTTTGGCATCGTTACCTAGTACCTTGTGGGCTACATCAGATACCGATATGGGACAGATGGTTATCCCACCAGTACATATTCAAGTGAAAGAAGGTGCTTCTTTGCCTCGACTGCCCCAATATAAAATATCTCGGGAAGGCGACGAAGCATTGCTACACATTGTTCAGGATTTGATTAAGGTGGGGGTTGTGGAAGAAGTCCCTTACAATACTGTGTAATAGCCCTATTCTTCCTTAAAAGACACTGGTTCTAAAATTTATAGATTCATCATTGACTTGCGAGAGGTTAACAAGATCGTGGTGCCCCAATATCCAGTAGTCTCTGACATCACGATACTTCTTACTATTGTTCCTCCTACTGCAACTACATTCAGTGTGATCGATTTGAAGAATGCATTCTTCTTGATACCTATTCATCCTGACAGCCGTTATTTGTTCGGCTTCACTTTGAATAATCGATCATTCAGATTTTGTAGAGCTCCACAAGGATATACAGAGAGTCCTAGCATTTATAATCAGGCATTTAAAAGGCAGCTTGATTCTTTCCCTGTGCCAAAAGGAGTGGCTCTTATTCAATATGTCGATGACATCTTGTTGCCTGCTGATACCCCTGAACAGTGTGAAGAAGGAACACTGTTATTGCTATCATTCCTTGTCTCTCATCATCACAGTCTTTCGGAAGAAACTGCAATATTGTAGATAGCAGGTTACCTATTTAGGTGACCTCCTGTCTAAGGAGGGACGTGCACTTACACCAGATCGCATTCAAGCTATTTTAGACACGCCTGTGCCCCGTACTCAGAAGGATGTTTGTGCACTGATTGGCCTTACTTCTTTCTGTAGGCAGTGGATCCCTAGCTTTTCTCAAATTGTTAAACCCTTGTTGGCCCTTTTGACTAAAGACACTCCGATGCCCCTCCCATGGACTACTGAATGCCAGCATGCTTTCCAACAGTTGTGTTCTGCACCAGTATTAGGAACTCCAGACTATACTAAGGCTTTCACACTCTATGTACACGAGAGGGAAGGGTGTGCTCTCTCAGTTTTAACACAGACACATGGTGATAAGCAGAGTCCTTGTGCATATTTCTCAGCTGTCCTTGATCCAGACGCTCGTGCGCTGCCTGGATGTTTTCGAGTGGTGGCGGCGACAGCTGTGTCCTTACGTCAGAGTGAGGGAATAGTCTTGTCACATAGATTGCTTGTGCTAGTACCCCATTCAGTTGATGCTCTTTTAATGCAAACGAAAATACAACATTTGACTAGTGCCCGCTTGACAGGATATGAATTGACACTTTTGGCTCCTCATATCACACTGAAAAGATGCTCGACTCTGAATCCTACAACATTATTGCCATTTCCAGCCACTCAGTCTCAGTCACAGGAGTTACCTGATTGTATATCCCTTACTGAAGAACAAACAAAGGGTCGTGTTGACCTACAAGATGTGCCCCTTTCTAGTGTTGATGGGGAACTGTGGGTTGATGGGTCCTGCTTGAAGTTGGCTAATGGCACGACATCCGCTGCCTATGCAATCACAATACTTCAGACAGTGGTTGAGACAGCTCGCATTCCACAGAAGTCAGCTCAAGCAGCCGAGTTGATAGCACTGACAAGAGCATGTGAGCTTAGTACAGATCTACTTGTTAACATCTACACCGATAGCCGATATGCTTTTGGAGTGGCTCATGATTTTGGGCAACTCTGGAAGGAAAGAGGCTTTCTTACTTCACATAGGACGCAAATAGTGCATGGGGAATTAGTACACAATCTCCTTACTGCCTTGACATATCCTAAGAAAGTGGCAAATGTTAAGTGTAGCACACACAAGAAAGTGACTGATAAAATAGGAAAAGGCACTGCCTTTGCGGATCACACAGCTCGTTAGACTGCAATGCAGCGAACGCTGAGCGTTGTTATGATGCCAGGAAAGAGGTACTGGATATGCAACAATCTTCTTCTGTTGAGGAATTAGACCAATGGTCTAAGGAGGGAACATTGGATGATGAGGGCTGTTGGAGGAATAAAGAAATGACAAAATGGAAGTTACCCACAGTCTATTTACATCCTATGATTCATATGGCACATGGGCCGGCACATGTTGGAGCGTCCTCAATGGCAAAGCAACTTTTGCAAGTTTGGGATCATCCAGATATTGCCGGCACAGCTAAAAAGATAGTCTAGTCTTGTCTGATTTGTCTTCAATATAATCCGGGAAAGGGAACACGAACTCCAGCAGGAGGGTTTGAGGTCCTGCAAATGGATTACATACAGTTTGAGCGTTGTAACAACCCAAACAATGTCTTGGTAGTGGTTTGTGCCTTCAGTAAATGGGTGGAGGCATACGCTACGAAAGATAATACAGCTCTTACTACAGCAAAAGTGCTCCTAAAGGAGTTTTTCCCCAGATTCGGCATTTGTCGAATTTTGTGGCGTGACAACGGATCCCATTTCATTGGGCAAGTTGTTGATTACCTCAAGAAAGGGTTAGGAATTAAACAGAAGTTCCATGCTGCTTTTCACTCACAATCAGCAGGGCTAGTGGAACGTTACAATTCTACCCTCAAGCTAAAATTGGCCAAAATACAGGCTGATGCACTGCCATTAGCGTTGCTATCCATTAGATCGATACCACATACATGATCTGGCCTCACACCGTATGAGGTGGTTTTTGGAAGGCCAATGAACATTTGGTGGATTACTAAGCCACGCCCTATACATGATGTGCCCTATGTATTGATGAACGACTATTTGTCTCAGTTGACTGACAGTTTGTCATCTATTTATCAACAGGTTCGGGAGACTCTTCCAGACAGGTCGCAGGGTGAGGGCCATAATCAACGGCCTGGGGACTTTGTCCTAACAAAGTCCTTTCAGCAGACCAGCTCCTTGGAGCCTCCTTGGCGTGGCCCTGAGCAGGTGGTCTTGGCTACCAGGACTGCGGTTCGAGTGACCAACCGGAAGAACTGGGTCCATGCAACCCATTCTTTGAAGGTGTTGCAGGACCTAGTGAGCCCAGCTGTGTTGGCAGATCATCGCGACATCCTGAACACAGAGAAATGACAAGCCACGTCACCTGAAGGACCTGAGGAAGTCTTCCCAGACCACACAATGCCTGGTACATCTTGATATCATCTGCGCCCCTGGAAGAGAGACACTTCGTTGCTGAAAAAGACTGATTGAGCCACTTTCCTGGGTAGTGAAAGACTGAGTTATCAAGGGGGGTACTTTTTTAGTGGCTACTCGTCTCAACCTCAGCGAAGAAACCAATGTTTGCCCAGGACCTTAGGGCACCATCTGTTCTGTTGTTCAATGGCAAGATGAACATGCCTGCTGAGAAGAAGTCAACTGCTGCAAAAGTTTGTGATCGAAAGAGTATGTTCATTATTGGACTCACTTTGATTTTTGTCATCATTGCTACAATAACATGGGTTGTAGAGGGAGTAGCTCCTGCTCGACAACTACTGACTGCTACTACTCCTGTCCCCATTGAGCACCGATAATTTACTCTTCCCTATCATGAAAAGAAGCACCGAATGTCATATCTCAATAACACTTTCATACAAATATTGCATCACACCCATAATTCTACGAACATTACCAATTGTTGGGTGTGTGGAATGATGCCAGCTCATCAGAAAAAGGGAGGAACGCCTTTCATTACTTTGCCATTTTCACACAATGGCTCCTGCAGAGCCTGGTTTGCACTATTGTGGGCTTCTCATATTGGTAATATTAACAACTTTGATATAGGAAGACCTAACGCTCAGTTAAACAGAGTCTGTTACCCTTATGAGGAAGGAGATCCACAAGCTAAAGTAACTGTAAGGGAAATGGAGGAGTATCGCCGAGGAAATTCCTCCACGCACTATGTTTTCCCTAACACTCGAACTGTAAAGGGTAATGGGCCTCCTGTTATAGCTGTTACTAGAGCTCGAGCAGGCCTTTGTGTGAGCAGTATTGGCAGTATCCCTGTGGGAAAAAGTGACTGTACCACAGTGCTGAACATTACTGGAATAAACAATAGTAGTTTTTTGTCAACACGTAACACCTATTTCATTTGTGGAAGTAAAGGCTATTACCACCTACCTATTGGGTGGTCAGGTAGCTGTTTTGTGTCCTTTTTGCTACCACCTGTGTTTTTGGCACCTGCATCCTACCACAAAGACTATGAACTGTTTAATGACATTTCTAAGAGCCGATTTAAGAGGACAATAAATCACGATGAGGTGGATCAAACTGATACTGCATTGCAGCAGTATATTGCCTTTAATTTGGGACTATTCTTCTTTGTTGGTGTGGCCTTAAACACCAGAAAAATAAGGAGCTTAACACGTGTTGTAGAGGCTGTAACCAATCAGACAGCCATGGCACTTGGAAACATCATGGAAGAACTACAAATTGCAAGAATTGTGGCACTCCAAAACAGGATGGTTTTGGATGTGATCCTGGCAGACCGTGGTGGAGCATGCCGCATTATTGGGCAAACAAAGCAAAACCAAAGGGGATGATGGACGGAGTATTGAACATTGCAAGCACTCACCCCCAGTCAACTGATCTGGGTTTAATTCACCATCATTCTTTAGCTCACTCTGCCACCCCAGTTCAGACATGGCCATATGCAAATCAGTCTGACCCTATGCCTCATGGGAGCAGTCCAGCGCGAACTGCCAAGCCATGTCTTCCCTGAACCGGAAACAAGCATCCTGGGACCGGTTTCTGACTAATCAGCCGCCATCAGCCAGGCTACCTTGAATCCAGTGGCAAAGTGAGCAAATGACCCACGTCTGGACATACCCTGCCAACTTAGGGCGAACAAAGCAAAACCAAAGAGGATGATGGACGGAGTGTTGAACATTGCAAGCACTCACCCCCAGTCAACTGATCTGTGTTTAATCCATCATCATTCTTTAGCTCACTCCGCCACCCCATATCAGACATGGCCATATACAAATCAGTCTGACCCTGTACCTCATGGGAAAAGTCCAGCACGAGCTGCCAAGCCATGTCTTCCCTGGACCAGAAACAAGCATCCTGGGACCGGTTTCTGGCTAATCAGCCGTCATCAGCCAGGCTAGCTTGAATCCAGTGGCAAAGTGAGCAAAGGACCCACGTCTGGGCATACCCTGCCAACTTAGGGTAAACAAAGCAAAACCAAAGGAGATGATGGATGGAGTGTTGAACATTGCAAGCACTCACCCCCAGTCAACTAATCTGGGTTTATTCCATCATCATTCTTTAGCTCACTCCGCCACCCCAGTTCGGACATGGCCATATGCAAATCAGTCTGACCCTGTGCCTCATGGGAACAGTCCAGCCTGAACTGCAAGCCATGTCTTCCCTGGACCGGAAACAAGCATCCTGGGACCGGTTTCTGGCTAATCAGCCGTCATCAGCCAGGCTAGCTGGAATCCAGTGGCAAAGTGAGCAAGGGACCCACGTCTGGGCATACCCTGCCAACTTAGGGCGAAAAAAGCAAAACCAAAGGGGATGATGGACGGAGTGTTGAGCATTGCAAGCACTCACCCCAGTCAACTGATCTGGGTTTAATCCATCATCATTCTTTAGCTCACTCCGCCACCCCAGTTCAGACACGGCCATATGCAAATCAGTCTGACCCTGTGCCTCACGGGAACAGTCCAGCCCGAACTGCCAAGCCATGTCTTCCCTGGACCGGAAACAAGCATCCTGGGACCTGTTTCTGGCTAATCAGCCGTCATCAGTCAGGCTAGCTTGAATCCAGTGGCAAAGTGAGCAAGGGACCCACGTCTGTGCATACCCTGCCAACTTAGGGCAAACAAAGCAAAACCAAAGGGGATGATGGACGGAGTGTTGAGCATTGCAAGCACTCATCCCCAGTCAACTGATCTGGGTTTAATCCATCATAATTCTTTAGCTCACTCCGCCACACCAGTTCAGACATGGCCATATGCAAATCAGTCTGACCCTGTGCCTCATGGGAACAGTCCAGCCCGAACTGCCAAGCCATGTCTTCCCTGGACCGGAAACAAGCATCCTGGGACCTGTTTCTGGCTAATCAGCCGTCATCAGCCAGGCTAGCTTGAATCCAGTGGCAAAGTGAGCAAGGGACACACATCTTTGCATACCCTGCCAACTTAGGGCAAACAAAGCAAAACCAAAGGGGATGATGGACGGAGTGTTGAGCATTGCAAGCACTCATCCCCAGTCAACTGATCTGGGTTTAATCCATCATCATTCTTTAGCTCACTCCGCCACCCAAGTCCAGACATGGCCATATGCAAATCAGTCTGACCCTGTGCCTCATGGGAACAGTCCAGCCCGAACTGCCAAGCCATGTCTTCCCTGGACCGGAAACAAACATCCTGGGACCGGTTTCTGGCTATTCAGCCATCATCAGACAGGCTAGCTTGAATCCAGTGGCAAAGTGGGAGCAGCTGCTGTGTCTACATCCCTGACCACGCCCCTTCAGTTTTTGAAGCAATTTCTAAGCTGCACAACATAGCCACTGAAATACATCAGGATTCAGGAACGTGGACTTTGACTGGATGGCTATGGACTATGTTTACTGTATGGGGCTGGAAACTATTGTCAGCTCTATGTATATTTGTTGCAATCCTTTTTATCTGTTGCCTATGTATCCAATGTGGCACGATGCCCTGTTCCCTTTGTGCTTCTACCTGTACCTCATGTATACCAGCTAAACGAAATGTGAAGAATGTAAATACCCGACTAGTAATAGACCAAGAAATTAGTGAGTTAATGATGACTGATGTCCATGATATCTTCCTTGCTCCTTCTAAATCATAGAGATGTCTTCAGCTAATGCTAAAAGGGCTGTCGGTGGAAATCGAAAATAATTATTGTTAGCATGAGCTGAAGCCATCTTGTTTGCAGCATCCATTTTGTTAGCCTTGTGATTCTGCCATCTTCACTGTTGCCTGCTTTTCTATTCTGCTTGAGTCATCAACTCCTTCTGCACTGAGCCAGAGAAAGGCCTGTAGCTGCTTTAATGCACCTGTTTGAGAATGTAACTGTCTACCATATCCTACTGATGTAAGCAGTTCTGTTACCCCTCCCACTTTGCTGACTAAGAGATATTCATCTGCCCATGTTTGTCATTATCTATTCCTGTGTAGGCCTGTACCTTCTATTTGTAACTACATGCTGGCTCTGCAACAAACTGTGTATAGAAGGCCCATGGTTTCTGTATTCCATGTACTACCTCCTACAGCGCCTGAGGGTGTTGTATTGATGTAGTCCCACTCATGAGTGATTAATAAACTTGTTATTTTGAATTTCAGCTTCAGTGCCAAACTCTTCTTTGTTAGTCTAAGGACCCGTGAACAAACTTAAAGGTGAACCCTGCACCGGTGTGCCCATGAAAAGGCACATTTCCACAGGCTGCCAAGAACCAAGGACGGATGCCTGGGAACGTTTCTTAACTGTAGAATTATATCAAATGTGTATCTAATCTGTTTTGTGAATGTGTGTGACAGGAGGTTTTCCTGAAATATGAATAAATTAAATGGGAAGGATTTACTAAACAAAGAATTAGTTAAGAAATAAAGAATGACAGCATGAGGTGATGACAACTCCTCTGCCCGTGCCCAATCACAGTCCATGATTCACGAATATTTGCAACTTTTGAGGGAGGGATATGCAGAATTAAAGAGTGTAATTTGAGTGACTAAAAGTTAAGGATTACTGTTGAGGCGACGTCGATGCTGAGTGAGGAGTGGGCGAGAGCTGCTGCTGGAGAAGAACAGACTGGGAAGATTCAATACTGAAAGACAGCCTGATTAGATTGAAGATTTGCGGAAGAATATTCAAGGAAGGAGAGAGTGTAAGAGAGTGATGCGCTCCGGTGCGTCGGGTTCTAGAGAAGTGTAGTAAGTATAATCCTATCCTGCACCTGACCTATAGTCTTTGTCTCCTGGCTCTTTATCAGGTGACCTCCACCAATCCTTTTGGCCAGGGGTTGGGTTTCCCCATTTCACCACTTGGTAATTATATTTCTGTCTTGAATTTGTCTCTTCATCTATCACTAATAATGCATTAGGATTGCAGAATGTGTTTGTGTATTTGAATTTTATTTGATAAATTAATTTTTCTCTCCCATGAAAGTTGATGGAGTTTGCACTGTGAACCTGTACAAATGAGCGTTCATTTTGAATGAATTATTAGATAAAATCTATTGATTCTTACTTGGAGTCTATTGATTATTTTATTGAAAATTTATAAAATAGATTAATAAAGATAGATTAATAAATGTGTTATTATCACCATCAACTACTCGACTAATGGTCCATTGACCAAAGGAAGAGTGTTGATCTATGAAGGTTAGTTAGACATTGACTAATTCAGATCAAGCTAAAATAAAACTTGACCCCCAGCGAAATAGTCAGGAAACTTGAATGTGTATATTGGCCGATTTTGAGTAACTGTTGATTGTGAAATGTTCATCCTGGCCTTTCGCTGGATCACCTTCACCACACATGATCACACAGACAGGTTCAGGCACTAGTACTAGTTCTATAGTGCCAGCCGCTCCAGTACAATTAACTGTATCCCAAGTCGAACAACTCCTGCAGATATTGCAAAGCACCTCACCTGTAGTGGCTTGCTCACAAGTTGCTGTTCCAGTGGTGACTACTACAGCTATAATACCCAGTGTGGCTCCAGTACCTGTTGTCGGTACTCAAGTGGTAGCCAGTGCTCCTCCTCCACTTATAGAAACCAGACCTGAGATTCAAGTGGCTACCAGAGGAGTAACTACTTCGGGATTTATCCTGACTTCCCAGAATTCACAGATATTGACTGAAAGCCACCGATGATGGTACAGGCCCTTATGGATGGAGGGGTGCTAGTACTTACAGCCCCAATTTCAACAGAAGAGATAGTTGCGGCTGAGGAGGGTTATATACCCAATAGGTTTGAGGAAGCAGCAAAATCTAGTAAGGCAGAAAGTGTGGGGATTCCTGAGAAAGCAGATATTGAGAAAGAAAAGCCTATAAATATCTCAAAACTGAATGTTGAATTAGAAGAAATAATAAGGGGATGCCTAAAGTTCGAACACATAGACCAGTGTCAAAGGAAATAATTAATGTACCTGTGCAAAGAATTAATGTACCTGTGCAAGGAAGTCATGAGGGGAGCTGCTTTGACTCATGACGAATTAACTAAACTTGCTCAGATATGAGAAAGACCTTACGAAAAATGTACATCTACACATAAGCTATAGAGTCCAATTAGATGGTGCAGCATTTGAGAATATGAGGATTTCAAGACTGCGATTACACATTATAGAACTGGTTGTATTTGCAGATGGGGTGATTTTGAAAAATTAGAAGCCAAATGGGCCAAGAAACATGAGAAGAAAAAGAGGGAAGCTGCTATTACAGAGAAACAAGATCAGGGGAATGGGGGAGAAGCGACAGCATACACACTTAGGGAAAATAGCAAGAGATACATATGTTCCTGTTCCCTGGAGTTGTGGTGATTTGGCTACATTTATAAACAATCTTCCTAGATTAAGAGACAAGCCGATGCAGTGGTATGTACAAGTGGAAAGGTTCATAAAGATTTCAAAGGTGCAGTGGATGGATTTGAATACCTTTTTTTGACATTGTAATGCCTGCCAATTTATGGGTAGAATGTAAAACTGCAGTGCAATGGCCAAGAGAGGAACTAGCGAGAGTGCCTGGGACAAATGCACCGTCACCGTGAAGGATTTGGATGGGCTCAAAATTAAAAGGTCTACTCAGGAGCCAAAGAAGACTGTACTTTTCAGTGACTTTGCATGAAGAAAGCCAATTCTTAATTTAATTTGTCTTCAAGCAGAGAACAATAGCATGCTGTTGTGTCCCACAGGGGTATACAGAGAGCCCATCTTTAATCAGATCTTGAAAAGAAATCTAGAGTCCATAGTACTGCCACACCATTCCACTCTAATTCAGTACACAGATGATTTACTTGTAGCTTCAGAAACACAGAATGCATGCAAAAATGATACCATTGCATTTTTGAATAACCTGGCTGAGAACGGACACAATGTGTCTCCAGGGGAACTGAAGTACTGCCAGAAAGAAGTTCAATATCTGGGACACATTATTGTGAAAGGAGCTAGGAAAGTGTAACCAGATAGAGTGGAAGCAACCTTACAGAAAAATCCACCAAACACACACAAAAAGAAATCAGGATGTTTTTGGAAATGATTGGCTACTGTAGACAGTGGATACCAAATTTTTCCCGGGTCACAAAGCCTTTACTGAGGCTGACAGACAGAGATGTGCCTGATCCATGAGTCGATGAATGTATATAAGCATTCCTGGAACTTAAAGAGAAGTTTTGTTGCGCCCCAGCACTAGGAATGCCAGATTTTACAGAAGAATTCACACTATTTTGCAGTGAGAGAGATGGGTGCGCTCTCAGTTTTGATACAAACATATGGCGGATCTCAAAAACATGTTGCATATTTTTTTCTGCTACCCTTGACCATGTGCAAATGAAACAATTGATGGACGGAATGCTGGACAATGCAAACATTGACCCCCAGTCCCAAGGATCTGGATTTAATCCATCATTCTTTTGCTCACCACACCACCCCAGTTTGGACCCAGCCATATTCAAATCAGTCTTGACCCTGTTCCTTGTGGTAGCAGTCCAGCCCGAACTGCCAAGCAGGTCCTCCCTGGACCGGAAACAAGCATCCTGGGACCGGTTTCAAAGCATCACTCTTCATCAGCCAGGCTAGCATGAATCCAGTGGTGTAGTGAGCACGGGACCCACGTCTGGGCATACCCTTCCCACTTAGGGCAACATATGCAAAAGAAACAATTGATGGACGGAATGCTGGACAATGCAAACATTCAAACCCAGTCACAAGGATCTTGGGTTTAATCCATAATTCTTTTGCTCACCACACCACCCCAGTTTGGACCCAGCCAAATGCAAATCAGTCTTGACCCTGTTCCTTGTGGGAACAGTCCAGTCCGAACTGCCAAGCCAAGTCCTCCATGGACCAGAAACAAGCATCCTGGGAACGGTTTCAGGGCATCACCCTTCATCAGCCAGGCTAGCATGTGTGGGATGGGTATGCACAGACGTGGGTCCCGTGCTCACCATGCCACTGGAGTCAAGCTATCCTGGCTGATGAGGGGTGAAACCCCGAAACCGGTCCTAGGATGCTTGTTTCCAGTCCAGGGAGGATCTGGCCTGGCAGTTCGGGCTGGACTGTTCCCATGAGGCACAAGGTCAAGACTGATTTGCATATGGCGGGGTTCAAATTGGAATGGCATGTTGAGCAAATAAACGATGGATTTAAGCCCAGATCTCTGTACTGGGGTGAATGTATGACATTGTTCTGCATTCTGTCCATTAACTGTTCTTTTTGGCAATTGTCACCCCGAGTGGGACGGGCATGCCCAGGCATGGGTCCCTTGTTCTCCATGCCACTGGAGTCAAGCTAACCTGGTTGATGAGGTGTGTAACCTCGAAACCTGTACTAGTATGCTTGTTTCCAGTCTAGGGAGGCCTTGGCCTGTTCCCATGAGGCACAGGGTAAAGACTGATTTGGCTGGGTTCAAACTGGAATGGCAAGGTGAGCAAAAAAACGATGGATTTAGGCCCAGATCTCTGTACTGGGGTGAATGTATGACATTGTTCTGCATTCTGTCCATCAACTGTTCATTTTGCAATTGTCACCCTTGATCATGTAGTGGCAGGACTTCCCAGTTGCCTTAAAACGGTGGCTGCCGGAAGTTCTAGTCTAGAAAAGAATGAGAACATAGTGATGGGATGCCCAATAACTGTCATGGTCCTATTACTATTACTAGCCAGAACAAAGAATCAATACATGGCCCATAATACGTTGACTAAATATGAGAAAAACATTTTGTCTTCCGAAAATATTGTCTTAAAATATTGCACAGTATTGAACCCTTCAACGTTATTACTTGTAAATGATGACAATTGTGATAAAAGTGAACACGTCTGTCTAGATGTCACAGAATTATGCACCAAACTACATCCTGACAATAAGGATGTACCTCTGATTGAGCCAGACCATGTGCTATTTATTGACGGTTCATATTTGAGAGGTAATGATGGCACACTCAGCGCAGCATATGCTGTGTGCACCATAAATTATTTGGGCGAAGTGTTATGGCTTCAAAAAGTGTTTTCTGCCCAAGTTGCTGAATTGATTTCATTACAAGACCAGAGGCTGCCATTATGCATTATCTTTTAATGCAACTTCAAGTACAGCCACTTTAAAGATACATCACAAAGTAAAGTTCTACAATACACAAGTAACTAGGCAACATAGATACAGAGATCAGCCTCTTTTAAATGCGGCTTCAAGACAGATAAGTTATACTTTTCCTTACTTCTGTCTCTGCATTACCTTTAGTCAATTATAAGTATTAACTTTTATCAATAATCTGTATTTATCTATACCTAATGTTATTCCGTTTATAAGACTGTCCAATTTGCTACTAAATCTTCTTTTTACCCCTCCTAAGGCTTCACGCCTTCCTTTCAACGCTTTAGTGACAATACCACTGCCTTCTCTATCCTTGTACCTTCATATATATTATACACGCTACAGTCTTTTCCGCCATATTATAATCGTACTGTACTCTTCGAACCATACCTTCATACTGATCCTTTTCGGCGTTTAGTCTTGAAAACACCCTCAGGCTCTACCACAAACTCCTTTATCAACTCCTTTTACAGTTTTTGCCTCCTGGGAACACTTTGCCGTCTTTCCCGACCGGCGCTCTTCCTGCGCTCATTCCCGACCTGCGATCATCCCGCCCTCATTACGCTCCCAGGAGCGCTTCCCCGATCGGCGCTCATACGCCTTTGCCACTTCCACCGGTGCTTATGCATCAAGCTTCTTCTCACGTTACTCCTCCTCATTGTCTATCACGGGAATAAGTAAAAAAAAAAAAAAAAAAAGGGGGAACCAGGAAGTTTAAGCCTACAGGGCTCTGATTAGAGGAGAGACCCTTAGTAACTACACTTCCAACGTTTATTCAAGCTAATCTCCCTGTTCCTTCGCAACAGACACTCAACAGCTATTTTACCTCGTGGATTGACTTACTCCTCGCCTTCCTCCATATTTTTGCTTCTTTTGAGCCCTGTGACAGAAATCTCTCCCTAATTAATACCCAATACAATATTATTATTATAAAATATTTCTAATACCAAAAAAAAAAGAACACTTTTAATATGTCTAACGCAGATTCCGACGATCCGCAAATCCAAATACCCCCTTCCTTTTCCAATGAGGAAAGTATTAAAAAAATTATTCATAAGGAGTTACACTCCTGTATGAGAGAAACTATTAACAAAATTGTTGCAGGGAAGAGATCGCATTCCGACCCCACGATCTACCCCTCTCACCACCTTCTAAACAAACCTGAGGGTAAGAGAATTAAAAAATGGAACAATGTTGAAAAAATAAGCACTATCGGAGGTCTAAACACCTCAAACATATTGGGAGGTCTACGCGCCTCAACTAACGAAGGAGGACTAAGCTCCTCAAATAATACGGGAGGCCTACGTGCCCCAAATAATTCGAGAGGCCTACGCGCCCCAAATAAATTACCTGCCAACAACGGCATACCTCATTTGGACGCCCCAAGCGGCTCACATCTTTTAACCTCTTCTGTGCCCATGACGAGACTGTCTCGTCATGAACCCCACACACTAATGCAACTCCCGGCACAGGAGGGGGAAAGGGCGTGGCACTGAAGGGGTTAAGTGCTTCAAATCCCCTCTTACCTGGCGATCTAGATACTTCTAACGAATCCTTGGATGAATACATTTTGGACCTTGATCAAGTTGACGACGATATCAACCTTGACTTATCCGATGATGAAAACCCCTCCTCCTCTAAAGATACTATTTTTGATCCTCTCGGTGGAGAAATGCTTTCCCCTGAAAACTTACAACATCCAAGGAGCTCTCAATGGTTGCCACAAAAACATGTCTCTAAGTTTATTAAGAGGTGGATCAAGAACCCCTTAGAAAATGAGACAAGAAATATCCTGAGAGCAGAATGCCTTCGCCCCATCATTGAAGATAAATTTTGCCTAACTCCCAACCTAGACCCCGAACTCATCAAGTTCTTATTTAAATTGGGCAGGGACCCTCGGAAAGGCATGGAACCCTCTCTTAAAACATGCCAAGACCGCATGCTTGATATGCTGGGAACATTGTGTCGCTTAATCGACCTAATCGAAGAAAGCTACACCAATGCCTCTCATCCTAATATCGACCTCCTTCGAGGATGGAGCCAAAGAACTTTGATCCTCCTCGGAAACGCTAACGCAGCTCTAAATACCGAGAGAAGGAAGGTAGTTTTATCAAAAATCGATCCTAAATTATGCGACATGGCAGATAAAGAATCCTCTTCTAATCCCAATGGCCTCCTCTTTGGAGAAGATTTGATAAAAAGCCTGGGAAAATATGTCTCCACCTTTACTGCCCTGGACAGAGCACAATCAAACATCTGAAGAGTCTTTAATCCTAGTGTTTTTGCAAGGGCCGGCAGATGGGGTCGCTCTGCCGGCCGTTTCTTTCAAAGACCCTTCTTCAGACAGAGAGGTTCCAGCCTCCAATTCCAAACCAACAATTCATTCTTCCCTCAACGAGGTTGATCTTCACGTTTCAGAGGTTTTAAGAACAGAGGAGCCAATCCATCTAACACCTCAAGTAAGTACACTTCCTCCTCCTCCTCCTTCCTCTTCTATTCAGAGAGTAGGCTAAAACACTTCCTACATGTTTGGAAACAAATCACTCATGATCCTTGGGTTTTAGAAACCGTTCAAGGATTCAGAATAGATTTCTCGGAATTACCCATTCAGATCGCAACTCCACAAGTTTTAAACCTGCCTCTAGAACAACACACCATAGTCACGGAAGAGATACATTCTCTGCTAACCAAGGGCGCGATCATAGAAGTCCCTTGGGAACAAAAGAACTTTATGAGCAATATTTTCCTTGTGCAAAAAAAGGACAAAGAGTGGAGACCTGTAATAAATCTAAGAGAATTAAACAAATATCTCACCTACAATCATTTCAAGATGGAAGGTATACATCTCCTCAAAGACATGCTCTTAGAAAAAGATTGGCTAGTGAAACTAGATCTAAAAGATGCATACTTCACCATTCCTATGGCCAAAGAATCCCAATCCTTCCTTCAATTCGCATGGAACAACCAACTCTATCAATTCCAGGCCCTACCCTTCGGCCTATCTTCAGCCCCTTGGTGTTTCACCAAAGTAATGAAGGCGATTACCACGACCCTTCGAGAAAGGGGTGTCCGTCTCATAATCTATCTAGACGACATTCTCATCATGTCCCAAGACCACTCTCAAATCCCGAAAGATCTGAATACAATGATGAATCTAATAGAGAGTATAGGTTTTATTATAAACAGAGAAAAATCCATCCTGATTCCCTCGAGATCTCTAGAATTCCTAGGCTTCACAGTCGACACATTAAAATCAATGCTCTTACTTCCCCGAAAGAAGATTTAAAAAATCAGGAAGGAAATCCGTCACATTCTAAAGTTAGATCTCATAACCTTAAGGGAACTAGCCAGACTTTTGGGCCTCCTTTCTTCTTCGATTCAAGCTATCTTCCCGGGCCCTCTATTCTATCGAGCCCTTCAAAGAATCAAGGGGAATGCCCTCCACTCCGGGCTTTGGTACGGAGACAGGATTCACCTAGACATGAAAGCCAGAGAGGAACTGACTTGGTGGCTAGAGAATTTAGATGTATGGAACGGGAAAACCATTTTCGGTACTTCCCCAGATTATGTTCTGGAATCAGATGCGAGCCTTCATGGCTGGGGTGCCTGTTTTCAAAATCAGAACACGGGAGGTTTATGGTCTTATTCAGAGAGATTACACCACATAAACTTTCTAGAGCTAACCGCGGGCCTCTATGCCTTAATGAGCTTCAAACATTCCCTCCAAGGGAGATCAGTCCTTCTCAAGATGGGCAACATGTCAGCCGTCGCCTATATCAATCGCCTAGGTGGTACCAGATCCCCAGACCTCTCCAACCTTGCAAAGAAACTTTGGCTGTTCTGCCTGGAACACCAAATCTCTCTAAGAGCAGAATACCTTCCCGGTCTAAAAAATGTATATGCGGGCTGGAATTCAAGGTTCCTGGTAGATCACACCGATTGTTATGTTGTTATGTTATGTTATTTGTTTTTGTATAGCGCACGGATGCCGCAGCCAAGAGGCGTCCCGGCGCTTTGGAGACAAAGAAACATAACACCGCTGAGACAAGCCAAGAAGAATGAAACTAAGCTGTAGCAAATAAGAACGTTTTTATAGATTTCCTAAACGGGAGCAAATCTGGGATAGAGCGAAGGGTGGCAGGCAAAGAGTTCCAAAGGGTGGCTGCCAACACCGAAAAAGAACGTCCACCTATTCTCGCTTTTTTGAAACGCGGAACGATGGCTAAATTAGACCCTGCAGATCGGAGGGTTCTGGAAGGAACATAGTGCCGGATAGTCTGAGTAAGAATAGGAGGGGAGGCCAGTTTAAGAATTTTAAAAGTTAAGCAGAGAGCTTTAAACTTAATTCTCTGACCTACTGGTAGCCAATGAAGGTCTTGGATGGTACGACGAACCGAGACAAACTTAGGAAGGCCGACCAGCATCCTGGCCGCTGCATTTTGAACCCTCTGAAGGCGAGCTAGTTCTGCCTGATTCACGCCCAAAAGCAGAGAGCTGGCATAGTCCAGTCTAGTGAGGACCAGGGCTTGAACTATGATCTGTCTGGTGTCCGCATCAAAAAATTAAAAAATGGGCCGAAGGCACTGCAGGGCACCAAAACACATACCAGCTACGCGTTTGGTATGGGGAGTGAAAGAAAGTTTGTCGTCGAGCCACACGCCAAGGTTTCTGACTTCGGCTACAGGAATGGGAACAGGACCTAGCTCCGAGGGCCACCAATGATCTCCCCACAACCCAGTTTCCCTGCCAAAGATGATAACCTCGGTTTTGGTGGCGTTAAGTTGAAGTCTGTTTGTCGCCATCCAGCCTGCCACTGCCTTAAGAGCTAACTGAAAAGTAGAGGCATCCATATTGGATTCACCATTAAGTGCCACCGCCAGCTGCGTGTCATCGGCGTATGACACCATGGTGAGACCAAAACTGTGGGCTACCTCTGCTAGTGGCTGAACATACAAATTAAATAGGGTAGGGCTGAGAGCTGATCCCTGCGGAACACCCTGAAGAATGGGGCGAGGAGCAGAGACATATGGCGGTGAAGATACCTTGAAGGTTCGATCCGTAAGAAAGGAGCGAAACCATTCAAGTGCCATCCCTCCTACTCCAGCCTCCCCAAGACGCTGTAAAAGGATATGATGGGAGACCGTGTCAAAGGCGGCACTAAGATCCAGTAGGATCAGTGCCGCCGTCTGACCCTGGTCTAACAATTTCCTTATATGTTCCACCACCACCAAAAGAGCAGTCTCGGTGCTGTGGCCCGCTCGGAATCCATTCTGGGATTTATCCAGTATGTTAGCATCCTGCAGGTGAGAAGATAAGATGCGGTTAGCGTGAGCTTCCGCTAATTTGGCCATCCAAGGGAGAAGGGAGATGGGTCGGTAGTGCTCTGGTTTTGTGGGGTCAAGGGAAGGTTTCTTAGGATAGGTATAACAGTGGCCTGCTTCCAAGCAATGGGGACAGTGCCGGTGCTAAAAGAGAGATCAATAAGACTGTGCATGGCCGGATAACAGCATTCGGCAAATGTCCGAAATTGAATTGGTCTCATAGGGTCATCCGGTGACCCGGATTTAACTTTAATCGTCAAAGCTTTAAACTCCTCTTGCGTGGGGCTTGGGATGACCTGAAGCCGTTCGGAGGTCAATGGTGCTCTGATGTTCTCACTAATAGATGACTGAGAGAACGACCTATAGATGGCGACCACCTTTTCAACAAAGAACGAAGCCAAATCCTCACAATGAGCCGTGGAAGCTATAGAAGTAGTAGCAGTCTTTCTGCTAGTGAGGTCCTTACACACCCTGAAGATAACCTTAGTCGGGTTCGTACTATTCTTTATCTCCAGAGAGTAAAAGGCCGCCCTGGCTGTGCATATGGCCCGATGGTACATTCTGGTGCAGGTCCTATAGGCTGATTTAAGGTCAGCATCATAGGTTCTGCGCCATGCGCGTTCCGCTTTTTTGCAAGAAGATTTCAGCGCCTTAAGGGAATCGTTGTACCAAGGACTGGAGGGACTTGATCTAGTCTTACTCCACCTCCTAGGTATAAGGATGTCTAGCGAGTGGTCTAACCACTTACAAAAGCTATCATAGCCACGAGAGACTTCCTTAGGAGGTTGAGGATGGTGCTTCATCAAAAGATGATGAAAGTGCTCTAAATTCAGGTTTCTCCAGGGACGTTTGAGAGTATCAGGAGTGTTGTTCCTAGGGGAAGGAATGTTAGTGACAATATGCGTCTCGATCAAATAATGATCGGTCCAAGCCATAGGCTTAGGCTGGAGCACTAAAATATTGGAGGAAATATTAGTCAAAAAGGGGTCAAGCAAGTGTCCACCAATGTGAGTCGGTGATTCTACCATTTGGAGTAATTGAAAAGCTTCAAGATCAGCTAAGAAGCTATGGACCGAGGTGGAAAGTGGGGCATCCATATGCAGGTTAAGATCTCCAATGATCGTAAAGTTAGCTGTTTTCATAACTAGGGAAGAGACCACCTCCAAAAGACTAAGCCGAAAAGCACTCTCGGGACCTGGAGGCCTATAGATTAATAGCCCCGACAGAGTAAAGTGGGGATTTATAGTAATATTAAAATATGCGCTCTCCCAACCAGCTATGGTGGTCGGGGTCCAGGCACACGGATAACATGTTTTAACTGCTACCGCGATGCCTCCGCCTCTAGCATTACGGTGAAGCGAGTGCATGATATATCCCACTGGGAGGGCTAAGTTTATAACCGCCGTAGATTGGTCCTGCAGCCAAGTTTCAGTAAAGAAAAAGATATCCGGGTTCTCATCAGTAATCATGGAAAAAACTTCTTGAGAATGAGAAGCCAGTGATCTCACATTTAGGTGGAAGATTTTGAGGGCCTGGCAGGAAACTGAGCCCGAAACAAAGTCTGGCAAGGAAACCATAGGAACTATGGGTTGGCGACTCACAATAGGCAATGGTGTCGAAAGTTTAAAAGAACAGGTGGGACACTGATAAGGTCCACTTAAAGGATCCAAGGCGCCATGGCAGCCACTTACCACGCAACGCAGTAGGCGCAGGTCTCCGGCAGATATCATCCTGGGACAGCCAAAGAGCCCTGCCCTAGCCCTGCCTTAGCGCTGACGGGCGCAGACGGGTGCAGACGGGCGCAGACGGGCGCAGACGGGTGCAGACGGGCACAGACGGGCGCAGACGGGCGCAGACGGGCGTAGACGGGCAGGACTCTGGCGAGACTCAGGCGTAGGGAAGGCGTGACCGCTGCGCGTGACCGCTTAGCACCAGGCGAGCATTAAATAGGTGAGTGTCGGTGAAGAGCGCTAGTGCGCTAACCCCCAAACAAAGGAAGGGAACTGCCTTCCCAAGATGGCGCGTCACGTGACCCAGGAGCCCCGGAGCCCGGACCCGCAAAAGAGCGGTGGTTTTCTCAATTATGTGCGGTAAGGGGCGGGGGGGTCGCAGCGGCAGGGTTAAAATCAGGGGGAAAATGAAAACAAAAAGAACTTAAATACAAAACTAGGATAGGTGTAAAATAGCGCGAGCTACAATGCAGCGCTAAGCCCAATATCTCTGCAAACACGGTGGTCACCTTCTCCAGGCTGACCCCGTGTCAAAGCTCACCTTAAATAGGTGAGTGGCGGTAAAGAGCGCTAGTGCGCTAACCCCCAAACAAAGGAAGGGAACTGCCTTCCCAAGATGGCGCGTCACGTGACCCAGGAGCCCCGGAGCCCGGACCCGCAAAAGAGCGGTGGTTTTCTCAATTATGTGCGGTAAGGGGCGGGGGAGTCGCAGCGGCAGGGTTAAAATCAGGGGGAAAATGAAAACAAAAAGAACTTAAATACAAAACTAGGATAGGTGTAAAATAGCGCGAGCTACAATGCAGCGCTAAGCCCAATATCTCTGCAAACACGGTGGAAGTTAGACGTCAACGTTTTCAACAGCCTCGCCTATCTCTTGGGTCCCCTAGAAGTAGACCTCTTTGCCAGCAGACTCACTTTCCAACTTCCCAGTTACTTCAGCTGGATGCCCGACCCGGGTGCTCTGGCAGTGAACGCCTTTCTCCAAGACTGGAAAAATATTCGGGGATATGCCTTTCCCCCCTTTGCAATGATTCAACGCGTCCTTCAGAAGCTGAGATCAGAACATTCCTCAATAGTCCTAGTGACGCCCTTTTGGCCGTCCCAAGCTTGGTTCCCGACAACCTTGGAACTATCTTACGAAATACCCTTTCTACTTCCAGCTTCACCAGGCCTCCTAAAAGACATAAACGACTCGGATCACACACTTCTTATGAACGGGACTTTGAACCTTCTTGCTTGGAAGGTGTCAGGCGATCCAACGAAGTCTCTGGTCTTTCGTCACAAGCTTCTTCTCTCCTCAAAGAATCTTGGGCCCCCGGCACACACTATAGATACAACGGCATCTGGAAAAGATGGGTTCGTTGGTGCCTGGAAAGGAATCTGGATTGCGTGGAGGCTCCTATCGTCCACATAGCGAATTTTCTCGTGGAACAGTTTGAAAGAGGTCTCTCATATTGATCAATTAACTGTTATAGATCCGCCATTTCTGCGGGTCACTCACTCCTTAAAGGTAGAACTATCGGTAAAAATCCAATAGTCTGCAGGATTATGAAGAGTATCAGACTTAAAAGACCTCCCAAACCTAAATATGACTCCCTTTGGGACGATAAATAACTTCTTGATCTTTTTTGTAAGTGGCCCAATAATAACCTGTTAGATAATAAGTCTCTTTCCATCAAATTAGCTTCCCTCCTTTGCCTAATATCCTGCCGTAGAGTTTCAGACGTTAAAACACTTGAGATTTCCAACAGGTACTATGATGCTTTCGGCGTCACGTTCGAAATAATCAAGAGAACTAAAACTATGTCTGACATGATCTTTTACCCTAGGTTTGATGCTTGTAAAAAATAGTTTGTGGTGGACTGCATGAAGGAATATGATTCCAGAATGGATCCCCGTCGCACCACTGGTATTAACCAACTCCTTATATCCTTTGTTAAACCCTTCAAACCTGTTTCTTCTTCTACTATAGCTAGATGGGTTAAACTATCAATGCAATTGGCTGGCATTGACCTCCATAGATTCCAAGCTCACTCTTTAAGAGGGGCTATGGCCAGTCAATCCTTTTGGAAAGGAGGTAAGTTAAACGACATCCTCAAAGCAGCAGACTGGTCAAATTCATATACTTTTGCTAAACACTACTGCAAACCTGTTGAACACATGTCTGACGTAGTTCTTCTTGACTACCAACATGCATAATGGCAGCCTCCGGTCTTGTAATGAAATTGCGATTCTCCTATTACCATGACCAGAGAATCTGGATTTCATTAAAGACACGGAGGCTGACATTATCCCATCCCTCCCTCCCGGAGCGTATTTTAATATCTTATTTTATCTTGTATAATACCTTAAATTGTTTATCTTACCATTCAGTTTTAACACTGTACTTTGCATTTTCAAATTTAACTTTGTCTACCTTTCCCTTTATATAGGGTGTTATTTTTCTTTGCTAATACTTGTCATTCTTTTCAGATAATTCTTCTTGAATGCTTCATGTTCACGTTATGTTGAAGACCCTTCCAGACTCTTCGTCTTCTTCTCAAGACTGACCTTCACCTCATGACTCGAGAGCTTGGAATTAGTTACCTTTCACAGAAGTTATGATTGACTTTCACCGCATTTTAAAGAGGCTGATCTCTGTATCTATGTTGACTAGTTACTTGTGTATTCTAGAACTTTACTTTGTGATGTCTCTTTAAAGTGGCTGTACTTGAAGTTGCATTAAAAGATAATGCATAATGTCAGCCTCCGTGACTTTAATGAAATCCAGATTCTCTGGTCATGGTAATAGGCGAATCGCAATTCCTCTCACTAGAGGCTGGAGTTTAACAGTTCAAATGAGAGTCACCTTATTTACTGACAGCCAGTATGGGTTTGGTGTGGTCCATGATTTTGGACAGTTGTGGTCACATCAAGGCTTTCTTACCTCGTCAGGAACCCCCATCAAGAACGTGATGCGCATCAAGAACTTACGGGATGCACTACAGTTGCCAGGAGAAATTGCTGTGGTAAAATGTTTAGCACATCAAGCAGGAAGCGGATACATTGCCATGGGCAACCAATACGCTGACTCGGTAGCCAGACACTGTGTTCTGTTAGCATGTTCATTTAATAGAGGTTTCACATGTGAGTCTGAGGAGGACAATTCTTTTCCCATGTTCATGAAAATTTCTGATTCTTGGAATGAGCTGAAGAGGGTACAGGAAAATGTGTCAGAAGCAGAATAGAACGGCTAGATCAAAGCAGGTTGTGAGAAAAACGCTAATGACATCTGGATGCCAGCAGATGAGAGACTGGTATTTATTTATTTATTTATTTATTTTTGAGATTTATACAGCGCGTACAATTGCCCGTAGGCGTCTCGGCGCTATAAACTTTGAATGTATTCCCAAGGTTAAGCCGGTAACTATTCTTGATCAAACAGCCAGGTCTTTATCTTTCTACGGAAATGCATCAGAGATGGGTACTACCAGACAGCTTGTTTTTTCCAATTACACTATATTATCATGGATTCACACATTTTGGGAGCGACGCGCTAGTGAGACTTTTCAGGCAGAGCTGTTACAACCCCAGGTTCAGGATGCCGGCAGAGAAGGTTTGCCATAGGTGCATAACTTGTCAACAGTTGAACGCAGGGAAATGGACACATATCACACTGATACTCATAGGGAGATCAGGTGGTTTCTTTAATAGGATGCAGATGGATTTTATCAAGATGCCAGTGTATAACGGGCTGAGATATATCCTGGTGATAGTGAGTGTCTTCTCAAGATGGGTGAAAGCCTTCCCAACTAGGAGATGTGACAGCCTCGCTGGATCAAAACTGTTATTATGAGAACTGATCCCTAGGTTAGGTATGCCGACTTCTCTTGAGTCAAATAGAGGAACACGCGTCATCAGTGAAATAATGAAAATGTTCATCACAGCCTTGCAGACTGACCAAAGATTACATTGCAGTTATATGCCAGAAGCCTCTGGTATCATAGATCAGATAAATGGTATCATCAGGTGTAGATTGCCAAAATATCTGCATCCACGTCCTTGAAATGGCCAGATGCCTTACCACTGGTGTTGATGAGTATTCAAAGTAGACCTGACAGGAAGACTGAGTTATCTCCCCATGAAATACTGATGGGCAGGGCAATGAGATTACCTGCTGTTCCTGCAAATGCCCTTTTGAACATAACTGATGACTTTATCTTGACTATTGTAATGAGCTGGCTGATGTAGTCCATTCTCTCTCATCAGGTCTCTGCTGCCACACAAGACCCGCATAAAGAACTGGGGATTGGGTTGCAATCAAGAAGCACATTCAGAAACCTTGCCTTGAACCCAGATAGAAAGGCCCTGTGGTATCTCAAGCACAGGGGGAACCTTCTCTCCTCTCACCCACTTCCCCACCTCCATCCCCTGTTGGTTTCTCCCCTTGCCCATGGTCAACGGGACCAATTATGCACCTGGAATGTTGGTGCCGTGAGAGTTCTATGTGGGGCGCCCGAGCCGGTGGAAGAACACTGAGAGGCATCAGTTTGTGGCTGGGTGCTCTTCTTCAGTGTATAAAATAAAATACTTAAAGGTTCCAGTGTCCAGAGTCTTCCTTCCTACACTGGCGACAGAGGACGGGATCCGAAGGTTGATGAGTGTCGGCAAGATAAAGGAAGAAGAGCCTCCACACACGCATAAGGACACAATAATATAAATTGTCTTCCCCTGCTGGGTACACGCCGTGAGCACATCTCTCAAGGTAAAGAAGGGAAGGGAAGTTCCTTTCGTTGCGTGGCTGTTTTCGGTTTCTTTGGCCCTCTTGGCCGCATAAACGCTGCAACGTGAATTTTCTTGAATATCCTTTTCCAATTCACTGCACAATTTAAAGCTAAGTTTGCTATCCTCTGTGTTTTCATGGTCTCTCATGTTGTGAAGGGCAGCATGGCCGAGAGGGTTTTAAGCGATTGGCCTGAAATGTGAAGCGCGGACTGACTACCGCAACTTGTTGTGCCATTAGGCGGTGTCTGCTTTTGGTGTACAGTTTGCTGAGGGGCGTATGCAGTACAGCGAGAGAAGGTGCGAGAGATCGTGGGAATGACTGTCAGGTGCAACAAACCCCTCAGGCCAACAATCTTTTTAATGCCTCTGATCGTTAATTACTGAAAGTGGTCACACCATCTACTGAGTGTTCCTTGAGCTTGTCTCGCTGATAGGCACAGCAGATAAACTGTCGACGCTGGCCAAACGATCACTGGTTTATTTCTTTTCACAAACGTCTGGGTGCTGAGGTGGAATTGGAGAGTCGAGACTATGCTTCCTGGCCTGTCATGCTGACAGGCACAGCTGTTCAATGACCTTCTTCTGTAGCGCGTACGTCCTACGGGGTACGGTCGTGGGAACCAGACTCCCCAACAGCCAGGTATAGATTTTGGGCTGTTAGGATAGACCGAGGAAAGTGTTTCTTTCACCTCTTCAGGCCTGTCACGCTGACAGGCACAGTTTTAAGATATTTTTTTTCTTCTTAGAGGAGGGTCAAGATATTTTTTTCCCACCCCTCTCTATACTTTGGCAAATTCTCGGAAAACTGTGCATTAAGGTGTACCAATCCGATGTTCTATAGCTAATAGGGGTGGAACACACTTATAGCCTTACCTAGATCCTCGAGCAGCAGCTGTGGCTTCTCTAGGAATAAAATTAGCTAGCATTCGCGCCAAGAATTTTCAATTCTATTAAGGACACAGAGGCGAGGATTAAGCTTCTCTTTCATTTACTGCAAACAAACAGCAGCCAATGAGAATCATGATAACATATAACACAACATTCCCAGAATGCTTAGTGTAAGGAAAAACAATAACCATAGAGACTAGCTCTATATAACAGTCCTCAAACCGGAACACCTCCCCTTTCTTTGCCCAACGAGCAGAGTCCAAGTCTATTAGCATAAGTCCGAGAAACAACAGCAAAACATCCAAACCACTCCAGGATGCTGGAACCACAGGAAACGTAGAACCGGAAAGTGAAGCTCATGGAACCAACTCCTCCGAGGACCACACCCTGGTCTAATCTCCTTTCTGATCAGCGCCTGAAACAGAAATATCATACTCGTAATAATTGTCATCGACTAATAAATCAGGGTGGGTAACATGACATTATGAATCATAACAATTATTCTGATGTCCCTGGGCAGGATAATCCTCGCCTCTGTGTCCTTAATAGAATTGAAAATTCTTGGCGCGAATGCTAGCTAATTGTTTATTCTATTACAGGACTGGAGGCTTCAGATTATGCTAGTTTAATGCTTATGTAACACCACAGAGGATACATCGCCTACAGGTTTATAAAAAAACTGCTTGAAAGTAGAACTGGAAGACCAGTCGGCAGCTTTCATGATATCATGAATACTGGTACCCAGCATGAATGACTTGGAGGCCGTAGCACCTCTCACTGAATATGCACCAAACAAATTAACTTCAATGTCTGCTTCTGACATAACAAATCTCAGCCATCTGGCAATAGTAGCAGAAGTAATAGGTTTAAACGGTTTCTGTAAGGCAATAAGTAACCTGGAACAACCAGAAGGGCGAAGTGATCGTGTACAATCCTCATATACCTTAAGACATTTGACCACACAAAGTTTTTCATTCAAAGGAAATGCATTGTAATCTATAGACCTGGAAAAAGTTTTGGTACGAGCAGTGATAACAAAGGACACTCCTTCAGGAGAAAAAATCCTACCCTTCAAATCAAGCACTTTCACATCCGACACCCTGCGGCAGGAGGATAAACATAACAGCATGGCTAGCTTAGCTGACAATTGTTTACGAGATAATAATTCATTATTAGGCCATGCATCAAACCGATTCAAAACTTTTGAAACATCCCACAAAGAAGTATACTTAGCCTTAGGTGGATTGGAGACGCAAATTCCTTTCAAAAGCTTGCATGCCCACTGGCCTGCCATCCAGCTGCGAATGCCCTGCTGAAATGGCTGAGCGAAAATTATTCACTGATCTGTAAGATAAACCTTCGGCGGCCTTTTGAGATAGAAAATTCAATATGTGAGAGATATCTGCTTCCACGGGATCCAGGTGTTTCTCCAAGCACCAACCGAACCAGGCCTTCCAGGCAGATCTGTATCTCTTTCTGGTAGAAGGGGCCCAAGCGTGTTGACTAAAGCTGGAAGCTTTCTCCGATATTCCTGGCAATGACCACTGTTGCCGGAAAGCCTCCAGGCCATCAGGGACAGCTGTCCCGCTAGAACTAGCAGGTGGAGCTCTCCCTGAGGGTCCTGGAGCATCCGAGGGAAGCAAGGGAGGCGAAGCGGGCAGTCGCAAGCCATCTCCAGGAGAACTGAGAACCACGGCTGCGATTTCCAAATCGGAGTAATCAGCACAATCACCGCTCCCTGCCAAGAAACCTGATTCACCACCCTGGGTATCAGAACAAAGGGGGGAAATGCGTAATGAAGATTCAGGGACCAGTCCTGAGTGAATGCATCTGTTGCTCTCGCCAAGGGATCCGGCTTCCAGATGAAGAATGCCTCCAACTGACAGTTCAGTCTGGAGGCAAAAAGATCCGTGTGGAAGGGGCCCCACAGAGATTGGATCTGATGGAACAGAGATGAATGAAGTTTCCAATTGCTGTAATCCTTCAAATGGCGTGATTGCCAATCCACCACCGCATTGTCTCGCCCCGGAAGATATTCCGCAATCACCGATATCTGATGCGCTAGGCAATAATGCCAAAAGTCTTTGGTTATCTCTGCCAACATCGAGGATCTGGTACCCCCCAGCTTGTTGATATAGCGTACAGCGGAAATGTTGTCGATTCGCAACAGAATACAGCAAGAAACCTTCCTGGGGGAGAGGGTGCGAATCACAAATGAACCCACCAGGAGCTCGAGACAATTGATATGAAGTTCCAACTCCTGGAGGGACCACCTGCCCCCCTAGTGACCTCCCCGCAGCGGGCTCCCCAGCCCGTCCTACTGGCATCCGATTCTATGATCACCTCAGTGTGAGATCCGAAGATCGCTCGACCGTTCCATGCCTCCACATGGGTCAACCACCATTGGATTTCCACGCTGGCTTCCTCCGTCAGTGGGACGAGGTCCGAATAAGAGAGGCCCCTCTGTAGATGTCTGATCTTGAGGCGCTGTAAGGCGCGATAGTGTAGAGGGTCCGGGAATATCGCTTGTATGGAAGATGCTAATAGGCCCAGCAGACGAGCGATCTCCCTCAGTGACATCACCTGTCTGTCCAGAGTCTTTCTCAATTCCTTCTTCAGGTCCCTGATCTTCTGCTTGGGCAGAAGCAATTGTGCTGACTGCGTATTGATCACAAATCCCAGGAATTCCAGGGATTGCGTCGGAATGAGAACCGACTTCTCCCTGTTCACTACAACGCCCAGATTCTCTAATAGTGACATCGCTAGCTGCAAGTGAAGGGATGCTATGTGCGCTATGTGAGCCATAATCAGGATATCGTCGAGATAGATTATAAGATGTATACCCTGCTCCCGGAGATGCGCTACCACCGGCTTCAGGAGTTTGGTGAAACATCACGGAGCCGAGGAAATACCAAAAGGTAGGACCAAATATTCCAGGCGCCTGCTGTGCCACTGAAATTGTAGAAATCTGTGATGGGGAGGAAAAATGGGCACCGTAAGGTGTGTGTCTTTGAGATCGAGGCGGACTAGCCAGTCCGCCTGCCTCAAGAGATCCGCCAGAAGATGGATACCCTCCATCTTGAAGTGACGGTAAAGAACAAAGTAATTGAACCCCTTCAGGTTGAGAACCAGCCGGAATCCTCCACCCCTCTTTTGTACAAGGAAAACGGTGCTGCAGAAACCCACGGGACCGTCGTCCTCGCAACAGGTCACCGCGCGCTTCTGGAGCAGCTCGTCTAATTCTTGATCTATAAAATGCACGTCTTGTTGGGAAAAATATAGAGGGGTGGGAGGAGACTCTTGAAAAGGAGTTTGATAAAAGTCTATGTGAAAGCCTTGCACTGTTTGAAGAACCCTGAGTAAGGGCCTGCCAATTGTGAAGGAAATGGCGAATCCGACCCTCCAGAGGATAAACAGACAAAGGCATTGGGCTTACCTGATGTAATTTGAGGACGGGAGTCTCCTCTCTGGCCACCACGGTGGAAACCACGACGGTTGGATCGTCCCATGGGATAGAGGGTTCCACCTCTGGTTGAGTCCTGAAAGTCTCCGCGGCCTCGGCCGTATCCACTTCTCGCGGGACCCTGGTGGTATTGGTGGCCTGGCGAGCGGCCCCTGCCTCGCCCGGCCCTTCCAAAAAGGCCAGTAGTGAACACCCTTTTGATATTCGATTGGGCCTTGGCTAAGTTAGTGAAAAGTCCCTACGTATTTGGAGACATCTTTCACAAAGCAGTCCCCGAACAGCAAGCTGTCCGCCAGGGGACCCGGCTCAGCCCCAGCCAATTCAGTCAGGTTAGTGTCCATACGCATAGGGAGGGACTTCCTGCGCTCAGCTGAAATGGCGCAATTTGCATTGCCTAAGAAGCAGATAGCGCGTTGGGTCCACCCTGCGAGGATGTCAGGGCCAATCAATGCTCCAGACTCTTTGGCCTTCAGAGCCATCTCCAAGATCTTGGATAACGGGCCGATGGTGTCTAGTAACTTATCTTGGCATCCGCGCCAAGCGCGATCGATGCCCTTTTTAGGATCCATCTGGAATCTTTTCAAGAAAGCCAACATGTCAGGGTCGATTTCCGGGGTCTCTGAGACCTTGTCCGGAACATCCGGATGGGGACATTCGGTTCCTGACATCTCTGTCGAAACTACAACGCAAGTTTTGATGGATGTAATCCGCCACCTCCGGCGGTGGGCCCCAATCAGAAGACCTAGGATGCACTATAGCCTGTGGATCGAAATCAAAGGGGATAGAAGACTGATAGACTGGGGGAGACTGAGGGCGTACTACAGACTTCTTGGCTTTTTTCTTTTTGGGGGACATAGTGTGACTGGTGGAGTCCGTGTCCGTGTCGGTATCCGTATCCGTGACCACCTTGGGCGCAGCGGGCAAGGGATTAGGAGCCACCGAATATGGGTGATCCCTGGACGCAGGGGGGGTAGAGTGGTAATGGTTTGGGCATGTGGCCAATTGGTAGCTTTGCGTTGCCTAAGATCAAATCACAAGTGTATGCACCTTCATAAACAATAGTAATCAATTCTAAAAGCTGCAAATATACATTAATCACCAAGAAAAACTGAACTAGAGACAAAGCAAGATATGAATCGAACACTTATCTCTGTGAGGAGCAGCAAAGAAAGAGGAGGTGTTCCGGTTTGAGGACTGTTATATAGAGCTAGTCTCTATGGATATTGTTTTTCCTTACACAAAACATTCTGGGAATGTTGTGTTATATGTTATCATGATTCTCATTGGCTGCTGTTTGTTTGCAGTAAATGAAAGAGAAGCATATTCTGAAGCCTCCGGTCCTGTAATAGAATCTCCTTTGGAAAGGAACAGCAAGGGAAGTCAAGGAGCAAGTTGGCCTGGGAAAGAGCTACCTTCACACGAATAACAGTTCTACAAACAACAGCGCCATCTAGTGATTTTTTTTAATGTTCACTCACTATTCAGTACAGATTAATTTTTCATCATTAGTCTAATATTAATTATTTATCTTTGTAGGTTACTCAACTAGGGAAAGAGAACTCAAGGTCTCCAGGTCTGGTTTTTGTGCTTGTATGTGCATTTGGAGGGTGATTTATATTGCAAATATTATACAGATGTATCTACATAGTAGACAGAGTAGTCATGCAGAACCTAACACCATCACCATTTTTTATGGCAACCCCAGGTGAGCTGCCTGTGAAATGGAACAAGTGGGAGAAAGTGTACCAGCATTATGCCGTTGTTTGTGGTCCCAATTTGGGGTTAGAAAGGAAAGTAGCGTTACTGCAAGATTATCCAAGAGCGGAAGGACCAGACATTTTGGAGCATTTGCCAGACCTAGGTGTCAAAGATGCTAGGGGCTAAACAACTATGAGTTAAGCATAAAGAAGCTGGATAATCATTTCCTGCCCAAGATAAGCACCATTATGGAATGCACATGGGAAGAGGGGTCAGAAAGAGGATGAGACAGTGGAGGAATTTGTGTCAGATTTAAGGAAACTAGCGGCAAGTTGCAACTTTGGAGGAGCATACACGGGATTAGTTCTTATTGACATGTAAGATTGAGAGGATACAAGAGGAGTTGTGGTTGAAGGACAATCTGCCACTGGGAGAAGTGTTAATAGTGACCAAGCAGGTTGAACACATGTTGAACTGTGTGCAAGAAATAAAACAAGATAGAGAGGGGAACACGCAAGTGAGTGACATCACCGATAACCCAAGTGATGTTATGGTGGTCAAAGGAGTCAAAATGGAACCCAAGGAAAATAGGACAGGAGAGAGTTTTAGAGGTAACTGTTATAGATGTGAAAAGGTGGGGCATTTAGGCAATAACAAAGAGTGTCCAGCATTAAAAGCTACGTGCAATAGATGTGGGAAGAAAGGTCACTTCAGGATCTGTTGTAAGAGCAGTGTCAATTACAGAGGTAATGTTTACTACAAGATAAGTCCTAAATGCAATGCTACACCAGTGTGCGATGAAATTGTTCTACAGTTGGAAGGAGAGGCAGTGAGTAACCCAAAGGATGCCATTTATATTGAAGAACAGAGAGTAGAAGCCATGTTTGATTCATGCTCAAAATTAACAATAATTCCCAGGAGTGTGTTTGACAAGATGTTTAACGAGGGGAGAAAGTTACATAAAATGAATGTTAAGCCAGGAGGTTATGGGTGACAGCCTGTGAGAAGTTGGCCTGATATATGCTGTACACTAGTTCTAGTGGGCACCTTGTATCAGTCCAAACAAACCCTTATGGTGAATGGTAAAAGACAACCTTTATTGAAAGCTATCCTAGTGGTAGCTTTGGAGAGCAGCCTTCAGGCTAAGTCTTGAAGGAATGTAAAACAGCTTGTTTTACCAGTCTATAATCTCTTGAATGATCAAATGAAAGGACAACCACAACAGGTATATCTTTAAAATATATGTATTTAAGATAAAACACACCCCTCTAGTCTCTTTATGAGGCTGGAGTTCGAAGTACTTAATTTACAAGTTAGCAATCAACAGTAATAGCACAAATACACGTTTGGGCCCTAGGGGCGTACCAAACCATATACCAAAAAAGTGGTATAAGAACCACGACTGAACTAGACACAAGGCCTAGAGCCTGTAGAATCGCTGGGACTCCAAGGAACCAGCCAAGGTAGTGACACAGGGGACCCACGGGGGCCGTGTGCAGTGTGTAAACACAACCGCGGATTCCCGTTATCTTCTATGGGCAATGTCGCGGTTGGAAAATTAAAGATTAGGGACACTTAGAATCGAGTCAGGACCAAACCCTTTGGACTTAGGAAGTTCCAGGGCTAGCACCCACGGGAGCACCGGAGTACTCGTGTTACCTCACCCAGGAAAGCCGGGTGCATAGGTGTCTTTTGGTGTCGGGTCGCTTCGTCGATTACAATGGGAGCTGGCGAAGAACTGCTGCTGCCATGAAGAGGAGAAGTGTCCAAAGAGATCCAAGCCTGGATCTAGGATGGAAGGAATCTGAAAGCAGAGGGGACAGAGTCTGGGTCACTTGCCAGTGATCAGGGGCAGACTGGACCAATGCCCACAGATGTCGGGTGCTTCAGGTGAGTTGACGGGTGTCTTGACTCTTCAGCCACAAGGTCCAGGAGGTGTCAACAAAGTCCATGAGCCGGATTCGAGCTGTCCCATGAAGTCTGTCGAGTGCTGTGGTGTCGGCGACCAGAATGGATCCAACAAGCCTTGGCAACGGCAAGTCTCATGGAAAGAGAAGAAGGACGTCGGTGCAGACCAGCAAGGTCTGAGGGACTCACCCAGCGAAGGTAAGTTGGGGCACATGTGGAGCAACCAGGAAAGCCCAAGCAGAAGAGGAGTTGCCATTGTGGGGACCCACTAGCCAATGGGCTAGAGATCGCGAAGGAGCCTCGAGCGGTCGCACTGGAACCCGGCCCACAGGTCACTCGTGGAGTGGAGGCCAGAGAGCTTCGGTGCAGTAAGTGCTCAAGGCTGGGGCTCATCGGAGCCCAAAGCAGAATTTCAAGGATAAACATGAAGTCGATGTACCAGCAATAGTACGCAGTTCCCAGGGGTCACGGTTCCTCATCACCCACGATAGCCACGGTCCTCAGCTTTGCTGTGGACTCAGGGTAGCCTCTGAGAAGTCAGGAACTTCACCTCTGGTGATGCAGAGACTTCAGCGTTCAACAGGAGCTTCGGAATTGCAGACCGGACAGTTGCTTCTTTGGTGCCTGCCAAGCAGGGGAGTCACTCCTTGACCTTAAGGGAGTTTTCTTCAGTCTTCTAGTCAGGATAGAACGTCGAAGGTCCAGGATATATGTTGCAGAGTTTCGTCCAGGGTAATCTACAGTCGCAAGGACTGATTCCCATACATACTAAGTTTGGAGGTTGGATATACTCTAGGGACCCACCTATAGGAGGGTTTGGAAAGAGGGGTGGTTACACCCATTTCCTTTGTCCAGGTTTGCGCCAGAGCAAGGGCAGGTAGCCCCTGCAACCGGTTTGAACTAGACTATGCACAGGGACACCAAGTGTGCCCCCAGTGCAGGACTTCAAAGCACCAGAGAGTGCTCCCGCCCAGCCCCAATACACATCTGCCTTTCTGGGGCGGTGGTTACACCTCCCTGGGACAGGAAACCTATTGTCCAGGCCTCCCTGCCGGAGTTTTGGTCAGCAGCAGGAGGCCAGACCCGTGTCTGTGGCAGAAGCATCCATTTTGTGATGCCAGGGCTGTAGAAAGTCCTACCGGGTTAGACCAGTGTGAACATGTCTCTCCCTCTAGAAGGGTGGAATGCTACCCCTGCCGCCAGAACTGGCGGGGGGGGGGGGGGTAGTATTCCAAAGCGTTTTACACCAAACACGACATGTTTCCGTGCAGCCATCCCAAAGTTAGCATTTACCACGAGGTTATAATGCACTTAAGAGTATATGGTCAGGCTGCACCACAAACAGCTTCAGAGGAGGTACTCCGAACGCTGCAGAGGGGCTCTGCTCATGCAGGGGCACCCTCTCACATAAAAACCAAGCACTCTGCCTTCAGGATTGTTAAGGCCTGTGATAGGAGTGGCTTATAGGTTTTATATGTGTGTGCAATGGTAGTGATATAGGTAGCCTATACCACTGTAAGGGGTGCAAGCACACCCTTACCCAGGCTGCAGTAGCAGACCTGTGGTGCCATAATGGGAGTGCTTCCCAGGGGTGGCATAATACATGCTTCAGCCCCTGGTAGGCCTCCGAGGTACCTATGCCATAGGTACCTCAGATACCATATACTAGGTGCTTATAAGGCACTCCAGAATCCAATTAGAAATGCACCTAGTGTACATGAAAACCATTTTACAGAGAAAGCAGATAGACTGGGGCCCTGAATAGCAGGATCCCAGACCAACTAAGTCATAAACCAGCAAAACACAGGGCAAAAAGTGGGGGCAGCCATTTAGTCAGATTCCACCTTCCTACACAGGCAATACACATGATTGGTTTCTTTTGGGGAACCATAGCTTACAGAGTCAGATACACTGTAATGAAAGTTTACATATCTCAGAAGGGGGACAACATTCTAGGTTGTCTGGCACAAAAGGAGCTAGGAATATGTCTCAACCCCAACGCAACTATAGAAAAGGCGTTTTCAGAAGTATTTACAGAGAAATTGGGGCATTTAAAGCACTATGTGCATAAAATAAAGCTGATGGAAAATTCCATATAAGTGGCAGCCAAAGTGAGAAACCTGCCCTTATCTGTGCAGGAGGTGGCAAGAGAGGAATTGGGGAAACTGTGCAGTCTGGAAGTGATTGAACCATTGGAGGCCACAGAGTGGTTGGCCCCGATAGTCGTAGCCAAGAAAGGGTATGGGTGAATACATTTGTGCATGGACCTGAGAGTACTCAACAAGGAGGTGGTAGTAGAAAAATACCCACTGCCAAACATCACACACATAATAAGTAGGGTAGCTGAGCCAAGATCTTTTCTACCTTAGATCTGACATCCGCATACTATCAGGTCAAACTTCACCCAAATCTCAAGAACATATGGTGCTTATCACACGCATGTGGGCATACAAGAAGAGACGCATGCGTTTGGTCTTGTCTCAGCTGCTGCGGTCTTTCAAGGATCATGAACAATATGCTCCAGGGAGTTGCAGGGGTATTTTGCAACTAAGATGATGTGTTAATATTTGGGCAAAACAATGCACATTTGACCAGAGGCTCAAACAAGTATTGCAGGGATTCCAAGAGCAGGGCCTTACTGTGAAGCGGGAGAAGTGCAGGATAGGCTGTTCAGAAATAGAGTTTCTAGGACATAGGGTTACAGAAGAATGAATACAGTCCAAAAAAGGGTTGCAGAGCATGATAGTGAACCTGACACCCCCAACTAACAAGGAAGAAATCAAGTCCTTTGTGGGACTGCTCCAATTTTATATTAAGTTTGTCAATAATGTTGCTAGACAATGTGGAAAGAGTTGCAAGATTTTCCAATCCTGAAGAAAGAAATCCTAGACCAGAGGGCACTAAAGATGGTAATACGACTGCCCCCTTCATACCTGACACTGAGAAGGCCAAAGATCCTACTAGGTCATGTGGGAGGAGAACATGCCGTCCTTATTTCTTCAAGGATTATCAAGTAAACTTGTGTGAATCCAGGGTGTTCTTTCTTTTGGTGCACTGCATTCATGTTGAATTTTGCCATGTTGAATGTCTTTATCTAGATGTACCCCTCCCCTTCCCTTTTGCTTTGGAAGTGCCTTACTTGTAGAGGATGGGGATGTGTAGTATCTACCGCTTGGGGTGAACCTTTTTTCCTCTCACCCACTTCCCCACCTCTGTCCCCTGTTGGTTCCTCCCTGTGCCTATTGCCTATGGGACCAATTATGCACCTGGAATGTTGGTGCAGTGAGAGTTCTATGTGGCGTGCCCGAGCATCAGCCTGTGGAAAAATGTTGACAGGCATCAGCTGTGGCTGGGTGCTCTTCTTCATTGTAAAGAATAGATTCCCTTTTCTTACTTAATGGTTCAAGTGTCTGGAATCTTCCTTTCTACAGGCCCTTTTCAAGCGATCCTCACTACACACACAGCTGTTCCGAACTGGATTCATGCCTTGCACACCAGAACAGTGAGCATCCAGGAGAAACGCCCTTGGTCTTTGATCCTGAGCGAAGAACCTTGGTGGTTGTACCACGAGCTAAAAGACCGCCTAAACCAGCAGCACCGTACCAGTTCAGCAAGATGGAGATGAGAGGGGTGAAGAGATATCTACTGAAGAAGAAGCATAGATCGAGTTACCAAGAGGAAGTGCTTTGAATGTGGCTTTGAGAGAAGAAGATCCAGGTGAAGAAACCAGCACTGGAAAAAGAAGAAGCAATCAACAAGCAGAATTGCCACAAGGCTATGACAACAGAGACCAGATAAGAAGTGCTTCAATAGCTCGAATACCAGAAACAATACCTAGAGAGACTGAATCTGGTAACGAGAGCAGCAAAATGTAAGAAGATCAAAAAGAGCACGGGTGCCTTGTTGCAGGTATTCAGCACCTGAATGAATGGTCATACTTTGTGAACACTGCTTTGACTGTCACATTGGAAGATTTGCGCAATGTAATTCCTGAACTAACTGAACCCCCTTGAAAAGAAAACAAACTAAAACAAAGGAAAAAAGCAACTGAAAATTGAGACTGAACAGAAGAAGAAAAGAATTATGAACTGTGTCTATTAGATATTTGCTATTTCAGTTGATTGTTTTATAGAAGACTAACCTAGGTCTGAGCTGAAAGGTACAGAAGAATAGGGATAACAATTTAGAAGAACGCGGAGTAGGGTTAAGGATTGTCTGGATAGGGACTCAACTACAAAGTAAAATACATATATATATATATATCCTGCTATCGATGCAGGAGCAGTGAACATTTAAAAGCAGCTGGTGAAAGAACGTGTTGGTTTATGGCATTTAATAAAGGCATTACACCGAAACACGTCATGCCATTGCTTTAAATAAAGTTCTGTTCCTTGGTATCCCTGCTGTGTCCCTCCTGGTTACTTCAGCAGAAGGAAATCGGATTTGGTGATATATATCTATATGGCGGTGGTGCCGGGCATTTTTAAATAAATACAAAAACGCACCATCAACGGGTCAGCATTCGTCTTCTTTTGGGACTGAGTGGTGTTCGTGGCAAAGCTAGCAGTATATATATATATATATATTCACTGAAAAAACCATAGGTTTCACACACGTTATAGTTAGGAATTAGCATTTAAAAAACCTTGCAAATTCAATGAAAAAACCATAGGTTTCACACATGTTACAGTTAGCTGGACATTTCACTCGTAAAAAACCATTGAAATTCCCCCGTTATACTGCAATCCTCTGCTGATGACATATGTGTCTTTATGAAAAAAAAATATTTGTAATATATGTATAGCTAAAATTTAATGGAAGAAGACATGGGCAAATAAGTGTCTAAATACAGTATTAGCATCAGTAGAGGATTGCGGTCGCGTGAGTTATAGTTGCCTGCACTAACTATAACGGGGGAGGTCATGGCGCTCTTTACTGGCGGTGTGTAGCTCGCGGCTGAACCAAGCCGCTAAAACATCTCTCCAACTCTCCCCACTGGATGAAAATGAGCCGCACACACAATGGTAATGTTGCTGGTTTATTCAGTTACAGCACTGGCAGTCCTGATGCATTTCGGTCTCTTGACCTTTCTCAAAGGGAAGCCCCAGCATCGCACTTGAAACCGCAGCCAAACAAGGTGATTGCTTCTATTTTATGTTTTTTTGTCCCCTGGTGGGCTGCCTTAGTGGACCTTCTTTTTGAAGCATGCTGGGCCTTGTGGTGCTATCTATATATGCTGGCTGGCTGGGAGAAGCTGGTTCTGAACTGTTTGGGACCTTAATAGTGCAACATTTAAATGCGTAATGAGCCTACCTCACGAACATTACCTACTAAAGGAAAAAAGATGCTTTATTTTAAACACCATATTGGAACTTACTAAAGTGAAAAATTAAACTCGCACTTATGACTCCATGCCCCATAATGCTCTATGGACTTTGCACTAAGCTCACGCCCAGTGGGGGTCATGAAAACAAATAAAGTCAGTGAATGAAAGAATGCGAGCTTCTAATGTGTTGCATTGCATGCCCAGAAGAAGAGGCTTTCAGCCTTGAAACGCGTTGGCAGAGTGTTGCTGAGTGACCTCTCGATGCTGAGGGCAGTTTGTTGGAAAAATATATATATATATTACCTACTGGCGGTCGCCAGTAGGTAGTTATAGTTAGGACCACGTTTCCATAGGAAATCCTCAACATTCTATTTTGAATAACTTTGGCGCCGGTCGACGAATCCTCGCGAATTTTTTAAAATAGGTGGGGCGCTACGCTCCGCTCCTACCCTGAAAGTCTCGGGGGGATTCGTCAAGCGGGGGCTGAGATAAAAGGGGGGTCCCAAAACGCGTTTTTCCCATGCATTTTTCCATAGGACCTTTAGACAGGGCTACAGCTGAACAGAATTACTAGAAATTTGGCAGAGAGGTAGTCCTCAGGTCAAGGAAGTGCCTTTTGTAGGTTTGGTGTAAATCTGTTCAGTAGATTCTGAGAAAATAGCCTTTAAATCAATATATATATCTGAGCCAGCTTACGGTGCGCTTACGGTACGCTTACCGTACGCGTACGGTGGCGTGCGCGAGCGCGATTCTGATTGGCTCTTAGATCTTAGTAAACATTCGAATCGGCCGAAACCAGGAAGCGGCGGCCGCCATTTTCTCTCTCGCACTGAGAGTTAGGTTGTAAAATAAAGCCAAAAAACATGTAAAGGGGTGTTTAGACAGCTCCCACACACATAGCCATGTTGAGGGAGTCCCCAAAGACCCCCCAAGGCCAAAAATTCAATTTTTATGTTTTCGCTAATTTCGCTGATTATGCTTACCGTACGTGTACCGTAAATAACTAAAAAAATAAAAAAACTATCCACACTCTCCCCACCCCGTGTGCAATTGGTGGCCGTATGCTTCCAATTGTGCATGGCTTATAAGCGTCTGTGATAAACTAGAATATTTTAAACAAAAATAATAAAAGAAAAAATTATCCACACTCTCTCCAACCCGTGTGCAAATGGTGCCCGAAGGGCACCATTTGTGCATGGCTTATAAAAATTACGAAAAATTAAAATATTACCTTTCAAAACGAAGTGCATCATATGTCCTCCATGTGCGCACGGTGCGCGAAGCGCATCGTGCGTACATGGCCCATCTAGCGTAACGTGGGCACGCGGTGCGCGTAGCGCACCGCGTGCCTACCGTGCGTGCACGGCACTAACTGCGTAAAGTGGGCGCGCGGTGCGCGAAGCGCACCGCGTGCTTACTGTGCGCGCACGGTGCGCGAAGCGCACCGTGCGTGCACGGAACGAACTGCGTTAAGTGGGCGCGCACGCCACGAATGGCGTAAAGTAACTTAGCATTTAAAAAACCGTACAAATTCACTGAAAAAACCATAGGTTTCACACACGTTATAGTTAGGAATTAGCATTAAAAAAACCTTGCAAATTCACTGAAAAAACCATAGGTTTCACACATGTTATAGTTAGCGGAAATTTTACTGATAAAAAACCAGTGAAATTCCCCCGGTATAGTTAGTGCAGGCAACTATAACTCACGCGACCGCAATCTTCTGCTGATGACATATGTGTCTTTATGAAAAAAAAATATTTGTAATATATGTATAGCTAAAAATGTATGGAAGAAGACATGGGCAAATAAGTGTCTAAATACAGTATTAGCATCAGCAGAGGATTGCGGTCGCGTGAGTTATAGTTGCCTGCACTAACTATAACGGGGGAATTTCACTGGTTTTTTATCAGTAAAATTTCTGCTAACTATAACATGTGTGAAACCTATGGTTTTTTCAGTGAATTTGCAAGGTTTTTTTAATGCTAATTCCTAACTATAACGTGTGTGAAACCTATGGTTTTTTCAGTGAATATATATATAAAGAAACAGTCCTTCTCGCAGCGGAACCTTAGGCACGGACCTCTCACCTCCTAAAATCAATGACGAAGTCCCACAGCACGAAAAGTGGGTGAAGCAGTGATAGTTTATTGGCACATTCAAACCGGGAAAATCATAGGACCAGTGTCCTCCATGACGCGTTTCGCTCCACGCAGGGAGCTTGATATATTTATTATCTACTGGCGGTCGCCAGTAGATAGTTATAGTTAGGACCGTGTTTCCATAGGAAATCCGCAACATTCTATTTGGAATAACTTTGGCGCCGGTTGACGAATCCTCGCGAAATTTTCAAAATAGGTGGGGCGCTCTGCTCCGCTCCTACCCTGAAAGTCTCGGGGGGATTCGTCAAGCGGGGGCTGAGAAAAAAGGGGGGTCCCAAAACGCATTTTCCCTATGCAATTTTCCATAGGGACCTTTAGTCCAAGGTACAGCCCGAACGGCTGAACAGAATTACTTGAAATTTGGCAGAGAGGTAGTCCTCAAATCAGGGATGTGCCTTTTGCAGGTCTGGTGTCAATCTGTTCAGTAGTTCCTGAGAAAATCAAAAGTAAAATCATATATATATGTGGGCGGAGCCTAACCACACATCTCATCCTGAGATCTGATTGGCTGTCAGCACTTCATCCAAGAAGTGTTGGCAGCCATCTTGGGACCAATATACATGATAGCACCTCGCTAAAAAGCATTGCAGTTAATAGAAACTTTAAAAGACTTTAGTTACATTATAAATCATTTGTTGATGGTACCATACTCATTTTAGGAATTGTGGTATGTTCTAAGGTGATTTCACCATGTGAAAAAGCCTTCGGCTGGGATATCATGATTGAGAGAAAAATATTTTCTCATGCTTTTCCCACAGAGGTTCGGAAGGTGATCTATAAGCTAAACTGAGAGCTTATTTTCTGTAAATTCACATTATCTTTCTCAGTCTTGTGAGAATGAAGTCTGACATTCTCAGTAAAACATGTACATCCAACAAGGGCAGAGACTGTCAGTTGATTCCTTTATGTTCTACTGCAGCCTCCCAGAGTGTTCCAAAGAACAACTAGAGCGCTAACAGTCCTACTTATGATAAACGTATGGCACACCTGAAGCCATCTTGCTTGGATTAAAGTGGTAACTCTTAAAACATTTAATTTAAAAAGGAACAAAATGAGGGGGTTAATTTTTCCATAAAAAGTATGATTAGTGCTGCAGAAAGAAAAATTAGGGCACATTTTGAGTGACTTCTCAAATCCTCCACTATTTCATTAAAAAATTCTGACATGCAGACTGAAACATGCACTTTCAATACCAGCAGCAGTTTTCCCTGGTGAGCAGTAGCTTTACTACAGTGATCTAATGAGCAAAAAGAGTGCTAACATTCTGAATTTATGGCAAATGTGTGACACATCTGAATGCCTTTGGAATCAAAGTAAAAAACTGAAAGTATTTCCTACTGAGGAGACTGCAGTAAATGAGGAAATTAGGAAACTTCATAACAAATAAGTCTGCCAAGATGGCCACCAGAGACAAAAGAGCCCAAATGTAGCCCAAATATCACCCAGATGTAGCCCAAGTATAGCCCAATGACAGAATGTCCCAGAGTGTTCTTAAAAACAACTAGAGCGCTTACTGTCTTCATTATGACAAAAGTATGGCACACCTGAAGCCATCTTGATTGTAATAAACTGGTAACACTTAAAACATTTAATTTAAAAAGGAACACAATGAGGGGGTTCATTTTGCCATAGAAATTATGATTAATGCTGAAGAAAGAAAATGAGGGCACATTTTGAGTGAATTCTCAAATCCTCTTCTATTTCATTAAAAAATTCTGACATGCAGACTGAAACATGCACTTTTAATACCAGGAGCAGACTTCCATGGTGAACAGTAGTTTTACTACAGTGATCTAATGAGCAACTAGAGTGCTAACATTCAGAATTTATGGCAAATGTGTGACATATCTGAATACCTTCATGATGGAATCAAAGTAAAAAACTGAAAGCATTTCCTACTGAGGAGACTGCAGTACATGAGGAAATTAGGAAACTTCATAACAAATAAATCTCCCAAGATGGCCACCGGAGACAAAAGAGCCCAAATGTAGCCCAGAATCACCCAGATGTAGCCCAAATATAGCCCAATGACAGAAGTGTGCAAAACACTTATTATTTTGTGTTTTTGAAGTGTTATATAGTGCAGACTTGTCAGGTATTGAAGTGCTTTACATGAGCATTGGTTACATCACACAATGACAAATTCATTTTGGTTGTAGACATGAGGAGACTAAGTGATTTGACCAGAATCACAGAATGTCGAGCTGAAGCAGAAACTCCAACCTGGTTCCCCAGTTGCAAAGTCTGCAGTTCTGGAAGTAACACCACATCCTCTCCCCTAAGTGCAACATTTAATCAAGTGGTCAACTGGATAAAAAAACATAAAGGTAACAAATAATTTAAAAGTGCTTTCTCGCTATTTGAAAACCCAGAAAATATGTCCTTATTTTAGTCTTTTAGAGCACTAACCATAATTGTGATGCCAATAAGACCCTCTCATATGTATAATTTCTAAAGGAAATGCTCTAGGTATTACAGTTTTGATTACACCAAGATGACGTCAGGCGTTCCACACTTTTGTAATAAATATAGAATGTTAGCAATCTAGTTGTTCATTAGGATACTGTTGAGAGGCAGAGGCCAGGGGCACGGACTCTGAAAATTGAAGAAAGGTAGGAGGGTGCAAAGGCAACAATTTAACCACACTGAGCAGGCAGGAAGGGCTGTGGCAGCACAACAGACTATGGAGGGCAGTGGAAAGGGGGGCAGGGGCAACAAACCAACAATACAGGACTTGCAAGAGAGGCTGTGGCAATGTAATAGACCATTGTGGGCAGAAGGAAGAGGCAATGGTAGTACAACCATACATGCCAACAGACCCGATTCAGCCAGGAAACGTCCAATGTTTTTAAGCTCAAATGGGCTTTATTTTATCTGTCTCCTGTCTACAATCTCCTCTTTTTCAATGTAACTCAAAGGGGAAAATCAATACCTCAGTTTTTTTTCAAAATCTCCCTCTTACCAAGTTCAAAATGTTCGCAAGTATGGTACATTGGATCATGGAAGGAAGTGGGGTAGGGACATGGACTTGGATAACAGAGGACAGGAGGGACATGGAGAGGTGCACCAAACTGACCCTGCAGGGCAGGCATTAGGGTTTGCAGCAGCACAATACACCACACAGGGCATGCGGGATGGGAGTGCAGCACAACAATCCATAGAAAGCAAGAGAGAGGGGACAGGACCATGCACATGGACAACAGAGAGCAGACGGGCAAGAGGCAGGACCATAATGGACAGACAGGAGAGAAAGCTGCAGTATAACAGACCATAAAGGGCAGGAGGGATGGATCAGGGGCATTACAATGGAACAGACAAGCCAGGAGGGAGGGAGTAGGGGTCTGCACATGTAAACAGAGGGCTGGGGGCAAGGGGGCAGGGCAGGAGCAGCAAGATAGCCATGGAGGTCAGGCAGGATGGGCACTAGAAGCAAGACACACCATGAAGAGCAACAGTGAGACTGTGATGGCATACACACAGACCATGGAGGGAAGATGGGAGGGGTTCAGGGGCAGCTAACTGACCACACAGGGAAGGTGGGAGGGGCCATGGCAGCACAGAAGACCATGCATGGCAAGTGGGAGGGTTAGTGGTAGCACAATGGCTATGATGGGCAAGAAGGAGGGTGCAGGGGCATGCACAAAGGACGATGGAGGATAGAAGGGAGGGTCAGGACCTGTGCACAGACAAGAAAGTTCAGGGGAAGGGGCCTCACAACAGACCGCACGGGGCAGGCAGGAGGAGCAGTTGCAGCACAACAGACCAGGGAGGGCAGAAGGGTGTGGCAGTACAATGGACCATGTAGGACAGGAGGAAGAGGATAGGGGCATGGCATGTGGACAGGCAGGGTGGAGGTGGCAGGGACAGGTTACAGTCATCTGACAATGCTAGGCAGGTGGGAGGGGAGTGGCAGCTCAACAGAACACTCAGAGTAGATAGGAGTGGCAGGTCCATGGAACATGGTGGGCAAAAAGGATGGAGCAGGGGCATACACAAAGACATCGGAGGGCAGGGGGAAGGAGAATAGGGGCAGCAAGCTAAGCACAGAGTTTAAGCAGGAGGTCAATGATGGGGCATAGAATTGGGCAATGGAGGGCAGGAGGAGTGGACTGGTACATCATTCTAAATTGAGGGCAGTGGCAGCACATCAGACCATGCATGGCAGGAGGGAGGAGGCTAGTCCATGGATTCACACAACAGAGGATAGGGAGGAGGGGGATGGGGCAGCAAGCTAACTGTTCAGAGAAGGTAGGTATTAGGAACTTTATTGTTTTTAAAACGTGTGTCTGTGCGAACTACTTAAAATATGAACAAGTATGCAGCATAATCTCACTTTTATTCAGGAAGAAGAGGACGTTTGTGACTGTGACTCCAGGCTCACTTGGCAGAAACAACCCCTGACCCTCCACCCCCTATCGCAAAATGCAATGCCCGTGAAAAGGGTAGGTGAACACAGTGTTATATAGAACATTGTCCTGAGAGCACGATTGAAAATGAAAACTAGATATAGCGTATGGTATAAACAGTGCACCAAAAAGTGTGATATAAGATGAACCGGGCGTGAAATATAATATGCAATACATTGTGCGCAATGACAGATTCATTGGAGAGCGCGAGATAGCACAGGCACTAGCGTGTGCTATGCGATATGCGCCTTGGAGTGTAATATGCACAGGGCAGTGTTGTGTAACCTAACTAGTCTCTAAAGTTGTAATATAAAATATGTGCTGGGGAGTGTAACGTTGCATATGCACTGTGACAAAGATATGGATCCCAGATTGTAATATGTATGGCATAGCACTGTGCGTTATAACATAGGCATCGAGGAAGGCACGTTAGATGGGGCAATATAACCCGTGCGAAGACAAGTGTGGCATGACATATTCACGGGGTGGTGTTACAGTGCACATGGGCTAGAGAGTGTCATAGCATATGCACTAGCTAGTGGAATACAACACAGAGGTGTGTGGCACTCAGCAGGCAATGGTGGGTGTAACACAGCATTGGGCTCTGCCAGGAGCGCGCTGTGACTCTCAAGTGATGTTCGTCCCCTTTCCAGAGAGTAAAATAAAAAGTATTACACATCCGGCAGTGGATGTGTGTTTTATTAACCGTGAGGGGGGTTTCTTGCATAGTTTTGGTCGAATTTTTGTTGAATCCCCTTTGAATGGCTTGGTGTGCATGTGAATTAAATGTGCCCGTCAATAGCTACCCATGTTTGTATAAATAAACGACGAGGGTGTCTACCGGGATTAGGCACGGTAGGGCATCAGACATGTCAGAGCTTCACTAGTGGTGTAAATACATTCCACGTGGATTCATTGTATGCATAGTCGCCTTTTAATGAATATCACGCAAATCGTCATGGTGATAGGTACGTACGGTTTGTCCAGCATGTCCTAGGTGTGTCTATAAATATATATTTTTAAAAAATAATAAAAAACAGTGGCCGGCCCTGGGGATTGGGGTCAAAAAAATATAATTAGGAGACAGGCCCTGGGGGATGGGGTCATCAGGGCCAATAAATTAGAATAAGAAGGGGAACCACACAGCCCCCCTTCTTAAAAAATTTAAATAAATAAAAGACTGGCATCGTGCCGGAGGCCACGCCCCCTCCTTGCAGCACTCTGCAAACGCGCCCCCTGGCGAGTTGTAAGTTGGGGAATTAATTCCTCTTCAATACTGAGGGTCCCTGAGGGCCAACTAGCCCAACAGGCATCTCCAGTATGCACCAGGGAGCTGCGCTGCAGACAGGTGTTCTGAGGCCAAGCCCCTTTTTACACCTCTCTGCAACGCAGCTCTGTGGTGCTTACTGGAGGTACCTAGTGGTCTAGTTTGACCCTAGGGACCCTTAGGATTCAAGGGGACTTAATCTCTCAACTTAGAACAGCCACAGGGCGCGTTTACACAGTGGTGAAGGGAGGGGACGGGGCCTGAGGTGACGTGTGCAAACACGCACTATGGCACGTTTTAAATTGGGGATATAATTTTCCTTCAATACTGAGGGCCCCTGGGGGCTAACTAGCCCACCAAGTGCTTCCAATAACCGCCACTGAGCTGCATTGCAGAGAGGTGGTCCAGGCCGTGCCACTTTTTACACCTCTCTGCAACGCAGCTCTGTGGCACTTACTGGAGGTACCTAGTGGGCTAGTTGGACCCTAGGGACCCTCAGGATTCAAATGAACTTAATCTCCCAACTAAAAACGGACACAGGGCGTGTTTACACAGTGGTGAAGGGAGGGGACGGGGCCTGAGTTAACATGTGCAAAAACGCCCTGTGGCCTGTTTTAAGAGGTAGTTTTAATCCCCCTGCCCTATTATATACTAGGGGCTTACAGAGGAGGTCATGCTAATCACAGGGGGACCCCAACGCATAATGTTCCCTAGTATATGTAGGTGTTTTCCCTGTCTTCTAAGTGTCTTTTAACATAGCACTGGCTCTAGGACTGGTTAGTCAGACTCAGTTACCACCAGTATCCGTCTGAAAAAGTTGAGGGTACAGGATGATTTTGCAACAAGGCTTCTTTCTGCTCTTCTTTTTGTTCTTTCTGCACGTTATCCTTCTTCCTGCACTTTTCTTCGTCTTTGAGGACTTCTGTTGCTTCTTTCTGCACTTCTTTTTTTTCTTTCTGTGCATTTTTTTCTTCTTTCTTCACATGTCCTATCTCTGTAGGCATAGTTAGTAATTAGCATTTAAAAAACCTTTGAAATTCACAGAAAAAACCATAGGTTTCAGGCACGTTATAGTTAGGAATTAGCATTTAAAAAACCTCAGAAATTCACTGAAAAAACCATAGGTTTCAGGGGTGTTATAGTTAGCTGGACTTTTCACTTGTACAAAACCATTGAAATTCCCCCGTTATAGTTAGTTCAGCTAACTATAACTCGCGCGCCCGCAATGCACTGCTGATGACGTCACATATTACATCACTCATGACATGGTCAGTGACATCACTCATGACATCACTCATGACATCACTCATGACATCTCAAATGACATCACTGATGACATCCTCCTTGTGATAGAGTGGCAGACCTCCTCTCACCCTACTATAACCTTTGATACACACATTCAAAAATAGAGACTAAACTTTTCAAAACAATGGACATACCAATACCAGTTACAACAACCTCTTCAGTAATTCTAAGATCCACATACACATCCACTCATTCACCAACAGTCCTATACAGTCACTCATACATGTATTCACTTATCATATGTACTCATACACCTATACATCCTGTTACACAATGCCACTCATCCATAGAGTTACTCACACACATAGTCACTCATGCTAATAAAGAATCAAACATACATTTATTTGCATATACAGTTATACACACACCACGACACTTACTTCTACGGAAACTTACACATACTTAGTCTTTTAAACAATCACTTATAGAAACACATACTTATTCATACAGGAACTCTTTCAATCTCTCACTCTCACATATACTCACTTATATACACCAATAGTCACATATACTAGTTTAAAACATATGTAGTTACTCATAAAGACACTATTGAGACAGTCATTCACTTACTAACACACCCATACACACACTCATCCACCCATACAGTCCTGCACACATGCTGTCTTCAACACATACAAAGAGTGAGTCACTCATTCATGCACCTATGCACTACGTAATACCCCCCACCGAACCATGCAGACACTCAGACTGATACTCAAAAAACCAACTAATAACCTATATAGACACCCATGTAGCTACTCACCAACCCATGCAGCCACTTATACACAAAGTGAGAGACTGATACAGATATTTACATATTTAAACATTACTCACTAAGCCATGTATTCACTATGATACACTTAATCAGTCAGTTACACAATCAATTTTTCAAAAACAAATCATCCATTTAGACACTTATATACCCATTTATTCTTCCATCGACCTTGAGATATACATATATAAAACATATTTAATTTTCAGAAAAACACACATTCACTGGATGATGTCATCAGTGATGTCATTTGAGATGTCATCAGTGATGTCATGAGTGATGTCACTGACCATGTCATGAGTGATGTAATATGTGACGTCATCAGCAGTGCATTGCGGACGCGCGAGTTATAGTTAGCTGAACTAACTATAACGGGGGAATTTCAATGGTTTTGTACAAGTGAAAAGTCCGCTATCTATAACACCCCTGAAACCTATGGTTTTTTCAGTGAATATATATATATATATATATATATATATATATATATATATATATTACCTACTGGCGGTCGCCAGTAGGTAGTTATAGTTAGGACCCCTTTTCCATAGGAAAACCTCAACATTCTATTTTGAATAACTTTGGCGCCGGTCGATGAATCCTCGCAAATTTCTCAAAATAGGTGGGGCGCTACGCTCCGCTCCTACCCTGAAAGTCTCGGGGGGATTCGTCAAGCGGGGGCTGAGATAAAAGGGGGGTCCCAAAACGCGTTTTTCCCATGCATTTTTCCATAGGACCTTTAGAACGAGCTACAGCCCGAACGGCTGAACAGAATTACTAGAAATTTGGCAGAGAGGTAGTCCCTAGGTCAAGGAAGTGCCTTTTGTAGGTTTGGTGTAAATCTGTTCAGTAGATTCTGAGAAAATAGCCTTTAAATCAATATATATATCTGAGTCCGCTTACGGTACGCTTACCGTACGCTTACCGTAAGCGTACGGTGGCGTGCGAGAGCGCGATTCTGATTGGCTCTTAGATCTTAGTAAACATTCGAATCGGCCGAAACCAGGAAGCGGCGTCCGCCATTTTGTCTCTCGCACTGAGTGTTGTTTATCAAACATGATGGCCAAAAACATGTTACGGGGCTGTTTTGACAACTCCCTCCCACATAGTAATGTTGAGGGAGTCCCCAAACATCCCCCAAGAGCAAAAATGGTTTTATTTTTTTTTCGGCAATTTCGCCGAGTACGCTTACCGTACGCTTACCGTAAGCGTACGGTAAAAAAATAAAAATAAAAAAAACACTATCCACACTCACCCCACCCCCTGTGCTTTTGGTGGCCGAAGGCCACCAAATGTGCAGGGCTTATGAATAGGTAAAAAAAAACTAAATTTTGGCAACATGAAATTATAAAATCGAAATAAAAAAAACACTATCCACATTGACCCCACCCCCTGTGCTTTTGGTGGCTGAAGGCCACCAAATGTACAGGGCTTATTAAAGTTGATAAAAACCGTGCACGGAACGAACTGCGTTAAGTGGGCGCGCACGCCTCGAATGGCGTAAAGTAACTTAGCATTTAAAAAACCGTACAAATTCACTGAAAAAACCATAGGTTTCACACACGTTATAGTTAGGAATTAGCATTTAAAAAACCTTGCAAATTCACTGAAAAAACCATAGGTTTCACACATGTTATAGTTAGCGGAAATTTTACTGATAAAAAACCAATGAAATTCCCCCGTTATAGTTAGTGCAGGAAACTATAACTCACGCGACCGCAATCTTCTGCTGATGACATATGTGTCTTTATGAAAAAAAAATATTTGTAATATATGTATAGCTAAAAATGTATGGAAGAAGACATGGGCAAATAAGTGTCTAAATACAGTATTAGCATCAGCAGAGGATTGCGGTCGCGTGAGTTATAGTTTCCTGCACTAACTATAACGGGGGAATTTCATTGGTTTTTTATCAGTAAAATTTCCGCTAACTATAACATGTGTGAAACCTATGGTTTTTTCAGTGAATATATATATATATATATATACAGCTGCACTATCGAAAATAATCACCAAAGCTTTATCACTAGCTATTAATCAAGGGTTTGAACTGACTGAGAGAATGGGTTGCATTAGAAAGAAATATAAATATAATTTGGGTTCAATTATTATAATAACATTAAGAATGATCACAATAGTACTAATACGATTTTATTTAGCACCAGAGTCAGATAAGAATGTTACTAATACACATATTCACAGCGCTAGGGAAGATTCCCTTAGCCACTCATTTATAAGTTGCAAGAAAGACGACTACTCTACTAATGTTTATTCTAGATTAGTACAAGAATACACTAACAAAATGAATACAAAAGATTGCTATGTTTGCCCATACTTACCTAATACAGTGTCAGAAGAGATTACCTATTGTAGCATTTCTTGCAGTATACTGTTATCATTAGTTCATCGAAGAGGACATTTCAACTACTTTTATTCTAATCATGACCTAATATTTTCCAGCGTACCGTTAATAGAAAGTATAAACTTACACTCACAAGCAAAAGAAATGGATATAGCCTGGTATTATTTCTTTCCTCATAGACCTATAGTTAGTTTGAAGACTCACAAAAATAACAGAACCTGTTTAATGCGGCCTATAGAAAAGGCGTTCATAATGGCTTTAGAAGAAGGGTACACCAACATGACAAATAAAGCTGAGGAGAAAAGTGATGTTTTAAAGAATACATGGAAGGAGGAACATTCATTTAGAAAGAAGATCTACCCTAAACGTAGATTTGACAGGCAACACAAAGAGAAACTTTTGTGTGTACAGAGGACAAGCACCTAAATGAACTAGACATGTAGGGATTATTAGCTGTGAACACACTTTCGAACTGACAAATGGGACTTGGCAATACTTTAAGGAAATGATAATGTTATTCCAGTGCTTTATTGCATATGTGCTTATTTTGTATTGCCAGCTGACTGGAAAGGGTTTGCTATTTAAGCAACTAATTCCAAAGATATATCATGTAAATAGTATAGATTCACTGACACAAACACCCGCGCATAGGCAGAAATGAATCACAGAATAAGGGGTTGGGTTAGTAGGGGTGCTGTCATTCCACCTATAGGAGTCATCCTAAATTGTGAAAAGATTAGAAAACTATTGACCGGAGTTGACAAAATGGCAAATAGCACATATGGAGGTTTGCTTGTAATACCTACAGAACTGAAAGCTATGAGATTGATGGGTTTGCAGGACCGGCTTGCTTTAGACATTTTACTGGCCGAAAAAGGCAGCGTCTGCTGGATGCTTAAATTAACTCACTGTTGCACGTACATACCTGATGAGAGCAGAGAAATGGAAAGTTTTGCAAAGAACATTTCAGATTTAGAACCTGAATTACGTGAATTGGAATAAACACAAATCTTGTATGAAAATGTTGGAAAAGGGATTACCGAAATTGGGAACTGGTTTTCAATAGCAAGGAAAGGTATACTGAAAGCTATATTAATGCCAATTATAATAATAGGGCTTAGTCTTTTATTTCCATGTGTTTTTTTTCTGGGTTGCACATAAATATTTAAAAAATGACAAGAAAGACTTCAAAAGAAATTATATGAAAAGGACATGGGGCTACATGGCATCATAAATGACGATTACATGAACTCAATGAAGTATAGGGGAATAAAAAGAAAAAGACAAGACTCCACTGATAACAAAACTGCATTCTGAAACAGAATTGCATGAGAAACATAGATATGTGATGATTGTACAAATCATCAGACTGGGTACTTGTGGAAGCTGAAACGTTTTATGAAACCTTCACCACACACTAGAAATATAACATGATAATGCAAAATATGTTAACACTCTTCATTTTGTTCTATTCTATCCCTAAATAAATGTTTATTAAACTAGTGATCTAACAGTAAAATGGAACTCTAGAGTTAAACCTTTTTGTGAAATGTGCTGTGTTCCTGAAAATGTATTGTTTCTCTTTCTCACACCATATGATCTCACAGCTTTTAGTCTATTTTTTGTCACACATATAATAATAAGCAAGTGTATTAATGAAAATAAAATGCTTACTGCAGCTTACATTGTGTGATCTAACCATGACATACCAGAATTTAAAATGTTTCTTCCCATAGAGTGCCTCATTGTTACACCATGGGGCTTTAGACAGCTAATGGAGTAGGTTTGCAAAACGTTCTCATGAGAATTTCCTACATTGTAACCACCTCTAAATGATTTCATGCAGACATAGATGTTTACTGTGCGAATCGAGGACAAAGCTAGAGAGGCATGAGCAATCTTTGCATCCTTACCTTACCATGCACCTGTGTGCCTTGATGTGCCAGCTCAATTTACCATAAGCTACTGCTTGCAGTGTTTTTTTCCTGTGTTTCCTTACACTTTGTGAGGAAATTTTCCGACTAATTTGATCATAGCTACTGCTGTGATATCCTAACCTTTATCTCTTAGAAGGTTGCTACTGCAATTTTCTGGATAACTCGGCTGAGTCTCCAGAACTACCGTTCAGGGGTAATTTGATCTTTCTCCAGTAATCTGCATATGCTTTCTCTTTTCCAGAAGGTACTCTTCATGGGTTCTTCTTAGGATAGAATAGGTCCTTTAGCTAGAACAGGGAACACTCTTTGAATGGAAAACACTGTTATTTTTCTATGCATGTTCTAACCAATTTGATTTACTATTATTTTGGTAATCGATTTGCCACTAATTGGAATTAAGAAAAGAAATTCTGATTTATCTTCTAGAATGAGAAACTAAACTTTTGAAACTTCACCAACCCTCTCTTTATTGACTGAGAATCAAATGCAAGTGTTAATGACATTGTTGTGTAAAGCTATAGTCTAACAAGGTGGCAAATATTAATCGGCTAGAGAGAAAAAACTGAACTTCCAGGTCACCTGTCTGAAGAAAATACTCCAAATCTGCTGGCCAAACACCATTAGCAACAATGACCTATGGCAGCAGACTTTACAACTCCCTGCTCATGATGATCATGAAGAAATCATGAAGAAGACGCTGGTGATGGATAGGTCACACACTCCGCAAACCTGCATCAAACACCCCTAAGCAAGCCTTGATCTGGAACCATCAAGGGAAAAGGAAAAGAAAAAAGCAAAACAATACTTAGTGCCGAGGCCTGGAGCCTAGAGACTGACTGACAAGAGAGGGGTTAAACGTGAAGTCAGATTGAAAGAAAAGCCAAGGACAGAGATGACTGAAGAGTCCTGGATGATGGCCTCTTTCCAGGAGGGGCAGTAGGCATAAGTAAGTAAGTAATTGATTATTTTAAATGTACATTATTGCATAGTATCTGGTTTGTTTAAGGCTGATCCTCTCTCATAGGTTACGGATTTTATTCTATTTATTTTTATCCATCATTCCATTGTTATGCTGTTTGCACCATGTTCTTATGTGTTCATTTTATATACTGCTGGAAAACATTTGTTATATTTAATCATCTTATTGTAATGTTTTAACCTGCTTTCATGCATATCTTGGGTATGAGAATAAAGTATGATTGTCTTGAATTGACTTCAGTCCACTCTTGAGGCAGTCAGGCTCTTGTTCCACAGATGTAGTTAGCATATTTTTCTTGATGTGAATGTTTGTGAAACACCATACTAATGGGAAGAAAGTATTTATATAACAGACATTCAAAGTGTATGGGCTAAACAACAGTCTTACACTTTGTTCAGACCACTAAGATGCTTCATTTGCTTGGTTTGCGGTTGGTAAGATGAGGAACATTGGGTTGGTAACGGCATGGATTGTTATACTTTTCAAGGCATGCAGCCACCATACTGGTTTTGAAACTTCCCAGAAGATCATCTGCCTCAGCGGCTCTGAAAGCATTACACTGGCAGCCACTTCACAAGAGGGTCCTGTTTAAAACGATCTTGATGACTGAGAGCCTACAAAGCTACTAGTCCGAAATACATATCTGCAAGGTTTACTCATTTCATTACAAGCAGAACCCTGAGATCCTCTCATGCCAACTTGCTAAAGACTGTTCCTTTTAAACTTAGAACTAGAGGGGGCAATTCCTTTGCAGCTCTAGGCACTAAGGACTGGAGCCACTTCTCTAGCCCCGATACTCTATGATATTCTCATATCCTCTAAGGTAGTTACTTTCCTTCACCTGATCTTGTATGTATTGAGTAGTATGGTTTTCTGCATCAATGCCAGGATGCTCCTTTGGGAGTAGTAGTGTGCTCTATAAGTGCTCAATTCAATTAAAATTAAGTACTTAGAGAGACTGACAGAAGATGTTCTGGTAATCTATGCCCACGTTAGATCTGTAGGAGAGTAGGATCTGCTTCACGTGTTTACTTCCACTTTTTGCTGGTGTTTCACTGTTTTTTTTACTTTAGTCTGGCTGGGACCATGCTATTCAGGGCCCCAGCCTAGCTGCTTCCTCTCTAAATTGATTGCATGTACTTTAGGTGCACCACATATTGGATCCTGAGGTACTCTTGTGAGTCCCTCGTATATGGTATACTATGTACCCAGGGCATAGGTACCCCAGAGGCCTCCCAGTGGCTGAAGCATGTATTGTGCCACCCGTGGAAGGCCACTCAAAATGACACCACAGGTCTGCTACTGCAGCCTGGGTAAGGTGGTGTATGCACCCCTTACTGAGGTATAGGTTCACTATACCTTACCTATCACTGCACATACAAACCTATCAGTCACTCCTATGGCAGGCCTTAACAATCCTGAAGGCAGAGTGCTTGCTTATATGTGAGAGGGTGCCAAGGCATGAGCTGAGTGCCTCTGCAGCCTTCGGAATCTCTTCCCCGGGGGTTGTCAGTGGTGCAGCCTGACCATATACTCTTAAGTGCATTATATCTTAAACGGTTAATGCTAACTTTGGACTAGCTGCACGGAAACATGTTGTGTTTAGTGTCAAACACCTTGGAATCATACCCCCACATCAATTCTTGATGTGAGGATATGATACCACCCATCTAGAGGGAGAGACATGGTAGTACTGTTATACCCAGTAGAAATCTAATAGAGCCCTGGCATCACAAAATGGATGCTGCAGCCACAGACACAGGTCTGGCCTCCTGCTGCTGATTGAAACTCCGGCAGGGGAGGCCTGGACAATAGGTTTACTGTCACAGGGAGGTGTAACCATCTCCCAGACAGGCTTATGTGTATTGGGGCTGGGTGGGAGCACTCTCTGAGTGCTTTGAAGTCCTGCACTGGGGGAACATTTGGTGTCCCTGTGCATAGTCCAGCTCAAACCGGTTCAGGGGCTTCCAGCCCCTGCTCTGGTGCCAAACTGGACAAAGGAAATGGGTTAGCCCCTCCTCTTTCCAAACCTCCCATAGGTGGGTCCCCAGAGCTAGTCCAACCCCTTCCTTAGGTATAAGCAAGGAACCTCTGTAACCAGAACTTTAGATATCCTTGGATGAAACTCTGAAGCTGAATCCTGGAACTTCGACGCTCTACTCAAGACTAGAGGACTGAAAAAATCTCCCTTGGGGTCAAGGAGTGACTCCCCTGCTTGGCAGGCACCAACAAAGCAATTTCCGAAGCTCCTGCCGGACTCCGAAGTATTTGCAGCCCAGGAAGAGGATTTTCAGACAGCTCAGATGCCGACCCGAGTCCCCAGCAAAGCTGAGACCCGCAGCCCTCGTGAGTAGCATGGAACCGGAAATCCTGGTCACCTAGCACTGTTGCAAGTGCATTGACTTCTCGACCTCTCTTGAAATCATGCTTGGGGTTACTTGTAGCCCCCACCTCGAGCAGCAGATCCACCGAAGATTGTCAGCCTAGTCACCCTGAGTGACCCGTGAACTGCCATTTTGTGTTTCCTCTCGAGGTCCCTTCGCGATCCCTGGTCCGTTGACTGGTGGGTCCCTGAGGGGAGAACTTTGCTTTTCCTTGGACTTCCCTGGTTGCTCCAGATATGCCCCGACTCCCTACCAAGTGGTGAATCCCACAGACCTTGCTGGTCTGCACCGAAGCATCTTTCTTGTTTCTACGTGGGTTGCTGTTGCCAAGGCTTGTTGTGTCCTTTGTGGGATAGCTGGAATCCAGCTCCTGATAATCCTCGACGCCTCCTGGTCCTCGTGGCTGGAGAGTAAAGCTTCACGTTCTTCACCTGAAATCACCCAACATCGGTGGGCATCTGCCTATCGCCTTCCTGGTCACTGGCTAGTGACCCAGACTCTGTCCCCTCTGCTTTCAGGCTCTTCTCATCCTCGATCCAGGCTTGGATCTCTTCGGACACTTCGCATCTTCCCGGCAGCAGCACTTCTGTGCCAGCTCCCATTGAAATCGACGACGTGACCCGACACCATTTGCCACCTATGCACCCGGCTTCCCTGGGTGAGGTAACACGAGTACCCCGGTGCTCCCGTGGGTGTTGGCCCTAGAATTTCCTAAGTCCCAAAGGGTTTCGTCCTGACTCACTTCTAAGTGTACCTAATCTTTAAAAATCTAACCGCGACTTTCCCCATAGAAGCTAGCGGGAGCTCGCGGCAGTGTTCACACACTGCACACGGCCCCCAGTGGTCCCCTGTGTCACTACCTTGGGTGGTACCTTGAGGTCCCAGCGATTCTACTGGCTCTAGGCCTTGTGTCTAGTTAAGTCGTGGTTCGTATACCACTATTTTAGTATATGGTTTGGCTCGCCCCTAGGGCCTGACGTCTATTTTTGCTATTTTACTGTAATACTTGAAGTGTAACTTATGTATTTTGACCTCTAGTCTCATAAAGAGACTAGGAGGGTGTGTTTAGTAATAAATACATATATTTTATATATATACCTGGTGTGGATGTCTTTCATTTAGCCACTCAAGAGATTATAGACTGGTAAAACAAGCTGCTTAAAATTCCTTCAAGACTTAGCCTGAAGGCTGTTCTCCATAGCAACCACTAGGATAGCTTTCAATAAAGGTTGTCTTTAACCTATAACCAGTAAGGGGTTGTTTGGACTGGTGCAGGGTGCCCACTATAACTAGTGGACAGCATATACCAGGCTAACTTCTCACATTGGTGTGCAGCGTGTGGGGTTCCAGCTTGCTATTGTTTTAGCAGATAATCTCAATTGAGTGACTAACTGAAAACCACTAAAGGTACCCTAGGTACATATAATACAAGATTTAGAATACAGTAAGTTCTACTGAACTTAGAGTTGTGTGTTACGGGCTTAGCACACCCCTTCTACAACTCAAGAGAGTTTAGTAGGCCACACTAGAGTAGGTAGTGCAATACACCACACCACACTAGTAATGTCTTCAAGGCCAGGAACCAGTAGGTCCCTGCCAGAAGCCAATGGACTTCTAGTTTCCAAGTATGATAACCTCCCATGCTTGGAACTGAGAGCATTATGCACAGCTAGGAAACTGAAGACAGGCAAAAGTCCAACCACCCAGCATCTCATAGAGGTACTCAGGCTGGATGCTGTTAGAAGACCTATAGGGTCTGAAAGGGTAGGCAGAGTGGGTGGGACAGCACCAGAGAAAGGGCCTAGGGGTGGAACTCCCCATGACCTGACCTCTGAGGCTGGCCAGGCAGATGACAATGAACTAGAAAATCCAATTCCCCTGGAAGGTGATGGAGAGGACCACAATAGACCCCTCTTTGTCCCTCCTGGAAGAGTTGTTGGTGGGCCTAGAATGTCAAGATCTCCATCAGTGGAGTCTAACCAATCTTACTCATCCATAGGGACCTCTATTTCCTCTCATAGGAGGGAAACCTCTCAGGAGAGGAGGGAGAGACTGCTTAAGTATGAGGAAGCTCAGCTGGGAATCAGGAAGAGGCAGGTAGCCCTAGATAAGGAGGCCCTAGAGCTCTACAGAGCTTGAAAAACATTGGGACTAGAGTCCCATGGTGGCAGCAACATCCCTAGAGATAGGGAGAGGTCTTATGACCATAGAAACCTGAATAAAATTGTCCCTCCCTACCAGAGTGGGGATGACATCCACATATGGATAACTGCACTGGAAAGGGCCTGTAAAGTTCAAAGGGTCCCCCAGGAGCAGTGGGCATCAATCTCATGGATCTCCTTTGCAGACAAAGGTAGAGATAAGCTCCTTACTGTTAGAGAGGAGGAGGCAGATGATTACAACAGTCTGAAGAATGCCTTGGTTGATGGGTTTGGCCTAACCACTGAGCAATCCAGGTTAAAGTTCAGGGATACCCAAAAGGCAGAGACTGGGTAGACTTTGTAGATTGTGTTACTAAGGCTCTGGAAGGTTGGTTACTGGGCAGCAAAGTGCATGACTTTCAAGGATTGTACAGTTTGATTATGAGGGAGCATATCCTTAATAAGCGGCAGAATCAGCTGTTGCACCAGTACCTGGTGGACTCAGATCTGACCTCTCCCCAAAAATTGGGAAAGCAGGCAGACAAGTGGGTCAGAACAAGGGTGAGGCAGAAGGTACAGAACCAAGGCAGTGAAGCCAAGAAGCAAGATCCTAAAAACTCTGACAAGGGTGGGGAGAAGGGTAAAGACCAGAAGTCTTCACAAGGCCCCCAAAAATCTTCTTTGCGTGGGGATTCACAGTCTAACAAGGGAAAAGGCCAAAAGAAACCATGGTGCAAAATCTGTAAGCAGAAAACTCACTGGACAAGTGACTGCACCAAGTCCAAAGAATCTACTCCAGCCACCATTGCCCCTAAGGCAACTGTTCCCTCTAGTACAGCTACAATTGGTGGTGGTAATGTTCAGAATAAGGGTGTAGTGGGGTTGACCCTGGGTTCTGAGATGGACTCTGGCCTAGTCAGAGTTCCAACTCAGGCTGTTCTAGTCTGTGATGGAGGCATGGATATGTCCTCCTTTGTGAGTCCCAGTAATCTGGGCAAATACAGACAACAGCCTTTGATAAATGGAAAATAGGCTTTGGCATTCAGGGACACAGGAGCAAGTGTCACAATGGTGACAAAAGATCTTGTGGATCTTGGGCAGATTATACTTGGTGAAATGTACCAAGTGACCAATGCTAGCAATGTCAGAACAGACCATTCTCTGGCAGTTGTTAACTTCTCCTGGGGGTGGGTAACTGGCCTTAAGAAGGTTGTGGTAAGTGCAGACCTACCAGTACAGTGCTTGCTTGGCAATGATCCAGAAACTTCAGCTTGTCTGAAGTGGAACTCAGGACACATGCAGAAATGTTAGGGATCCCTGCTCATGTCTTTGCTGTGACTAGGTCACAGGCCAAAATGTCTAACACTGGACAGGCCCTGGATTCTGGAACAATGGACCAGGTGCCTCCCAAGAAGAGGAGCAGTAGGGTTAAGGCAATGCCTTCCCACCTGACTCAGAATGCAGATCAGTCTCCTCAGGGAGATGATATTGGGCCTGAAGAAGGAACTGTCCCAGAGGAGCTTGAACCTGACCAGGTTGAGTTCTTGGGGATAGGGGGCCCTTCCAGGTCTAATCTGAGCCAAGAGCAGAAAACCTCTCCCTCTCTTGAACCCCTCAGAAAGCAAGCTACTGATGAGGCTGCTGGGAATGCTAGTGGTACCCATAAAATATATTGGGATGATGGAATCCTTTACTCAGAGAGTAGAGACCCCCAAGCCTAGTGCATCCAGGAGGTTGGTTATACCTATGAAGTTTAGGGGCTTCCTATTGACACTAGCCCATGATATTACCCTAGCAGGACACCTGGGCCAGAACAAGACTTGGGACAGAATTGTCCCTCAGTTTCACTGGCCCCACATGTCTGAAGCCACTAATGAGTTTTGTCGCTCCTGTGTGACCTGCCAAGCCAGTGGCAAGGAAGGTGGAACCACAAAGGCCCCCCTGATACCACTACCTGTGGTGGGGGTTCCCTTTGAGAGGGTTGAGATTGACATTGTTGGTCCCACAGATCCTCAGACAGCATCTGGGCACAGGTTTATACTGGTGGTGGTGGACCATGCCAGCAGGTACCCAGAAGCCATTCCCCTAAGGACCACTACAGCACCTGTGGTTGCAAGAGCTCTCTTGTGTGTATTCTCAAGGGTAGACTTTCCTAAGGAGGTAGTATTTGACAGGGGTGCAAACTTCATGTCTAGTTACTTGACTGCTATGTGGAAGGAGTGTGGAGTGAACTGCAAGTTCACCACACCCTATCACCCACAATGCAATGGTCTAGTTGAAAGATTGAACAAAACCTTTAAGGGCATGATGAAAGGTCTCCCAGAGAAGCTTATGCGCAGATGGGACATCCTTTTGCCCTGCCTTTTGTTTGCCTACAGGGAGGTGCCACAAAAGGGGGTTGGTTACAGCCCTTTTGAACTTTTGCTTGGCCATCCTGTTAGGGGTCCTTTGTGTCTGGTGAAGGAGGGATGGGAGTTACCTCTCAAACCCCCTAAACAGGACATAGTAGACTATGTACTTGGTCTCCGCTCCTGAATGGCTGAGTATATGAAAAAGGCAACCAAAACATTGAGGCTAGCCAGGAATTACAAAAGACCAGGCATGACCAAAAGGCTGTACTGACTGTTTACCAGCCAGGACAGAAAGTGTGGGTGTTGGAGCCTGTGGCCTCAGCAGCCCTCCAGGACAAATGGAGTGGCCACTATGCAATTGTTGAACAGAAAGGGGAGGTCACCTTCTTGGTAGACCTTGGAACCCCTAGGAGTCCCCACAGGGTACTTCGTGTCAACAGACTTAAACCATATGTTGACAGGGCAGACATGGGCTTGCTCATGGCTACTGATGAAGGACAGGAGAAAGAGAGTGACCCACTCCCTGACCTGCTTTCTCAGAACCCTGATGATGGGTCAGTTGATGGTGTAGCCTTGGCATGCAGCCTCACTGTTCAGCAACAAACTGACTGCAGAAACCTCAGCCAGTTCAGACATATGTTTTCTCTGACTCCTAGTCAGACTACCTGGTGCACTCATGAAGTGGACACAGGGGACAGTCTGCCTGTGAAGAATACGATCCACAGGCAACCTGACCATGTCAGGGACTGTATAAGGACAGAAGTCCAAAAGATGTTGGATTTGGTAGTCATTGAACCCTCAGATAGCCCTTGGGCTAGTTCAGTAGTCCTGGTACCTAAACCTCACACCAAAGATGGCGAGAGAGAGATGAGGTTTTGTGTGGATTACAGGGGTCTCAATGCAGTAACTAGGACTGATGCTCATTGTTAGAATCCGGATTCTCTGGTTGGCACAGGTAGGTACCTGAGACAAGCAGAGAGTATTTCTTCCAGTCAGGGTAAGGGGGCACACTCTAACAATAACCCCTGCTCACCCTCTAGGTAGCTTGGCGCGAGCAGACAAGGCCTATCCCAGAGCATTTAGGTTAAGCGTTTGTGAACACACACACAGTAATCCAGTGACCCTCCACAAATGGACTCCACACCGGGATATATATAAAAAATAATGCTTTAAACTTTCTTCATCAATCTTAGCACAAGACCAAAGTTACATTTAGAAGGACCACAATACTTGTTTATACAGCATTCTTGAGCTTAGCGTTGTTTAGGGTAGTCTATGTGCTTCGTTCCTCTGTGTACGCTTCGTGCGTGACTAACATAGATGGGGGAACGGGTCTCACATACGCACCGCAGGCGCTTCGGAAATGAGGCGTCCACCCTACGGTGCGAACGGCACAGTACCTTGAGTCCTTGGGTTGACACGGACACTTCGCGGGTAACAAGCGGGCTGTATGGTGTGATGTCCTTTGGGGGGGCGGAGCGTACTACGGTATGTTAGACCTTGGGCGGGTACGGCTTCCAGGGTCGGTGCAAAGGTACGGCTCTCTCTTTCCAGGCGCTGTGTACGCGTCGTACCGGGATCGCGGGTCTTGATTCTGAGGAGTGCTGGCAACAGACGAACAGTACGCTCCGGACAATGAGACGTACGCGACCACCATACGCGCTGCAGCCTTTCCCAAAGCAGTGGAGATGCGCGCATGCTGGTAGTACGGTCCGGAGGGGGGTGCAAGGAGTACGGGTCGATGTCCTTCAGTCACGGTGCACATTGGGGCCCGTAGGGGCCTGTAAGTCACGTTACTAAGGCCGGGGTTACCTTCCTTCGTGGTGCAAGCTACGGCTCGTAGGGGGGCCTCAGATGCGTTGTTCGGGCCGTACAGCGGGATACCAGCTTGCAGAGGATACGCTGCGATCAACGAGACGTGCACAGCAGTTCAAGTCGAAGATGCGGGGAAAACGGTCCGTTTTCCAAGGCGATCTCACGGTGGGGAAGTCCACTGGTCCTGGGACTTCGTTCAGGGGGCAAGCTCACTCACAAGCCCTTGGAGATCTTTTCAGCACAAGTCAAAGTAAAAGTTTCTTGGTTCTTTTCTTCCTCTTCTTCAGCAGCAAGGCAAAGACTGCAGGCCAATCCCCCAGGTCAGAGACAGTACTCCTCCATGCAGCTTTCCCGGTTCCTCCTCGTCGGACATAGGTTTCTTCTTGGCAGAACAGGATCTAATTTCTTAAGAGCAGGGCTCCTACATTTATACCACAAATCTTTTGTTCTCCCAGCACATGGGGGCCCTTGCCTAGTTCAGTCCAGTTCTGGAGCACTTTGTTGATGCGATGCAGGCTTCTTTCTTTCAGGGTGCAGGGCAGAGCCATCAGACGCTCCAGAGGGGGCGGAGCTAGCATTGTGGTGGCAGAGCACAGCCCTATTCAGAGGCCAGGTGTACTCCTCCCACCCATCTATGTGTCAATGTTTCTATTCACCACCAGGCTACCTAGCCCTGCCCATCTGGGTTTCCCCAGCCCTGTCACTCACAGAAACCAGACAGCAGATACACATCACGCAGAGGCGGGCTGAAATGGTGAGGCAAGCAAATGCCAACTTTCTAAAAGTGGCATTTGCAAACGCAGATTATTGAAATAAACCTTGCTAAAAGATGTACCTTATTATTCTGAGTTCAGGCATACTAAACTCGATTTTCTACCATGTTCCCTGGGCCTGCTAGGATCATAGGATGTAACAATCTTAACAGCCCATTCTGGCCTATGAGAACAGGGTAGCCTTACAATAGTGAAAAACGAAAATGGCTGTAATTCACTATTAGGACATGCCACACACATCAGGGCTTGTCCTACCTTATGCTACAATGCACCCTGCCCTTGGGCCTACCATAGGGGTGACTAATATGAAGTTAAGGGAAGGTTTAGGGACTGGCAAGTGTGTGCACTTGTCCAGTCAGCATGTCAGTACCAGACTGCACGCAGGTTCTGCAATGGCAGACCTAGACATATTTTACCAGGCCGCATCTGTGGGTGGCACAACTAGTGCTGCAAGCCCACCAGCGGTATTTGTAGTTACACGCCTTGGCACTCCTGGTGCACTTTACTGGGGTCTGACAGTAAACCAAATAAGCCAATCATGGAATCCAACCAACATATACATTTTACAATGGGGAGAGCATATGCACTTTAGCACTGAACAGCAGTGGTAAAGTACCCAGAGTCATAAAACAGCCAACAACAGGTCAGAAAAAATGCAGGAGGAAGGAAAAAAGTTTAGGGATGACCCTGCAAAAAGGGCCAAGTCCAACACCCATCCCATCCCCAGGGCAGATGTGCTGATAGATATTTTGGCCTCAGTCAAGTTTCTAAGCACATTTGACCTGACAGCTGGCTACTGGCAGATCAGACTAGCTGATGATGCAAAGCCAAAGACAGCATTTTCTACCCCTAGTGGGCACTATCAATTTGTGGTAATGTCCTTTGGTTTGAAGAATGCACCTGCCACTTTCCAAAGGTTGGTGAATCAAGTCCTTACATTCCTGGAAGACTGTAGTGCAGCATATCTAGATAATATTGCTGTCTTTAGCTCCACCTTGGAGGATCACCTGGTCCACCTGAGGAATGTTTTGGAGGCCCTGCAAAAAGCAGGCCTAACTATCAAGGCTACTAAGTGCCAGATGGGGGCAGAGTCAGGTTGTGTACCTGGGCCACCTTGTAGGTGGAGGCCAGGTTCAACCATTGCAGACCAAAATCCAGACCATAATGCACTGGGTTGCTCCCACTACACAGACTCAGGTGAGAGGCTTCTTAGGCCTGACTGGGTACTATAGAAGATTTTTCAAGGGATATGGATCAATAGCGACACCCCTGAATGACTTAACCTCTAAGAAGATGCCCAAAAAGGTTCAGTGGACAGTTAGCTGTCAAAAGGCATTTGATGACCTGAAGCAGGCCATGTGCACTGCTCCCATTCTGCAAAGTCCTGACTACTCCAAAAAGTTCATTGTCCAAACAGATGCATCTGAGTTGGGGGTGGGGCTGTACTGTCACAGTTGAATGATGAAGGTCAGGATCAACCAGTAGCTTTCATAAGCAGAAGGTTGACCCCCATAGAGAAACATTGGAGGCCTTTGCTGTGGTTTGGGCTCTGAAGAAGTTGAGGCCATACTTGTTTGGTACTCACTTCATTGTTCAGACAGACCATAAGCCCCTCTTATGGCTAAAACAGATGAAGGGTGAAAACCCCAAACTTCTCAGGTGGTCCATTTCCCTACAGGGCATGGACTATACAGTGGAACATAGACCTGGGAGTAACCATCCCAATGCAGATGGAATCTCCAGATATTTCCACTTAGAACATGAAGACTCAACCGGTCAAGGTTAGTTTAATGTCCCTGCGTTTGGGGGGGCGGGGTTGTGTAGGAGAGTAGGATCTGCTTCACATGTTTAACCCCACCTTTTGCTGGTGTTTCACTGTTTTTCGACTTTAGTCTGGCTGGGACCCTGCTATTCAGGGCCCCAACCTAGCTGCTTCCTCTCTAAATTGATTGCATGAACTTTCGGTACACCACATATTGGATCCTGAGGTACCCTTGTGAGTCCCTAGTATATGGTATACTATGTACCCAGGGTATAGGTACCCCAGAGGCCTACCAGGGGCTGAAGCATGTATTATGCCACCACTGGAAAGCCACCCAAAATGACACCACAGGTCTGCTACTGCAGCCTGGGTAAGGTGGTGCATGCACCCCTTACTGAGGTATAGGTTATTATTAGTCAGATTTGTATTGCGCATGGCTGCCCCAGCAACGGGGTGTCCTAGCGTGGCCCAATCCTAAGACATACGCCAAGGAGAAAGAAATAAGATGTTAACCAAGAATACCGGGAAAGAGCCATGTTTTTATGGCTTTACGGAAGGCTAGATGATTCTGGATTACTCTGATTGGGACAGGCAACGAATTCCAGAGATTTGCCGCCAGACTACGAAAGGAGCGACCACCTGCTCTGGCTTTCAAAACACGGGGAAAACAGATCAGCGCACGGTCAGCCGATCTCAATAGGCGCCGAGGTACATAAAACTCGAGCAAGTTGGACAGCCCCAAGGGGGCCTGACGGGTCAAGATCTTATGCGACACACAGAGCGCCTTAAACTGAATGCGTTTTTCGATGGGCAGCCAGTGCAGCTTAGGGAGTATGTGAGCAACTGAACAGGACTTTGGGAGTGCTACTAACAAATGCGCTGCAGCATTCTGAACCCTCTGCAGGCGCTTGATGCTGGGCTTATTAGCGCCCAAATAAAGGGCGTTCCCATAGTCCAATCTGGACAAAATTGAAGCCTGGACGATGGTTTGTCGCAGCTTGGGAGGGAAGAAGCCCAGCAATGGTTTTAAACCATGCAAGAGCCTAAAGCACACCCCTGCCTGCCACTGCTTTGGATTGAGAGTCGAAAGTCAGACCCTGATCGAGCCACACCCCCAAGTTCTTCACAACGTCCTTCGGTATGGGGGCGGGTTTCAGACGCTCTGGCCAACACTGTTCAGACCATAACTCGCGGTCCTTCCCGAACAGTAAAATCTCAGACTTGCTAGCGATCAGCTGCAAGCAGTTGGCCGCCATCCAGTCTGCCACCACTAAGAGGTCCTCTTTGAACTTAACCAGATTGTCGCCAAAATTGTTAGAAAAGGTGATCACCAATTGGGTGTCGTTGGCGTACGACACCAGTGACAACCCCCTATCTTTTGCTACTGCAGCCAGGGGGCGAACATAGCTATTAAACAGAAGAGGGCTCAATACTGAGCCCTGCGGTACCCCCTGATGCAGAGCAAACTCCTGTGAGTGGAATGGTGGCACGGACACTTGAAAGGACCTCCCCTCTAAGAAGGAGCGAAACCAGCCCAGGGCCACATCCCCGATGCCAATTTCCTGAAGACGACTTAGTAAGATCGCATGGGAGATGGCATCAAATGCGGCACTTAGGTCCAAAAGGACTAATGCCGCTGAATCACCGCTGTCCAGGCTGCCCCTGATAGCTTCCGTCACTGCCAGTAATGCGGACTCAGTCCCAAGACGAACACGGAAGTCGTGCTGAGATGGATCCAGAATGGCATTCTGTTCGATGTACTCGGAGAGGGCGGAGTTGACGTGCGATTCCGCCACCTTTGCCAGAAAAAGCAGCTGGGAAATTGGCCGGTAATTGCCTGATTCCGCAGGATCCAAGGAAGGTTTTTTGGGTAACGGGATGACTTTAGCATGTTTCCATGCCCTGGGTACAACTGCAGATGCCAGGGACAGGTTGACCAGGTCAATATCCCATGGGGAGATCAGAGGGTGAAGCTGGCGAAACAGGGCAGGAGTCAGAGGATCCGCCGGAGATCCTGACTTTATTTTCAGGCAAAGCGCCTCAAATTCCATAGGTGACAAGGGAGGAAAGGATGGCAAGCTGTTACCCGCCGTGGGACCCAAGGGCCCCGGTGCCTCCACCTCAGCAAGCAGATCCCCCGCAGGCAGATTGAGATAGATCCGCTCAACTTTGTTAACAAAGCCATGATTGTTTGAAGAAATCGGGGAGACCGCAGATGTGCCCGCACTTTTCCTACCCTTGAGCAGGGAGAAAATTGTCTTAGCAGGATTAGTGCTAGCCAAGATTTTATTGGCCACATACTCTGCTCGTGATCTCCGTTCACTATACCTCACCTATCACTGCACATACAAACCTATCAGTCACTCCTATGGCAGGCCTTAACAATCCGGAAGGAAGGGCGCTTGGTTATATGTGAGAGGCATGAGCTGAGTCCCTCTGCATTCTTCGGAATCTCTTCTCCGGGGTTGTCAGTGGTGCAGCCTGATCATATACTATTAAGTGCATTATATCTTAAACGGTTAATGACAACTTTGGACTGGCTGCACGGAAACATGTCGTGGTTGGTGTCAAACACCTTGGAATCATACCCCCACTTCCTGCGTCGGCAGTGTAGAGTGAGTGTCATGCAGATAAGTTTGTTCTTTTAAATTGCACTTACTTTTAAAATTGTAAAATCGAAAAGTGTCCACTTCCTCACATTTCTGCATCACTACACCCCTCCCCGGACCACCGCGAGGCTAGCTCATTGGAGTGTAGGGAGGCAGGTCTTACTTCCGGGCAAGAGGGAGGTTAGCGCTCTAGTGGCTCTACCCCCTCTACAAAACCGGATGCTCTCCTCATCGCGAGCGGACGCGCGCTGGCAGTGTGGAGTGCATGTCATGCTGACAAGTTTGTTCTTTTAAATTGCACTTACTTTTAAAATTGTAAAATCGCGAAGTGTCCACTTACTCGCATTTCTGCATCACTATACCCCTCCCTGGTCCACCGCGAGGCTAGCTCGTTGGAGTGGAGGGAGGCAGGTCTTACTTCCGGGCAAGAGGGAGGTTAGCGCTATAGTGGCTGAACCCCATCTACAAAACCGGATGCTCTCCTTGTCGTGCAGCGGACGCGCGCCAAAGGCAAACCCGTCTGCACCCGGGAGTCGCCAGGAGCCAGGGACCCTGGCCAATCAGAACCAGATAATGGCATCCCACTCATATTGGCGTACTCCACTAGAGAGCTGTTGGAGATAAGACCTAAGCCCTGCTCCGCTGACCGGTTTAACACCTGGCCATCTCCGGAGGGCCCTTTCACATGCTTAACCTGCGGGTTTCAGGGCTCTCTGGACGAGAAGTCACCAATCCCTCATGCCTCTGCCATGTGGTCGCGAGCAGCAATTTTTTACTGCTGGGCGATTTTAACATACACAATGAATGTGCCTCCAATGTGGACGCAAAGACACTCCTGGCGGATTTAGCCATATTAGGGTTATCCAAGCTTAACGAGGGCCCTACGCATACAGCTGGCCACACATTGGATATTATTTTTTCTAATTCTCCCAATGTTCTTTGTGAATCTCCACAGCCATTGCCTTGGTCTGATCACGCGTCAATTGAATTTTTTATTCAGGCCCCTAGGAAGGTAAGCAGCCTTAGCCATGCTACCCACCATTGTCGTCGACAATGGAAGAGAGTCCCCTCGGAGGGCTTCCAAGCCTCTTTCGTAGAACCATGGATCCCAGAATTAGACAATATAGAGGATGCCCTCGCCAAATACAATCTGTCTGTTTCTAGTGCTATTGACCAGTTGGCACCTTTGAAATCTCTTCCCATCATCCCTAAATGCCCTCAGAATGTCTGGTACTCTGCCCAACTACGCGTGCTGAAACGACTTTGTAGGAAGCACGAAAAACGGTGGTGTCTTACCCATGATGAAAGAGACAGAGGTCGGTTTTATGCCTCACTGGCCAATTACCGTGGGAAAATCAGGGCAGCACGTAAAGCCCATATAGTACTACAACTGGATCAGGCGCATAAAGACCCTAAAGTGCTTTTCCGTATTCTCCAAACCTTTACTAATCCTATAGCCTGTGAGAACCCAGTAGCTCCTATGCAAAAATTGTGTGATGACATTGGAACTTTTTTTACACAGAAAATAGAGCTTATCTATGATAAAATAGTTCTGTCAGGGAGGCATTCCACAATCATCTCACCACCTGAGATGCCCGCGCTGATAGCTACTCAACCACTGGAGAGTTTCCCGCCGGTTACACAGGCAGTGGTAGAGTCACTGATTCGTATTGTAAAATCAGGATACCCTCGGGACATCATTCCGGCTAAGATTATTACCTTCCTTGCTTGCTATCTGTCCCCTTCCATTGTGCATCTCCTCAATCTCTCCCTGAAAGAGGGCCATGTTCTTTTAGAATGGAAAGCAGCACAGGTCATGCCTATCCGCAATAACACCAAGGCCCCGCTGACTGAGTTTTCCAATCTCCGTCCTATTTCCCCCCTCCCATTCCTGAGCAAGCTTTTGGAGAAGCACATAAACACACATCTCTCCAATTATGTAGCCTTGACTCTTCCCAGCCAGGTTTTCGGCCTAACCACAGCACAGAATCAGTCCGACTAGCGGTCACCGACAACATCAGGATGACCCTAGATAGGGGCCATTCCACAATTCTGGTGCTGTTGGACCTATCCGCCGCGTTCGACACAGTTTCCCATCAGATACTGCTCAGGAGGTTGGAGGAGATTGGACTTAGAGACTTGGCTATTCAGTGGATGATGAGTTTTCTATCTTCCCGTTCGCAGTCTGTCAACCTCGGCCCATATCGTTCAGCCCCAACAGAATTGACCAAGGGTGTACCTCAGGGCTCTTGTTTGAGCCCGACTCTGTTCAATATCTACTTGGCTCTCTTGGCCAACCTGTTAAGGAGTAGTGGGTTCATTCCCATCTCCTATGCTGACGATAGTCAGCGGTTTTTCCCGTTTGCAAAGTTTACTCCATCAGTGCAGGAAACCTTCTCTTCGGAAATGAGAACTATTTCTCAATGGATGAGGAGTAATCTCCTTCAGTGCAGTGTGGGAAAGACAGAGATCATGCTTTTTGGGGAGGCCCAATTATTGTGGACCCCTAGTTGGTGGCCAACTGATCTGGGTGCCCCCCCATTCCGAAAACCTCTGTCAAAAATCTTGGCGTTCGCATTGAACAGACCCTCACTATGAAGGAGCACGCTGCTCAGACAGCTGGCTCCTGTTTTCAAGTGTTGGGTCTGTTGCGCCGCATCCTCCCTCTGCTCCCTGATTCGACCCGGAAGACTCTGACCCAGGCACTTATTTTAAGCCATCTGGATTATTGCAACGGCCTGCTGGCCTCCGCTAATTAGGCCGCCGTTGACAGACTGCAGGTTGTCCAGAATACGGCAGCACACCTGATCGTCAACGCCCCCCCAAGGACTGCTTCCGTCCCTTGCTTTACAAGCTTCACTGGCTCCCTATACGGGAGCGAGAGAAGTTCAAGGTCTGCTGTATTATACACAAGGCCTTGGCCAATTCTGGCCGTACTTACCTTGTGGACAAATTCATCCTTTACATGCCTCGGAGGTCTCTCCGCTCAGAATCTAAATTCCTACTTGAGGTACCTCGAATTAAAAAGGCCTGATTGGGTGGCAAGTCCCTTTCTTATCTGGTCCCCCGCTATTGGAATAAACTTCCTTTGCAATTGAGACAGTGTACGGACTATCTCCATTTTAGGAAGCAGCTCAAGACTTCCCTCTTCTGTTTTTAATTTGTAACAGACTGTTCGCCATATGCCGCCCGTCCAAGCGCAGAGATACCCCTTCGGGGGTCGATTCTGGTGCTCTATAAATAAATAAATAAAATAAATAAATCCCACCCTTCTAGAGGGAGAGACATGGCAGTACTGGTATACCCAGTAGAAATCTAATAGAGCCCTGGCACCACAAAATGGATGCTGCAGCCACAGACACGGGTCTGGCCTCCTGCTGGTGACCGAAACTCCGGAAGGGGAGGACTGGACAATAGGATTTCTGTCACAGGGAGGTGTAACCACCTTCTAGACAGGCTTATGTGTATTGGGGCTGGGTGGGAGCACTCTCTGAGTGCTTTGAAGTCCTGCACTGGGAGCACATTTTGTGTCCCTGTGCATAGTCCAGCTCAAACCGGTTCAGGGGCTTCCAGTCCCTGCTCTGACATGAAACTGGACAAAGGAAATGGGTGAAGCCACCCTTCTTTTCAAACACTCCCATAGGTGGGTCCCCAGAGCTAGTCCAACCCCTTCCTTAGGTATAAGTAAGGAACCTCTGTAACCAGAACTTTAGATATCCCTGGATGAAACTCTGAAGCTGAATCCTGAAACTTCAATGCCCTACTCAAGACTATAGGACTGAAGAAATCTCCCTTGGGGTCAAGGAGTGACTCCCCTGCTTGGCAGGCACCAACAAAGCAATTTGCCAGTCTGCATTTCCGAAGCTCCTGCCGGACTCCGAAGCCCAGGAAGAGAATTTCCAGACATCTTAGAGGCCGACCCGAGTCCCCAGCAAAGCTGAGACCCGCAGCCCTCGTGAGTAGCGTGGAACCGGAACTCCTGGTCACCGGGCACTTTTGCAAGAGCATTGACTTCTCGACGTCTCTTGAAGTTGTGCTTGGGGTTACTTGTAGCCCCCACCTCAAGCAGCAGATCCACCGAAGATTGTCAGCCTAGTCACCCCGAATAACCCGTGGGCCGCCATTTTGTGTTTCCTCTTGAGGTCCGTTCGCGATCCCTGGTCCGTTGACTGGTGGGTCCCTGAGGGGGTAACTTTGCTTTTCCTTGGGCTTCCCTGGTTGCTCCCGATGTGCCCCGATGCCCTACCAAGTGGTGAGTCCCACAGACCTTGCTGGTCTGCACTGAAGCATCTTTCTTGTTTCTGCCTGGGTTGCTGTTGCCAAGACTTGTTGTGTCCAATCTGGGCACCGACACTGCAACCCTCGACATCCTTCGTGGAACAGCTCGAATTCAGCTCCTGGTTGTCCTCAACGCCTCCTGGTCCTCATGACTGAAGAGTCAAGCTTCACCTTCTTCGCCTGACATCACCCGACATCGGTGGGCATCTGCCTATCGCCTTCCTGGTCACTGGCTAGTGACCCAGACTCTGTCCCCTATGTTTTCAGGCTCTCCTCATCTTTGATCCAGGCTTGGATCTTTTCGGACACTTTGCATCTTCCCGGCAGCAGCACTTCTTTGCCAGCTCCCATTGAAATCGACGACGCGACCCAAAACCATTTGCCACCTATGCACCCGGCTTCCCTGGGTGAGGTAACTCTGGTGCTCCCATGGGTGTTGGCCCTAGAACTTCCTAAGTCCCAAAGGGTTTGGTTCTGACTCACTTCTAAGTGTCCCTAATCTTTAAAAATCTAACCGCGACTTTCCCCATAGAAGCTAACGGGAGCTCGCGGCTGTGTTCACACACCGCACACGGCCCCCTTGGGTCCCCTTTGTCACTACCTTGGGTGGTTCCTTGGGATCCCAGCGATTCTACGGGCTCTAGGCCTTGTGTCTAGTTAAGTCATGGTTCTTATACCACTATTTTAGTATATGGTTTGGTTCGCCCCTAGGGCCTGACGTGTTTTTGTGCTATTTTATTGTAATATTTGAAAGGTAACTTATGTGTTTTGACATCTAGTCTCATAAAGAGACTAGTAGGGTGTGTTTAGTAATAAATACATATATTTTATATATATACCTGGTGTGGATGTCTTTCATTTAGCCCCTCAAGAGATCATAGACTGGTAAAACAAGCTGCTTTACATTCCTTCAAGACTTAGCCTGAAGGCTGCTCTCCATTGCTACCACTAGGATAGCTTTCAATAAAGGTTGTCTTTAACCTATAACCAATAAGGGGTTGTTTGGACTGGTACAGGGTGCCCACTATAACTAGTGGACAGCATATACCAGGCCAACTTCTCACAAGATCAATTTAAGGCAAGTTCCATTTCTATCAAGGGGCATTCCAAGGAAAGTCACATTTTCAACCACATCAATAGGCATGTGAGTGTGGATCCAGCTAGAAGAGAGATTAATTTAAGCAACAGCGTGTTGGAGTTATTCACATAGATGAAGCAGTGAGTTCCCTGAAAGACTAATTCCCATTCTACAGCAATAACATAGCTCACTAAGAGCAAGAAGGCCAGGGTAGCAGCAAAGACGGCAGGCTAGATACACAGAGGGATCTAATATCCAGGAAGTGGGCGCTGATTGTGGGTTAGGGTGGTAACCCACTTAATAGTGAAATTGTTCCTGTGGAGTAGAAAAAAGCCTTGGTGGCGCCAAGCTTAAAAGAAGCTACATCAGACCGTGATATTTTGTCAAACTATCACCCTATTTCCCTCCTGTCTTTTGATAGAAAACTCGTAGGAAAACTTGTCAACATTTTATTATCAGACAGGTTTTTAAAAATTGATTTTGCAAATGTTACAATTTCAGTGGCAGAATGCTCACCCTAAGCTTAGTCATTCCTATCTTATCAAGTCAAATAACTTTCCAACATATAACCATGCACAGTCTCGCTCCTCCCCCCCCGAGTCGAGGTAGGTCTGCCCTCCCCCAATTTCATATAACTTCTCTTTTTGGCTAACAGTAGTCCCAAATTGACCAGTAGCTTCTGGTATGATGTAATCCCTGAACAGCCTCCATACTCCCAGTAGTACCAGGGGGTGCCTGCCCATCTATTTGTGTGCCCACTGCAGTTTCCAGCCTGGTCCGTCCCCCGTCCAGAACTTCACCAACATTGGGCAGTCCCAAAGTGAGTGAAGGAAGGGCCCTGATGGCCACATGCACGCAGGCACCTATCATGTTTCGCCCGTCCTATTTTGAGTAATAGTGTCCTAGTGTATTAAATCCTGTGTAGTATTTTGAGTTGTATTAATCGGAGGGAATTGTAGATTGTCCCTCTAACAGTTTGCTCAGATCTCCCTGTGTGGTCACCATTAGTGTGCCATAAGTTAGAGAGATTGCCTTAAGGGTCATGCGGCTTTCCACCACCTAGGGTAACAGTCGCACTTTACAAATGTCTCTAAGATAACATAACACTTGTCTCTCCATGGGCGACTTTTCTGTGGTCTCTTCTCCAGGGGGAATCAAGGTGTGTAGTGTCAGACGGAGCTGCAGGTACTTGAAGAGCTGACTCCGAGCCATGTTATGTTTCTGCTACAGCAGAGACCTCAATAATCTGTTCAGTGTTTTGAAAAACATGTGCGGTATGGCATGTGGGTTGTTATAGTAGTAGTATATTCTTAAATCTGGGCAGTACTATCACTTTGAAAAAGGCTGCCTGGACTATTGGGGTATATAAGGTTTCCCAATGTTTTATGTCTGTATCCTAATGGGTAAATAGGGGGTTAGGTTGTCTCTGAAGTGTTTTTTGTCCCCATTGGCGATTCACAGACCCAGGTATTTAAAGCGGTCTGTCACCATCTTCGGGGATATAGGCAGAGTGTTTATCAGTGTCCAGCCACGAATAAGGATAAGTAGGGACCTGTCTAAGTTTATATTCGAGCCTAAGTAATCCCCATTTATTTGGATTATCTCTCCCACCGAGCCATGTAAAGTTCTGGTTCTGCCAGGTTTAATAGGATGCCGTCCGCATATAGCGAGATCTGCTCCTCCCATGTGGATAAGCATCTCCATCCTCAGATCTGGGCATCTGCTCATGTCCATTCTGCTAGTCCCTCCACCGCCAGCACTAATAGCATCGAGGGCAGCCCTGCCTTGTACCCAGTCATCTCTGGGAATTCCCAGGACAGGACCCCATTCACCTATACACAGACTCTGAGATTTGTGTATAGCAACTGTACCAATTTCAGAAATTTGAGTCAGAAACTCATTTTCCTAAGGATCTCATATAGAAAGGGCCACTCCAATGAGCCAACCTCTTTGTTCGCGTCGATGGAGGCAATGACCAGTGGCAATGTCAGGCAACTTGCAATGGAAATGTTATTATAGAGGCGTTGCAGGTTCAGTTTTGTGTACCGGTGGGGCATGAAGCCATTCCGGTCTGGGATTACCAGATCCATTATCACCTTCTGCAACCTATTCTCCAGGACCTTTGCTAAAATATTTTCTGAGTGCTTCCTCCCGTTTTCTGCCTCGTTTTACTGCTTTCTCCTTCCGTTCCCCCTGTTTTTTTAGTTCTTCCTCTGCTTTCTGCCTCATTTATACTGCTTTCTCTTTCCTTTCAACCATTTCCCTTGTTTTACACTGCTTTTTCCTTGTTTAGGTCTCACCTAGCAATGCAGCACGAATGTGCTGCCATCGCTTTGCGAGGCATGCAGTATACACTGTAGTGTGGAAGCTTTGTGGAAGCTCCGCCCACTCTCTGCCCATTGGCTTTTGTCTTAAATGCTGCCTTCCAATTGGTTTGTGGCTAGTTAGTCCCTCCTCAGTCATCATTTGTATTCTTCCACGGCCCCTTTACTCCTAGCACTATTTTCTTTAAGATCTCGTCTAGCGATGCAGCACGAATGCGCTGCCATCGCTTTGCGAGGCATGCAGTATACACTGTAGTGTGGAAACTTTGTGGAAGCTCCGCCCACTCTCTGCCCATTAGCTTTTGTCTTAAATGCTGCCTTCCGATTGGTTTGAGGCTTGTTAGTGTCTCTTCAGTCATCATTTGTATCCTTCCACGGCTACTGGACCCTTTACTCCTAACACTATTTTCTTCTCTGTCTCCCCCCAGCCCCCTCCCTGCCCCCTCTCTCAGTCTGTGACTTCTCGCCCCCGCCCCTCCACTCCCGTCTTTTTGTGTTTTCAATGCAATAGGACTCGTGTCAATCACGACCTGCTTTGTTAATGTTTAGCGCGCCGTGCGCGCTTTCACTTTCTAAGCAGCCGGACAATCGATCTGGTGCTGTTTGTGTCTTCAATGCAATAGGACTTGTGTAAATCACGACGTGCTTTGTTTACGTTTAGCGCGCCGTGCCACTGGTCCGACTCCCTGTTGCTGTCTCAAGCCGTGGGGGAGGCTGGCCAGTTATCGTCGATAAAGAAGGAACCGGGAGGGCAGCCCATTGTTTAGCACCTTTACCACTGCGCCCCGCCATTGCAGTCAAAGGACGCCCCTGCTGAGAGACTGGAGGCAAAAGAGTCGACCTCTGAGCAATCAGCCAGTGCCGCCGGTGCGCTGAGACAGCCGTGACCCAAAACACCTGCTCCAAAAATCCTCACATGTTTAGTAATTCGAGGACTGGCTGCGGGAGAGGTTAGAGCGGTGGATTCACTTGGACGCAATCTTGCCCCGCATATTATGACTCAGAGTAAAGTTGATTTATTGATTGAAACATAGACTAGGAATATGATGGAATTGAGAAATATGAAAGATAAAATACCAGTAACAACATCCATTGGTGCGCTGCAAATTGACTTTTCAATAGCACATAGGCAGCATTTTTGCTCACTATTATCTTTGATATGCTATGTCTGTGCACTGGGATCTCTCCATATCACCAATAATTTTTACTTCTGGAACCCCAATTTTGTGAATCACTAACATCTGAATTTTTTTTTCATACGTGGTGATGTTTCCCTGCCTACCGAACACGTTGGCTTCCTTGCAAGGGCTAGGTGTTTGAAAACAGCGCGAGGCCAGATGATTGTAGAGGACCCCCTTACAGTCCATGGGGGGGAGGGGTGGAGGCTAAGATTTTGTTACCCCACTGATGCATTGGTGTAACTTGGAACAGCATGAATGCTGTGTTCATCGCACATTCTTCTGTGAGGTCACCCAACACAGAATTGACGGCAGAAGATTTAAGCGCATATTTGAGTTAGCACTTATTCTATGACTTAATAATACACTCAGCAAAGACCTCTGTGCGATATTTAGCGCTATAAGTTTGCAATTACCGCGTCACTCATAACAAGCTGCTTGGATTTCAGAATGCTTGGGGTGCTGTACTGTACAGAGCTACCAGTGCAAGTTTTAATTCTGAAGTTTGTAGAATGGGTTCCATGACCCCACTGTGCAAAATGTAAGAGCGTTTACAGGTTAGAACATTATTTAAACTGCGCAATTTCTCGTATGGCTTGGAGTTCAAGCCACTCATGCATATGGATTCTCTATACAAACAGAAAACTCTGGAGGTGTTAAAGCCAGACCTAATGTCGTTGCCAGTGCTTGTTCAACATTGACATTCCAGCGAAGGTTAGCCCGATCTCAAACCATAACAAGTTTCGCAGATCATATTTGTTTCGCAGATCATATTTCAAGTTCGGATCGTGTCTTTCTCGAGTACAGAACATGCTTCTGTTTCAGTCTAGCTATTGCTCATGATCAGTTTCAGTTTCATACCACAATGTTCTTTACCTCCACATTCCTCTGCTGCTCCACGTCCCTGACAAAGCAACACAAGCATTTGCAAAGCTAGCTGGTACGACTTATGCTGCCAGCCTTTTGACTTTGTCAATGCATTAGCTTTGTCAATGCATATTGGTTTTTGTAAAACTTTATTGTTTGGGACTAACAGTTACCTTAACCCCTTTCCATGGTGCCCCACTGAGAACAAATGCTCTTTTCATCCGGTTATAACAGTTGTGTAAGGCTAAATAAGAAGAGTTAATATAACACCCAGGATAATGTGCTGCATGGCTAAATACTTTTAAGATCCTAAAGGCGAGACCGTTGCATTGCAAATGCTTGTTTCCCCATTGCAGATCCCACCTGCTGCCCATTTTTCCACCCTCTGCCTAGCCCTGCCCATCGTCTCCCAGTACCCCTCCCTCCTCCCAGGACCTACTTAATAGAGACTGCAGAGCGACCCCATTGAGCAGGTCCCAGGCCAAGTGCACCTGTGCTGCTGCACCACTCTCCTGCTTTTGCCTCGTTTTACTGCTCTGTCCTTCCTTTCTCTATCTTCCTGAGTGCTTCCTCCTGCTTTCTGCATCATTTTCTTTGCTTTCTACTTGCTTTCCTCCTGCTTTCTGTCTCATTTTTACTGCATGCTCCCTCCTCTCTCCTGTTTATCTGAGCACTTTCCCCTGATTATTCCCTTATTTTTACACAGCTTTATCCTTGTTTTTCCCATTGCCACTCCCACCTGCTGCCCCCATGCTTCCTCCTGCTTTCTGCCTCATTTTTCCTGCTTTTTCCCAGAAGATATGCAGGCGCTGAAATCCTGAGGGCCTTTAGTCGAAGAGCCAGGTCTTGTGTCCCTTCCAGAAGGTGCCACGAGAGGAGAGGCTTGAAGGTTGAGGTAATTCCAGGTCTTGGCAGCGAGGTAGGACAAGAAACGGCCTCAGTTGCGCTCTGACTGATGTATGGGACGTGTGCGAAGGAGGCGGAGTGGAGTTGTCTGGTGGGCTGGTGGAAGGTCAAGCTGTGGTTGATGTAGGTGGTCCGATGTTGTGGAGGGCCTTGTAGGCATGGGTCAGCAGTTTGAACTGGCATCTCTTCTGGATGGGGGGCCAGTAGAGGCTTCTGAGGTGGCGGTGATGCTGGTCTATTTGTGCAGGCTGAGGATGAGTCTAGATGCGGTGTTCTATATGGTCTGGAGTCTTTTGAGGAGCTGTGTGGTGGTTCCAGCGTAGAGAGTGTTTCTGTAGTCAAGTCAGCTGGAGACTAGGGTTTGAGTGACTGTTTTTCTTGTGTTGACGGGGATCCATCTCAAGATCTTTCGGTGCATGCAAAGGATGTGGAAGCAGGAGGAGGACACTGTGTTGACAGTTGTTTCATGGTGAGTTGGCTGTTGAGGATGATGCCGAGGTTGCGGGTGTAGTTTATGGGGATTGGTGTTGGTCTGAGTGCGGGGGGCCACTATGTGTCATCCCAGGGTGAGGTGTTGTTTCCAAACATGAGCACTTCGATCTTGTCCGTGTACAGCTTCAGGCAGTGGGACTTCATTCTGTCGGTGACGCTGGTCCTGGCATTCCTGAAGTTAGATCTAGTGGTGGCAGGGTCATGAGGGAGAGGAAAAGTTGGGTGTCATTGGCGTATGAGATGATGTTGAGTCTATGGGTGCAGATGATGTTGGCCAGCGGAGTCATGTAGGTGTTAAAGAGGGTGGGGCTGAGGGAGGAACCCTGGGGGATGCCGCACATGAGGGGAAAGAGGATAGGCTGATCCTCTGAGTGGGTCCGGTGAGGAGGGAATGTGATCCACTTGAAGGTATTTTCCCAGATGCTGATGTGATGGAGACTAGTGATGAGGGTGTGGTGTGAGATGGTGTTGAAGGCTGCCAAGAGGTTGAGTAGGATCAGGGCTGCAGTGTCACCTCAGTTGAGGAGGGATCTGATGTCTTCAGTTGCGTGTGAGCAGTGGGTGGCATCAGTGGGTGTCAGGAGGTGATCAAGGTCAGTTGGTTGAATGTCGAGGTTGCTGTAGATATCTGATATCTTGTCATGGAAGTAGCCTCCCAGAGTGTCGCAGGGGGCCTGAGAAAAGCAGATTGTGTTCTCTGTGGCAGACGGGCAGGAGTTCTCCCTAACAATGCTGAAGAGTTGCTTTGTGTGGTTGGTGCTTGCTTTGATGAGGTTGGTTAGGGCTTCCTTCTTGGCCTCCCTGAGGTGGTGGTGGTATTTGCTGAGGACTGATTTGAAGGCGGTGAGATCTGTGGGGTTCTTGCTGGAGTGCCGTTGTCTCTCCAGTTGCTTACTCTCTCTGGCACAAACCAGCTGGTGTGTTTGCTGGATCTGCTGTTGCTGGTCTTTCTCATGGGGGAGACTGTCTCAGCTCAGTTGAGGATCCAGTCGGAGAAGTTCTGGGCGGCTTGTTCGAGGTTGTTGGAGAGGTCCAGTCTGTTGGTATTGAGGGCGGTGGCCCAATGGGTCTCAGTGATTCTGCTCCATCTGCGATGTGGAGGGTTGGGGGCTTTGGTGGTGGGTTCCGGTGAGCCTGTGATGGTGAAGTGGATGATGCTGTTGTTGGTCCAGGGTAGCTTAGTTACATGGGAGAACTTGATTCTATCTCTGGCTGTGAAGATGGGGTCCAAAGTGTAACCTGCTTTGTGTGTGGGCAGGTGGCAAGCTGGGAGAGGCCGATATTGCTCATGTGCTCCCGGAGGTTGGCAGAGTTGGTGTTATTGGTCTCATCGAGGTGGAAGTTTAGATCTTCGTGGAAGATGTACTGTTTGGAGTCGATGGCCAGGGGAGAGATGAAATCAGGGATGATGTTGCAAAAGACGGGGTGGGGGACCAGGGGTCTGTAGGTGAAGGTTGTTTATGCGTCTGTTCAGATTTGACAGTTGAGATATTCCCTGTATATCATCTTGTAGCTGAGGAGAGTTGCGGTAGCAATGTGGGGAGTTGATGTTGGGGTGAGCCAGTCCTCTGAGATGAATATCAAGTTGGGGTTGAGGGTGGTTGTTTTCCAGATCTCTGCTGCGTGGCTGCAGAGGGATTGTAGATTGAGCAACAGGCACTGGAACAGTTGCTTGGTATCAGGAAGGCCAGACGGAATCTTCACGGAGGCAGAATGAAGCTGAATTCCCAATGCCCACCTCCCGGAGCTAGCTGCGTTGACTCAACTGCTCCAGGCAGGGGGAAAGGGGAAGTGGACAGAAAAGAGACACTCGTGCAAAACTGGCTCCCTCTTCGTCTTTCAGGAATTGCTCAGGATGACCTAATGCACAGAAGGGAACAAAATTCCACTCAGCATTCTAACAGGTGTTATTTGACAATGTGCTTTTCCCTGGACCTTTACCCTACCAGTTTCTCTGCAGGAGCTATGCCTCTCTTTATTTTCCCAGTTCGATGATCACTGGTTTGTTCTACGGGAAGACCTAATACACACATAAGAGAACTTGTTAGGTCTTATTCATTTCTTCAAATCTTATACTCTCTTTACCCTTGATCCCTCTTACCAATTCTCCCAGCCTTCCTTGCCACTCTGGTTGACAAACTGACTGGAACAGAAGTTTTAGTCTAAGCTGCTTCCTAGGAGAAGAATGCAGTTCAGTGTGTCCTTCTTGCGTTACTTGGATTACGCGCAAAAAGGGACAGGGTAGGGTAGACAGAGGAAGGTAAGAGTAGGTAAGTCGCAAGGAGGGTTAGGGTAGAGGCAAACAGATGATGAACGGATTTCATCGACTGAAGTTCAAGTGTGCTCAAGTCTCTCTGCTTTCTGCTTACTTGTGTGGTAGTTCTGGTGCTCTCAAATCTCTCCGGTAACGGCTTACTTGTGTGGAGTTATCTTCAAATACTGCAGCCGGTCTCCTTCGCTCGACGGTAGGCCTACCGGAGTAAGGAGACCCTGGAATACCTCAAATATCTTCGTAGACGGCGGAGTCAAATTACTCTCCCACTCTGGGTACTATCTCAACTTGACCAAGGATTAAATTAGCTCAGACTAATTCTGATTACTCTCTCACTAATGTCTCTAACTACACCTAGAGACCTGCTATGACCTAAGTACATTAAATTACTGAGGGAAACTTCGAGTCGAGGAGCGAGAACTAAAGCTACCTCACTCGACTGTGACTAAATTGAAGTGCGCGGCAAAATGCGCTTCGTGAGCAAAAGAAGTCTCCTCTCTCGCGAGACTTCGTACTTCATTAGTTAGTAAGGAAAATTGAGCGGCCATCTTAGAACGGAGTCCATAGCCTTTAGACACTAGTCCAGTAATTGCAGAGGGAAGGTTTCACCAACACCCGATGCTGTCCCACTGTCTTAAGCCTTGTGATAATGACATTCAGATCCTTCCTGACACTTGGGGTCAGCTGTGTGGGAGCAGCAGGCATTTCAGTGCTGCAGGTGAAGCGGCAACAGTGGCAGGTGAAAGGTCCTTCAGTGGATCAGGGAGAGGCAATGCAGCAGTTGTTGCGATGTCTGGGGTCCAGGTCCTGCCGCTCGGTGGTGGTGTACTGGTGGATGGTGGGAGGTCCTGGATTCCTGGCACTGGTTGCAGTCCAAACGCAGACAGGTGTAAATGGCCTTGCCTTTGGCGCACTGGCAGCATGCCTGCGGCATGCGCACTGCACCCGTCCACTGCGCAGCCGCACTGCGGCATCCATTAAGTAGGTCCTGGGGAGAAAGGGGCACTGGGAGGTGGGCTCGTAGCAGTAACGGTGGGAAAGAAGCGGTGTGGGTGAACTAACTAATACAAAATGGAAAAGCTGACTAACCTAAAGGGAATGAAGCATAAGAAATTATTACTCAGAGAAAAAAAATAATGCATGTGAACTTAATGGGGAAACAATAATTGGAGTCATCAGACAGAACGGGCAGAGCGCCCACTTTACAAGCACACGATGGTCAAAACCAGGGGGCAGGAACAGTAACAGGCAGAGCGGGCAGAGCACCCGCTTTACAGGGCGAAGGGCTCATCACAGGCAACCCTGAACAAGGTGGCAAATGGCAATTCGCTACCAGAAGGCAGGGGTGACCAGAGGTTTCATGGGAGATGGCACAGGACTGGCACAGGACCTGCTCTTTTTTGAGAAAAAAATATCAGTTTTGAAATGAAACGTTGAGTTTGTGTTCGTTTCAAAATTCGCTCACATTTATTGTGTGACTCTCTATACTCAGAAATAATTGCACACTGCATTTCAGTCAGAGGTAAATAGAATTATTTATTCATTATTATTTTTGAGTTTTATATAGCGCTAGCTAGACACAAAGGTATCAGAGCGCTTTACATGTTCTGTGAATATGTTTACTTGAATTACGTGTGGAGATTCGTAAGGGTTGAAATAGTTATAAAAGAGTGCAGAAACCATACATCATTATGGTATTAATAAGTAGTCACAAAAAGTATAAAACAGGACAGCATTAAGCAAATATTGATGAGACAAATGAGAGACTGAATGAGTCAAACGACTGCCTCGATGGGTCTAGTAAATGAGGGTAGGGTCTTTGAGACCCGTAGATAGGTTTGTGCATGTATTGAAGTAGTTGTCGAGAAGTAGAGATTTGAGGTACCGTTTGAAGCAGGAGAAGGAGGGATTGCAGATGAGACCTTTGGGGGGGCTAGTCCCAAATCCTAGGAGCATTTCCTGAGAAAGAGCATGCCTGGGAGAATATCTTCTTCAGATTAGGAAGTATGAGAAGAAGAGAGTTGGAGCTTTGCAGAGTCTAGCTTCTTTCTGCTCATCAAATTTTGGTTTCTAGGTATTTGGGATTTTTTGTATGAAGGGCTTTGTGAGTGATACAAACTGTTTTGAAGATGCATTTTCCTTCAGTAAGAAGCAAATTGAGTCTCAAGAGGCAGGTGAGCTGTGATCAAACCGTTTGATTCCTGAGAGGTGCCAGGCAGCAGAATTGAGGACTGCTCTTAGGGGGGCAAGGTGACTTTTTGAAGTTCCTGTGAAGATGGCATTTCCGTAATCAATTTCTAGAGGACTAGTGATTGCACTACTATCTTAACATCATCAGGGGGAGAAACGAGTTGATTTTGTTGAGATGTTTTAGTGTGTAGAGCTCTCCTTTGGCTGAGTTGTTGATGTGCTCCTTCATTGAAATATTTTTGTCCAGGGTGATACCCAAGGACTTAACAGAGTTAAAAAATTAGCGAGAACATTTCAGAGGGTCTATATTCTTGAGCCACTCTTGTATTGGTAAGGCTTTGTTTTTTGGGAGAGGAGTAGTAGTTCAGTTTGGTTGGGGATGAGCTTTATGTGGTTGTTGTTTAGCCATGTTTTAATACATAATAAGAAGAATAAAATGGCACTTTTCAAGAACATTGCCATCACAAATCAAGGCACTCATTTAAACATTCCCCCCCCCCCACCTTAAGTGGCATCTTGTGATCTTTATTTATTTATTTATTTATTTATTTATTTATTTATGCTATTTTTAAAGCGCTACAATTAGAAAGTGGTAGGGCGAAATACCTGCCAAGTGTTAACACCATTTCTTTCAAAATTTGCCTCACTTATACTCACACGCTCTCACATTTACTCGCTCCCCCTCACTCACTCTAACTCACATTCTCTCACATTCTCATTCTCACTAAGACTCACTCCCACTCACTGTTACTTGCACACAAACATACTCATAATTACTGGTTTTCATGATCTCTTACAAACACACCTACACGTCACTCACCTTTTCACATTCATTGACTCTGGGTCCTCGTGCAACTGCACCTGCTTCACCAAAGAAAACTACATCCCTGACTCCCTTCCACTCCCTCTCACAATCTCCAATCACTCACTCCTAATGCATTTACACTCCTTCACTCACTCCTTCTTTCTCACTTTCACTTACTCATACACACTCAAACTCAGATTCTCACTCACTTTCACTATTGTTGACACTTACAGACACACTCACAAACACATACCTACATGACCTAAACAGAGAAACAATATTTTACTTACCTTGCTTCCTTTGAAGCAGAGCGTAATCTGGTGCTGGACACTGAAACCACCAAGCCATGAGTGCCAATGAGGAGCCAACCAGAACAGTGGTAGAAACGGGAAAACAAACCTCAAGACATCTCCCAACTTCTTTATAGGACTGGAAGCAGCCCTGTAAGAAGATGGGACAGAGCTGGGGATCTTGCCACTGCTGCTCTATGTGGCTTCTCATTTGCCTCATGGATGCACTGACGGGCACTCTGAGACAGCCACATTTAAGCATATATACTGTGCTGCCTGTGGCATGTGCAGTATATCTGCTAAATAAAATGCATTGTGCCTGTATGAAGGAATCATAGTTGAACTACACCCCTCAGGCATGCTCAATCCAGACATCTGCAGCTGGATCGTGCCTCACCCTCTCAGCCCCCTCCTCCTATCCCTCCTTCTGTCATCACGAGCCTGGAGACGAGGCCGGGAGGGTAGACCTGCACATTGGCAGTGTTCAAGAAAACATGAAAGTTGTGTTTTGACGCACACTACTAAATCAAATAATTTACAGTGTCAGATTTTGGAGAGACAAAGGGCCAAATGTGGGGCTTCACAGGAGGCAGGGGGCTACTCCATGGAGTCCTTGATAAGTAGCTGCACTGCCCACCTGGAGAGTAGTCATAGATTCACATATGTACACTGCAGTTATGCATGCTTTCTTGGTCATTTTCAGAGAGAACACATTCACTATGACCCACAAGCCTGCCTTATATAGGGACATGTAGTTGACATCCAACGGAGATGTAGGCAGAGGCACTGATAAAGAAAAAACAACACACATCTTTAAACCTTGGACCCATTGGTGTTCTGCTCCTGCCCCTGCTATTTCTAACGCCAGGGGTCGCAAGGACAGGGAGAGGGACTGCAAAGGGCAAGCCAGGGATGGCAGCTGCTACTCCTGGTTACCTCAAGTTAATATCCACGGCAGCACCCACCCACTGGACTTCCAGTATTAGGACACAAACAGAGCTCTACCATACTCTTCAATATTGATCTGCAATACCCATCCACTGCTCCACCAGTACTGGAGGTCACCAACAGGTGTACAGTGCACCTCAATCCTGGCTTGCGACACTCCATCCTATCCTATTACTCATTTGAATCACAAACACAGATCAAGCAAACTTGACCTGCAGTACCTTCACAATGCTTTTGCAGTACTGGGGCAGACAAGCAATACACCCTACTCGCAACATTAAACTGGCCTTTAAAGCAGTCTGGCACTGCCAGGTGGACCAGCCTGAAAGTATCAGTTTGTGGGCCATATTATTTTCCCATGAGCAGGTACAGGATACAAATTAGCTCACGCATGCTTTAAAGCCACCCCATCTGGCATTGCCGGACTGCCGCATAGTAAATATCTTTTCAGGGCTACTCATGTGGGTGGCGCAATCAGTGCTGCAGGCCCACTATTAGCATTTGATTTACAGGCCCTGGCACACTCAGTGCACTTTACTAGGGGCTTACCAGTAAATCAAATATGCCAATCATGGAAACACCAATCCATAACACAATTTACACAGAGAACATATGCACTTTAGCACTGAATAGCAGTGGTAAAGTGCCCAGAGTCCTAAAACCAACAAAAACAGGTCCGGAAAAAATAGGAGGAAGAAGCAAAAGGTTTGGGGAAAACCCTGCAAAAAGGGTTATTTCCAACAATTCCCCATCATTCATCTGCACAGGAAGTGACATCACTGGATTTCCCACCAGCCCTCTGCACATAAAATGAAATCATTGGCTTTCCCATCATCCATCTAAACAGAAAAGTGACAACACTGGATTTTCACCCAAATCGTCTACAAACAAAGAAGCAGGACTTCATTTCACACTGCTTATCTGCACAGGAAGGGACATCACTGGATTCCTCATCATCCATAAGCACAGGAAGTGACATCACTAAAACCATCTTAAAAAGAAGAAGATTGAGGTCTTCATTTCACATCGTCCCTCTGCACAGGAAGTGACATTGCTGGATTTCCCATCAACCCTTTTTGCAGGAAGTGACATCACTTGATTGCCCATCATTCATCTGCACAGGAAGTGACATTACTCGATTTTTCATGATCCATTTCCACAGGAAGTCACATCACTGGTTTCCCACACGCAGTACCCTGCACTCCTCCTACATCACAGAACCTACTGAATGGCGTCTGCACCCATCCGCACCTGGGTTGCACCCAGTGCCAATAACTCTGGTTCTTTCCCTACCTGCCGATACCCTGGTGTGCTCCTCCATGCTCTTAACCCCGGCAGCTGCTCACCGCACTGCTGCCACACCACACAACATGGAAGGAGCATTAGCATGTGCCTACTTCACGTTCTAATGCACTACCCTGTGGAAAGTAGGCCTCAGCTAGGCCTACCAGTGCAAGGGGTTCGCCCTTCTCTGCACAGAGTCCTCAGACTATTAGAAAGAAGTTGGCACAGAAACTGAAATAGAAAATACAGAGTTTAATACCTCATGAGGTGGAACCACATTCACCCAGCACCCTGTGGTGCTGAATGAAGGTAGCACACAGAGTAGAAGAACCATGGGTCTTTTATACCCACACAGGGGCTCAGAAAAAGGGCGGTGCAAGCATACATGAGAAGAGTTACATACATAGATGGTCATACAGAAAGGCACAATCAACAGTAAAGGAGGAGCTAGCAGTTGCTGACTCCGGTAGAAACAACCTGATAGTTACAGACTAAAAACAGATGCATGGACAGTTAGATATTCCTGCGCATGTGCAGGGTAGCAGAGTCTAAGTATAGCCAGTCCTTTAAACAAAGCACAAGGGAAGACAAAATGGCTGCCAGAAATACAAAATGGATTCCACAAAATGTACAGGATAGCCTCTAAATACCAGATGGATTCTGCTAACGCTAATTTAATCGCAGCCAATTTACGACAGACGACCCTTTTAGCGTTAGCTGAAGACATCTCCCATAATCCAGTAGGAAAAATGAAAAATATGCATATTAATTTGTAATAACATTTTTTTTTTTTCATAAATATCCTAATTCATTGCTTGGTTGGCATTTCTCATTCTAAATATTGTTAAGTGAGTATGTATAAGGTATAAACAGAAGTACAAAGGGAACAGAGAATTGGGTCATACAGATAGCAGGAGAGAGTAATTACTATTATCAGAAACAGAATTATTAGCTTTCTAGTCCTAAGCAAATCCTAGAACCATCCGGTAAAAACATTTTCAAGGCTCCTATGCACTTCAGTTACCATCAATTTCAACTTCAAAAACATTTTCGCTAGACTTTTCCAGTGTTTCCTTTATGAAGGCTAGAGTATCTATCATTATACCCAATACAAACATTAAAGCAGTCAGACATATTATTTACAAAAATGATCCTGGATCCAGAGGACCAGGAGGACTACACAGGACCATGAGAATTAGGACGAAGAGCTGCAAAGGGTTGCTCCTCCTCAAAAATGGGACGATCAATGGGGTACATTTTCAACAAAAAGAAAAAGAAGTCCTTGGGAAATTAAAGCCGCTGTACAACCAACCAGAGGGGAGTCTTCTCCCTGTGTCCGTTTGAGCCTCACAGGCAGGCTCTTGTTGTTCCCACGGTGGAGCTGCACAACTCGCAACTCGGGAATCATGGCCTAGTTTCAAGGGAAAAGTTTCTTCTTTCAGGATAGGGCAATCACCCACCAGGGCAAATGCTCTCATCGATCCTGTCCAGTGTCTCCGGCAGTGCACCAGTTTTCTTCATTTCAATCTAACAGGCACCAGAGACACAGCACCTGTACCCTGAACTCAAGTCCTTCCCTAACTCCTGTATTGCTCTGCTGGCACACTGCTCTTTCGTTGGGGCCATAGATTGCATTCAGTGTGCCCAGGTATCTCTTGACCAACAAAGGTGAAAACTTTACAGCCACTTTGGGACCAGGATTCCGAGGCCTGATGCTAGGATCTCTGAAGCAACCCTTGTTTCAAAGGGGGTTACCTCAAGCAAAAACTTTCTCGCCTTCCTGGTCGGTCTGTGACTCTCGGCTGGGCATCAAAAGCTTGATCCACGATTTCTCCTTTCTGATTTGTGACCCCGTCTTTCGCCCAAGATTGTAGCAGGGGTACACTCATCTCAATGCTTCCGGCCTTCTACCTTCACTGAGGTCCTGGTTGCCAGCAATGCCTGTGCTGGTTACCTTCACTTTGACTTCAAGCTCTGACTGGTGTTGACTCCTCAAGCTAGATCTGATGTCCACGCCCCTCTGGCAATGGTTGTAAAGCAGCAAATATCTATTGGTGGACAGAACAAAAGGTCTTTAGACAAGGCACAGAAATAATCTATCAACAGAGAGGATAGTCTCAGAATACTTCCTAGTCTAGGGACGCCCCATATATTAACAAGGCACCCTGGAACCACTTTCATATATGTGAGAGTAAATAAAACAACAGCCTGAACCTATTGGCAAGTATAAAAGGAACTCTTTAGTGAACTGACAAGAGTAATACGTCACCCAATCCCAAGTAGTCAAGGAAGTCTGTGTTCATTTCTAAAGACCCTCAAGAAAAAGGAAATGTTATACTCATAAACTTTGCATTACTTGTACAGGACTGCAGACACTTCTAAAATGATTTTTCTTAATAAAAGCACCTACATTGTATACTCAGGACCATGCTCTCATGGTTTAGGAGCAACAGAAAAATCTAACACTGCTAATTTAACAACGATTCTTATTACATAAAGAACTAAAAACTTCAACATAATGGGTACACGTTCTCCAGTGGAACATCTTGTGACTGACAGACTCCTATAAAACAATATTTTCCTCAAAAATGTTTGCTAAGGATCACATAGACCTCTTCCCTGCATTCTACTTTTTCACAATCCAAACTATGCAACATTAGTTCTAGTAAGGACTGTCAGTTTATTTACACAGACTAGCTAATAAAAACTAGCAATGCCCTTGCAAAACTGTATATAGCATGAGAATAACAAACAATAGTGGTGTTATCACCTGAGAATTTTCAAACAAAAACTACCCACAGCTAGTTCCCCTTAACGATGAAATAAGGAAGCAGCAATCTAGACTACTCATCCTCTCATAATTCCATCAGAGAGGATGGGTAGTAACATAGCAAAATATATTTATTTGTTTTATTAATGCTAATAATGTTTAAAACAATATTACTGAATAGCCAATTAAATGTCTCATGGTTATTTCACAGACAGTTTAGACAGGCTCGAAAGAAATTAAGAAAAAGAGAGAGAACACATAAATTTGCCTACCCTTAATTTGTAGAGGAGCTAGCCTCCTCTCCCAAGTTTTGACAGTAAGAAACCTGTACCAGGTTTCATTCTGTCAACACTATCAACCCCAATTTGTAGCAACTGGGCATAAACAAACTCTGAGGAGCTAAATAGCACATTTCAGCTAGCCAAAGAACATATTCCTTTAGCAAATGTACTAGTGCAACATGAGGCCGCATGAATTCAAACTAAATCCCATTGCTTCCTGAATGCAGCCCTAAAAGCATTGGTACCATATATATATGGCAGAGCCATTGTCTTTTAAAGAGAGGTCACATATACTATGTTCATTGAGTGCACACAAAAGCTTGCTTTTGCCAAAAAAAGGTAAGCAAAAACCTCTTTCTTCCCCTGCGATTTCGTCTTTCAAATATCGAAATGTCAAAGCTCATGTGAAGCCGTGCCCTGCCAGGCTTCTAAATGTAGGAGTTCGGCCTTTAACCTATGCAGCTGTTCCATCTTGTATGCAAGGTTGTCATGCGGTGCTCCCAAGTCAAAGTGACCCTAGAGACCGAAGGTAGAACAGCAAAACCCACTCTAATGTGTGTCCACCAGCAATTTCAGAGGTAAGCTTAATAACTTCTGCCAGTTTTTGTACATAGGTATATTTAAAATCAGTGTGCTGAGCGGTTGAACAATATAGATGTCAGCTTATGAAGTCTTATGCTTACATATGTGCATTTACTTGAGCCTAAGGCAGTTGAAAAGCTGCTCTGACTGGAGAAATCTCATTTAAATAGTGAATTTTTACTCAATTTCGACTTTGATTTTTAGGGCACTTAAAAATTAATATCCTACAATGTTGTTTCATAATAGTCATCCTCAGAATGTCCTCTACATATCCCAGAGATGTGGCATCAGAAATGCATAATGTATGCCCTTATAAAAATGAGTTTTGTACGCCTGGATAAAGTGACATTTTCACATGTAATTGACCCCCTATTGCTGTATAGCATGGCTTAAATTCAATTTGGATGCTAGGAGGTCACAGCATCATGATTCAGGCATTATGAATATTAAAAAACGATTTCTTTTTTGCACCTATTTGAAAGAACATTTTTAATATAATCAAAATATATATATTTTTTTAATAAGTCTAATCATTTTGATGAGTCCACATATGAAAAGTGAGTTGCATCCCTTGCCTATCATATGTAAACGCAATCATTCACAGCCCTAAGAACAGAAACTTAACTTGAAAGTCTGCGCCACTTTTAAAAGACAGTCATTATTATTTAACATCAAAAACCACTCTTATCCTTATTTAAAAAGGCATTAACAAAAGAAATCCCTACTTTCAATCTGTCCTCTGTTTATCAAAAATAATGAAACTATATTTCTAACTTTTAAAACAGCAGTCTGAAATGCCGCATTTTACACCGTGTTTGACTTTAGCTGTTCTCTGTGGCCGGAGTCCGCAGAGAATAGAAATAGTCTTGCTGACACAGCTGTTTGACACGTAAAGGCGTCGAATTCACACGCCTTTCAAGTCAACCTTTCAAGCCAACACAACTCTGTCGTTCTGTATAATGTGAATGCCTTTGAATACCCTATACAAAAGGATAAATACTGTGACATTTTGTATCTGAATTTAATCTATTTATAAAACACACAATTTTTTTTATTTTTTTTTATTTTTTTATTTTTAGCCTGCTTAATTTGTCAGGCTTAAAATCAATAACTGATTTTCTTGCCTTACTCACCACCATCTGACAGTAGGTCATCTTTATGATGACCAGCTGTCAGCTGAACTGACTGTGTCGCTTCTGACACACAGGTCATCTTAATTTTAACTTTCTAAAGGTAAAACTCTTATCTGATAGTCCATGTTAGCTTTGCGCCACAATTTCCACTGAGAAAATTAATTCTCAATGGGAAAATCGTTTTTATATAGGCATATAGCCCTTAAAATTTCAAGCAAGAGCATCATTTTACTTTTTGTCTAGGATTAATGCAACAGTTTAAAAAAAATAAAAACAGTTTTCTATAGAAAGTCTAACTGGTCTTTGCACAAAATAGGGCCGAGGAAGGCTCCTTGAGTTTCGTTCCTCAGCTGCCCTGTCTTATCAGAGAAGCTAAAAATAGCCCCTCAGCGACGAACCGGGCCACAGCGAGTGCTCCTGGCCCCCACCTCTCTCCAAGGCTGTCCTGCTGTAAGCATTACACATTTTCATGTCAGAGAAGCTTTCTAAGCAGTGATTTCACCTCCTGGTTCAGTCGCTCCTATTTCTAGCCCCCACCTTACAGGCTGCAAGGTCAAAATCTGCCTCGCACAGCCCTGAAGCTGTCAAAGACAAAAAGCCTTCCTAATTTTATCTAAACTGCAATAATTTGCCCTATGGAAAAATTTATTTTGATATACAATTTCTTTTCAGGGGTCATAAGTTTATTTTCAATTCTCAGATTAGCAGGTTCAGCTTAAATTAGAACCTACAACCCTGTGGACCCAACACATTGGCTCACTGAACCACCAAGAACACAAAGCTGCATAGGAACAATTTGCAAAGTCGAAATACCCACAATTTTTGCAAGCTAAACTTTTAACCGGTCCCTAATTACTATTCATTAATACTTTTGTACATTAAGGGTGTCATCAAATCACAGGGGTTGCTCTTTCTCTAGCTACACCCCTCTCAATTTCCTTTTGCGACTTATTGATGGTGATGAGACCAAATTAAATTTACTCCTTAACAATTTCACTTCTCAGAATTCTTTCACATATTCACAGTCATTCAATCACACGCTTTTCCCAGTGCTAGCAACATCCAAAACACAATTTACCACACCATAACATTTAAACACACATTTAACCCACAGATCAACACTTAAGACAGAAACAAAAGACAGCCCACAGACTGTACTTAAACCAAACCATTTGTAAATACTAGTTGCAAGTCATATTCACCAGATTTTCCTGGCAGAACACCAGAAAAACGCTCTGCATCTCATCACTTATGAATGTTACTAAGTGCACAGACCAGGATCCTTTTATATACATATTTAGTTCCTCGGGGTACTAGTCACCACTTACAAGTATTTTTATTCCATAATGCGCTGTACATTATAGAAGAAAGACCATACTTAATATACATATCCCTATTAGGCGTCCCCTCCGGGGGGGGGGGGGGGGGGGGCGGTTGTGCTTAATCAAGTCTCATTTTGGTACCATTCCAAAAGCAACACATCCTTTGAAGTGTGCTAAAGACAGGCATGCCAAACATAGTGCAGAATATGCAATATTATAATCAAAGTACACTTAAGGTACCTTTAGTACGATGTGCCGTTCAAATCAATTCAGTTAGAGAAAATTCTCCTCATTACCTGCCTATGTGAATTGCAAGTCACATATGTCAAAACAAACCAAGTTGGCCAACACAAAATATACCATATTCAAAGCCACAGTAAGCGTTACTAAACTACCTTACCAATCACAGGCATCAAAACCAACAGCAAGCGCCGCAGAAGGACACTTACCAATCACTTGGTGTCCAGATTCATCCTGCCAAGTTCTAAAATCGACCAAATGGTCACTGCACGGTGAATCAACAGAAGAGATCTCAGTCGAGGACCGGTGCCACCTGGATGGTCAGATCAGAAAGAAAGGAAAAGCCGCCGTGGATGCCAAGACTTGGGTCTTATCTGGCAGTGATCACGTCCAGAGCGAGATTCCAATCCTTCCTCGCGACCAATCCTTTGGGCATCCGAGTCACCAATGAGTCCCAAGTTGAGGCGCCAATTGTGGAAAGTAGGCCTCAGCTAGGCCTACCAGTGCAAGGGGTTCGCCCTTCTCTGCACAGAGTCCTCAGACTATTAGAAAGAAGTTGGCACAGAAACTGAAATAGAAAATACAGAGTTTAATACCTCATGAGGTGGAACCACATTCACCCAGCACCCTGTGGTGCTGAATGAAGGTAGCACACAGAGTAGAAGAACCATGGGTCTTTTATACCCACACAGGGGCTCAGAAAAAGGGCGGTGCAAGCATACATGAGAAGAGTTACATACATAGATGGTCATACAGAAATACACAATCAACAGTAAAGGAGGAGCTAGCAGTTGCTGACTCCGGTAGAAACAACCTGATAGTTACAGACTAAAAACAGATGCATGGACAGTTAGATATTCCTGCGCATGTGCAGGGTAGCAGAGTCTAAGTATAGCCAGTCCTTTAAACAGAGCACAAGGGAAGACAAAATGGCTGCCAGAAATACAAAATGGATTCCACAAAATGTACAGGATAGCCCCTAAATACCAGATGGATTCTGCTAATGCTAATTTAATCGCAGCCAATTTACGACAACCCCACACCCTACTCCCACCACTCACACAACAACAGCACCCAGCACCCCGCTCACTCCCACTCAAACAAACCAGAAACCCATTCCCACATAGCAAACACCACTCAAACAATCTCAGAAGAGAATTGGGCTTTTGCGCTCTTTGAACACCGGCCTGAGCACACCAGCAACTTGATGAAAGCCATCTAAAACCTCAACAGCTGGATCACTGCATACACTAGCTCCCCACAAGTGCAAATCAGCAGTGAAAGCCTGACCACAGGCCAGCTTGTGCACAGAGAAACTCAGGATGATGAAACAACACTACAAGAAAGCGGAGCACAAAAGGAGAACAAGTCGAGACACCGCAGATAAAGATATCTTCAAATCAGCTCTAACACCATCAGATAGAGCACAGTTCTTTCAGATCGCATCAACACCAGCACTAATAGCACCAAGTAAATCTTTGCCAACATCCAAAATTTCTTCACCCCACCTGCTGCTTCAAGCAACACTACCTCTTCACTAGACATTTGCAACAAACTCTCAGAATTCTTCTGTAACAAAATCACCTCCATATACAGCAACTTCAACCCTCAACCAGACTGCGTCTCTGTCTCAACTCAACTTCCCACCATGTGCAATGAAAGAACCCTGACCTCGTGGCATGCCATCACCACCCCTCAAAATTGCTGCTTCCATGAAGAACAACCACTTGGTGGCTTCATCTGACCCTTGCCCACACCATGCCTTCACTGAAGGACTCCTACTGATCAACGAAGCACTAACACCCATCATCAATGCCTCCATCGACTTAGCCACATTCCTGGACACCTGGAAACATGCATCCGTCATGCTCCTACTCAAGAAACCATCCACTAACCGAGCCACGTTTTCCAACTACTGACCCATTTCCCTCCTACCATACCTGACAAAAGTCTTAGCGAAACTAATCAACTGACACCCCACTGACCACCTCAGCAACCACCAGCTCTTCGATGCCATGTAGTCCAGATTCAGGCCCAACCACAGAAACAAATCATCACCGCCACAGAAGGCATCCACATGATCCTTGACAGAGGCCTGGGCCTCACTGCAGCTTTTGACATGGTCTCACACCCAATCCTCAACAGTCAACTGCAAGATATTGGCTCCCATGGACTTGCTCTCCGCTGGAACTGCTCCTTATTAATGGATAGAACACAAGCTGTCAGCCTGGCCCCTTTCTCTTCGGTAGCCCACAAACTCATCTGCAGAGTGCCCCAAGGCTCATTGTTCAGAACCAACCTCTTCAACACATACATGATCCCTCTGGTCTACATCGCCCACACACATGACATTAACATCCTCTCCTATGCAGATGACGTGCAACTCATGTTCACCCTTTCGGACAAGACCCCCAACACAAGAAATAAGTTCACTGCCTGCATGACCAAAGTCGCTAACTGGATGAAAGCCAACTGTGTCAAGCTCAACGCCGAGAAGACAGAAGTAGTGTTCTTCGCAAGAACACCTCATCATGGGACTCAAACTGGTGGGTGGCCAAACTCGTACCCGCACCCAAAACCCACACCATGAACTTTGAAATAATCATCGACAACAAACTTAACATTAGCGCACAAGTCAACACTATCACTGCATTGTGCTTCTGCACCATGAAGATGCTAAGGAAGCTCTTCAAATGGCTCCCGAGCAACGCTAGAAAAACTGTTACTCATACCCTAATCACCAGCAAAATGGAATATAGGAATGTCTTTTTCACCGGGATCACCAAGCAACTAACTAGAAGACTACAAACCATAAAGAACTTGGCAGCCAGACTCGCCCTCAACCTCTCAGAGAACACACTTCACACCACACCTGAGGGAACGACACTGGCTCCCGATACGCAAATGAACTCAATTAAAACTCTTCACACACACACATTCAGTGCATTACACAACTCAGGCCCCACCTACCTGAACAGTCTCATCCCCTTCGACCAACCACATAGACAACTATGCTTCACTAGACTCCTGCTCTCACACATACCATGCTTATACAGAACCAGATCAGGAAGATAGGCATTTTCTCAACTTGCTCCTAAAGCATGGAGCGAACTATAAAGCTGCACATCAAAGTCTCCTCCTCTCTTCTTGAACTCGACAAGAAGCTGAAGACCTGGGTATTTAATTAACCATTCTATCATCGACAGGGCTGGACATGTAACCCTAGGTACATGCAGTACCACTTTACTTAGGACATACAGGTAAATTAAATGTGCCAATTTATTGTAAGCCAATTCCACCATGTTTAAGGGCGAGAGCACAAGCTCTTGAGCAATATTTAGCAGTGGTAAAGTGCATAGAGTCCGAAAAGCCAACAAAAATGGGTTAAGAGGGGGGAGGAGCCTAGCACGCAACCAAGATGGCCGCGTAGGTGCGAGGCTTCCGAGGACCTCCGCAACCTCCTACGTTTATCCTGTCTTCATCCTGAATCGGTTGAGGGGACTGTGTCAGTGAACCTGAGCCGAGGTGGTACCCGTTTTCCGTTTTTGAATCGGACCCCGGGTGCCGTGATGAGCACCGACTGAAGTTTGCGGCCTGCTCCTTTCCTGACCCCGGACTGGAGTTTGGGGGTGATCCAGTGGAGAAGTGAATAACAACGGCGGGACGAGCCTGGCGAGTCGCGTACCCCACACTTTCACTTTCGCTTTTGAGTCCCCTTGCCGTCACCGCGAGTGGGATCACGGCGCTTCTTTGTGTGGTGGTTGCCTCACTGGGGGATCCTGCCTGCCTGCGGGGACCTGCTCTTGAGGTGACCTCCGGGGTCCTCGGCCTCGATTGCTCGTTCTCCGCTGCATGACTCGTGGGGGTGCGAGATACAAGACGATGGCCATGAAGCAGGATGGAGATCGGCTGAAGGCCAAATCGACCCGGCGTGGCGCCGCACTTCAAGTCAACATCATGGATCGCTACACCCTACCAAAAGGTTCTCCCGGCGGGTCGCATAAGTCTTCCGAGTGCCCTCCGGATGCCCCGGATTTGCCGACGGATCTGACTTTGCAGGACGTCATGGGCGCCATAGCTGAGATGAAGACCTCGGTGGGTCAACAATTCGACACCCTGGCGCACAAACTCGACGCGGTCCTCATCGATGTCAACCTTGTTAGAGCGGATCTATCCAAGACAAATGACCGGGTTGACTCTTTGGCCCATACCGCGTCGGGCCTCACGACTGAGGTGGCGGCCCTCCAGACGGAGGTGCGCCGGCAGGCCAGTGCGCTCACGGATCGGCGACTGGAGGACTCCGAGAGCAGGGCCCGGAGAAATAACATTCGCATTATCGGGGTGCCTGAGGGACTGGAGGATTCGGCGGCGGGTCTCTTTGTGGAGGATCTGATTTCTACTCATCTCCAGCCCCGAGGACTGAGTAAATTCCTTGCGGTGGAAAGGGCCCATAGAGTTCCTGGCGGCAAGCCGAAGGTCGGGGCTCCCCCACGGCCTCTCATTGCCCGTATCTTCAACTTTCGGGACAGGGATGCGATTCTACAAGCTTCCAGACTGCGGGGGCCGCTTAAGCTGGAGAACATGGAGGTGAACTTTTATCCTGATTTCACGCAGGCGGTCCAGAAGCAGAGACTGAGTTTCATGGGCGTCAAGCGGCGGCTTCGAGATATGAACTTAAAATACGCAATGCTTTTCCCGGCCAGGCTGCGTGTGGAGTCTGATGGACGCACTCACTTTTTTGACCTTCCTGAGATGGCCGGGGACTGGTTGGACACTTTGTCTGGGGGACATGATCGGGATGGGATGGGGGCAGCGGGAGGAGAGTGCCCACCGGACCGGGTATGAGGTACTGACACTGGGGCTCATTCCTGATGATGCCACTTTTCGGCCAAGCTCAGGGTTTTTTGACTGTTGTGTCTCGTTCCCCCTCCATTGGAGGTTGTGCGGTGTCTCGAGGGGGTTCTCTTTCCTCCTCTAGGGGGTCTTTGTAGTTTAGTTCACACAGGGGCGACAGGTACACTGCAAGTTGGGGGGGCTGTCTGGGCTCATGCAGGGGTGCAGGGAGGGGGGAGTTTTGTTTGGGATGTTGGGTTGGGGTTGGGTATTGTTTGTTTGTACCACAAGGCAGAAGTATTGTTGTGCTATATCTAAAGTGCTCTCTGGGGGGAGACTGCTCGGTTTTGGCTGTGATGGGGGGTAGGGGACTGAGACTTCTGTCCTGGAATGTTAATGGATTGGGGGACAGGATAAAACGGGGGGTGGTCCTGCAGTTCTTAAAACGGATTTCACCTGATATTGTATTTCTGCAGGAAACACACCTTATTGGCAATTCCTTTCGTGCCATGAACAGGCGGGGCTATCGCCTTGTAGCCCATTCGGGCTTCACCTCTGGTTCGAGGGGTGTGGGCATTATGGTTAAAACCTCACTCCCGTTGGAGGTTGATGAGGTGCTCCATGATGATAGGGGACGGTATTCGGCTCTAGTGGGCAGATTGGAGGGTAAAGTGATTGTTTTGGTTTCTGTTTATGTCCCGCCGGGGTTGCAGACGACTACTTTCGCTGATTTGGGGCGCCTTCTTCTTGGACTGCCGGAGGGGACTCTAGTGGTTGGGGGGATTTTAATGCTGTAATTTCTGGAACTGTGGATCGTCACCCACCCAGGGATCTCCCCCGCGCCCAAGCCTGGTTGTCTGGCCTCTTGGATACCCTGGGACTGGTGGATTGTTGGCGGCTGAAACACCCTACGCAGGTACAATACACCTTTCATTCCTGGGCTCATGGCAGTCTTTCGAGGCTTGACTATGTTCTGATGCCAGCGGCACAGGCGGGGAGGGTTGGGGAGGTGCGACATCTAGCTCGGGGTATTTCTGACCACTCCCCGCTCTTGTTGCACTTCGACATTGTCCCGAGGGGGGAAGGGAGGGTGGTCCCGATCAACCCCTGGTACCTGCGTAACCCCACAATCCGCGCAGATTTGGTTAAATCCCTTGAGCAATATTTTTGAGATAATGTGGGATCTGTGTCGTCTGCTGTTTCTCTGTGGGAGGCGTTCAAGACGGTAATCCGGGGGAGGCCCTATCCCTCATTTCCCATTCCAGGAGGCGCGAGCGGGAGGAGGTGACCCGTATCGAATCTGAGATAACTGAGTTGGAGGGTGATCTGGATTGTGGTGTCACAGACGACAAACTGCATGCTCTCAGACTCAAACAAGCGGACTACAAGGCCCTAGTTCCAGAGGCGGCCAGGGGCCTGAGTAGAGAGCAACAGGGGCAACTGTATGATGTGGGTGATAAGGCTGGTAAACTGATTGCGTGGCTGGATAAAAAGGAGAGAGCGAGTCGAGTTGTCCCGTCGGTTGAGAGACTGGATGGTGTGTGTGTCACTGAGCCAGAGGAAATTGTTGATTGCTTTGCTGAGTATTTTCGCGGGGTGTACTCCCCGGTATCTTCCCGCTCGGAAGAGGATTCCCACGCCCTGCTTAAAGATATTGCGCTGCCTTCCCTTTCGGAGGAGGATAAATTGTTGATGGACGCGGCTCCGACATCTGAGGAGATTGCCCTCGCCATACGTTCGGTCGCCTCTGGCAAGGCCATGGGTCCTAATGGCCTTCCCATCGAATTGTACAAATTGCGGCCGGATACACTGGCTCCGCATCTCCGTGATATGTTCCTCGCGGCCCGTTCGGCGGGTACCCTCCCGCTGGACCAGCGTCTTGCCACTATTGTGGTCATTCACAAGGAGGGAAGGCCGCGGGATCGGGTCACGTCTTACAGGCCCATTTTGTTGTTGAATGCGGAGCCGAAAATTCTGGCCAAGGTGCTGGCTAATCGGCTGGTCAGCGTGGTGTGCGATCTGATCCATCAGGACCAGTCCGGCTTTGTCCCTCATCGCAACACCGCGCTTAACCTGCGGCGTCTGCATGGGGTGCTCGCGAGGGTCCCGTTCATACGTGAGCCAGCCATTTTGGCGTCCTTGGACGCCACTATGGCGTTCGACACGCTCGAGTGGCCGTATATCTGGGCGACGCTGGCGAAGTTTGGGTTTGGCCCGGGATTCATTGGCTGGGTGAAATTGTTGTATTCCGGACTGCTGGCGCGGGTGGTGGTGAATGGTAGAGTATCGGCTCCTTTTGAATTGGGCAGGGGCACACGGCAGGGCTGCCCGCTGTCGCCGCTCCTCTTTGCGCTCGCCTTGGAGCCCCTGGCGGAGTGGCTGCGGTGGCACCCTTCGATTCGTGGTCTCCGATGGACTCCTGAGTATGAGGATCGCGTTTCCCTTTACGCGGACGATATTCTTTTGTACCTTGCTTCCCCGCGTGAATCGTTGATTGTGTTGGTGGATGTATTGTGTTCATTTGGCCCCAACTCCGGCCTAGTCATCAACTGGGCTAAATCCTGTGTATATGTCCTCTCAGGGGAGGCTCCTATCCTTCCGCGGGGTTGTCCTATCCAGGTTGCTCCGCAGGGATTTAAGTATCTGGGAATCTTTATTACCCTGGACTCTGCGGCCCGATATAAACAGAACCTACTCCCCCCCTCCAGCGCCTTAAGGAGGATGTGGCGCGTTGGAGGCGCTTGCCGCTCTCGCCGCTCGGCCGTGCGGCGCTGTTTAAGATGATGTCGTTGCCACGTTTTTTATACGCTCTACAAAACACGATGGACGTCGTCCCGGCTGGCTACTTTCGGGAGGTGGAGGGTCTGCAGCGCCAACTGTTTTGGGGTGGGAGGCCGCGTATCGCCCTCGCGAAGCTGACGCTCCCGTGGTATGACGGGGGGGTCGCCCTCCCAGACATCAAACGGTATTACTGGGCCTCCCAGCTGGCTTCGATAAACCACGGGCTTTATGGGCCCGCCCTTAACCCGGCTTTTGAAATGGACAAATTGTTGTTGCCGGGTGGCGACTACAATCGTGCGCTCTACTCTAGATCGCTCGACGCACGTTTGACGGGTCTTACACGGGTCGCGGTACGGGTGTGGCACGCGGCAAACTTGGCGATGGGGTGGAAGGATCAGTTGACCCGGGCGACGCCATTGTATGCATCTGAGCGATTGGGCTGCTTGTGGACCACGAAAGGCTTTGATAAGTGGGACACGATTGGCATCAGCAGGGTGGGCGATCTCTGGACGAGGGGGGGATTTAAAACGTTTGATGTGCTGCAGACGGAATTCCAGTTGCAGGACAGGGAGTACTTCCGGTATATACAGGTTCATCATGCGCTGTGTTCCGTATTCCCGGATGTGGCATCCATCCCGGAGTGCTCCCCTCTGGAAGATAGAGTGCTAGACGGGCATGTACCGGATGGCACTATCTCGTTGATTTATAAAAAGCTCATCAACGATTGCTCGGGACTGCTGACTGGCCTTCGTGAGGCATGGGTTGCCGATGGATTGGAGCTGGATGACGAGGACTGGGTATCTGCGGTGGCCTCCCCGAAAGAGGTGGCCATACCGGCCCGCCTTCGTTTCGTCCAGCTCAAAATACTCCACAGGGTATACGTTACGGGGCCGGGTCTGATGCGTATGGGATATGCCGTGGATGGGATGTGTAAGCGTGGGTGTGGTTTGTTAGGGACCTTCTTCCATACTTTGTGGGAATGCCCGGAGGTGGCGCGGTTCTGGCGTGGTGTGCATGCGGTGTTGCAAGCGGTCACGCATGTGACGCTGTTTCCCGAGGCTAGGAGATGTCTGTTGAATGTGTGGGAACCGACTGATTACACGGTGCCGCAAACGTGGTGGGTGACACTGGGATATATGGTGGCCAAGCGTGACATAGCACAATTGTGGGGCTCCCAGCGGTCACCAACGGTTTCGGTATGGAAGGACAACATGGATTGGTGTATGTTTCGGGAGAAGGTAGTGTATGTGGCGAGAGGTAAGCCTGGGAAATGGGTGAAGGTGTGGGGCCCCTGGAACTCCTATCGTGGCGGGATTTGTACCCCGCCACTGACGCCTGACATGGCAGCGGCCCAGTCTCCCTAGTCCGCTTGTTACCTTGATTCTGTGTCGTCATGCCCACTTTGTTTCTGTCCCAGCCCGTCCCCCCCCTATTCCTGTGGATCGGTGGGGTCCTCCCGAGGGGAGCACATAATGCTGCTTAGACTTCTGCTGCCTTGTGGGTTTGTTTGTAGTTCTTTATTAAAAATGGAACCGCCATTTGGGGGGTCTGGACGGTGTGGCCGCAAACGCTTCCTTCGACTTCTGGGACCTTTACCACTTGCCGCTTGTGTTTTACAACTGTGTTTTATGGTCCCACTGCTTGCTAGCGGCCGGCCTGAAGGTTGTAGGCCCATACTTGTATATCTATTTCATTCTGTAATAAAGGTTTAAAAAAAAAAAAAATAGGTTAAGAAATAGGAGGGTGAAGACAAAACGTTTAGGGATGACCATGCAAAAAGGGCCAAGTCCACCACATATCACCTGCTAATTGTGTAGCACATTCCTACATCATTTTAGAGATGGCCTGTGATGACAATGTTATCACATTACAGTACACCTTTAAAAGGTTGTAGGAATAGTAGATCCTGTCTCTGAGGCACACCACAGGACCACAACACAGCTGGGCCATATTTGAACAACTGGGAAAGACCCATCAGAGAGTGGGAGGGGTCCCCCTTGTAAACAGGTTGCCTGCCACAAAAGCTGGTAGTTACACGAAAAAGAGTACATGCTCGCCTTCGCAAACTTTTAAATCAAGCAGAAAGGTAGAGAGATTGAAATGAAGAGATCATTTTTGCAATTATTAGATCAACATTTTTATGTGCCCAATACTTTGCCAGTGAATACATTTCTAAAAAAAATGACAATAAAAATGGTGTTTAGAGCATAAAAGTTGGCAATTTAGTGCATGGTGCCCAGTACTAAAACTGCATATTCATCCTGTGCTTGGGGAATTGCATTATTCTCGTTTTAGAAGAGGGGGGGGGGGGAGGATTATTGAGGACTTATTTCAAATGAGCAGAATGAGTTTTGTGCATGGGCCACTGTACTATGTATGCCTTACAAAATGGGATTTTAAGGAACAAGGCAATTGATGCCATAAGCTTATAATAGTGCACATCAACCAACATCATGCTTAAGTCATTACAAAATTAATGCATTTAAATAAGGAATTATATTATGTTTAATGTGGTCCATTAAACATTTCTTACCTGGACAAAATGCCATGTATTTGTTTATTAAAGCAGTGTAGCTACCATATTTGGCCCAAATCAAGGGTCCAAGCATTTAGCCTTGAGATGTACACTTGTGTTTTATGATGGAGCATGATATACAACTCTTGACATGTCTGTTTTAAGTATGCCATCTTTCAGAGGCATTATTCAAATATGTCTGCCCTGGACTGCATCAAGACTTTTTTGTTGTAGGTTACGACAATAACAATGCATATCAGACAGTTCAGAGTTTATATATATCCTGCATAGGTTGTTGCATTGTGCATTTTGCAAACTATGTAACATGCTCTTGTGCATTTCATTGCAGTATATACAAAAGGGGAATGTATTTTACCGTTTTTTTTAACCTGGGCAATTTGTCTGACTCTGTTGCCTTTTGACTAGGTTTGCACTATAGAAATGCCATATAGATACATGCAAACATACATGTCAAATATTCGGACTTGGTGTGTTGCAATGTGCAAGTCTGTACCTGCCTAGTGTGCGTGGCTTTGTTGGCCAGCTATATTGAGGGTCACTCTGATACTGAATTATGATAAGGTGTGATTGCCATACTTCCTCCATGAAGGTAACATGGGTGAATGCCACATGCATGGGACATTGTACAACCTTTACGGTTGGCCAGAATTGGCTTCCTGCCAGAAAATCACTGACCAAAATATCATCTGACATAATTATTTTGTCTTAAATATTGTTTACAGTAGAAACATCCCATTAGGTGTAGATTTTATGTTAACAATTCCAATTGGATGGCATTTTTTTAAATGATATTTAGAACACAATATTTTTTCAGAGTATATTTAGTCTATGCTAGTCTGGTGCCATACAGTCAGACTGCATTAAAATTCACAGGTTCAGGACACAATGTCCACATGTGAAAGGTCACCTGATGTCACTTCCTGTGAGGTCATTGGGTCAAACACCATGTGAAGTCACTTCCAGTGGTCATCAATGTGTCAAAGGGCATGTGATGTCACTTCTGCTACCCCTGGAATCGGTGAAGTTTGTGTGTTACTTCAATGCAAAGCTCGTCTGCGCTTTCAAGATAGCAGCCGAGCGTCTGTGGGTACTCGGCGCTTAATCGAAATACTAGATTTCAGAATGCACTTACAAGTGGAATGAGAAATGCCTTATTGTGTTATCCAAAATGTATAAACATCGATTACGATCATTGTTTGGGCTGCATTAGCGACATTGTGTGACATTGGTTCACGTAATGTAAATCAGGGCCGAACTTTAGCATGTGCAAGCTGGGCGCACGCCCAGGGCACCGACCACCAGGGTTGTCGGTGCTACATGCAGCAGCCTTCCTACGCCTTAGGTCCAAAGAAAAGTGTGTTTAAAAACTTTTTCTGAAGGCTGTTGACCCTGTCTGCTTTTTGATGAGTTTCGCTTTCGTGAAACTCCTTTTTATTTATTTTATTTCATGCATTTTTATGTGGCGCGGACTTTACCCGAATGAGTCAGAGCGCTGTACAATAGAACCAGTTACGTTACATGAGGAAAATGTTACAATCTTGCGACCTCATGTTAACTCCTCCCAGTGTGAGGAGACGCCAAAATTGTATTCGTCCGGGGCGCTTTCTGAGCTAAGGTGTGCTCTGATGTATACGGCTATACACCCTTTTTGGTGCTAAGCAAAAATAAAATATAGTCATTGGACTTTTTATTGTAACCGTGAGAATGTAATTTTCTAACTGTTCAGTAGATGGCGCCATCTCCTTACATCAGATATTCGTGAATGACTATTCAAGCTAAACACTGGGAATCTTTAGTCGGAAGTAATCATAACAAGGTCGCCGAAGCGTGATGGTGGAGCCCTCTTTACTGGAGAGCCTATGGGCGCTGGACGTGTACCGGCTCGTGCACCTCGCTGCCGTTTTCTGCCTGGCCTTCTTGCTCCTCAAGGCCATCCAGTTGCACCAGAGGAGGAAAGAGCTGGTTGCAGCGCTGCAGAGCTTCCCTGGCCCTCCCTGCCACTGGCTGTATGGACAAGTGCATGAGGTAATTAAAGGCGTCAGCGAGGGGCGCAGGGAGCCGCAATAGAAGTGCGGTGGGCGACACATATTACAGCAGTGTGAACCAGTAAAATTGCACAGCGCTAGCATGTGCGTCAGTCTGAAAGGCAGGGACTTGGCACTGGGCAGTGGTCAGCGGTGTAGACCTGTCTCAGTGTGCACGAAACGGGCGCTGAATCTGTAAGCGCCATAACAGGGGTGGGTTTCTGGGCTTTTGTGTTCCTAAAAGGGAAGTGTAACTTCGAACCGTGCCCTAGAGGCGTGGCTATGTCATTAAAGGCCGAACTTCTTTAGCAGGTCATCTAAAATCCCGTGTGGCGCCTCTCTGTGGTCTTTTTGTCATTGGTCCTCGTAGTCTCAGTTACTTCCGGTCTTCCATTCTCAGCATTTTCCTCTGAAGTCTGCCTATGTTAGACACTTGTACCCTTCATCTATCCATATCTCTCTGAAATCCTCCATCTGCATATCACACTACGCATCCTTCCTCTTTAACGCTCTTTTCACACTCCCATGCGTGCATTTACTTGCATCTCTTTAACTTCAACATCCACCCATGCACACACCCATTCACCTGCAAACACTGCCTTTCATTAACTTTCGCCCTGTCGATATGTAAACAACTGTGCACCTCCATCCATACACCTTCTTCACATAAGTTACAATTGACATAAGTGACCATTGCTCTACGTGCTCTGCAGAGGCCAGGAATTGAATGAACATGTATTCTAAATACTTTAAGACCCACTGACAGTCTGTATGAGAAACTCGCACTGTCTACAGCCTCATTTCCAGGACTTTTATTCGAGCATAAACACCCATCCACAACCGGCACTCATCCTGACAGCTAGAGGCAACTCAGTGCACAGCACACATTGTACAAGAGTAACATGCTATATACAAAAAAACCTCCAGCAACACACAATCTTGGGAAAAAAACACTCCTAAAGAATGCAATATTAAGTAAAACAAGCAAAGTAAACAGAGACTGCATTGCTGATATGGATTAGTCTAACTGTATTTACAGTCATTGCTCAGAATCTCTCAGTGTTTTGTGTGTTAAGTTAAGGTTAGAACATAAAGTCTGATAGGGACTAGTTTCAATGTTAGTTTTTAATGACTGCCAGATATTAGACCTAGAGCCATCCGGCCCTCTCAAAGCCCTGGTGGGTTGCTCTATAAATGTGAATAGTATAGGGTAATATAGCATAACTGTTGGAACCCCCGTTTGGGGGGCCACGGAGCATGCAGGGGCTACTGGACCCAACCGTGGTGTTTGAGGCCTTTTACTCCTGCACCCCGGGGCCGGCCTACTGTGGATCCTGAGCAACTGGGCCAAGTGCCCCTTCTGCACTTGACTCTCAGTGGTAGCTGTGGACGAGAAGTCAAAGGCTCCCTTGGAGGGTGGGGGTGGGGGGTAATGTAGATACAGAGTGAACACGGCTCATATTCGAAAGTGCACAAAGTACTAACAATAAATTAATGTTCAGTAAAAAATGCTTACTTTTATATAAATATTTTATTTCTAATAAACTTTACAATCTAAATGACATTTATGAGCAACAACACAAGCCCCTTGAGGTTGGGGCTCTATTAGTTGCCAGTCAAATGTCCCACCGTCTTCCTTATAACATGGTGGGAGTTATTCCCCTTTCATTAGTGTCCTTTTCCATGGAATACTCACTAAAAGCCAATATTCAAAAGATTCCCCTTTGACTCTTTAGGAATTAGTCAAAAGTGCCTATGGTGCTGCAGTACCGCCAGCAGTGAGCCCACTCACCCCCTCCCCAGGGCCCCACAGGTCCAGTTCGAGTCTTACCCGCTCTGGCGGTGTGGAAGTGTTCAGCAGTGCAGACAGTGCCCTCTTCGCAGGTGCTCCCAAGTCCTGAAGCTTTTCGGCCAAGTCGGGCAGTTTGCCGTACACGGGGCAGTGCCTGGCAGGCACAGGCGGTCTATCCCTCTCCCTCGCAGAATTGCTGGCTTGTCCTAGCTATTGGAGCTCCTCGCGCTCCGCAAAGACAAGGTAAGTCACTCTTACCCTCATGGGGGTGGGGCGGAATCAATCTATCCGGCGGGATCCCTTGTGGTCCTTGGGGAAGTCAGTGAGGTGCAGTTCTTGGTGTGCGGGCTTTACCCGCCAGTCACAGCTGCAATCTTCAACCCAGCTAACAACCTGAAATTCTGGCAAGGTGCTGGTGCTCCAGGGCAGGTGATCTTGGTTTCCATGAGCGATGCCCCTCGTCCAGCAGGGAGACAAGAAGGCCTTTGCCCCAAGTCCTGGTCACGGGCAGAAGTCTTGCAGAGCTTCTCCTTCTCACACAGCCCGTCTGGCTTCTTGGCAAATGAAAACTTATGCCTGTAAATTTTATTACAGGCATAATTGGTAACAATTGCTATTAAGATGTATGACAAAAGGTCTCACAGCTTTCCAGGTTTGAAATCAAATTCATAATGGATACAGTATTCCCCATGAAAGATTGCTCAGGTACAATTTGACTCCTTTTATTCCTTCACTGTCCCATGTGGAGGGAGCAATGTGGAAATAGCAATATCTCAACCATCTCTTAATCCTCCTCAGACATATCCATAGAAGTAGTATATAAAGCAGACAGTCATTTCTACCCACTCTGTTTGCAGAAGGAAGCTCTGCAGCTAGGCACACACAGAGAAAAATAAACAACATAGTAGATAATTAACCAGAATAGAACAGACACCGCATCTGCAGCATTTCTTTTCTCATGGTTGAAAGAAATTTCTTTGGTAAAGAATTATAAAGAGAAGGAAATATTTCCTACAGAACAAATTGTGAAAAGGGAAGACATAGTCAGAAGTTAAAAAGTTAGAGGTAGGCCCAATTTGCACCTGCAGCACTGCCACCTGTTGTCCAATTCCTTTCATGACACTGGAACTAAAGCCATCCTCCATTTTTCCACAGAGCATAACGATGTATCGCTGAAAATTTGCAAAAAAGATTTCTTTAGGAAGAGGAGGTCTGTGGGATTTAAGCTTTGAAATGAAAGAGGCACCTGTTGGATTATTGAGGACTCGGAAACTTTTCTTTTACAATATTTATACAGCACAGCTAAGGCAGGGTGCATGTTATTTTAAAAGTAAGATGTATAAAATTCAATCATACACATGCCCTGACAGTGAAACTCCTCAAAAGCCCTCTTCACTGTGGCAAGATTAGCCTCCTGGTAGGGAAACACTGTATTACATTATGACATCTTATAAGGATAATTTCAGGTTGGAAGCAGCTAAAGGTATAATTAAAACAAGCATTGGCATAGCCAATAGGTCTCGCCTTTGGGACCTTATAAGTGTTTAGCCATGCAACAGTTGCATAACTAAATACTTATAAGATCCCAAAAGTGAGACCTATTGGCTATGCCAAGCCGCGAAAGTGATCGCGATCAAACATCAAAGCTCCCCTGCGGCCGTGAAAGTGAAAGTAATCACGGAAAATTGCGGCGCACGCGCCCGCGCATATGCACTGTAGCTCTAGGCTGGCCTGGTAGCACTTTTTGGAGCCCTCTCAAAAAGTCTCGCCAGACCAGCGCATGCGCTGGGTCAGGCGAGACCTAAACAATAATTTTAATGGTTATTCAAAATTCAATTTAATGATGAAATCAAACTTATCTCTCCCTGCTTAAACCTCTGGAGGCCTTCCTGCCAGTATTCAACTGTCACCTAATGGCTCTCCTGTGGTGAGATATGGATTGCTGCCAAACAGAGGACACAGGGCTTGAGTGAGGGGAGGTGTTGGCCTTCCTTTGATGGGATGGCCTGGGGGACTGTGCCTAAGGACTAGTTACACTTCAAAGAGGCCTACCTTGTCACAAGCAGATACACCTGGCCAGTGTCTAATTTGTAAAAGAATAAGTGGCAGGGTCCAAAGTTCATTCAGAAATCCACGTCAGGCACAATTGAAGGTCATGGTGCCAGATACCAAGGCTGCATAGTCTTGAAAACATCTCATGCCTCTTTATTCCACCACCAGACACTCTGTGTCTTTATCTCACTCTTGCATGTTCTTTTGCATCCCTGCCTTCTCTCTTCTCTCTCACTGTTTCTCCACCTTTCTTTTCCTCCTTCTTTTAATTTTTTGTGTTTTTCTCTCTCTCACTCTGAATCAAAGTTTGTTGAGGAAACATAAGTGCAGATACACAGAAAAGAGTGCCATTGGCCCCCCACCTGCAACCACCGGCTCAAATTAAGCACTGAACCCTACACCAGGCCTTCCCCCTTCCTTTGTCCCTCTAGTCTAGTCAACTTTACTTCACACCAAGTAGAAGGGGGACCTGCCTCAAAACTGATTTGGACAGACCACAAGGGAAGGTTTCCCCATTATCATAGCCACACCTCTAGGTGTGCCCAGGGAGCTCTGACTAAGGGAAGAAAGGGCCTGCTATCTTTAATTTAGTTAAAGAGTGGAACTGTGGGATACTTTACAGTAAAAAAACAGGAAATGCTGTAAAAGTGGGTAGAATGTCCTGTGGGAACTCTTACATCATTGGTTAGAGTATGGCCAGTGGTTGCCCTCACCCACAGGCTGGCTTTGGGCAGAAATGTGTTATTCCCAGTACCCCCCGCAGAGCACTCGTGGAACTGAGAAGAATCAAAAGGACTACCCTTCTGTCATAAGAACCTTAATGAAGACAGGATTTGCTTGTTTTTAACCTAGGACCCCAGAAGTGACTCCAAGTGCCAATTAGCTACAGGACTACAGCAATCTTTCAGAGTTCTTTTCCTGCATTCTGGCTAACCTCTGTGGGAGTGAGTCCTGACCCCGGTGTACTGTGCCCAAAGCCCTTGCCCTTGGTTGTTGTCAGAGAGTACTCCTCTCTGCCTTACAGAAAGCGTCAGCTCGAAGCTGACAACCTTGTTTGCGGCTTCATCAGATTCAATACAGAGCAGCACCCGATTGATGACTTCCCTGGACTCGACGTCAAGCAGCATCTCATTGACTGCTTCACTGGAACCAACACTGAGCAGCCTCCAGTCGACACCAACATATCGCATAATGGCCCCTGTAATCGTCGAGCCTTTCTTCAGACCCATTTGGCTTCTTGGCTCGACTGAAGACATCCTGTATCTGTTGCTAACATATTCTGCTGACGGCCAGATGGATTAAATGCCTTTAAAGATTTGGGCATTTCACTGCCTTCTCAATTTATAGTAAGTGGTTGAATTGCCAGTTTTTGCTATCCCTGACCACAATAAAAAGTTTGTAGTGGTCAATAGTTTTAGTTTAATTTTTTTTTTTTTTTTAAGTTTAATATATGGCACCATTATTTTGACTGTACCGTCCTTCAAAGTTTTAATACATTCACAGGAACCTCTATGATGGCGGTTTTTAATACACTCACAGGAACTGCTGTGATGGTGGTTCCTGTCAATGTTTAGTTGTTTGCAGGGCTGGCAGACAACTTTAAATTTGGAACTAACATTCTCCATAAGTAAAGTACTCCGCCATACAGACAGACTTACCTGTTCCTGACAAATTTTAAATGAGCCGCAAATATCGGACATATTTGAAATCCTGTGGCCAAGCTTATCATAGCTTGACTTGAAACATTCCAGAATCGGTAAGCCTGATTTAGACTCCACTGCATATTACTAGCCTTTCCAAAATAATTGAGCATTGGCAAAGCCAATCGGTCGTGCGTTAGCCATCAGCCTCTTGGCTTTGGCAATTCTTGTTTTGTTCTGTCATGGTTTTTACAAAATGTTATTGCTGGGAAAGCTGAGAGGTCCTCAACAATATGAAAAGAATACTGGCTAAAGGCAAAAGTGTTTTTGGTCTCAAAAAGTTACAAATTCCCATAGTTGTCCCTGGCATCCACTAATAGATGATGTCTGTCTGTTAACCTCTATATCGCACTGTTATATACATACTTGTAGCAAAATCAAATGGTCTTGGCTAACACCAGACCATAAAAAGCGAATCGGTTTGGCAATGGCTGACAGCCTTTTGCTAATGCAGTTTTGTAATATATTTGGAAACGGTTATTACAAATATAGAGGGTTGAAAAGATAGATAAATGGAAAGCCTTGCAAAAACAGATAAATAAAGAGGGCTGTATAGATAGAGTTGCATAACAAGGTAGAAAGATAGAAAGACAGACAAATAGATAGCTAGATAGATACAGAGATAGTTAGTTAGAAACAGACAGACAGACAGACAGAAAGATAGATAGATAGATAGATAGATAGATAGATAGATAGATAGATAGATAGATAGATAGATAGATAGATAGATAGAGAGAGAGAGATAGGCAGACCTGTATAGGTAGATAAATAGACAGGTAGACAAAGACACATGTTGATAGACAGACAGATAGGCAGATAGACAGTCAACCAGATAGACTCGTAGACAGATAGGTAGATAGGTGGAGAGACAGACAGATCGATCGATTTTAAAGAGATAGATAGATAGATAGATAGAACACATAGATAGATAGATGGATAGATAGAACATATAGATAGATAGGACATGGAATTCGAATAAATGTCAAAGCTTCAATTAGTATTATAATAGATAAATGTTTCCTTAAGTATGACATACAAGCGTACTGAAAGCAAACTAGAAAGCCACATTAGCAGGATATACAGACCAAAATGGTTTATGAGTATAACTGTATTCCTCAAGTAAAATGCATACCAGCATGACATAGAGGAGTACAGTTATATATTAATAAAGAACAGTTCTAATGGCCACAATGTGATATGCACTGAAATAGCTGCAGTCAGATAAACAAATGTCCCTCCAAAAGGACTTTACAACAGCATTAGCAGGAGACAGTAACTGATAAAGAAGGAGTCCACCCTGTTCTTACAACTGCTAGAAAGCACCCTACCATCACATCAGAATCTAAACACAAAGGTAACACTAAAGTAATAATAAAGTAAAAACATAAACACTGGCACTAAAAGGAATTACCTTGTGTGTGGATGTGCTCCTTGCGAAATAGCAAAATGCGCTCACTCAAAGGGAAGTTAGCCAGTGGCTGAAGTGGGCTGACCCAATGCGTCAGATTACGAGCCGTGTAGGCGGAAGTAGAATGTGAATGAGACAACAGCAGACTGATCGATGAAGAGAGCTGGCAGAAAGCCCCTATAAATAAGTATATTTGCATATAATGTTAGTGAAATCAAAAGTTGCTCACCACGAATATGTCCATTTGTAAATGTATTGGATAGTTTTGGAACAAAGATTGGACAGAAGTCAGTGATAGCTTTAAAATCAAAAGTAAGATCAGTTTAGCTATTGCGTACCTTGGATACTTTGCTCTTTCAACAGAAACACCTCAATGTAGAAATTTCAGTCTTCTTCTAGAACCTTTTTGTGCACTTTTAATAAAAAGAATACTGCAATACATGGTGATCTTTTGCCTGCTATGGTCACAGATGTGGCAGGTCCATTTAGACCAAAAGCATCTCATCGATAGGAAGTGATCACTTTGGAATAAATTAAATCAAGCTTATATTTTAGCACAGTTAAGCTGAGCTAGCTAAATTAGTAATTGGTGCAGGGGTTAAAGTAACAGCAGGATGTTACATAATGTCAATATACATAAAAAGGAAACATTGGAAGAAGAAAAAAGAAAAATGTGGAAACTATTTACTGGTCTAATTTTTTAGATAAAGAAGAGTGGCCCCAGAAACAACTGGCTAAGGATTTAGAGTGTATCTTTAGGAAAAACCAAATATGATGGGTGAGGATATGCATTTGTTAATGTATTATTTGGATTATCATGCTAGTTCTCACCCAGGTGGTCTCACATATGGATCATTGTGAGCTAGTAGTTTTAGGTCCAAAGACTGAAGTTTTGAGATTTACTCTTCTCTCCCATCACCTCTCGCTACTTGGTTTGAACACAAGTCCAGAACTAAACGTGTTCCATGATTTCCCTTGAAGGACCTCAACACACAGAAGGTCCCACAGTGCTTTCAGTTGTTGCTGTTTCCACAACTAATGACAATAAACAATGGCCCATTGTGAGATTTTAACTCTTTTAAGATTTTGATGTCATGTCACTTAAACATTTTTTGTCCCACCTTTGCATTTAATCGTGTCAAAAGTTTAACTGTAGGGCCTCTTATAGCATCCATACAGTTAATTTAGTAATGTTTGTTGTAACAGTGTTTCACCAGTCTTTGGTAAAAGCCTGCACATCTCTATTCTTCACAGGGGGCTTTACTTACTTGAGTTTAAAAATGTTCAAGTACCTGCTATACAGAGATAGGCAGATGTAGTGGCCCGCAGCTTTGTCATGCAATTGTTTTCTTAATGTTTTATTGTAGCAACCGATAGATGCTGGAACAACGTAGCCCCAGATCTGTTTGACAGCAGCTATCTCATCTCAGACCTTTGAGGAGGGCAGTGCTTCCAGCACTGGGCCGAGATCCGAGTGCATTAGCTGCAAGAGATTTAGGGAGTTTGTTTGAGTAAGGACTGTTTCAGTGAAGATCTTGTTATGGTCTTCTTGTTTTCCATGGGTATAAAACATAAAGGCCTGGATTTTCTAAATAGCTCCAACTTTTATCTTGCATTTTTCTCAGAGATTAGATGGGGGAAACCTTTTACTTGGAATTCCTTAGGATCAGTGATGATCAAAATAGTCTTGAGTATTCAGGCTGTGTCTGAACAACTTTGTGATGATCTTCTTGTATCTCTCCTTCACCTGTTCTTGTATATAATTTCAGAAATGGCTCTTTGGTCTCTTAAAGTGTTTTGATGGCATATATTGGAAAGTGTTACTTCAGAGAGAGGTGTTGGGGCATCTTACCTTTGCTTTAGTACTTCAGAGTGAGGCGTTGGGGCATCTTACCTTTGCTTTAGTACTTCAGAGTGAGGCGTTGGGGCATCTTACCTTTGCTTTGGTACTTCAGAGTGAGGCGTTGGGGCATCTTACCTTTGCTTTGGTACTTCAGAGTGAGGCGTTGGGGCATCTTACCTTTGCTTTGGTATTATAGAGTGAGGTATTGGGGCATCTTACCTTTGCTTTGGAACTTCAGAGCGAGGTTTTGGGGCATCTTACCTTTGCTTTTGTACTTCAGAGTGAGGCATTGGGGCATCTTACCTTTACTTTCTTAAATTGTTTCATGTGCCAGACCATTGTCCCATTCTCTTTGGGGATTTCTCATCCTTCCTAAATCCATGTATTATTTTTCCTTCAAAACCTCATCACTTTATTACCAACTGGTTGTAGTTGTGTTGAGCACTTACAAAGTAGGTACGTGTGTCTTGCTGGCAAGATATATGTACAGATGGTAAAGCAAGTGACTGATATAGCCCTCTGGCTAGCTCAAGTATCCTCTGATTTTGCCGCACGTTCATGATTTAGTTAACAATGTAACTGGCCGGATGGGGGTTTTGGACGATACACTGGTCTTGTGTTAAAAGGTGGTGCAACCTACAGGGCTGTAAAAGGTGATGCAGGAGCTATAATATCGCTTGTACTACCAGTCAGTGCATATTGTAATCTCTCGTTTTGTCTTTATCCCATCGATTGGCTGATTTTATGATGGATATAATCCAGTAAGAGCAATGAGGGCATGGAATGTGTTATTATTCAGAAAGGTGCAGGTGGATATCACCTGTTAACGGAAGCATATCATTAATACACGTCCTTCCATTACTCTTTTCTTTTTTAATATAACATTTTAATTAGTGTTTTCATACAAGGTATCTTAACAGACAGACAATGTTTTTTGTTATTGAACAGATCAGCAAATTTGGTGGAGTGCAGCTTAAGAATCATGATGTGCGGATTGGAATAGTGAGATGAAACATATTGGGTTTTATAACAGAGGGTACTAATGAGTCTTTCGACCCACCAATGAGATGGTTTAGATCCGCTATCCCTACTGAGAAATATCCCTTGAGCGACCATATCTTGACAGCCAAGGACCCCTAGTTGTATTGTGTGTGCATGAACTCCAGGCCCATGAGCCATTCATAACTTTGTCCCAGCTATCCAGAGAGCAGTAGCCTTTCTTTCCCCCTTCGTCTTTCCACTCTTTTTATTGGCCCTCTAACACTCTTTTTCTCTTTTCTTGATCAGTCTTATTGGCTCTGTCTGGACACCACACAATGTGTGCATTTCTCGTTCATCTCCTCAACTCACCGCATTATCTGTGAGGAACCTTGAATCCTCTATATGCAATAGAGTCAGAGTCCCAACACTTCACTCAATAACTGGTTCTCAGTCCCAGCGCTGCAGTCTTCCTTCTTCTCTCCGGTGGTGTGTCTGTGTCTGCCGAGGTGGGCTGGCTGACCACACGTGCAGACCCCGCACTGCGGAACAGTTCAGCCTTCAGCTATGTGTCTCCTCATGCAGCTCCTGCTTGCAGCCTACACCATGGTGCAGGCAAGTGCCGCAATAAGCCACACATGTATGTTCTGTACTAGCCAATGTTTGCAGACATGTAATCTACGGCTGTCAATAAATAAGCAGAAATATTTCTATTGGAAGCTGAACCTCTGTAAACCATTGCAGCTTCCAACCCAATCAGATAACTTCCTTCTCATTGGTATTACCGAAGACCTGGACTTAATCCTTGGTTTAGTGCTTCTGTGGATTCTTTGTATGCCATTTAGGCTTTTGTTTATTCTTTACTCTATTTTGATTATTTTATTACTTTTCCCATCCAGCATTCAAACTCAAGAATTATTGAAACAGTGCGATTTTATGTTTGTTTTCTATCTCTTGAGCATGCTGCATATTGAATTTGTTCTTCGTATTCTCATTACACGTGTTCCCAACATTCTATATATATATGGCACTCATGCGTGCTAAAACCAATAAGAAAGGGGGACCCCCAATGACGAGATAAAGAACCGGTAAACGCGGGGTAAAAGGCAAAATACTTCAAAAAGTGAACAAAACCGGTTCACTGGGTATGTAATAGGGCCTAATAAATAGGTACTTGATAGAGAACACGACAAAACTGGAACAGAATTAGACAACAAAAGATCAAGAATACTCATAAGAAATTATAGGTATAAAGATAGACCTTTAGTGTTTATTTTACTTTTTTTGTAGAAAAATTCATTTTCAATTTATACAAATATTTCTCATCAAGAAAAAAACATATATGAATTTAATATGAACAATCACATTCCATCAATAAATATACATTAATCAAGAGCATAGTGAGTGCCCCACTCAGAACATCAACTCAACCATACATACATTCAGTCATAACCACATTCATAACATCAAAACACATTGTGGGTAAACACAAATTATCCTTGGGTGTTCAAATGGATGAATTGATTGTATCTCATCCAGAGGAAGCCAGATGGTACTTCAGAAAAAGAGAGAAGGTCATCGAATCAAGCGCCAATGCGCGTTTCGGTATAGGACCCGCAAGGGGGCCCCACCTTCATCAGGGCGTAGACCAGGGATAATGGGGGGCAAAAACACGATCTAAAAATTCAAACAAATAAATATAATAAGGAGACTTAAACTAATACAATAATCTATTAACAAGGTTGCAATTTAAACAACAAATCTAGTGTCTTTTAAGTCCAAAAACGTTACCAGTTGTGTCACAGATAGCTTGCAGATAAACAGCTTAATATATATGGCCCAATGGGTCCAACAGTAGCGTAAAAGAACAAATCACCGCTAGTACATGAGTGTGACATGGTAAGGAAAAAGTGAATCAAACCACCCGAATAGAAAGAATAAGAATCAAATTAAATCTGCACCGAAGGGAAAATAAGACAATTAAAAGGTAGTCAAACTTCAAATTATAACAAAAATAATTAAAGAAAAGATAATTAGGAGAAAGAGATACCAATCCAGAGAGTTATTGGAGCCCTGGACAGAAATTGAAACCTATAGGATGAATAACAGATAACAAAAATAATACATACTAAAACAAAAGTCTTTGGAGGGTCGTGGATATTTAACCTCCAAACCTCTATGGCAACACGGATCAGTGTCCCGTAGGAGCGTCAGGCGAGGCTCACTGTTAACAAGAGTTTTCTTTCCAATTATTTTATCCGTTTCACCTCCCTCCGGTACCTGACTGTTTGTTAGGGATATTGACTGTATGAGAGTGCTCTCAGCTTAGCCTCAGAAACCGTTTACACGTATTGCGTTTTTTCCCCCTCTCCTTTGCTTTACAGAAACTTTATTGATGCCTGCCAGCAACTTTCCGGATATGGACTACTAGTTATTTATCTGTCGTTGTTAAAACTCTGCAGTCCGACACGCACTATCTTATAAGATCCCTACCGAAGCATTCCGGGCTTGCGCATATATAGGATCCACTTTGAATTCAAGTAGGTTGTTTATTAAACATATTCTGATTTAATTTCTTTCATCCAGCCTCTTCCTGTTTGAACAGTCTGTTTAAAGAGACATTGGCAAATTGTTAAGTACTCATTACACATTGCACACTTATTGCCTTTTTTAGATTTCTGGCGCTCATGACTTAAGCGCTTACACCACGTCTGTTTCCCATTATTGGAAAGAAAACTCTTGTTAACAGTGAGCCTCACCTGACGCTCCTACGGGACACTGATCCGTGTTGCCATAGAGGTTTGGAGGTTAAATATCCACGACCCTCCAAAGACTTTTGTTTTAGTATGTATTATTTTTGTTATCTGTTATTCATCCTATTGGTTTCAATTTCTGTCCAGGGCTCCAATAACTCTCTGGATTGGTATCTCTTTCTCCTAATTATCTTTTCTTTAATTATTTTTGTTATAATTTGAAGTTTGACTACCTTTTAATTGTCTTATTTTCCCTTCGGTGCAGATTTAATTTGATTCTTATTCTTTCTATTCGGGTGGTTTGATTCACTTTTTCCTTACCATGTCACACTCATGTACTAGCGGTGATTTGTTCTTTTACGCTACTGTTGGACCCATTGGGCCATATATATTAAGCTGTTTATCTGCAAGCTATCTGTGACACAACTGGTAACGTTTTTGGACTTAAAAGACACTAGATTTGTTGTTTAAATTGCAACCTTGTTAATAGATTATTGTATTAGTTTAAGTCTCCTTATTATATTTATTTGTTTGAATTTTTAGATCGTGTTTTTGCCCCCCATTATCCCTGGTCTACGCCCTGATGAAGGTGGGGCCCCCTTGCGGGTCCTATACCGAAACGCGCATTGGCGCTTGATTCGATGACCTTCTCTCTTTTTCTGAAGTACCATCTGGCTTCCTCTGGATGAGATACAATCAATTCATCCATTTGAACACCCAAGGATAATTTGTGTTTACCCACAATGTGTTTTGATGTTATGAATGTGGTTATGACTGAATGTATGTATGGTTGAGTTGATGTTCTGAGTGGGGCACTCACTATGCTCTTGATTATTGTATATTTATTGATGGAATGTGATTGTTCATATTAAATTCATATATGTTTTTTTCTTGATGAGAAATATTTGTATGAATTGAAAATGAATTTTTCTACAAAAAAAGTAAAATAAACACTAAAGGTCTATCTTTATACCTATAATTTCTTATGAGTATTCTTGATCTTTTGTTGTCTAATTCTGTTCCAGTTTTGTCGTGTTCTCTATCAAGTACCTATTTATTAGGCCCTATTACATACCTAGTGAACCGGTTTTGTTCACTTTTTGAAGTACTCATGCGTGCTAGTCTTAAAAGTTGATAAAATGTTTGAACACAAAAAACAACACTTGATTTCTATTTGGTTGTTGTAGAAGTTATATGGCTAACAGGGTTGCCTTCACATTTTGTTCTCTTTTTCAGTTTCATGAAGATGGAACAGATTTGGACAAAATGGTTGCTTGGGGCACGCAATACCCTTATGCCTACCCAGTGTGGTTTGGAAGATTTGTGGCCTACTTGAACATCATTCATCCTGATTATGCTAAAACCTTGTTTGCAAGAAGTGGTAAGTGTTTTTATGTCCTGTCTTTACTGATATTAAGATGTGAAGATAAGGTGAAGTTACTTCTTTTAGGCACTATAAGTCCTGAAATGTTAAGTTAAAGTCCACATATATTAAACTCAGCACCTAATAGTGCATAAAAATACCATCTTTAGGTGTTGTTTTGTTTTCCTGAGTGACCTAAATGCATGTCTTTACAAACCCAGAGAATCACAGAATATATAAGGCTTGTTTCCCGAGACTAGTTATCAATGGAGTGGAGATACATATCAGTGTGTGCCTTTTTTGCCTCCAGCACGAGACAGCATGGACTGAGGCGCAGGCCGCCTGTGGTGCAGTAACCCATGATTGTCTACTAATGGTTGATGTGCAGTAGGTGTCCTTTGCACTTTGTATTCATGTAGTGGACCATGACTCCATGGTATTAAGATGATTCTGTAAAGTTCCACTTACCACAAAAGGGGACTATTACTAAAACATAGAAAATTCCAATTATGTATGAACGAACCACTGTCAATACCTTGATGAGGCTAGTTATGACCTAGAGACATGCCGGTCAAAACTGGCAATCTTGGCAAGGATTGCTCAGCCTTTTATCCTTCTGAGGGTGATAAAAAGGATGGGCAGCAATGCAAGGAACACTGGACTGCCAGCTGTTCATTGCGAGTAGTACAAGTTACAGAGGCATGAGGCTGCTTGCTGATTGCCTTCGTCACGTCATAAAACTCAGTTGCTATAAATTGCTTATAAATTTACGTTTGGAGGTATGTTCTCATATAAAAGGTTGTTGTTTCTATCCTTTCACAGAGCTCAAAAGTTGTTGCAAGTCAGGTGTGAGTAGTTCATCCAATCCTCGTTTTGATTTGTATTATGTAATTTGTAGTTTTGTTTTATGTATCTAGGGATTACAAGACCTAGAATGCAGAGAAAAACAATCACTGGATGCATTGCTCAGGCTTGGCGTGGGTCAAGTTGAGAGCAGTGTATCCCGTACCAAATGTTTTTGCTCCAATGCCTGTCAAAGATGGCCTGAGAGGAACAGATACCTTGCAGCTGAGAGGCCTTATTCACTTGATTCTTAGTTGCGCTGTGTTGCAGGCTGCTTGCTGGGTGAGATTTCTGGCCCCCCGGGGAGAATAGGCAAATCCTGATATCTCGGTGTACCAGTAAGAGGTAATCCCTCTGGTGTGCGACAGGAGACTGATACTTGGAAGGGCTGGTGGCGTTTGCACGAGACATGTACTTACATGACAGGGAGACAGTTTACATGAGACAGGTGTTCAAAACAGCAGGAGACAGCTCATCAGAAGAGCAGTAAATAGTGAACTTTGTAGATAGAAGGCTGAAGTTTGGGAGACCATGAGACTGGTGTTCAAAATGGTGAGTAGGCAGATGGCATTCTGCACAGCCTGCCTGATAGGTTGCAGCTGCCACTAGCTGAGAGGGGTTCCTGTCTGTTGGACTTGGCCCTTTCTGCAGGGTCATTGCCAAACTATTTGCCTTTAGTCTCCTGTTTTCTGAACCTGTTTTGTTTGGCTTTTAAGACTATGTGCACTTTACCACTGCTAACCAATGCTTGCGTCCTCTCCTTAACACATGGTAGAATTGACATATCAAATTGGCATATTTAGTTTACTTATAAGCCCCTAGTAAAATGTCACTACCTGTTCCAAGGCCTATAAATTAAATGCTGCTAGTGGGCGTGCAGCACTACTTGTGCCACCTACTTGAGTAGCACTTTAAACGTGTCTCAGGCCTTCCATTGCAGCCTGTGTGTACAGTTTAACCTGACATGTCGACCTTACAAAATAAACCTTTGGCCAGGCCCAAACCTTCCTACATATAAGTAACAACTAGGTTAGGCCGTAAACAGCCCACAGGGTAGGGTACAGTGTATTTAAAAATCGGACATGTACTTTTAAGTTTTACATGTCCTGGTAGTGAAAATCTCTTTGTTATTACCTTATTACATTTAATAAGCTGTAACTTCCATTTGAGAGCAGGTAACCCATTAATGTTTGGTGTCTTTGGTACTGGAATGAAAAATCCTCACTTATGGTGAAGTCAAAATTTAAATTGCAATTTTGAAAATGCCACATTTAGAAAGTTGCTGTTTTCCTGCCTTTACCATTTGGTACCTGTATCCTGTCTCTGGGTTACATGACTGGGTGTAGTTTACAGTTGGGCTTTGTGTATTCCTCTTTGACAGCCACACTCAATAGGGAGCGAGGATGGGCACTGGCAGCATCGGAGAGAGGAGCTGGGCCCAGCCCCACTTACTTGAATAGGCTATAGCCTTCCTCCACACAAAGGACTGCATACCCCCTATAGTTAGTCTGGAGCCAGGGCCAGGAAGGCAGGACACCTGTGTACTTCACAGGCATGCCTCTAGAAGCTTCTCCCCACTTCAAAGGCACAACTGGATATAAATACTGGACTTCAGAAACCAACTCTTCAGTGTATTTCCGTACTTGTGGATACTCTGCCAGGAAGACGGACTGCTGTGCTGATGAAAGGACTGACAGTGCTGACATGCTGCCCTCTTTCCAGGGTGAGAAGGGCTGGGCCTTCATCTGTTGAACCCAGGACAACTAGAGTGACTCTGAGCACTAGTTGGCTGGCCTCCTGACTTGAGCCTCAGGGACAGAAGGCTCCAACGACCTTGACCCCAGCACCTGGACTCTTCCATCTGTGAGTCCTACGCTGCTAAGTGGTACCACCCTAATCCCGGACCCTTGGAAGTAAGCCTAAGGTGCTCTGCCAGTCCCTCTGGATCCAGCAGAACCGACACATCTTCTCTGCTGCACGACTCAACCCCAAGCAGAACCGCCGCATCGCCGCAACAAAGACTGCATTGCCTCTGCAGCCTCTTCGGAACCACTGCTGCTCGAAGCGTCCTCACCGCAGGCTTATTCATCCGTCATCTTTGTCAGCCGCATCGCAAACCAGGATTTGAGGTACTTTGTTTAGTGGACCTAACTGGGTCTCTGTAGCGGTCTGCGCTTCATTGCATTGGGCCTTAACTTATCACTTTGTCCCGGTCTGGCATGATCAGATATCCACAGTTGGTGCTTTGTACTTTTGGCACTAGTTTTCACTAAAATCTTTAAAATTGCATATCTCCGGTTCTACTGTTGGATTTTTTTCTCTTTTAGTTCATGTTTTAATTTTTTTTCTAAATTAGTGTCGGATTGTTCTTGTGCGGTAACTCACTTTATTACTGTTAGAAGTGCTGCACAAATACTTTACACATTACATCTAAGTTAAGCATGACTGCTGTGTACCAAGTTACCAGAGTTTTTTTTAATACATTGTTTATTAACATTTTATAAAAACAAACATCTCACATTAGAGAGAAAAAATGCAGCAAATAGACATATAATACTGAGCTTGTGAGTAAAATAAACCAAAGTAAAATAAAAGAAATTAAACATCAAAAAGAAAACAGCAATCTATAATCATAATATCAGATATCTTCTACTATGCAGTGCACATCATCCTATTATACACAAGAGGCAACAGTCCAGTCCCTCTACCAGAGCATTCGACAACAGAGGATAAAACAATTATAGCAATGATATTTATCATCCATGGAGTACCATGTTTTAAAATGCATCTGTCTGTCTAGGGTATATCCATAAGACCGAATAATTCACAGTGATCGCCCCTTATGTCTCAACAGCGCTAGCCCCCCCCAGGGTCAGGAGGGGCAGGAACATCCTCCTGTATTGACTTTAACCATTCCTAGAATGGCTCCCATATATTTTTCGGCCTGGAAGCAACAGGCATCAACTCCCAAAAAGTCGATAATTGAGTATGACTAAATGTTATGTCTGAAATCCATGCTTTAACTTTGGGAGCTCTCCTTTCTCCTCAGTGTATGGATACCCTGCGTATAGCCATAAGGAGCAGCACTGCATGCAATTTACGGTGTGCCGCCTTAGTTTCTTTAACATAGCCTAAAAGACCTATTATCGGGGATGGCTCATGAGGTGTACCTAGTATGTCGTGTATCTTATTAAAGATATCAATCCAATAGGCAGCAATAGGCGGGCAATTCCAGGCCATGTACAAAAAGGTGGCTGGAGAGTAGCCGCATCTCCAGCATTTAGAGTCTGACCGTAGCCCCATACAGGATAATTGACATGGGGTCTGTAGAATCGGTGAAGATATTTGAAATGTATTAATCTCAATTTATAATTGGGTGAGAGCATCTGGAGTTGGGCGCAACAAAAGACCCTCTGCTCATCTGTAACCTGTTTGTCTAATTCCGTATTCCAGCTCTGGGTGTGACTATAGGTGCCGTGGTCTGCATAGAACAATACATCCTCGTTATGAGTCTATGGAAGCAATCAAAGGATATTAATTGCTCGAGTGCTGACAACTGTGGAGGTGGGTGTGGAAATGAAGGATGCAATCGCCTACACGTGGCTCTGATTTTAAAATAGAGGAATAGTGCCGAGATGTATTTCGGGTTATCATTGCCACCATCTGGCGGAGCACGAAACTCATCCTCAATGTACAGATCTGCAAACGTTTCCAAGTTACCAGAGGATTCATCACAGGTTAATTAAGGGTTTGCTTGTGCCTCACACTGACAAGCATTGTGGTTGCTGCTTGACCAGGGCTCACACCCCACTCAACCAACAACACAACTGCTTACACTGTCCCACAGGTGATGTTGCAGACGGGAGAGCCCTGAACCACATGGCACAAATTGATTGTAGTGTTGTCTTGTCACTGCTCACTTGAAATACATTATTGTAAGGCAGTAGTCACAGAATGTTCTTAATATAGGCTTATTGCAGTAAGAAAGTTATGTACAGGAGATTATAGGGCGATACGTTTCCCACTTATTAGCCCAACTCTTATTCATGCACCAGCTGGTAATTTACTTCAAGTTGTGCACTGCACACATCTTTTTATCATCTTCATTATTGTTGTTACTGGTAACGTTCTTGTTAGTTTCTTGAACATTATTGTTGAGATTCTATGAGGAGCGATCTATTCCTTAGGAGGAAAATGTAGCATTGCTGGTGTGGGGAAGAGATCTCTGAATTTGGACTTTCTGGATTAATTGCCAAATTCAGCTGGCAAATAAAATTTAGAAAGTCTCTTGCATTTGGCTGGAAACGTCTACCAAGCATGCGTATAAGGAGTCATGAGGTAGTGAAGTCATAATGCATGTCCAGAGTTTCAAAAATAGTAATAAATCTGTACCATAGAAATACTAATTTGTAAAGCTTTAGATGTACAGTTTGTGTTTACTGACATCTTTCCTGGAGCATGTCTGGCAAGCTGGACCAGTTGCAGGTTTCCACACAAACTCCTAAGTCTGTGAGTACCTTTTTATTCACAGGCACTGGTATTTGTGCAAAGCGGATGCACTGTCCAGTGATAGTATCTTGATGCATTTCTGTTTTTTTCCTTCCCCTGCACTCCGCAAAGTTGGGGTGTTCAGTTACAACTTCGGTAGAAGTTTACTGCAGTCCATGGCTGGAGCCAGTCTGACCATTTCTGCAATTTCACTGGGTAGGTAAGGGTGGGATGGGCGTTTGTGAATGACCACAGACCAATGTGTTTGAGGGTTTTCAAAACTTCCAAGGCATATTACACCTTCAGCCGTCCACTCCCCACCTCTTACCAGGGATTTACCTTTGCACAACGTTGCGATGTGGTGCTGGGTAAACGGATTTACGAGTGCAAGGAATCCTTTTGTGAATTTCGTACTCTAATAAATCCAGCCATTTGTGCTTATACCAGGTTTACAGGTGAAAACTGACTTAGGAATGTGGGCCAGTGATTATTTTTTACAAGTTGATGAATACAGGCCCCAGCTAGGCCCGCAAGGCACAAGGGTTCGCTCTCCTGTAACGGAATCTATAAGGAAGTTGGCACGGAAACTGCAAAGTACAAAAACAACGTTTATTAACCCTTAAGGGTGGTCCTACAATCCACACAACACTCTTCAGTATTGCATGGAGTAGCACAAAGAACTTGCGTACATAGTCCCCTTTTATACACAACAGAGGGGCTCATAAGTGGGTGGATACAACATGAGGCCGAAGAACATTACCATTTATGGCCATTCTCGATACTGAATCAATACATGGGCGGAGCCAACACACTCCTCGAGCCCGCGAAAACACATGGTCAAGCAAAGCTAATTATAACAGATGTGGTCAAGTCTGGGCATGCGCCAGATGGACAAGAGAGCTATTTATAACTGTTACTAGGCAGATTACAAGAGCAACTAACACAGAGGTCGGACTCTCCTCGTGGCGAGCACATGGCAGCATGTCAATACAAAATGGAGTCCGGACTTCGGTCAACATAACGAGGAAAACATGATCTAAAGGGAAAGCATTAATGTCTTTAGTAAATGCTTAATCACATTCTGCTTTAATTTACAACAGACGACCCTTTCAGCATTTACTGAAGACATCCGGCTTCCAAGAATAATCATCATATATGTCAATTATCATCATTCCTTTAACCTCTTTAGCTAGACCCTTCTGGTGGGCAACATCGGCAATAGCTTTCTTATCTGGAATGCAGAATGAAATGCATACGGAACAGCACAATGGTCCACATTGAACACACATACAGAAAAAGAACAGAATTGCTATAATAATACAGAGACCAGTTAAGACCTTCCATCCCCAGGCAGTAACCAACGCCCAAAACCATCCAGAAAAGGACCAAGTGCCGTTTTCTGTGTGGATTTCAGCTGCTATTTTATGCAGCTTGTTAATGGTGTTATAAACGGATGGCGTATGATCAGGGATGAACACACAGCAGCTACTTCCAATAATTTTGCAGGCTCCACCTCGATCGGCTAGCATCACATCTAATACCATACGATTCTGTAATGCAACAATCCTAGTTATTTGTAACTCTTCCGTAAGATTCCCAAGAGCAGCAGCAGTCTGATTAGTCACAGCTTCTACCACTCTTGTTAATCTTCGGATCTTCCTACTATTCAAAGCGGCTCCAACGAAGAAAAACAGTCAATATACTGTTGCAAGCTGGTATCAGTTTGATCCACATCATCGATCGATAAAGTACGTTTATATCTATTTACAGTCACATTATTCAACAATTTCAAATCCTTATGATACGATGCGGGTGCTAGGAATACAGGAGGTAATAGGAATGATACATAGCATACCCCAGACCACCCAGCCGGCAAACGGTAATAACCTTTATTTCCACATACAAAGTAGGTATTATGGGACGCTAGGAAGGTACTGTTATTTAATCCGTCAATATTCAATACGGTTATGCAATCACTGACACCAACAGGGATAAAACCCACACTCTGGACACACAGGTCCGCTTGAGCTTGTGCCACTTGGATCACAAATTTGTCCTTCCCCACAGTGTCTCTGGTGTTCGTGAAGATATAGGGAATGGATTCATTGTCTGGTCGGTACTCTTCCCATTCCCAAATTGTCTCATTTGCTTGTGGATATCCATTTTTGTCCTGATGACATTCTTTATTGAGTCTGAAAAGCAATCGTCCCACTGTCGGTTTCCGAGTGGCAAACAGCAAAGTGTACCATGCTCTACAAGAGCCATTATGAGAGAAAGGAAGTGGTATGAATGGCGTACCTCCTTTCTTCTGATGGGCTGGCATCATCCCACATATCCAACAGTTCGTAGTGTTCGTAGCAACGTGGGTATGATGCAGCATCTGAATAAAAGTGTTATTCAAATAGGACTGTCGATGCTTCAACTCTTGATACGGTGATGTATAAAAGTAGTGCTCCGCAGGCACTGGAGTCGTCAACACAAGTGTTTTCCGAGCAGGAGTTACCTCCTCCACAAACCATGTGGTTATGCCAACGATAGCTACTGTTAGCAGGAACCCCAATGCACAAAGAATTTTCTTCTTCTCCATGTCAGAGGAAACAATACCCTGATATCTTCCTGAAACTAAAAAGTCTGTCAGAACTCTTCCCCTTGGGCAGCGGTTGATTTCTTCACCAGCGGGCCAAGACGGGTGTCACTACACTAATGCAGGGCTGATCCCCCCCCCTTGCCTCATCGGCTCTCCGTTTCACTAACCCAAGGGCCGTTCTGACAGTATGTCCCGGTACTGGAAACCTCACTTCCTTGGTCGCAGATGATATCGCCTTCCTCCAGAAGTCGTGTGGTCCGGAAAGAGCTCCTCCGTGTCATTCGGCTCCGCAGCACGGCCTGTCTCTGCTGCTATGATTTCTCGTTGGTCGGTCAGTACGGCAGACTCCACCAATCCGGGCGGTACCTTCCGACAGTGAAAGGAATGGATCCAATTCTTCCTGTTCGAGACTCGCACTGCCGTCCTCGTTGCAAGAAGGACTTGCTCAGGTCCTACCCATCTCGGCTCCAAACTGTTCGTTCTGTCGAAGACTTTCACCATGACATGATCTCCAGGCCGGAGACCATGTCCTTCGCCGGTAGACCGATCAGGGAGCGCCTCTCGGACCTGTTGATGAATAGAAACCAAGTTATCCGTTAACTGTGCCAGATAATCACTCATCATTACACAAGGTACATCATACACAGCCTTAGGCCTTGGTGGACCCCAAATATTCATTGGGCGTCCAAATACTATCTCGTACGGCGTAAGGCCGGTTCGAGAGTGTGGCACTGACCTAATTGACAATAACGCCAGTGGCAGGGCGTCTGGCCAAGTCAAAGACGTTGAAGCTTGGATTTTGGCGATCTTAAGCTTCAGTGTACCATTATACTTCTCGACTAGTCCTGCAGACTGGGGGTGGAACACGGCGTGGAACTTCTGGGTGATGCCTAGGCCCTTCAAGACATACTTTATAACATCCGCCACAAAGTGAGGGCCATTATCACTCCACAGAAGTCTACAGACGCCGTATCGAGGGAAAAACTCTTTCAGCAGTAGCTTCGCTGTAGTCATTGCAGTATTGTCTTTCGTAGGGTACGCCTCAACCCATTTACTGAAGGCGCAAACCACTACTAGAACATACTTCAAATTGTTACAGCGCTCAAGCTGGATATAATCCATCTGCAGAACCTCAAAGGGTGCAGTGGGCGTCGCAAATCCTCCTGCTGGAGTTCGAGTGCCTTTTCCTGGGTTATACTTCAGACAGATCATACAGGTCTGCACCACCCTCTTTGCCGTGCTAGCAATCTCTGGATGCTCCCAGACTTGGGTAAGCAATTTCACAATTGCGGAAGCTCCAACATGTGCTAGCCCATGTGCCATCTGAACCATAGGTTGTACAAAAGCCGTGGGTAACTTCCATCTATCCATCTGCTTATTTCTCCAACAACCCTCATCATCCAACTCTCCCTCGCTAGCCCATTGCTCCCGCTCTTTATCAGAAGCGGTCCTTTGCATTTCTCGCACTTCCTCCTTCGCATCACGCCATCTCTCCACCTGTGATTTTACTACATACATGGCAGTAGCGCCGGGCTGCATCGCAGTCTCCCGTGCTACTCGGTCTGCTAACGCATTCCCTTCTCCTACTTTATCAACTACTTTCCTATGGGCACTACACTTAACAATGGCAATTTTCTTCGGGTATGTCAATGCGGTTAAAAGATTGTGGACTAACTCCCCATGCATTATCTGTACCCCATGTGACGTTAGAAACCCTCTCTCCTTCCAGAGTAGGCCAAAGTCGTGCGCTACTCCGAAGGCATAGCGGCTATCTGTGTAAACATTCACACACAATCCTGTACTGAGCTCACATGCTCGTGTTAATGCTATCAGTTCCGCTGCTTGAGCTGACTTCTGTGGTATGCGTGCTGTCTCCACTATCGTTTGCAACGTGGTAATTGCATATGCTGCTGAAGTCGTACCATCTGGTAGCTTCAGGCATGATCCGTCTACCCACAGTTCTCCATCCACATCTGGAAAGGGCGTATCCTGGAGATCAATACGACCCTTTGTTTGTTCCTCAGTCACAAGAATACAATCATGCGCTTTCTGCGCCTCAGGCTGGGTCTCGGGGTATGGCAACAATGTGGCCGGGTTTAATGTCACGCACCTTTTCAACGTAATATGAGGAGCCAAAAGCGTCAGCTCATATCCCGTTAAGCGGGCACTGGTCAAATGCTGTGTCTTTGTTTGATTAAGCAGGGCATCAACAGCATGGGGAACTAACACCAACAGCTTATGGGACAACACAATTCCTTCACTCTGCCGTATTGACACAGCTGTCGCCGCAACCGAGCGAAAACACCCTGGTAATGCTCGGGCGACAGGATCAAGTACAGCCGAAAAATATGCACAAGGGCGCTGCTTATCACCGTGCATCTGCACTAAGACTGATAATGCACATCCATCTTTCTCATGCACATACAACGAAAAGGGTTTAGCATAATCAGGGGTCCCTAACACTGGTGCTGAACAAAGGGCCTGTCGCAATTGCTGAAAAGCAGCATCACACTCATCTGACCAAGGGATTGGGATAGGCGTATCTTTTGTCAGGAGAGCTAGTAATGGCTTAGCTATGTGTGAAAACCCCAATATCCACTGTCTACAAAAAGAAACGAGGCCCAAAAATGCACGCACATCCTTCTGCGTGGATGGTCTCGGTGTGTCCAAAATTACTTGAATACGATCTGGTGTGAGTGCACGCCCCTCCTTAGACAAAAGGTGACCTAAATAAGTCACCTTTGGTCTACAGAATTGCAATTTCTTCCTAGATACTTTATGATTGTGGGATGCTAAAAAGGAAAGTAGGGATAACGTGCTCTTCTCACACAATTCCAGGGTGTCAGCCGCCAACAAGATGTCGTCGACATATTGAATGAGGGCGACCCCCTCGAGTAAACCGAAGGAGTCCAACTGTCGCTTCAAAGCCTGACTGTAAATACTAGGGCTTTCTGTGTAGCCCTGGGGAATTCTACAAAAACGATAAGATCTATTGTTTAATGTGAACCCAAAAAGAAATCGGCTATCGGGGTGAATGGGAATAGAAAAGAAGGCATTTTTCAAATCAATCACGGAGAACATGGTCGCCGTAGGCGGGACCAGGGTAAGCAACGTCGTGATATCGGAAACCACCGGGTACTGAGGTATCACGATCTTGTTCACCTCCCTCAAATCAATGATGAACCGATAGACCTTTCCATCCGTGTCCTTTTTCAGAATAGGGAGAATCGGACTGTTACAGATATTATAGGGAACTTCCTCCACTACTCCTGCTGCGATCAAATCTTGCACAATCTGTATGAGAGCTTCCTCGCCCTCCTGGGAAATACGATACTGCGGGAGGCGTGGTAACACCGCCCCCTCCTGGACACTAATGTGGACCGGAGGAATCACCATTTGTCCCACATCCGTGTCCGAAGTCGCCCATAAGGCTCGGGGGAGGGTAGCCAACAACGCATCCTCTGATATCGTACACATCCGCCCAGATCGGGGGTAGTTGTCATTTAAGATCACCCTCACACCCTCAGGAGAACAGCGGATTGTGGCCCTAAAGTGCTTTAACATATCAAGACCCATAATGTTATCCGGTGTATACGGGGCAAGCAGAAACGGACAGGGCGCAGAAAAACAATCAACCTTAAATGTAAGGGGCTGTGAAAGAGGGCTTCGGGAGAGTGTACCGTCAAACCCTACCGATGTAACCATTGAGCCGGATGGGGGAGCCCCCGGAACCAAGTACCTAGACAATGCACTACGTGTCGCTCCTGTATCCACTAGGAACTGATCAGTAGAACCTAAAACCTCAGCCGATACATAAGGACCCGTCTGATCGACCGGCACCTCAACTGATTCGGACCCCCATCCAACGCATTCCTATGCATGCTGAGAATCGTGATATCCCGATCGATCGATCTCCGATACGTGATACTGATGCTGGCGATCGAAAACGTTTGAGCTATCTCGGTGTTGCCCAGCAGTATCGAAACAGACATTATCGTTAGAATTCCCTCGAAAGTTCGAGAAGCCCCCTCTACCTCTCGGGCCACCCGGAGTGTGCCCCTGACGCGAAGCACGCAACACTGGGCAATCCCTGGCCCAATGGCCCAACTGCTTGCAATACGCACACTGGTTCCTATTCAAATCAGATCGGCCCGAAGGGGGACCATAAGATCCGCCCCTTCCTCTATTATTATTACCCCGGCAGGGCGGGCCATATACTTGTGCTAACATCACCTTGGTTTTGAGATCTTTCGATTTCTTCTCCTCCTGGCCCTTCGCCTCGTGCTCCTGACGCTCATAATACTGAGCGATGGTCAGAAGGGCCGTCGGTGTCGCGGAGGACCAAGAACTCTCACTCGCTTTTAACCGGGCCGCAACTGCCGGTAGCAGATTAGCCACATACTTGTCCGCGAAAAGGTGGCGGCCCGTTTCGTCAGTAAGCGACTGGCCACTAAAGTCATGAAACGTTTCTTCAAAGCGCGTGAAGAAATCTGCAACTGACTCGTCAATTTTCTGTTTACATGCAGCTAACATATTCCAGTCAATCTTTTTAGGGGGGATTATTGTTTTCAATTTAGCCACAATAGCCGCAGGGAGATCTAAAATATTCTGGGGTGGTTTTTGTGCGGGCTTCCTCTCCCTGTCTTCGTCCTCAAGCTCAGACCATCGGGCCTTGAAGGCAACCGAGTCATCTACCTTTCGGACAGACCGCCACGTGTCCGGTGGTAGAATAAGGCCAAAGAACAGGTCTATATCTGCTAAGGTCATAATGCAAGAATTCAAGGCCCCCTCGACTTCCTCATAGAAGGCCGCTGGATTCTTGCGGGGGTCAGGCAACGCATTCTTTAATGCCATAACATCGGCCCTATGCCATGGAGTATAAACCCAATTATACACAAAATATCCCCTAGCATCGGCGGAGTTAATGTCCGAGCTAGTCCCCGCTCCTTTAGGAGGAACATACAAAGGCGCCGCCTCTCGCATTGGTTTAGCATGCACTACGTTATACTTATCTGACTGGGAGGTGGATGGGTGGCCCCCTGTCGCAAACGAATCCGACTGCTTCTCCTCCTCCGTTTGTTGGCGTGCTTTCTCTCTAAGGGCCAGCACCTCGTCCCGTAGGGCAAACAGCCGCCGAGCCGCCTCTGGAGCCTTAGGGGGAGAAAAAACACCATCATGCAATGCTTTGGCATCCGATGTCACTTCTTCAGGCTCAAAGACACTAGAATATTTTCGGAAAGCAGCAATTACTTCCTCAGCAAAATGAGACAGAAAATACACCCTCTCTCTATCTTGCCACGACCCCCAAGTATGGAACAACTCCTCCTGAGAGTTGTAAGTGCACGGAGGGAAAGTTTCCGAAGCTCAGCCATATGCTCGGCCGATAACATGGACCGTGTGTCTACCTTACCCGAAGCCGGGCCAGAATCTTGCGGCCGTGGAGCAGACGCGCCAACATAAGGGGGCGGAGAGCGATCTAGCAAATAAAAATCATCATCAGGATTATTAAGGACAGGATAAAGCGGCTGGCGAACAACATATTGACCCGAAACTTGTAGCCTACGCTCTTTCTCTTGTCTGTCCGTTTGCTCTTTGTCCTCCCGACGCTTCGCTTCCTGCGCTCGCACATGATCATTCTTCCGTTGTTCTTTATCAAACAGCGCTTTCTCACGCTTCTCTCGCTCACGCACTTCCTTCACCCATAATCGCACACACTCAAACATATCCTGACGAGCACGTCGCTTACACATACACTGTTCCACATACTCAATCTTACGTATATCAAACGATCCATACAAAGGCCATCGCAACTCAGGATCCTTCTTCGTGTATTTCCTCCATAGCGTGCTGTACATTATGGAAGAAAGACCATGCTTCACGTACATATCCCTATTAGGAGTCCCCTCTGGGGGAGCTGGAGCAGATTCCGCGAGGTTCAACCGATTACCAAAGCAGCAACACCACTTACGGAGTGCGCTAAAAGCAGGCATGCTTAGGAATAATGCAAAATATGCAATATTATAAAGAAAAATGGCACTTAATCGTTGCGCCGTTCCAAGTTTACACAGCTCCGGAGAAATTTCTCCACATTACCTGCCTATATGTGTTGCAACGCATATATTTTCACAAAGACAAATTCAAAATATGACTAGTCATCATCAATCAAACTCAAATAGCCAACCCAGGCTTCAAAAACTCGGAGCAAGTACCGTACAACGGTTCTTACCAATCAAGAGTCCAGGTTCCAACTGCCAAGCTCCACAATCGCCCAAACGGCTCTCACGGCAGGACCGACAGAAGAGATCTCAGTCGATGACCGGCGCCACCCAGACGGTCAGCTCGGAAGGGAAGGAAGAAAAACCTCGGGATGCCAGGGCTAAGACGCCGCTGGCAGTGATCACGTCCCCGGCCAAACTCCTCACCTTCGTCGCGACCAGTCCTTCGAGCATCCGAGTCGCCGATGAGCCCCACGTGACGGGCGCCAATTGATGAATACAGGCCCCAGCTAGGCCCGCAAGGCACAAGGGTTCGCTCTCCTGTAACGGAATCTATAAGGAAGTTGGCACGGAAACTGCAAAGTACAAAAACAACGTTTATTAACCCTTAAGGGTGGTCCTACAATCCACACAACACTCTTCAGTATTGCATGGAGTAGCACAAAGAACTTGCGTACATAGTCCCCTTTTATACACAACAGAGGGGCTCATAAGTGGGTGGATACAACATGAGGCCGAAGAACATTACCATTTATGGCCATTCTCGATACTGAATCAATACATGGGCGGAGCCAACACACTCCTCGAGCCCGCGAAAACACATGGTCAAGCAAAGCTAATTATAACAGATGTGGTCAAGTCTGGGCATGCGCCAGATGGACAAGAGAGCTATTTATAACTGTTACTAGGCAGATTACAAGAGCAACTAACACAGAGGTCGGACTCTCCTCGTGGCGAGCACATGGCAGCATGTCAATACAAAATGGAGTCCGGACTTCGGTCAACATAACGAGGAAAACATGATCTAAAGGGAAAGCATTAATGTCTTTAGTAAATGCTTAATCACATTCTGCTTTAATTTACAACAAAGTGATGGCTTTAAATCAGCAAATGTGACCCCATGTTCTGTGGCCTCTTTTTCTCCAAGATGTTAGAAACACTGCTGCACAGGCCCACTAGAAAGACCATCAATCCTACACGCGAAAGATAAATAATTATCTCATCAGCCACAACCTTTGTAAAAGATAAATATTATTCAAAATACATTTCATAATATTTTATTGATAAACGATTCCATGCTTCTCCAACAAAATGTAAAATGATCTTACGACATGAAAAAGCCACATGAAATTTGAGGTTATGTCTGGATTGCTCTGCAAATTTCAACCCAGTGTTTAAATCGATGTTTTTAAAGCAGCCTGATATATATATTTTAAAAATAAATTAAAATTACGGAATTTTATATAGCGAGAACTTGACCCGAATCGGGTAGCAGAGCGCTTTACATAGCACCGGTTGCGTTACATGAGGACACATTCATTTTTGGGTCTCGCTTAGCGTTGCAGCGTGAATGCGCTGCCATCACTTTTCGAGGCATGCAGCATATACTGTAGTGTGGAAGCTTCGTGGAAGCTCCGCCCACTCTCTGCCTATTGGCTTTTGTCTTAAATGCTGCCTTCTGATTGGTTTGAGGCTTGTTAGTCCCTCCTCATTCATCATTTGTATCCTTCCATGGCTATTGGCCCCTTTACTCCTGACACTGTTTTCTTTTAGGTCTCGCCTAGCATTGCAGTGGGAATGCGCTACCATCGCTTTGCGAGACATGCAGTATATACTGTAGTGTGGAAGCTTCGTGGAAGCTCTGCCCACTCTCTGCCCATTGGCTTTTGTCTTAAATGCTGCCTTCCGATTGGTTTGAGGCTTGTTAGTCCCTCCTCATTCATCATTTGTATCCTTTTGCTCCACTGTAAAACACTCCCGTCTATGGATCATTTAACAACTCGGGGCTTTGGGGTTAGGTAACCTACTTTGGATGTTGTGTAAAAGAGTAAATTCAAAAATGAATGCAATGAAACTAAGCAACCATTACTGTCTAAAACTCTGTGTAAACTGACACGCATTCTGGCATTTTGTTTAGTTAATGTCGATTTTCTCAGAGATGTGAGTAAATTACTCTTACTATCTTAATGAAATCTGCACACTTTTAACTAATAGCACCGGGTGACCTTTGACAACTAGGCAATGAATACATTTTCATGTACCCCTGAAGCACCCCTGGCCCCCGCCCCATTGCCTCCCAGTGTTTGGGGGATAACCAAGACGCAGAAGAGTGAGAGAAATAGTCTAGAAAATGAAAGAGAAGCCGGGATTCGGATTCACATGCTCCGATCCCGATCGCGTTGGTTAGTCTGTAACCACTACTTTTATTAACCCCTTCAGCGCGGCGCGGATTTCCGCGCCACGCTGAAGATTCCGTGCGCGGGCGGGGCCATGACGGAACGGTTCCGTCATAAGCACAGCCCAACCGACGTGCATGACGGAACCGTTCCGTCAAGCGCGTCGAAGGGGTTAATGAGTTTCGCATTAGTAAAGCACCACGGTGTGCATGTGTAGCGACACTTCACCCATGAGGTACGTGCCAAGCAATTGTTGACACAATCCACACTTGTCGTCTTTTTCAATATATTCATTACGAAGTGCAGGACCTTTCGAAAGGATTTTGCATACTACATACATTTACTCCAAAAATAAAACGTGTAGGTAAAAAACATTGCCATTTACAATGTCAATAGCTCTAACTCACAAATGTGAGACCTATTTGCATTGCAAATGCTTGTTTTGTTACGCACGGGGAGATTAAGTGATTTGCCCAGAATCACAGGATGTTCAGCGTCATTGCCGAGACTCGAACCCAGTTCCCCAGACTCTAGGTCGACCGCCCTAGCCTTTAGGCCAAAATAAATAAATACACAATTTGTGTAGTGAAGGGCATTTGAAAAAGGCATTTATGCCGAAACGCGTCATGCCATCAGCATTATTAAAGACATTCTCCAGATGTCCCCGTTGTGTCCCTCCGGTTCTTTCTGAGTGGGGAAGCGATATCGTTATGTTTTGCACGTTGGCCCTTGGCGTGCTGGAGGGACCCGTCCAAGAAGTGTCTGGATCATCATGGGGCAATTGGTGAAGTACTCCGAGGTATCGGGATTTTTCCAGACCGCCGCATCCACAGTAAGCAAAATGCCGCTGAAGACGCAGTCCGTGATTTCATGGAGAGGCTCCAGTCATGGTGTGGCAGCCTCAGGAATTGCTGGAATGTGTAACATGCGGCTGGACGTTGGGGACACGGGAGAGGCTTTAATTTTTTGCTGCAGCATTTATCTTGTGCACCCAAAATTGACTTTTAATGCGCTCTTTCAATTAATCTGCCAGCCCTCACTACACGAGGAAATCCGAGGGGAGAGACTTACCCGTATTGCCAGGAGGGTGTATTCTGGGACTTGTGGTTTGCCGATGCTGGCTGCAAGGAAGCGTCAATCATTAACTCGGCTCAGCAGGTTCAAGGCGATTATCGCGAGAGCGAATGAACAGTTTAAAAGACAGTGTGGGGGAGCGATTTGTGTTGTGAAGGGCATTTGAAAAAGGCATTTATGCAGAAACGCGTCATGCCATCAGCATTATTAAAGACATTCTCCAGATGTCCCCGTTGTGTCCCTCTGGTTCTTTCTGAGTGGGGAGAGCGATATCGTTATATATATATATATATATATATATACATATATAACCTACTGGCGGTCGCCAGCAGGTAGTTATAGTTAGGACCTATAGTTAGGACCTATTATCCATAGGAAAATCGTAACAGGTAGAACCGAGGCACAAGAAAACAGAAAAACTAAGGCGCAAAACCAGAAAAGGGGGCAGGGTAGAAACATCCTGACACCCTAGGCCTGCTTAGGGGGTCCCAGAAGGACCCCCAGGGCCCAAAAAAGATTTTTTTAATTTTTTTTATTAAAATCGCGGGATGCGCAGAGAATCCGTGGATCCGGACGAAAATTTTAAAAAAACGAAGGGCGGACTCCCGCGCTTCGTGTTAATAAAGCCCCAGGGTGGGCCAGGTCCCGGGGGCAGATGATAAAAAAAGTGTGGGGGGACCCCATCCCCCCACACTTGCTCCGGGGCCCGCCACCTCCCCGGGGCTTGAGTATAGAGGAGCGGGGGCACGCAGCCCCCCCCGCAGCCCCGGGGACCGCCACATCCGGGGCACATTTTTAAATGTGTAGGGGGGCTTCTAAGGCCCCCCCAAGCCCCGGGGTCCGCACCCCCGGGGCTTACATTAATTGTTGGCGGGGGGCACACGGCCCCCCGCAGCCCCGGGGACTGCCACCCCCGGGGCTTTTTTAATAAAATTAAATTATTCTGTGTGGGGGGCTCGAGCCCCCCACACGTCCGGGGACCGCCACCTCCCCAGGGCACTAATTAGTCAAAATAGGGGGTCCGTTACGGACTCCCAAGCCCTGGGACCACCACCCTCCGGGGCTTTGCAAATAGTGGGAGGGGGGCCGCCCGGCCCCCCTCCTGGAGCCAATGATGGCACTGGTGACCGCCACTCCCCAGGTCCGGCTCCTGCAGTGTCCCGGGGGGCCCACCCCCGGGACACTACTGTTTGCAATGACAGGGCAGGTACCTCGCGGCTCCCGCCCTGTCATTGCAAACTCTGGTTTGCTTCAATGAAGCAAAGCAGAATTGCTTTTCCATAAGGGGAGCTGCATGTCAACTATAACGGGGGAATTTCTACGGTTTTGTACGAGTGAAATGTCCAACTAACTATAACGCCCCTGAAACCTATGGTTTTTTCAGTGAATATCTATATATATAGATATATATATATATATGTATATATGTATATATATGCAACGCGTGTCTATTAGTCCCTGTATGAAAAGGCAGCCTGAAGGTTTGTGTTCTTTGAATCACTTTCTCAGGAGTCTTGTTCGTGCTATGATAAATATATATAAGGGGAGAGGAAAATATATATATTTATCATCTATAAATCTAAGGTATGCATGGGAAATCTAAAAAGTATCTATCTACCTTATGCTTGCATAATTGGTGCAATTAGTGTACACATTCTTCATGAGTAGGACACAGCTAAGTGCACTAGGGTCTGAAAGTGTTATAACCATTAAGAATGGACTAAATCACACAGGTGTTCTGAGAGAAAAGGCAATGAAAGATCAATATCCACAAAATATTGCATGTTATGGTCATTCACAAATATTTTAAATAAACTTGAACATTTTTGAAAACCTCCTGATTTGTGGTGAGTACGTTTAATAGACAGTGTAGGCCGTCTTATGTTAACTCTCAAATGACTCCCTTCTCCTGTGTTATACATCTTTTCTTGATTTGTGTTGTTTGCTGTGAGTATTTAAGCATGAATGAGGGCTTTTTTTTACTTTGGCACATGGAGTAGGTACCGTCAGACAGAACCCACCACTCTTCTACTCCCCATGTTGCTCTTTCTTTATCTGGGGTGTGGCTGGGGTTGTATCCTGCCTACAGGCATGAGTTGGATCCAATGTAGAGGCATTACCTCTCAATGTGCCCCATTGAGAACACTGCATCAGGAGATGGACTTCTCCTTCCCCATTCAATGCCTTTTTGGAACAGGTGCTGTGGTGAATGTGAACCCTCTAGAAATGTTACCTCCCTCTCCTTCTCACCCTACTCCATGAGCTATGGGAGTGGGAGTCCTCTCATTGGAGCCTAGTGAGGCATTAGGACGGCATCCTTCCCATCTCCCCAATGCCCTTTTATGGTGTTTAACAAGGGAAAGACAATCACAGAGGGGTTGTCCATGGTGAAAGATGTGAAAGGCTCCAGAAGAATTGTATACACTCTGGAGGTACACCTGTCCCAACCCTGCCCTCTCTCTGTTAGAAGATGCAGGGCTATTGAAGTGTTCCAGACACGTTTGCAAGAAGGAGGTGCACTTACACCAACCTGATGGACAATCCAGAATCCTGTATGGCTTTTCTGGAACGCCAAGGTCCAACTGCAGCATGGACACTCAAGCAGAAGTGTCAACTTCATCTGACTGGCTACTGTTCTGTGGGTCAGTGTGCAGAATGTCTAGTGCTTTGCTGGAGTTGATGTAATCCATTGCTGCACCAGGCACCACTGAGGAATCCTCAAGTAAATCCTCTTTTTGCCATGGCTAGATGACTCGCGGGAGCTTTTGCACCCTGCCATTTATCCAATTGGAGAATCGCTTGCACTCAGGCTATGAACCAGCATATGTCAATAGGATCATAAAGAGTGGGACCAAGTATCGCATGAGGATCACACTGAGAAAATCATCCTCATACGATACTTGGTCCCACTCTTTGTGATACTTTTCACAGATACTTAATTTGGAAGCAGAGTGGGCAATTGTTGTTCATAGCTTCTCCCTCCCTGTTTGTGATATTGATAAAAAACAATATGAACCAGCATAGACAGATTGGAGTTGCTCTCTTTTACTGCTGGCCTCTGGTTCTCTGTAGAAAGGAGACTCGCTTAGTGTGGATCGGCATCTGCCTGAAAATGTTTGTGAGAGCCACAGGATTTGTGTGTGTTTGCTACAGTGATATGGCGAAGTTTAATGCAAGGTGGTGTCGGTGGCAATCCAGTACTCATGGTTCTTTTGCAATAAAGAAAAAAAGCTTTTTTAATATTATGAGTTGGTAGACTGCGTTTTATTAAATAATTTACTGTTTGCTTGTTTTGTAAAACACATTTATTGTGGTATTTATCCTTACATGATTGCGTAGGAATTTGTTACTCACAACAGTACTCGTGGTTCAACATCCAAGAAAGTTGTGTCCAAAGGATCAGCCCTCCCAATCTTTGTTCGGCAATGCCACGCATTGTAAATGCTGTAAATGCAAACACAACAACTTTTACAAAGAGCAAAGAAATAATGTACTTCAAGCCTCATTTAAAGTTTAGCAGCAGCCTGCCAAGTAGATAGTGCCTGGGAAAGACCAGATGCACCTTCTTTGCCGCCTCAGAAACGGCCATCCACCAAACCAAGGGCTTGCTGTTATGTTGCGAGCTCCTCCTTTTTTGCCAAAACTGCTTGCACTATCATAGCACCAACAGTTTAAATAAATCATGCAATGCTAGCAAGTAGAATAGGCTACTATGGCAAAGAAGGTTGGGCTGATTTATTTTTGAAAGCCACATAATCAATGTTCTTGACACACTGGGAATTTTCAGTTAGTGTATGGGGTTACTTTGTTTTGTATTTTCCTGCTTAGAAAAAGCACAGCTGGCATTGCGCCAAATGGGCCACACTAAATTAGAAGGCTTTTAGCGCCAAGTCAATCAGCACTCTAGCGCCTGGAAGAGTATTTCTGACAGCAGAGCCTGCTGTGGCTCTGCTCAGGCCTGCTGTGATCCTGTTGTCAGAAAAACACCTTCTAGATTCTTTGTTTCTTTAACTGTACTGTTAATTGGTAAGTTGTTAAACACAACACTGTACTCTGGACTTTGCATTGCTGCTCACTCGAATCTATCAAAGTTCACCTGTTCTGTAAAACCTGTCCTACTTTGCTGCTGGCACAATTGGAGCTCCCTAACAGTTCACTCTGAAGACATTGACCTCTCTCCCACAGCCAGTGTGTTGAATTATTTACATTGGGTCGAATATTTGATTCTTCTGTACTTTACTTCTTCTATCTACATAATTGAAATATGTTTACAAACAGGTAAAGCACAAGTATAAATTGAGGTATAAAAATACTATACTTGTGCACAGTGCGTTTTTTGTAAACAATTAAGTGCCAGTGCACAAGGCACTTCCTATGAGTCTACCAACAGCCCTGCCACAGTTACCGAATGACAGTTAAAGCATTTCCCATGTGCTAGATTTATTATTCTTAATTTAACACTAAGCTGATCAATTCAGTTGAAGAATAAACACACACCACCACGTGGTGGAAACCCATGATAATTGCTGGCGCAGAGCAACGGAAAACACTGCCACAAATTAAGCACTGCTTGTGCATTTAGCAGAGATGTGAATGATAATCTTTCGAATTTTGCAGTACATCTTTTAGTGCGGCCTGTTGTGTCATAATACAAAAGATTTTTTAACACATAAGGTGCTATGCAGCCATATAAGCAGCCAGAAAATATCTGAAGACACCACTTCAGAGAACAGAACATTCTTACACAATATGAACCTATCCCCCCCCCCCCCCCCCCCGGATATTTAGCCTCTTTCAAAACACTCAGGAGAGGTATCTGAAGATTTGCGCCCTCTTTTTGGCGCTTTGCTGCCCTCTGACCAGGCTTTCTCTTTACAAATAGCATTACATTAATCTTGACCCTGCTTCAGTCGGAGCAGCCCAACTCGAACTGCTAAGCCAGGTCCTCCTTGAACCAAACAGCAGCAACTCAGGACTGGTTACGCTCTAGTTATGGGCTTGTCAGCCAGGTACAGCATGGTTTCAGTGGCACAGTGTGCGCGGGACCCACATCTGGGCATTCCCCATACCAGTTAGAGTGACACACTAATGTATACAAAACAGGCGAAACCGGTCGTAGGTTGCTTGTGTTGCTGTTCAGGGAGGACTTGTGGCAGTTTGAGCTGGACTGTTCGCATGAGGAACATGTTCAAGACTGATTTGCATATGGCTGGATCCAAACTGAGGTACATGGTGCACGAAAAACAATGGATTGGAATACGGCCCGAGCATTAGCCAGTAGCTGAGATTAATTCAAGCATTCCATCCATCACCTTGTTGTTGTTGCAGGTAACGCCCTAAGCATGATGGGAATGCCCAGACTTGGTTCCCGTGCTCACTGCGTCACTGGAATCAAGCTATTCTTGGTTGATGAGCTCTTATTAGACAGAACTTGGTCGTAGGTTGCTTGTATTCCGTTCAGGGAAAACCTGGCTTGGCAGATCTGGCTAGAATGTTCCCTTAAGGAACAGGGTGATGGCTGATTTGCGCATGGCTGGAATCAAACTGAGGTGGCAAGGTGAGAGAAAAATGATGGATTGAGATGTTGCCCGGGCGATTGCCAGTGGCTGAGATTAATTCAAGCATTCCACCCATCACCTGGTTATTGTTGTAGTTGATCCCCTAAGTGCAACGGATATGCCCAGACAAGGGTCATGTGCTCACTGTGGCACTGGAATCAAATTATACCTGGCTGTTGAGCCCCTAGCAGGGTGAAACCAGTCTTAGGTTGCTTGTATTCTGTTCAGGGAGGACCTTGCTTGGCAGTTGAAGATGGAGTGTTCCCATAAGGAACAGTGTCAAGGCTGAGTTGCATATCGTTAGGTCCAAAATGATGAGCAAAGAATTATGGATTAGGATGCTGCCCCGGGTGATTGCCAGTGGCTGAGATTTATACAAGCATTCCATCCCTCACCTTGTTGTTATTGCAGTTGAAGCCCTAAGTGAGACGGGTCCACCCAGATGTGGGGCTCGTGCTTGCTGTGCCACTGGAACCAAGCTATACCTGTCTGATGAGTTCTTTTCAGGGTGAAACAGGCCCTAGGTTGCTTGTATTCCAGTTCAGAGAGGACCTGACCTGGTAGTTCGGGCTGAACAGTTCCCACGAGGAACAGGTTCATGGCTGATTTGCATATGGCTGGGTCCAAACTGAGATGGCATGCGGGGGGAATTATAGATTGGAATGTGGCCTGAGCAATTGCCAGTGGTTGAGATTAATTCAAGGATTCCACACATCACCTTGTTATTGTTCCAGTTGACACCATAAGTACAACGGGTATGCCCAGGCGTGGGTCCCGTGCTCACTGTGCCACTGAAATCAAGGTATAACTAGTTGATGAGCCCTTATCAGGGCGAACCCAATCCTAGGTTGTGTGTATTCCGGTTCAGGGAAGACATTTAAAAGTACTCTCCATTTATATATGCTGTTTGAACTATGTACAGATAAAGGCTAAAAATATGGGCTTTATATGATTTTGTTTATTTTTGTACTGCCCAGGATATCAAAATACCTGTGGTGACGGTAAAAATCGTGGCAACCCAAATCATGAGACTGAAAGTTGTTGCAGGATCAGCAAATAATTTATTTCCTACACCCTACATCCCTGATTGATGCCACAATAGCAGCAGTTTAACTTATATCTGAAGCTCTACTCATCAACTGTCAATAACATGCTGAGTTACTCCGAGTGTCTAGGAATACATCCTGCATTCAGATAACTCACTCCTCATTCTCACCACTCACCCTTCACTTTCACTTTCACTCTGCACTCAAAGGGATCACACTGCGCTCACACTGCTCCCCATGCAATCACTCTGTTGCCCTGTACTCACACGGTCATCCTCCTCATACCCTGCGCTCACATGAGCACACGTCTCACCCTTCACTCACAGCGACCACACTGCACTCACACCACTCGCCATGCACTCACACTGTTCACCCTGCTCTCACCCTGCTGTCACATGAGCACACTGCTCACCCTGCACACATGTGACTCTTCACTCACCTGTAACTCTAACTGCTCACCCTGCAATCTCACTCAGACAAGCACATCACTCACCATGCATTCATTCCTCACTTTCTGCACTTACACCCACACCCAAACTCATATGGTCACATCACTCATCCTGCAGTCACTCCTCTCACCCTACTCCAAAACTGTCACATTGCTCACCGTGTACTTACATAGGCACTCCCGTCACTCACACAGCTCACCCGTCACTCAATTGGGCTCACCATTTACCATGCACTCACACCACACAAACGGGCACATCACTCACCCTGGGGTCACACCACTAGCCATGCACTCCCTCCTCTCACCTTGCACTCACATGGACACACCTCTCAGCCTGCACTCACACATGCACTCTGTTCACCCTGCCTACAGTCAGGCACAGTAGTCTGCCAGAACTCCTGGGGGGCGGACCACTCACCCTGCACTAACTCCTCCCACCATGCACTCACCAGTAATTCTTACCCTTCGCACTTGCTGCTCACCCTACACTCACACACAGACACACCACTCACCCTGCATTTACACTGCTCACACCACTCTGCACTCACTTCTCTCACTCTGCACGCCCCCATCTCACCCGACTGTCACATGGGCCCTCCTCTCACATTACATTCACGCCGCTCACCCTACACTCACAATGGCACATTTTTCAATCAACACACGCACCACTCACGCCGCACTCCCCCACATATTCCCCATCACCAAGTACTTACGTGAGCACAACTCTTACATTGCATGTATACAAATGACATAACTCTTTTGAATTTACACATATTTCTACAAAGGCTCCCACAGAATACCTACTCTTTCCGTAATAATTCCATTTGCAACAACGGGGCTGGTGCAAGAGAGGGAGAGTGGACTGAGGATGTGGGATGGCATGAGGAGGGATACCAGGGCTGAGGCTTTGGGTTATAGTGCTGGATTGAGGACTGTGTGACACCTTCAGCCAGTCGTGGTTTTCCATTCACCACAATGCTTCATTCCGGGACATGCCAGTTTTTTTCACTGTAAGTTGGGTCTGAAAATCCCAAAATGCAAAGTGTTACTAGATAAAATCCATGGTTGCCGAAGAAGTCAAGCATTTCATACGATCAATTGGATGCTGTGATATTACATGTTAGAAAGTGGATTAGTTCATTTTGAATACTGTAACTGCTTGATACACTTGTGAAACTAAAAATAAGCCCTGCACAGCTATTTTGAGGAAGTGCACTTTTCATTCATATCATACTTGTAACAAACATTGGCAAGGCAATATGTTATAATTTTTATATAGTGTATAGAGAGGTGTAGCAGAAGCAGCAGGGCAAGCTTTTGTAACACAATAAAAGCAGACTGCCTAATGCGAGTAGGAGTGGTAGTGTGTGTGTTGGAGTGGGAGTGAGGATGACAGCATAACAATATATGAAAGAGTGCAAGAGATATAGTGAGAATGAGTGGGTGTGAGTGAAACTGAGTGTGTGAGAGAATGTGTGTGTCTGTGAGTATGTGTTTGAGGTGTGAGTGTATGTGTGTTATGCTTGCAAGTTTGCTGCTGGTCTGGCATACTGGAGGTTATTCTTGCCTTATGGACAAGGGCACTAATAGTATATGGATGGGAGGTATTACCTATGACAAACGGCAGGCCCTGACTTGCTTTTGTTAAGACACCATCAATGGTTGTGGGGACTCGAACTGTCTAACTGAGAAAGCCTCTATCCTAGCCATACCCAGCGGTAGGGACACAGAACATGCACCACCACACCTGGCCTAAGGCCTTGACATGATGCACGCAATTCCTAGCATATGGGGTGGATCCATAGCAAAATACTGGAACTGATTTTTGATATAATTCTTGTCATAAGCAATCTTGTACCTGTTTAATAGTTGGTATCAATGGCAAAATGCTGACCTGTGTATATCAGAGGGAATTTTTAGAGGTACCCTTGACTATGGCTGAAATATCGATGGCAAATATTTGTCACGGTCCTATTGTATGTACTCCTTGGTATAAGGGACACACCCATGAAAAAATGAATGCTGACCTTGGTATAGTGGAAGGGATTTCAGACTTATGAAATTTGAAAAAAAATGGGGACGTAATCCTAGGAAAGGCTGGAATATTTCCTGAATGCCCCTTAAGTGTCTGTGGCATTTTAGCTAAATTTGACCCCAAAGGTTTTTTAAAAATTCTCAGGTGAGAAGTCCACTCTCTCTGAAACCAACTACAAGAAGTCTGTTTACTCGTTTAGCTTGCTGGAATTTGGGGTAAGTATCACACCCCACCACTAACATAGATCTGTAACCTCCACTTGTGAGCACAATTTGCAGGGTGTAGGGGGGAGTAAAGTGTGCACTGTCTCTGCATAAAGGACAGAGAATTTGCAATGAAATAATAGATATAATTGCTTACATTGAAAAAGTGGCTAATCCTGTCACTATGTTAACCTACCTGTAATTGGTTGAATCTGGCTCCCATGGTTTCCAGGAGCTGCATGTGTGCGGGTGGTTGGAGTGGAGGAGAGCAAACTGAGACAGTGCATTGATGCGACAGTAAGGGTCAGCAAGAGGCATGTTGGGGCTACATCAACAGGCTTGTCCATTGGAATACTGTGATGGAAGGGCAGAACCAATTGATTATTCTTCACAGCACAAACGTAAATGGGTAAGAAACAAACCTGCACAGATGCCTTTGTAGCATTAATGTGGATAACACGGTCATTTTGAATGAGGGAACATCCATATTGAAAACCTATATTCAACAATAGGATTGCAATATCAAAAAAACATGGCCCACGGTGTAGTTAATGCACACAGTGAGCATGTCATGACACTTTAGGACTATTATTAGCCAATACTATTATCATATAGTAGGGGAGTCTTCTCATTGCAAACTGCCACATCTTTACGCTTTTTTCAGATGACTGAACTCTCTTCAGAAGCCAGCAGGAGTACTACAATCTCTGTTTGTGAGTGGCAGCACACGCCTTCCGTCCAATCAAATATTGTACTCAAGGTTTCCAACATGTGGGCGGAGACAAAGCCCCTCTCCTAGGTGTGCTTCTTAAAGCTCTTTTTCAGTTGATCACATATGGGCAGGTGACTGCTGTGATGTGCATCCAGACCAATAAAGTAAAACTCTGAATTACAGAAGTACTACAACACATCTGTTAACTACAGTGCTTTAAAAAACGCATCACAACACTATGCAAGTGTATTAACTTTTCCAAACTAAACAGAAGCAGTGCAGTGGTTTTATAACACTCGATTTTATTCAAAATCACATTGTTTTCATTTATCGTCAATAATCTTGCACAATGGTTATCTGCAAACATTGTGCCTTTGACTCATTGAATTCTTAGTAAGTTGATGCCAGTGACTACAAAGAGCTACGTAGCGCACAGTTGTCCTGTCGTAATATGTATACTTTCTAGTAGAGCATATTCATGCAACATTATATTTTTCCTAAACTAATATGGGCTCTCTTATGGTTTGTTCACTTCGCACATGTTTATTGGACTCCATTAAATGTCTCATTGCATGGATACTAAACTGATGCATATTTGTGTCTCCGTGTGTCATCATTGAACTAAATAAATAATCTTTCCAGTAATTGCCTATGTCTGTACAGCACACCCCTACTGCAATAGCCACTGCTCATCCTTTAAATGGTGAGCAGCATGGATGTTTAACATTCTTTTTTTCTGAGGAACAACCCAAGAGTAGGTAGCAGGAAAATCTGACTGGAGGCAGGAATGGCATGAGACCTGATACCTGCCTTGCTTCAGAGTAACCTGCCCTTTGTCCTGGAAGGCTGACTTGTGGTCTGAAGAATAAACAATGATCAAGAGATCTTAACATGAGACAGGAGATCTGAACAGGAAGAACTGGTGATGGATCTCAAGGTCACAAAAACAGACCTGCTAGAAGAATTCACAGGAAAAAGGGTCCTTTAACCGCAATATATGACGTGGCAGTACCATTGGACATCCTGATCCCTTGGCAGCACAGCTGAAGGCCTCACTACTTGCCATAGCTGTGTGCCTTGCACACCTGCATTCCTTCAAGTCCTCCAAATAATTTTAGAACCTCTGCTTTCCTCTCCATTGCGCAATCATTGGTCAGACACAATTCCAGCAGTGCTGTGCAGTTTAGAAAGCAAATCCGGAAAACAACCAGTTACTCACCTTTAGCCTTGTGACCACACACGACTTCAGCAAGGCTGCAAAAACCTTTGGGCCAGCACAATCACCGGCAGACCCATGTCCTGCTCATATATGCAGGAATATCCTCATTAAGAGCTGTGTGAAGTGGGCCTGGTATATGCTGTCCACTAATAAAAGTGGGCACCTTGCACCAGTCCAAACAACCCTGATGGTATTTAAGAGGTCAAAGAAAACCTTAGAAAGCTAGCCAGGTGGTAGCTTGGAGAGCAGCCTTCAGGCTTAGTCTTGAAGGAATGTTAAACAGCTTGTTTTACCAGAATGCAACCTTATTGTATTGGTTAAATGAAAGGAGAACCACACAGTAGTAATATAAAAAATATGTATTTATTAATATAACACTTTCTAGTATGACACAGTATCTTCTACACAAAGATTGTCCTAAAGCACATAATACTGTAGCACAGAAACAATAGTAAGTAGCAGTAATACACAGTGGGCCCAGAGGGGGACCAAGCCATATACTAAAATAGTGGTATAAGGACCATGACTGGAGTCGAGACAATGTCTAGCACACGTAGAATCGCTGGGACCCAAAGGAACCACCCAAGGTTTGTACATAGGGACCCCACGGAGTACGGATGCAGTGTAGGAACACGACCGCGTGCTCCGTACAATTCCATGGGAAAGTTGCGGTTGGAATTTTAAAGTTTAAGGACCCTTCCCAATGGATTCTTAAGAACCCTGTGGAAGTTAGGAGGTTGGGGAGCCACCCTACCCATGGATACTGTAGTACTAGAGTTACCTGTCACAGGGGAGCCGGGTGCATAGGTCTGAAGTGGCGTCGGAAACCACTGTCGATCTCTATGGAGGACTTAGAAAAAGAGCCACTGCTGGGAAGGAGAAACATGTCTGGTGGAATCCAAATGTGGATTCTTGATGAAGAGTACCTGAAAGCAGAGGGGACAGAGTCTGGGTCACTCAGGAGTGACCTTGGGCTTTGGAGACGAATGCCCACCGATATCGGATGCTTCAGGTGTGTTGAATGGGTTCTTAACTCTGCAGCCACAGGGACCAGGAGATGTTGAGGACAACCAGGAGCCGGATGCAAGCTGTCTCATGAAGGATGCCGAGTGCTGAGGGGTCGGTGTCCGGCGGGAGCACTAACAAGCCTTGGCAAATGCAACTCACGCAGAAGGTCAAGAAGAGTTGTGGTTCGGACCAGCAAGGTTCAGGAGACTCACCACAGCAAGGGGAGTCAGGGCAAGCCTGGAGCAACCAGGTAAGCCCAAGGAAAACAAAGTTGACCCTCAAGTGGACTCACAGGCCGGAGGCAAAGGAGTCGTGAGAGGACCTCGGGCGGATTCACAAGATGACAGCCCACGGAGCACTCAGTATGAGTAGGACAAATCTTGGTATGATTTGTGCCCAGAGGTTAGGGCTTTCAGTAGCCCAATGCACTTGTCTGGCAATGGCCAACAAGCATATGCACTTGCAAAAGTACGCAATGCACAGGGATTAGGGTATCGCAGCCCCCCCAAGGGATTCTGTCCTCTAACTCAATGAGAGGGCAGCTCGGGCCTCAAGGGACGTAGGGACCTACCTCCTGTATTGCTGGGATCTTCAGAGTCCGTAGGAAAACAGGAGCCGCAGACCGGTTCTTCGGGATGTGGTGCTTAAGGATGCAGGGGAGTGACTCCTTTACTCCAAGGGAGATGTCTTCGGTTGTCCTTGATGCTCTACAGGTCCTGCATGGATCCTGTATGATGCAAGGGGCACAGACGATGCAGCAGACTGAGAGGGAGACGAAATTGGGCCTAAATGAAGCCCAGCGAAGTCCAAGTGTCCAGACGGTCGAAGTTCAGTGGTTTCTCGTTCAGAATCTTGTTCACGTCGAATCTAAGGATCTACAGCCAGGTAAGCCCATTTGTACCCACGGGAGAGGGTTGGACAGATTCAGGGGACCCTGCCAGGGGAGGGTCTAGACAATGGGGAGGATACTCCCTTGTCCTTTGTCAGGTTTCACACCAGAGCAGAAGCCAACCCGTCCCAGAACTGGTTTGAACTGGACTATGAACAGGGACTCCAAGTGTTCCCCTCGTGCAGACTTTCAGGCCCTTTGGAAAAGCACCCACCCAGCCCCAATGCACTAAATCCTGTCTGAGTGGTGGTCACACCTCCCTGTGACATGATGCCTATTTTTCTGCCTTCTCCTGCTCTAGCTTGGCTCAGCAGCAGGAGGGCAGAAATGTGTCTCTGGTTGGCAGCAACCCTTTTGTGCTGTCCGGGTCGAGAAGGCTGGTACCGGGAAGATCAGGGACCCCACGAAGCTCGCTTCAGAATGGTGGAATCATACCTCTCACACTGGTTACTGGTGTGGAGGTATGATTCCAAGGTGTTTGATACCAAATACGGCATGTTTTGTTGCAGCCGTTTTTTTTTTTTATAAATCTGTTTATTTAACATAAAGATAATTGGTCATGTTATACAGTTCCGTTCGGTTACCTCACAAGGTATACGTGCATCAGTTTATACATGCGTCAGTACATACTGTTCAAAATAGCAGGCGGTGTTACATTACATACATTGTGGTTCACACTGTACAGTGGTCTTCGGGGGAAGAAACAACCGGTGGTTCGCATATCCCCCCCCGGTACACATTCCACTTTGTCCAAATCGATAACCATTTTTTGGGGCATCCCCGTGCAACATATACAGTTTTCTCACGGACCATGCACCAGTCCATGTCAACCTTCCATTTCTTTAAGGTGGGAGGTGCAGCGGCCCCCCACAGTTGCGCTATGTTGCGCTTGGCCACTGTCTGCCCAAGTGTGACCCACAACCTCCCGTGTATGGGTAGATCTGTGGGCTCCCACACATTCAAAAGGCATCTCTTTGCCTCAGGTAACACGGGCACCCCCCACACCACACTCATTACTTTCAGCACGCACCGCCAGAAACTATGAATGACTGGGCACTCCCAGAGCACATGTAGGAATGCGCCCTGTATTCCACAGCCCCTCCTGCAAAGCCCGTCCGTACTACTCCCCATGTGGATCAATTGGGTCCCTGATAGGTAGACTCTGTGCAAAATCTTCAGCTGTATTAATTTCAACTTTGCAGAAATAGCCACCTCCTTGGGTGAAGCGAGTGCCTCCCGCCATTCCTCGTCATCCACCTCCAAGCCGTCTCTTACCCATTTCTCCCTGAGTGCTGCGAGGGGATCAGGAGTGTGGTGGATGATCTTTTTGTACGTGAGAGATATACATTTGTCGGGCAGATGCCCGTCTAGCAGTCTATCCTCGAGTGGGGATGCCTCAGGGAGCTTCGTGCCGGCGCATAAGGAGGTCTGCAGGGCATGCCTGATTTGCGTATAACGGAAGTGTTCTGATGCCGCCATTTCGTATGTCTGTTGTAGTGTGGCAAATGGCACCACTCCCTCCCTCCCCCACAGGTCCCTGATGTGTGAGATGCCGATGAGGTCCCATTTTGCAAACCCTTTCGTTCGTCCCAGTGTGCCCAGCCGCTCCGTATCCCATAGTGGGGTTGCTAGTGTAAGTTTATTGGCCCATCCCAGGGCTTTATTTGTCACATGCCAGACCTGGACCGCATGTTTAGTGGGGCCTGTGAGTAGATATTTGTTCGGTCTAGAATATAAGGATCTCGTGAAGTCAACCCCCGGTAGCAACCACCTATCCATTCCGTATGCCGGGTCGTCTCCACTGCCGTACTGGCATTGGTTTATTGCGGCCAGGTGTGCTGCCCAGTAATACTTCCTGATGTCGGGGAGGGCTATACCTTCGTCATACCATCCTAATGTGAGCTTGCCTAGCGCAATTCGGGGTCTACCGTCCCATAACAAGTCTCTCTGTAAGGACTCGACCTCCCTAAAGAATGTGTGCGGAACAGCATCTGGGTAGTTTTGAAGAGCATACAAGAATCTAGGCAAGGCCATCATTTTGAAGAGTGCCGCTCTCCCAAGTAAGGATATGGGCAACTTCTTCCAGACCTCCACGTCTCCCCTGAGCCTTTGCAATGGGGGAATCAGGTTTTGGTCGTATCGCTTCCTAACGTCAGTGGTTATGAATGTTGCAGCCGTTTTTGAGATAGCATTTTACGCGATCATATAAGGCACCTCTACCTATATGTCTGGCTGCGAGAGAGAATGGTCTCTGAAGGCTGCAGGGGTGCTTTGCTCATGCAGGGGCACCCTCTCACATAAAACCCAGCACCCTGCCTTCAGGATTGTTAAGGCCGCTAGAGGGGTGACTGATAGGTTTTAAGTGTAGTGACCTATAGATATATTTTTCATAAGTGGTGCAAGCACCAGCTTACACAGGCTGAAATGGCAGGCCTGTAGTTCCATTTTGCATGACCTCTCATGGGTGGCATAATACATGCTTCAGCCCATGATAGGCCTCTTGGTACAGATGTACCATATACTAGGGACTTATAAGGGTATCCCAGTATCCAATCTGGAGTGTACCTAATGAACGTGACAAAACAATTTAGGGAGAAAGCAGCTAGACTGGGGTCCTGATTAGCAGGATCCCAGTCATGCTAGTCAAAAACAGTATTACATACAGTAAAAATGTGGGGGTAACCATAAGAAGCAGATCCTACACTACACTAGATCTGCAGCTATTCCTTCCAGAAATATCAACAACTCCTTGGCTAAAGGTCTATTCCCAAAAGGACTCCCTAAAACAAAGAACCATACACACAAAGGCTCCTTCTAACATTTGGTCAATAACCAAGTATTTCTAGGTAAAAAGATTGAAAGATCGGTTTCAAGAAAAATATCCACTTTCATCAAAGCAAGTAACCTTCTCTCATATTACTAAAACAGATTCTGGTATGGCTCTGGCACAGAAAGAAGGAATGGTATTTTGGGAATTGAATCTGTGACTTACCAGTCACACACCCCAATATAACGTGTGGTAATCCACTAAGCAGCCCTTAACTTGTAAAACCTAGCTTTGGTGCCTGTATCCGTCTATTTCAAATGTCGTGAGAGCCGAATACCAATGCTGCCTAGACGTGATTCTTTCGTCCACCACTGGACACTACTTGCCCTTTTATCTCACTCTTGCATTTTATTTTTCATCTTTGCATTCTTACTTTGTCACAATTTTGCCATCTTTCTCTTCCTCCTGTCTCCCTTTTGTGTTTTCATCTCTCTTTTTCTGTTACAAAGTCTGATGAGGAAAGATATGTGTAGGACCGTGAAAATGAGTGCCAACGGGCTCCACATGCAATGACCCAAATTAAGCACTGCCACTAAGTCTAATATTTTGAGACCTGTGCTTAAGGTCCCCTTACCCATGACCATTTTACAACATCTCATTGGGTAAACTAAAACTGTACCTTCAGCCAACAGTGGGTCAGGAGCATTTTTCTGGCTGAGTTGAAGCCTAGTCACAGTGTCAAATCTAAAAAAAATATGCTTGTTCTAATATCAGATTTGCTCAGTGGGTTTAAATTGCATAAATTGTCACTTCCTTTTCCTGATATAATGGCCATGAGGTTAGCTCCGACCGCAATTTTGGAAATGCTTGTCCTGCCCCATTGCTGAGAGTGTGACCCCCCCCTCCGAAGTTCGGGTCTAGTTGCGCCCCTGCCCCCTTGATTTAACATTTTCACTTCTACTTAGTCATGACATGACTGAAGTGACTCCTCAGGAGAAGTGTGGTGGTGCTGAGGTGGAGAGCATTGTTTCCATGCACCTCAACACCGTTTTATTTGAGGTTGAGTGGGTGCAAACCAGGATATTCTCACCTAGCCTTGGTTACTCACCATGTCAATTGAACAGACCTGAGATTGGCCATTTTCTCTTTGTAGTTTTATATGGCGCGATCTCGACCTGAAGGTAATTGAGCGCTTTACATTAGCACCAGTTACATTACACAAGGACACATTCAAGGACACTTCTTGACAATTTTGTAGATGTCCGTAATGTATTGGTTTATGCAAGGAATGGATGTTTCATTTATCTTACTGTTTCCACAGACAAACACGGTCAGAGACCAGAAAACCACTCTGGCATTAGGAACAAGTTATTGCTTGTGGCAAAGAGTTTGACATTGGTCAAGTTTCCTCCATGTATTTCTCTATATAGAAATTAACGATAATAACATAAACCATGTGGAATTAAACACCAAGCACTTTAAATGGACCCATTCAGCTAATGATACATGCCAGTTCTGAGGGGCAAAAAATACAGACCAGATGTACAGAAATGCCATTTTATAACCTTGACAGGTATTAAAACTATTAAATAAGCAACGTGGCTGAGGTTGAAACAGGGACCCAATACAATATTGATGGTGGCAAAAAAAATGCATTTAGCCCCTCTCTGGACTATGCTAAAATCAGATGCAGTTTCTACTATAGAGAAATATAAAATATTCATATTGAGAACCATTAAATTGGGAAATAGTAACATCTGTTATATATTGCTCTTAGTGACCGTAATGTAGTATAAAGCGCTACATTAAAACAACATTGTATCACTTTTATGATAATTCTATTTTTATTAATTTATATTCACATTGAATACTTGGAGTGTGGTAGAGCATTGTGTGCGATGGGAAAAATATATTGAGGTCCCATCGTGGACCCTGACAAGGTAGGGAAAATACACGCAGAGCTAAGCACAAAACTGGTGGATGTATTCTTCCTGTTTGAGCGTAGGAGGGAAAGTAATCGCAACAAATGTTCTTGGTTCAATGATAAGTTTCACAAGAAAATGGTGACAGAGTGCACACCGATTGTCTCCATTCTTTCGTTAATAGCTCGTTTGTTTGTATTTTGTTGGCGTACAAGCCCGGAATCGTGGACTGCCCATTACACGCGTAAATAGTAATCACTGGAAAAAGTGGGGCGACATTCCACCCCACATCAGGCGCACAGCCGTAGTTCATGCATATATATGCAACGTTTGCTCCAATTTTGTCAAAAAGTTTTTATTTTCATTTTTTTATCAGCAGTTGTTAAACAGTCATCTTTTTTCTCTCAATCACTCAATGATAAGTTTCGCAAGGCCAAGAAGGACCTCCTGGATGCGGTGAAGGTGAAAGACAGGCCACAAATTGAACTTTCTAGGGTCAGGTATAAATGGACCACCCAGCAGGAAAAAAAATAACTGGGCACTAGAGAGGTGGGAAACTCAGGATTGCCCTCAACGATAAAGATCTGAAAACCTTTTGGGCAATAGTGAGCTTGGGCGACAGGGAAGGGAGATCGTCCATCCAGCCCAACATAGCGTCTGAAGCCTGGGAGACCCACTTCGGGTCATTGTACTCCATTAGGGATGGTGAGCCCGATAACACCGTTACCTCCAGTATGGCACCGGAGTTCCAGCAGGTGGGGGACATGGAGATCACTATGACCAAAGTGGGAAACGCTATTAATAAGCTTCGCCGTAACAAAGCGCCAGGGCTAGACAAATTACCGGGGGACCTCTTCCAGGAAGAACCCAAAATATGGGTTCCATAGCTGTGTGTTTTATTTAATGCCGTCCTGAAGGGCTTGGATCCCCCCCGACACCTGGCGTGGGGCTGAAATAGTTCCCATATTCAAAAAAGGCTGTCCCCTTTCACCCTCCAACTATAGGCCGATCAGCCTAATCAATATTACCCAAAAACTCTTCGGCCGGGTGCTTTTGGACCGGCCTCAGGGTTGGATGGAAGAAGAACAAATATTAAGTCCCTACCAGGCCAGCTTCAGAACAAATATTTCAACCATAGACCAGATATTTAGACTACAACTACTCTTCTGGAATACGGTGACTATAGAGGGTGGCAGCCTCTATCTTATATTTGTTGATCTGGAGTCGGCTTTTGACCTTGTACCCCGGTAGAAACTGTGGAAGGTGCTGAGCGACCTGGGGATTCCTCCCTACCTTCTTAAGGTCATTGAGAGGCTCCACTCTGAAAATTTTGCCCAAGTACGATGTGGAAAATATGGGGAACTTTCTTCCCGTTTTCCTGTCCGAAAGGGGGTACGGCAGGGATGTGTTTTGGCTCCTACTTTATTTTGTCTTTTTATCAACGGTCTTATTGACCATCTTAAAAAGGACAATGATGCCTCCAAGTTAGTCTCGGGGAATGTCCCTGCGCTGATGTTTGCCGATGACGCCCTGCTACTTTCAAAAACACCAATGGGTATCCAGCGCATTGTTGATGGCTTTGCCAATTTTTGTAAGTTGCGAGGGCTGGAGATCAATTTAACAAAGACTAAATATATCGTCTTCAACCTTAACACGACTCGTTCAAACCCTTCACTACACGGCACTCCTTTGAAAAGAGTGAAGATATTTGACTGTTTGGGAGTTACCCTGTCAGAGCACTTTGAATGGGGACCGCAGTTGGACAAAGCAAGACTCAGGCTAACCCAGACAGTGTGCGGTATTATGAAATCGCATAGAAGTTCAGTTTTTAAACCAGCCGCCGCTGTGGTGGAAATCTACAAAGCACAAGCAAGGGGTGCTACATTATATGGGGTGGAGTTATGGGAGCACTGCTCTACCACTAACCTGACGAAGGTGGAGAACAATTTCATGCGGCAGCTTGTAGGTCTACCCCGTAGTACCCCCCTTATTCCCCTCCGTATGTGTAGGAGAGTAGGATCTGCTTCACATGCTTATCCCACTTTTTGCTGGTGTTTCAGTGTTTTTCGACTTTAGACTGGCTGGGACCCTGCTATTCTGGGCCCCAGCCTAGCTGCTTCCTCTCTAAAATGATTCCATGTACTTTAGGTACAGCTCAGATTGGATCAGAGGTGCCCTTAGAAGGTATACTTATGTACCCAGGGCATAGGTACCCCAGAGGCCTACCAGGGGCTGAAGCATGTATTATGCCACCCCTGGAAAGCCACCCAAAATGACACCACAGGTCTGCTACTGCAGCCTGGGTAAGGTGGTGCATGCACCCCTTACTGAGATATAGGTTCACTATATCTCACCATAAACTGCACATACAAACCTATCAGTCACCCCTATGGCAGGCCTTATCAATCCTGAAGGCAGGGTGCTTGGTTATATGTGAGGGGGTGCCCAGGCATGAGTTGAGCCCCTCTGCAGCCTTCGGAATCTCTTCTCCGGGGTTGTCAGTAGTGCAGCCTGACCATATACTCTTAAGTGCATTATAACCAAACGGTAAATGCTAACTTTGGACTGGCTGCACAGAAACACGTCATGTTTGGTGTCAAACACCTTGGAGTATGATCCCACCCTTCTAGAGGGAAAGATATGACAGCACTGGTATACCTGGTAGAAACTTAATAGAGCCCTGGCATCTCAAAATGGATGCTGCAGCCACAGACACGGGTCTGGCCTCCTGCTGCTGACCGAAACTCCGGCAGGGGAGGCCTGGACAATAGGTTTCCTGTCACAGGGAGGTGTAACCACCTCCCAGACAGGCTTATGTGTATTGGGGTTGGGTGGGAGCACTCTGAGTGTTTTGAAGTCCTGCACTGGGGGCACATTTGGTGTCCCTGTGCATAGTCCAGCTCAAACCGGTTCAGGGGCTTCCAGACCCTGCTCTGGCGCAAAACTGGACAAAGGAAATGGGTGTAGCCACCCCTCTTTCCAAACCCTCCCATAGGTGGGTCCCCAGAGTTTTTCCAACCCCCTACCTTAGTATAAGTTGTGGACCTCAGTCCTTAGGTCTTTAGATTACCCTGGACGAAACTCTGAAGCTGACTCCTGGACCTTTGACACTCTGCTCAAGACCAGAGGACTGAAGAAATCTCCCTTGGGGTCAAGGAGTGACTCCCCTGCTTGGCAGGCACCAATGAAGCAATTTGCCGGTCTGTATTATCAAAACTCCCGCCGGACTCCGAAGTGTTTGCAGCCCAGGAAGAGGATTTCCAGACATCTCAGAGGCCGACCCAAGTCCCCAGCAAAGCTGAGACCCGCTGCCCTCGTGAGTAGCGTGGAACCGGAACTCCTGGTCACCGTGCATTTCTGCAAGTGCATTGACTTCTCGACGTCTCTTGAAGTCGTGCTTGGGCTGACTTGTAGCCCCCACCTCGGGCACTGAATCCATCGAAGATTGTCGGCCTGGTCATTCCGAGTAACCCGTGGGCCGCCATTTTGTGTTTCATCTCGAGGTCCCTTCGCGATCCCTGGTCCGTTGACTGGTGGGTCCCTGAGGGGGTAACTTTCTAATTCCTTGGGCTTCCCTGGTTGCTCCAGACGTGCCCTGACTCCCAACCAAGTGGTGAGTCTCACAGACCTTGCTGGTCTGCACCGAAGCATCTTTCTTGTTTCTGTGTGGGTTGCTGTTGCCAAGGCTTGTTGTGTCCAATCCGGGCACCGACGCTGCAGCACTCGACATCCTTCGTGGGACAGCTCGAATTCAGCTCCTGGTCATCCTCGACACCTCCTGGTCCTCGTGGCTGAAGAGTCAAGCTTCACCTCTTTCACCTGAAATCACCCGACATCGGTAGGCAACTGCTCATCGCCTTCCTGGTCACTTGCTAGTGACCCAGACTCTGTCCCCTCTGCTTCCAGGTTCTTCTCATCTTCGATCCAGGCTTGGATCTCTTCGGACACTTCGCATCTTCACGGCAGCAGCACTTCTTCGCCAGCTCCCATTGAAATCGATGACGCGACCCGACACCAAAAGACGCCTATGCATCTGGCTTCCCAGGGTGAGGTAACACGAGTACTCCGGTGCTCCCGTGGGTGCTAGCCCTAGAACTTCCTAAGTCCAATAGGGTTTGGTCCTGACTCATTTCTAAGTGTCCCTAATCTTTAAAAATCCAACCGCGACTTTCCCCATAGAAGCTAATGGGAGCTCGCGGCTGTGTTCACAAACTGCACACGGCCCCCGTGGGTCCCCTCTGTCACTACCTTGGGTGGTTCCTTGGAGTCCCAGCGATTCTACAGGCTCTAGGCCTTGTCTCTAGTTAAGTCGTGGTTCTTATACCACTATTTTAGTATATGGTTTGGCTCGCCCCTAGGGTCTGATGTGTATTTGTGCTATTTTACTGTGATTATTGAAGTGTAACTTATGTGTTTTGACCTCTAGTCTCATAAAGAGACTAGGAGGGTGTGTTTAGTAATAAATACATATATTTTATATATATACCTGGTGTGGACATCTTTCATTTAGTGACTCAAGAGACTATAGGCTGGTAAAACAAGCTGCTTTACATTCCTTTAAGACTTAGCCTGAAGGCTGCTCTCCATAGCTACCACTAGGATAGCTTTCAATAAAAGTTTTCTTTAACCTATAACCAATAAGGGGTTGTTTGGACTGATACAAGGTGCCCACTATGACTAGTGGACAGCATATATCAGGCCAACTTCTCACAGTATGGACCTGGGTATTAGGCCCCTTGATAAAGAGATTGCCCTGAGACCTTTAACATTCTGGCGGAGGTTATGGGTGATCCCAGAGCTGTCCATCTACAGGGCTGAGCTAAATGTTCTCCTGACCATCTGTGCTACCAATAAAATTCCTTGGCTTTGTCACATACGGGATCTCGCTTTTAAGTTAGGCAAGACGGACATCTGGAGAAAACCCGAGACATCATGTGCCATGATTTCCAGGTTGGAACTAGTTAAATGCTATTCTAAATGAATGTCCATACAAGAAAGTGCCTCATGTCGTCGTCTGACAGCAGAGTTTCTGCTAGTATAAGATGTATATAGCAACAAACCTTTTCTGGATTTCAATCAACCCCCATTGGTCAGGAAATTGTATGTGCAATTCAGACTAGGGACCCTTCCATTATTAGCGAATACCAGCAAATGGGTGAAAGACCAAAAGGGTGATTGTCCTGCATGTAATTACAAGGTGGAGTCTGAAATACATGTTCTGCTCCTCTGCCCTGCCTACCGGCTGTCTCGCAAGCGTTGGCTAATCAATCTATGCAAGAATTTGGGCTTTGTGGGCTGTATAGAGTTTTAAAGTACGACACCCATCCACCAATAGTCTTTGCTGTATCATGATTTTTAAATTGTATGTGGCACACCCGGAGGGCCATTTTAAAGTAGACCCCATGGGGAAGAACGAATGTATTGAATTTGCTCAGGTATATTAACTGTGCATCCATGTTTGGGGTCTATCGTTTTAGTCCTATATTCTTATTTTTGTAAAACTTTTAGAGCGCAGCTTATCTTCGAATGGTTGCTTTTATTGTGTTTTTAACGGGTTGAAGACAGTATTATATATATTTTTAGGTCTCGCATAGGCAGCGTATACGCTGCCTCTCCGAGGCATGAAGTAATCTATATGTTGGGTGAAAGTCCGCCTATTGCCGGTTCTTTCTCCTGCTGCTTGTCATTTGTTGAATGTTAGCACAGCTCCTGTTAGCTGGCTTTTTACTGGCTCTCGATCTGTAACTGACTTCCGTTTAGTCCGGAAGCAGCGGCGCCTAATTACTGTTTTTGTTCGCCAGTTAACTCCCTTTTTTTGTCTCTGCATTTTTGCCTGATGTAAACATGGCAGCTCCTCAAGGCGCATGCGCAAGGCTGCGGCAGGAGCCGGTGTGCGCGAGGGGCGGGCAACGCATGCTGCTTGTTACTTTTGCTGTTTTATATAGCGTTAACTCGACCGAGCACCAGTTGCATTACAGACGGGCACATTCATTTTTAGGCACGGGGAGAAAAGTGTGTCGTTCAGAATCACAGGATGCTTGAACTGCTGTGCCGAGACACGAACCAGGTTTCCCAGCTTCAAAGTCGGAAACTGTAGCCATTCTGCTGTGTTGTTGAACAGCCGAGTATCTGCATATTCTGGAGCTCTTGTTGAAGTGCTTCTGTTCTGACGGGTGAGGGCGCCATAACAGGCGACACCGAGAATTGTCTAAGGCTGCAGAACCTGAAAAAACTGAGCAACCATTCCCTGCCGCAAGAAGGCTATATTTTATTATCGGTAAGGCCTCCTCACACACAAAGCCACAGCGTCATCTTGAAGAAGAATCATATTTTTGGGGGGACGTCGGTACTGCTGTGCCTGCCAGCAGGCAGCACACACTCTTTTTATCATGTCTTGAGTCAGTGCGGTTAGTTTCGTTCTTCAACTGCATCTGTGACGCTGCTGCCTTTTGCATTCCTGAGCGCTTTGGTCACGATAATTTCATCAAAATCTGCGCTTTCTGGTCCTCCGCCCTACCGATTCCGTGGCTGCCTCCTCTACCCATTTCAGTTCCCTCAGGTGGGTCTGTTCAGTGTTTCATCATAAATTTGGGTCTTACTGCCTCACCGCTGCACCGTCTCTAGAGTTTTATAAAATGCTTTGGAAACACGCTTGTTATCGGCAATAAACCTTCTATTAAATGGCACGCAAGGAAGTGTGCCTTCAGAGCGTGACACATTATGTTACATTTTCTGTGCTGGCGAAAACAATGTAAAATGTCTAAATGGTGCAGTGGTACCGCCGCCCATGGATTAACTGTCCCACTCACTGAGCCTTAATTGTGGCTTTTTTTTACAGTAGACTTTGGGGACCCATTTCCTTGCTTTCATCTAGGCCCATGGAGTTCTTTATAGGCCACTGCCCTCTTGACGTCACTATTACAAAGACAGCTTTTGTTGTCACTTTCGTGCTGTTGAATCGCGCTATGAAAATGCTAGAATCACGATTCCACGTCTCACCATGTTATTACCACACCGCTAGTCACGTGGTTTCGAAACAAGCAGATTTATTGTTACTGTAAATTTACCTGCTCATATTTTGCACTATTGTGACTTGTGATTCTGCCTGCATCACTGGAAAGCGCTTTCTCTTGGACACCAATGCGCTTCGTGAAATACAAACCTCCGAAACAAATCATAAATATAAACATGATATGGGTGATGCTCACTTCTCTGAATAGCCAGTAACACCCGGGCAGCTTCCTACTGTCGTATATGGTGGCCTATACAGGACACCCACGCCCCACGCACTCCGTCTCTCACCGCTCTCTTAATAATCCTGTTATGTTAATATTCACAAAAATAACACCCAGATGGCAGGGGTCCGCGGGCTCGGCAGAAACGCTGGCATTGTATAGATAATGGCTTCCAACGCCTTGTCTTTACCATAATCCCGTCCGGCCCCTGCAGACCTTATGTGCGCATTATTTATAGCGCAGTCACCGACCAACGAAAGCACGGTGAGTGTGTGTCACGCTCTCAGCTGCTGGACCTCAATCTACACCTAATGTAATGTCTGTTGGGCATTAAGGATATTCGTCACAGTTGCCATGCTCTCTTTTTAAATTTCGTTCCTCTTCTGTCGTCTTTTTCTGCGGATGCGAGCCGTCCCTTTTTTTTCCGCTGTCTGAAGTGAGCAAGCCTGGCTCTCCCGGCCCCCAGCTTTCTCCTTCGCTCCTCCGATGGCTCCATGGGGTGAAATGGGGGCGCTCCTCTTCTCCTGACGGGCTGTTCTTGCTCCTGCTGTTCAGAGGGTCGTACTGTTCTCTCAAGTTGTTCCTGGGACCCTACTCATTTACCCGCGTCAAATCCAGTCAAAGTCCTCATTGTCAAGCCCCCATCCGCAGCAAGCGCCCGGAGGAAAACCGCCTGCAAGGCTTGTCTGTAATATCTTTATATATGCCTGAAAATCCTCTCCTTATCTATTCGTCTCTGCCCCCCCCCTCTGTGTCACTCCCTCCCTCCTTACTTGTGTCCCCTCTTCCCTCACTTTGAAACGGGCATCACTTTGGTGCAGGTTGTAAGCCTACAGGAACTGAAGAAAGACAGGTCAGCCAAAGTCTGTGGCCATCTTGCCAAAGCAATATTTTACGGACCACAAAAGGAAAGGTGGGCACAGGCAACAACAAAGCTACAAAAAATATATTAATAAAGAGTTGCTTTGAGTCTTATTTTCTAACCAACTGTTTAAAAATGCATGGATGCTTTAGTACTATATGTGCATAGGTTTGCAACAGCAAACATTTCTGTGCAAAACGGGAAAAAATTATCATAACTATTACATTTAGAACTATACAAAAACTAGGTAAACAATGACTTTCTTCCGGATTTTACTTATTATGCAGTCATTATGAGTTAGAGGGACTCTGAAATGGCGAATGTGTGCAGTATTTTAATTGCTCAACTTTTGTAGGCGTTCATCTGTGCATCACCTAGTGGTAAGTTTCTGTAGATTGAAACTGTTTAGCGAATGAAGCACCATACAGCGCAAACTATTTACCCTCAAGTGTCATAGAAAACCGATCCCTCAGGCATCTCATGCAAACACAGTACGAAATCCTTGCTTAGTTATGCTTGGTTGGGTGACCGGGCCTGGCTTTCCTAGCAAATACTTATTTACATAGGTTAGGCAAGCATGAACCATTGGTATAGTGTAGTGAACAGTCGATTCTGGGTCAGAGGGATTTCATCACTGCCTGACGGTCTACAGGCTTTCTTTCTCTCTCTCTCTTTGTCCCTGACCAACTTTTTTAAGGCATTTCCCCCATCCCAAATTTGGTAGAGAATCAGAGGAAATAAGGTTAATTTGCTTTGGTTGGTGCTGGGTACTTTCCTCACGTACATTCCCTGTGCATGAGAGCACCCTACGCTTAACTCACGTGAAAGTATGATAAAATGCCAGTTTGAAAATATATATGCTTCTCTCATTGTGTTGCATTAAAAGTTAGTGGACAGCATGTCAAGAGCAACCACCTGCAGCATACTAGCACACTAAAACTAAATCACGAGAAATTATTTTAACAACTTTGATTTGTTTTTTTTTTGCCACTGAGACAATTGAACTGAGCCTGTTTTTTTCGGTGGAATTATTGTCTTTTTTAGATTGTGAATTCCAGTGGTTGTCGATACCATAAGTATTTTATTTGGTGTCACTCATGATTAGGCAAGACGAAAAGTAAAGGATGGAATGCTTGAAGTAAGCTAAATCACTAGAAATGATTTTAACTACGTCAGTGATTTATTTTCTTTGCAACTGTAAATTATCAGAGTGTAACCACCCCCCAACTCCCAAATTAGTCAGTTGTACTGCTTACCCTGCTCTAGAACGTAGCTTACACACATTGGCAAAGCCAATAGCTGTGGCTTGGATTTTCAATAGTTTGACTTATTGGCATTATAAATGATAATGGCTTTTATTGATGTGTTTTGAAAATCTGCAAGCGGTGTGTAAACATGCAGTTTGTACTTACATTCCTTACTTACGCTTGCAGGTTACCAAAACACATAAATAAAAGGCATAGTCATTTGCAATGCCAATAGCTCAAACTCTCACAAATGCGAGACCTATTGCATTGCAAATGCTTGTTATATCCCTTCTGTGACTCTTATATCCTGTGTGTTCAGTGGATGATCTCTGTACAATAAGATTAAATTGAGCAATCCCAATTTTTTAATCACAAGTGTATACTATCTGTTTTATTGCTACTTGTACTTTTTTGGCCAGCGTGGCCGAAACAAGTTATAAATGGAAAAATATATTTAGGTAGAGCGTTTAGTATGTTTGCAAGAGATAAAGGTGGACGCTGGAAACTAAATTGTAGGTGCTTTCCCATGAATCTGATTTACCTTTTCCTCACCACTGTGTTCTTAGATACCATTGTAAGCACGTCTTCATCAACAAATGACGTCAGAGTAATGCATACTTGGAGAGGGTGGACCAGGGGCGGCTGGTGCATAGGGGCGAATGGGGCGTTGCCCTACCAGCCTCCGGACGCATTGCCCCACCAGCCTCCGGACAAGGATCGGGGTCGGAGGAAGACAAGACAGACACCTTGAAACAGTGTTAGCAGTGCAGCCCAGCCTTGTACAAACACACACACACCCTGCGCATGACGTGTGGTGGACGTTCGTTCGACTTCAATATCGCCCAAGTCACGCATGTGCAGAGTGTGTCTGTGAGGCAGTGGTGAGGGCAAGCAGGCGCTACCTGAAGCAGCTGGTTTTCCAGGACTTCGGTCGGATTTTCGGCTTGCCCTGATCTGACGTAGTCACGTAGCTCAGCTCAGAACATTCTTCTAGTTCTAGGATCCTGCCTCCTCCCCTGACTGGATGACGTTGATACAGAGTCACCCTATGACAAGAGGCGGGATTTCAAGTACTGCTTCCTGCGCTGAGTTCGCATTTCCCTCCTTCCTTGAACCAGCTTCAACCCGGTCCGAGAGAAACCCGTGATCAAGCTGAAAACAGTGAGTACTACTTGATTCCCCTTATTGGAGCAGCAGTATCCAGGGTGGAGGGAGTGAGGAAGGAGTTTATTCCAGCGCCACCAGGTAGCAAATGATTCACTTCACCCTTCATGGTAAATCACTGAGTCCTTTTGTCGGAGGTGTTTTGGATGCTGAGCAGTTAGTTAGGGGTTAAACAACACCGCTAGCTTGTTATTGTGTTTATTTATTAACCACTTCAGTTGTCACGTTAATGAAAGCTGCTCTGCTTTCCAAGGCCAGCACCCGGGCTCCCATCACCACCCTCAAGCAAAGAATGAGGGACCGTAGAGCTGCAAAAGCGGCTTGACACGGACCGCTCTGATGTTTGGCGCTATACAAGGCGAGCTACTCGCTCATTGGTTGGCAATACGTCTGAAGATCGGCCGATTTTTGTTTTATTGCTTTTTTTTGTCTCACACACTACATTTCTCACCCTGGGGTGTTTGGGTGCTTTCTTTACTACCTGCCTCCAGCCTGGTTGTCACGTCATGCCACAGGCTTGCGTTTGTCCTGCGTGTAAAGGTCGCCCACAGTGGCAGGGCTGGGCGCTGTCATCAGCCTGGCCATTTGGCATGTAGTGCGCCTCCCCACAAAAGCAGGGGGAGGAGAGCACATGGGCCAGTGACTAAAGTCTCGGCCGGAGAACTGGACCCGAGTCTCACTGCTTGATCTTGGATAACTCACCTTACCTCCGAGTCCGCATGCTTGAGTTGATTCCTTCATTTCGCAAAGCTGGAGTTTACAAACAGGCATTGTTCGAGTAAAGTTGGTAATATGGACAGGGAGTTAAAATAAAAGCGTAAGAGGAGAGAGAGGGAAAGGAAGAGTGGGAAGAAGTAGCCACGGATCAAGAAATGGAAATGGCAGGAGCAAAGGGGAGTGCAAAGAGTGACAATGAAAGGATGGGGACAGGGAGTGCAGAAGAGAGAGAGGTTCACAGAGAGGAGGGATGGACAGAGGGGAGTGCAACGAGTGACAATAAGAGGAGAGTGACAGGGATGGAGATGAGAGAGAAGTTCACAGAGAGGAGAAAGGGACAGAGGGGAGGGGAACGAGTGTCAATGAGAGGGGGTGACAGAGATGCAGATGAGGGAGATTTTTTGCAGGGAGGGACAGGAGGACAAAGGGAAGTGGAAAGAGGTACAGCAAGGAGAGTCACACAGATGGAGATAAAGAGCGTGTGTTGTGATAAGGTTCATAAGGGCCAAATGAGAGTGGAAACAATGGCAATGAGAGGAGAGTGACAGAGATGGAGGTCAGAGAGAGAGGTTCACAGAAAGGAGGGAAGGGCAAAAGGGATTGGAAAGAGTGACAGCAAGGTGAGAGTGACACGGATGGAGAGGAAGAGCGTGAGATGAGATTCATAAGGGCCAAATGAGAGTGGAAAGAGTGGCAATGAGAGGAGAGTGACAGAGAGAGAGTTTCACAGAGAGGAGGGGGAGGGCAAAGGGGAGTGGTAAGAGTGACAGCTAGGAGAGAGTTAACGGATGAACATGAAAGAGGGTGCAATTCAGGCAGAGCTGTATGGGGGAAACAGGAGGTAGGAAGAGTGATGGGGAGACCTAAAGCTGAGGGTGAAGTGCAGAGGGCAGCTGAGGAGAGGGTGGCAGAGATGGTGAAGGGTGTCAGACACAAAGACACCGAAACACAGAAATGAGTGGGAGGCAGAAAAAGGAAGGTGGTAGTTTTTTAACACAGAAAGAAACTCGACTTGCTGGGACAAGCACTCAGTATTTCCTCATCCTGCCCAGCATGTCTCCTGGAAGCTCCCAGAAAGGGGAAGGTGTGACCAGGGGTGCTTATGAGGTGGCACCGGGCCCAGTATGTCTGGCTGCGGGTTTTGTGTTTGTCACTTTGTGAGTAAATCGAGTATTTCACGTCTGCTTGCAGCTGCAGCGGTCTCTGTATACTTTTTTGTTTATAGGTCTTTAAGCCTAAACAAATGTTTGTGACTCGTGCTTTATGTGTTTACTTGAAAGAGTTTGAGTGTGTGTTTGTACTTGTGTTGGGGTAAAGTTGATGTATATAAGGATGTTATTACAGATCCTGTCATAATACTTTCGCAAGTGCTTTATCAACCTTCCTGCTTCCTCAAATTTGCTTGAAAATGCTCCCATTTATCCACTCTTTTTTCAAAATTTTCTCAGAGGAGTTGTTAGGGCTCGCTCGCTCGCTTCAGTGCAGTACCATGATAACTTTACGCCCACCACTTTCAAATGTCACCAGCCGCCACTGGGGTGGACGTAATGCTGCCGTTCCAACAAGAAAAGAAAATGCTCTATATCCCTGCAAATCAGGACCCATCACGTGTTCGTGAGATTTCTGAATCACACGAAAAACTGAAAGTGAATTTTCAAAATAATTATGGCGATTTGGTCCAAAATGTGGCATTTACTTTTAAACTCTGCAATCCCATGTTCAACCTAAATAATATCAGTGCTTTGGCACAGCTCGGCGACCAAATGTAGTCCGCCTTTTATTCACGTCTGAAGAGCTGGGTAGGCGAACTTAATATTGAGGGATCATTGAGACTGATTATAAATACTTATAGGCACGGCTTCTTTTGCTTTGCATAGGTTTTTCTTACTGTAATGCAATACTATTGTTGCATCCTCAATAAGCAGTTTAAGAGGGGTTTATATTACATGTTTTCTGTCCCATGGTATAGACAGACAGGGAGGCAGAGATAGATAGATAGATAGATAGATAGATAGATAGATAGATAGATAGATAGACAGATAGATAGATAGATAGATAGATAGATAGATATATAGATAGATAGATAGATAGATAGATAGATAGATAGATAGATAGACAGACAGACAGACAGACAGACAGACAGACAGACAGACAGACAGACAGACAGACAGACAGACAGACAGACAGACAGACAGACAGACAGACAGATGTGCATGAATTATGTATGCATGTCCTGTCTTTGCATCTATAGGTTGTGTTGTGATGTTATACCGTTGTGTATAGCGTTCTTTCTGCCATTACTGGGGTTTCTCTGTTGCGCCGTGGGATTGTTTTTAATCCACGGGTGTAGTTACTATTGGTGCAGTAGGTGCAGTGGCACCAGGATCCAGAGCCCTTGGTGCCCCATTGAACCCTGTTTTGCTATTCTAACACCAGTCAGTGTAGCCATTTTGCCTGTTTGCACCAGGCATCTTTGCCACTCTAGTGCATAAAACTGCAGGTGATGTTCACACGCAGACTCCAGTTATATACTTTTGTGACTCCTCGAAGTGTAGTATACACCACGTACAGACCGTGACATCCCTCGTGCTTCTTAAATTCATTGAAGCAGATCATGGCCTGTTACCTCTTTAGCTCTTTGTATTCAGCCATAGGGGTAAAACAAAGTTAAAAGGATTGTTTAATGGGAAATATGACCATGACTGAGGGTGTTTTTATACCATGTATACTATTCAGACATTATGGGATTGTAAAGTAACTGTTGCATTTCTGCTGATCTAACACAGTTGTTAGAATATGCCTCAGTAAAGCGTGCACGGATCTCCTGCCAGATTTAGAGGCAGTTTGCAACAGCAGGTGGTAATGTATGTTTCTTGTTCAGCCTTTATGGGGCATTGCTGGCACCATGACTCTGTGTACAGCTGAGCGAGGGATCTCTGAAACATAAACATCCATTGGGTTACGTTTAACTTGTTACTTACCAAATTAAATCGATTTTATGACACAAAGGCGCAAGCCAAAAAGGCGATTTGTGCAGAATCACACCCTTTCGTTAAGCGTCAAGCTGGGTTTAGAATTTGTGCCTCTTGGGTTCTAGGGTGACCACCTGGCAAAAGGGAAAATACTGGACAGTGACAGTAAACATTCAGGATCAAAATTTAGTACAAAAGGTCATTTTTAGGGACACATCTGAGGACGTTGTACAATTATAAAATAGACAGCTGGCAGAAGTACAAGCAAAATTAGGTTTCTGTTCTTACGTTTGTGTTACACATTGGAGTGTTGAGCAAACATTCACACACAGCTGGACAGATTTAAAGATGAAAAAACTAGTAAACATATACATTCCAAGTAGAATTTGACAGCCGACATAAGAGGCAACTTTCACAATTCTACTCCTGTACCATGAATGATAGTGGCAGAAGTATAGCTGTTCTGCTGAACATAGACTTGGAGCTCACAGGCAGTAGCAAACTAGAGACTGTGAAAAAGAGAGGGAAATGATGGTGAGAAAAGAGAGAGGGCTATATACTTAGAGGGAGAGACAGAAGGTTGGGGCTGTGAGAGTGAACAGTGAGAGAAGAGGAAAGCACCAAGTACATGCCAGCTGAGAGAAAGAACAGATGGTGACAAAAGAAGAATATAGAGCATAGAAAAGAGCAAAAAAACACATACAGAAAGATGGTGAGGGTGACAGAGAGAAGGTTGAAAAGAGAAAAAAAGATAGAAGGAGCATATAAAAGGTGAGGTAGGGAGAACCGAGAAAAAGCAGGTGGGGGAGAGAGGCAGAGACAAATGGCTAGGTACGGGAGAGGAGGGAACATATAGAGAAAAGGAACCAAGTGATGAACAATTTGAATAGGAAGTGCATATAGCGATTATGTGAGGGTTCACTTTGTAAATTGCATGTAAGACCATTCAATCTCAATTTCAATGTACCATATCTTTGAAAATATGGTGCTACTCTACTCTTTTCCTTTCATACAACACAGCACAACTTCACTTGCTGCGCTGTGTTGTGTGAAATTTTAGCAAATATATCCCTCAAAGATTTGGCACAGGTGTCCAGACTTACAATTTATCTTGGACCTAGTACAGTGCTCCGCTGCCTTTTAGCTAGGGACCCGCTACAAAAATGCCATATACATACACACAAATAGACAGAAAATCACTGTTTGTTAAGAACATGCTATTTTTCAAAGAATGGGGGAGAAATACATTCAATGTTCCAGCTCGGAGCAGTTGTCTGGTAGGTTGTAGTTTGGCACTAGAAGATTTTGGGATTAGAGCACACTGATGCTCTTCGTTTTCTATCAACCGGGAAATGTCGAAATAAAAACTTTACAGAATTACTGATTACAATAAAATTAAATCCTCCATTCATAGACGATGCCTTCCTACCAGCCTTTCCACAATCAAGTGCTCTTACCTCAGAGCCTGGGGCACTGCACAGGCTGCAGGAATGATAGCTACGCCCCTGACTTGGCTGGCTTTAGTGCTGATGCCAGACAGTGTGGGAATATTTATTGTGCCTCCCAGCCCACAAAGATCTCCTTTACCAAGGATTCAATCAGTGCTACCGTCCAATGGTGCCCCATATCTCTACACAGACCCGCTCTCATGTGTAGTTAATACTTTTACACTGCTGTAATGATATAGGTAATTATACATTGTGAGACCTCAGGTTTAGTCTTCCTTGTTTCCATAGAAACTAAACTATAAACTCAATGAGACAAAAAAAGAAGGCACCACTGAGGAGCACTTCTGGACCTAGCCAGAGGTATAAGTAGAGCCACTGGAATTATGCGACTGTTCAGCTGCACTGATTTTCGCATAATTAGACATTTTCCGCATTTGCCACATAATCCATCATCTGCTGCATAATCTACAGACTTGAACAAAAAAAAACCTTGTTTCTAGCTCAAACGGCTCAAACTTTACCAAAAATACAGCGAAAAGTGTTACAGTATGGTAGAGGGCCCTTTGCAAACCTGGAATGGTCACCTGTTACTTATTGCTGAATGTGGGTGTTAAATTGGTACTAATGGTGCGTATACCACTTGCTTCTTCTGAGCCTCTCTTGCCTCTTTCTGCATTTCTCTTGCTTCTTTGTGTACCTTTCTTCCCTTTTCTGCACTTCTCTTGCTTCTTTCTGCACGTCTCTTCTGCTTTCGGTACCTCCCTTCCTTCTGCACCTCTCTTTCTTCTTTCTGCTGAGGAAATATGAATTTTATGATCAATTGTGTCCCCTATCTTAGACCCCAACAACTCCATGTACGTGCTACAAGTACATGTATGTTCCCTCCACTTCCAGCTATGAAGACGCAAATACATGTGCGTCCAACGTTAACATGTCCTCTTTCAGATCCGCCATGAATGGGTCGGATATTCCGTTCCTAAGTATGATTGGCCACCGACTTTATATGGTGCACCTTTCACGTTTTACAGTTCAGGCGAGTAGGCCCTGAATTCTGTCATCAAGTCTTTTCCTGCCTTCTGCCTCTGAATGCTCCAGCCTGAGCTTGCATCTGTATCCATGACCTTTGTCCTACTCCCTGCGCGGCTAACGGTGCCTGACTCGGCCTGTTGCCTGCCAAAGACTGTATTCAGCCTTCAAGTTATCTGCTCCGCTCCTCATCCAATGCATTCCCGTCTAGTAGTTTAGGTAAACATCCCTCCAGCTACCGAGCAAAGGGCTCGGCCTCACTGTCTCCGTGCAAGTAATTCATAGCCCCTGTTACCATGGAAGGCCCATGCCCCCTCGCATCTCATGTAGACACTTAGACGCTTGTACACGCACTAACAGTCAGTATAGAATAGACTCTGTCCGAGAGACCTTTTCTTTTGGATAATACAGTTCCTTAAACACAAGATGTTAGATACGATTTGGGATTAGGTCGTTCTGACATCCCAGACTTCTGTCTCCTCATGTAGAGCTAAATGTCAAGTCCCCTTCACCCTCTAGTTACACGTCAATCACACGTCATGCGGCTGCGCGCGCATCTCTGCCATGTATTTCTGCTGACATTGCAGGATTCTGTTATGGATCCACCCACCTGTGACATCATCTTAAATGACGTTTCTAGTATACGCCTTTATGCACGCCTATTGTAACGCCTTTTTCATTACGTATGTGTATTCTTATCTTTCTTATCAGCTGTTACGCCTCCTGCATCTGTCTTACTGTAATGCATTTCCTATATATATGATTACTTGTCAATAATGTATCGCCGATCCCTTCCCGAACCTTCGTGGTGATGGAATACGATTGCCTGGTTCGAACCATAATTCCTTTGTAAGGAATAAATTCCCTTTTATAACCTCAAATACCACGGATTCTGCCTCTTATTTTTCTGAGTTATTCTTATTAGACTTTACCGCATAAAAATAGTACAGGTAATTTAAATATTTACCACATAAATTGGCGCCCGAATAGGGACACCTTCCCCATCTCACGCGCCGGAGGTGCGTTGCAGGCCCGGTCTCCTGCCTCAGCTGGACGGACAACTACGCGTACCCGCAGGATTTCCTGTATCTCCCTCCGGCCAAGCGGGGGTGACTGAGGCTGCGATCAACACCCAGACGAGGCGGTGAGAAGTGCGAAGAATCCCGACCAGAGCCTAGCTGAGAGAGCAAGATCCGAGGTATACAGAGGCCCACCAGGTTCCGAAGTTCCGTTCACGAGTCGAGTCCAGTCCGGTCCAGTCCAGTCCAGAGTTTCCGAGGCCTTCTGTTCCGTTCCGTGCTTCCCGGTGAGTACCGTTGCTGGGGACGCATCTAGACGTGCACATTAGTTTGTGCCGGTCAAGACGGGTTTGGGTACACAGATCCGGTCTGCACTGTTTTAGCAGTGTATCTGTACTGTTTAGCAGTACATCCAGTATATCTAGTATAATCTAGTACATCCAGTATATCTAGTATCATGTCCGTAACTAGTTTTATTCTAATTATCGTTGTTCGTTTTAAATGTTAAATGTTATAATATGTTTTTAAAAAAAAATGTCGTGGTGTGAATGATTGTTCAATTTTCATTATTGTGTTTATTGTATTAATTGCGTTCAAGTCCAAGTGTTAAAAGTTCGAGTAAGAATCAAGTAGCAAGGTTTAAAGATGCCGTTCTTTTCAAAATTAAGACAGATAAAAACTAGAAAAGGGATACTCGAAGAAGCCGTTCCCATTCCACCTAGGGACACTCCAGGGTACTTTATGTACCATAAACATGGCCTAGATGCCGTATTATATCTTGATTTATGGGTGGACTATACCAAGGATTTAGCAGAAAGTCAGAGATGGCCCGCTGCTGGGACATGGGATGCAGATTGCATCATGAGAGTAGAAGAATTATTATGGAAAAAGAAAGCCAGACAATCACAGAAAGATGCCATTGAATTGTGGCGTAAAGAATCGCATAGACGCACAGAGAAAGCGTTCAGAAAGGAAGAGAAAAGTAGGGAGAATTCAGACAAAGCCCGAGAAAACATATTAATTAAGGAAGGTATCCGAGTAAAAACAGAACAAGTAGACAGACAACGAAACACTCTTATGAATGGTATGTATCCTCTTCTGGCCGAGGGTTTACCTAAGGCCACCTTGGAGGTACCCAAAGATCTGCCACCTCCATTACTCCCGATTAAAGTACACCCAAAGACCGCAAAGGACATTTTCCTTTCTTCCTATTTAGACGATGTAGCTCCCGAATATGTTAATACCCCGCCGCCACACACACCACCTGTCGATGGTGTTCAACACCAAGATCATCTGCCCCCACCTCCGCGGCAACAAACACCTCCTCACAGTCCAATCGTCCCGCCGGTTTCTACGGTCCTTCCGGCATCTACACTCTCTACCTTACATCCAACAAATCCTTTTGGACTTGGCACCTCAGGAGGTGCGACAGGAGGTGCGACAGGAGGTTTTTCCACGCCACCGCCAGCACCTAGATTGACTTTTAGGGATTTAGCATACCAACGTACACCTCAAACAGCAAATTCCGATATACTTAAGGAACCTCTTATAGATTGTAGATATGATCCAGTGCCCGGTAAAAAGGACAGAATGTTGCTATCATCACTACGTATACGACGAGCTTCGATCTATTTAATGACACTACCAGGAATGGTTGCTCATCTAGACAATATATATCGCTTTGTCCAAACAGGGCAAGGCCCTGAAAGTATTGGCGAGGCCATGGAATACCAGAAAGTGGATATACAGAAACTACTGTTACGTTTCTTCATAAACTGCTTGATCAGAAATAGAGATAGGCCTGAGGTAGATCCGGATGAAATGCAAGTGCTTACCAAATGGGGTCAGAATATAGCAGACGGAAAACATGATAGACAGAAGTGTATAGAAGTTATGTGCCGAAAGATCCGAAAAGAAGTAGAACGAATACATGAAAGCAGATTAGAGGCGGACAAAACTGAATCAGAGGGAGAGGAGGAGGAAGAGTCAGAAATGACCACAGTGAGGAAATATGAATTTTATGATCAGTTATGTCCCCTATCTTAGACCCCAACGGCTCCATGTACATGCTACAAGTACATGTATGTTCCCTCCAGTTCCAGCTATGAAGATGCTAATACATGTACATCCACCGTCAACATGTCCTCTTTCAGATTCGCCATGAATGGGTCGGATATTCCGTTCCTAAGTATGAAAGGCCACCGACTTTATGTGGTTCACTTTCCACGTTTTACAGTTCAGGCGAGTAGGCCCTGAATTCTGCCATCAAGCCTTTTCCTGTCTTCTGCCTCTGAAAGCTCCAACCTGAGCTTGCATCTGTATCCATGAACTTTGTCCTACTCCCTGCACGGCTAACGGTGCCTGACGCGGCCTGTTGCCTGCCAAAAACTGTATTTCACCTTCAAGTTATCTGCTCCGCTCCTCATCCAATGCATTCCTGTCTAGCAGTTTAGGTAAACATCCTTCCAGCTACCGAGCAAAGGGCCCGGCTTCACTGTCTTCATACAAGTAATTCATAGCCCCTGTTACCATGCCCCCTCGCATCTCATGTAGACACTTAGACGCTTGTACACGCACTAACAGTCAGTATAGAATAGATTCTGTCCGAGAGACCTTTCCTTTTGGATAATACAGTTCTTTAAACATAAGATATTAGATATGATTTGGGATTAGGTTGACCTGACCCCCCAGACTTCTGTCTCCACATGTAGAGCTAAATGTCAAGTCCCCTTCACCCTCTAGTTACACGTCAATCACACGTCATGCGGCTGCGCGCGCATCTCTGCCAAGTATTTCTGCTGACACTGCAGGATTCTCCTATGGATCCACCCACCTGTGACATCATGTTTAATGACGTTTCTAGTATACGCCTATTAATTACGCCTCTTTTCATTACGTATGTGTATTCTTATCTGTATTATCAGCTGTTACGCCTCCTGCATCTGTCTTAATGTAATGCTTTTCATATATATATTGTTACTTGTCAATAATTATTGCCTATCCCTTCCTGAACCTTCGTGGTGATGGAATTTGATTGCCTGGTTCGAACCATAATTCCTTTGTAAGGAATAAAGCCTTTTAGAACCTCTAATACCACGGATTCTGCCTCTTATTTTTACTGAGTTATTCTTACTAGACTTTACCGCATAAAAAATAGTACAGGTAATTTAAATATTTACCACATAAATTGGCTCCCGAACAGGGACACTTTCTCATCTCACGCGCCGGAGGTGCGTTGCAGGCCCGGTCTCCTGCCACAGCTGGACGGACAACAACGCGTACCCGCAGGATTTCCTGTATCTCCCTCCGGCCAAGCGGGGGTGACTGAGGCTGCGATCAACACCCAGACGAGGCGGTGAGAAGTGCGAAGTATCCCGACCAGAGCCTAGCTGAGAGAGCAAGATCCGAGGTATACAGAGGCCCACCAGGTTCCGAAGTTCCGTGTCGAGTCGAGTCCAGTCCGGTCCAGTCCAGTTCCGAGGCCTTCCGTTCCGTGCTACCCGGTGAGTACCGTTGCCGGGGAGGCATTTAGACGTGCACATTAGTTTGTGCCGGTCAAGACGGGTTTGGGTACACAAATCCGGTCTGCACTGTTTCAGCAGTGTATCTGTACTGTTTAGCAGTATATCTAGTATGTCTTGTATAAAATCCAGTATTATCTAGTATTAGTATTATGTCGGTAACTAGTTTTCTTCTAATTATCATTGTTCGTTAAATGTTAAATGTTAAATGTTTTCATATGTTTTCAAAATTGTGGTATGAATGAGTGTTCATTATTGTGTTTATTGTATTAATTGTGTTCAAAATCAAGTAGCAAGGTTTAAAGATGCCGCTCTTCTCAAAATTAAGACAGATCAAAACTAGAAAAGGGGTACTCGAAGAAGCTGTTCCCATTCCACCTAGGGACACTCCAGGGTACTTTATGTACCACAAGCATGGCCTAGACGCCGTATTATATCTTGATTTATGGGTGGACTACACCAAGGATTTACCAGAAAGTCAGAGGTGGCCCGCAGCTGGGACATGGGATGCAGATTGCATCATGAGAGTAGAAGAAGAATTATGGAAAAAGAAAGCCAGACAGTCACAGAAAGATGCCATTGAATTATGGCGTAAAGAATCGCATAGACGTACAGAGAAAGCGCTCAGACAAGAAGAGAAAAGTAGGGAAAATTCAAATAAAGCCCGAGAAAATATATTAATTGAGGAAGGTACCAGAGTAAAAGCAGAACAAGTAGACAGACAACGAAACACCCTTATGAATGGTATGTATCCTCTTCTGGCCGAAGGTTTACCTAAGGCCACCCCGGAAATACCGAAAGATCTGCCACCTCCATTACTCCCGTTAAAAGCACATCCCAAGACCGCTAAAGATATTTTCCTTTCTTCCTATTTAGACGATGTAGCTCCCGAATATGTTAATGTTCCACCACACACACCGCCTGTCGACGGTGCTCAACGCCAAGAGCATCCGCCTGTACCTCCGCAACAACAAACTCCTACACACATTCCAACAGGTCCATCTGTTTCTACCGCTTTTCCTGCATCTACAGTTTCTACCTTACATCCAACGAATCCTTTCGTGTCTAGCACCTCAGACGGTGCAACAGGAGGTGCGACAGAAATTTTTGCCTCTCCACCGCGAGGAAATAAATTATCCCTTAGAGATTTAGCATGCCAACGTACACCCCAACTAGCAACTTCCGACATGTTTAAAGAACATCTAGTGGATTGTAGATATGATCCAGTGCCCGGTAGACAGGACAGAATGCTACTGTCATCATTACGCATACGACGAGCTTCAATGTATTTAACGACGCTACCAGGAATGATGGCACATTTAGACAATATATATCACTTTGTCCAATCAGGGCGAGGCCCTGAAAGTATTGACGATGCCAATGAATACCAGAAAGTGGATATACAGAGACAACTGTTACGTTTCCTCATAAACTGCGTGATCAGAAACAGAGATAGGCCTGGGGTAGATCAGGGTGAAATGCAAGTACTTACTAGATGGGGTCATAATATATCAGAAGGGAAACATGATAAACAGACATGTATAGTAGTTATGTGCCGAAAGATCCGCAAAGAAGTAGAACGAATACATAAAGAAAGATTAGAGGCAGACAAAACTGAATCAGAGGGAGAGGAGGAGGAAGAATCAGAAATGCCCACAGGACAATTAGAAACGATGGCTTATGTAGGTAAAGGAAGATCTTTTAATAATACCAGATGCTTTAATGATCCAATACGTCCGATACGTCCAGAATGTAACAGAAATTTTCAAACACCTATGTTAAATACAAGGTCTCCTGAACACCTATTTCAGGCTGCTGATAAATTACTCCGAGACCGAAGGGGGTATCATATGCTCGATTCTATGGATGAACAAGAATTAGCCAGGTCAGCAGTACAATGGGCTGACAGTCCCGGAAAATACAGTGATGATGCACTAGCACACACGTTTTTGAATCTTAACCCAGACGAACAGCGATTAGCTGGTATATACATGATTCAACACCTCCTTATATTATATAAAAGCCAACACTCCGATCCTGGTCCCCTACCAGATATACTGATAGAATTACTCACGAATAAATGGAGAGGTTCAGGTACTGGTTTAATTAAAGAAATTCTAGAATATCGGAACCAGTACATTGTCTTCGTATGCCCAGAACATGTTGCAGTTCCCACTATGGGAAGAAAAATGTATCACATAGATAGACAGAATCCCTTACGCGAAGTGCACCCAATTAATAGTGACGACAATAATTTTAAACGCGTGTTTGTATACACGCCCATAACTAAAATTGAATTATTAGAAATGAAGAAAGTAGTACCCAGCCATGAAAAAGATCCAGCAGGTTTCCACCGTGAGATAAAAGACATGTTACTCATGGGAGAGTATACCTACCCTGACATTATGAAACTATTAAAAGTATTAATGCCTGCCGGTATTTACGAGAAACTCAAAGAAAAGGAATGGGAGGTGGGAGACCAAAAGATAGATTGGACAGCATTGGAAAACGAAGAAAAGGCCCGAGCTGCAGGTTCAGGGCTTGGGGAAAAGACTACAGCACTACCAGGATTACTAGTGCAAGTACTGCCACGTTTATTAACTACGAAAAAGGAAGACTGGGGTGCAATCTCAGCCTGTAAACAAAAACAAGATGAAGACACTAGTGATTTTTATTCCCGATTTGAAAAATGTTTTGGTATTAATAGTGGCATAAAAGCAAATAGCGAGTCATATCCACATCTGTTTGTGACAAAATTAGTTGAAAATTCCCTGCCCCAAGTTAAGAATAGAGTATTGAAATTCGAGAGTACCTGGCAAGGTAACACCCCGTCACAGATGTTACAAATGTTACAATACCACCACAATAGAATTAGAGAAGAACAAGAACATGAACAAAGACGTATGAAAGACACGAAAATGAAAATGCTTGTTGCTCAGTCAATTCCAGCTGACGGTCACAGAAAGGGTGCGACACAGTCCAGTGATTCAGCAGGTCCTGTAAAAGGGACATGCAACTATTGTAAACAGCCAGGACATTATATACACAATTGTGCAGTTCTGAAACATAATATCTCAACGGGTAAAACTAAGGAGAGACCACGTCCACCTAGACAGGATCAGATCCAACAACAAGTACCTCAGCATGTGCAACCTATGCCAGTTCCACAACAACAGACCGTAGCAGTATCACAATCACAGCCGCAGCCTATTGCTGCAACACAAGCAACGACACAACAGATGTACCAGTATGCACAAGCTGATTATCCCGATTACCAGCGATACACATGAAATAGCCTAGAGAGGGAAGTTGGCTTACCCCTTATCGAGGTTCCTGTAGATCAAGAGGGACCTTATGTACATAGTCAAAAATTAGGGAAAGACAGAAAATTTCTAGTTGATACAGGGGCAAGTAGAACAACTATAAGTCACAGCGAAGTTCCAGGGGCACCCCTCTCAGGCTCACAGAATATTTCCCTTGGATTCTCAGGAAAGCCTATTATTAATGAAGTATCACTACCTCTTCCACTTACGATTGGTCCATTGACACGAACTACAGATTTATTGCTTACTAAATCATGTCCAGAAAACTTGTTAGGTATAAAAACACTGAAAGCTCTAGGAGCTATAATATGTTGTTCTCCGGAAGGAGTACGATTATTTTTACGTGACTTTAAAGGTCACTACGTGTCCAGAGACATGGATCACCGGTTACAGAATTTACCGACACATTTATGGGCACAAGGCCCCACTGATGTTGGTTGCATGCACATTACACCATATCGAGTCACACTCAAAACAGGAGTGGTACTACCACGAATGCAACAATACAAGTTACCCCCAGATGCTGTAGTGGCTTTGCTGCAAATCATTGACGAGCTTATTGCCCAAGGAGTGGTCGTGGAAACCGACTCCAATGTATGTAATTCCCCGATAATTCCGATTCTTAAAAGAACGGATCCAAAAGCACCGCCAGTATATCGATTAGTTATTGATCTGCGCGAATTGAATAAATGCATTGTACCACAATACCCCGTGGTCCCAGATATCTCTTCATTACTAACAGTTATTGATTCAGAAGCCACGTTCTTTACTGTAATTGATCTCAAGAATGCCTTCTTTAGCGTCCCAATCGATCCGGAAAGTCAATATTTGTTCGGATTTAGTTTAAATGGACGAAGTTTTAAATTCACACGCGCACCTCAAGGATTCACAGAAAGCCCCAGCATCTATAGCCAAGCACTGAAACGAGAACTTGACAGTATCCACATGCCAGCTAACACTGCTTTGCTTCAATATGTCGATGATCTGCTGATCACCGCCCGAAGCGAACCTGAATGTGAAAAAGCATCACTGACGGTTTTACAATTTCTAGCCGACAAGGGGCACAAAGTGTCCCCTTCTAAGCTGCAATTCTGTGTCCAGCAAGTTGTGTACCTTGGGCACTTACTGTCCAAGGGGGGAAGACAGCTTACACCTGATCGTATCCAGTTAATTGTTAACATGCCGCCACCCAAGACACAAAAGGAGGTGCGGGCTTTCATAGGCCTCACTTCGTACTGTAGGCAGTGGATCCCTCAATATGCATTTCTAGCAAAACCACTCATTCAGCTGACAACACAGGAGGCAGCCACATCGACTGTCCTCCCTTGGACTCAAGAACATACACAAGCCTTTGAAAGCTTAAAGAAAGCTTTATGTCAAGCACCTGTTTTAGCAACACCATGTTACAGTAAGCCTTTTACACTTTTTGTTACAGAACGCGAAGGTACTGCCTTGTCAGTACTCACTCAGGAACAAGCAGGATCACACAAACCATGTGCTTATTTTTCTAGTACGTTAGATCCCGTAGCTCAGGCTCTTCCTGCGTGCCTGAAATCGGTGGCAGCAACAGCTTTAGCAATCAGACAAAGCGATGCCATAGTATTAGGACATCAATTGACAGTACAAGTACCACACGCAGTAGAGGTTCTCTTGAACCGAACACAAACACAACACTTGACTATAGCAAGATTGACGGGTTATGAATTGACATTGTTTCAGCCACACATAGAAATCAGACGTTGTAGTACATTAAATCCTGCCACACTTTTGCCAGTAAATGGAACAGATCCATTGGCACATGATTGTATTGAAGTCATTACTATCACGACGAAACCCAGACAAGACTTGACAGATATTCCATTACCAGATCCAGACCTGACATTGTATGTAGATGGTTCATGCATGAGAACAAGTACAGGAGAGCTAGTGGCCGCTTATGCAGTCACAACAGACACTGAAGTCCTTGAAACAAACTGTATTAACACTTTGTCAGCTCAAGCAGCAGAGCTCATCGCTCTGACACAAGCCTGTATTCAAGCCACAAATAAGAAAGTCAACATATACACAGATTCACGTTATGCATTCGGAGTCGTCCATGACTTCGGCGTGCTGTGGCGAGAGAGAGGTTATTTAACTTCTCACGGTACCCACATCCAACACGGACCCCTCATTCAAGCCTTATTAGACGCAATTCATCTACCGACTGCAATATCTATTATGAAATGCAAAGCCCATACAAAAGTTACCGATATCATTTCTCAGGGTAACGACCTAGCTGACAGAACAGCTAAACAGACTGCTCAGAATCAGACTCATACAACTGACACGACAAAGACAATAGTTCCGACACCAACACATTGCATGACAGTTAAGGATCCCGCTCTTGATGTAATTGACATACAGACACATGCTACACCAGAAGAAATAAAGAAATGGACTGAATTAGGAGGGATCCAAACGGATCAAGGATGGATGACGAAGGGAAAATCTATATGGTTTCTCCCCGACTCCATGGTTCAAGTCATCATTAACACAATACATAGTCCAGCGCACCTAGGAGAAAAAGCTATGCTAGACAGCATACAACACATTTGGTTCAACAAACACTTGCGAGCAGCAGCTAAACAGAAAGTACGTACCTGTATGATATGCTGTCAGTTCAATCCCGGTAAAAGCATTCCCGTAGAGCAAGGTGGATTTCAACCTCCCGATCACCCTTTTGAAGTCCTCCAGATGGATTATATCCAGATGGAACGATGTCGAGGATTCAAATATGTTCTCGTAGTTGTCTGTGCTCTTTCCCGTTGGACAGAAGCCTACCCGGTTTCAGATTACACTGCCCCGACTACTGCCAAACAGTTAGTTCGAGAATTCTTCCCACGGTACAGCTTGCCACGTGTTGTGTACTCAGATAACGGCCAGCCATTCTCATCCGAGCTAATGAAACACGTTTCACTTTTGTTAGGCTACCAATGGAAATTCCACTGTGTCCGACATCCCGAGGCAGCAGGTCTCGTGGAACGCCATAATCAAACTCTGAAAATTAGATTGTCCAAAGTATGTAGAGAAAAAGGTGTCGACTGGATAGTAGCTTTACCAGTTGCGCTCTTTTACATGAGAATGGTAGCACACTCTCGAACAGGGCTATCCCCGTATGAGGTGATCTTCGGTAGACCACCAAATATGTGGGGGACGCCTATACCTCGTAAAATCACTGATGTCGATTGTAATATGCTGACAGATTACCTGGCTTCCTTGATGTCTGCACTACAATCTTGTCGTTCACAGGTAGCTGCAGCTTTTCCCGATAACACTGAGGTGAAGCCCCATGACGTGGTTCCGGGGGACCTCGTGCTTGTGAGGAACTTCGACAGGAGGAGCCAACTGGAGCCTCGCTGGCAGTCGCCTAAACTCGTCTTACGGACCACAAGGACAGCCGTGAAGATTGAGGGACGTAAAGGGTGGTTGCACTCGAGCCATATCAAAAAATTTTATGGACTACCGTCAGACGTGAACCCTCAGCCCTGCATTCCCTCACAGACTGATTCAAAACTCCCCCTGGTTGAAAAGACAGAGAGTGAAAAATATAAACTGAAACTAAGGTCTAGCAAGTCAGACAATTTGATTGTTTAAGTCCTCTCCAAGGTGAATCGGTTGAATTTGTCTCTGACATGTATCCTCTAGACCGAAATAGAGAGAGAAATAGACAGAAACAGCTCAAGAAACATGCGTATTGTAAATCACTTCGTAGTCACTGTATAATGACATTATTAATTATGTTTTTCCTAAGTCTTCTGATAATTGCTGTTAGTATACTGTTACACATGTATTACCCTATTTCCAAACGTGTCTTTAATGCTACTGTTGAACATTCTTTTAGCGAATTACCTCCGCATGAGTTGTCCTATAGATTTGCGCTGCGCAACAACACTTTCATTAGTATGTTACATCATTCTCATCAGACCAGCAATGCTACCAATTGTTGGATATGTGGCCGACTTCCTCCCTATCAGAACTACAAGGGAGTTCTGCCTCTCTTTCCGTATCCATTCACACACAATGGCTCCTGTGGAGCATGGTTTAGTTTAATTAACTCCCTAGATTTAAATTCAGTAGTTTATCAAGACAACTGGGTATGGGGAAACCTGAACCTAGTTTTACTTAAAGTCTGCTACCCTAACAAGGAGGGACTTCCCAAAAGAACAGGAACTGATCTAGAAAATGAAGTATATGGATTAGGTAACTTTACACTTAACCTCATGATTCTGAATGTTGAATCCGAAGCTACACCCATCTTGCCCGCTATGTCAGTATTTCCAGTTAAAGGTGAATTATGTGTAAGAAAGAATGGTTCAATACACATGGGCCATAGTAAATGTACCACTGTAATAGAATTCAGTGATCAAGGCAAGTCGACATTTAGAGCTTCTCGTCATTCCTACTTCATATGTGGCCAGACCGCATATATACGTTTACCTCTAGATTGGGATGGTACCTGTTACATTGCATTCCTTTTGCCACCTGTTTTCCTAGCCCCTCCTGATTATCACAGAAATACCCATTTAGTACACAATAGACAACAGAGAGATCTCCCGATTGTCGATTACACTGAAACGGCATGGGAGCAATACACAGATTTCAATAAAGGTTTCTTTCCCTATATAGGTACAGTCACTAATAGTAAGCTGATACGTAGATTACCTAGAACACTTGAAGCAGTAGTGAATGAAACTACTTCCGCCCTAGGCAACTTAACAGAGGAGCAGTCTGCGATGCGGATTGTTGTTCTTCAAAATCGTCTTGTCCTTGACGTCATCCTGGCCGATAGGGGCGGAGCTTGTAGGGTCATCGGATCAAGTTGCTGTGTTTTCATACCAGAAAACGCGCCGTCAGTATATAAAGCCATAACTCGCCTTCATAAGATTGTAAGCCAGATACACCAGAGTCCAGGCACCTGGACTTGGTCCGGTTGGTTCTGGAGCGTGTTGTCAGCCTGGGGATGGAGGATCCTATCCTTCCTAGGTATTGGCTTTCTCATACTATTCAGTTGCTGCTTATGTCTACAATGTGGGCCAGCGATTTGTGGTCTGTGTGCCACATCGTGTATCCCGCCTTCAAGTTTTCATTCAAGATCCCGGAAAAAGAAAGAAGAACCAATGATGCTATATGAACAGATTGATGGATTAATGAAGATCGATATTTCATGAAGGGTCCGTAGGGGACAAGGAGGGAATGAGGAAATATGAATTTTATGATCAGTTATGTCCCCTATCTTAGACCCCAACGGCTCCATGTACATGCTACAAGTACATGTATGTTCCCTCCAGTTCCAGCTATGAAGACGCAAATACATGTACATCCACCGTCAACATGTCCTCTTTCAGATTCGCCATGAATGGGTCGGATATTCCGTTCCTAAGTATGAAAGGCCACCGACTTTATGTGGTTCACTTTCCACGTTTTACAGTTCAGGCGAGTAGGCCCTGAATTCTGCCATCAAGCCTTTTCCTGTCTTCTGCCTCTGAAAGCTCCAACCTGAGCTTGCATCTGTATCCATGAACTTTGTCCTACTCCCTGCGCGGCTAACGGTGCCTGACGCGACCTGTTGCCTGCCAAAAACTGTATTTCACCTTCAAGTTATCTGCTCCGCTCCTCATCCAATGCATTCCTGTCTAGCAGTTTAGGTAAACATCCTTCCAGCTACCGAGCAAAGGGCCCGGCTTCACTGTCTTCATACAAGTAATTCATAGCCCCTGTTACCATGCCCCCTCGCATCTCATGTAGACACTTAGACGCTTGTACACGCACTAACAGTCAGTATAGAATAGATTCTGTCCGAGAGACCTTTCCTTTTGGATAATACAGTTCTTTAAACATAAGATATTAGATATGATTTGGGATTAGGTTGACCTGACCCCCCAGACTTCTGTCTCCACATGTAGAGCTAAATGTCAAGTCCCCTTCACCCTCTAGTTACACGTCAATCACACGTCATGCGGCTGCGCGCGCATCTCTGCCAAGTATTTCTGCTGACACTGCAGGATTCTCCTATGGATCCACCCACCTGTGACATCATGTTTAATGACGTTTCTAGTATACGCCTATTAATTACGCCTCTTTTCATTACGTATGTGTATTCTTATCTGTATTATCAGCTGTTACGCCTCCTGCATCTGTCTTAATGTAATACTTTTCATATATATATTGTTACTTGTCAATAATTATTGCCTATCCCTTCCTGAACCTTCGTGGTGATGGAATTTGATTGCCTGGTTCGAACCATAATTCCTTTGTAAGGAATAAAGCCTTTTAGAACCTCTAATACCACGGATTCTGCCTCTTATTTTTACTGAGTTATTCTTACTAGACTTTACCGCATAAAAAATAGTACAGGTAATTTAAATATTTACCACAACAGGACAATTAGAATCACCAGCTAGAGAAATGATGGCTTATGTAGGTAAGGGAAGATCTTTTAATAATACAACACGTCCAACCCGTCCAGAATGTAACAGAATTTTTCAAGCAACTATGTCAAATCCAAGGACCCCTGAACACTTATTCCAGGCTACTGATAAATTACTCCGAGAACGAAGGGGGTACCATGTGCTCGATTCTATGGATGAACAAGAATTAGCCAGGTCAGCAGTACAATGGGCTGACAGTTCTGAGAAATACAGTGATGATGCCCTAGCACATACGTTTCTGAACCTTACCCCAGACGAACAGCGTTTAGCGGGTATATACATGATACAACACCTCCTTATATTGTATAAAAGCCAACACTCCGATCCTGGTCCCCTACCCGATATATTGATAGAATTAATCACGAATAAATGGAGAGGTATGGGTACCGATCTAATTAAAGAAATTCTAGAACATCGGCACAGATTCAGTGCTTTCCTATGTCCAGAGCATGATTCAGCTCCCTCCATGGAAAGAAAAATGCATTACATAGACAGACAGAACCCCTTACGCGAAGTGCACCCAGTGAAAGGTGAAGACAATACTTTTAAACGCGTGTTTGTATACACGCCCTTAACTAAAATAGAACTGTTAGAAATGAAGAAATTAGTGCCCAACCATGACAAAGATCCAGCAGGTTTCCACCGTGAAATAAAGGACATGTTACTCATGGGTGACTATACCTACCCTGACATCATGAAAATATTAAAAGTTTTATTGCCTGCCGGTATTTATGAGAAACTTAAAGAAAAAGAATGGGAGGTGGGAGACCAAAAGATTGATTGGACTGCATTAGAAAACGAAGAAAATGCCCGAACTGCAGGCCTAGGGCTTGGGGAAAAAACAAAGGTGCTGCCAGGATTGATAGTACAAGTCTTGCCACGTTTATTAACTACGAAAAAGGAAGACTGGGGTGCAATCTCAGCCTGTAAACAGAAACCCGATGAAGACACTAGTGATTTTTATTCCCGATTCGAAAAATGTTTTGGTATTAATAGTGGCCTGAAAGCAAGCAGCGATTCATATCCACATCTTTTTGTAACAAAATTAGTCGAGAATTCCCTGCCCCAGGTTAAGAACAGAGTATTGAAAGTCGAGAGCACTTGGCAAGGTAACACCCCTTCACAAATGTTACAAGTGTTACAGTATCACCAGAATAGAATAAGAGAAGAACAAGAACACGAACAAAGACGTATGAAAGACACGAAAATGAAAATGCTTGTCGCTCAGTCAGTTCCAGCTGACAGCCATAAGAAGGGTGCGACACAGTCCAGTAATTCAGCGGTTCCTGTAAAAGGGACATGCAACTATTGTAAACAGCCAGGTCATTATATAAACGATTGTGCAGTCCTGAAACACAATATCTCTACGGGTAAAACAAAGGAGAGACCCCGTGCACCTAGACAGGATCAGATCCAACAACAAGTACCCCAGAATGCACAGCCTATGCCAGTTCCACAACAGACCGTAGCAGTACCACAGTCACAGCCTATTGCTGCAACACAAAACACGACACAACAGATGTACCAGTATGCACAGACTGATTATCCCGATTATCAGCGATACACATGAAACAGCCTAGAGAAGGAAGTTGGCTTACCCCTTATTGAGGTTCCTGTAGATCAGGAAGGCCCTTATGTACATAGTCAAATATTAGGGAAAGACAGAAAGTTTTTACTTGATACAGGGGCAAGCAGAACAACTATAAGTCACAACGAAGTTCCAGGGGCACCCCTCTCAGGCTCACAGAATATTTCCCTTGGTTTTTCAGGAAAGCCTATTATTAACGAAGTATCGCAACCTCTTCCACTTACAGTTGGTCCATTGACACGAACTACAGATTTATTGCTTACGAAATCATGTCCAGAAAACTTGTTAGGTATAAAGACATTGAAAGCTCTAGGAGCTGTAATATGTTGTTCTCCGGAAGGAGTACGACTATTTTTGCGTGACTTTAAAGGTCACTACGTGTCCAGAGACATGGATCACCGGTTACAGAGTTTACCTGCACATTTATGGGCACAAGGCCCCACTGATGTAGGTTGTATGCACATTACACCATATCGAGTCACACTAAAAGCAGGAGTGGTATTACCACGAATGCGACAATACAAGTTACCTCCAGATGCTGTAGTGGCTTTGCTGCAAATCATTGACGAGCTCATTGCACAAGGAGTGGTTGTGGAAACCGACTCCAATGTATGTAACTCTCCGATCATTCCGATTCTTAAACGAACTGATCCAAAAGCACCCCCAGTATATCGATTAGTTATTGATCTGCGCGAATTAAATAAATGCATTGTACCACAATATCCCGTGGTCCCAGATATCTCTTCATTACTAACGGCCATTGATTCAGAAGCAACGTTCTTTACTGTAATTGACCTCAAGAATGCCTTCTTTAGCGTCCCAATCGATCCGGAAAGTCAATATTTGTTCGGATTCAGTTTAAATGGACGAAGTTTTAAATTCACACGCGCACCTCAAGGATTCACAGAAAGCCCCAGCATCTATAGCCAAGCACTGAAAAGACAACTTGACAGTATCCACATGCCAGTTGACACTGCCCTGCTTCAATTTGTCGACGATCTGCTGATCACCGCCCGAAGCGAACCTGAATGTGAAAAAGCATCACTGACGGTTTTGCATTTTCTAGCCGACAAGGGGCACAAGGTGTCCCCTTCAAAGCTACAATTCTGTGTCCAGCAAGTTGTGTACCTTGGGCACTTGCTGTCCAAGGGGGGGAGACAGCTCACACCTGACCGCATCCAGTTAATTGTAAACATGCCACCACCCAAGACACAAAAGGAGGTACGGGCCTTCATAGGCCTCACGTCGTACTGTAGGCAGTGAATCCCCCAATATGCATTTCTAGCAAAACCACTCATTCAATTGACAACACAGGAGGCAGCGACATCGACTGTCCTCCCTTGGACTCAAGAACATACACAAGCTTTTGAAGACTTAAAGAAAGCCTTATGTCAAGCACCTGTTTTAGCAACACCATGTTACAGTAAGCCTTTTACACTTTTTGTTACAGAACGCGAAGGTACTGCCTTGTCAGTACTCACACAGGAACAAGCAGGATCACACAAACCATGTGCTTACTTTTCTAGCACATTAGATCCAGTAGCTCAGGCTCTTCCTGCATGCCTGAAATCAGTCGCAGCGACAGCTTTAGCGATCAGACAAAGCGATGCCATAGTATTAGGACATCAATTGACAGTACAAGTACCACACGCAGTAGAGGTTCTCTTGAACCGGACACAAACACAACACTTGACTATAGCACGACTGACAGGTTACGAACTCACATTGTTCCAGCCACACATAGAAATCAGACGTTGTAGTAGATTAAATCCTGCCACACTTTTGCCATTAAATGGAACAGACCCATTGGCACATGATTGTATTGAAGTCATTACTATTACGACGAAACCTAGACAAGACCTGACAGACGTTCCATTACCAGATCCAGACTTGACATTTTATGTAGATGGTTCATGTATGAGAACAAGTACAGGAGAGTTAGTGGCCGCTTATGCAGTCACGACAGACACTGAAATCATTGAAACGAGTTGCATTAACACTTTGTCAGCTCAAGCAGCAGAGCTCATCGCTCTGACACAAGCCTGTATTCAAGCCAAAAATAAGAAAGTTAACATATACACAGATTCACGTTATGCATTCGGAGTCGTCCATGACTTCGGCGTCCTTTGGCGAGAGAGAGGTTATTTAACTTCTCACGGTGCCCACATTCAACAAGGACCCCTCATTCAAGCCCTACTAGATGCAATACATTTGCCTACTGCGATATCTATTATGAAATGCAAAGCCCATACAAAGATTACTGATATCATTTCCCAGGGGAACGATCTAGCTGACCGAACAGCTAAACAGACTGCTCAGAATCAGACTCATACAACTGACTTGACAAAGACAATAGTTCCGACACCGACACACTGCATGACAGTTAAGGATCCCGTCCTTGATGTAATTGACATACAGACACATGCTACACCAGAAGAAATAAAGAAATGGACTGAATTAGGAGGGATCCAAACAGATCAGGGATGGATGACGAAGGGAAAATCTATATGGTTTCTCCCCGACTCCATGGTTCAAGTCATCATTAACACAATACATAGTCCAGCACACCTAGGAGAAAAAGCTATGCTAGATAGTATCCAACACATTTGGTTCAACAAACACTTACGAGCAGCAGCCAAACAGAAAGTGTGTACTTGCATGATTTGTTGTCAGTTCAACCCCGGTAAAAGCATTCCTGTAGAGCAAGGTGGATTTCAACCTCCCGATCACCCTTTTGAAGTCCTCCAGATGGATTATATCCAGATGGAACGCTGTCGAGGATTCAAATATGTCCTCGTAGTTGTATGTGCTCTTTCCCGTTGGACAGAAGCCTACCCGGTTTCAGATTACACTGCCCCGACTACTGCCAAACAGTTAGTTCGCGAATTCTTCCCACGGTATGGTTTGCCCCGTGTCGTGTACTCAGATAACGGCCAGCCGTTCTCATCCGAGCTAATGAAACACGTTTCACTCCTGTTAGGCTTTCAATGGAAATTCCACTGTGTTCGGCATCCCGAGGCAGCAGGTCTCGTGGAGCGTCATAATCAAACTCTGAAAATCCGACTTTCTAAAGTCTGTAGAGAAAAAGGTGTCGACTGGATAGTAGCCTTACCAGTTGCGCTCTTTTACATGAGAATGGTAGCACACTCTCGAACAGGGCTATCCCCGTACGAGGTGGTCTTCGGTAGGCCACCAAATATGTGGGGGACGCCTATACCTCGTAAAATCACTGACGTTGATTGTAATATGCTGACAGATTACCTGGCTTCCTTGATGTCTGCACTACAATCTTGTCGTTCACAGGTAGCTGCAGCTTTTCCCAATAACACTGAGGTGAAGCCCCATGAAGTGGTTCCTGGGGATCATGTACTCGTAAGAAACTTCGACAGGAGGAGCCCGCTGGAGCCTCGCTGGCAACAACCAAAACTTGTACTGCTAACCACGAGGACCGCCGTGAAGATTGAGGGTCGTAAGGGTTGGCTACACTCGAGCCATATCAAGAAATTTCATGGACCACTCCCTGACCTGAACTCTCAGCCTTGCCTTCCCTCACAGACTGACTCAAAACTCCCCCTGGTTGAGAAAACAGAACAACAAAATTACAAACTGAAACTAAGGTCTAGCAAGTCAGACAATTCGATTGTTTAAGTCCTCTCCAAGGTGAATCGGTTGAATTAGTCTCTGACATGTATCCTCTAGACCAAAATAGAGAGAGAAATAGACAGAAACAGCTCAAGAAACATGCATACTGTAAATCACTTCGTAGTCACTGTATAGTGACATTATTAATTATGTTTTTTTAAGCATTCTGATTATTATTGCAAGTATACTGCTACACATGTATTACCCTATTTCTAAGCGTGCTTTCAATGCTACTGCCGAACATTCTTTTAGCGAATTACCTCCGCATGAGTTGTCCTATAGATTTGCGCTGCGCAACAACACATTCATTAGTATGTTACATCATTCCCATCAGACCAGCAATACTACAAACTGTTGGATATGTGGCCGACTCCCTCCCTACCAGAACTACAAGGGAGTTCTGCCTCTCTTTCCATATCCATTCACACATAATGGCTCCTGTGGAGCATGGTTTAGTTTGATTAATTCCTTAGATTCAAATTCTGTAGTTTACCAAGACAACAGGGTATGGGGAAACCTGAACCTAGTTTTACTTAAAGTCTGCTACCCTAACAAAGAGGGACTTCCCCAAAGAACAGGAACTGATCTAGAAAATGAAGTATATGGATTAGGTAACTTTACACTTAACCTCATGATTCTGAATGTTGAATCTGAAGCTACACCAATCTTGCCTGCTATGTCAGTATTTTCAGTTAAAGGTGAATTATGTGTAAGAAAGAATGGTTCAGTATACATGGGTCATAGTAAATGTACCACTGTGATCGAATTCAGTGATCAAGGCAAGTCTACATTTAGAGCTTATCGTCATTCCTACTTCGTATGTGGTCAGACCGCATATATACGTTTACCTCTAGATTGGGATGGTACCTGCTACATTGCATTCCTTCTGCCACCTGTTTTCCTAGCCCCTCCTGATTATTATAGAAATACCCATCTAGTACACAATAGACCCCAGAGAGATCTCCCGATTGTCGACTACACTGAAACGGCATGGGAACAATACACAGATTTCAATAAAGGTTTTTTTCCCTACATAGGGGTTGTCACGAATAGTAAACTGATACGTAGATTAACAAGAACCCTTGAAGCAGTAGTGAATGAAACTACTTCCGCCCTAGGCAACTTAACAGAGGAGCAGTCTGCAATGCGGATTGTTGTCCTTCAAAATCGTCTTGTCCTTGACGTCATCCTAGCCGATAGGGGCGGAGCCTGTAGGGTCATCGGATCAAGTTGCTGTGTTTTCATCCCAGAAAACGCGCCTTCAGTATATAAAGCCATAACTCGTCTTCATAAGATTGTAAGCCAGATACACCAGAACCCAGGCACCTGGACTTGGTCCGGTTGGCTCTGGAGCGTGTTGTCAGCCTGGGGATGGAGGATCCTATCCTTCCTAGGTATTGGCTTTCTCATACTATTCAGTTGCTGCCTGTGCCTACAGTGTGGGCCAGCGATTTGCGGCCTGTGTGCCACATCATGTATCCCGCATTCAAGTTTTCATTCAAGATCCCGTAAGAAGAAAGAAGAACAAATGATGCTATATGAACAGATTGATGGATTAATGAAGATCGATATTTCATGAAGGGTCCGTAGGGGACAAGGAGGGAATGAGGAAATATGAATTTTATGATCAATTGTGTCCCCTATCTTAGACCCCAACAACTCCATGTACGTGCTACAAGTACATGTATGTTCCCTCCACTTCCAGCTATGAAGACGCAAATACATGTGCGTCCAACGTTAACATGTCCTCTTTCAGATCCGCCATGAATGGGTCGGATATTCCGTTCCTAAGTATGATTGGCCACCGACTTTATATGGTGCACCTTTCACGTTTTACAGTTCAGGCGAGAAGGCCCTGAATTCTGTCATCAAGTCTTTTCCTGCCTTCTGCCTCTGAATGCTCCAGCCTGAGCTTGCATCTGTATCCATGACCTTTGTCCTACTCCCTGCGCGGCTAACGGTGCCTGACTCGGCCTGTTGCCTGCCAAAGACTGTATTCAGCCTTCAAGTTATCTGCTCCGCTCCTCATCCAATGCATTCCCGTCTAGTAGTTTTGGTAAACATCCCTCCAGCTACCGAGCAAAGGGCTCGGCCTCACTGTCTCCGTGCAAGTAATTCATAGCCCCTGTTACCATGGAAGGCCCATGCCCCCTCGCATCTCATGTAGACACTTAGACGCTTGTACACGCACTAACAGTCAGTATAGAATAGACTCTGTCCGAGAGACCTTTTCTTTTGGATAATACAGTTCCTTAAACACAAGATGTTAGATACGATTTGGGATTAGGTCGTTCTGACATCCCAGACTTCTGTCTCCTCATGTAGAGCTAAATGTCAAGTCCCCTTCACCCTCTAGTTACACGTCAATCACACGTCATGCGGCTGCGCGCGCATCTCTGCCATGTATTTCTGCTGACATTGCAGGATTCTCTTATGGATCCACCCACCTGTGACATCATCTTAAATGACGTTTCTAGTATACGCCTTTATGCACGCCTATTGTAACGCCTTTTTCATTACGTATGTGTATTCTTATCTTTCTTATCAGCTGTTACGCCTCCTGCATCTGTCTTACTGTAATGCATTTCCTATATATATGATTACTTGTCAATAATGTATCGCCGATCCCTTCCTGAACCTTCGTGGTGATGGAATACGATTGCCTGGTTCGAACCATAATTCCTTTGTAAGGAATAAATTCCCTTTTATAACCTCAAATACCACGGATTCTGCCTCTTATTTTTCGGAGTTATTCTTATTAGACTTTACCGCATAAAAATAGTACAGGTAATTTAAATATTTACCACACTGCACCTCTCTTCCTTCTTTCTTCTGTACTTATCTTGCCTCTTTCTGCACCTCTGTTGCATCTTTCTGCATTTTTCTTACCTCTTTCTGCACACAATTCCCTCTTTCTGCACCTCTCTTGACACTTTCTGCACCTCTCTTGCCTGTTTCTGCACTTCTCTTGGGTCTTTCTGCACTTCACTTGCTTCTTTCCGCAGTTCCCTTGCTTCTTTCTGCACCTCTCTTGCTTCTTTCTACACCCCTTTTGCCTCTTTCTACACCTATGTTGCTTTTTTCTGCACTTCTCGTGCTTCTTTCCGCACCTATCATTCTTCTTTCTGCTCCCCTCTTCCCTCTTTCTGCATGCCTCTTCCCTCTTTCTGCACCTCTGTTACCTCTTTCTGCATCTCTCTTTCCTCTTTTTGCACTTCTCTTGCCTATTTCTGCACCTCTCTGGCCTCTTTCTGCATGTCTTTTGCCGCATTCTGCACCTCACTTGCTTCTTTCTGCACACCTCTTGCCGCACCCCTCTTCCATTTTTCTGTACCCCTCCTACCTCTTTCTGCACCTCTCCTGCCTGTTTCTGCACCTCTTTTGCTTCTTTATGTGCTTCTCTTGCCTCTTTCTGCACCTCTGTTGCTTCTTTCTGCACCCCTCTTGCCTCTTTCTGTACCCCTGTACCCTCTCTCTGCACGTCTCTTCCCTCTTTCTGCACTTCTCTTCCCTCTTTCTGCACCCCTCTTGCCTCTTTCTGCATCTCACTTGCCTCATTCTGTACCTCTCATGCCTCTTTCTGCACCTGTCCTGCCTCTTTCTGCATCTCACTTGCTTCTTTCTGCACATCTCTTCCTTTTGTCTACACCGTTCTTGTTTCTTTCTGCAACTCTCTTGCCTGTTTCATCACTTCTCTTGCTTCTTTCTGCACCTCTGTTGCTGCTTTCATCACTTCTCTTGCATGTTTCTGCACTTCTTTTGCCTGTTTCAGCTACTCGTTTGTCTCTTTCATCAATTCTTTTGCTTCTTTTTCCTCTCTCTTACTTCTTTCTGCACCTATGTTGCTTCTTTCTACATTTATCTTGCTTCTTTCTGCACCTCTCTTGCTTCTATCTACACCCCTCTTTCCGTACCCCTCTTCCCTCTTTTTGCACCTCTCCTGCCTGTTTTTGCACCTCTTTTGCTTCTTTCTGCACTTCTCTTGCCTCTTTCTGCACCTCTGTTGCTTCTTTCTGCACCCCTGTTCTCTCTTTCTGCACCTCTCCTGCCTGTTTCTGCACCTCTCCTGCTTCTCTTTGTAGTTTTCTTGCTTGTTTCTGCACCTCTGTTGCTTGTTTCTGCACCCCTCTTGCCTCTCTTTGTAACCCTCTCCCCTCTTTCTGCACTTCTCTTCCCTCTATCTGCATCCTATTGCCTCTTTCTTCACCTCTCTTGCCTCTTTCTGCAGCTGTCTTGCCTCTTTCTGTACCTCACGTGCCTCCTTCTGCACCTCACGTGCCTCCTTCTGCACCTCTCTTGCCTCTTTATGCAGCTGTCTTGCCTTTTCTAGCACCTTTCTTGTTTCTTACTGCAACTTTCTTGTCTGTTTCATCACTTCTCTTGCTTCTTTCTCCACCTCTGTTGCTTCTTTAAGCATGTCTCTTGCCTCTTTCTGCACCTCTGTTGGTTCTTTCTGCACTTCTCTTTCCTCTTTCTGTATCCCTCTTGCCTGTTTCTGTACCTCTTTTGCTTCTTTCTGCACTTCTCTTGCTTCTTTCTACACCTCTCTTGCTTCTCTCTGCTTTCCTCTTGCCTCTCTGCACCCTCTCCCCTCTTTCTGCATCTCTCTTGCCTCTTTCTGCACCCCTGTTCCTTCTTTCTGCAGTTCTCTGGCCTCTTTTTGCTCCTCTATTGCTTCATTCAGTACTTCTTTTGCCTCTTTCTGTACTTTTGCCTGTCTCTGTAACTCTCGTGTCTTTCATCACTTCTCTTGCCTCGTTCTGCACCCCTCTTGCCTCTTTCTGCACCCCTCTTCCCTCTTTCTGTAACTCGATTGCCTCTCTGCACCCCTGTTCCCTCTTTTTGCACCTCTTTTTGCCTGTTTATGTACCTCTCTTGCCTCTTTCTGCACCTCTGTTGGTTGTGTCTGCACTTCTCTTGCCTCTTTCTCTACCCCTCTTGCCTCTTTCTATACCCCTCTTGCTTCTTTCTGCACCCCTCTTGCCTCTTTCTTTACAGCTCCTTCCTCTTTCTGCACCCCTGTTCCCTCTTTCTGCAGTTATCATGCTTCTTTCTGCAGTTCTCTTGCCTCTTTCTGCACCTCTGTTGCTTCTTTCTGCACCCCTGTTCTCTCTTTCTGCACCTCTCCTGCCTGTTTCTGCACCTCTTCTGCTTCTCTTTGTAGTTTTCTAGCCTGTTTCTGCGCCTCTGTTGCTTCTTTCTGCAGCTGTCTTGCCTTTTTCCGCACCTTTCTTGTTTCTTTCTGCAACTTTCTTGTCTGTTTCATCACTTCTCTTGCTTCTTTCTGCACCTCTGTTGCTTCTTTTAGCACTTCTCTTGCCTCTTTCTGCACCTCTGTTGGTTCTTTCTGCACTTCTCTTGCCTCTTTCTGTATCCCTCTTGCCTGTTTCTTTACCTCTGTTTCTTATTTCTGCACTTCTCTTGCTTCTTTCTACACCTCTCTTGCTTCTCTCTGTTTTCATCTTGCCTCTCTGCACCTTCTCCCTTCTTTCTGCAGTACTCTTGCCTATTTTTGCACCTCTATTGCTTCATTCAGTACTTCTTTTGCCTCTTTCTGTGCTTTTGCCTGTTTCTGCAACTCTCGTGTCTTTCATCACTTCTCTTGCTTCTTTCTGCACCTCTGTTGCTTCTTTCTGCACCCTCTTGCCTCGTTCTGCACCCCTCTTGCCTCTTTCTGTACCCCTCTTCCCTCTTTCTGTACCTTGATTGCCTTTCTGCACCCCTGTTCCCTCTTTTTGCAACTCTTTTTGCCTGTTTATATACCTCTCTTGCCTCTCTCGGCACCTCTCTTGCCTCTTTCTGCACCTCTGTTGGTTCTGTCTGCACTTCTCTTGCCTCTTTCTCTACCCCTCTTGCTTCTTTCTATACCCCTCTTGCTTCTTTCTGCACCCCTCTTGCCTCTTTCTTTACAGATCTTCCCTCTTTCTGCACCCCTGTTCCCTCTTTCTGCAGTTATCATGCATCTTTCTGTACTTCTGTTGCTTCTTTCCTCACTTCTCTTGTCTCTTTCTGCATTGCTCTTGCCTCTTTCTGCACCTCAGTTGGTTCTTTCTGCACTCCTCTTGCTTCTTTCGGCACCTCTCTTGCAAATGTCTGCACCCCTCTTCCCTATTTCTGCACCTCTCTTGCCTCTGTCTGCACCCCTGTTCCATCTTTCTGCACCTTGTTTGCCTGTTTGTGCAAATTTCTTGCCTCTTTCTGCAGTTCTCTTGCCTCCTTCTGCACCTCTGTTGCTCTTTGTGCACTTCTCATGCCTCTTTCTCCACCCCTCTTGCTTCTTTCTGCACCCATTTTGCTTCTTTCTGCACTTCTCTTGCTTATTTTTGTACCTCTCTTGCTTCTCTCTGTACCGTTTGCCTCTTTCTGCACCAACCTCCGTCTTTCTGCACCTCTCTTGCCTCTTTCTGCACCTCTGTTGCTTCTTTCTGCATTTCGCTTACCTCTTTCTACACCCTCTTCCTGCACCTCTCCTGCCACTTTCTGCACTTTTCTTGTCTGTTTCTGTACTTTTCTTGCCTCTTTCTGCACCTCACTTGCTTCTTTCTGCAGTTCCCTTGCTTCTTTCTCCTCTCTCTTGCTTCTTTCTGCACCCCTTTTGCCTCTTTCTGCACCTATGTTGCTTCTTTCTGCATTTCCCTTGCTTCTTTCTGCACCTCTCTTGCTTCTATCTGCACCCCTCTGCCCTCTTTCTGCACCCTTCTTCCCTCTTTCTACACCTCTGTTACTTCTTTCTGCACGTTTCTTGCTTCTTTCTGCATTTCTTTTGCTTCTTTCTGCACCTCTCCTGCTTTTATATGCACCCCTCTTCCCTCTTTCTGCACCCCTCTTCCCTCTTTCTGCACATCTCTTGCCACTTTCTGCACTTCTCTTGCCTGTTTCTGCACTTCTCTCCCCTATTTCTGCACCTCACTTGCTTCTTTCTGCAGTTCCCTTGCTTCTTTCTCCACGCTCGTACTTCTTTCTGCACCACTTTTGCCTCTTTCTGCACTTATGTTGCTTCTTTCTACATTTCTCTTGCCTCTTTCTGCACCCCTCTACCTTCTTTCTGCACCTCTCTTGCCTCTTTCTGCACCTCTGTTGCTTCTTTCTGCACCCCTGTTCTCTCTTTCTGTATCTCTCCTGCCTGTTTCTGCGCCTCTCTTGCTTCTTTCTGTAGTTTTTTTGCCTGTTTTTGCACCTCTGTTGCTCTTTCTGCACCCCTCTTGCCTCTTTCTGTACCACTCTTCCCTCTTTCTGCACGTCTATTCCCTCTTTCTACACCTCTGTTGCCTCTTTCTGCACGTTTCTTGCTTCTTTCTGCATTTGTTTTGCTTCTTTCTGCACCTCTCTTGCTTCTATATGCACCTCTCTTCCCTCTTTCTGCACCCCTCTGCCCTCTTTCTGCACCCCCTTCCCTCTTTCTACACCTCTGTTGCCTCTTTCTGCACGTTTCTTGCTTCTTTCTGCATTTCTTTTGCTTCTTTCTGCACCTCTCTTGCATCTATATGCATCCCTCTTCCCTCTTTCTGCACCCCTCTTCCCGCTTTCTGCTCATCTCTTGCCACTTTCTGCACTTCTCTTGCCTGTTTCTGCACTTCTCTCGCCTCTTTCTGCACCTCACTTGCTTCTTTCTGCAGTTCCCTTGCTTCTTTCTCCACGCTCGTACTTCTTTCTGCACCCCTTTTGCCTCTTTCTGCACCTATGTTGCTTCTTTCTACATTTCTCTTGCCTCTTTCTGCACCCCTCTACCTTCTTTCTGCACCTCTCTTGTCTGTTTCTGTACTTCTGTTGGTTCTTTCTGCACTTCTCTTTCCTCTTTCTGTACCCCTCTTGCCTCTTACTGCACCACTGTTGCTTCTTTCTGAACTTCTCTTGCTTCTTTCTACACCTCTCTTACTTCTTTCTGCACCCCTCTTGGCTCTTTCTGCACCCCTCTTCCCTCTTTCTGCACCCCTCTTGCCTCTTTCTGCACTTCTGTTGCTTCTTTCTGTACCCCTCTTTCTTCACGTCTCTTCCCTCTTTCTGCACCCCTTCCCTCTATCAGCACCTCTCTTGCCACTTTCTGCACTTTTCTTGTCTGTTTCCGCACTTTTCTTGCCTCTTTCTGCACCTCACTTGCTTCTTTCTGCAGTTCCCTTGCATCTTTCTCCTTTCTCTTGCTTCTTGCTGCACCCCTCTTGCCTCTTTCTGCACCTCTGTTGCTTCTTTCTGCACCCCTCTTGCCTCTTTCTGTACCACTCTTCCCTCTTTCTGCACGTCTATTCCCTCTTTCTGCACTTCTCTTTCCTGGTTCTGCACTTCTCTTCCCTCTTTCTGCATCCCTATTGCCTCTTTCTGCACCTCACTTGCCTCTTTCTGCACCTCTCTTGCCTCTTTCTGCAGCTGTGTTGCTGCTTTCTGCATCTCACTTGCCTCTTTCTGAACTTCTCTTCCTTTTTTGTGCACCATTCTTGTTTCTTTCTGCAACTCACTTGTCTGTTTTATCTCTTCTCTTGCATCTTTCTGCACCTCTGTTGGCTCTTTCGGTATTCCTCTTGCCTCTTTCTGCACCTCTGTTGCTTCTTTCTGCACTTCTGTTGCTTCTTTCTACACCTCTCTTGCTTCTCTCTGCTCTCCTCTTGCCACTTCCTGCACCCCGCTCTCCTCTTTCTGCACCTCTCTTGCCTCTTTCTGCAACCCTGTTCCTTCTTTCTGCCGTTCTCTTGCCTCTTTCTGCACCTCTGTTGCTTCTTTCTGCACTTCTCTTACCTCTTTCTGTACTTCTCTTGCTGCTTTTTGCACCTCTCTTGTCTCTTTCTGAACCTCTCTTGCCTCTCTGCAGCTGTCTTGCCTCTTTCTGCATCTTACTTGCCTCTTTCTGCACTTCTCTTCTTTATTTCCTGCACCTTTCTTGTTTCTTTCTGCAACTCTCTTGTCTGTTTTATCACTTCTCTTGCTTCTTTTTGCACCTCTCTTGCCTCTTTCTGCAGCTCTCTTGCCTCTTTCTGCACCTCTGTTGCTTCTTTCTGCACCCCTGTTCTCTCTTTCTGTACCTCTCCTGCCTGTTTCTGCACCTCTCTTGCTTCTTTCTGTAGTTTTCTTGCCTGTTTCTGCACCTCTGTTGCTTCTTTATGTACCCCTCTTGCCTCTTTCTGTACCACTCTTCCCTCTTTCTACACATCTATTCCCTCTTTCTGTACTTCTCTTCCCTCATTTTGCACCTCACTTGCCTCTTCTGCACCTCTCTTGCCTCTTTCTGCAGCTATCTTGCCTCTTTCTGCACCTCACTTGCCTCTTTCTGCAGCTGTCATGCCGCTTTCAGCATCTCACTTCCCTCTTTCTGCACTTCTCTTCCTTTTTTCTGCACCTTTCTTGTTTCTTTCTGCAACTCTCTTGTCCGGTTCATCTCTTCTCTTGCTTCTTTCTGCACCTCTGTTGCTTCTTTCTGCACTTCTCTTGCTTCTTTCTGTGAGAAGGTGGCCTTATATATGCTGTCCACTAGTTCTAGTGGGCACCTTGTATCAGTCCAAACAACCCCTTATGGTGATAGGTTAAATACAACCTTAGGTGAAAGCTATCCTAGTGGTAGCTATGGAGAGCAGCCTTCAGGCTAAGTCTTGAAGGAATGTAAAGCAGCTTGTTTTACCAGTCTATAATCTCTTGAATGATCAAATGAAAAGATAACCAAACCACACCAGGTATATATTCAAAATATATGTATTTGAGATAAATCACACCCCTCTAGTCTCTTTATGAGACTGGAGTTCGAAGTACTTCAGTTACAAGTGTTTAAGCATCAGTAAAAGCACAAATGCACGTTTGGGCCCTAGGGGCGTACCAAACCAGATACTAAAATAGTGGTATAAGAACCACGACTGAAATAGGCAAGGTGCTTATCACCTCTAGAATCACTGGGACCCCAAGGAACCACCCAAGGTAGGGATGTCGGTGACCCACGGGAGCCGTATGCAGTGTGGAAACACAACAGCGGGTTCCTATTACTTTCTATGGGGAATGTCGCGGTTGGAATTTTAAAGATTAGGGACACTTCAAATCGAACTAGGACCAAACCCTTTTAGACTTTTTGGAGAGTTCTAGGGCTAGCACCCTCGAGAGTACCGGAGTACTTGAGTTACCTCACCCAGGGAAGCCGGGTGCATAGGTGTCTTTTGGTGTCGGGTTGCGGCGTCGATTCCAATGGAAGCCTGCAAAGAACTGCTGCTGCCGAGAGGAGGAGAAGTGTCTGGAAAGATCCAAACCTGGATCTAGGATGTAAGGAACCTGAAAGCAGAGGGGACAGAGTCTAGGTCACTTGCCAGTGACCTAGGGCAGGATGGACCAATGCCCATAGATGTCGGGTGCTTCAGGTGAGTTGTCGAGTGTCTTGACTCTTCAGCCACGAGGTCCAGGAGGCGTTGACGAAGTCCACGAGCCGGATTCGAGCTGTCCCATAAAGTCTGTCGAGTGCTGCGGAGTCGGCGACCAGAAAGGACCCAACAAGCCTTGGCAACGGCAAGTCTCAGGAAATCAGAGAAAGGACTGCGGTGCAGACCAGCAAGGTCTGATGGTCTCACCCAGCAAGGGTAAGTAAGCACAAGTCTGGAGCAACCAGGAAAGCACAAGTAGAAGTGGAGTTGTCTTCGTGGGGACCTGCTAGCCAACGGGTTAGTGATCACAAAGGACCCTCGAGCGGTCCCACTTGAAGCTGGCCCACGGGTCACTCGTGGAGTGGAGGCCAACAATCTTCGGTGCAGAAGGTGCTCAAGGCTGGGGATACTCGGAGCCCAAAGCACAACTTCGAGGATGACCAGGAAGGTGTTGTTGCTGCAAAAGTTCACGGTGTCCAGGGGTCACGGTTCCACGTTACCCACGATAGCCACGGGCCTCAGCTTTGCTGTGGACTCAGGGTAGCCTCGCGGAAGTCTGGAAATCCACCTCTGGTGATGCAGAGACTTCGGCATCCGGCGGGAGCTTCAGCAATGCAGACCAGTCAGTTGCTTCTTTGGTGCCTGCCAAGCAGAGATTTCTTCCGTCTTCTAGTCGTGATAGAAAGTCGAAGGTCCAGGATATATGTTTCAGAGGTTCATCCAGGGTAATCTAAAGTCCTAGGGACTGGGTTCCTATACTTATACTAATTTTAGGGGATGGACTACCTCTAAGGCTCCACCTATGGGTGGGCCTGGGGTGGGGGTGGTTACACCCCTTCCCCTTTTTCCAGTTTCGCGCAGAGCAGGGGCTGAGTGCCCCTGCAACCAGTTTGAACCGGGCTATGCACAGGGACACCTTGTGTGCCCCAGGCAGTGTCTCAAAAGCATTCTGTGAATGCACCCACCCTGCCCCAATACACATCAGCCTGTCTGGGGAGGTGGTTACACTTCCCTGTGACAGGAAACCTATTGTCCAGGCCTCCCTTGCCAGAGTTTCCCCCAGCAGCAGGAGGCCAGACCCGTGTCTGTGGCAGTGGCATCCATTTTGTGATGCCAGGGCTTTGAAAGGATTTAACCGGGTTTAGCCAGTGTGAACATGTCTCTCCCTCTAGAAGGGTGGAATGCTACCCCCGCCGCCAGAACTGGCGGGGGGAGGGGTAGTATTCCAAAGCGTTTGACACCAAACACGACATGTTTTGATGCAACCATTCCAAAGCTGGCATTTACCGCGAGGTTATAATGCACTTAAGAGTATATAGTATGGCTGTATCACAGAACAGCCATAAGGAAGTATTTCCGAAGGCTGCAGAGGGGCTCAGCTCATGCTTGGGCACCCTCTCACATAAATCCAAGCACTCTGCCTTCAGGATTGTCAAGGCCTGCCATAGGAGTGGCTTATAGGTTTATATGTGTCTGTATAAGGTAGTGATATAGGTAGCCTATACAACAGTAAGGGGTGCAAGCACACACTTACCCAGGTTGCAGTAGCAGACCTGTGGTGTCATTTTGGAATGCTTCCCAGGGGTGGCATAATACATGCTGCAGCCCCTGGTAGGCCTCTGAGGTACCTATGCCCTAGGTACATAGTATACCATATACTAGGGGCTTATAAGGCACTCCAGAATCCAATTAGATATGTACCTAATGTACATGGAAACCATTTCAGAGAGGAAGAAGCTAGGCTGTGGTCCTGATTAGCAGGGCCACAGCCAGACTAAAGTCGAAAAACAGTGAAACACCAGCAAAAAGTGGGGGTACCCATGTGAAGCAGATCCTACTCTCCTACACTTTCTACTCCTCTCTTGCTTCTCTCTGCTCTCCTCTTGCCTCTTTCTGCCCCCTCTCCCCTATTTCTGCACCTCTCTTGCCTCTTTCTGCACCCCTGTTCCTTCTTTCTGCCACTCTTGCCTCTTTCTGTACCTCTGTTGCTTCTTTCTGCACTTCTCGTGCCTCTTTCTGTACTTCTCTGGACGCTTTTTGCACCTCTGTTGGTTCTTTCTGCACTCCTCTTGCTTCTGTCGGCACCTCTCTTGCAAATTTCTGCACCCCTCTTGCCTCTTTCTGCACCCCTCTTCCCTATTTATGCACCCCTATTCCATCTTTCTGCATCCCGTTTGCCTGTTTGTTTAACTTTCTTGCCTCTTTCTGCAGTTCTCTTGCCTCCTTCTGCACCTCTGTTGCTTCTTTGTGCACTTCTCTTGCCTCTTTCTGCACCCCTCTTGCCTCTTTCTGCACCCAGTTTGCTTCTTTCTGCACTTCTCTTGCTTCTTTCTGTACCTCTCTTGCTTCATTCTGTACCCCTAGCCTCTTTCTGCACCCTCTTCCCGCACCCCTCTTTCCTCATTCTGCTCCTCTCTTGCCTCTTTCTCCACTTCTCTTGCCTCTTTCTGCACCACTGTTGATTTTTTCTGCACCTCTCTTGCTTTTTTCTGTACCTCTCTTGCTTCTTTCTGTAACCCTCTTGCGTCTTTCTGCACCCCTCTTCCTGCAACTCTCTTGCCTCCTTCTGCACCTCACGTGCCTCTTTCTATAGTTCTCTTGCCCCTTTCTGCACCTCTCTTGCTTCTTTTTACACTTCTCTTGCCTCTTTCAGCACCCCTCTTGCATCTTTCTACACCCGTCTTTCCTCTTTCTGACCTCTCTTGCCTTCTTCTACACCTCTCTTTCCTCTTTTACAGTTCTCTTGTCTCTTTCTGCAACTCTCTTGTATCTTTCATCACTTCGCTTGTTTCTTTCTGCACGTCTCTTGCCTCTTTCTGCACATCTGTTGGTTCTTTCTGCAATTCTTTTGCCTCTTTCTGTACCCCTCTTGCTTCTATCTACACCTCTCTTGCTTCTTTCTGCACCACTCTTGCCTCATTCTGTACCCCTCTTCATTCTTTTTGCACCTCTCCTGCCTCTTTCTGCACATCTGTTGCTTCTTTCTGCACTTATCTTGCGTCTTTCTGCAATCTTCTTGCCTCTTTCTGCACCTCTGTGGGCTCTTTCTGCACTCCTCTTGCTTCTTTCGGCACATCTCTTGCAAATATCTGCACCCATTTTGCTTCTTTCTGAACTTCTCTTGCTTCTTTCTACACCTCTGTTGCCTCTTTCTGCACCCCTCTTCCCTCTTTCTGCATCCCTTTTCCCTCTTTCTGCACCTCTCTTGCCTCCTTCTGTAACTCTATTGCCTCTTCCTATAGTTCTCTTGCCTCTTTCTGCACCTCTGTTGCTTCTTTCTGCACCTCTGTTGCTTCTTTCAGCACCGCTCTTGCCTCTTTCTGCACCCGTTCCCTATTTCTGCACCCCTGTTCCATCTTTCTGCACCTTGATTGCCTGTTTGTGCAACTTTCTTGCCTCTTTCTGCAGTTCTCTTACCTCTTTCTGCACCTCTGTTGCTTCTTTGTGCACTTCTCTTGCCTCTTTCTGCACCCATCTTGCCTCTTTCTGCACCCATTTTGCTGCTTTCTGAACTTCTCTTGCTTCTTTCTACACCTCTGTTGCCTCTTTCTGCACCCCTCTTCCCTCTTTCTGCATCCCCTTTCCCTCTTTCTGTATCTCTCTTGCCTCTTTCTGCACATCTGTTGCTTCTTTCTGCACTTATCTTGCCTCTTTCTGCACTCTTCTTGCCTCTTTCTGCACCTCTATTGGTTCTTTCTGCACTCCTCTTGCATCTTTCTGCATCCATTTTCCTTCTTTCTGCACCTCTCTTGCTTCTTTCTGCACTTCTGTTGTCTTTTTTTGCACTTCTATTGTCTCTTTCTGCAACTCTGTTGCTTCTTTCTGCACTTCTCCTGCCTCTTTCTGCACTTCTCCTGCCTCTTTCTGCACCTCTGTTGCTTTTTTCAGCACTTCTCTTGCCTCTTTCTGCACTCCTCTTCCCTCTTTCTCCACCTCTCTTGCCTCCTTCTGTAACTCTATTGCCTCTTTCTATAGTTCTCTTGCCTCTTTCTGCACCTCTGTTGCTTCTTTCTGCACCTCTGTTGCTTCTTTCAGCACCGCTCTTGCCTCTGTCTGCTCCAATGTTGGTTCTGCAGTTCTCTTGCCTTTTTCTGTGCATCTCTTGCCTCTTTCTGCACTTCTCTTGCCTCTTTCTGCACTTCTCTTGCCTCTATCTGCATTTCTGTTGCTTCTTTCTGCGATTTTCATGCTTCTTTCTATGCTTCTCTTTCTTCTTTCTGCACTTCTACTGCCTCTTTCAGCACCCCTCTTGCCTCTGTCTGCAGCTCTGTTGGGTCTTTCTGCAGTTCTCTTGCCTCTTTCACTACCTCTCTTGCCTTTTTAAGCATTTCACTAGCTTTTTTCTGCACCCCGCTTGCCTCTTTCTGCGCTTCTCTTGCTTCCTTCTGCACTTCTCTTGCCTCTTTCTGCACCCCTCTTGCATCTTTCTGCACCCGTCTTCCCTCTTTCTGACCTCTCTTGCCTTCTTCTACACTTCTCTTTCCTCTTTTACAGTTCTCTTGTCTCTTTCTGCAACTCTCTTGTCTCTTTCATCACTTCTCTTGCTTCTTTCTGCACATCTCTTGCCTCTTTCTGCACATCTGTTGGTTCTTTCTGCAATTCTCTTGCCTCTTTCTGTACCCCTCTTGCTTCTATCTACACCTCTCTTGCTTCTTTCTGCACCACTCTTGCCTCATTCTGCACCCTTCTTCCTTCTTTCTGCACCTCTCCTTCCTCTTTCTGCACCCCTGTTCCCTCTTTCTGCAGCTCTCTTGCCTCTTTCTGCACATCTGTTGCTTCTTTCTGCACTTATCTTGCCTCTTTCTGCACTCTTCTTGCCTCTTTCTGCACTTCTCTTGCCTCTTTCTGCACTTTTCTTGCCTCTTTCTGCATTTCTGTTGCTTCTTTCTGCGCTTCTCATGCTTCTTTCTATGCTTCTCTTGCTTCTTTCTGCACTTCTACTGCCTCTTTCAGCACCCCTCTTGCCTCTGTCTGCAGCTCTGTTGCCTCTTTCTGCACCCCTCTTCCCTCTTTCTGCATCCCTTTTCGCTCTTTCTGTATCTCTCTTGCCTCTTTCTACACTTCTGTTTTTTTTTTGCACTTCTGTTGTCTCATTCTGCAACTCCGTTGCTCCTTTCTGCACTTCTCCTGCCTCTTTCTGCACCTCTGTTGCTTTTTTCAGCACTTCTCTTCCCTCTTTCTGAACTCCTCTTCCCTCTTTCTGCACCTCTCTTGCCTCTTTCTGCACCTCTGTTGCTTCTTTCTGCACCTCTGTTGCTTCTTTCAGCACTGCTCTTGCCTCTTTCTGCACCCGTTCCCTATTTCTGCACCCCTGTTCCATCTTTCTGCACCTTGATTGCCTGTTTGTGCAACTTTCTTGCCTCTTTCTGCAGTTCTCTTACCTCCTTCTGCACCTCTATTGCTTCTTTGTGCACTTCTCTTGCCTCTTTCGGCACCCATATTGCCTCTTTCTGCACCCATTTTGCTGCTTTCTGTATCTCTCTTGCCTCTTTCTGCACTTCTGTTTTTTTTGCACTTCTGTTGTCTCTTTCTGCAACTCTGTTGCTTCTTTCTGCACTTATCCTGCCTCTTTCTGCACTTCTCCTGCCTCTTTCTGCACCTCTGTTGCTTTTTTCAGCACTTTTCTTGCCTCTTTCTGCACTCCTCTTCCCTCTTTCTGCACCTCTCTTGCCTCCTTCTGTAACTCTATTGCCTCTTTCTATAGTTCTCTTGCCTCTTTCTGCACCTCTGTTGCTTCTTTCTGCACCTCTATTGCTTCTTTCAGCACCGCTCTTGCCTCTGTCTGCATCAATGTTGGTTCTGCAGTTCTCTTTCCTTTTTCTGTGCATCTCTTGCCTCTTTCTGCACTTCTCATGCCTCTTTCTGCACTTCTCTTGCCTCTATCTGCATTTCTGTTGCTTCTTTCTGCGATTTTCATGCTTCTTTCTATGCTTCTCTTTCTTCTTTCTACACTTCTACTGCCTCTTTCAGCACCCCTCTTGCCTCTGTCTGCAGCTCTGTTGGTTCTTTCTGCAGTTCTCTTGCCTCTTTCACTACCTCTCTTGCCTTTTTAAGCATTTCTCTAGCTTTATTCTGCACTCCGCTTGCCTCTTTCTGCGCTTCTATTGCTTCCTTCTGCACTTCTCTTGCCTCTTTCTGCACCCCTCTTGCATCTTTCTGCACCCGTCTTCCCTCTTTCTGACCTCTCTTGCCTTCTTCTACACTTCTCTTTCCTCTTTTACAGTTCTCTTGTCTCTTTCTGCAACTCTCTTGTCTCTTTCATCACTTCTCTTGCTTCTTTCTGCACATCTCTTGCCTCTTTCTGCACATCTGTTGGTTCTTTCTGCAATTCTCTTGCCTCTTTCTGTACCCCTCTTGCTTCTATCTACACTTCTCTTGCTTCTTTCTGCACCACTCTTGCCTCATTCTGCACCCTTCTTCCTTCTTTCTGCACCTCTCCTGCCTCTTTCTGCACCCCTGTTCCCTCTTTCTGCAGCTCTCTTGCCTCTTTCTGCACATCTGTTGCTTCTTTCTGCACGTATCTTGCCTCTTTCTGCACTCTTCTTGCCTCTTTCTGCACCTCTCCTGCCTCTTTCTGCACTTCTCTTGCCTCTTTCTGCACTCCTCTTCCCTCTTTCTGCACCTCTCTTGCCTCATTCTGTAACTCTATTGCCTCTTTCTATAGTTCTCTTGCTCTTTCTGCACATCTGTTGCTTCTTTCTGCACTTCTCTTGCTTCTTTCTGCACCACTCTTGCCTCATTCTGCACCCTTCTTCCTTCTTTCTGCACCTCTCCTGCCTCTTTCTGCACCCCTGTTCCCTCTTTCTTCAGCTGTCTTGCCTCTTTCTGCACATCTGTTGCTTCTTTCTGCACGTATCTTGCCTCTTTCTGCACTCTTCTTGCCTCTTTCTGCACCTCTCCTGCCTCTTTCTGCACTTCTCTTGCCTCTTTCTGCACTCCTCTTCCCTCTTTCTGCACCTCTCTTGCCTCATTCTGTAACTCTATTGCCTCTTTCTGTAGTTCTCTTGCTCTTTCTGCACATCTGTTGCTTCTTTCTGCACTTCTCTTGCCTCTTTCAGCATCCCTCTTGCCTCTGTCTGCACCAATGTTGGTTCTGCAGTTCTCTTGCCTTTTTCTGTGCATCTATTGCCTCTTTCTGCACTTCTCTTGCCTCTTTCTGCATTTCTGTTGTTTCTTTCTGCGCTTCTCATGCTTCTTTCTATGCTTCTCTTGCTTCTTTCTGCACTTCTACTGCCTCTTTCAGCACCCCTCTTGCCTCTGTCTGCAGCTCTGTTGGTTCTTTCTGCAGTTCTCTTGCCTCTTTCACTACCTCTCTTGCCTTTTTAAGCATTTCTCTAGCTTTTTTCTGCACCCCACTTGCCTCTTTCTGCGCTTCTCTTGCTTCCTTCTGCACTTCTCTTGCCTCTTTCTGCATCTCTCTTGCTTCTTTCTGCACCCCTCTTGCATCTTTCTGCACCCCTCTTCCCTTTTTCTGCACCTCTCTTTCCTCTTTCTGCAGCTGTCTTGCCTCTTCCTGCACCCCTCTTGCCTCTTTCTGCAGCTGTCTTGCCGCTTTAGGCATCTCACTTGCCTCTTTCTGCACGTCTGTTGTCTTTTTTTGCACTTCTGTTGTCTCTTTCTGCAACTCTGTTGCTTCTTTCTGCACTTCTGCCTCTTTCTGCACCTCTGTTGCTTTTTTCAGCACTTCTCTTGCCTTTTCTGCACTCCTCTTCCCTCTTTCTGCACCTCTCTTGCCTCCTTCTGTAACTATATTGCTTCTTTCTATAGTTCTCTTGCTTTTTCTGCACATCTGTTGCTTCTTTCTGCACTTCTCTTGCCTCTTGCAGCACCCCTCTTGCCTCTTTCTGCACCAATGTTGGTTCTGCAGCTCTCTTGCATTTTTCTGTGCATCTCTTGTCTCTTTCAGCACCCCTCTTGCCTCTTGCTGCACCTCTGTTGGTTCTTTCTGCACTTCTCTTGCCTCTTTGTGCACCCCTCTTGCATCTTTCTGCACCCGTCTTCCCTCTTTCTGCACCTCTCTTGCCTACTTCTACACCTCTCTTGCCTCTTTTACAGTTCTCTTGTCTCTTTCTGCAAATCTCTTGTCTCTTTCATCACTTCTCTTGCTTCTTTCTGCACGTCTCTTGCCTCTTTCTGCACTCCTCTTCCCTCTTTCTGCACCTCTCTTGCCTCATTCTGTAACCCTATTGCCTCTTTCTATAGTTCTCTTGCTCTTTCTGCACATCTGTTGCTTCTTTCTGCACTTCTCTTGCTTCTTTCTGCACCACTCTTGCCTCATTCTGCACCCTTCTTCCTTCTTTCTGCACCTCTCCTGCCTCTTTCTGCACCCCTGTTCCCTCTTTCTTCAGCTGTCTTGCCTCTTTCTGCACATCTGTTGCTTCTTTCTGCACGTATCTTGCCTCTTTCTGCACTCTTCTTGCCTCTTTCTGCACCTCTCCTGCCTCTTTCTGCACTTCTCTTGCCTCTTTCTGCACTCCTCTTCCCTCTTTCTGCACCTCTCTTGCCTCATTCTGTAACTCTATTGCCTCTTTCTGTAGTTCTCTTGCTCTTTCTGCACATCTGTTGCTTCTTTCTGCACTTCTCTTGCCTCTTTCAGCATCCCTCTTGCCTCTGTCTGCACCAATGTTGGTTCTGCAGTTCTCTTGCCTTTTTCTGTGCATCTATTGCCTCTTTCTGCACTTCTCTTGCCTCTTTCTGCATTTCTGTTGTTTCTTTCTGCGCTTCTCATGCTTCTTTCTATGCTTCTCTTGCTTCTTTCTGCACTTCTACTGCCTCTTTCAGCACCCCTCTTGCCTCTGTCTGCAGCTCTGTTGGTTCTTTCTGCAGTTCTCTTGCCTCTTTCACTACCTCTCTTGCCTTTTTAAGCATTTCTCTAGCTTTTTTCTGCACCCCACTTGCCTCTTTCTGCGCTTCTCTTGCTTCCTTCTGCACTTCTCTTGCCTCTTTCTGCATCTCTCTTGCTTCTTTCTGCACCCCTCTTGCATCTTTCTGCACCCCTCTTCCCTTTTTCTGCACCTCTCTTTCCTCTTTCTGCAGCTGTCTTGCCTCTTCCTGCACCCCTCTTGCCTCTTTCTGCAGCTGTCTTGCCGCTTTAGGCATCTCACTTGCCTCTTTCTGCACGTCTGTTGTCTTTTTTTGCACTTCTGTTGTCTCTTTCTGCAACTCTGTTGCTTCTTTCTGCACTTCTGCCTCTTTCTGCACCTCTGTTGCTTTTTTCAGCACTTCTCTTGCCTTTTCTGCACCCCTCTTCCCTCTTTCTGCACCTCTCTTGCCTCCTTCTGTAACTATATTGCTTCTTTCTATAGTTCTCTTGCTTTTTCTGCACATCTGTTGCTTCTTTCTGCACTTCTCTTGCCTCTTGCAGCACCCCTCTTGCCTCTTTCTGCACCAATGTTGGTTCTGCAGCTCTCTTGCATTTTTCTGTGCATCTCTTGTCTCTTTCAGCACCCCTCTTGCCTCTTGCTGCACCTCTGTTGGTTCTTTCTGCACTTCTCTTGCCTCTTTGTGCACCCCTCTTGCATCTTTCTGCACCCGTCTTCCCTCTTTCTGCACCTCTCTTGCCTACTTCTACACCTCTCTTGCCTCTTTTACAGTTCTCTTGTCTCTTTCTGCAAATCTCTTGTCTCTTTCATCACTTCTCTTGCTTCTTTCTGCACGTCTCTTGCCTCTTTCTGCACTCCTCTTCCCTCTTTCTGCACCTCTCTTGCCTCATTCTGTAACCCTATTGCCTCTTTCTATAGTTCTCTTGCTCTTTCTGCACATCTGTTGCTTCTTTCTGCACTTCTCTTGCCTCTTTCAGCATCCCTCTTGCCTCTGTCTGCACCAATGTTGGTTCTGCAGTTCTCTTGCCTTTTTCTGTGCATCTATTGCCTCTTTCTGCACTTCTCTTGCCTCTTTCTGCACTTCTCTTGCCTCTTTCTGCATTTCTGTTGTTTCTTTCTGCGCTTCTCATGCTTCTCTTGCTTCTTTCTGCACTTCTACTGCCTCTTTCAGTACCCCTCTTGCCTCTGTCTGCAGCTCTGTTGGTTCTTTCTGCAGTTCTCTTGCCTCTTTCACTACCTCTCTTGCCTTTTTAAGCATTTCTCTTGCTTTTTTCTGCACCCCACTTGCCTCTTTCTGCGCTTCTCTTGCTTCCTTCTGCACTTCTCTTGCCTCTTTCTGCACCTCTCTTGCTTCTTTCTGCACCCCTCTTGCATCTTTCTGCACCCCTCTTCCCTTTTTCTGCACCTCTCTTTCATCTTTTTGCAGCGTTCTTGCCTCTTCCTGCACCCCTCTTGCCTCTTTCTGCAGCTGTCTTGCCACTTTCAGCATCTCACTTGCCTCTTTCTGCACGTCTGTTGTCTTTTTTTGCACTTCTGTTGTCTCTTTCTGCAACTCTGTTGCTTCTTTCTGCACTTCTGCCTCTTTCTGCACCTCTGTTGCTTTTTTCAGCACTTCTCTTGCCTTTTCTGCACTCCTCTTCCCTCTTTCTGCACCTCTCTTGCCTCCTTCTGTAACTATATTGCTTCTTTCTATAGTTCTCTTGCTTTTTCTGCACATCTGTTGCTTCTTTCTGCACTTCTCTTGCCTCTTGCAGCACCCCTCTTGCCTCTGTCTGCACCAATGTTGGTTCTGCAGCTCTCTTGCCTTGTTCTGTGCATCTCTTGTCTCTTTCAGCACCCCTCTTGCCTCTTTCTGCACCTCTGTTGGTTGTTTCTGCACTTCTCTTGCCTCTGTGCACCCCTCTTGCATCTTTCTGCACCCGTCTTCCCTCTTTCTGCACCTCTCTTGCCTACTTCTACACCTCTCTTGCCTCTTTTACAGTTCTCTTGTCTCTTTCTGCAAATCTCTTGTCTCTTTCATCACTTCTCTTGCTTCTTTCTGCACGTCTCTTGCCTCTTTCTGCACTCCTCTTCCCTCTTTCTGCACCTCTCTTGCCTCATTCTGTAACCCTATTGCCTCTTTCTATAGTTCTCTTGCTCTTTCTGCACATCTGTTGCTTCTTTCTGCACTTCTCTTGCTTCTTTCTGCACCACTCTTGCCTCATTCTGCACCCTTCTTCCTTCTTTCTGCACCTCTCCTGCCTCTTTCTGCACCCCTGTTCCCTCTTTCTTCAGCTGTCTTGCCTCTTTCTGCACATCTGTTGCTTCTTTCTGCACGTATCTTGCCTCTTTCTGCACTCTTCTTGCCTCTTTCTGCACCTCTCCTGCCTCTTTCTGCACTTCTCTTGCCTCTTTCTGCACTCCTCTTCCCTCTTTCTGCACCTCTCTTGCCTCATTCTGTAACTCTATTGCCTCTTTCTGTAGTTCTCTTGCTCTTTCTGCACATCTGTTGCTTCTTTCTGCACTTCTCTTGCCTCTTTCAGCATCCCTCTTGCCTCTGTCTGCACCAATGTTGGTTCTGCAGTTCTCTTGCCTTTTTCTGTGCATCTATTGCCTCTTTCTGCACTTCTCTTGCCTCTTTCTGCATTTCTGTTGTTTCTTTCTGCGCTTCTCATGCTTCTTTCTATGCTTCTCTTGCTTCTTTCTGCACTTCTACTGCCTCTTTCAGCACCCCTCTTGCCTCTGTCTGCAGCTCTGTTGGTTCTTTCTGCAGTTCTCTTGCCTCTTTCACTACCTCTCTTGCCTTTTTAAACATTTCTCTAGCTTTTTTCTGCACCCCACTTGCCTCTTTCTGCGCTTCTCTTGCTTCCTTCTGCACTTCTCTTGCCTCTTTCTGCATCTCTCTTGCTTCTTTCTGCACCCCTCTTGCATCTTTCTGCACCCCTCTTCCCTTTTTCTGCACCTCTCTTTCCTCTTTCTGCAGCTGTCTTGCCTCTTCCTGCACCCCTCTTGCCTCTTTCTGCAGCTGTCTTGCCGCTTTAGGCATCTCACTTGCCTCTTTCTGCACGTCTGTTGTCTTTTTTTGCACTTCTGTTGTCTCTTTCTGCAACTCTGTTGCTTCTTTCTGCACTTCTGCCTCTTTCTGCACCTCTGTTGCTTTTTTCAGCACTTCTCTTGCCTTTTCTGCACTCCTCTTCCCTCTTTCTGCACCTCTCTTGCCTCCTTCTGTAACTATATTGCTTCTTTCTATAGTTCTCTTGCTTTTTCTGCACATCTGTTGCTTCTTTCTGCACTTCTCTTGCCTCTTGCAGCACCCCTCTTGCCTCTTTCTGCACCAATGTTGGTTCTGCAGCTCTCTTGCATTTTTCTGTGCATCTCTTGTCTCTTTCAGCACCCCTCTTGCCTCTTGCTGCACCTCTGTTGGTTCTTTCTGCACTTCTCTTGCCTCTTTGTGCACCCCTCTTGCATCTTTCTGCACCCGTCTTCCCTCTTTCTGCACCTCTCTTGCCTACTTCTACACCTCTCTTGCCTCTTTTACAGTTCTCTTGTCTCTTTCTGCAAATCTCTTGTCTCTTTCATCACTTCTCTTGCTTCTTTCTGCACGTCTCTTGCCTCTTTCTGCACTCCTCTTCCCTCTTTCTGCACCTCTCTTGCCTCATTCTGTAACCCTATTGCCTCTTTCTATAGTTCTCTTGCTCTTTCTGCACATCTGTTGCTTCTTTCTGCACTTCTCTTGCCTCTTTCAGCATCCCTCTTGCCTCTGTCTGCACCAATGTTGGTTCTGCAGTTCTCTTGCCTTTTTCTGTGCATCTATTGCCTCTTTCTGCACTTCTCTTGCCTCTTTCTGCACTTCTCTTGCCTCTTTCTGCATTTCTGTTGTTTCTTTCTGCGCTTCTCATGCTTCTCTTGCTTCTTTCTGCACTTCTACTGCCTCTTTCAGTACCCCTCTTGCCTCTGTCTGCAGCTCTGTTGGTTCTTTCTGCAGTTCTCTTGCCTCTTTCACTACCTCTCTTGCCTTTTTAAGCATTTCTCTTGCTTTTTTCTGCACCCCACTTGCCTCTTTCTGCGCTTCTCTTGCTTCCTTCTGCACTTCTCTTGCCTCTTTCTGCACCTCTCTTGCTTCTTTCTGCACCCCTCTTGCATCTTTCTGCACCCCTCTTCCCTTTTTCTGCACCTCTCTTTCATCTTTTTGCAGCGTTCTTGCCTCTTCCTGCACCCCTCTTGCCTCTTTCTGCAGCTGTCTTGCCACTTTCAGCATCTCACTTGCCTCTTTCTGCACGTCTGTTGTCTTTTTTTGCACTTCTGTTGTCTCTTTCTGCAACTCTGTTGCTTCTTTCTGCACTTCTGCCTCTTTCTGCACCTCTGTTGCTTTTTTCAGCACTTCTCTTGCCTTTTCTGCACTCCTCTTCCCTCTTTCTGCACCTCTCTTGCCTCCTTCTGTAACTATATTGCTTCTTTCTATAGTTCTCTTGCTTTTTCTGCACATCTGTTGCTTCTTTCTGCACTTCTCTTGCCTCTTGCAGCACCCCTCTTGCCTCTGTCTGCACCAATGTTGGTTCTGCAGCTCTCTTGCCTTGTTCTGTGCATCTCTTGTCTCTTTCAGCACCCCTCTTGCCTCTTTCTGCACCTCTGTTGGTTGTTTCTGCACTTCTCTTGCCTCTGTGCACCCCTCTTGCATCTTTCTGCACCCGTCTTCCCTCTTTCTGCACCTCTCTTGCCTACTTCTACACCTCTCTTGCCTCTTTTACAGTTCTCTTGTCTCTTTCTGCAAATCTCTTGTCTCTTTCATCACTTCTCTTGCTTCTTTCTGCTCGTCTCTTGCCTCTTTCTGCACATCTGTTGGTTCTTTCTGCAATTCTCCTGCCTCTTTATGTACCCCTCTTGCTTCTATCTACACCTCTCTTGCTTCTTTCTGCACCTCTCTTGCCTCATTCTGCACCCTTCTTCCTTCTTTCTGCACCTCTCCTGCCTCTTTCTGCACATCTGTTGCTTCTTTCTGCACTTATCTTGCCTCTTTCTGCACTCTTCTTGCCTCTTTCTGCACCTCTATTGGTTCTTTCTGCACTCCTCTTGCATCTTTCTGCATCCCTTTTCCTTCTTTCTGCACCTCTCTTGCTTCTTTCTGCACTTCTGTTGTCTTTTTTTGCACTTCTGTTGTCTCTTTCTGCAACTCTGTTGCTTCTTTCTGCACTTCTCCTGCCTCTTTCTGCACCTCTGTTGCTTTTTTCAGCACTTCTCTTGCCTCTTTCTGCACTCCTCTTCCCTCTTTCTGTACCTCTCTTCCCTCCTTCTGTAACTATATTGCCTCTTTCTATAGTTCTCTTGCTCTTTCTGCACGTCTGTTGCTTCTTTCTGCACTTCTCTTGCAAATATCTGCACCCCTCTAGCCTCTTTCTGCACCCGTTCCCTATTTCTGCACCCCTGTTCTATCTTTCTGAACCTTGTTTGCGGAACTTTCTTGCCTCTTTTTGCAGTTCTCTTACCTCCTTCTGCACCTCTGTTGCTTCTTTGTGCACTTCTCTTGCCTCTTTCTGCACCCATATTGCCTCTTTCTGCACCCATTTTGCTTCTTTCTGAACTTCTCTTGCTTCTTTCTCCACCCCTGTTGTCTCTTTCTGCACCCCTCTTCCCTCTTTCTGCATCCCTTTTCCTTCTTTCTGTACCTCTCTTGCCTCTTTCTGCACTTCTGTTGTCTTGTTTTGCACTTCTTTTGTGTCTTTCTGCAACTCTTTTGCTTTTTTCCGCACTTCTCCTGCCTCTTTCTGCACCCCTGTTGCTTTTTTCAGCACTTCTCTTGCCTCTTTCTGTACTCCTCTTCCCTCTTTCTGCACCTCTCTTGCCTCATTCTGTAACTCTATTCCCTCTTTCTATAGTTCTCTTGCTCTTTCTGCACATCGGTTGCTTCTTTCTGCACTTCTCTAGCCTCTTTCAGCACCCCTCTTGCCTCTGTCTGCACCAATGTTGGTTCTGCAGTTCTCTTGCCTTTTTCTGTGCATCTATTGCCTCTTTCTGCACTTCTCTTGCCTCTTTCTGCACTTCTCTTGCCTCTTTCTGCATTTCTATTGCTTCTTTCTATGCGTCTCATGCTTCTTTCTGTGCTTGTCTTGCTTCTTTCTGCACTTCTACTGCCTCTTTCAGCACCCCTCTTGCCTCTGTCTGCAGCTCTGTTGGTCCTTGCTGTAGTTCTCTTGCCTCTTCCTGTACCTCTCTTGCCTTTTTAAGCATTTCTCTAGCTTTTTTCTGCACCCCGCTTGCCTCTTTCTGCGCTTTTCTTGCTTCCTTCTGCACTTATCTTGCCTCTTTCTGCACCTCTCTTGCCTTTTGCAGTATTTATCTAGCCTTGTTCTGCCTCTTTCTGCACATCTGTTGCTTATTTCTGAACTTCTATTGCTTCTTTCTGCACCTCTCTTGCTTCTTTCTTCACCCCTCTTGCGTCATTCTGCATCCCTTTTCCTCTTTCTGCACCTCTCTTGCCTCTGTCTGCACCAATGTTGGTTCTGCAGTTCTCTTGCCTCTTTTTGCACCTCCCTTGCCTCTTTCTGTGCTTATCTTGCCTCTTTCTGCACTTTTCTTGTCTCTTTCTGCATTTCTGTTGCTTCTTTCTGCGCTTCTCTTGCTTCTTTCTGTGCTTCTCTTGCTTCTTTCTGCACTTCTACTGCCTCTTTCAGCGCCGCTCTTGCCTCTGTCTGCAGCTCTGTTGGTTCTTTCTGCAGTTCTCTTGCCTTTATCTGTACCTCTCTTGTCTTTTTAAGCATTTCTCCAGCTTTCTTCTGCACCCCGCTTGCCTCTTTCGGTGCTTCTCTTGCTTCTTTCTGCACTTCTCATGCTTCTTTTTGTGCTTCTCTTGCCTCTTTCAGCACCCCTCTCTCCTCTGTCTGCACCAATGTTGGTTCTGCAGCTCTCTTGCCTTTTTCTGTGCATCTCTTGTCTCTTTCAGCACCCCTCTTGCCTCTTTCTGCACCTCTGTTGGTTCTTTCTGCACTTCTCTTGCCTCTTTGTGCACCCCTCTTGCATCTTTCTGCACCCGTCTTCCCTCTTTCTGCACCTCTCTTGCCTACTTCTACACCTCTCTTGCCTCTTTTACAGTTCTCTTGTCTCTTTCTGCAAATCTCTTGTCTCTTTCATCACTTCTCTTGCTTCTTTCTGCACGTCTCTTGCCTCTTTCTGCACATCTGTTGGTTCTTTCTGCAATTCTCCTGCCTCTTTATGTACCCCTCTTGCTTCTATCTACACCTCTCTTGCTTCTTTCTGCACCTCTCTTGCCTCATTCTGCACCCTTCTTCCTTCTTTCTGCACCTCTCCTGCCTCTTTCTGCACATCTGTTGCTTCTTTCTGCACTTATCTTGCCTCTTTCTGCACTCTTCTTGCCTCTTTCTGCACCTCTATTGGTTCTTTCTGCACTCCTCTTGCATCTTTCTGCATCCCTTTTCCTTCTTTCTGCACCTCTCTTGCTTCTTTCTGCACTTCTGTTGTCTTTTTTTGCACTTCTGTTGTCTCTTTCTGCAACTCTGTTGCTTCTTTCTGCACTTCTCCTGCCTCTTTCTGCACCTCTGTTGCTTTTTTCAGCACTTCTCTTGCCTCTTTTTGCACTCCTCTTCCCTCTTTCTGTACCTCTCTTGCCTCCTTCTGTAACTATATTGCCTCTTTCTATAGTTCTCTTGCTCTTTCTGCACCTCTGTTGCTTCTTTCTGCACTTCTCTTGCAAATATCTGCACCCCTCTAGCCTCTTTCTGCACCCGTTCCCTATTTCTGCACCCCTGTTCTATCTTTCTGAACCTTGTTTGCGGAACTTTCTTGCCTCTTTTTGCAGTTCTCTTACCTCCTTTTGCACCTCTGTTGCTTCTTTGTGCACTTCTCTTGCCTCTTTCTGCACCCATCTTGCCTCTTTCTGCACCCATTTTGCTTCTTTCTGAACTTCTCTTGCTTCTTTCTCCACCCCTGTTGTCTCTTTCTGCACCCCTCTTCCCTCTTTCTGCATCCCTTTTCCTTCTTTCTGTACCTCTCTTGCCTCTTTCTGCACTTCTGTTGTCTTGTTTTGCACCTCTTTTGTCTCTTTCTGCAACTCTTTTGCTTTTTTCTGCACTTCTCCTGCCTCTTTCTGCACCCCTGTTGCTTTTTTCAGCACTTCTCTTGCCTCTTTCTGTACTCATCTTCCCTCTTTCTGCACCTCTCTTGCCTCATTCTGTAACTCTATTGCCTCTTTCTATAGTTCTCTTGCTCTTTCTGCACATCTGTTGCTTCTTTCTGCACTTCTCTTGCCTCTTTCAGCACCCCTCTTGCCTCTGTCTGCACCAATGTTGGTTCTGCAGTTCTCTTGCCTTTTTCTGTGCATCTATTGCCTCTTTCTGCATTTCTCTTGCCTCTTTCTGCACTTCTCTTGCCTCTTTCTGCATTTCTATTGCTTCTTTCTATGCGTCTCATGCTTCTTTCTGTGCTTGTCTTGCTTCTTTCTGCACTTCTACTGCCTCTTTCAGCACCCCTCTTGCCTCTGTCTGCAGCTCTGTTGGTCCTTGCTGTAGTTCTCTTGCCTCTTTCTGTACCTCTCTTGCCTTTTTAAGCATTTCTCTAGCTTTTTTCTGCACCCCGCTTGCCTCTTTCTGCGCTTTTCTTGCTTCCTTCTGCACTTATCTTGCCTCTTTCTGCACCTCTCTTGCCTTTTGCAGCATTTATCTAGCCTTGTTCTGCCTCTTTCTGCACATCTGTTGCTTATTTCTGAACTTCTATTGCTTCTTTCTGCACCTCTCTTGCTTCTTTCTTCACCCCTCTTGCGTCATTCTGCATCCCTTTTCCTCTTTCTGCACCTCTCTTGCCTCTGTCTGCACCAATGTTGGTTCTGCAGTTCTCTTGCCTCTTTTTGCACCTCTCTTGCCTCTTTCTGTGCTTATCTTGCCTCTTTCTGCACTTTTCTTGTCTCTTTCTGCATTTCTGTTGCTTCTTTCTGCGCTTCTCTTGCTTCTTTCTGTGCTTCTCTTGCTTCTTTGTGCACTTCTACTGCCTCTTTCAGCGCCGCTCTTGCCTCTGTCTGCAGCTTTGTTGGTTCTTTCTGCAGTTCTCTTGCCTTTATCTGTACCCCTCTTGTCTTTTTAAGCATTTCTCCAGCTTTTTTCTGCACCCCGCTTGCCTCTTTCGGTGCTTCTCTTGCTTCTTTCTGCACTTCTCATGCTTCTTTTTGTGCTTCTCTTGCCTCTTTCAGCACCCCTCTCTCCTCTGTCTGCACCTATATTGCTTCTTTCTACACTTCTCTTGCATCTTTCTGCACCTCTCTTCCCTCTTTCTGCACCTCTCTTGCCTCTTTCTACAGTTCTCTTGCCTCTTTCTGCACCTCTGTTGCTTCTTTCTGCACTTCTCTTGCCTATTTCAGTACCCCTCTTGCCTCTGTCTGCACCTCTGTTGGTTCTTTCTGCAGTTCTCTTGCCTCTTTCTGCACCCCTCCTGCCTTTCACAGCATTTCTCTAGCCTTTTTGTGCCTCTGTGCACATCTGTTGCTTCTTTCTGCACTTCTATTGCTTCTTTCTGCACCTCTCACTTCTTACTTCACCCCTCTTGCGTCTTTCTGCATCCCTCTTTCTGCACCCCTCTTGCCTCTTTCTGCACCTCTCTTGCTTCTTTCTGCCCCCTGTTTGTGTCTATTTGCAACCCTGCACTTCTGTTGTTTCTTTCTGCGCTTCTCATGCTTCTCTTGCTTCTTTCTGCATTTCTACTGCCTCTTTCAGCACCCCTCTTGCCTCTGTCTGCAGCTCTGTTGGTTCTTTCTGCAGTTCTCTTGCCTCTTTCACTACCTCTCTTGCCTTTTTAAGCATTTCTCTAGCTTTTTTCTGCACCCCACTTGCCTCTTTCTGCGCTTCTCTTGCTTCCTTCTGCACTTCTCTTGCCTCTTTCTGCACCTCTCTTGCTTCTTTCTGCACCCCTCTTGCATCTTTCTGCACCCCTCTTCCCTTTTTCTGCACCTCTCTTTCATCTTTTTGCAGCGTTCTTGCCTCTTCCTGCACCCCTCTTGCCTCTTTCTGCAGCTATCTTGCCACTTTCAGCATCTCACTTGCCTCTTTCTGCACGTCTGTTGTCTTTTTTTGCACTTCTGTTGTCTCTTTCTGCAACTCTGTTGCTTCTTTCTGCACTTCTGCCTCTTTCTGCACCTCTGTTGCTTTTTTCAGCACTTCTCTTGCCTTTTCTGCACTCCTCTTCCCTCTTTCTGCACCTCTCTTGCCTCCTTCTGTAACTATATTGCTTCTTTCTATAGTTCTCTTGCTTTTTCTGCACATCTGTTGCTTCTTTCTGCACTTCTCTTGCCTCTTGCAGCACCCCTCTTGCCTCTGTCTGCACCAATGTTGGTTCTGCAGCTCTCTTGCCTTTTTCTGTGCATCTCTTGTCTCTTTCAGCACCCCTCTTGCCTCTTTCTGCACCTCTGTTGGTTCTTTCTGCACTTCTCTTGCCTCTTTGTGCACCCCTCTTGCATCTTTCTGCACCCGTCTTCCCTCTTTCTGCACCTCTCTTGCCTACTTCTACACCTCTCTTGCCTCTTTTACAGTTCTCTTGTCTCTTTCTGCAAATCTCTTGTCTCTTTCATCACTTCTCTTGCTTCTTTCTGCACGTCTCTTGCCTCTTTCTGCACATCTGTTGGTTCTTTCTGCAATTCTCCTGCCTCTTTATGTACCCCTCTTGCTTCTATCTACACCTCTCTTGCTTCTTTCTGCACCTCTCTTGCCTCATTCTGCACCCTTCTTCCTTCTTTCTGCACCTCTCCTGCCTCTTTCTGCACATCTGTTGCTTCTTTCTGCACTTATCTTGCCTCTTTCTGCACTCTTCTTGCCTCTTTCTGCACCTCTATTGGTTCTTTCTGCACTCCTCTTGCATCTTTCTGCATCCCTTTTCCTTCTTTCTGCACCTCTCTTGCTTCTTTCTGCACTTCTGTTGTCTTTTTTTGCACTTCTGTTGTCTCTTTCTGCAACTCTGTTGCTTCTTTCTGCACTTCTCCTGCCTCTTTCTGCACCTCTGTTGCTTTTTTCAGCACTTCTCTTGCCTCTTTCTGCACTCCTCTTCCCTCTTTCTGTACCTCTCTTGCCTCCTTCTGTAACTATATTGCCTCTTTCTATAGTTCTCTTGCTCTTTCTGCACGTCTGTTGCTTCTTTCTGCACTTCTCTTGCAAATATCTGCACCCCTCTAGCCTCTTTCTGCACCCGTTCCCTATTTCTGCACCCCTGTTCTATCTTTCTGAACCTTGTTTGCGGAACCTTCTTGCCTCTTTTTGCAGTTCTCTTACCTCCTTTTGCACTTCTGTTGCTTCTTTGTGCACTTCTCTTGCCTCTTTCTGCACCCATCTTGCCTCTTTCCGCACCCATTTTGCTTCTTTCTGAACTTCTCTTGCTTCTTTCTCCACCCCTGTTGTCTCTTTCTGCACCCCTCTTCCCTCTTTCTGCATCCCTTTTCCTTCTTTCTGTACCTCTCTTGCCTCTTTCTGCACTTCTGTTGTCTTGTTTTGCACTTCTTTTGTCTCTTTCTGCAACTCTTTTGCTTTTTTCTGCACTTCTCCTGCCTCTTTCTGCACCCCTGTTGCTTTTTTCAGCACTTCTCTTGCCTCTTTCTGTACTCCTCTTCCCTCTTTCTGCACCTCTCTTGCCTCATTCTGTAACTCTATTGCCTCTTTCTATAGTTCTCTTGCTCTTTCTGCACATCTGTTGCTTCTTTCTGCACTTCTCTTGCCTCTTTCAGCACCCCTCTTGCCTCTGTCTGCACCAATGTTGGTTCTGCAGTTCTCTTGCCTTTTTCTGTGCATCTATTGCCTCTTTCTGCATTTCTCTTGCCTCTTTCTGCACTTCTCTTGCCTCTTTCTGCATTTCTATTGCTTCTTTCTATGCGTCTCATGCTTCTTTCTGTGCTTGTCTTGCTTCTTTCTGCACTTCTACTGCCTCTTTCAGCACCCCTCTTGCCTCTGTCTGCAGCTCTGTTGGTCCTTGCTGTAGTTCTCTTGCCTCTTTCTGTACCTCTCTTGCCTTTTTAAGCATTTCTCTAGCTTTTTTATGCACCCCGCTTGCCTCTTTCTGTGCTTTTCTTGCTTCCTTCTGCACTTCTCTTGCCTCTTTCTGCACCTCTCTTGCCTTTTGCAGCATTTACCTAGCCTTGTTCTGCCTCTTTCTGCACATCTGTTGCTTATTTCTGAACTTCTATTGCTTCTTTCTGCACCTCTCTTGCTTCTTTCTTCACCCCTCTTGCGTCATTCTGCATCCCTTTTCCTCTTTCTGCACCTCTCTTGCCTCTGTCTGCACCAATGTTGGTTCTGCAGTTCTCTTGCCTCTTTTTGCACCTCTCTTGCCTCTTTCTGTGCTTATCTTGCCTCTTTCTGCACTTTTCTTGTCTCTTTCTGCATTTCTGTTGCTTCTTTCTGCGCTTCTCTTGCTTCTTTCTGTGCTTCTCTTGCTTCTTTCTGCACTTCTACTGCCTCTTTCAGCGCCGCTCTTGCCTCTGTCTGCAGCTCTGTTGGTTCTTTCTGCAGTTCTCTTGCCTTTATCTGTACCTCTCTTGTCTTTTTAAGCATTTCTCCAGCTTTTTTCTGCACCCCGCTTGCCTCTTTTGGTGCTTCTCTTGCTTCTTTCTGCACTTCTCATGCTTCTTTTTGTGCTTCTCTTGCCTCTTTCAGCACCCCTCTCTCCTCTGTCTGCACCTATATTGCTTCTTTCTACACTTCTCTTGCATCTTTGTGCACCTCTCTTCCCTCTTTCTGCACCTCTCTTGCCTCTTTCTACAGTTATCTTGCCTCTTTCTGCACCTCTGTTGCTTCTTTCTGCACTTCTCTTGCCTCTTTCAGTACCCCTCTTGCCTCTGTCTGCACCTCTGTTGGTTCTTTCTGCAGTTCTCTTGCCTCTTTCTGCACCCCTCCTGCCTTTCACAGCATTTCTCTAGCCTTTTTGTGCCTCTGTGCACATCTGTTGCTTCTTTCTGCACTTCTATTGCTTCTTTCTGCACCTCTCACTTCTTACTTCACCCCTCTTGCGTCTTTCTGCATCCCTCTTTCTGCACCCCTCTTGCCTCTTTCTGCACCTCTCTTGCTTCTTTCTGCCCCCTGTTTGTGTCTATTTGCAACCCTCTTCCCTGTTTCTGCACCTCTCTTGCCTCCTTCTATAGTTCTCTTGCCTCTTTCTGCACCTCTGTTTCTTCTTTCTGCACTTCTCTTGCCTCTTTCAGCACTCCTCTTTCCTCTGTCTGCACCAATGTTGGTTCTACAGTTCTCCTGCCTCTTTCTGCACCTCTCTTGCCTTTTTCTGCTCATCTCTTGCCTATTTCTGCCCTTCTCTTGCTTTTTTCTGTGCTGCTCTTGCTTGTTTCTGCACTTCTACTGCCTCTTTCAGCGCCCCTCTTGCCTCTGTCTGCACCTCTATTGGGTCTTTCTGCAGTTCTCTTGCCTCTTTCTGCACCTCTCTTGCCTTTTTTAGCATTTTCTGGCCTTTTTCTGCACCCCGCATGCCTCTTTCTGCGCTTCTCTTGCTTCTTTCTGCGCTTCTCTTGCTTCTTTCTGCACTTCTCCTGCCTCTTTCAGCACCCCTCTTCCTGCACCCATCTTGCGTCTTTCTGCACCCCTCTTCCATCTTTCTGTACCTTTCTTGCCTCCTTCTGCACCTCTCTTTCCTCTTTCTACAGTTCTCTTGCCTCTTTCTGGACTTCCGTCACTTTTTTCTGCACTTCTCTTGCCTCTTTCAGCACCCCCCTTGCCTCTGTCTGCACCTCTGTGGGTTCTTTCTGCAGTTCTCTTGCCTGTTTCTGCACCTCTCTTGCTTTTTTTAGCATTTCTCTAATCTTTTTCTGTACCCCCTTGCCTCTTCCTGCACTTCTGGTGCTTCTTTCGGCACTTCTGTTGCTTCTTTCTGCACTTCTCTTGCTTCTTTCTGCACCTCTTGTTCCTTTCTGCATCCCTCTCACCTCTTTTTACACCCATCTTCCCTGTTTCTGCACCTCTCTTCCTTCTTTCTGCACCCCTGTTCCTACTTTCTGCACCTCTCATGCCTTTTTCTGCACTTCCATTGCCGCTTTCTGCACCTCGGTTGGTTCTTTCTGCACTTCTCTTGCTTCTGTCTGCAACCCTGTTGCCTCTTTCTGCACATGTTGTTTCTTTATGCACTTCTATTGCTTATTTCTGCACCTCTCTTTCTTCTTTCTCCACCCCTCTTACGTTTTTCTGCATACCTCTTCCCTCTTTCTTTACCTCTCATGCCTCCTTCTGCACCTCTCTTGCCTCTTTCTATAGTTCTCTTGCCTCTTTGTTCACCTCTGTTGCTTCTTTCTGCATTACTCTTGCCTCTTTCCGCACCTCTCTTGCCTCTGTCTGCACCAATGTTGGGTCTTTCTGCAATTCTCTTGCCTCTTTCTGCTCTTCTCTTGCTTCTTTCTGCGCTTCTCTTGCTTCTTTCTGCACCCCTCTTGCCTCTTTCTGCACCTCTGTTGCTTCTTTCTGCACTTCTCTTGCTTGTTTCTGCACCTCTCTTGCTTGTTTCTGTACCCCTCTTGCCTCTTTCTGCACTGCTGTTCCTTCTTTCTGCACCTCTCTGGTCTCCTTCTGCACCCCTCTTGCCTCTTTCTACAGTTCTCTTGCCTCTTTCTGTACCTCTGTTGCTTCTTTCTGCACTTCTCTTGCCTCTTTCTGCACCTCTCTTGTCTTTTTCTGCGTATCTCTTTCCTCTTTCTGCACTTTTCTTGCTTCTTTCTGCGCTTCTCTTGCTTCTTTTTTCACTTCTCCTGCCTCTTTCTGCACTTCTATCGCCTTTCTGCACCTCTGTTGGTTCTTTCTGCACTTCTCTTGCCTCTTTCTACACCCCTCTTGCCTCTTTCCTCACCTCTGTTGCTTCTTTCTGCATTTCTCTTGCTTGTTTCTGCACCTTTATTGTCTCCTTCTGCACATCCCTTGCCTCATTCTACAGTTCTCTTGCATCTTTCTGTACCTCTGTTGCTTCTTTCTGCCTTCCTCTTGCCTCTTTCAGCACCCCTCTTGCATCTGGATGCACCTCTGTTGGTTCTTTCTGCAGTTCTATTGCCTCTATATATGTTCTACCTATGTAGGCATAGTTAGAAATTAGCATTTACTGAAATTCACTGAAAAAAACACAGGTTTCAGGGATGTTATAGTTAGGGATTAGCATTTAAAAAACCTTAGAAATTCACTGAAAAAAACACAGGTTTCAGAGACGTTATAGTTAGGGATTAGCATTTAAAAAACCTTAGAAATTAATTGAAAAAAACCACAGGTTTCAGGGACGTTATTGTTAGACTGACATTTCACTCGTACAAAACAGAGAAATTCGGCCGTTTAGCTAACTATAGCTCGCGCCCCTGCAATGCACTGCTGATGACATCACATATTACATCACTCATGACATGGTCATCACTGATAACATCTCAAATGACATCACTGACAACCTGCGCAGGCTATATGGAGTGCTCCACACGATCCCGGTTCCAGATGGCCCGCAAACTGCGCAGATGGCTCTTGAGGGATCCATGGCCTTCGACAGCATTGAAAGTTGGGTATTGGCCCTAATTTCTGCAAATGGGTGAGGCTCCTCTATCAAGACCCGATGGCACAAGTGTGAGTCAACGGCGTGTTGTCAGGACAGTTTCACTTGTTGAGAGTAACAAGACAGGGATGCCTTCTGTCTCCCCTACTATTTGCGCTGGCATTGAAGCCTGACCTTCATCATACACCCCTCGCTGCAACGATGGATTTAGGCCCAGATCTCTGTACTGGGGTGAATGTATGACATTGTTCTGCATTCTGTCCATCAACTGTTGTTTTTGCATTTGTCACCCCGAGTGGGACGGGTATGCTCAGACGTGAGTCCCGTGCTCTCCATGCCACTGGAATCAAGCTATCCTGGCTGAAGAGGGGTGATACCCCGAAACCGGTCCTAGGATGCTTGTTTCCAGTCCAGGGAGGACCTGGCTTGGCAATTCGGGCTGGACTGTTCCCATGAGGCACAGGGTCAAGACTGATTTGCATACGGCTGGGTTCAAACTGGAATGGCATGGTGAGCAAAAACACGATGGATTTAGGCCCAGATCTCTGTACTGGGGTGAATGTATGACATTGTTCCGCATTCTGTCCATCAATTGTTGTTTTTGCATTTGTCACCCCGAGTGGGACGGGTATGCTCAGACGTGAGTCCCGTGCTCTCCATGCCACTGGAATCAAGCTATTCTGGCTGAAGAGGGGTGAAACCCCAAAACCGGTCCTAGGATGCTTGTTTCCAGTCCAGGGAGGACGTGGCTTGGCAGTTCGGGCTGGACTGTTCCCATGAGGCACAGGGTCAAGACTGATTTGCATACGGCTGGGTTCAAACTGGAATGGCATGGTGAGCAAAAAAACGATGGATTTAGGCCCAGATTTCTGTACTGGGGTGAATGTATGACATTGTTCTGCATTCTGTCCATCAATTGTTGTTTTTGCATTTGTCACCCCGAGTGGGACGGGTATGCTCAGACGTGAGTCCCGTGCTCTCCATGCCACTGGAATCAAGCTATCCTGGCTGAAGAGGGGTGAAACCCCGAAACCGGTCCTAGGATGCTTGTTTCCAGTCCAGGGAGGACCTGGCTTGGCAGTTCGGGCTGGACTGTTCCCATGAGGCACAGGGTCAAGACTAATTTGCATATGGCTGGGTTCAAACTGGAATGGCATGGTGAGCAAAAAAACGATGGATTTAGGCCCAGATCTCTGTACTTGGGTGAATGTATGACATTGTTCTGCATTCTGTCCATCAATTGTTGTTTTTGGCATTGAAGCCTTGGCACACTTGAAAAGGAGGGACCCTATGATATGGGGTATTGAGGCACCAGGAGGCTGGGAAGATCCTATTTCGTTATACGCTGATGATATTTTGTTGTATCTCGCAAGGCCCTACAACTCAATTGCCAGGGTGCTACATTTCTTTGATTTGTTTAGGAGCTATTCGGGATGTACTATAAATTGGGAAAACTCAGTGGTGTATCAGTTGGCAGGCCCCCCCCCCCAGAGACTACCGGTGCAGTGCATGGCACCAGTGGTAAAAGAGGGCTTTAAATATTTGGGGATTTAGGTGGTGCGGAATCAACAGCTGTTTCTGGAAAATAATATTAACTCCCAGATGGAGATACTCCGTAGGGATGCACAACATTGGTGAATACTACCGTTGTCTCTTGCAGGCAGAGCACCCTCTTCAAGATGATGGCCCTGCCGCGCTAGTTATACATCCTGCAAAATACCCCCTATCTCGTCCCGCCGACGGTTTTCAAAAAGATCGTCCAAGCTACTCGGTAACTGCTGTGGCAGGTAGGTACGCCTAGGACCGCATTACACAAGTTGCAACGAGGGGTGTTTGATGAAAGTCTGGAGATACCGGATATACACTTTACTAATGGGCATCGCAACTACTAGTTGTAAATGATTGGGTATACTCGGATAGAGATGAGCCAGCATATAGAGTAGACCGAGACACTATGCCTGAGGGGAATTGGGAGCCACTGCTGTACTCGCGAAAATTTTCCTAGCTGGCCCTCACATATGGTGGTTGTTGTGACGTGCTGGAGGGAGGCAAATCGGGCTCTGGGGTGGCAAAATAGGCTGACTAGCAGAATGCCGCTGTGGGCTAGTGTAGGGTTGGGAGAAGTTTCCACGCTCCAGGGGTTTGCAGGCTGGAAAACAATCTGAATAGATAGACTGGTGGATGTATGGAGGGAGGGAGACCCACTTTCGTTTGAAGACCTACAGCGGGAGTTTGAGCTGGCTGAGGCTCAGAGGTTCAGTTATTTAAGACTTCAACATGCACTGCTGACTCAGTTGAAGAGCGACACCTTTCTTGCTGACTACTCTCCCCTAGAGGATAGATTATTAATAGACACTATACCTGAGAAAGCAACCTCATCGATATACCTAAAATTAATTAATAATTTGCCGGACCGGCTGACAGCCTAAAGAGCCACCTGGACGGACGGCCTCGGCAGCATAGAGGATGAGGAGTGGCAGGAGGCACTCCAGGGCCCGAGGGAGGTAGCAATACGAGTATGCTTCAGATTGATCCAGCTCCTGATTTTGCATTGCTCCTACTACCCTTCAACGCTCCTCTATAAAATTGGTAGGGCTCCATCAGCGCAGTGCGTCCGTGGTTGCCAGAGTGAGGGCACTTTTCTCCACATCCTATGGGAATGTCCTAAAATCGCCCAGTTCTAACACAGGGTCTCGGCATCTATGGTCAGAGTAGTGGGTAAAGATGTGCCGCTAGATGCAAAATGGCACCTGCTAATCATCAAGGGTGAGACAGTTTGGCCCAAATACGTCACCATCTGGCTCACCTTGGCAGCGGGGGTCGTGAAACACAACATTGCTAGGGGGTGGGGGCAACGATCCCTCCCTCAGTCACCGATTGGGAAAAAGAAATGGATTGGTGCCAGAGGCCAGAGGAAACAGTCTATAAAAGTAGAGGGTGCATAAAGAAATGGGAGAAGTTGTGGGCGCCATGGCGGGCATACAGGGGGACATTGGAGGGCCCCTTGGAAGCCGGAGCAGCTTTGGCCAACTAAATAATGCTGCTTGTTTTACGTGGACTTCTCCTTGTTTGTATTATGATTTCTTCCTCGCCCTGTCACTTATTCTTATATCCAATGTGAACGTATACCCGATGTGCATGCACTGGCAAATGTAATTATACTGTCTATTGAGCTTTTCAATAAAAAAAAAGAGTTTAAAAAAAATCAAATGACATCACTGATGACATCATCCACGTAATATCTGATGCACCTCCTCACACCCTAACATGCCCTTTCATACACCCACTCTAAAATACAGACTACCATTCTCTAAACCATAGACACACCAATACCAGTTAGTACATACCCACTCACTGAGCATAGGTCTACTCACACATCCACTCACTAACCCATACAGTCAATCATACACGCAGTCCCTCATCAATACAGCCACTGATATATGCACTCATACAGACACTTACATACCGCCACTCACCCATAGAGTTACTCAAACACCTAGTCAGTCATCCAAAGAATCAATCACACTGCCATTTACTCACCTATACTGTTATACACACACACCACTTCACTTATTCGTACAGATAGTAACACATACTTACTCTCTTATACAATCACTGACACAGAGACACACTCATCCATACAGCCACTCTCACAATCACTCACTCTCACATTTAGTCACTTATATACTCCAACACTCACATATACTGCCTTTCACATATGTAGTTACTTACACATATACCACTGAGACATCCATTCACTCACCAACACAGCCATACGCACACTCACTCACCCATACAGCCCCTTGCAGATGCAGTCATGAACCTATACACCCATTGAATCACTCACTCACTCATCCATGCAGGGAGTCACATCCCACCACCCACCCCCACATACAGGCACCCATACAGGTACTCAGACAACCAATCATTAACCCATATAGACACTCATGAAGCTACTCACCAACTCATACAGCCACTTACACATCAAATGACAGACTGATACAGACATTCACACAGTTTAGTCATTCACCCATGCATTCACTAAGACACGTTTAATCACTCACTTATACATTCAGTCATGCACCCACTAAATCATCCCTTCAGATACTCATACTCCCACTCATTCCTCAATACACCTTGGCCTATATATTCATAAAATTCTTAAACTTTTTAAAAACACTCAGTCACTGGATGATGTCATCAATGATGTCATTTGAGATGTCATCAGTGGTCATCAGTGATGTCAATGACCATTTCATGAGTGATGTATTATATGACGTCATCAGCAGTGCATTACGGGGGCGCAGGTTATAGTTAGTTTATCTAACTATAACGGGAACATTTCTCTGGTTTTGTACGAGTGAAATGTCAGCCTAACTATAAAGTCCCTAAAACCTGTGGTTTTTTCCAATGAATATACATATATATATTTATTTTACGTACATATATGTATGCTTTAGCTCCAACCCCTATTAAGAAAGCTGCATAGGATTACAACCCTTGCCATACCTTTAGGAATACACTTATGTAAACTTCCTAATATTGTTTTCTGTTTATTTTTACAGACCCAAAGGATAATGTCGTCTACTCCAGCTTAATTCCATGGATCGGTTTGTATTCCATATTTCCTAATGTCTAAATGCAACATGACAGAGCTTTATGTAACATTAACAAGCAGAAAATGCCTGTCCTTGGCGTCATAATTGCTATATTGAGCTATAATAACATTATACATTAGCTTAGCTGGAAACTCGCTCAAGAGCCAGCACTGGGGTTTCATGGTAAATAAAAAACAAATGTGAACTTGTAACTTCACATTTCATGTGTATTGGCCCCCATGTTCCAGAATGCTTTGTGCTTTTGGATGAAAAGCCAGGACTCACTGAAAATCTCTCTCCTAACATGGGGTCAGTTAAGAGCTATTTAAAAGTGTTTATACATGTACAATGATGGCTGGCGCTGAGCATCAATCATTTTCTGACAGTTAATATCCTCGTAATACGGTATTTATATAGTTCTTATAAGCTCATGAATGCTTCTGAAGGCTTTGAGAAGAGAATGTGCCTTACAAGAGGCTCAAAGATACTTTGGCACACAGTTCCACATTTCTTAACAGATTGACTCATAGATACTTAGGTCACAAAAGCTGTCAAAAATGTTTTGAGTAACAGAGAAAGCGTAGGAGTATTTTGTAGTACTTAATCAAGCATCATCAAGTGTTTTGTAGATAAACACAGTATTAGCTTGATTTTTAGTTTGCTTGTTACACCTTTTTTATCTTATTTCTTCAGAATGTGATAGAACATAGAGATTCAGTCACAAAAGATTCACAACAATAGAAAAATAATGAAACTAAGTAATACATAATTTCTTCTTAGTTCTTAGATATCCCAGAAGTCCAACATATTTACTTAGTCCGCTAATTACTTATATCTTTGTGAGGTTTGGAGTTTCTCTAGCGTCAGAATAATCTTCAGAAACTGCAGAGTTCTTTTGACACTTTAGAGTTCTTTTGACACTTTAGAGTTCTTTTGACACTTTAGAGTTCTTTTGACACTTTAGAGTTCTTTTGACACTTTAGAGTGACACTTTAGAGTTCTTTTGACACTTTAGAGTTCTTTTGACACTTTAGAGTGACACTTTAGAGTTCTTTTGACACTTTAGAGTTCTTTTAACACTTTAGAGTTCTTTTGACACTTTAGAGTTCTTTTGATAGGCAAACATGGGGCGAATGACAGAAGATTCCAGGTTCTCCCTGGGGCACTTTGTCTTTATGTTGTATCCCATCTTCAGTCTGGTCCGACGTCCGACAGTTTCCCGCAGTACAATAAACATAAAGGGCTGGTAAGTAACTTCATGGTTTGCACAGTCAGCCTGAACCATGCACCATATGGATTGTAATGAGGCATTAGCTCTGACAAAAGCTTAAGTCCAGAATCACCTTCAATAGTGCTCAAAACAAACAAAAAGAAGCTCCTTCACACGAAGGGCCCAGGCCTCCATTTTTATTAGGTTGAAGACACTGAAATGTTCCTCCCTCTGTGGTTTTACTTCCTGCTTGTCCTCGGCTCCACCGGTTGGCCACTCCCCTGCTGAAAGGAGAAGACATTTTTAAAGGGACCAGGTTTGCACCGTGCGGCGTCCGGCAGTATAGTATACATAGGGGGAGTTCCTTCAGTTTGGGAGGGGGGAACCAAGGCATAACTCCCGGTACGTCCTCAACCCCCCCCCCCCCCGACAATCTTCAGCATATATTTCTTCATTATCCCTGACTCTACTCATTTTGGAGCCCAGTTTTCAAAAGTTGGAGACCCAGTTGGTTTCTGGTTTATTTAATTAACGGACCTAGCAATAGCATTTCGATCAAGACTTGCTTAATCTGAGCATTAGAAAGACTTCGATTATCTGAAGGACATCCCGGAAAAGTTCACATCAGGCTAGAAATTCAGTCAGTGTTTTCCCATTATTTTTCTGTTAAGCGATTGCTGTCTCCTTACCCCGTTTATTGGTGATTTTATCAAAGAAATTTACCTGAGAGTGGTGCAATAAATGTATACCAATAACCTATACAATTGTTTATTGGAGTTCTTTATTTCTGAAGAATTTCTGAATTGTCATCAGTTTTACCAAGCATAGTCATATCGAAGGTGCTCAGTAGTTGAACAAACTGTTGTTGAGACTTCCAAATTCTGTTCAAACGAAAAATAGCTGACAAGACAAATCCATTATCTTGCCATCTCTTAATTTCTATTTTGTAGTCCATAACTCCATTGATTTCTGTAGGTGGGTATTGCAGTATGAGTGGTTGGCCATGTGCGGTGCTGGAATTACTGCAGATCTGAGCTGGAGCACTTTACTACTTTTTGGGTCCCAGTTTGTGCTGTATGATTTTAGAATTGCAGTTTGTGACTAGGAATGTGCTTACTCTTTTGTGGGTGGGTAGGCGTGCCTCTCTCAACCCCTCTGTGAGCCTCTTTTAACCCCTCCTTATTCCTCCTTGTTACCTTCCCCCTCAGTAGTAAATATACCCATTTTTCAAGCCACTCACCTCTGTACCTCCCACATTTACTACTAAAATATATACTTATGTGTGCGGACTCTCCTCACTCAGGGCAGAGATCTCCACACAGAAAAGATAGGAGAGACAGAGGCATACACTCTGCATATAAGTTTGTAAATATAATTTTGAATGCTTTGTACTACTACAAAAAGTACTACAAAATGCAGTTGTAAATTGGCCCCTATGTTAATAACCAATTACAATAATGTAACAAAAATAGAGATGAAAGGAAAAGACACATATTCATGTATCCATAGTTTCCTCTTGAAATCTACTTATGTACTTTTCAAGAATAACTGGGTCTGAATGTAGTAATAGTTTTGTTGTTGTGCGTAACTTTAAAGGCACAAGGATATATTAATTTCTTCGAAGTAGGCCAGAGGTCCAAGAGCTGTTTCATCTATCTAGTAGTCGATTTTGTAACAACTTGGCCAATGAATATTCAATGGTCAACCAAGTTATTTCTTTTCTTTCTTTTGAGGCTGAAATAACTTTCATCAAGTCCATATATTTCAGAAAAAGGAACTATCATTCTTCTTAGAGTAACTTTGAGTCCTTCTGTATCTCCTGGACAGGTCATCTACATGCCCACTGACAACAGGTTAAGTCTCAGCGACAGGATACCTGTGGGGTGACAGCTGCGCTATATAAGGTTACATTACATTACATCACATTACCATCCCCAGCAGAAAGATGTGGTTTATTGCCCATTTCAGGAGCTCTTTGTTTCTTAAAAAGATGACTCCTCAAATCTAACACGTGAGAGAAAACGCTTCTATGAATGACATTACATCACCATCCTTACCCTCTGGTATACCAAAAATTTGCAAGTATAACATACATTTGAACTTGTTTTTTTTTATTTCTATTTTCCAAATCTTTCATATGCTGTCTAATTTTAGGTGTTTAATTTCCAACTCCAGTTTTAATACTCTTAACATAACATCCTTCGCATTAGCTATACGCTGTGTTTGTTTAAAAGCACCAGATGACTTGCTGATTCCTTTCATTAGGTCTCGCCTGATCCAGCGCATGCACTGGTCTGGCCGAGACACTTAGTCAGTGGCTTTTCGAAGTGCTACCAAATGCTTTTCCCGGCCACCAGCTTGCGATTACGCGCACAAGCGCACGCGCCTCGCTCCGCCTCTCCAATGCAGCGCGCCTCGCTCCACCCCTCCCCAACCACAGAGCACGTCCCCGCTATCGTGATCGCTTTCACAGACGCGCGGCCATGTTGTGTTGTTTAGCTGTCTTCATCGTGCACTTCTCTCCCCTGCGTTTTTTGCTCGCCCGTATGCTTCTCCCCATTGCCTCTGCTCCTCCCACGCTCCCCATGTTACTTTCACATCCCTCCTGCCCTCTTCGTGTTCAGTTAATTTGTTTAGCTGTCTTCCTCGTGCACTTCTCTCCCCTGCGTTTTTCGCTCGCCCATATGCTTCTCCCCATTGCCTCCCCACACTTTCATGCTCACCATGTTGCTTTCACGTCCCTCCTGCCCTCTTCGTGTTCAGTTCATATCCATCCCCTCAACCAACCCCATGTTGCTCTCACAACCACCCCCTCACCCTTCCCTGTGTTCCTTCAGCACTATCCGCCCCCGCTGCTTCCATGTTATCCAGTGTGGCTCCAGATTTATACCATGCTGTGAGAAGTTGGCCTGATATATGCTGTCCACTAGTTATAGTGGGCACCTTGTATCAGTCCAAACAACCCCTTTTTGGTTATAGGTTAAAGACAACCTTTATTGAAAGCTATCCTAGTGGTAGCTATGGAGAGCAGCCTTCAGGCTAAGTCTTGAAGGAATGTAAAGCAGCTTGTTTTACCAGTCTATAATCTCTTGAGTCACTAAATGAAAGATATCTTCACCAGGTATATATATAAGGTATATGTATTTATTAGTAAACACACCCTCCTAGTCTCTTTATGAGACTAGAGGTCAAAACACATAAGTTACACTTCAATAATCACAGTAAAATAGCACAAATACACGTCAGGCCCTAGGGGCGAGCCAAACCATATACTAAAATAGTGGTATAAGAACCACGACTTAACTAGACACAAGGCCTAGAGTATGTAGAATCACTGGGATCCCAAGGAACCACCCAAGGTAGTGACACAGGGCACCAAATCACTCAATAGCATTGAAAAACTTATGAGCACTATAGTTGCACAGTAGTCATGAAATACATGAACTAGAGATGCGAGTGTATTTTAAAGAGATCTTTTTACTCCTTATAGAAATACTACTGGAGTTCGAACAAAAGACATACAGGTGAGTGCATTAGGCCTCACATTTGGTGTGCATGGAACACATGTAAGAAGCCCAAATTAGGACTCATAAGTAGGCTTTATAAACACCACGCCCTGACGAAGGCCCCAGACCCGACTGGGCTATTTAGGGAGGGCCGAAACATGTTGGCATTGAACAGAGGGTATAATTGAACACACGAAGGTTCAAAAAAACCCCAACATCAGGCTTTTATCTATATCACAAGTGCCTCAGAATAAAGGATCAAGAGGAGGTACACTTGTAGGTATTTTTAACGAATACACCAAAAAAATCTGGTTCGCCTCTTAAACCAGTGACCTACTTATCAGAACTCCCGGTATATCTATGGTTGAGTCCGCCCAGATAGTATCACCTTATCTGGGTGTGGAGGTAACGCCGATGATGAAGCATGTCACTATTATGTGAGTGAGGCGTTTCCGTCAAAAAAAAAAATACAGGTGAGTGCATTAGGCCTCACATTTGGTGTGCATGGAACACATGTAAGAAGCCCAAATTAGGACTCATAAGTAGGCTTTATAAACACCACGCCCTGACGAAGGCCCCAGACCCGACTGGGCTATTTAGGGAGGGCCGAAACATGTTGGCATTGAACAGAGGGTATAATTGAACACACGAAGGTTCAAAAAAAACCCAACATCAGGCTTTTATCTATATCACAAGTGCCTCAGAATAAAGGATCAAGAGGATGTACACTTGTAGGTATTTTTAACGAATACACCAAAAAAATCTGGTTCGCCTCTTAAACCAGTGACCTACTTATCAGAACTCCCGGTATATCTATGGTTGAGTCCGCCCAGATAGTATCACCTTATCTGGGTGTGGAGGTAACGCCGATGATGAAGCATGTCACTATTATGTGAGTGAGGCGTTTCCGTCAATATCTTTGATATTCCAACTGACGCTAATACAGTAGGACCATCTTGAAAAAACTGTACCCCCGGATGGGGAATACAGTCTCAGACTACAGTTGTCCATAGTGAAAAAAAGTTGTACTGGGAGAACGCAACTGTTAGATTCATTCTCTCACTCTCCACACGTGAAAAAGAGTTTAGAGGGGCCTCCACAGCCCTGAGAGCCAATATCACGACCCTTTAAGAAAGGGTAAGGGACCCCCACAAAAAAATCTTTTGTAAAAGGGAATCCCTGTAGGTAGAACTTAGGCAACCCCCATATAGTGATCCACAAAAGGGTTTGGAATATGGCAGAAGGATTAGCCTATGATGATGACGAAATATCATCTATTCTAGCGCAACCATCATTAATTTCCGACACCACACTTACACAGGTAATCCAAAACAATGGGGACTGGGATTCATTAACTGAATTAAAAAGGACCCAACTAAAAACCCTACTACACGGAGCAATTATGACCGAATATTTAAGGGGCAACATTGCGCCAAACGGTCTGATCGTAGCAAACTCTCCACGAATCTTTCTCAATGACCCAGAATTTAGACGCTGTTGGGCACTGATCGCTTGGAAATGTACCAGAGATTGGTTGGTTTTAATTATCAAGACAGCGAAGAGACTTTCTGACGCCCTCCTCGTGGAAATTAAGACATTGGAAAATGGATTAAAAACTCAAATAACGATCGCACAATTCAAAAAGAAACTGGAAGAAAACAATAAAATCATAAATGAGTACAAAGAATACCTAACCCAAGCCAAAATTACAAAATTCCAAAAGGACCTAAAAAGGTTTCAATTTGAAAAAACTTTCCCATACTCCAAAGAAGATTACAACCCTACAGAGAAAGAAAGATCAGATCTTTCAGATACAGAAAGTACAGGATCTGAAAAATATTCCAGTGACTCATCCTTTGAAGAACGGAAGGGAAAGAATTGGAGAAGAGGAAACAGGTCCAGAAGAAATCGGGGAGTATACCAACAAATGGGCCAGTATCAACAACCACCCCCATTTGGATGGAATCCATACATGCAGCAACCTTTTCAACCTCCCCAATTTGGATACAATTGGCAACCGTACCAACAACCTTTTTTAGGGAGAGGCCCCAGGAGAGGCGGAAACAACCGGAGAGGACAAAGGGTACAATGGGAAACAAACAGAGACGATCCCACATTACAAGAACCCAGGCCCAGTACGAGCAAGGCTCCTCGGGAATATTAAATCTCAGTACCAGAGTACTCACAAAAACCCAAGAGGAGGTTTTAAATAAAGGACTGGGCTTTGTTCCAACGAACAGAACCAACATTTTCAACGTAAGGATTGAAGTGGCTGAATTTTTCAGAAGACTACGACTATCGGTCTTTTTTGAACACAGTAAAGAGGCAACTGAACAAGAGGAAGAGGAGAAAAACACGGGTCTGAGAAGAAAATCTAGATTTACCCCACCTAATCACACGATGCCACCTGCCTTACTAGCATTCGAAACAGCAGTGACACGGGAAATTGACCAACTAAAAAATCAGGATACAAGAGTGTTCAACAACCTCTCTTCCAAGGAACGGGAAACTCTTTCAGAATTTGACAAGATGCAGGACGTGATCATAAAACCTGCGGATAAGGGGGGAGCAACGGTGATTCTACCAATCGAAGTTTACAGAGGTGAATGTCTGAAACTGTTGAACGAACCCCGGAATTACCGAAGGTTACCGAGAGACCCGACCACAGATTTGAAAAAAGAAATATGCGAGATGGTAACAAAAGCAGGAGAGGAAGGGTGGATCACTAAAACAGAGGAGAACTTTTTGAAAGAAATGGATCCTAGGATTCCTTACTTTTATATACTTCCAAAGGTGCACAAAAACAAAAATCCTCCCCCAGGCCGACCAATAGTCTCTGGCATTGGTTCCATTCTGGAACCTCTGTCCAAATTCACTGATCACTTCTTGAGACCACTGGTAGAGAAAATGCCATCCTATTTGAAAGACACCCAAGACATCTTGCGTAAACTCCAGTCTCTAAGTTTCCAACCTACAACAGACCTCCTAATCACACTGGACGTAGAAGCGCTGTATACCAGCATTCCACAAGAGGCCTCTTTAAGAATGATTGAGAAATTACTAAGGCAAGAAGTATGGACGGCTATAACACCGATTCAGTTCGTGGTGGATTGTGCAAGATTAGCCCTAACAAAGAACTATTTCGAATTTGAGGGTGAATACTTTCTCCAAACCCACGGAACTTCCATGGGCATGACTTGTGCCCCAAGCATTGCCTGCCTTTACGTCCACGATTTTGAGACTACATACATCTTCAATGAGACAAACCCATATCAGATGAATCTGAATGTCTGGAAGAGATTCATTGATGATATTTTTATAATTTGGAGAGGAGATGAAAATGAAGCAAAAAACTTCCTTACATGGTTGAATACCAGGGATGAATATCTGAAATTTACCATGACGTTGAATGGAGACTCAATAACATTCCTGGACCTGAAAATCTGGGCAAAGGAAGGATCATTGGAAACTGAAGTGTTTTACAAACCAACTGATGTAAATAACTTATTAAGATATGACAGTTTCCACCCAAAGGCATTAAAAGATAATCTGCCGGTAGGGCAGTTCTTAAGATTGAGGAGGAACTGTTCAGACAAAGCCAAGTACGAAGCCCATGCAAAACAACTATTCAAGAAATTAAAGACCAAAACATACCCAGAGAAACTAGTAAAACAAGCATATAGAAGGGCCAAAAATAACAACCGAGAAGGACTCCTTGAACCAGCAGTAAGACCAGAACAAAAAAGAATTGTGTGTGTTACCACTTTTGGAACAGACTCAAATAAAATCAAGAAAATCGTCCTACGACATTGGAAAACCTTGAACTCAGGGGGCCTGAAACTGGAAAAACCCTTGTTTGCTTTTAAAAGAGGGAAATCTATAAAAGACTCTGTTGTACATACCCGCCCGAAGGTACCAACAAGACAAGGACAACAAAACACATTGTGGAACTTACCAGAGGTGGTGGGACATTTCCCATGTGGATCATGTAACGTGTGTCGGCAGACACAAGCCAGTAAGACGATCGACGTTGGTTTACAAACCCCTTGGGAGCAACGCTCCTTCAGCAACTGCAATAGCAAGAATGTGGTGTATGTAATGACCTGCATTTGTAATCAGAAATATGTAGGAATGACGACAAGAAAAGTCAAGGTCCGAATTAATGAACACCGGAGCACATTCAGATGTGGGAAAACGATAACAAAAATGATGCGTCACTTCCTGACCACTAAACATAATGAAAATGACTTCACATGGACAGTAATCGAGAAGTTACCTAACAACAGTACTGAAAAACAACTATTTAAATTAGAACAGCGATGGATCTATCGCATGTCTAGTACAACACAGGGATTGAATGAAGAAATACCATGGACGACCCTGAGTTAGCCCAAAATAAAAATTAACTGAGGGCAGACGCTGGAAGCCAATGGAAAAAAAACTTTGTGTTGACACGTACCATCAAAATGCTTAGAACTTAATGCAGGACATTAAGCAGTCTGGCTCCCATACACCGTATGAAGAATAACTACATGATACGAAGAGCGAGGAACTAAACATGAGATACAATGTAGACCTACTACCAACTAAACCAGGAAAACAAAAAAACGCAAAAAACCCACAGAACTTATATACTGATTCAGTCAGTCTCTGAGTACATTTCCAGTAAGCGGGAGTAAAATTTGTCGTGCTCGTGTATACATAATTAAAATACATGGTCTAATACCATAATTAACACTGATGCACATAGCCCCAACAAAAGCGCTTCAGTCCCTGAACACGAACAGGAGCGCGCTGACACAAGAGATAAGGGATCGTAGCAAAGGTGTTTTCTAGAAATCACGAAAAAACCGCAAAAAACCACAATACCCATGATCCCGCACCTCTCGCGAGTCGAGTAGTCCTCCGAGTGACGATAGAGGATACACGAAACGTGAAAGAGCGTCAGCCAAACCAATTGAGAGGAAGGTTTAAAAACAAGCCGAGGAAGTGCCATCACCATTCGACGGCAGGCGAGTGGTGTACTAGGCAGATCGGCGGTGGCGGCTCCTTGACGAAGTAAGTTGGGAACTTCCTGCTTCATGAGTCTTATGATTTAACGTAGATCAAAGAGGGGTGGCGAGTAACATGCTAAAACCTGATTCGTTTAGTGGAACGGTAAAATAGGACGTGAACGGGTGCTTGTATTTAAGAGGTAATACGGGTCACACGCCCACTGTTTGTCTCCTGTATGTATAACGGTAAATCTAGCGATACCATGGGAAACACGGGAAAGCAGTTCACGGTGACAACTGGAATGGGGAGTTGTATGAGTTCTCTGAAAACATAGAAGACCCACTGGGCATGATGTAGCAAACTGAGGGCGGCAATTACAGTGAGAGTATGTAATTAGCCATAAGACCGGAGGTATAACCACTATAGAGAGGGGGGAGAACAGAAGCGAGCGGACTTTGATAATACTGTCCACATGAATTCCCCATCCTTCACCCGCGTGCACTATACAAGGGGGTGTAAATAATAAATAAAGAAACCTAGTGAGAGTTTAAAGGTTTGAGACACACATCCAAACGGAAGGATAAGACAGGATGTTTGAAATAACTAAACCTTTGTTATTTAATGCAGTGTGTGACTACAGGACGCCACCTTTGACACACTCCAGCCTGCATGATGCTTAATTAGCATCCACCAGTAGGTGAGCACTGCACCGAGCAGGGTGCTATATTTCTAATGAAGTGGTAGCTGTTTTTACACACAATAAATAGAGTTATGAGCACTCAACACGCTGCTACAACATATGGATAAGAGCACAAAAAGACCACCCAGAAGTAGGGCACGTGTGATCACAACTGAAACTCGAAGGAGTTGATTACACACCGATGGTTCGGAACCCTTAGGTAAACAACGGATATGTCCCCTATAAACTAAGAAGAACTCCGTGTTTTTCTACAAACATCACAAATATGGATTAGAGCATCACTTAAGGCGGTGGAAGTCATTGTTGAGGTTGCAAATGTAATGGAGATGGCATAAAAATATGCAACACGAACATATAGTCTCACATAAAATTGAATAGTGAGCACTTAGTCAGTTGGCACCAAATCACTCAATAGCATTGAAAAACTTATGAGCACTATAGTTGCACAGTAGTCATGAAATACATGAACTAGAGATGCGAGTGTATTTTAAAGAGATCTTTTTACTCCTTATAGAAATACTACTGGAGTTCGAACAAAAGACATACAGGTGAGTGCATTAGGCCTCACATTTGGTGTGCATGGAACACATGTAAGAAGCCCAAATTAGGACTCATAAGTAGGCTTTATAAACACCACGCCCTGACGAAGGCCCCAGACCCGACTGGGCTATTTAGGGAGGGCCGAAACATGTTGGCATTGAACAGAGGGTATAATTGAACACACGAAGGTTCAAAAAAACCCCAACATCAGGCTTTTATCTATATCACAAGTGCCTCAGAATAAAGGATCAAGAGGAGGTACACTTGTAGGTATTTTTAACGAATACACCAAAAAAATCTGGTTCGCCTCTTAAACCAGTGACCTACTTATCAGAACTCCCGGTATATCTATGGTTGAGTCCGCCCAGATAGTATCACCTTATCTGGGTGTGGAGGTAACGCCGATGATGAAGCATGTCACTATTATGTGAGTGAGGCGTTTCCGTCAAAAAAAAAAATACAGGTGAGTGCATTAGGCCTCACATTTGGTGTGCATGGAACACATGTAAGAAGCCCAAATTAGGACTCATAAGTAGGCTTTATAAACACCACGCCCTGACGAAGGCCCCAGACCCGACTGGGCTATTTAGGGAGGGCCGAAACATGTTGGCATTGAACAGAGGGTATAATTGAACACACGAAGGTTCAAAAAAACCCCAACATCAGGCTTTTATCTATATCACAAGTGCCTCAGAATAAAGGATCAAGAGGAGGTACACTTGTAGGTATTTTTAACGAATACACCAAAAAAATCTGGTTCGCCTCTTAAACCAGTGACCTACTTATCAGAACTCCCGGTATATCTATGGTTGAGTCCGCCCAGATAGTATCACCTTATCTGGGTGTGGAGGTAACGCCGATGATGAAGCATGTCACTATTATGTGAGTGAGGCGTTTCCGTCAATATCTTTGATATTCCAACTGACGCTAATACAGTAGGACCATCTTGAAAAAACTGTACCCCCGGATGGGGAATACAGTCTCAGACTACAGTTGTCCATAGTGAAAAAAAGTTGTACTGGGAGAACGCAACTGTTAGATTCATTCTCTCACTCTCCACACGTGAAAAAGAGTGACACAGGGGACCCACGGGGGCCGTGTGCAGTGTGTGAACACAGCCGCAAGCTCCCGTTAGCTTCTATGGGATAAGTCGCGGTTAGATTTTCAAAGATTAGGGACACTTAGAAATGAGTCAGGACCAAACCCTTTTGGACTTAGGAAGTGCTAGGGCTAGCACCCACGGGAGCACTGGAGTACTCGTGTTACCTCACCCAGGGAAGCCGGGTGCATAGGTGTCTTTTGGTGTCGGGTCGCGTCGTCGATTTCAATGGGAGCTGGTGAAGAAGTGCTGCTGCCGTGAAGATGTAAAGTGTCCAAAGAGATCCGAGCCTGGATCGAGGATGAGAAGAACCTGAAAGCAGAGGGGACAGAGTCTGGGTCACTTGCCAGTGACTAGGAAGGCGATGAGCAGATGCCCACCGATGTCGGGTGATTTCAGGGGAAGGAGGTGAAGCTTGACTCTTCAGCCACGAGGACCAGGAGGCGTCGAGGACGACCAGGAGCTAGAATCGAGCTGTCTCACGGAGGATGTCGAGTGCTGCAGCGTCGGTGCCCGGATTGGACACAACAAGACTTGGCAACAGCAACCCACGCAGAAACAAGAAAGATACTTCGTTGCAGACCAGTAAGGTCTGGGGGACTCACCACTTGGTTGGGAGTCAGGGCACGTCTGGAGCAACCAGGAAAGACCAAGGACATGCAAAGTTACCCCCACAGGGACCCGCCAGTCGCCGGACCAGGGATCGCGAAGGGATCTCAAGACGAAACACAAAATGGCGGCCCACGGGTCACTCGGAATGACCAGGCCGACAATCTTCGGTGGATTTAGTGCTCGAGGTAGGGGCTACAAGTCAGCCCAAGCACGACTTCGAAAGACGTCAGGAAGTCAATGCACTTGCAGAAATGCACGGTGACTCATGAGGGCTACGGGTCTCAGCTTTGCTGGGGACTCGGGATGGCCTCTGAGATGTCTGGAAATCCTCTTCCTGGGCTGCAAATACTTCGGAGTCCGGTGGGAGCTTCGAGGATGCAGACCGGCAAATTGCTTTGTTGGTGCCTGCCAAGCAGGGGAGTCACTCCTTGACCCCAAGGGAGATTTCTTCAGTCCTCTGGTCTTGAGCAGAGAGTCGAAGGCCCAGTATTCAGCTTCAGAGTTTCGTCCAGGGTAATCTAAAGTCCTAAGGACAGGGGTCCCATACTTATACTAAGGTAGGGGGTTGGACATACTCTGGGGACCCACCTATGGGAGGGTTTGGAAAGAGGGGTGGCTACACCCATTTCCTTTGTCCAGTTTTGCACCAGAGTAGGGGTTGGAAGCCCCTGAACCGGTTTGAGCTGGACTATGCAAAGGGACACCAAATGTGCCCCCAGTGCAGGACTTCAAAGCACTCAGAGAGTGCTCCCACCCAGCCCCAATACACATAAGCCTGTCTGGGAGGTGGTTACACCTCCCTGTGACAGGAAACCTATCGTCCAGGCCTCCCCTGCCGGAGTTTTGGTCAGCAGCAGGAGGCCAGACCCGTGTCTGTGGCTGCAGCATCCATTTTGAGATGCCAGGGCTCTCTTAGGTTTCTACCGGGTAGATAAGTACAGTCATGTCTCTCCCTCTAGAAGGGTGGGATCATACTCCCACACCAGTTACTGGTGTGGAGGTATGATTCCAAGGTGTTCGACACCAAACACGACAAGTTTCCGTGCAGCCAGTCCAAAGTTAGCATTTACCGTTTGGTTATAATGCACTTAAGAGTATATGGTCAGGCTGCACTACCAACAGCATCAGAGAAGAGTCTCCGAACGCTGCAGAGCGGCTCTGCTCAGGCAGGGCACCCTCTCACATAGGAACCAAGAACTCTGCCTTCAGGATTGATAAGACCTGCTATAGGAGTGACGTATAGGTTTATATTCGGGTATATGGTGAGATATAGTGAACCTATATCTCAGTAAGGAGTGCATGCACCACCTTACCCAGGCTGCAGTAGCAGACATGTGGTGTCATTTTGGGTGGCTTTCCAGGGGTGGCATAATACATGCTTCAGTCCCTGGTAGGCCTCTGGGGTACCTATGCCCTGGGTACATAGTATGCCATATACTAGGGGCTTACAAGGGCACCTCAGTTCCAATCTGAACTGTACCTAAAGTACATGGAATCATTTTAGAGAGTAAGCAGCTAAGCTGGGGCCTTGATTAGCAGGGTACCAGCCTTACTAAAGTCGAAAAACAGTGAAACACCAGCAAAAAGTGGGGGTAAACATGTGAAGCAGATCCTACTCTCCTACACCCGCCCAACCCCCCCAATTGCTTCCGCTCAGAACCCTACCATTGCTTCTGTTTCTTCTCACAGGCTGCGCTTCACTTAGAAAACAAAAGAGTTTGCGTGTGTTATTCTCTCTCTGTCGCCAACCCCCCCGGTAGGTTACTTCTCTTCCACCGAATCGCACCCACATTTCGCCTTCCAGCAGAAATCCTCCTCCCTCCGACTTTTTTTTTCTCTTTGAATTCTTGCTGCTTGTTATTCTTGTTCTCCCTCAAATCTACCCTTTTGTTTCTCGGGGTTGATATATTGTCCTTGTCCTCCAACCCCCCCACCCCCCCGGGGCAAACTCCTTGAGGCCTTCCGCCAGCGATGCTGATCGGATACTATAAATAAAGTGCAACCATGAAAGTTAATGTTCTTTTGCAACATTTAGGAAAATACTATTTATTTCACACAGAAAGAAATACACCTAAGAACGAATCACATAAAGCAATAAAAGCAGTGTATTCTTCAAAAAACATATATGGCATTCGACTTGTGGAAAAGGCAAAGTAACTTTTAAGGGCTCAAACAGCCCACTCAGTAGCGGTTTCAAACACTATTTTATTATCTGCCAAAGGCGAGTATTTACTCAAGCACCTTTCAGTGACACATATCCCACGCTGTGCTAGAAAACTTAAAACAGCTTTTTATCACATGCTGTTTGCTCTCATTCACATGATTTTGAAGCCTGTTTGCTATATTTCCATACAAAACACTGCTTATGTAAATCAGAATTAGAGACAAAAAAGTCTGGGTGGCACAGCTGTCACTATTCGAGTACAGCAAGTGCAGGGATAGGACAATATAGCTGCAATAAAAACAAGCATTGGCATAGCCAATAGGTCTCGCCTTTGGGACCTTATAAGTGTTAAGCCATGCAACACTTTATGTTATTGCACCAAGGATATTGTGCTGCATAACTAAATACTTATAAGGTCCCAAAAGCGAGACCTATTGGCTATGCCAATGCTTGGTTTTTTTAATCTTAGCCATAAATCTTGAGGCGGATGACCTACAATGTTATGTGGGACCAACACATATAGATGAAAAGCAAATTGTTAGAGATTGTTCAGCACTTAAATAAACCTTAAGTAAATGTAGTGAAGTAAATGAAAAAAACTATATTTCACTACAGCACTGGTATTTTTCACAATTAAACCAAAGCTTCTTTAGAACAATTCAATATAGTGTAAAATTCAAAGGAGGGAAAGTGGAGTTCTCTTTCCAAAAAATAAGCTGAAGAATTCCTTATGATGAAAACCTGCATAATATTTTGTAAAAATAAATATTTTAATAAAAATACACCGCTGTCACACAAGAGAATCCAGTATTAGCACATGTATTGCGTTTATATCTGAAAATAATATAAAGCGTGCACTGTGAATAGAATCATCAGGTGCAGTCTTCTCAAGCAAGGGAGAGGATGTGGCAGAGCTGCCGACTTTAGAACTGGGGAACCAGGTTCCACTCTCTATGTTGACTCAACATCTTGTGATTCTGGGCAAATCACTTAATCTCCCTGTGCCTAAAAAAATAAAAAATGAATGTGCCCTTGTGTTAGGTAAGTGGTGCTAATGTAAAGTAGATAATTATAGTCCTAGTGTCAAAGCAAAAATCAACATGGAAAGAGCAAAAGTCTATTTATAGTTCTCTTTTACTTTTGCTGTCATCACCTAGACAGTTTATAGTACACCATCTAAGACATTTTGAAAGGAGCGTGTTGGAGAGAAAATCTGGTACCATGAAGGAAAACTCACGCTTCGTGAAGAGAAAAGAATTGAAGGGTATTAATCAGAAAATGTAGAAACACATATCACCTGAACCAGTGCATGTGTGAGTGAGAGTCATTGACGAAAGAAAAGTCTTTAATCTCCCTCATGACATAGTTACTTGGCTTAATCAGGAACCATCAACCCGTAGAGCTCTGAAGAGTAGCCATCTTCCTCTGTGAACAGAGTCAGTGTGAATTGAGCCCAAGATTTTATAGGAACCACACTTACACTGTAGGCACCAGACTGTTTAACTTTGTAGGAGCTCGACCACATTTCATATCTAGACTGAAAACATTCTTTCCCGAGTTATCAATCCAGTGCCCTACACTAGCCCACCACTCTTTCTAAACATATTTGATGATTCTCCGCTCCCTGCATCGGGGGTTAGGAGGATTCTCCCTTGCTGACCTAACACTAATGTTCTTAAAGAGAAGCAAAATATATGTCAATAATACCAATATGAAGAGGCCACGCCTTCTCGTCCACATTGAGGGTCACACTGCTTTAAAATCAGAAGTAAACTGATTTGTTTGAATGCAGTTGCACCACTCTTTCTCAATTCTAATGATACATGCCCATTATAGTAAAATCAGAAAAACCACACTAACATTATCCTGGCTGTGGGTTGTAAGAATCTTGTGACAGGCTGGGTATTAATAAATTTCCTGACTCATCAATGAGAATTTGCAGCATTCTATGCGATCATCTCTGAGAGAAGTGTCCTTCTTACTTTAGACCACACACTCTAACACTTGCCCTAGACATTACAAGCACCTTAAAACTTGCCAGCATCGCCAATAACATGCTTCACTCCAACACCCCAAATGATCTGACGAATAAACTGGCTATCTCAATTGGGGTATGGAAACTACGAAGCTGAGACACACTTCTGCTTGAACTTCTGTTAAGCAGAAAGAAAAGGACCCTCAATTAATCCATTACTGACAGCACTGAGCAGACCTCCATCTTGATTACTAGTAGAGTACACCCTCCAATGAATTATTTAAAAACAGTGAATTCCAGCAATTGCTCTTAATCTGAGCAGTTATGTTTCTTAATTCCAATTTTGGATAGTTTATCATTTTAGCACAACCCAGGCGCTATCTCTTTGAAAACTAGTGCCTTTATTTAACTGCGTCACTGTGGTGTTCTTGTGCATTCTTCCATGTTTAGTGTCCACGTTAGGTGGTCTTTTGTATTTTGGATGGATTCTTTATTTTCTAACAGTGGTTTTACTTTTTATCGGATGTATGTGCAAATGCAGCTGATCTTTTTCAGTTTGCAGTTTGACCTTGCAACCATTGTAATGCACTGTACCACTCCTTTGGCTTATGTCCACACTACACAAAACCTAAAATCTATCAAAATAAATAGATAAACATACAGTAAATGTGGCAGCAGAGAGGAAACACAGGGGGCTTGGTGTACTAATATTCCAAATAAGAAACCATAAAGTTTGAATTAAAATGATTCTTAATTTGCAATTTCTTACTTGGAATGTACTAAAATGTATTTAGTAGAAGTGGTCGTAATTTGAGCCTTGACTTCTACCAAATGCATGGTTATTTTGCGAACCAACCAATATATTTTTTTTTGGCAAATCTTTTTATTAAAACTGATTCGACAACATGGCATAGTATCACAAAATCACAACAATATTGGCGGCAAAACAAAAGTTCGTCAGAATACATTTGCTTCATGCAGCAGGAACTAGTCAGGGAGGGAGATATCTGCTTCTAACAGGTGGGGGGTGATCAGATATTACCACGGAATGCATTCCAGGGGGCCCATATTTTAGACCACTTACGAGGGCAGCCACGAGCAACGTACACAGATTTCTCTCGCTGCATGCACCAATCTAGGTCTTTTCCCCAGTCCGCAAGTGTGGGTGCATGTGCGGCCCCCCAGAGCTGCGCAATATTCCTTTTGGCTACCATGCATCCGAGTGTGACCCAGTGGGCAGCATATTTGTTAAGGTCGGTTGGCTCCCAAATATTAAGAAGGCATCTGGGGGCTTCCGGTTGGATCTCAATTTCTAGAGTGGCACTCATTATTTCGTGTATCGCACGCCAGTAGGCCTGGATCAGTTTACAGTGCCATAAAATGTGCATAAAAATCCCCTGCTGTGTGCACCCCCTCTTGCAATTTCCATCTGTCTGGCCCCCCATTTGGACTAACTGGGGCCCCGTTATATATACTCTGTGTAGAACTTTCAATTGCACCAGTCTGAGCCTTGCTGAGATTGCGACCGTTTTAGGGGACGAAACCGCCTCCTGCCATCCCTCATCATCCAGCTCAATACCATCTGCCGTCCATTTCGCTCGCAGTAAGGTCAGGGGATCACCCATGTTGTTTATAAGCTTCCTGTAGGTCAGGGATAAAGCCCGCTCAGGCATGTGTCCATCCAAAACTCTATCTTCTAATGGGGAGCTGTCCGGCAAGTCGGTGTCACTAGTGATTGCAGACTGTAGCGCATGCCGAACTTGAAGATACCTAAATAGCTCAGACTACGCCAACGAATACTGGCCCTTAAGGTCGCCCAACCAATATATTAATACATTGGTTCAAAAAATATCAAATTGGAGTGAGTCGCAGTTCGACCTACCTCATTAAAGTGCATCACACTGTCTGCATTTTGTCAACAATACACAGCTCGATGTAATGGAGATTTTTTTTTCTGAAATTAGGATTATTATGTGGGGATTGGTATTGTGATTGTTAACTTGTATGTTTTTTTCTGTTGCACAGGCAAAGGATTATTGGTGCTTTCTGGACAGAAATGGTTCCAGCATCGCAGGCTTCTAACGCCAGGATTCCACTATGATGTTTTAAAGCCGTATGTGAAATTGATGGCTGAATCAACTAAGGTCATGCTGGTAGGAATAATTTTTTCTTTGTAACTTTCGCCACAGCTTCTTCACTTTTTTTAAGACTTACATGAATACTGTGGTGGAAGTCATTGTGTAGTGCTTGTAGCAAGTTGATTTTGAATGATGTTAATTAGAGGAGAGAACCATTTGTACAGATTTATATACATATTTAACCATGTCCTGTGGACATATAGAGTTGTCCTTGTTATATATACAAACTATCTAAAAGTGGCATTTTCAGAATTGTGACTTAAAATCCATCTTTACCTAAAGAGGATTTTAAATTACAATTCTTTAGACACCACACCCGGTATTACTATCTTCTCACAACTGAAAGTTGCACTTATTAAATGTAATAAGTTAACCCAGTGTTATCCTGTGGGGGAGGTAGGTGTTGCAGTAGTGAAAAACTAATTTAAGAGTTTTTCATTACCAGTACAAGTGAAAGTTAAAAGTACATGTTCAACTTTTCTAAATACACTGTACCCTTCCCTATGGGCTGTTTAGGGCCTACCCTAGGGGTGACCTATATGTATTAAAAAAGAAAGGTTTAGGTCTGGCAAAAGGTGTATTTTTCCAGGTCGAAACGGCAGTTTAAAACTGCACACACAGGTTACAATGGGAGGCCTGAGACATATTTAAAAGGCTACTTAAATGGATGAACCAATCAGTACTGCAGGCCCACATTTAATCTACAAGCCCTGGGTACATGTAGTAGCACTTTACTAGGGAATTATAAGTAAATAAAATGTGCCAATTGGGTGTAAGCCAATGTAACCATGTTTAAAGGTGAGAGCTCAAGCACTTTGGCACCGGTTAGAGGTGGTGAAGTGCGTAGACTCCTAAAGCTAGCAAAAGCAAAGTCGGCAAAAACAGGAGCATGGAAGCCAAAATACTTGTTAGGTCAAGCATTTAGGATTTCAGATAATTAAACCCCAAACCTGACCATCTGACTCTTGTAGACTCTAGTAACGGACTCCTCAGTGACTTACCAAAAGTTCGCCTTGCTCCCCTGAGAGCTGTGCTAGATGTAGATGCTTCATTTGTTTCAGGATCCCCAAAAATCGATTGTATCATTCCTGTAGGTTTAACACTGCAATGGCTTCCCATTGGAGACAGAGTGCAGTTCAAGATGGCTTGTATCACTCATAAAGCTTTAAACACAATACCTCCCAAATATTTGGCAGATAAATTGAAGTGTTTAGGAGATTCTCTTCTCCTCATGACTTTTGTCTTTAAAAAAGAATGGTCTATAATTCAGTTGTTTTCTGACTGTGCAACAAGACTCTGGAATTTACTACCTCCAGTGCTGCACAGCACTTTCATCCTTGTAACTTAAAAAAAAGAATGAAAATGCCTGTTCAAAAACAATTCAATTCTAGTCTTTTTATTTACCAGGTTTTTGAATCCCTTCCTTCATGCTGTTTGAAGCCTTGCTTGAATTGCTTCCTCAACTTGTTAGCTTTTCCCTCATTCTCATTTTTGCGCTACTGTTTATTAAACATCCTTGATTTCATTCTGTTTTCATTCTTCTCTTGACCCTTGTTCCCCCTTAAGTTGGTCCCAAACATATTGTCTGCCCTGCATTTAAGCTCTTCTCTCATTGACTGAGTCACCTCTCATCCCTGCTATTCACTTTCTCCTCTCTTTTTCCAACATATTTGTATTCAGGTTTTGTTTTATAACTTAAAGAAGCTGTAGCATGTACCTGGGACACATTGGTGAATCATAGATGCTTGTATATACCATACTAAAATACATATCAGTAGTAGGTCATTGAGAAATAATAAATGCAAAAACAACAGTTAATGGACAGAATGCTGAATAATGTCATACATTCACCCCAGTACAGAGATCTGGGCCTAAATCCATCACTTTTTTGCTCACCATGCCATTGCAGTTTTAACCCATCCATATGCAAATCAGTCTTGACCCTGTGCCTCATGGGAACAGTCCAGCCCGAACTGCCAAGCCCTAAGTGTGCCAGGTATGCCCAGACGTGGGTCCTGGGCTCACTGTGCCACTGGAATCAAGCTATCCTGGCTGAAGAGGGGTGAAACCCCGAAATTGGTCCTAGGATGCTTGTTTCCGGTCCAGGGAGGACCTGGCTTGGCAGTTCGGGCTGGACTGCTACCATGAGGCACAGGGTCAAGTCTGATTTGCATATGGCCAGGTCTAAACTGGGGTGGCATGGTGAGCAAAAGAATGATGGATTTAACTCAGATCTCTTGACTGGGGGTGAATGTTTTGATTTCTTCTGCATTCTGTCCATCAATTATGTGTCTTTTGCTTTATCGCTCTAAGTGCGCCAGGTATGCCCAGACGTGGGTCCTGGGCCCACTGTGCCACTGGAATCAAGCTATCCTGGCTGAAGAGGGGTGAAACCCTCAAACCGGTCCTAGGATGCTTGTTTCCGGTCCAGGGAGGACCTGGCTTGGCAGTTCGGGCTGGACTGTTCCCATGAGGCACAGGGTCAAGTCTGATTTGCATATGGCCAGGTCTAAACTGGGGTGGCATGGTGAGCAAAAGAATGATGGATTTAACCCAGATCTCTTGACTGGGGGTGAATGTTTTGATTTGTTCTGCATTCCATCCATCAATTATGTGTCTTTTGCTTTCTCGCCCTAAGTTTGCCAGGTATGCCCAGACGTGGTTCCTGGGCTCACTGTGCCACTGGAATGAAGCTATCCTGGCTGAAGAGGGGTGAAACCCCGAAACCAGTCCTAGGATGCTTGTTTCCGGTCCAGGGAGGACCTGGCTTGGCAGTTCGGGCTGGACTGTTCCCATGAGGCACAGGGTCAAAACTGATTTGCATATGGCCAGGTCTAAACTGGGGTGGCATGGTGAGCAAAAGAATGATGGATTTAACTCAGATCTCTTGACTCGGGTGTATGTTTTGATTTGTTCTGCATTCCGTCCATCAATTATGTGTCTTTTGCTTTATCGCTCTAAGTGCGCAGGTATGCCCAGACGTGGGTCCTGGGCCCACTGTGCCATTGGAATCAAGCTATCCTGGCTGAAGAGGGGTGAAACCCCGAGGCCAGTCCTAGGATGCTTGTTTCCAGTCCAGGGAGGACCTGGCTTGGCAGTTCGGGTTGGACTGTTCCCATGCGGCACAGGGTTAAGACTGATTTGCGTATGGCCAGGTCTAAACTGGGGAGGCATGGTGAGCAAAAAAATGATGGATTTAACCCAGATCTTTTGACTGGGGGTGAATGATTTGATTTGTTCTGCATTCCGTCCATCAATTATGTGTCTTTCGTTGTCTCGCCCTAAGTGCGCCAGGTATGCTTAGACTTGGGTCCTGAGCTCACTGTTCCACTGGAATCGAGCTATCCTGGCTGAAAAAGGGTGAAACCCCGAAACTGGTCCTAGGATGATTGTTTCCGGTCCAGGGAGGACCTGACTTGGCAGTTCGGGCTGGACTGTTCCCATGAGGCACAGGGTCAAGACTGATTTGCATATGGCCAGGTCTAAACTGGGGTGGTATTGTGAGCAAAAGAATGATAGATTTAACCCAGTTCTCTTGACTGGGGGGTGAATGTTTTGATTTGTTCTGCATTCCATCCATCAATTATGTATCTTTTGCTTTCTCGCCCTAAGTGCACCAGGTATGCCCAGACGTGGGTCCTGGGCTCACTGTGCCACTGGAATCAAGCTATCCTGGCTGAAGAGGGGTGAAACCCCGAAACCGGTCCTGGGATGCTTGTTTCCGGTACAGGGAGGACCTGGCTTGGCAGTTCGGGCTGGACTGTTCCCATGAGGCACAGGGTCAAGACTGATTTGCATATGGCCAGGTCTAAACTGGGGTGGCATGGTGAGCAAAAGAATTATGGATTTAACCCAGATCTCTTGACTGGGGGTGAATGTTTTGATTTGTTCTGCATTCCATCCATCAATTATGTGTCTTTTGCTTTCTCGCACTAAGTGCACTAGGTATGCCCAGACGTGCCTCCTGGGCTTACTATGCAACTGCAATCAAGCTATCCTGGCTGAAGAGGGGTGAAACACCGAAACCGGTCCTAGGATGCTTGTTTCCGGTCCAGGGAGGACCTGGTTTGGCAGTTCGGGCTGGACTGTTCCCATGAGGCACAGGGTCAAAACTGATTTGCATATGGCCAGGTCTAAACTGGGGTGGCATGGTGAGCAAAAGAATGATGGATTTAACCCAGATCTCTTGACTGGGGGTGAATGTTTTGATTTGTTCTGCATTCCATCCATCAATTATGTGTCTTTTGCTTTCTCGCCCTAAGTGCACTAGGTATGCCCAGACGTGGCTCCTGGGCTCACTATGCAACTGGAATCAAGCTATCCTGGCTGAAGAGGGGTGAAACCCCGAAACCGGTCCTAGGATGCTTGTTTCCGGTCCAGGGAGGACCTGGCTTGGCCGTTCAGGCTGGACTGTTCCCATGAGGCACAGGGTCAAGACTGATTTGCGTATGGTCAGGTCTAAACTGGGGTGGCATGGTGAGCAAAAGAATGATGGATTTAACCCAGATCTCTTGACTGGGGGTGAATGTTTTGATTTGTTCTGCATTCCGTCCATCGATTATGTGTCTTTTGCTTTCTCGCCCTAAGTGCGCCATGTATGCCCAGACGTGGGTCATTGGCTCACTGTGCCACTGGAATGAAGCTATCCTAGCTGAAGAGGGGTGAAACCCCGAAACCGGTCTAAGATGCTTGTTTACGGTCCAAGGAGGACCTGGCTTGGCAGTTCGGGCTGGACTGTTCCCATGAGGCACAGGGTCAAGACTGATTTGCATATGGCCATTTCTAAACTTGGGTGACATCGTGAGCTAAAGAGAGATGGATTTAACCCCGATCTCTTGACTGGGGTTGAATGTTTTGATTTGTTCTGCATTCCATCCATCAATTATGTGTCTTTTGCATTGAGAAATAATAGGCATATATCACATAAGCATAGACAATCATATTCCAGCCACAAGTAATAATGTCAGGAAAATACATCACCCGTATAGCGCAATCTAAAAGTTACTGTCAATCGTCCTGTCGCCAACAATGTCAGTTCAGGTACAGTAGATATATTACTCACTAACTAGGTGTAAATATCTTTTGTTGGATAGTCTACCCAGGTGGAGTAGCAACAGTCTTCACCCATGGAGGTCCAAGGCACCTGCTTCTGTGGGGTCACTACGTCACATTCCGTGGGAATAGTCAATCGTCGGGTTCCTGCGAAAGCAGTCAGTATTTCTGGCCACAGCTCCACTATAGGTTTCCTGCGGATCCCTCTCAGTTCTTCAGCATGTATACCAGCTCCCTTGATGGCAGCCCAGGTCATCACCTCTGCTTTCCATCTACTATGCGGCAGTCCATCTAGTGACTGTCTGTGCCACGCTATGTATCTATGGGTAATAACCAGGGCGAACTCCAGAAATCTGTTACCCATCTTTTACTCCGTTGTCTGGAATATTTATCCAAAATACAGATCTCCAAGGTGTGTAATTCTCATCTATTAAGTGTCCACTTGAAGTCCCCAACCACCTAGGCCCAAATTCTTGCCACCACAGGACAGCTACATACCATGTAGATGAAACTGACATCTGTCTGGGTGTAGTGAGGGCAGCATAACGTGTATGATTACATCATAATATTCAGCTTAAAAAAGGCGTGGTAGGTATGGTGCAGGAAATCCATGACCATGGACATGGATTTTCAATAGATCCAGGATTCTAGTCTGTAGCTCCGGCCAAACGTCAGCAAGGTCAGCATCAAATCATGTGTGGGCGGCTCTGCTGTGCCTTCCTTCCAGAGATGGCCCATAGACCTAAGCCTTCCAGGATGCAGACCTTACCCTCGACAAAAGAGTTCCCTACTGATTTGAGACCGGCTGCCATCCACTCCTTTAGTCTACATTCTTTAAGGAAGCCAGGGCTCATAGGGCCTCGCCTAGGTTTCCTCCTTTTGAATCTTCTCTGAAATTATATACTTTGACCATATCGGAGCACTTGGTGGCGACCATTCAACAACGGAAATTGACAACGAAACAACTAAATTGGGGCTCAAGCCACAGTGTGCCCTGAAAACCCAGAGATGTTGGGAAGGCACAAGATTTAATCCAGTTAGCTTGTAGTCCTGCTACCCTCTACAGAGAGTGCATGATCTCTATGGACCAGGGAACTCCGGTGTGAGTGCCATGGAGGTAAAAAAGCATATGTGCATAAAGTGAGATCACATGTGCAGCATCCCTCAGTGGGGGCCATCTTCCGCTGCCTTCCGCACTCATTATAGATGCAACTTGTTTCACCGCCAACACAAAGAGCAGCAGGGACTGTTGGCATCCCTGATGCAGCTCCTCATGTGCACCTCAAACACCTCCAAGGTGCACCTAACCATTTGGATTCTCACTTAGGCGCCTGAGTATGGTAGTGCTACCCATTTGTCTCAGCCTGTTCCCAGATTCATGCAGCGCTTGACTGCTCTCTGATGCCGCCAGTCCAGTGTGTCAAATGCTTTACAGATCTAGAGATAGAGCCAACGCCTTGGCTGGATACTATGGTGGAGTCTCATCCAAGACTGGAAAAAGGCGTTGGATATTGAAGGAGGAGCTAACTTGTGGGATTAAACTGTTCTGATTGCTATGGACCAAGATGATGAAGTTGGGCAGTAGCTGGGCGGCCAGTACTTTGCTTAAATGTTTGTTGCCTAGATTGAGCATTGAGAGCGGCTTATAAGCAGCAACGTCAAAGGGGCCACCCTTAGAATTAGGAGTTGACATTATAAGGTGTTCCCTAGTGGTGTCGAATAGAGAGCCAATTTCCAGAGTTGACGCATACATGACCGCCAGTTTGAGCGTGAGAACCGCGGAGTAGACTATGGTATAATTCAGCAGGCAGGCCATCTGACAATGGTATTTTACCCTGTGCCATATCCGCTTTGACCTTCCTGATTTTCTGCTCCATTATGGGTCCTGTCAAGGCCTCACACTCTGGGGTCCCTAAGCCGGGCAGTGGTGCTCTACTCTATCTCGTGCTCAGGTACTCACAGCTGAGCCCTATAGAGTTCCCTGTAGTGGTTGACAAAGACCCCATGGATGTCAGTCTGGGGAAATACTACCTCATCTGATGCTATTTAGGTGAGATAATCGGGTGACCCCAGTTGGCCGGTTGGATAAGACACACCAGTAGACGCCCTCGCTGCCACCCTCAAAGTGATGTGTGTCAATGTATTCTTAGGCTGTCAGCACTCAGAGCCATTCTAGTGTCGCTGCATGCGTCACCGGTTCAGTTGCAATCTGGATTCTAGCCGAAGCGTCTGTGTGTGGGGCCTGTTCTAGCTTTCGTATAGAGCTCTCACGGGTTGTTAGTTCCTTCTCTAGCCCTTTCTGTACCTCCCACTGACTGGCCTATGCAGAATCCCCTTATGAGTACTTTGAACACCTCCCATTAACTGTGTTGTGGTGTCGGGCAGAACCTTCATTAGTTTAAAAATAGCCTCTAATGGTATCGCCCAAAGGTTCCCTAAAGGTGAGCTCTTCCAGAAGGGCGGGCCAAAGTCTCCACATCAGAATGGGGGCCAAGAATCAGCTTCAATTCATCCACAGAAACAGGGTATCTTTAAATTCCATCACCGGTTTTACCATGGGTGGCTCTGTGGTGGTACTAATCTATCTAAATGAACATCCTCCACACTGTTGTAATAACCCCCCAGAATCATGGATGAGCCCACCTCAGTCGTCAAAAGTGGTGTGTGTCTAGAAATTGTTTGCTCAGTGTTCTGGGCGTAGATGCTGCCCAGCAGTAGCCGTGATCTGTATAGGCATGCCCTGAGGCGCACTTATCTGCCCTCTCTGTCCACTGTCACAGTAATAGATTCAAGCGGTATCCCGGGCCGCACCCATATTAGCGTTCCACTTGCATAGGAGAAAAACCCAGTGACTAGCACCTGTCCTCTCCACCTCCACTGAAGTGTGGATATCTCCTCCCTGTTAGGTGTGTCTCCTGGAGCAGTACAATGTAACCCTGCGCGCTTTAAGTATTGCAATATGTTGTGCCGTTTTCATGCGGAGCTCGAAAGCTCGCACATTTCAGGTGACAAAGGTGTATGTGTTCATGGATGACATTGGTGTAGTGATGTTTCTTCCCTCCCCCTCCTTGTCAGAGGGTCATCCTAAGTCACTGGGTCAAATAGGGCATTAACCCAAATGGCGAGCGGCCAGACGTGGGCCGGCATGTGGTCAGTGCAAAGAAAATAACAGAAGAGAAACAAGATACAAAGAAACTCCCCCCATCCAGGTCTACAATGCAACAATAGTCAGTCGAAAACTGAAATATCCAACAGGTATACATTGAAAGAGTAAAAACTGTGTCCAATTTCCACAAATACTTTCAAAGCTGAGATCCAAGGAGGAAGTGTGTGAGGACGCCCGGCCATACTGGGTGTCCGTCTGGCTCCTCCCCGGTATGCCCCCCCCCCCAAGTAGGGAATTTAAGATTTACTTAGCGCTGTATTTAGACATAACCAGATTGTGTAAATTGGCAGAGACACCCTCATCCCAAATGAATAACCTAATTTCTGACAGGTACCAAAGGTTGACATGTAACTGTAAGGATGCTATGCCATTTACTAAGGGATAACACATTAGAGATAAAGTATTGTTTATATCATTGTTTCACCTATATCTCACCACATTCACGCCATGTGTTCTTGTCACTAACCAGGGAGGAAGTAGGGTCCACTGGTTAAAAGGAAGTCGTTGTTAAGGTCCAGATACATGCTTGCACTCTTTTTAGCTTGTAAAAATTTGCAATAAGAACAACTATATAAAACTTGGTCTTTCAGTGATACATCCTTCCATTACAATAAGTAAATACTATCTGAATGTGCCCATTTTCTTTTGTTTCTTAGAGTAAATGGGAGTCCCTTGCCTCACAAAATTTGCAATAAGAACAACTATATAAAACTTGGTCTTTCAGTGATACATCCTTCCATTACAATAAGTAAATACTATCTGAATGTGCCCATTTTCTTTTGTTTCTTAGAGTAAATGGGAGTCCCTTGCCACACAAGACAAGTCAGTGGATATCTATTCGCATGTCAGCATGATGACCCTTGACAGCATCATGAAATGTGCCTTCAGCTATGAGAGCAACTGTCAGACAGACAGGTGGGTGATTGACACTTTGGTGGACTGCAGCCGTGAATCAGCTTCTCCTCGTGTTTAGCCTGGGGGTTGTTCGCTGCATGGACATTTTAAGGATTTTGGGGGGCCCTGGGCCAAATGAATTTTGGGTGCCCCTATTCGAAACAGCTTTGATTTTATGTTACAGTTTCAGCTCCTTCAAGCCCTCTTTAGTCAAGTTCTAAATGTGTGTATATCTAAAATTCAGGGATATTGATGTGTGTTCTCAGTATTGTAACACAGCAGCAGGTCGCTAATGTTACTGCAAATAATCTCCGTCACGCCCACCTATTTCTCATGTATGGTGTCCTGTTTTGATCTAAAATAAACTTTTTATATAGATGTTACATGAAACATAAACACATTTTTTCTGCAAAATGTCTGTAATAGACTCTTGCACATTAAAAATAAATTATACAAACCGCAATTTACAATATTCTGTTTAAAAATGATTCAAGGTAATCAGATCAAAACTCTTTACAGAACATAGCTGGCACTATGAGGGGCCCCCTGAAAGGCTGGTGCACTGGGCCAGAGCCCACTTTGCCCATGCCTTAAAAAGTCCCTAGTTCGCTGAGCTCCTCTATGTCTTTGTCTCAATTTAGTCTGCCCCAGGTTGGTTGACATGTGCCACGTCTGGTCTGGACAGCTATCCAAATAACTTGCCTTATGAGATTTCTAGAAGGGGTGTAATGAAACCTAAAGGGTTCCCCTGTGAAAAGTTTCACCTTTAGACCCCAAATTAAAACACGACCAGAGAGACTTTGCATTCCATATGCTGGATAGGTGAGGGGGACCCCTGGCCGTCATAAAAAACGCAAGGGGGCTCTGGGTGGCTTTTTAAATTAAATGCAGGCTGTTCAGGACAAAGATGGCGGGTGGCTGAAAGGCCCCCCACAAGAGCAGAATCCCAGGGATCCCTGCACTCTGGGAGAAGTGGGACCCTGTGTAAAACTCCTGTCTTCTCTCTGTCTCTCCTTCCTCTTCCCCATCATCCCTTCTCTCTCTCTTTCTTGTCTCAGCTGTATTTGTCCATTTGTTCTCTCTCCAGGGAGGTGTCTTCTCCTAGTGCTCCTCTTCCCTTGCAGTGATGATGTTGCAAGTTTGTTTCTTTCATCTCTGGGAAAGCACAGAGAATTCTTTACAGAACTTTTAATTGTTTCCTGCCTGGACACCCATGAAATAGAACACATACTGCAGAGAAGGCTGAGGGCCCCCTCAAAGATGGGGCAGGACCCTGTAGTGCGGAGGTTCTTAACCAGGGTTCCATGGACCCATGGGCGTGCTTGACACCTACACAGCGAGTCTGCGACTGTTTAGAAAATTAGTTAATATTAGCAGATCATTAAAGTACAAATATATAAACAAGCAAAACTGAATATTGTTTAACACTGTAAATATGAAGAAATTTGAAACTGGAAGGTAAACGTTAAGTTGGTATCCTTATCGTGATTCGCGGCAGCAGCACCAGTTCAGCAAACGGAGTCTCGTATGGACTATTGGTGGTCTAAATTGAAGCACTTGCATGCACCAACAAAAAGAGAGAATGTATTAGGAGCAAAAAAGACTAGAGGGTAGCACATTGCATCACTTTTCATTTGTGTCACCTTTTAGAAATAAAATTACATTTTGAAAAGCTCTAACCTTCCCATTAAAATTAAAAAAAATTTTTTGCATTTTTTGTTGTGAATTAAACAAAATATTGCATTATTTTTGCATATATTTGATATATACTTGTTGCTTTGTTTTGTGTATTGTTTCGAGATTCAAATCATAGAAATTACTTTCGCTGGGACCTCCGCTTCCAGTAGTGATTCAGTGAGGATGCCCTAAAGTTAAAAGGTAAAGGACTGCTGCAGTAGTGAACTGTAGTGGGGCAAGAATTGAAGCGCCCTTCACAAGTACTAAAGAAATAAATACTCAACAAACCATTTGTTCTGCCAAACTGGAATGCGATTGTTCAACTTTTGCTATGCACCTTGTAGCTCTGTTATTAATTGGGTTCTTGCAAAGGGATCTTGAGTTGGGCTAAACAGTGCAGGTGTTATCCATGGCTGTCCTATTATGTTATAGAGGAATGTTTACATTATTCAGAATTGGAAACGCAGTGATAGGCAGGAGCAGAAAGACTCCAAATGGATATGTGTTTTATACATAGATGCCCAATTTTACTTAAAGATCTAGAAGCCACAGCAGACCTTTCAAGTACTGCTTAGGTGCATAGTACAGATAGAATCCTGCATGCTAAATAGAAGTTTGCATGACAGAGGATGATCGGACTCGGACAGAAATTAGCACCAGGCATCAAAATAAAAGTGGCCTCAATTAGCGAATCAGATAGCAGAAAAACGAGCCTTTCAAATCGATGCAGTTTTGAACTTGTGCAGACATGCTATATAGATGTTTTCCACAGTTTGTGAGTCTGCAAACATTTCCGCTTGCTGCAGGCAATATTTGTGGTAACATCAAGGAAATCAACGGTAAAGACCGGCCTACCAGACCATTAAGCAGTTTTACAAACAGGCCAAACACCGGTCAAGCACTGACCTGTTAGACCAGCCCTTCTGACACTTCCAGACTGCCGTATATGCCAGTGTGAGCCTGTGGCAGAGAAGTTCCTGAAGTTCAATTCTATACACTTCTTCACTAGAAGGGGCCAGGAGTTACTAGAGTAATATGTACTATGAAAATGCATCTCCACCATACACAGTTCCACCTATTTAGTTGGTGGATGAAGACAGTATTCAACTACCTTTTCACCCCCCTGTCTACCAAGAGAGCATCTAAAGAAAATTCAGTCCACTGGTGCATCAAGCGTGACCACAACTTAATAATACTCAAACAGAATGCAAAATATGGAATAGGTGGTGTCTAAGAAAAATATGCAAATATAAAAATAGTGGATTTCAGTAAAAATTACATTAGCGCACGAGACAGTGATCTCAGCAGTCTGGTGGAGAGGGCACGAATATGAGCACCTTCCTGATTTTCAATATTCCCTTCCCGAAGTTTACTGGACAGTAGCGGCTGTTGTTGACTGCGTCCGTTGTGACACCTCTTGGGTCAGATGAGTAGGAACTTAGTAGCAGGATTGCAGTGACAATCCCTTCACAGGTCATAGCTCGTGGGGCCCCGTTTGGACCAGACTTTGGATGCTTACATTCACCATTACACAAAGTATTGAACTAGGCAGTTTACATGCTCAATGGTTCTACGCCATACAATTTAGTCCTGAAGAGGCCCTTTCAATGAGCCTAGGTCGAAACGTCAACATCTTTCCCTTGGCTCGTGATTCCATTGTGAATATGCAATACTTATTTTAAGACCTCATTTGAAATTGCATAATGAGTCTAGGTTGTACAGTATCTTGTATTTATGTTTTATATACTGTCACTCACTAGAGCACTGCCTCGTTTGCGCTTTGTATATAATAGTACACTAACGACTACAGGGGATTTGGAGAATTTCCATCATCAATAACGCTCTTGTCAGACCTTTTCTGGTTGAATTGAGAAACATTCTCTGTACTGTAATAGTCATTACATTGATTGCAGGACTCACAGATTTATGGTGTTATTCCCACCGAAAAAAGATGCCCACGGCACTTTGCATTCATATATAATACTTACCCTAGTCCCCGTGGGCTTAAAGGGTTGTCCTTGTTACATATCCTCTGTCTACCAAGAGTGCATCTCAAGAATGTTCAGTCCGCTGATGTATCAAGCGTGGCCACTAATTGCTAATACTCAAACAGAATGACAAATATGTAATAGGTGGTGTGTAAGAAAGATGTGTACAATGTAAAATTGTGGATTTCAGTCAAAATTACATTAAATGGGCAAGTAATTTGGAAGAAGACTAAAGAATGAGACCAAGCTGAGGAATGATATGAGGAGAAAAAAATACTGGAAAAAGCATATCAGGTGTGTGACACGCAAGAAAACACTGGAAAAGATCCATAGCAAGATATGATGCACTTCTTCTCTTACGATGTTTTAGATCCTCAGTTAAAACACGACCAGAGAGACTTTGCATTCCATATGCTGGATAGGTGTTGAAAGCGCAGAGATAAAGTTCTAAATCCTAGAGGCTCAGAAAGATGGATCAGTCTTGTGTGAAGGATTTACCCATAGAAGAATGGTTTAGGCCAAAAAAGTTTCAGGGCAATAAAATAAAGCTTTTTCAAGAGAGAAGCAACAGAAAATGATTTATCAGATGCATGCAGCTGCTAGGACAGTGGACCAATAACAATAGGTCATACATTGAGGCTATCTCTGAAGATGATCTACAACAGCCTTTATCAGAACCTGACTTATAGGCACGCACAGACTCACTCAATGACTAAACGATTTAGTGTTCAATCAGACCAAGAGATGAATGTACTCTAGCTAACGGTAAACCAATTGCAATTAACTTAGAATTGGCCCAACCATAGCTGCTCATTCGTGTAAATCAACATGCTAGATATTGTCCGCAAGTTAGGCACCAGGCTGCTTCCTGAACGGCTGAACATCAGGGTCCTGATGCTCAAAGAGGATGATCCAGGCACAGCTTTGTATTGCACTGCAGCAGCTTCACCCTTTGTGCTGAAGGGGATTTTCAAGCTTGCATGACAGAAGCATGCATGGCTAAACCACACATGCCTCAACAATGTGGTTGCAACAACGAGTGCATCAACGAGTGCATCATAAGCACTCATTCCTTTACCACATATGCCTTTACAACAAATGATGTTGTAAAGGCATGATTGGTAAAGGGATATGTGTGGTAAATTTCATATTCCAGCCCACTTGCCCTGCACCCTAACACCCGATACCCCAGCCCTTCCCTTTTAAAACGACCCCTCCCCCTAAGCCCTAACTCTCTGTCCCTGCCTCAAAAACTACCCCAAACCCCCCACCCAGAGCACTAAAATACTGCCCCCTACCTCGCCACCCCGCCCTTAGCCCTAAAACCGATCCCGACCTGCCCCTAAAACTACCCCTTTCCCTCCCCTTACCCTGAAGCCTGAAGTGCCCCCTGCCAAAAACTACCCCGACCCCAGCCTTCCACCCTGAGCCCTAAAACTGACCCCCACCCTGCCCTAAAAACTACCCCTTCCCCAGTCCTTAGGCCTAAAACCCTGCCCCTGACAAAAACTACCCGACCCCGGCCTCTCCAACCTAAGCCCTAAAATTGACCACATCTCTGAAAACTGCCCTGAGCCCTAAAACCCTTCCACAGCCCTCAAAACCACCCTGATCCCCTTCTCCCTAAAACCCTGTCCTCTTCCAAAAAAACTACCCGACCTCCTCGCCCTTTGCCCCACAACCTTTCACCCACCCTTAAAAACTACTCCCCTCCCCAACTCGCAAACATATCCCTGGGGGCCGCAATGTACTGTCTGTTGCATGCCTGAGGGCCACACCGATGCATGCAGGGCAAGGATCGCTGTGGTAAAAGTGGGTGTAGGGGGACTTGAAACAAATGCATGGTGTCTTGACAACAAACTGATCCTTCACACGATGTCTGTCTGCCACCCACGCTCTATTCACCAAAAATGAAAGTCAAAGCAACGCACATGCATCTTAATTAAATACACTTTTTGGAAGCTTGCAGAGAGTTTATCATGTTTTTACATGTTTAGTGCAGGATGTATTTAAAATTAAAGGTGTTCCTAAAGATAAGTTGTCATGGACACCTTCTGTTCTTTAGTTAAAGGAAACCCATTTCTTTCACAGTTTTCTGAATATGCGTGCTCTCTCAAGTAAACAGCAGTCAAGTGCTACTGTTCACCTATGGGCTGCAATTAAAGGTCAGGAGGGCCGCATGCGGCCCCAGGGCAGTACTCCTGGCTGTTGCGCATCATATAACGAATGTCAAGATGGGAGCGCGGAGCCTGTTATCAGCTGACAAGGTTGGGAGGGGGGTTGTAGATCAAACAGCAAACAATAGACCTGTTTTGCATCTCTGTCTCCTTGAACTTCAATCAATCCTTATTTGTAGAGCGCGAAAACCACAATGAGGGGTATCCAGGCGCTGAGTGGGTGGGGCTATTCGAACAGCCTAGTCTTGATGCCGCTCCTCAATTCGGCGAGGGAGGTGGAGGTTCGGAAATGGATGCGAAGGTCTTTCCAGGATTTTAGCTCCTTCATATTGTTTCCTCCAACTGGCACAAGAAAGCGCTACGCCCAGGTGTGTCAGCAGGGCCTGCCTGTGCCTTCTGCTCCCAGGTGCAGTGGCGGCCATCTTCTCCTCCCAGGTGCAGTGGCGGCCATCTCACTCCTTCACAGCATCACAGTTTGGTTAACACATAGCGCCAGCAGGAGGCAACACACCCCACCCCCACAATAGCATGCATGTTCTACGCATAAATAAAGCGCACCACACCAATCTTTGTCTGGGTAAGAGACGGCGTGTCCAGGGCGCGAAAAGAGGAAGGTCAGAGGGAGGGGAGGCCTATATACCCCCCCCCGTTCCTCGCGCCCCCGAAGTGACACGCCCTGTGTGCCGTGGCCACTGGCTGACAGAGTGGGGGGACTCCTCCCCGAGGGGTCCCCTAGAAGAAGGGGGGTGAGCTGGTGCCTTGCTGGCACTAGAGGCCCACCCTTCTAGGGCACCCTGCGGGCGCCAGGGCAGCCGCATATCCTGGGAAAGTAGCAGATCTGTAAAATGTCACACAATAGGGCACCAGTAAAGTGAAATTTTAGCTTAAGATTTCCGAATGCACAACCTGTTCACTAACCACTAGAAACACATTGTCCGTTAGTGTGCATTCTACTTTGCAATATAAGCAAGCATTGGCAAAGCCAACAGGTCTGGCTATTTTAAAGATGAATGTTTATTGTGCCATGGCTTACCACACATTGTTTCAGATCCTGATTGAAAACATTGGGTGAAATACTTCTTACATTCATTATAATTAGGGCTCCTGGTTTTATGGTATTTATTTTTTTGTCATTTCCATCTGTATTTATCCATATTTCTTTTTTGTCAACTTTATCTGTATTTTTCCATATTTATTTAACCAATAAATATGCAGTCATGCTTGAATGCCTGCCAGGTTTCAGTGATATGAACACCCGGAGAAGATAAATCAATGCACTTATATGAAAATATGCACATTTCCATATCCGCCTTGTGCATAGCTACTGCTGTTTAAGCCTCTTTACTAAAATTCCTTTCTTTTTTAACCGCCTTACCTATCAATCCACACAGTCATTGGCTAACAGTCATGGCAAAGTGTATTTAGAAGCACTCAAAAAGCACCCAATTTCCGTTGTTATCCACATTTAAAAATAAATACAGACAGGAAAAAAAATGGTTTTCTTTCTGTGTTTAGCTGTAAAAATCAGTAAACACGGAAAATAGGGAGCCTTAATTATAATTGGGCATCTTGGTAGGATGTAGCTTACCCTGACCGCCCTAATCGCCCTCGGTAAGGAAAAGTCTTTGTTGTCCAGCAGAGACTATTAAGGGACACCCCACCTCACAGACTGTGCATACATGTATAATTTAAACAAAGTCTTTCCTTCAATACATCTACAAATCTCAGCCGTATTTTTGCTGCAATTTTATATAGCGCAAACCTGACCCGAAAGAATTAGAGCGCTTTACATGAACATCAGTTACAATACTCAATGATACATTCATTTCTAAGGCTGAGGAGATTAAGTGATTTGCCCACAATCACAGGACGTCGAGCTGACACCGAGACTCGGACCTGGATCAGTTGGTCCAAAGTGGGCAGCTCTGTCCTTAACGCCACATCTTCACCGGCAAAGCTTGAAGCCACTCCGGATTGATTCAAATGTGTGGTAAGGCCCAATGAGAACAGAGGGTAAACGAGGGAGGTCTTACTTTGCTGTCTCTCTTGTGAGGAGAAGCAGCTGCCAACAGCCCCAGCCAGGGTCATGGCTTCTAGCAGCACAGCTTTACCAGGGAGTAGGGCTTTGTAGCATCAGGTGTCTGGGATTTCCTGGCTTCAAGTCAGCATTGTGAGAACAAATGCATTGTGGGATTTGTAGTTTGTGCTCAGTGTATCCAGAAAGTTGAGGGGGAGACAGTTTTCAAGTGACACGCGACAATGTCTTACCCAAGGCTTTACGTGGGATGAAAAAACTGGGGGAGGGGTCTCTCAAAGAGGCGTGACCTTTAACATTAAGGGCGTGGCTTAAAACATCTAAGCTAAACCTGTGCTTAGCATAGTGTTCCGCCCGACTGGTATTTTGCTGTTTCTGTCATTGCATTTAGATATATAACACAGCAAGTAAGATTATACATACAACAAGCCCAAACTATTGGCTTTGTCAATGGTTGTTAGTTGCATGAGATAAATAAGCAACAACTATGGCTTCGTTGTATATCGTATTGAAAATGCTTCAGTTCTTAAAAGTATGAGACTTTGAAAGAACTATAACGAGTCTTTAAAGTTACATTAGATGCAGTGAAGGGTGGTACTGCTGTAGAGTTAAGATTTTGTTTTCACCCTGAGGGCAGAAATGGAGAGCACGATAGGGACCCGTCTCCACACCTGCTTTTTAGAACTGTCTGGTGCTGAGCCCCGGCAGGCCCCGGCCCACTTAGAGCCCTGGGCTTACCCATGCATCAACGCACCCATTGCCTCGGGCCCACTGATGCAAATGCGCACTCACAATGCTTTACAGCTCTTCTGAGTATTAATGTCGCCATGAAACCCGCTCCTTTATTCTCACACATTGCTTTTTTTTGTTCTTTTAACACTTGTGTACTTCCAAAATACCTGTTTATATAGCGCATTTTAGCGCACTTCTTCCTTGTCTAGGCACTGTAAATAGAGGATGTTAGTTCTAGTATTTATGGTAATCATATGTTCAATCCCTCTAGCCCCTTCAGCTGGGACCCTGACTCGGGCAGACCTCGATATGCAGCTTCAACTTTTCAATCCGTATTTATGTTGCAGAGAATCTGATTCCGAGCACTTTCATCACTGACAAGCTAGTGTGTGTATCCACGAATGAACATACTATTGCAGATGTGCTGTGTGAAGTGCATTGGAGTATGTTTACTTAGTTGAATTGTAGTGCACGTTTCTAGAATGTGTGTATTTTTGTCGCGTCCTGTTTGTTGAGTTTTCTAAAATGCACGTAGTTGTATGCACATTATGGGGACACAGTAGGGAAAAGTAATTGCCGGTCCACAAAAATTAGTGCCAGTTGGCCCCACTGGCTGACACCGGGTCAAATTAAGCACTTAGGGGCTGTGCAGAAAGGAAGCAATGTACTTCTGGGGTAGCGTGTATAAAATGTTATCACAGTGGATCTACTCGCACCCTAAACACTTTGATTACCCCCTCATCTTGCTATGGGCCAGATATACCGGCATTGGGGATAATGATTTCGAAATTGCGATTTTCTGCAAATATTAATAAGGAGATCACCATTCTTTATTTTTTTAAACTTAAAAAAAAAAGAACGATTACTAGTGGGTCACAAGTTGACCTACCTCATTGATATAAATGAGGTAGTTTGCGACCCATTAGGAATGATAGCCATCACAGGGATGCTGACCTGCAGGGATCAGCCGGATACCATATCTGTTATTGCTTTTAAATAAAGAATTTTTAGGTTGAGCCTAGGCAGCGTGCATGCTCTCTCTGGAAGACCTGCTGTAATCAGTTTCGAAATTGTAAACCCCCTGCTTGTTGCCATTGATTAACAAATCCGTTGCTCTTCTTTCCTGGCTCCTAACTGGTTTACGCAGCCCATATGTCAGTTCCGTTGAAGGCTGAGGAGCACCGGCCAAGTACAGGTTCTCTACACTTTCAGGGCTTATCTGTTACTCTGTATACTCTTTTTCTTTTGCTGCCCTTCCCTACACTACGAGCCTAGCTCGTGTCTTTGGTGGCCCTGCTCTCGCTACGTAATCCCCCCATGCGATGCCCTCTCCCCACCACCACCTCCCGCAGCACACCACGTTTTATTATTATCTATGGCGGCTTGTGCAGTGCCCTCTCCCGCCACCTCCTCCGGCAGGACGCCACTGTTTATGCTTAACTATGGCGGCCACGCCTTGCCATTTAAGAGCTGCAGCGATGCCATGCCATTAAAAATGGAAAGGTCAAATGCCCTTTAATTTATAAAAGAGGGGATCATCCATATCCTAATCCTATTATAATAATAGCCATTCCCCCCTCCGCGAGTTACATTATGGATCCCACAAAGGGTGCTTTTTCATGGGTGTGAGTAACTATGGACCTCACATAGAGAGAAGGACTGCAAAAATTGCTTTATAAGATAGATAAAGTGGATGTTGTCCAAATGAAAAATTAGCTAAGTGGTGTGCATCGTAGGGAAGAGAAACAAAAGGGAGTAAAACCTTAAAAAAACAGAACCATACAGGAATGCCCAAGGGCTTTCCTAAGACTGCCCTCACGCACTATACAGTGGCATGCTTCATCATTGGGCCGCTACGTACACCCTGGTGCAGACCAACACTCAGGGTGGAGCGCTAATTTGTTTAGAGAGAAGAAAAGAGGAAGGAGACAGTTCTCCAAAATGAGAGATCCCTAATGCAGAAAAGAAATAGTGTAAATTTGCCTCAATGGGTACCTATCTACTCATTTATTAATGGTCCCATTTGACAGGGTTAAAAATGCGTGTTGGGTGTATAGGAGGAGTTACGTCTCCATCACCCCATCTGCTACTACCAACATGTTTCAGCCATTAACTACAGCCCCTATGGGTATCTGGCCTTCCTCAGGGTCCTGACCCCTTTCGGCTCTTGAGAATCCTAAAGGTTACAGTTTAACCAGTATAAAAGAAAGTTGTTAGGCCTTAATTGATTCTTTGTAAGTAACCACACTAGCCCTTCTTACCTATGTAAAGACAAGATAACTTAGTCAGATACTTCTTCTGATTATTAGTAACTCTTATCGATCCCTATAAACAGGGTACTAGTCCCTTACATAAACCCTGTTAAGCACAACCATATAGGGTGAAAAACTGTCAACAATTCAAGTTTCACCATTAAAAAACACGGACTCAGCACCATGTGGACATTGGAACTCTCTCATTAAAACTCAATCATTTGTATTTATCACAATAAAAGCAAAGATGTTCAATCTTACCCGAGCTGCATTGTTTTTTCTCCCAACTCGGGCCCAAAGTGGGAACAGCGCTCTGTTGCCAAACACTGTAAATGAACATGTAATTAACAATGTGGGCTACATATATTCATATGTTCCTACCTTAGCCATGTTTAGTAAGCACTCAAGATACTCATTGCCAATCATCCCCGCAGGGATATCCTTGTAGACAGTAATCTTTGAAATACATGCCAACGAAAGACAACGTCTTGTGTCCAGAGGGGCTGGTTACACCCTATTTTCTCTGATCACTCAATGCTCCTGTTAACCATACGGGAAACCTCCCCCCAGCCGGTATCCCCATTTGAATTGTGGCTAAGCTTTGACAATTGTGGTGTACTGTTAATGTCCAATCTGATTGGTCAGCAAACATGCCAATTCTAAACCCTTGAACTCATAAACCATACAATCGCACAACCGGAATTTCCCTCACTTCATGAAGGGTCGGCTCTCCAACCCGTGCCACTTTGTGCCCTCCAGAGATGCAAGTGAGTCGGCACGGCATCCTAATGTAAACGTTCTGATCGTACCATCAAATGGAACTTTCGGAACCAATATCTCTCTATAGCTAGACTGTTGCTAAAATCCTGGGCGGTCTGTAAATGGCGGACACCTTGAAGTGGTCGGGTGCCTTGCAATTCCCTTATCCTATCTCTGATACTCCATTAGATATGAGTTATGACTATCTTATCAGATCACCTCCAACCTAAATGTATTGCATGAACACCCCTTCTTGTTTTAAATTACATCTGTTGTACTAAATAAAAAGCTCCATCTAATGCATATGGCATTGACACTGTCCAGCCTGCCCGTTGTCGTGTTAGGCCTCCTGTATAATGATTTCAGGACATAACATCTTCTATCCGAACAACCCAATTCGGTTTTAGGCTGACATCTCCTGTATTCTCTAGGCCACAGCTATAATATGGCTTACCCTGTTCCAGATCTAAGGAGTGATGCACCTTGCACAAATCCAGGCAACTCTTATTGTGATTTTAGTGGTCTTTGATAACCCTCAAAGTGGTAGCTGTGGAGAACAGCCTCCAGGCATATCTTGAAGGAGTGTAAAGCAGCTTTTTTTTTACCAACTTTAATCAATAGTGTAGCTTAGATTCAAATAAACACACACAGTTTATAAAAATAAGTCTATTTATTACACAACACAATTACTAACACATTGGTATATCTCCTACCCGGAGATATCAACAATACACACAAGAATACTTCAAAATAATCAGGTAAGCAGCACAAATATACACTGGTCTCCAGGGGAAGACCAAACCATATACAAAGAAAGTGGAATGCGAACTGTAAGGAAGGACGGTTCTTGGACCAGAAGACTTCAAGGAGCTGGGGAAACAAGGAAACAACCAAGGTAAGTCCCCAGGAACCCCACGCAGTTGCAGTTTTACAGAAGAAGGACCCTTCCCAGAGGACCCCGAAGAAACCCTTTGAATGACGGAAGTTCGGAGAGCCACCCCACCCGTGGATGCCCCAGGAAACGGTTGCTGCACCAGGGAAGCCAGGTGCAAAGGAGTGACGTGACGTCAGAATCTGCTGTAGGTGACAATGTGTACTTAGAAGAAAATGTCTCTGGAGAGGCCTGTGAAGAAGTCCTGTGGAATCCAAGGGTGGATTTTTGGAGAGGGGAACCTGCAAGCAGAGGGGACAGTGTTTATGCCAGGTCAGAGGTGACCAGGAGGCATGGAGACACAATGCCCACCGACGCCAGGAGGTTCAGGAGAGAAGACAATGACCTTGTTGCTGCAGCTGTGAGGACCAGGTGACACTGAGGAAGACCAGGAGCCGAGCATGAGCTGTCCCACATCGGATGTTTGTGTCCAGTTGGTCGGTATCCAGTGTGAGCACCAACAAGCCTTGGTAGCCGCAACTGGCATGGAAAGCGAGGAGATGCAAACGTTGGGACCAGAAAGTTCCAAGGGACTCACCAAGTGCAGGAGTCAGAGCAGGCCCCCAGCAAGCAGAGGAGCCTACTGAAGCAAGTGAAGACCCTCGAGTGGACCCATAGACTGAAGGCACTAGAGTCGCTAGAGAACCTCAGGCGGCTCAGCAAAGATGGAGGCCCACAGTGCAAGGGATGCAGTGAGGACGCTGATCTTCAATAGATGAGGTGCTGGCGGCTGGAGCTTCTTGTAGCCTTGAAATCTCTGGAGTGCAGAGCCAACAAGCCTTGGCAATGGCAAGTCAACACTGTGCAATGGGGTTGGATCCCAGCGGCTCCGACGAGGGATACTTTCCTCAAAATTGCAGAAAAAGACAGATCAGGCCTCCAGGGATCTGCAGAACTACCACCTGTGTTGCTGGGTCTCTGAAAGTCAGTCAGACGAAAGGAGCAGCAGACCGGTCAGCTTTGTTGCGGTGCCTACAGATGCAGGGGAGGGACTCCTTCCATCCAAGGGAGATTACTTCAGATGTCCTTGATGTCCACAGGTCTTCTGGAGAACCTGGATGAAGAACAAGGAGCAGTAGGAGTCTTCCTTGATGCAGACTTGGTTCCAGTCGAAGTCCAACAAAGTCCAAGTTTCCAGACAGTTGAAGAGTGTTTTGGTTTTAGAGGTGAGTCTTTTTCCATGACGAATCTTAGGACCCATCCATGGGGGAGCCCTTAAATACCCTACAGAAAGGGTTGGAACAACACGGGGGTCCCTCCCAGAGGAGGGGCTGGACAGAGGGGAGGATACTCTCCTGTCCTTTGTCCAGTTTTGCGCCAGAGCGGTAACCAAAGGTTCCTGAACTGGCTCAAACCAGAGTATGCAAGGAGGGCACCAAATGTGCCCTTTAAAGCAATCTGGTGATGCTGTAAAGCGCCCCCACCCCAGCCCAATACACTTTGGGGCATATGTATCAACATCACCATTTGCGATTCTCAAATAGCGATTTTTAAAGAATCGTTATTTGAGAATTGCAAAACGGGATGTATTTAAAAAATTGCAAACTTTTTGCGATTTCTTAAAATTCCTTAATTGCGATTAGCAAATTGCGAAATCGCAATTAAGGAATACCTGCCCATTCATTTCTATGGGCCAGGAGACGCATAGGAATGAATGGGAAGTAATTCTCAAATAGCGAATCGCAATTTGCTAATCGCAATTTGAGAATAATTTCAAAGGTGCAAGGGTGTCATGATGACACCCTGATGCACCCCTGAAATGAGCATGTGTGTGCATATGGCACACATACATGCCCTAAGGGCATGTATGAGCGCCACGTGGCACATTGTAAAATTTTAAAAAGTGCATTTTGAAAGGAAATCGCAAATTACCACCAACTGGAAGTTGGTGGTAATTTGCGATTTCTTAAGGATAATTCGCACAAATTGGGTGCTTTTTACATACCATTTAAGAAATCGCAATTTGCGATTTCTTAAATGCTTACGCAACATTAAGAAATCGCTAAATTAGCAATTCCTTAATTTTGCGATGGGATTTAGCTCATACATCCCGATTACCGATTTTTTAATCGCAAACGCTGTTATTTTGCGAATCGCAGCGTTTGCGATTAAAAAATCGATTGATACATATGCCCCACAGTCCTGTCTTGAAGGCGATCACACCTCCCTGTAACAGGAATCCTATTGTTCATCCTTCCCCTGCTTGAACTCAGCTCAGCAGCAGGAGGGCAGAATCGTGTTTTTGGTCGGCAGCAGCACTAGCTTGCTGGCAGACCCTGAAAGGCTACAGAAAGGCTACGACCTGGAGAACAGGGGACTCATCTAAGGGGCCCCCTAGTACAAGGAACCATACCTCCAACACCGGAATTGGTGTTGTGTTATGATTCCAACATGTTTGATACCAAACATTACCAAGTTTGGCTCAGCTATTATATAGTGAGACATTTCGTAATTACGGATGTCCACTATATATCTTAAAATGGCTGACTGCACCTACCAAGCCTGGAGAATCAACTCCAGGGTTTGTAGTGGTGACCTGCTCATGCAGGGACACTCTCACACTTATAACCAAGCACCCTGCCCTCAGGATGTAAGGGTCTACTATAGGGGTGCCTTATAGGTTTTAAATGTAGTGACCTCAGATATAAGGAAACTTGTATCTGTCATCAGAGGTGCAAGCAACAACTCACACTGGCCGCAATGGCAGGCCTGTAGTCACAGTTTAAGTGGACTCCCATGGTTGGCACAATACATGCTGCAGCCCATGGGAGACCAGAAGCCAATTGTGGAGGTACCAAATTACTTACCAGAGACCATTTAGAGGAGGGAGTATGGATGCTTAGGTTCTGATTAGCAGGATCCCAGCAAACTAAATAAAAAACACACTGACACTGGGCAAAAAGTTGGGGTAACCATGAAAGCAGATCCTACTTTCCTACAGTCAGTTATCAGAGATTTAGGTCGGTCAGTTTTTATACAAATGGGCGCATATGTGCTACATACAGGTACTGTATTGTATTGTTTGGCATTATGACTTTTTTACAGTTCTTACTGCCCTTATATGGGCCATGAAAGAGTTTATCCACACCGGCACAATGCAGCAAGTGGGTTTGTCATTGGAAGTGTTTTGTTTTTGGTTTGAGCCTATGTTGGAAATATTTCCATGTCGTGTGTGATGGCCATTAAGGTGCAGTTATTGCGTTACGGAACATAGCACACCACGGTGTGGTGGATGAGGAAGTGTGAGAGACAGATGCACATTTTTAGAGTTTGTGATATGATAGCAACTTTAAGTGGTTTTACTTGACAATGTACAGCTCCAATGTGCAATGTTGCCAAGTGGTCAGCTCCTTAATCTGTGTTTAGGAAATGCTTGCGTGCCAGCATGTATTTGGCCAGTTGATGCATGAACGGAGAAGGTCTGTTCTAGACATTTACAGCTCCTGCAGAGCTAAGGACGAAATACAGAGGACAGTTTTTAAAGGATGACAAAAAGGCTGACATTGTCCAGCTGCAGTCATAGAGAACACCTACTAACTGTAACATGGGAGACTATTAAACCGTGAAACCTACAAAGTTCTGCTGTACTTTGCTACCTGGTAGTAAAATAAAGACTTCATCGCCCCCGTCAAGCTCTTTATGGACCAGTGTGCCGCTCTGCTTTTCTTCCAGGAAGTGTGGTGAGATATTTACTTCAGTGCTTCACGATAAATGAAAACTATAAACACTGTTTTGTTTAATCCCAACAACACTTTAAGTAGGATGGGACGATGCTTCACGTTTCACATTTTCCTTGAAAATCAATGTGGTTGATCACACAATAGGTTTTTTTGTGTATCGGATACACTTCTATGATATCTGAAAACATACTATGTTTGGATAAAAGTGGGTTCAAGATAGGCTTTTTCTTCAATCGTGCACCTGTAATTTGGGGAGTGACATGACAATACAGGATTTCAAAATCTCTTTCCTCTAAAAACACAACAGAAGAGCCATGCTCATCTGTATAAGACAGTGTGATGAGGCACACTCTTTGTTTAGTACAGATAAGCAACAGATAAAAACGACCTCTTGGTCAAAGTCTGAGAGAGATTCATGATTATAATTCTATTTTATCTGGATATCCTGGAGGAGTATGGCACAGATCCAGACCTCTGAAAATACCTTGCTTCAAAATGGTACTTGTCATATAGATCAATTAATTATTATCTTACGTGCTATAACCATTACCTTATTTGAAGTCTCTATGGATGTTTGTTCAACTTTTACTGATTGTTACAAAGTGTGAATCTGTTTGAAGTTTCATTCTGTTTGTTTGTGGTATTTTTGAAATTTTCAAGGAATTATGCACTTCTTTATCTTATAGCTTGCTTTCATTGGAAATATTTTTTTTCCATATACTGGTAGTTTTGAATGTTGATTTTACAAGTCCTTGTATCATGGATTAGGCAATTCTGATTGCACAGTGATAGGAAAGACTGCTCCCTCCGTTGCAAGCTGCACCATTTCATATTCACCTGTCTCGCTCGCTGCCCAGGAAAATGATTCCTATGTGGATGTTTGGAGGCTGTCAATTTAAAATGTATGTTTTTCTTCAGTGACCCTTAGTCTGAAGACACTAGTAGGGTTGTTGCCTTATACTTAGTCATGAATAGTACAATACAAATGAGAAAGAACATGATGTAACATTCTTCATAAGTACAAGGCAGGTCTACAATTTGGGGTTTATTACGATGGTAGTTGGAAAGACTCTGATCATCGGGTGGAGGCTTTCCGACCGTCATCATCTGTTTCAATTCCGACCATCTGATTATGAATCAGCCGGTTGGAAGTGAAACCGACCGGTCATTCCGGCTGGCTTCCGACAGGCTCAAGGAGCCCGTCGGCCAGTCGGAGGCTGGCCCATAATCGCAAAGGGCGGTCTTTCCCCCCTTGGATTTGCGATGCACAGTTTCCGGCAGGGTTTCCATACCAGCCTTACCGACATGGAAATCATGTTGGAAAGCATGTTTGGGGGCCCCTAGCAGGACCCCCTTGTGTGTGCGGCCTCAAGGCTGGGGGCCCCCTGTTAATCCCTGCCCACCGTGTCAGGCACCTTGAGGTGCCTGCCACGAGGTGCAGGGATTAACACTACCTCCCATTTCCCTATGGGAGCATGTACTGCGGCCGGTTTACGGCCGTAACGCATGCTCCCATAGGGAAATATCATAATGCGACCGAACAGTGTTAGGTGGCATCCTAATCCTAATCATGTCGGACAGTCTCGTTTACGAAACGGTGTCGGATAGACGCAAGTCCATCCGACATCGTAATCGGCCCCCTAGTATTTCCCTTAAAGCATCAGGTAAGCCCGCTCCAACAGGGTTAAGAAGGTGTTCACGTCAAATGGGAAAACATTTGCAGATACGTATATAAAATATTGATATCCTTGCAACAGACAGCAGTGTTTATGTTATTGAGGTTTCCAAATATTTTGTGAATGAAAACAATGGCATCAATGTTAAAAATTGATAAAACCTTGTGTGAAAATACTGTGCACAAATGTATCACCAAACAGAAGGTTGTTAGCTGGAAAATTCCATGACGAATCCTGAAGCATTTAATTAAATCTAGGTGGCATTGGAACAAAAAAGCCAGTTAAAGGAAATGAGAGCTGGCCTAGGGCTTAAAAGAAATCATAATTGCAAACATAGAAACCTATTGAGAAAATTGAATGAGAATCCTAAAACCCTATAACAAGTGAAATGTTATGAAAGCCTAAATTAGACTATTTAGGAAATTAAAAAATCATAATGTCTTGCACACTGAAAGACTGATTATAGTCCAACATAAACACTTTTTAAATAAACGCTCCTACGTGCTCAGTCAGTCAAAAATTCTTTATTCGGCTAATAAAAGCCATAAAAGCACAAAATAAATACACCAGGAGCAATTATTAGAGCAAGACAATGGAGCACCATATATTCACAATGAATACAATTTACACAACTTCATTTCCCTAAAACCATATTTAAATAAAAAATAAAATAGATATGTGGCTCATTATTAAAAACAAAGACTATGAATATCGACATGTACAAAAAAATTCATTAATAATAAAAATAATTGTGCATTTCATCAAGGAAGGTATAAATTATTCTACACAGGAGACATCTGTCTCCTAACTCTTATAGCGCCAGAGAAGTAGCTAACAACTCCAAAACAAACCATGGCCGAAGAGAGCATCTGCAAGTATAATAATGCTGACCTTGCTTGTACAAAACAGCATGGGCTCAAAAGTGGAAGAATGTATTTTTTACGCAGCGGGACATAAAATTAAACAAAAAGAGTAAAGTGCAAAGTTTCCTGATCAGAAAAATTGTCACATGGGCCTTGAATCCCCGGGCTTCAAATAGCCTTTTGGAAAGGCAGTAGCCAATGGATAAGATTCAGTCTGAATCTGGTTAACAGGAAACGATGATGGACGTTATTGGCTTCTATGTGCTCATTTCGCAGTGCAACCTGTTCTGGCACTTGACCTACTGCATAGTAAGTCCTCATCAAATGTATTACCATTTTCAGTGTTTTGGGATTCTGACATTTAGTGATATTATAGACTAAAATGAAGTCCCAAAAAATTGTATGAGAAAAACAAAAATGGTGCTGAGTTCTTATAATGAGAAAGGACGGATGGATTCATCCGAGCAAGCCAAAAGCTTTTTAGGAAAGCATGCAGAGAAGCTCCTAACAGCCAAGCATGTTTTAAAACAGTGTTTAAAATATAATAGAATTTGTATATTACTCCTGCATGTGTTACTGCTAGCTAAGACATACCTGCCAACTCACACAGTGCCACAGTGTGACACACGATATCAGCTCTATCACACGGTCACCCGGTGAGGAGCAGATATCACACTGTGGCAGGGAGAAAAGCTGAAAACCACTGTAGTGGTTTTTCAGCTCGTTTTCGAGAGGCTTTGAATGGCCAACGTCCCTTAAGGGGTGTGAAAACACCCAAGGACATCGGCCCCAGCAAGCTTTTTTTTTGTTTCTGCTTTTTGGGGGAGGAGGGGGTTAAGGGGTGGGGTGGGGTGGGGCTCTAAAGTACCTCCTAGGTACTTCTCGACATGAGGCCCAGCCCCCTTCAAGGTCCGCCCCTCCTCACACTGTGAGATTGTTCTTCAAGTTGCCAGGTATGGCCAAGTGTTGTGCTGGATCTAAGTGCTCCAACTCATTTCCTACTGTAAGACAGCAACAAACAAAAGGCACAAGTCCAGAGCAGTCCATTGAGTCCAGATCAGAAAACTGTAACTTTGTCAGATACTCTCACCATCTGTCACACTCTGCGGCTCTGATGCTTTCCTGGTGGACAAAAGTAGCAGTTGCAAGAATTAAACACATTACATTTTGCTACAACCACCAAAGGCACCAGCTCTAGACTAGAGCATTTTCTTTTTTTCTGGACCCCTTCACAAAGACCACCCGTCATGTAGATCCAATAATATCTATGAACTTCTGCTGACACCGACTTCTGTCCAGGGAGCCAGCTGGACAAAACCCACTACACGGATCCTAGAATCGTTTCTCCTTCAAAGGCTGGCTTCACAAATGTCTTCCATCAAGTCAATCCACAGCTAAGTCACCTTATTAGGGCATTATATGTGAACATATCCTTTTTGAGTGATTTGTGACACACCCTCTCTTCTAGGTCTAAAGATAGTCCTAGCCACCAGACCTATCCTCTAACTTTAGGACAACTAATTCCACTGACGACCTGTATATTAAATTAAATGTTCACTAAAAAGACAAATGGATGACTCTGAATTTGTGCATAGTTTCTACATCATTATATTGGCATTGACAGTAGTGTGCATAGATGCTGAAATATAATGGAGTTCTTACAGTAATACTAGTGATTATACATTCGATTGTGTAATAATAAAAACCTATTAATAGGAGAGACAATCCTATACACATTTGACTCCAAGCTTATACCACTGAAATGTGAAAATGTTCTAGTCTTACCCCCCAAATTTGAGTAAGTTTGTTTTGGCAGCCCCTTCCTTATATATTGTATGTTCAGACAAGAAGCATCTATCTATTCCTTTTAATCTTTCCGGGGGAGGGGGAGAGGTAGAGGATCTCCAGTATGTAGCGGTGTATCTCTTAGCTTATAACAGCCCCAAACCAATAAGAGTATGTTCATGACATGCCTAACCCTCTGTCTCCATAATTCCAAGGACTGCTATTTTAGGGTACAGATTATTGTGTCAGACCACAACAATCGATAGGGCTCGTGAGATCTTCTGCAAGTATTAATTGCAAAGCCTAATGTTATATGTAGGAAACCACCATTTTGCATCTTTCATCTTAGGGCTTCTCTCCGGCCAGGCTTTCAGAAGCGATCAGGTGAGTAGTAGACCCTGAGGTTTAGCTGATATAGCCAGTTTACGAGATGCCATTGATGCTTCTCACCAGCCATCATCATCTAAGGGACTTCGGCCTTTCTCTCATTGAGATCTGGGATGCAGGAACTGATACGTTGGTGTTGCATTAATGACCATTATACGATAAACCTGTGAAATGCCCTTTGCCTCCAATCTGCCCATGGTGGGCAGGGTTACATTCTGAGGGGTTCACTAAGGGAATCCCTTTCTCAATAAAATTTGTGGGTAGGGATTCTGCTAATCCTACCAATTGCCATTTGTGGCCTGTGACAGAATAGTACAACTGTTATAATGCAATATTAGTACACCAGGCCCTTAGCCTAAATAGCCTCTGCAATGCTATGGTTGAAGTAGCTCAAATTTGAGCAACCAAGAACATTTAAAGACTTATATTTGCTTTATAAGACAGTAGCAAAAATAAGACCAACATAGATCTAATCTCATGCAAAATTCTACCCACCAATTATAGTGTTTTTGATTATATGTTTGCCTGCTGCCAGAACTACAAATGAAAGTCAGATCGTGAATGGTGTTAGTTTGAAGTGTGCAGGTGTGTATTTAATTTTTTTAAATATTTGAGATATTGAGGGATACTTGATTTTGAAAAATTATTTGTAATCCTTTATAGACACAGCAATTCCACTAATTTTGATCCTTTTCTACGATAATGATGTGGTTTTTATAATTGTAAAGTTATAAATGGTGGAATGTGATGGAAATTGTCTCATATGTCAGGGAGTGAATGTTTCTTTCTTGAGAAATGTCACTTGTACATGTTATGGCTTGGCCAGTAGAACTTTGTTTTGAATACAGAACACAAAAAATCTGTTTATCTTGATTCCCTTTTTAGTGAGAATTCCTACACGCAAGCTGTCTTCAATCTGTCGACATTGGTGAACTACAGGCTCAGATGTTTCCTGTATCACAATGATCTACTTTTTTACCTTAGCCCACCTGGCTATCGATTTAGAAGGAGTTGTGAGACTGCACATCAGCATACAGGTACTGTATCCCGTTGAGTCAAGTGTGATGTGAAAATAATGGTAAGATTTGGGTTTCGCCTACACTGCGCTTGCGCTGTGCTTGTGAAATCTATTGTATTTAATATAAAACTTAAAAGGGGCTTACATCCCACCCCCTTGCTTTCCTTGCTTTTCATTGGTTGCTTTGCTTGCCACGTACATTTTCCCCGTTTCTGTTGGCTATAGCAAATTGTTTCCTGTTGTTCTTCCCGTTTTCCTCTTGTGCTTTTCTTATCAGTTTTCCCGTGACCAAGCACTGTTTCTATCCGCTTTAGTGGAACTATTTTTTTTATCTGCCATAAGACAACTGTTCATATTCTCCAATGTTTTTAATTCGAACCTCAAAATTTCGTACGTTTTTAATAACGAGTTGCAAGATCCTCTTTTGTAAAAACAACAATTGATGGACAGAATGCAGAACAATGTCATACATTCACCCCAGTACAGAGATCTGGGCCTAAATCTATCGTTTGTTTGCTCCTCATGCCATTCCTGTTTTGAAACCAGCCATTTGCAAATCAGTCTTGACAATGCGCCCAATGGGAACAGTCCAACCCGAACTGACAGGCCAGGTCCTCTCTGGACTCGAAACAAGCATCCTAGGACCGGTTTCTCTTTTGTTACAGTTACTTTTGTTTCTCTCAGCAGGCGCAGTACACCAAGCCGCTCTTCCGGGATGGTTGATGTCACTATTGTATCATTCATTTTATCTGCTCTGGTCGGGTTAGCAAGGGCTTCTGCGCTCCTCTCCTGCCTCACGGTGTGTGCTCCGGTGCTGCATGGGTTGCCTGCGGTGTCTGTTTCATGCTGCCCGCCAAACACCGCCCTCTGCAGCCTTGCTCTGATGAACGGTTTAGACCGCGCTACCGCTCTCTACCACGTCTGTCCCTGGCTCCCTTCTCTGTTGTTGGCCCCAGTGACGGTGCCTGTGCTCGAGAAGGCACGCAGGGAGATGTAAATATAGCAGGGCTATCAGAAAGAGGCTGCTGCTTTGCACAGCTCCCCGGGCTACCGTAACTCTTGGACGCGCTCCCTGGCAGTTCCATGTCTCTACCCACGGCTGAAAGCGGGGAAGCAGCGGCCCCACCCTGGCTCTCAGGAGCGGTGCCCTCATCTCCTGCCATCCCGGCTCATCTCAGGCAGAGCTGCTCATTTATTTTTATTTTACATTTACTTCACACAAAGTACTTTCTTATAAATGTTTTTTAAAAATCTGGTTTCTTTCCTAAGACAAATTGAAGACATGACACTAGGTCTTCGTGTGTATTTAATTTATTCTACTTTGTTACTTTGAAGCACAGACCAAGATACTGATTATAATTTTGGCTCCACTCATGTTATGTACTTTAGTGAATTGGATGACTTTCATTGTTATACACGTTTGCCCGCCATGGGCAGCGATGTGTCTGGCTGTTCTGTTTCTTTATGTACAATACGTTCTTTTTAACTCCCAAACACGCTGTATGATACAAAGCACTTTCTAAACTACAAGCGTTTTAAGTACTCAAAATGGCACTAAACTGTGCATTAATTATCTGATGCCGACATTAATCAGCAAGCCTTCTTACGTCTTTCAGTTCTGTTACTTTATTTACAATAAGTTTGGTTTGCTGTGTGCGCTTTAGGGTAGGATGTGCTTTCTAATTATAAGTGGATTATATTCATAAATCCAATATCCTTTTTAAACTACACTAAATAATTCACCCATTAAATGTCTGACGGTCACAGACATTTACCAGTAAACCTGACACCTCTCAGCTGTCTTGCTGTACACTTTTATTTAAACTGTAGGGTCCATCCTCACCCCAGCGTTGCACAGAGAAACATCCAGCACCTCTTTTATTTTGTTTAATGCCTTTGGGATGACTCAGCCTCCGAGTAGATGACGGGTTTAAGAGCACTGGTTTCACACACGCTTTTTATTCTGCGACCTGGTTGCCTTTCAAAAGAGACTGTCTGAAGTGTTGGTCATATATTCACTATTACAAAGGTTAACTGCCTGCCTTTTTTCCTTTATTGTGCCATCCCTGCCTGCTTTCTCTGCACTTTATCTTCAATGTGTCCTATTTGCTTGCATGCATGGATAACCTGTTCCACGCCTACTAAGTTATTCTTTGTCAATTTAACCCCTTGAGTGCCCATGACGAGATGGTCTCGTCATGGGCCGCGGTTGCGCTGTGCCCATGACGAGACTATCTCGTCATGAACCCCGCCCGCTAATTCAACGCCCGGCACAGGGCGTGGAAAGGGCGGGGCACACAAGGGGTTAAGTAAGCATTTTGTCTTTCATATGTTTAATTTCCTATTGAGGCACTTTCACCATGCGCTCAGACACTTACCAATCTTCATTCATTCACTGCTCACCTTGCACAGAGAGCACTCACACCATTCTACCTGCACCCATACACTGCTCCCACACCTCTTAAAATAAATCTCATAGGCGAAACCAAATGCATTTATCAATGCTTGTTATCTTATGTTTACCAGCATATGACATAGTGCTTCTACCCTTAGCTTTCTAAAGATATTTTTGAATTCCAGTTCGGTTGCTTTAAGTGGCTTTTGGCCTAATTTAGAGCTTGGTAGTTAGTGTGACCAAGTACTCTGCCCTCCAAACCGACGATCAGCCCTCTCTGGGCCGTCATGTTTCCTATTTCCGTGTCTGTTCTGGCTCCATAGATGGAACCTTTACACTGAAGGCTCATCGGATTTCGAAAAATCCTGGCAGTCTTGGAGAGAAAAGAATTAGGTCCATACTGTGGGAGAAAGCTCCAAGGGTGTCAGGGTCACTATTTTTTTATTTTATACAAAGAAAGTTCCAATTTAGGAGTTTGTGTTTGTAACTGAAACATGGCAGCTACTCAGCAAACTTTCAGTGTCTTCAGTGGAGCCACTTGGGGACATCTCCTCTGAAGGTAAGTAGATCTCCGCCAGGCAGAGATTTCCAAATATGGTGGGTTACATGGCCACCAGTACAGCAGTGTATATCCCTCCACTGCCTGGTTGGATTGTAGTACAGCCCAGCAGTGTCTAAATTACTCTTACGTTACATTTATTGTCTTCCCTTCTTGAGCATTGGAAATAATAGGGAGAAAATCTAATCTACCATGAGATTGTTTTAGAAGCAAGAAAGAAGTGAGTTTTGCTGTGCCAGATGGATACATAATTCAACAAGCATTGGCATAGCCAATAGGTCTCGCTTTTGGGACCTTATAAGTATTTAGTTATGCAGCACAATATACTTGGTGCAACAACATAAACTGCACGGCTAAACACTTATAAGGTCCCAAAGGCGAGACCTATTGGCTATGCCAATGCATGTTTGTACGTGGTATGGCAGCGATTGCATATGTATATACTGGTATATACTATAACACTAATAATTGCAGTGTTAAAGGGCGTTGTATATAGGTAGTTGAGGCTGTTATCACCAGGCAGTACTCAACCATGAATTAACTTGAAATAATGGCTGACGTTGTTAAAGTGAAAGCGTCGTGAAGATGTAAAAAGTCAGATATTGGGGAATGAAGCGCAGCGGTTTGTTAAAGTGATAGCGCTATGGAGATCTTAAAAGGCACACACCGGAAAGTGTAGCGTTGTGGTTTGTTAAAGTGAAATCGCCAAGGAGGTGTAAGAAGTGATATACCAGAGAAAATGTGCTGCATTTTGTAAAAGTGCAAGCCTGAGTAATTTGTGAAGTCATATACTAGAGAATAATGTGGCATGTTTTGTTAATGGGAAAGCGCTATGTAAATTTAAGTAGTTACATAACGGTGAATGCAGCGTTGCAACGAGTTTCCTAAAGATTTCAACGCCAAGGAAGCATGTTTTATTTAAGTGTTACTTTGGCATAGGCACAGCCCGGATACAATGATGTGGAGCGATAGGTTAGTGGCCGGCCAAGGCTTCTTTTGTCCCTTATTTTGCTGCCTGGTGTTGTTAAAGGGAAAGCCGGTGAAGATGCAACAAGTCACATACCACTAATGGAAGTGCTGCAATTTGCTAACGTGAAAGCAGCATGGAGATTCAAAAAGCCCCATACCAGAGAATAAAGCGCCACGGTTTGTTAAAGGGAAGCGCCATGAAGACGGAATAAGTCACATACCGGGAATGTAGCACAGCGGTTGGTAAACTGATAACGCCAAGGATAAATAAGAAGTTATATATCAGACAATAAAGGTGTGATTTGTTGAAGTGAAAGTGCTATGTAAGTTGGAAAAGTCATATAGCAGCATATGAAGCGCCGCAACGACTAGAAAGCATGGTAATTATGTCAGTGCTGTATTAATAAGAAGCACAGCCATGATTTATCCCCAGCGTATTGGCTCGGTGGCAAAAAACAAACCCGAGACTCTAAAACATTGCAATAGGTACAGAGAAGCTTTCCTGCTGTTTAGAGATTTTTTGTCGCACACGCACACATGTTCCATAAGATATCACGCATACACAAATACACACCGTTGCCGATTGCGGTCTTTATAGGTAGGTGAGGCAGATATCACCAGGCAGTAATCGACCTTGAATGAACTTGAAATAATATCTGGTGTTGCTAAAGTGAATGTGGCGTGAAGATATAAAAAGTCCCATAGGGTGAATGAAGCGCCACGATTTGGCAAATGTAAAGTGCCATGGGGATGTATGAAGTCACACACAGTAGTGAGTAGCGCTGCGGTTTGCTCAAGTTTAAGCGCAAGATATCTCAAATTTTCCATACCAGAGTATATAGTGCCCCGTTTTGTTGAAGTGAAAGCGCTGTAATTTAAAAAGTCATATACCAGACGCTATGACGATATGATAAACAAGCGCTGGCCGGCGGCCGCGAAACAACCCTGAAAGACATCAATGGGCAGGAGGTGGTGTAGGGGCGGAGAGCAAGCTGAGGCTAAACAAACAAGCATTGGCCGCGATATGAAGTCACACACACTAGTGTGTAGCGCTGCGGTTTGCTAAAGTGTAAGCGCAAGATATTAAAAATTTTACATACCAGAGTATATAGTGCCCCGTTTTGTTGAAGAGAAAGCGCTGTAATCTAAAAAGTCATATACCAGACGCTATGACGCTATGGTAAACAAGCGCTGGCTAGCGGCCGCGAAACAACCCTGAAAGACATCAATGGGCGGGAGGTGGTGTAGGGGCGGAGAGCAAGCTGAGGCTAAACAAACAAGCATTGGCCTCGAAAGTAAAAGCGATCGCACGTGTGTGCGTGCATGCGCATTCAGCTCTTTTTCAAAGCACATATTCGTGCTTGTGGCGCGCTGCTGCGCCCTCCCGCAAGCTGTATGCCGCCACAAGCACGAGTATGTGCTTTGAAAAAGAGCTGCACGACGGCTAAAGGTCTCCTATGCAGTGCATGCGCACTGCGTAGGCGAGACCTAAAAACTCTTTAACCGACTACTGAACTAATACAGGTTAGCATGTCATTGATGATGTCCTATGTGATCTCATTAGTGGTATGATTTATTTTACCTCCTTTTTGACGTACTGTGTGAGATAATGGACAATGCTTTGAGTGCAGAGAAGTTATTATTGCATAGCTATCTTAACTACCACAACTACATTTTCTTCTATTAATGTTGTGAATTGTTTCTAATTGTAGTTTACTCCTGGTACACACTTGAAGGGTGAAGACTTATTTGCATATGGCTGGGTCCAAACTGGGATGGTGTTCTGAGTATTGTTCAGCATTCCGTCCATCATTTGTTCCTTTAGCTTTTGTCGCCCTAAACAGGAAGGGTATGCCCAGACGTGGGCCCCGTGCTCACTGTGCCACTGGATTCAAGCTAGCCTGGCTGATGAGGGGTGATGCGAAAAAACCAGTCCCAGGATGCTTGTTTCCGGTCCAGGGAGGACCTGGTCTTTCAGTTCTGGCTGGACTGTTCCATAAGGAGCAGAGTCAAGACTAATTTGCATATGGCTGGGTCCAAACAGGGGAGGCGTTGTGAGCCAAAAAACGATGCATTAAACCCAGATTATTGTGACTGGGGGTGAATATTTGCATTGTTCAGCATTCCGTGCATCATTTGTTTCTTTTACTCCCATATACAAAGCAAGAATTAATAAAGAATGATAAGAAAAGGTCTTGTGGGAGGTAGAACTGATATCAGGATGTAACACATGTATTTCTAATATCTAGTCAAACTTCTGCTCCATGCGGGTAGGCAGTGGGGTAAAGCCTCAATCTACCACTGGGCAGACAGAAGAACCTGTTGGGATTTTATGGGAGGGGTGTACTATCGATGACAGGGCAGGCTAACCCCCAAATTCATTCTTAAGAAAAAAAAGTAATCGAACCTGGTAGTTTGTGTGCCATCTGCCTATACCACTCCCAAGAGCAGATTAGTGGTAAATTCTCCACCAAATCCCCCCTGGGTGGGCAGAAGACTATTGGGCTGGGGATCTGGCTCGATACTAGGATGGGCTGGCCTATCACAACATTCTTCTTTTTAAAAGACAGTCATTTTTTGCCATTTAGTGTCCTTTCTACCACTCCAGGCTGGCCCCTCTCTATTTTTTCATACTAAAATAAACCGTGGGGTCTAGTAACTCTCACTGAGGGGGGGACGTTTGGGGGCTTGCCCTGGCCTTAAGCCTTAGCATCCAGGACTTCTCTTACAGAATGGGCTCAAATACAATTCATATTTACACCTGCTAGAGTTATACTATGCTTAACAAAATCTGGCTAAAGTGGAGGAAGTCAGACGAAGGTTAGGTTTAGAAAAAGGTATCAGCAGCTGCCAGAGAAAATGTTCTTAAGTCCACTGTTTTGTCAACATAATGTTCAATACAAAATACAACACATAGCTTTGAGTATGAAGTAAAGCAACAGTACTCATTTGATGATAAAGCATTTTTCATATGCCTGAAGAAGGAAAAATGTACACCTTAAAGGGAATAATCCATTGAAGTGATATGAAGAGACTTAACCTCAGAAACTCTCTTAAAAGAGAGTAGGCTAAGTAACATTGCGAATTTTACTACATCTTTAGAGAAAGAGTGTGATTATTAAGCAATACTTGAATAACTAAATCGATGTCCCACGTAAATGAGTAACATGGCTTTGGAGGATTAGTTTATTGAATCTCTGATGAACCCTGCAAACCTACCTCTTACCCATTAGTGACCTGCTGTACCTCTATCTTATTTACTTTCTCTTGATGCCTTATGCCTTTTCCATGAAAACATACTATTTTTTGGAAAAGGCTTTTTGTAATTTGGGCATTTTTCTAACATCTTTCGGCTGATTTAAGCAACATACAACATATTGAGACTAAAATCATAAAGAAAACTCTTTGGACGCTATTAACGAGCTTACCTTTGTGGTCTATTTAGTAGTAGTACAGTAGTGTTTTTCACGTACTACAAAATGCAACATGTCAAAATACTTTCTGAAAGTTGTCTAACAAGTCATATAAGCTTAAGACCTCTTACTCTACTCATGATAAATTTCTGGTTACATTGTTATCATATTGCAGGGAGCCAGTGCTAATTCATACAGCACTGCATACTTAGCATTTTCTCCTGTACATTTAATTGTGGCATTATTTCATTGTCCTGCTGTTCGTTATTTCTAGTCTCCCTGACTACAATACTTTCCTCATGTTGTAAAATCGTCAAAATGACAGCATTCCAGATTTGAACTCCGTACCTGGAGACCATCACAAAAGGAGGAAAAGCATAACGATTCCCGAAAAATACCAATCTTGTAGGAAAGCATCCAACACCAAGGCAGAAGGATTTGACTTCCAGTTGTAGAATTGGTATAGCTGACATGTCAACCAGGAAGGTAAAAAACCTACATAGGAAGACCCGAAGGCTTACACACTTTTTAAACACGTGGGAATGTAATTCCCAATTGCAATGGTCTAGTAAAGGTCGAGAAAAACAATCTGTTGTCATATTGTGAAGATCCACAAGATATTCCACTTTGAAAGTGACTCCCTGACTGAGGCAAAAAACCAATAGTGGTTTGGATTTGGTTGCCCCACCTGTGACATTGTCCATGCATAACGGGATGCAAATCTTGATTTCATTAAAGACAGACGGAGGCTAACATTATGCATATACTTTTATTTGCTGCCCTTTAAAGAACATTAATACATCTTAATAATATAGAATGTTTGTGAAGTATAACTATCCAGGGCTATCTTCCTCTTTAAGCTGCGAAACATACAAGGATGAAAGGTATCCATTTCTGGTAGTATGAAAAAAAGAAGAAGTTCTGCAAACCATCTTGTTACACATCTCAATCCTAGGTGGAATTATCTAAAATAAGATAAAAGAGGTTATAAAGTAAAAGGAAAAAAGGCGCTGGATGTTAAACATATTAGAATCTTAAATATTTCCAAATTTACAAACTCAAAACCTTAGTACCTCTTCTCCCCTCATAGGGTGAGGAGGTTGGGATAATGTTAACCTCCTTCTGTCTTTAATGAAATCAAGATTTTCTCAGCATAACAATTTGAGAATCGTAATTTAGTTACAAGACCGGAGGCTACCATTATGCATATTCAAAGGTGCTGAGAGCTACACTGCTAACATGCTCTATTGGTCTTGAATAAAATTTTGCAAAGGTGTTAGCGTTTGACCAATTGGCTGTTCTAAGAATCTCCGTAAGAGATCCTCCTGACCAAAAAACCTTACTAGACATTGCCCCTCTAGAAGAGTGGGCTCCAAATCTTGAAAGGTCTATGCCAGCCTCACTCATTATGGCATGTATCTATCAAGCTAGAGTTGCTGATGAGACTGGTTTATGGGGTTTGACATAAGATAAAAGCAGTTGATCAACTCCATTCTTTCTAAATCCTGCAATCTTGTTATCATAATCTTTCATGCATCTTACCACACACAATTTTTCACAGTCATTGAAAAAGGGGTAGAAGACAGAGTCAGACATAGTCGTTGTTCTTTTCCAAATGTCGAAATGTACGCCCTCATTAAAATAAAATCTGTTAGACTCCAGAACCTTAATATCTGAAACTCGTTTGAAAGAAAATAAGCAAAGTAAAGTGGCCAATTTCATGGAAATCTGTTTAAGAGATAAGAAGGTATTGTCTTGCCAAGTTACAAAAACCTTGAAAATTAAACTAACATCATACAAGGAATCATAACGTGCTTTGGGGGTCTTTTAAGTCTAACGCCCTTCATTACTCATTTGATTAGAGAGTTACTACCTATTACTAGATTATTTACTAAAGCATGTCCAGATGAAATTGCAGATCTATAACAATTAATGGTCCTATAAGAGAGATCAGAGTTAAAAAGGGTTGTTAAATAATTTGCTATTTGTTGAACAGAGACCTCCACGGGATCCAAACTCCTCTCCAGACACCAACTGCACCAATTCTTCCACACACCCTTATATCTTTTCCTGGGTCCTGGACCCAGGATTCATCCAATAAGTGCTTAGCTTCTGATGAAAGGTCTGAATATCTATTAGGTCCCCTGAAATCCTTCAGACAAGAAGGTTAATTTTCCCCTCTAAAACCAAATGGTGTTCTCCACCTTCTGCGTCCTGAAGCAGGCCCTGGGATGCTGGAACTAGACAAGGAATATCTATAGCTAGTTCTATCACTCCCGGGAACCACAACTGGGATCTCCAGAAGGTAGCCACAAGGATGATACTGCTGGATTCTATTCTCACTTCCACCGGCCTCTCTGGATTGGGGAGAAAAGGGGGAATGCATAGGCTATGTTCTTGCCCCAAGGTTGAAGAAAAGTGTGTATTGCCGCAGCCTTGGGTCTGGTTTCCAGCTGAAGTAGGTTGGAACCTGAAAATTTAATCTGCTCGCAAAGAGATCTGTCTGGATTGGGCCCATAGGTCCTGAATCAGAGTGAAGACTTCTGGATGTAACTTCCAATCGCTGGAATCCCTCAGGAATCTCGAGTTCCAGTCTGCTCTTACATTCTGAATCCCTGGAATAAATTCTGCTCTTAGGATAATCTTATATTCCCAACAAAAATACCATATTTGTCGTGCTAAGTCAGAGAGTACCTTGGATCTCACACCTCCTAATCTGTTTATATAAGAAACTGCTGTGAAATTGTCTAAGTGAATCAGAGTGTTTGAATTCTTTAGAAGGTCCTTGATGCTCATGACAAAGTTCAGGGCCGCCAGCATTTCCAAACAATTTACACGAAGAGACTGTTCCTCTAGGGACCATCTTCCCCCTGTCTCTATTTGTCCTAAGCGGGCTCCCCATCCTGTATTGCTTGCATCGGACTCTATTATAAAGTCTGGTACGTTCCTGGAAATGGCCCAGCCATTCCAAGCATCGAGGTTGTTTAGCCATCAAGTTAGATCCTCTCGTGCATCTGGTGAAAGGAGAATCGAGTCTCCGTACCATAGCCTTTTCCTTAGACCTAAAGTCTTTAGTCTCTCTAAACCCCTGTAGTGTAAGGGACCGGGAGATATGACCTGGATGGAGGATGAGAGGAGCCCCAAAACTCTTGCTAGGTCTCTGAGAAGTATTGTGTCCTTGGATAAGACTGAACTCATGTCGTTTTTCATCTTTACAACTTTTTGTGTGGCAAAATCAGGTGGGATAAAACCAAATCTACCTGAAAGCCTAGGAAGTCTATCTTTTGAGTGGAGGTCAGAACCGACTTCACCATATTTATAATGAAACACAGACTCTCCAGAAGGCTCATTGTCATAGGTAAATGATTTTGTAGCTCTATTCTGTCCTGTGACATAATGAGTATGTCGTCTAGATATATGATTAATCTTACTCCTCTCTCTCTGAGGTAAGTGACCACTGGACGAAGTACCTTTGTGAAACACCACGGGCCGAGCACAGCCCGAAGGGAAGGCAAAGGAATTGGTAAAGTATGCCCCTCTATTTAAAACTGAGATATTTCTGGCTGTCCTTGTCCATGGGAATCGTAAAGTAAGCGTCTTTGTGGTCTAGTTTTACTAACCAATCTCCTGACTGTAGAATATCTCTCAAAAGGTGAATACCTTCCATTTTGAAATGCCTGTAAGTTAAGAAACTGTTTAGGTATCTCAGATTTATGACTGGCCGCCACCCTTTGTCCTTTTTTTTTTACCAGGACTATCGTACTTACAAAACCTTGTGAAATCTCAGGGTACCCTACTATTGTTTGAGCTCCTTTGCTTAGCAGTTACCTCTATGTCTAGAAGAGTCATCTTCTCCTTTTCTAAGAGTAATTCCTTTGGTTCCTTGACTTGGTATGGTGTTTGCCAAAAATCTATTTTGAAGCCTTTAACTGTTTTTAAGACCCAAGAGTCGTGAGTTATCATTTTCCAATTCTGGACAAAGAGCCCCTACTTTTGAGGTTGAAGGAGTAAAGGTGCTCACCTTGATATCCTTGGGTGGAGGATCTTGCTCTTCCGCCTCGGTTTCTTGGGGTTCTGCCCCTCTGAGGGTAAAAGTTTGAGCTTTGAGGATAACCCCTCCCATAGTACTGGGGGTTTTGGTATTCCTGTTTGTAGAACTGGGACCTGAAGGTTCCACGACTGGCAGGTGGGCCCCTTCTGTCAGCCCTTCCAAAAAGTGAGTGTGAGCCAAAAACCTTGTGCATATTATATTGCGCTTTACTGAACGCAGTGAAGGTTAAAGAATATTTACCCAATGTTTTAATAAAGTTCTGTCCAAGTAGGAATCCATTAGTGTGATTGGTATCTTCCTTTGAAGCTAGGTCTGCCAGTTTTGGATTTATTCTCATCAAGACTGCTTCACGTCTTTCCTTAATAAGGTTGCCGTTTGCATTACCTATCATGCATTTAAGGCCCTCTATGCCCATCCTTTATGGAGCTCAATGTTAACAGGTATATTTTTGCCTCTGGCATCTTCTGTCATATCCAAGATGTGTCAGAGAGGACCTAGAGTGTCTAAATGTTTATCTTGTTTCAGGCATCTCTCAATACCTTTCCTAGGGTCTTTGCCAAATCTGAAGAGAAAACGTATAAATTAGGGGTCTAAATTAGGTGTGATACCGTCCCCGCTGCAGGGTCTTGGGCATTCGCTTCTAAGGAGATTGTGTTTGTCTTTATCTATAGATTTCTAACCCAGAGGCTTAAGTAATTAGAGATGTGGTCTAGTGGCCACCAATTGGCACTGCGAGGGTGTTTAATTGTGGTGGGATTGAACATCTCACCCCCGAAGGGGTCCTTAATTCCCTGGGAAGTAGAGGGTTGGTCCATGTTATCATCAAAATCGACATCAGGTTTTCTTGATCTATTGTGCCAATAAGGTCACTCGTTCTTAGTGTGCCGCTAGGGGCAACCTTTCTTTGTGCCCCGTTTAGGTGGCCATCCTCTCTTGTGCTGCTGCAAGCACCTGTATCTATCGTAGCGCGAGGGCCACCAGTAATATAAGCGGATTCATGCGCTTTATTTAAGTGTTTGCTTTTATGAGCAACTTTCTCTCTTTTTTATGGGAGGGAGGTAGAAGTGAGATCCTCTTCGGAGAGGGAGTAATAATTATCCTCCGATGGAGATCCCCTCTTCCTTTTGGACAAGGCGGCATCTACTGCCTCTTTAAGAGCAGCTTTAAGCTCCTCTTATAGGTATGCTTTGATGTTGTCCCCTAATAGCCCTGACTCTCCCTGATTCTGGGAGTTACTACTTTCCATTATTATTATTTATTAATATTATTTAGGCTATAAAGCGTTAAACAAGCTTGTTTTAAAATAATGTTATATTGAAAAAGGAGAGACAGTAAGTTGAGGGGACTATGTTGGGATGGATCCAGAAATAAATAGCAGGTAGTTGTCGTAGGTGAAAGAAGTCCAAATGTAGTCAAGTAGTAAGTTCCAAGAATGTAGTTTATTAATCCAGTTACAGATCAAGTAGAAGGAAGATAAGAAGGTAAGTAAGATGGTCAATAGAAGCCCCACCAAGAGCAGCCTCCCTGCTGCTCAGCCTGCATCCACCAACTGACACTCCACACGTAACCAAGTAACCAAGCATTCCATGACATCACCACACATTCCAACACTCATCCTGGTTGAGCAACAGGGAAGATGTAAGTGAAAGAAAGGAGAGGTGACAATCAAGTCACAACACATCTCCTTTCTTTATACCAACAAAAGACAATAGCATGAAAAAAGCACAGAACATTACATGCAAAGAAAAATGCAAAATGTAACTTCAACAAATTGGAAATACAGAAAGAAAGAAGAAAGCAACTGTTACTAGTATATTAGCATCATCACATAATAGACATAACTTTAAAATGTCCTAAAATGCAATAAAACAGAAAGATAAAAGAAAGCAACAGTTACTAATATATTAGCATCATCACATAATAGACATCACTTTAAAATGTCCTAAAATGCAATAAAACATTAAAAAAGTTGATAAAACAATGAATTCTGAAGCATGACTGAATCATGAAAAGAATAACCTTGAACACTCACTCATTCCCTTTCCTCAAAAGAGAAGAGAGAAGTACGCCACCCACAATATTGTACACGTGACATGAACAAATGTATAAAGGAAACATACGTAACAATCTTGTACACCTGACGTCTCAGGCACTCAAGTAAACTATGCAACAGACATGACTTGGCTTTAACGGCAGTGCAACATACGTACATTCTTATACACCTGACATCGCAGGCACTTATGCAAACTTAGCAACAGACATGAATAAACGTCACCGGCAATGAAACATACGTAACACTCTTCTACACCTGACGTCTCAGTCACTCATGGAAACTATGCAACAGGCATGACTTAACGTCACCGGCAATGCATGCAGAACACCGTAGCTACTAAAGCAAACAACCCCATAGCGCAATGAAACAACGCTGTACACCTGATAAGGCGAAAGTGTCTCAGGTAAACCACAATATAATTCTAGAGAAGTGACCCCTATAGCGCCTAAAATGCGCTGTAGACCTGATAAGACAAGGAAAGTCTTAGGCAAACCAACAGTACGTAAAGCATTTAACAGTAAATCGCAAAACAGCGCTGTACACCTTACAGGACAAGGAAAGTCTCAGGCAAAACCAAACTTGGAGATAGTAAACTCTACACGCAGCACAATTCAAACACACAAAACAAAGCAGCACGAGGGAACAAGCCCCCTAATTCTGTACACACTGCAGTACCAAACAAGTAAACTAAAATTAAATAATCTCTTCACAAGATTTCACAATAAAAATTAGTCTGACTAAAAAAAATATCAGCACACTCGAAAACAAAGCCAGACAACTTAGTAAAAACCCAAATAAAACCATAACATTATAAAACTGTGGAAAGAAACATAAACAGAGGTAAATGTAAAATTCAATGTAACAGAGATGCGACTCCGGTGAGTGGTATCTCACCCGATTTATTACACAGTAGGTAGAGACCGGGATGAGCTCAAATATACGGATACATAAAAGAAATTGCCGATAGCCCATATTTGAATCCTCTGGGGTGAACATCACTGGAGAATGACCACTGAAGTGACATAGTTTGTGACAAGCAGACGTTGTAGGCACATAAAATAGTCAGTACCTATAAATGCCAGAAGGTGGTGAAATAGGCTCAAAAAGCTTAAGTATAGATCTGAAAAGAGACCCGAAAGCTCCGTTACGGTCAATTTCACTCCAGCGTAGCCATTACAGCTTCGATAAAGCTGTTGCCAAGGCTACGCTGGAGGAGGCGTTGTCAGCAGAGAAGGACTGCCTCTGCTGACGTCTGACGGCAACTCCGTGTGTGGGGCCGAAGATTCCACATGCGTTGCAGTGGAGACCGGGTGCGTGTTTTGAAACAAAAATGACTCGGTTTTAAAGCGAGGAGGTCAGGCATCTACATAGTCGCGCTTCACCTCGCAATCGGGAAAAGAGTCATCTTGTTTATTTTGTTAAATGAAATGAGAGAGCCAGGATCAATACATAGTTATCGGGTAAAGAAATAATAATCGACAATTCAGATATTGTGTTTAAGCCAACCATATATTGGAAGGCTGGTAAAAATAAAACTAATAACGGAAACAAAACCTGTAATTAATGGGTCCATAAGGAAATCTTGACAAAACCTGTAATTCATGTAAATTGAATAGAGAAAAAACATCTCCACAATACCAAAATATAGAGGTTAAACATAATAGCACAGTATAACTAACTAATAAATTATACCTGCGCTCGTCTGCAAGGTAATGGAAGCATAACAGTAGTAATTACAGAAAGTAAGGAAGACAGCAGAATGGTATACTTATCTTGTTGTGAGCAGCTAACAAAAGAGGAAGATAGCCGCTTGCACTGGATAGTTATACTTCTTCACGAACACTCTATGGGCCCGATTCACAGAATTAACTTGAGACAAAACCCTAAACTTATTACTTTTGGTATTCACAGAAGTTAGGATTTTGTCTTAAGTTTGTCTTAAGACAAACTTAAGACAGACTTAAGACAGACTTAAGACAAACTTAAGACAAACTTAAGACAGACTTAAGACAGACTTAAGACAAACTTAAGACAGACTTAAGACAGACTTAAGTTAGGATTTTGTCTTAAGTTTGTCTTAAGTCTGTCTTAAGTCTGTCTTAACCCCTTCGCTGCTAGGCCTTTTCCCCTCCTGTGCTAAGCCCTTTTTGGGCTATTTGAGGTAGTGCGCGCTTAGGCCCCTGTAACGTTTTGACCACATTAGGTATCCACGCCAAATTTGCGTCCTTTTCTTCCAACATCTTGGGGATTCTAAAGGTACCCAGGGTTTGTGGATTCTCCTAGAGGGTTCCCAGAAATTAGTCAAAATACAGCAATTTTTTTTTTTTTTTTGTGAAAAATGTGAAAAACGGGCTGCAAATGAAAGCTTCTGGGTTTTTCTCTGCAAATGGTATAAAAAAAAAAAGGGTTTGTGGGGCTGAAATCACAATTTCTCCAGCTTTTAGGGAATGACAGCATTTTGTTAGAAAACCAACATTTTTTACACAGTTTTGGCATTTTTCTGGGACATACCCTATTTTTGCTATTTTTTGTGCTTTCAACCTCCTTCCAGTTAACGGTAGAAATGGGTACAAAAACAATAATGGATCCTGGAAAGCTATACATTTTTGAAAAGTAGACAAAATTCTGAATTCAGCAAGGGGTCATTTGTGTAGATCCATCAAGGTTTCTTTATAGAAATTTACAGGCAAATATAGGAAAAAATAAAAATTTGTTGAAAAAAGCAGCCTTTTGAGTCAACGTTTTTACCTGTAACTTCTTCGAATTATGACATCTCTTTGAAAGCAATGTACCGTTACATCCGGTAGACCTTCCTGGTTGTGGGGACATATAGGACTTTTAGGTTCACCAAGAGCCCAACGAACCCAGAGTAGAAAAATGAGCAGCATTTTGTAATGTTTTTTTTTTTGGTCCGGGTATATAGCAATTATTGTGGGAAAATGTATACATGGAAAAATCGGTATGAAAGTCACCTATGTATTTCTGAAATGGGAATAAATTACAGAGTTCAGAAACAGTGCATATTTGCACATTTTCGAAATTGGGAATACTCATATTTGCATGACAATTATTGGTCATTTTTCAAAATGACTTTTTTTTTACACAATGTCTTTCATTTGGAAGGGAGAAATGCATCAAAAATCAATAGGTAATAACAGTTGCTTTACAAATTTGAACTACCCTAAGTCTCCCGATAAAAATGGTACCTCACTTGTGTGGGTAGGCATAGTGCCCACGACAGGAAGTGGCTCAAAACCTAAGGTGAACACACCACATTTTCACACTGAAAATTTACACTTTTTTTGCAAAGAGTCTAGCTGTAGTTTTTGAACCCTAGCCCTGCCGGCACCTAGGGAAACCTAGCAAACCTATACATTTTTGAAAACTAGACATCCAGGGGAATCCAGGATGGGGTGACTTGACTGCCTCCCACCATGGTCTGTTACCCAGAATCCCTTGCAAACATAAAAAATTGACAAAAAAAACACATTTTCCCCACATTTCTGTGATGGAAAGTTCTGGAATCTGCGTGGATCCACAAATTTCCACCCACCCCGCGTTCCCCAAAGTCCTACGAGAAAAATGGTACCTCACTTGTGCGGGTCGGCCTAGTGCCTGCGACAGGAAACGGCGCAAAACGCAACGTGGTTTTGCAGTGAAAAATGACCCTTTTTTTGGCAAAGTGACTAGCTGTAGATTTTGAACCCTAGCCCTGCAAGCACCTAGGGAAAACTAGCAAACCTATACATTTTTGAAAACTAGACACCCAGGGGAATCCAGGATGGGGTGACTTGACTGCCTCCCACCATGGTCTGTTACCCAGAATCCCCTGCAAACGTAAAAAATTGACCAAAAAAACACATTTGCCCCACATTTCTGTGATGGAAAGTTCTGGAATCTGCGTGGATCCACAAATATCCACCCACCCCGCGTTCCCCAAAGTCCTACGAGAAAAATGGTACCTCACTTGTGCGGGTCGGCATAGTGCCCGCGACAGGAAACTGTGCAAAACGCAACGTGGTTTTGCAGTGCAAAATGACCCTTTTTTTGGCAAAGTGACTAGCTGTAGATTTTGAACCCTAGCCCTGCCGGCACCTAGGGAAACCTAGCAAACCTATACATTTTTGAAAACTAGACACCCAGGGGAATCCAGGATGGGGTGGCTTGACTGCCTCCCACCATGGTCTGTTACCCAGAATCCCTTGCAAACGTAAAAAATTGACAAAAAAAAAACACATTTTCCCCACATTTCTGTGATGGAAAGTTCTGGAATCTGCGTGGATCCACAAATTTCCACCCACCCCGCGTTCCCCAAAGTCCTACGAGAAAAATGGTACCTCACTTGTGCGGGTCGGCCTAGTGCCCGCGACAGGAAACGGCGCAAAACGCAACGTGGTTTTGCAGTGAAAAATGACCCTTTTTTTGGCAAAGTGACTAGCTGTAGATTTTGAACCCTAGCCCTGCAAGCACCTAGGGAAAACTAGCAAACCTATACATTTTTGAAAACTAGACACCCAGGGGAATCCAGGATGGGGTGACTTGACTGCCTCCCACCATGGTCTGTTACCCAGAATCCCTTGCAAACGTAAAAAATTGACAAAAAAAACACATTTTCCCCACATTTCTGTGATGGAAAGTTCTGGAATCTGCGTGGATCCACAAATTTCCACCCACCCCGCGTTCCCCAAAGTCCTACGAGAAAAATGGTACCTCACTTGTGCGGGTCGGCCTAGTGCCCGCGACAGGAAACGGCGCAAAACGCAACGTGGTTTTGTAGCGAAAAATGACCCTTTTTTTGGCAAAGTGACTAGCTGTAGATTTTGAACCCTAGCCCTGCCGGCACCTAGGGAAACCTAGCAAACCTATACATTTTTGAAAACTAGACACCCAGGGGAATCCAGGATGGGGTGGCTTGACTGCCTCCCACCATGGTCTGTTACCCAGAATCCCTTGCAAACGTAAAAAATTGACAAAAAAAACACATTTTCCCCACATTTCTGTGATGGAAAGTTCTGGAATCTGCGTGGATCCACAAATTTCCACCCACCCAGCGTTCCCCAAAGTCCTACGAGAAAAATGGTACCTCACTTGTGCGGGTCGGCCTAGTGCCCGCGACAGGAAACGGCGCAAAACGCAACGTGGTTTTGCAGTGAAAAATTACCCTTTTTTTGGCAAAGTGACTAGCTGTAGATTTTGTACCCTAGCCCTGCCGGCACCTAGGGAAACCTAGCAAACCTATACATTTTTGAAAACTAGACACCCAGGGGAATCCAGGATGGGGTGACTTGACTGCCTCCCACCATGGTCTGTTACCCAGAATCCCTTGCAAATGTAAAAAATTGACAAAAAAAACACATTTTCCCCACATTTCTGTGATGGAAAGTTCTGGAATCTGCGTGGATCCACAAATTTCCACCAACCCCGCGTTCCCCAAAGTCCTACGAGAAAAATGGTACCTCACTTGTGCGGGTCGGCCTAGTGCCCGCGACAGGAAACGGCGCAAAACGCAACGTGGTTTTGCAGTGAAAAATGACCCTTTTTTTGGCAAAGTGACTAGCTGTAGATTTTGTACCCTAGCCCTGCCGGCACCTAGGGAAACCTAGCAAACCTATACATTTTTGAAAACTAGACACCCAGGGGAATCCAGGATGGGGTGACTTGACTGCCTCCCACCATGGTCTGTTACCCAGAATCCCTTGCAAACGTAAAAAATTGACAAAAAAAACACATTTTCCCCACATTTCTGTGATGGAAAGTTCTGGAATCTGCGTGGATCCAAAAATTTCCACCCACCCCGCGTTCCCCAAAGTCCTACGAGAAAAATGGTACCTCACTTGTGCGGGTCGGCCTAGTGCCCGCGACAGGAAACGGCGCAAAACGCAACGTGGTTTTGCAGTGAAAAATGACCCTTTTTTTGGCAAAGTGACTAGCTGTAGATTTTGTACCCTAGCCCTGCCGGCACCTAGGGAAACCTAGCAAACCTATACATTTTTGAAAACTAGACACCCAGGGGAATCCAGGATGGGGTGACTTGACTGCCTCCCACTATGGTCTGTTACCCAGAATCCCTTGCAAACGTAAAAAATTGACAAAAAAAACACATTTTCCCCACATTTCTGTGATGGAAAGTTCTGGAATCTGCGTGGATCCACAAATTTCCACCCACCCCGCGTTCCCCAAAGTCCTACGAGAAAAATGGTACCTCACTTGTGCGGGTCGGCCTAGTGCCTGCGACAGGAAACGGCGCAAAACGCAACGTGGTTTTGCAGTGAAAAATGCCCTTTTTTTGGCAAAGTGACTAGCTGTAGATTTTGAACCCTAGCCCTGCAAGCACCTAGGGAAAACTAGCAAACCTATACATTTTTGAAAACTAGACACCCAGGGGAATCCAGGATGGGGTGACTTGACTGCCTCCCACCATGGTCTGTTACCCAGAATCCCTTGCAAACGTAAAAAATTGACAAAAAAAACACATTTTCCCCACATTTCTGTGATGGAAAGTTCTGGAATCTGCGTGGATCCACAAATTTCCACCCACCCGGCGTTCCCCAAAGTCCTACGAGAAAAATGGTACCTCACTTGTGCGGGTCGGCATAGTGCCCGCGACAGGAAACGGCGCAAAACGCAACGTGGTTTTGCAGTGAAAAATGACCCTTTTTTTGGCAAAGTGACTAGCTGTAGATTTTGTACCCTAGCCCTGCCGGCACCTAGGGAAACCTAGCAAACCTATACATTTTTGAAAACTAGACACCCAGGGGAATCCAGGATGGGGTGACTTGACTGCCTCCCACCATGGTCTGTTACCCAGAATCCCTTGCAAACGTAAAAAATTGACAAAAAAACCACATTTTCCCCACATTTCTGTGATGGAAAGTTCTGGAATCTGCGTGGATCCACAAATTTCCACCCACCCCGCGTTCCCCAAAGTCCTACGAGAAAAATGGTACCTCACTTGTGTGGGAGGCCCAAGTACCCGCGGCAGGCAAGGGCCCCAAACGTAGTGAGGCGACATCAAAATGGCCTATCGCCAAACCACCTGGTTTTGCAAGGGGGGTCACTTTGGTTTTTGGCCCGGTGCGCGGCGGCCATCTAGGGAAACCTACCAAACCCAGGCATTTTTGAAAACTAGACACCCGGCGGCTTCCAGGGAGGTATGGCTTGCGTGGATCCCCCAACGTTTCCTTACCCAGAATCCCCTGCAAACCTCATTTTTTGCTCAAAAAATCACTTTTTTCACATATTTTGGGGTGGGAAAGTAGTGGCATCACCGGGCTCACACAAATTTACCACCACCCAGCGTTCCCCCAGGTCTCCCGGTAAAAATGGTGCCTCACTTGTGTGGGAGGCCCAAGTACCCGCGGCAGGCAAGGGCCCCAAACGTAGTGAGGCGACATCAAAATGGCCTATCGCCAAACCACCTGGTTTTGCACGGGGGGTCACTTTGGTTTTTGGCCCGGTGCGCGGCGGCCATCTAGGGAAACCTACCAAACCCAGGCATTTTTGAAAACTAGACACCCGGCGGCTTCCAGGGAGGTATGGCTTGCGTGGATCCCCCAACGTTACCTTACCCAGAATCCCCTGCAAACCTCATTTTTTGCTCAAAAAATCACTTTTTTCACACATTTTGGGGTGGGAAAGTAGTGGCATCACCGGGCTCACACAAATTTACCACCACCCAGCGTTCCCCCAGGTCTCCCGGTAAAAATGGTGCCTCACTTGTGTGGGAGGTCCAAGTACCCGCGGCAGGCAAGGGCCCCAAACGTAGTGAGGCGACATCAAAATGGCCTATCGCCAAACCACCTGGTTTTGCAAGGGGGGTCACTTTGGTTTATGGCCCGGTGCGCGGCGGCCATCTAGGGAAACCTACCAAACCCAGGCATTTTTGAAAACTAGACACCCGGCGGCTTCCAGGGAGGTATGGCTTGCGTGGATCCCCCAACGTTTCCTTACCCAGAATCCCCTGCAAACCTCATTTTTTGCTCAAAAAATCACTTTTTTTCACACATTTTGGGGTGGGAAAGTAGTGGCATCACCGGGCTCACACAAATTTACCACCACCCAGCGTTCCCCCAGGTCTCCCGGTAAAAATGGTGCCTCACTTGTGTGGGAGGCCCAAGTACTCGCGGCAGGCAAGGACAACAAACGTAGTGAGGCGACATCAAGATGGCCTATCGCCAAACCACCTGGTTTTGCAAGGGGGGTCACTTTGGTTTTTGGCCTGGTGCGCGGCGGCCATCTAGGGAAACCTACCAAACCCAGGCATTTTTGAAAAGTAGACACCCGGCGGCTTCCAGGGGGTATGGCTTGCGTGGATCCCCCAACGTTTCCTTACCCAGAATCCCCTGCAAACCTCATTTTTTGCTCAAAAAATCACTTTTTTCACACATTTTGGGGTGGGAAAGTAGTGGCATCACCGGGCTCACACAAATTTACCACCACCCAGCGTTCCCCCAGGTCTCCCGGTAAAAATGGTGCCTCACTTGTGTGGGAGGTCCAAGTACCCGCGGCAGGCAAGGGCCCCAAACGTAGTGAGGCGACATCAAAATGGCCTATCGCCAAACCACCTGGTTTTGCAAGGGGGGTCACTTTGGTTTATGGCCCGGTGCGCGGCGGCCATCTAGGGAAACCTACCAAACCCAGGCATTTTTGAAAACTAGACACCCGGCGGCTTCCAGGGAGGTATGGCTTGCGTGGATCCCCCAACGTTTCCTTACCCAGAATCCCCTGCAAACCTCATTTTTTGCTCAAAAAATCACTTTTTTTCACACATTTTGGGGTGGGAAAGTAGTGGCATCACCGGGCTCACACAAATTTACCACCACCCAGCGTTCCCCCAGGTCTCCCGGTAAAAATGGTGCCTCACTTGTGTGGGAGGCCCAAGTACTCGCGGCAGGCAAGGACAACAAACGTAGTGAGGCGACATCAAGATGGCCTATCGCCAAACCACCTGGTTTTGCAAGGGGGGTCACTTTGGTTTTTGGCCTGGTGCGCGGCGGCCATCTAGGGAAACCTACCAAACCCAGGCATTTTTGAAAACTAGACACCCGGCGGCTTCCAGGGGGTATGGCTTGCGTGGATCCCCCAACGTTTCCTTACCCAGAATCCCCTGCAAACCTCATTTTCTGCTCAAAAAATCACTTTTTTCACACATTTTGGGGTGGGAAAGTAGTGGCATCACCGGGCTCACACAAATTTACCACCACCCAGCGTTCCCCCAGGTCTCCCGGTAAAAATGGTGCCTCACTTGTGTGGGAGGCCCAAGTACCCGCGGCAGGCAAGGGCCCCAAACGTAGTGAGGCGACATTTGGGATAGGCAATGTTGATGTCGCCTCACTACGTTTGGGGCCCTTGCCTGCCGCGGGTACTTGGGCCTCCCACACAAGTGAGGTACCATTTTTACCGGGAGACCTGGGGGAACGCTGGGTGGTGGTAAATTTGTGTGAGCCCGGTGATGCCACTACTTTCCCACCCCAAAATGTGTGAAAAAAGTGATTTTTTGAGCAAAAAATGAGGTTTGTAGGGGATTCTGGGTAAGGAAACGTTGGGGGATCCACGCAAGCCATACCTCCCTGGAAGCCGCCGGGTGTCTAGTTTTCAAAAATGCCTGGGTTTGGTAGGTTTCCCTAGATGGCCGCCGCGCACCGGGCCAAAAACCAAAGTGACCCCCCTTGCAAAACCAGGGGGTTTGGCGATAGGCCATTTTGATGTCGCCTCACTACGTTTGGGGCCCTTGCCTGCCGCGGGTACTTGGGCCTCCCACACAAGTGAGGCACCATTTTTACCGGGAGACCTGGGGGAACGCTGGGTGGTGGTAAATTTGTGTGAGCCCGGTGATGCCACTACTTTCCCACCCCAAAATGTGTGAAAAAAGTGATTTTTTGAGCAAAAAATGAGGTTTGCAGGGGATTCTGGGTAAGGAAACGTTGGGGGATCCACGCAAGCCATACCTCCCTGGAAGCCGCCGGGTGTCTAGTTTTCAAAAATGCCTGGGTTTGGTAGGTTTCCCTAGATGGCCGCCGCGCACCGGGCCAAAAACCAAAGTGACCCCCCTTGCAAAACCAGGTGGTTTGGCGATAGGCCATTTTGATGTCGCCTCACTACGTTTGGGGCCCTTGCCTGCCGCGGGTACTTGGGCCTCCCACACAAGTGAGGCACCATTTTTACCGGGAGACCTGGGGGAACGCTGGGTGGTGGTAAATTTGTGTGAGCCCGGTGATGCCACTACTTTCCCACCCCAAAATGTGTAAAAAAAGTGATTTTTTGAGCAAAAAATGAGGTTTGCAGGGGATTCTGGGTGAGGAAACGTTGGGGGATCCACGCAAGCCATACCTCCCTGGAAGCCGCCGGGTGTCTAGTTTTCAAAAATGCCTGGGTTTGGTAGGTTTCCCTAGATGGCCGCCGCGCACCGGGCCAAAAACCAAAGTGACCCCCCTTGCAAAACCAGGTGGTTTGGCGATAGGCCATTTTGATGTCGCCTCACTACGTTTGGGGCCCTTGCCTGCCGCGGGTACTTGGCCCTCCCACACAAGTGAGGCACCATTTTTACCGGGAGACCTGGGGGAACGCTGGGTGGTGGTAAATTTGTGTGAGCCCGGTGATGCCACTACTTTCCCACCCCAAAATGTGTGAAAAAAGTGATTTTTTGAGCAAAAAATGAGGTTTGCAGGGGATTCTGGGTAAGGAAACGTTGGGGGATCCACGCAAGCCATACCTCCCTGGAAGCCGCCGGGTGTCTAGTTTTCAAAAATGCCTGGGTTTGGTAGGTTTCCCTAGATGGCCGCCGCGCACCGGGCCAAAAACCAAAGTGACCCCCCTTGCAAAACCAGGTGGTTTGGCGATAGGCCATTTTGATGTCGCCTCACTACGTTTGGGGCCCTTGCCTGCCGCGGGTACTTGGGCCTCCCACACAAGTGAGGCACCATTTTTACCGGGAGACCTGGGGGAACGCTGGGTGGTGGTAAATTTGTGTGAGCCCGGTGATGCCACTACTTTCCCACCCCAAAATGTGTAAAAAAAGTGATTTTTTGAGCAAAAAATGAGGTTTGCAGGGGATTCTGGGTAAGGAAACGTTGGGGGATCCACGCAAGCCATACCTCCCTGGAAGCCGCCGGGTGTCTAGTTTTCAAAAATGCCTGGGTTTGGTAGGTTTTCCTAGATGGCCGCCGCGCACCAGGCCAAAAGCCAAAGTGACCCCCCTTGAAAAACCAGGTGGTTTGGCGATAGGCCATCTTGATGTCGCCTCACTACGTTTGTTGTCCTTGCCTGCCGCGGGTACTTGGGCCTCCTACACAAGTGAGGCACCATTTTTACCGGGAGACCTGGGGGAACGCTGGGTGGTGGTAAATTTGTGTGAGCCCGGTGATGCCACTACTTTCCCACCCCAAAATGTGTGAAAAAAGTGATTTTTTGGGCAAAAATTTAGGTTTGCAGGGGATTCTGGGTAAGGAAACGTTGGGGGATCCACGCAAGCCATACCTCCCTGGAAGCCGCCGGGTGTCTAGTTTTCAGAAATGTGTGGGTTTGAAAGGTTTCCCTAGATGGCCGCCGAGCCCTGGGCAAAAAACCAAAGTAACCCCCCTTGCAAAACCAGATTAACTATTGTTACTACAGCGTGAGAATTTAGGAATAATACTGCAAAGAAAATGTGGCAGACAGTTTGAGGTTTACAGGACAATGGGGATAAAAAATATTTTTCAAATCACTAGAGAGACATCACCATGAACTCCCAAGGGTTTTCGACAATATCTACAGTTGGTGGGTTATTCTTATATGGAAAGTGTACCTTGGCAGAGAAACTAAAGACAAAGATTCCTGCACAACCATCTATTCCTCAAACACACACACATACTGGTTGGATTTGGCATGAGGGCGAGTCATGGTTCAGTGTATTAAATTTTATTAACAAGAGATTTCACAAAAATGAAATGCACTGTCAATAATTAAATTCACAAAAAACCAAACCAATGACTTGCAGCTCGTGAGCTGTAAAGCCACGTCAAGGCACCAACCACTTTACAGGCCATTCACACACCTTTCATACGTGATACAAACAAGACCATTCGCACCACCAGGTACAAAAGCAACACAGTACAAAAATCACCAAAAAGGGACAAGGTACACCCTGCTTCAGAAAGACAAATATTACTGCACAGCCATCTAACCCGCAAGCACACACACATACTGGTTGGATTTGGCACGAGGGTGAGTGATGGTTCAGTAGATAAAATTGTATTACCAAGTGATTTCACAAAACATGAAATGCACTGGTAATAATTGAAAGGGCAAGAAACTGAACCATTGACTCACAGCTCGTGAGCTGTAAAGCCACGACAAGGCACCAACCTCTTTACAGGCCATTCATACACCTTTCATACGTGTGAGACATACAAAACCATTCACACCGCCAGCCGCGGGCCCATCACATAACAAAACTCACACCAGCACACAGCGCCATTCAAGGGCCCATCACTTTCACACGCCCACAATCCAGACACAGCAACTACACAGGCTGAAGGATTGCGTGGAGTGGCACTCAGCTAGCAGTGTGTGTAGTGACCAGCAGAAAGTCACTACTCACACACAGCCAGCCAAGCACCAGTCGACACACACCGCTAGCCAAACGCCAGTCCACGCACACCGCTAGCCAAGCGCCGGTCCAGGCACACCGCCATCCAATCGCCAGTCCAGGCACACCGGCAGCCAATCGCCAATCCACCTACACCGCCAGCCAAGCTCCAGTCCACGGACACCACCAGACAAGCACCAGTCCGCACACACCACCAGTCCACGCACACCGCCAGCCAAGTACCAGTCCACGCACACCGCCAGCCAAGCACCATTCCACGCACACCGCCAGCCAAGCGCCTGGCCACACACACCACCAGACAAGCTCCAGTCCACGGACACCACCAGCCAAGCTCCAGTCCACGGACACCACCAGCCAAACACCAGTCCGCACACACCACCAGTCCACACACACCACCAGCCAAGTACCAGTCCACGCACACCGCCAGCCAAGCACCATTCCACGCACACCGCCAGCCAAGCACCATTCCACGCACACCGCCAGCCAAGCACCATTCCACGCACACCACCAGCCACGCACCAGTCCACGCACACCGCCAGTCCATGCACACCGCCAGTCCACGCACACCGTCAGCCAAGCACCATTCCACGCACACCACCAACCAAGTGCCAGTCCACACACACCAACAGCCAAGCGCAAGCCTACACACACCGCCATCACATTTTGGATTTTTTTAGAAAAAAATAAAAACACAAACAAATTGCAAATAGATACAAATCTTCTAACAGAAAATCAGCAACTAAATACATTGCACTAACACCAACCTTGAAACAGAATCATATTTTCCAAAGAATACAGACCAGGCAGTTCACTTTACCACTCATGAATCTTCCCAGAAATTTTTACGCGTGTGGTACGCTCGGAAACAAGCAGAGAGACACAGTGCAGGATGAGAGGGACAATCGGGGCAGTACATACGACTCTCTTTCCGCAAACCTCTTCGCCAACAGACTCTACATCTCCTACTGGGAAAATCTTTTGCGGGTGTGGGAGGAATGTGATCTGGAAAGTGGCGTTCTTTCAATCTAGCAACATCCTCCACCAGTCCAACTCTAGGAACACTTGCCTGTTCCACTACAACAAGGCTGCCTATTACAGACTCCTGAAACTTAGCAAAAGTCATCTTTGACTCAGGGCAAGAATCCTGGAACACAACAAAAGCATTAAACATTGCCAAGTGGAAAAGCTGGATAGCCAACTTCTTGTACCAAATGTAAGCCTTACGAAGAGCAGTGTAAGGTTCCAACCTCTGATCTACTCTGTCAACACCACCCATGTGCCTATTATAGTCTAAAATGCATACAGGTTTGCGCGCTTCAGCGACCTGACCCCAAACAGTCACAGGTGCAGTGCTTTCATCATGGATGGAAGTCAGCATGTAGACATCTCTCCTGTCTGTAAACTTCACAGCAAGAAGCTCCTGGCAACGCAACGCACTGCACTGTCCCCGCACAAGCTTTTGACAAACAAGTTCTTTCGGAAAACCTTTACGGTTACAGCGGATTGTGCCACAAGCAAAAGTGTCCACTTTGGCCAATTCCCTGAACAACCGCACACCAGTGTAGAAGTTATCTACATATAAATGGTGGCCTTTGTTAAAAAATCCTCTACCAAGTTCCCAAACAATTTTCTCAGTCACTCCAAAAGTGGACGGACAACCAGGGAGGTTAAACCTAGATTCCTTACCGGTGTACACCCTGAAATTAGAGACATATCCAGTCCTACTGTCACACAGCATATACAGCTTTATTCCATAGCGTGCCCTCTTACTAGGAATGTATTGCCTAAAAACCAAGCGGCCCTTGAACAACACCAAAGACTCATCCACTGCAATTTCTCTACCAGGGGCATAAATCTCAGAAAATCGATCAACAAAGTGATCAAGGACAGGCCTAATCTTAAAAAGACGGTCACAATCAGGGTGATCTCGTGGCAACGCTAAACCATTATCAACAAAGTGCATCATCCGAAGCAGAAGCAAATACCTGTCACGACTCATGACTGCCGGAAAAATAGATGTTGCCATCAAGGGACTGCTAGACCAATATGAAGCCAATGATGGCTTCCTTAGCAAGCCCATCAAAAAAGTTAAACCCAAGAACTTCTTCATCTCTTCAACATTTGTGGGAGTCCACCGGGTAGCTCTAGAGTGTGGCTTAAGACTGGCACTGTTGTCCCTCAAAAACTGTTCGGCATACAAATTAGTCTGCTCAACAATCTCTGCCAAAAACACATCGTCCATAAACAACTGAAAAAAATTTACAGGCAAAAAGTTCTCAGTATTCACTCTAGACCCTGGAACACCAGTAAACTCTGGAAATTCCGGCTGCACCATGCCAGGGGCAACCCAGAGGTCATCACTTTCAACGGGAAGCCTTGCAGCCCCAGCCTGCAGCCCAGATGCCTCTTGCCGCACTACACCAACGGGAAGCCTTGCAGCCCCAGCCTGCAGCCCAGATGCCTCTTGCCGCACTACACCAACGGGAAGCCTTGCAGCCCCAGCCTGCAGCCCAGATGTCTCTTGCCGCACTACACCAACGGGAAGCCTTGCAGCCGCAGGCTGCAGCCCAGATGCCTCTTGCCGCACTATCGGCACATCAGTCTCCTCCTCTAACACAGGCACTTAATCCGCACTAAGAGTATCTTCATCATCCGATGACCCCATACGGAGAGAAAACTCACTGCCAGAATCGTCCCCTGCCTCCTCTCCCTCAGAAGCAGAGTCAGTCTCTGACCCAATATCAGAGGAAGACTCAAACAGCAAACCAACAACCTGCTGAGCAGTCATCCTGCGGCTAGCCATTATACTTACTAAGATAGAAGACTGCACAAACAAGTCAACAACAACCAACAATGTGCAAACCAAGTAAGTAAAGAAATGTGTACCTTTTATCACAAAGATCAATGTACTCAAAAACTATACAATCCAATTACAAGAGACAGCTGCACTCACCAGAAACAAACTCTGCAGTGACACAGCAAAGACCAACGATATCAAACTAGAAAGAAGAAAAAAAAACAAAATTACTCACAAGACAACAAAATACACATCGAGCACCAATGCAAAAAGTTTTTGACACTCAAAAACCCAACATACTGCTATTATTACACCATTTGCAAAAAAAACAGGCAGAGAAATCAAACACATTTGCATTGTACAAAAAAACAGTCTCTTACCAAACTACACAAACAGCAGAACCACCAGTACCAAAAGGTCAACGTGAAAAGAAGAGAAGCCTTCACCTAGAACAAAAAAGTAAACAAAAAAAAACATTACAATTGGAAATCACAAAAAATATAACAATAAACATTATAACATGCCATGTCACTACCCAAATGGTCAATCGGGTTGTGTGCCAGGTGGGGCAGAAAACAGCAGGAAAAAAAGGCTACTCAGTCCCAGGGCGGGTGAGCCAAATACATATAACAAATTGCACCCTGGAAGCGAGGGGTCACTTCTATTTCTAATTGAACTAATTCCCTGGTGTCTAGTGGGCTTTTCTGCCCCCAATGGGAGCAGAAACGGCAAAAAAATAAAACCGATCTGCCCCCAGAGGGGGCAGAAAAGTCTTCAAAAAATTTAGGGGCCCAAGGAAGCGACCCTTCCCCAAGGGGTCGCTTCCTACAATAATATTTATATCCCTGGTGTCTAGTGGGCTTTTCTGCCCCCCCCCCCCCTAGGAGCAGAAACGGACAGAAAGACAACCAATCTGCCCCCAGGGGGGGCAGAAAAGTCTTCAAAATAATTAGGCCGCAAAGGAAGCGACCCTTGCCCAAGGGGTCGCTTCCGACATAAAGAAAAAGACATCCCTGGTGTCTAGTGGGCTTTTCTGCCCCCCCCCCAGGGGGCAGAAACGGGCAGAAAGACGACCGATCTGCCCCCAGGGGGGGCAGAAAAGTCTTCTAATTATTTTGCCACCCAAGGAAGTGACCCTTGCCCAAGGGGTCACTTCCTACATAACATAAAAGACATCCCTGGTGTCTAGTGGGCTTTTCTGCCCCCCCTGGGGGCAGAAACGGGCAGAAAGAAGACCGATCTGCCCCCAGGGGGGGCAGAAAAGACTTCGAAAAATTTTGCCCCCCAGGAAGCGACCCTTGCCTAAGGGGTCGCTTCCCAAATTCAAATAAACAAATCCCTGGTGTCTAGTGGGCTTTTCTGCCCCCCCTGGGGGCAGAAACGCGCAGAAAGCGGACCGATCTGCCCCCAGGGGGGGCAGAAAAGACTTAGAAAAATTTTGCCCCCCAGGAAGCGACCCTTGCCTAAGGGGTCGCTTCCCAAATTCAAATAAACAAATCCCTGGTGTCTAGTGGGCTTTTCTGCCCCCCCTGGGGGCAGAAACGCGCAGAAAGCGGACCGATCTGCCCCCAGGGGGGGCAGAAAAGACTTTGAAAAATGTTGCCCCCCAGGAAGCGACCCTTGCCTAAGGGGTCGCTTCCCAAATCCAAATACACAAATCCCTGGTGTCTAGTGGGGCATCCCTACTCCACGATCGCGACGCTGTGCGCGATCGTGGAGCAGGAATGCCCTGTATTGAGACATCGGGGGAGAGGAAATACTCTTTCCTCTCCCCCGATGCCTCAATACAAAAGAAATCACCCCCGCGGCCCCCACCGGACAACGGAACCTACCTCTTGCTGCCTTGGACGCGCTGGAAGAAATGGATTCCAGCGCGTCCAACGCTTCCTGATGACGCCGGCGCGCGCTGTGCGCGCTGACGTCATCAGAAAGCGTGGGGGGGCTCGGGGGGGGTCGGGGGTGGCAGCGGAAGCTCTTCCGCTGCCACCCCCGTAAAGGGGGGCAAGATCGAGGCACAAGGGGGGGAGCGCCAGCGCTTCCCCCAGGGGCTGTCCTCATGACGGAACGGTTCCGTCATGAGCACAGCCCAACCGATGCTCATGACGGAACCGTTCCGTCATGAGCATCGAAGGGGTTAAGTTAGTCTTAAGTCTGTCTTAAGTCTGTCTTAAGTTTGTCTTAAGTCTGTCTTAAGTCTGTCTTAAGTCTGTCTTAAGTTTGTCTTAAGACAAACTTTAGACAAAATCCTAACTTCTGTGAATACCAAAAGTAGTAAGTTTAGGATTTTGTCTTAAGTTAGTTCTGTGAATCGGCCCCACAATATTTTTGATCTATTAATGTTTTTTAAAGGGCTGCATGTTGGGGCAGCAAATAAAAGTATATGCATAATGGTAGCCTCTGGTTTTGTAATGAAATTGACTACAACAGGTCCACTATCCGTATAGGTTTGCATCTGATTCTAGGACAAGATCTGGGAATTTAGGAGTTAAGGCTCAACCAATCCAAGCTTCTAAATAATCCAGTCATCAGATTATCTTTTCTCATACCTTGCAATCTTGTGGTTGGCAGTCTGAATAAGAAAAACGTTTTTGAAGGTGCTTGCTCTATGCATGCTAAACGGCTCGATAATAAAGGGGCCTCAGGACTACTGCCTATATGGAGTGGGCTAACAAGTCTATCAATCTGGCTAGTTGATGAGGAGAAATGAGAGACTGATCTTGAACTTGTCTCAGTTTCATTTTGATTATAGTCAGCAGTTACCAGACTCTTTAGTGTTGCATCTTGGAATCTTTCAAGAACCCCAGGAAGTCCATCTTTTGAAAAGGGAGTAGATCACACTACAAGACCTGAATTTGTTGGAGAGCTACATGAAGACGAGTTATCACTCCTGTACAAGAAAGATCATACTGTCCAAATATATTATCATTTGAAGACCCTGTGCTCTTAGTGTTACCACCAAGGGTTGCAGGAGCTTGGTGAACCACCGAGGAGTGGAAGAAAGACCAAAAGGAAAGGAGGTAAACCTGTACATCTGACCTAACCATGTGAATTGAGAACCTTTGTGAGGACAAAAGATAGGTACTGAAAGGTGTGCAGCCCTCAAATCTAATCCTATCATCCAGTCCGCTGAAAGAAGAAGATCTCTTAGATGAACACTCATCGCCATCTTAAAATGGTGAAGCAGTACAAACGATTAAATTCTTTTAGATATATCAGCTGGCAGTGCATTTTTTGTTCCTGACCAAGAAAATTTTCTCACAAAAACTCACGGAATGGAACTTTGTCCCATCTTTCTCCACAGTTTCCGCCACTTCTCAAGATATAATACTTTTCCCATCCCCTGAGAAATTAATAAGCTTGAGGAGAGAGTCTTGAAATGGACGGTAGTAAACCTCTTTGTGGAACACCTGGGTTGCCTGAAGAACCTATGGATCATTTAAAATGATTCTCTAATTGTGAATAAATCATGCAATCCTGCCCTTTATTATGAGAGATGAACCTGAAATGTTTCTTACTGTAGATAAAATCACTTCTCTTTTGGCCTCTGCTGTTGTATAATTGTACCCCCCCCCCAACCCCTCTTTTCTGTGGGAAGAACATGGGTCTCTGATATTGGAAGATGTAGGCTCCACTCAGGAACATAAAGGCATGGTGGTCTGCAGATTGTCTTCTGTATTTGCAGGCCCTGGGGAAAACTCCTCTTCCAAACACCAAAGCCTGTGGGCGATATATACTTCAGATGCTGTGGGGACTGAAACTTTCATATCTATTGTGATTAAAATTAATCTAATGAATATAATGCAATCACTGTCATCTAGTGTGTCCTGAGAAGGCAGTATTCTATAGGGACTAAACACTGTGAAATGGTGTGACACCTGGCTATCCAGTGGGCAGTAAACTGGTTAACTAGAGAATTGTTAGTAAGAGTGTGATCGCACAAGCAAAAGGGATGCCAGTTGGATTTCTGGAAATGCTAACAGTATAACACTCCAACCCCAATTCTTTATGATCACACTCTGAAACCAAAGCTATCTTACTAATGATATAAGCTTAAGACATCTACTTCAACTCATGATACATCCCTAGTTACATTGTTTTCATACTGCGCTTTTAGCTGCTGCTCCTGTACATGTGAGTGTGACATTAGCTCAGTGCACTGCTGTTCATTTTTTCTTTTTCCCAGACTATTTCCTTTATTACTTAACTACAGTCAAACATAGGCATGCATACACAGGATGAACTATAATATAATATATAAAATGTTGGAAACATTCTTAGGTGCCACCATAAATACTATTCTGTGCACTGAAACAAGAAGAGTAATAACACCCATTGGGGCATTTTCATTTGGAGTGAGTATTGCATTTTTCTTTCCACTATGTAGGCAAAGTTATAGAACAGAGGAAAGAGTCTCTGAAGCATCGCGTGGAAGTACCTGAGAACCCGGACCAGCCAAAACGACATTTGGATTTTTTGGATATACTTCTCAGTGCCAAAGTGAGTGTTGGACAGATATGCAGGATATTTCAGTAAAGCTGCTAAACATTTTATGGTAACATATGTAAGGAAACACCAAGTATCTGTCTTCTTGTCTTATGTGTAGTGCTCTAGGGGCCCTTCATGTCAAGTCAGCAAGGAAATAATGTGTGTGTAATAATGTACATTTCAAAGCAGAAGCACCTTTTGGGAATGTTCGAGCCTACAAAGAGCAATACACTGTTTAACTCTGACATGTTGTGATATGCATAGTCTATACTCTTTTTTTCCTCACACATTACCTTGTTTCCTTGAAAAGTCAGGCAGTTGTTCCCCTTTTCAATCAGGGTTTAGGCCTCGACGTTCCACCGAGAAAGAGCTGCTAGAAGTCTCTGAAACAATCAAATTTATGTTGGACAAAGGTCAGAATGCTGTTTTGATTCTTCTAGATCTGTCTGCAGTTTTCAACACCATTTCTCACTCAGTTCTCCCCAAAAAACTGAGCAAGGCCAGTGTCTGCGGACAGTAATTTCTTGAGAATAGGAGGCAGGTTATTTCTATAGGTCAGTTCTCCTCAAAGGAAAAAAGCTCTGAATTTTGGGTTTCCTCAAGTATCAGCATTGAGTCCTACTCTTTTCAATGTCTACTTATCCTCTAATGTCTCTTATCGATTCTTTTGGTATTGCGTCTACATCATATGCTCACGATACACAATTGGTTTTGTCTTTAGAAAAGAATTCTGGTGCTGAGATCAGTTTTAAAGATTGTTTTTTAAGTATCGTCCTCTAGATGAAACTTAATTCCAATAAATGTAATGCTGATAAGACGGAGATTCTTTTATTTGATCAGGACAGTTTATTCTCTCCTCAGTTGGAGAAGCCAGACAATCTCTTGTCTCCACCCACGATCTCGGCATCAAATTCAATTGCTCACCCTTTTTACTCTCAAGTAGTATCTGTCAATTGCACTTGTTTTTTCCTGATTAAATCATTACAGACATCTTTTAATACCTTCCTCTGGCAAGGAAGACTGTAGTCCTGGCACTTCACGATTAGACTACTGCAATAGCTTATATCTCGGAATTTCCAAACGTCTATCACATAAACTTCAAGTGGTCCAAAATGTTGCAGTCAGACTGGTTTAGCCCAGTTTCTCAGGGACTTAAGAATCAGCATTGGCTTCTGGTCCATAAATTCATTATTTTTAAGTCTCTGACTTTGGTCTTCATAGCCTTCCACCGCTCAGCCCCATTATATCTTTTTGAGTGGTTTTTTTGATAATCAATTTTATTGATTTTGAATTAACACATTTGCAGCAAGAAAAACAAAACCAGCTTTTCGCACAGTAATCAGTACAAGACCGTGACAAAATTAGGGAAATAATACCTCCACATACATGAATCCAGCTAGGAATAGCAAGCAACAATGTCCGCATCGATGTCCATAGGTGAGCCTCAGGAAAGTTCAGTCTTCAACCACCCCGACCCATTTACCCCACACCCTTCGAAACTTTTCGTAACAGCCACGGGCTGCATACATTAGTCGCTTCTGCGCTGCACACCAATGTACCCCTCTGCGCCACCGTGTCATGGGAGGGGCCGATGGATCCAACCAAAGGGCTGCAATGTCCCATTTAGCTACCATCAGTGCCGTGGTGAAACAAAGCTTCTTGGCCCTGTTCCCGTCCAAACCATCAGTAACAGCTAAAAGTATGGTCATCGGGTTCAGCGGGACCTCCCAGCCCAGGACATCAGTAAGTTCAGCTGTCACTAGTTCCCAGTAGTGCGTAATAGTGGGAAAGAGCCATACGATGTGATAAAAATCCACTTGGAGGCAGCGACAGTGGGGACAGGAAGCATCAGGCAGGAGACCCGAGCGATGAAGGCGCAGTGGCGTTAGGTAAGCAGCATGTAAATATATACTTGAACTAATCGGAGCCGCGCTGAAGCAGTAACTATTTTAGGGGCCATCAGCGCATCTCTCCAATCAGCATCATCTAGGGAGCCAATCCAACCCTCCCACTTATCCAGGAGATAGGAGAGGGAATTGGGGGTTTTATTTGTGAGGGAACGATAAATGCAGGAAATCCCCCCTTTCCCTAAATTGCCAGTCATGACCTGGGCTTCAGGCGGGCTATATTCGGGTAAGGAAGTCCCCTCCGAGATGTGTATATGGAGTGCATGGCGCAGCTGAAGATAGCGGTAGAACTGAGAAGTGTGGAGGGAGAACCGGGTTTGCAGGTCTGAGAATTCGCGTATGTGGCTCCCGTGCCAGACATCTCCCAGCGGAGAAAGTCCAGTGAGATCCCATGCTCTAAAATCAGAGAGAGCGGTGACGTCTTTGAGCCATGTTCCGCACCACCAAGGGGTGCATTGAGTTATTTTGCCTGACCAGCGGGTGTGGTGCAGGGCGGCTTGCCAGGCCAAAAACACCCAACTTCTGGCAGAGTGTGGGGGATAGAGGTTCCGTAGAGCATCCCTTGGATACTGGAAAAACCCATGGCATGCAACTCCAGGCAGTAGGCCGGATCCACCCAGCCACCATTAAACCAATCATGCACAGTGAGAAGCCTGGTTGCCAGATAATATAGTTGTAAGTTCGTCATTCCTAACCCCAAGTCAAAGGGTGGAATCCTGCATTGATTGCGGGCCAATCTCGGCCTCCGACCACCCCACAGGAATTTAGTGGGCAAACCATCCATCACTCGGAATCAGAACCACGAGAAGACGAGGGGCGTGTTTCGAGCATATAGAGGAAATGGGGCAGGACCATCATCTTAAAAAAGGCGATCCTGCCCATGAGGTTCAGTGGCAGCATTTGCCATCGAAGGAAATCAGCGCGAACCTGTTTCACCAGAGGGGTGACGTTGAGAGACCAGGCGAGATCAGGAAGGAGCATCACCCAGATCCCCAAGTACTTTGAACGACTGTCGCCGAAGAGGGATTGAGGATTGCCAATCGAAACATTCTCTCGACAGATGAAGGGGGACCAGGAACGACTTGGCCGCATTCAATCTGAGACCAGAGACACGCTCGAAGAGGCGCAGGGCTTGGAGACATCGAGGCCCTGAGAGGGCGGGGTCCGACAGAAAGATCAGGACGTCGTCGGCGTAGAGGGCAATCTTGTCCTCTGCCAGACCGGGTCATTCCCACCCCGTGAGAAGAGGGTCAATGCGGATGAGAGAGGCAAAGGGCTCCATTGCTAACGCAAAAAGGAGGGGCGAGAGGGGGCAACCTTGCCTCGTGCCTCTTCCAATGGGGAAGGGGCGTGAAAGGGCTCCGTTAACCATCACCTGGTCCCGTGGCTTGCAGTAAAGGGTCTTAACCAAATTACGAAAGGGGGGCCCATATCCCATCTCCGACAACACTGCCTCCAGATACCGCCAGTCCACGGAATCAAATGCTTTCTTGAAATCCACGAGGAGCAAAGAGAGATTGGGAGTCAGTTGTTGCCGGTGCGCCAGAGCAAGGTAAATCCGTCTGAGGCAGTGCCTGGTACCCCGGGCGGGCATGAAGCCGCACTGGTCCATCGGGACCAACTTGTCCAGGTGAGGGTGTATGCGGTGTGCCAAAACTGAAGCAAATATTTTGAGTTCCGAGTTGATAAGGGAAATAGGGTGGTAATCAGAGCAGTGGGCTGAGGGGGGCTGAGACTTGGGAATCACCACAATGGTGGCCAGATCTGTTTCAGGGCGGAAGGAGCCGCAGTCCGCCTCCTCACGGTACACTGCTAGGAGATGGGGGACCAGCGTGTCCTAAAAGGACGCGTAGAATTCCTGCGCGAGATCATCTGGTCCCGGCATTTTACCTGCCGCCATGCAGGAGATAACATCATTAATTTCTTCCGGAGTAATCGGGAGATCAAGGTCCTCCGCCTCAGCGTCTGTGAGTCGCCGGAGTGGGAACCTTTCACTCCAGAGGAGCTCTGATAGAGTGAGGTCTGGAGGCTGGGCAGAGTACAGAGAAGCATAGTATGAGGCAAAACATTGGGCCACCCCCGTGGGGCTCTGATGGGTCTTCCCTTGGGAGTCCATCACTTCAGGAATAATACGGTTAGCCATAGGATAAGTGGCTAAGCGGTGGAGGAGCTTCCCATTTTTATCTCCCCATCCATACACTCGCGCCACGGAGGACCTCCATAGCAGCTTAGCAAACTCAATGGAGGCCTGTCTGAGCTCGTTCCCGAGAAATGTGAGTTTCCAATGATGGGCCTCTGTTCGTTCTCCAGACGGATGGGCCTCTAGCCAGGTAGCTTGGGCCTCTAGGAGCATGAGCCGGGCCTCCTGCTTCGTATGTTGGATTTTAAGTTGGCTTTTGGCAAAACCGCAAATAGTTGCCTTAGCGACCTCCCATAAGGTACCAGGGGACAAAACCGAGTCTTGGTTAGTGGCAAAGTAGTGATGCAGTTCGAGACACACGTGTTTCCGGAAGTCTTTGTCCTGGAGAAACCAGGCGTTGAGCCGCCAGATCGGGCGTGAAGAGTCCGGGAGGCTACCCAGGTGCATTGAAACTGAGGAGTGGTCCGATAGGCCCCTGGGAAGGATAGTGATGGCTCGGATCGACCTACAGTCCAGGGCTGGAAGAAACAGATAGTCCAGTCTGGCATGTGTGTGGTGGGCTGCCGATGTGTGAGTGAACATACTAGTAGTCGGGTGCCAGAGTCGCCAGGCGTCTCCGAGACCCAGAGTCGTGGCCCAGTTTGAAAGGAGTGTGGATTGGGAAACCCGAGAAACAAAAGGAACTGCGGCCGAATCAAAGTCCAGGTCCACAACCGCATTAAAGTCCCCCTAACTACAGTGGTCCCCGGGGGAAGGGCGGCCACTAGTGGAGCAAGGAGCCGGAGCGTGGAGGACAGCAGAAAAGGGGGAGAGTACACAGTTATCAGATTCAAGGATTGGGTCCCAATGTTCCCTTCCAGAATAACAAAGCAGCCTCCGGATCAGGTATTACTTTACGCTCAACAAAAGGAAGGGCGCGGTGCAGCAGGACCGCCACCCCTCGAGATTCTCCTGTAAAACCAGAGTGCCAAACCCCACCGTAGCAATGGGTCTCCTGAAGCAGCAATATGTCTACATTGTGTCGCTGGGCATACCGCAGGGCTGCATTGCTCTTAACCTTATCTAGGAGGCCATTAATATTCCATGACATAATATGAAGTGATGTTAAACCGGTGCGGTCGTCAAACATGGAGAGGCTGGGTTAGTGGCCGAGCACCTGGTACACACAGGGAGCGTGGTAGTGCAAGCGCGTGGGGTGTAAGACATAGGAGGACAATGTCGGTCACTGTATGGACGTTGCAGAACGAGGCAGAAGTGCTGGCTTGAGAACAACAAAAAACAAACAATAAAACTTGGGACAACGGTCCCCCCACCCGAACCCAACCCCCACCCTATACTTCAGGAATGGAAGAATCTGTCGCCCTAACAGTGGAAACTAACAAAGACCAAACTAAAACGCTTGGGACTGGGAAACGTTGAGGACCCCTCCTCATAGCAGGATGTGCATAGTTAAGTCCGTCTGGAGTTGGAGTAGCGATGAGCCGAGCCACCGCCTCCGGCAGCGGAGCCAGGCCCGGCAGGCAGAGACAAGCTCATGCAGGATCCCTGAGTAGCATTGGGCTGTGTGACAGATCAGTGTCCGGGAGGTCCAGCAGTGAAGGCCGGGGCGAGGTACTCCCAGGATCCAGGCAGCCCAAGGAGCCGGACAGCGACACACCCGTAGGCCCTCCAGGAAGCGGAGTCGGTTGCCGACAGGGGCCCAACGGAGAGTCTGAGCCGGTTTGCCTCTGGCCACGGCGACTTCGTGAGCAGTTGCGTTGGGGCCGTGGGCCAGGAGCCTCTTGGTTGTCAGACCCACCAATTACGCCGCCTGATGATGGATGTCAGTCAATGGCCCTCAGGGGACGTTCCTCCGTGGCCCACGTCCAGGCCTCGTCAGGGGTATCAAAAAACAGGGTCTTGTTGGAGAACACCACTCGCAGGCGTGCCGGAAAGAGGAGCCTGTACTGCAAGTTAAGCACACACAACTTTTGCTTGACTTCACCAAACGAGCGCCGCTGACCCTGGACCTCACGAGTATAGTCAGGGAAAATCATGATCGTGCGATTATCATAACGAAGACACTGCTGCTTGCGGGCCTCGGTCAAGATGGAGTCGTGGTCCTTAAAGTTGAGAATTTGCATGATGATGTGCCTGGGGGCTGCTCCCGGTGGCGGTTTAGGGGCAAGGGAGCGGTGTGCTCGCTCAATCGCGAACCACGGGGAGAGGGAGCCCTCGGGGACACACGAGCGACACCACTTTTCCATGAAGTCTGCTGGATGACCTTTCTCCACCCCCTCTGGGAACCCCACCAGGCGAAGGTTGTTGCGGCGGGACCTATTTTCTGCATCTTCCGCCCTCCGGTGCAGCTCTCTTGTGTGGGACTGGAGACAGGTGACTTGCTCATTAATCTGTTGGACGTCGTCCTCCACCGTGGAGATGCATGATTCGGTCTCCGTGATCCGGGCCACCGCGTTCCGCAGATCTTGCCGAATGAGAGTAATGTCAACCCGGACCTCAGCAATCTTACCCTCCACGGAGGATTGTGAGGCATGTATAGCCTGGAGGATGGTGGACAGGTCTGCAGTCGGTGGGGCTTTTCTATCCACGGTTCCCCCGACCTCCCCGGCGTCCGTGGTGGTGAAACGGTCCATTTTGGTCTGGGTGGCTGGGGTCTTGGCCACCCTGTCTTGACCCATGATCGTCACTCAAAGGGGCCAGGGCCCTGCAGTTCCTTTAGATGGTCTCTGTGGCAGGGGGCCAACGATCAAGTTCAAAGGACGCAGGAGCAAGATGGTCACAGGGGCAAAGGAGGAGGCCTCCCCAAGACCTCACGACAGTCGAAATGTGGGTCGGCTCTGTTTCTCCCCCAGCGAGGCCCCAGATCAGGTACAACAGCGCAGAGGTCTGGACCCAGGGCCGCCACAAGGTCTCCACGCTTTCGGCCCTCGGGCCGCGCTAGGCGCTCTCAGGGCAGATCAAGGCAGGGGGATGGCGTAGGGAATGCTCTGGTAGTCCTCACGCTGCGCGATAGTTGCAGCCGATTAGATTTTCTCTGGGTCACGGTCTCGGCGAGAAGCAGCAAGATGGCCCAGATCTGGCAGCTAGGGTCTCCGTGCAGAAGGACCTACAATCCTCAGCTTGTGCCCTAAGACAGATCAGGGGGTGATGGAGGGGGCCAGCGTACAGCGACCCATACCGCTCGATGCGTGCGGTCGAACACCCACCTCCTCCGCGCCGCAGCCGATCAGAGGCAGAGTAGTGATGGCCGGGGTGTAGGCCGGCAAGGGGAATCCCCAGTTCGACAGGCCAAAGGACAGCACCAGGGAGGCAGGCCAGGCCGGGGACAGGGGGCGGCGGAGGGCCCTTTCTGGGAGCCCTTTGTCGGACGCAGGTGGCACCACCTCACCAGGTCTCCTCTAGGCAGGAGTAGAGAAGCAGCCCCAACATGATGGCGGGAAAGAGTTCCAGGGCCCAGGAGGTCGGACTCGCAGCAGAGGAAGCAGGGGGGAGCAACAGGCCAGACTGCACGCAGCACTGCTCAGAGCCCAGATCGCACAGGCGCACGGGGGGTCTCTCTCTTTAGTCCTAGGACTTCCCCCCGCCGCCAGGACTCACCGAACTCCGAATCTGCCGGCCCCCGGGGCCTCTACCTCTCTTAGGCCGCAACTCAGCGCCCAGGGCCTCCCACTGCCGCCAGTCCCCAGCCCTCTGCCGCCCGATGTGGCGGCCCGTACCACGGCAGCGCCGCAGGGGGGCCAGGATGCAGCTGCAGGTGTCTCCGCTGCAGGGACAGGCAGTGATAGTGCCTCGCTTCAGGCGTGCCGATTTCGGTGGCGGGGAGCCGGCCCCAGCCGCGGACAAAGCGGGGTCACCGCCAGGCAAGGAAGGAGGAGGGGGAAAACAGCCTCGAAGCCTCCCCGCAGGCCACTGTCCAGCGTCCAGGCCTCAACCGCCGCTGATCCCCAACCCCCAACTCCAAACTCCCGCCGTCCGATGTGATGCCCGATACTAGGGCAGCGCCGCAGGGGAGCCAGGTGCACAGCTACGGATGTCTATGCCGCAGGCGCAGGTCGGAAGGCAGTTTTGCGCCAGCGGCGCCGATCGCAGTAGTGGTGGGCCGGTGTCAGCCGGAGTCCAGGTGGGAGCCCAGCCCGGCAAGGAAGAGGAGGAGGCAAGCGGCATCCAAACCTCCACAGCAACTCGGTGGTCGTCCGCTTCGCAGGGGCCTCTCCGGCCAGCACGAACACCCAGGCAGGAGCCTAGGCAGGTCAGTCCCAGGCGGCAGGTAATGAATGGCACGGGGGGAGGCTGCCATTTTAGAGGTGGGTGCCGACCGGACAGTCACACGATCGCGGCGAAGTGCTGGTGGCCTGGGTCCCCACACCAGGGCCACCGCCAGGTATGCAGCAGCAGTGGGGGGTGCCGGATTTCAGGGCTGGATGGCTGTCAGGATGGGCAGATTGCGGGCGGATAGTGGAGGGGTCCGGGAGCACACTCAAGGTGCGATCGCCATCTTAGCTCGCTAGGCCACGCCCCCCTTTTTGAGTGTTTTAAACACTACAAGCCTTCAGGAACTTTGAGATTCTGCAACCTTAATTTGCTAGACAACCCTGTTTTCAGACACAAAACAAAGGGTGGAGACTCTCTCTCTCTTCTGGGGTCCAAAATCTGGAATCTGCTTCTAGTCCCATTCAGATTTACAAACACTGAAATGGAATTCTAGAAACTTCTCAAAACCTGGCTTTTCTCTCTTTCCGATGATTCCTGCAAGCATCTAAGCAACTGATTTCTTTGGTTCACTTTACTTCGTTCGGGTTCAAATACTACCCTCTTCTGTGTAAGGTGATAGTTTACTATGTCTGTTGCTGAGCTAGCTCCAGGGTGCTCCATCTTGAGTGATAGTGCAATTTATACATGCCTCATATCACATCAAATCATGTCATATCACATCATATCATGTCATGTTAGAAATAGGTAAAGCTGTGGGAGGTGACGGGTTTACTTTGCTCATGACTTGAGTGTAGCACTGGTTAGGTTTGGAGGTGGGGCGAAGGACAGGTCGGGCACATATCACCTTTGTACACCACTTGTTAAGGAGATTATATAGGCTGGGACTACTTTTGGTTATGACATGAGGATCCATTTTAATGAGAATACTACCATGAAGAAAACTCTCTGAGGCCTGCCAGCGAATTACACTTTGTGGTATCTTTAGCAGTACATCAGTTGTAATACTCATGTTCTACAAAATTCTATTCACAAACCTACATGCAGAGACCTCCACATACACGTCTCCTATCTTTTCTTTTAGAAATGTTTTCCCTAATTACAGAGATCTCCACACAAATACTCCTATGTTTTTGCAGTACATATGGGTGGGGGGGGGGGGGTAGCTGGAAAATGTGGAATACATACTACATAATTTGAGGAGTTTAGGGAGTGGTAAGCAGGGGCTAAGGGGGGTTAAGAAGGGGTTTAACTCACAGCTCAGACTGGAGTAAGCTCAGCACCACACTTGGCCAATCACTGGGGCTTAAAATAAAACCCCATAGGAAATAAGGTTGAACTAAATTAACTTATTGTAACTTATAAATAAAATATATAAATTTTATTTAAATTTAAAATATATATATCATTAAAAAGTAACTGTTTTACAATACTTTTTAGTAACCTTTTTAACATTTAAAAATAAATCTAACTTAATTTTGGGTAAAGAAATAAATTAATTCTATATATACATTTGAGTCATTTAAATAAATAAATACAAACAAACATTTAACTTTTAATGGAATATTGTTTTAACTATTCTTAAAATAAATAATATTCATTCATTAAATGTATTTTAATTAATTCATTTTTTAATACTCTTTAAAGATAACAGTACTGTTGTATTATTTTTTTTTTTTTTTGCACTTAAAAAGTCTAAAATTGTTTTGCATTAATATTTAACATTGAAATAGTTTTACAAAATTATTTTGAAGTTTAATAAACAATTTTACTTTTCCTCGTACTTTAACGTAGGGAGATCTCCATCCTGATGGATGAGACCTACGCTTAAGTGTGCAAAGTTAGTATTAGTAACTTTCACTCATAGATTTGGCTCCCCCTCGCCCCTGGTTTCAGGTGGTGTCTGTCAGTCTACACTTTTTGGAGTAACTTTTACACTCAGAAATGGTGAATAGTTATAAGTTTTAAGGTTACTACACTGTGTAAGAATACATTTACAAGTGAAGAAATTTACAAATGTATTTTTTTGAGAGGGCTCTCAGGTTTTTATAATGCATGTTATTGTAACCATTGTTAAGTGTACTTGAAGACATGGAAACCCAACTTACTTACTGCCCATTATGCTGACTGGCATGTCAGGCACCAACGAAGGACATCCATTTCGGTCTGTCTTGGGCAAATTTCTGTGCTGTTCCTTAGCTGTGATTCAGGGTCTTCATTTCTGTTTCCACAGTTCGCCCCTAGGTGTTCATTGGTCTGCCTCTCTTCCGTTTGCCTTTTGGAGTCTAGTGGAGAGTTGTTCTTGTGACAGAGTCTTGTTCTCTTCTGATGGTGTGTCCTATCCATCTCCATCTTTTTCTCATAATTATGATGTCCTTGCTCTCTTGCTTGCATCTGTTGAGCAGTTCCTGGTCGGAGAAGGTTTGTGGCCAGAAAATGTGCAAGATTCTTGTTACTGGCGTTGAAGGCTGACAGTTTGGTGAGGTCACATATCATCATCCGCCAGCATTTTAATCCATACAAGAGTGTGGGCAGAATGCCGCTCTGGTAAAGCCCCATCTTGGTGTTGGTGCTATACGGAGATGACCGCCACACATTGTTGAACATCCTGAAGGCATTCCTGGCTAGCCTTGTTCAGTCTGCTCTTGATGTCAGTGCCCGTCCCTCCATCATGTCTGATAATACTGCCTAGGTAGGTGAACTCCCCAGTAATGGCTAGGTCATCTCCATCGACCTTGATTGGTGAAGGGTTTGGGATGTTGAGTGGCATGCCTACTGATTTCTTTGTGCTGATCTTCAGGCCCACTTGCTGTGCATACATGTTGACTAAAAATATAAACAGTATAAGCACATGCTTGTATTGCCTTCAATTTGTGCATCCACCTATGAAACATGTGATCTTCAATCTTTTTTTTAAATTATAAACAAAAAATGTTCAGGTTTATGTGCGGTACAATAATGGCCAGAGGTCTACGCTTCAATGAAGTTCAATATAGTTACCGCCATGTACAATCAGGAATCATATGAAAGAAAGAATTAATGAAAATCAAGAAAAAACATAAACAGTTAATGTGGTACGCTGTGGATCTTCTAACTTTTTTACAGGGGTAGACTATAGGCAGCCCAGTAATCAAGAAACACTTTGGACAGTGAGCTAACATATACACCCAAGGACATCGCCAACTTAACAAGCACACTCTACTATATATCATGCCTTACATATGCCCTGTCAAGTGACTCTACTATCACATAAAAACATCAAGGTATTGCCTTGACTAACAAAAATAGTAGTGTGTCTTTCGCCTTTGTCCTTCATCAATTCTCTCCTGTGCCCTATCTGTTCCCCATTCATTTGCACTCTGTTTTTTTGCTCTTTGTTTCCTCAATTTCCCTCAGTTCGCCGCCTTATATACTCCTCGTTGTTCTCTCTCTTTCCTTTAGTATTACTTCTCTGCTGTATCATACTCTCCATTGTCTCATCAGTGATCTCTCCCTTTTCTGGGCCACATAACTTTGCTGCCATGCTGTCTATCTTCTACTCGGTGTACTTTGTCATTTTCTGAGTGACTATGGGCTAGAAAGGGGAAGATAGGGATGCTGCAGTAGCCAAAGCTCAGAGCGTTTGGGGGCTGAAAAGGCTGCAATATATTTTGTGATTTTGAAGTACGATAACATCAATCAGATTCTGGAACTGGTTCAATTAGGGGAAGACCCAATGACAGGGGTCTATTAGCAAGAATACCATCAAAGCCAATTATGATCAGTACACAATGAACCTAATGTAGTCACAACCCTCCCTCGGCCCCCTGACTGATGCTTTCCTCTTGGTGAAGGATGAGTTTAAGACGGAGTGGTTCCTTGACAAGATTGAACCTATTATGGCACCCTCCCCTTGCTTTCCTTTACTTCAGGTTGGGGTTGGCCACATGAATGGATAGGTGGGCAGGCCCCTCCTCTGGTGCCAGCAAGGAAACTGTGGAGCACGCACTGTGCTTCTGTCCCGCCTATGTAAAGGGGAGGTAAAAATGGATACTCCCTGTTTGCTGAAATGTGGGTGTTAGAAAACATGTTGAGGCTCTTCGTATTTTAATATATGACATGAGTCAAAGCATTGTTTTTGCTGCCTCCTGTTACCTTCTGACGATGGAGTGGACTAGGCGCATTATTTCCAAGATTCATGCGGGTCCTGAGATCACAACAGCACAGGGTCCTCTCAGTGTCTCTGCTCCCCCCTCATGCACTAGCACTTTGAGATGTTGTAGCTTAGGACTGTATCTGTACATTATTAAAGCATAGGGTGCCGTTAGAAACTTTGTTTTCCCCTATGCATCAGCACTGACTGACTGAAGGACTTATAAAGTGCACTTTTGCCGAGGCGTCTTGGCGCTGGGTGAGTTTGATGCAGACAACAACAGATCTTAAGATCTTGGAAAGAGCCAGGTCTTTATTATTTTCCTAAAATCGGCCCCCTATTGCATTCTAACCTGATTGTCTCGGGAGGGAGTTCCATTAGATGGATGCTTGGTAAGGGAACCCCATTCCTCCCCATCTAACTCTTTTTGTTCGGGAGACACAAACCAATCCTTTATTGGCAGACCTGAGAGAGCGTTGGGGCTGGTATACAGAAAACAAGGTTTGAATATCCGCAGCCCCTCCTCCATATATATCCTTGTGCACTAAGAATAGGGCTTTAAAGTTCACTCTCTGACGGACTGGAAGCCAATGTAGTTCCTTAACCACCGCTGATGTCGGGTGATGTTTAGGTAAGCCAAGTAGAACCCGAGCTGCTACATTCTAGAGCGATTGAAGTTTTTTGATCTGTCCCTTGCCAACTCCCAGATAAAGGGCATTACAATAATCGATTCTGGACAAAACCAGAGCTCCGACCACTGTTTTCTGAAGTGGCAGAGGAATGAAGGGCAGAATTTTCCGCAGGATTTTTAATGTGAAAAAACATGCAGAGGAAACTTGATTTATTTGTGAGGCAAATTTAAGGTCCTTATCAAGCACAAATCCCAGGTTCCTGTCCTTGGGCACCGGGACTGGACAGATGCCTGCCTCAGGAGGCCACCAGATTTGGCTCCATCCTGAATGTAGTTGCCCAAACTCTAGGGCCTCGGTTTTTTCTGTGTTTATCTTTAAAAAGTTCGAATTCATCCACGCCATTACATCTGTAAGGCAGTTACGAAACCTCTCGACTGTTAACCCAACACTTTGTGTCACAGAAACCACTAGTTGAGTGTCGTCAGCGTACGACACCAACATTATACCATGATCTTTGATTACCCGAGCCAGGGGACTGACAAATAGATTAAATAATGTCGGAGACAAGGCCGAACCCTGTGGGACTCCACATGGGAGATAGAAAATTCCCGATTGCAGGCCATTCCAGTGGATCAGTTGTTCTCGTGATGTTAAAAATGATGTGAGTAGAGTCAGAGCCACACCTTCAATACCCACATCCTTCAATCGACGCAGCAATACTGCATGATTTACGGTATCAAAGGCTGCAGTCAGATCTAACAGGATGAGTGCAGCTCTGCCTCCCTCATCCATCACTTTATGGATCTCTTCTGTGGCCATGATTAGAGCTGACTCGGTGGAATGCCGAGAGCGAAAACCATGTTGTATAGAGTCCAGAATGTTACTGCTGTCCAGGTATTCTGTCAGTTCTAGATTCATGGCTTTCTCCAAGATTTTTGATGGTAGTGGGAGACAGGAGACTGGGTGATAGTGTTTTGATTCTGAGGGGTCTAAGGAGGCCTTTTTTTGTAATGGGACTAATGCATGCCCTTTTCCACGAGGAGGGAAATTCCCTGGAGATGATAATCGCATTTAATAGAGGGGTCAATCAATCAATCATCGCATTTATATAGCGCACTACTCACCCAGAGGATCTCAAGGCGCTGGGGGGTCCGCTACTGCTCGATCAGCCAAGTCTTGAGTTGCTTCCTGAAGGCGAAGTGGTCCTGGGTCTGGCGGAGGTGGGTGGGGAGGGAGTTCCATGTCTTGGCGGCGAGGAAGGAGAAGGATCGTCCCCCTGTGGTGGCTCTTCGGATGCGGGGGACGGTGGCGAGGGGGTGGCTGGTCGATCGAAGCTGGCGTTTGGGAGCGTAGAAGTTGAGGCGGCTGTTGAGGTATCCTGGGCCTTGGTTGTGTAGGGCTTTGTGTGCATGGGTGAGGAGACGGAAGGTGATTCTCTTGTTGACCGGGAGCCAGTGCAGGTCTCTCAAGTGTCTGGAGATGTGGCTGCGACGGGGGATGTCCAGGATGAGTCGTGCTGAGGCGTTCTGGATCCGCTGGAGTCTCTTCTGGAGTTTGGCGGTGGTTCCAGCGTAGAGGGAGTTGCCGTAGTCCAGACGGCTGGTGACGAGGGCCTGGGTGACCGTCTTCCTGGTCTCGGTGGGGATCCACCGGAAGATCTTGCGTAGCATGCGCAGGATGTTGAAGCACGACGAGGAGACAGCGTTGACTTGTCTGGTCATGGAGAGGGAGGAGTCCAGGATGAAGCCCAGGTTGCGTGCGTGGTCTGTTGATTTGGGTGCGCTGCCTAGGGCGGGGGGCCACCAGGAGTCGTCCCAAGCGGCGGGTGAAGATCCCAGGATGAGGACTTCCGTCTTGTCCGAGTTCAGTATCAGGCGGCTGTTCTTCATCCATTCGGCTACCTCTTTCATCCCTTCGTGAAGGTTGGCTCTGGCAGTGGCGGGGTCGTTGGTGAGGGAGAGGATCAGCTGGGTGTCGTCGGCGTAGGAGATGATGTTGAGGTTGTGCTGGCGTGCGATGTCAGCGAGGGGACTCATGTAGACGTTGAAGAGAGTAGGACTGAGCGAGGAGCCTTGAGGGACGCCGCAGATGACTTCGGTGGCTTCAGATCTGAACGGAGGGAGGCGGACTCTCTGTGTCCTTCCGGCGAGGAAGGAGATGATCCACTCCAGTGCCTTTTCTTGGACTCCGACGTTGCTGAGGCGTTGTACTAGGGTACGGTGGCAGACAGTGTCGAAGGCCGCGGAGAGGTCGAGGAGGATGAGGGCCGCTGTTTCTCCGTTGTCGAGTAGTGCTCGGATGTCATCCGTGGCTGCGATCAGGGCGGTCTCGGTGCTGTGGTTGGCCCGGAAGCCAGACTGCGAGGGGTCGAGGGATCCGTTCGTCTCGAGGAAGGCGGCCAGCTGCTTGTTGACGGTCTTCTCGATGACTTTTGCGGGAAATGGGAGCAACGAGATGGGGCGGTATTTCTTGAGGTCGGTGGGGTCGGCCGATGGCTTCTTGAGTAGGGCGCTGAGTTCGGCGTGCTTCCAGCTCTCCGGGAAGGTAGCGGTGTCGAAGGAGGTGTTTATGATGTTCCGCAGGTGGGGTGCAATGACAGCATCGGCCTTGTTGAAGACGTGGTGAGGGCAGGGATCGGTCGGAGATCCGGAGTGGATGGAGTTCATCGTGCGGACGGTGTCTTCGGTGCTGATCGGGGTCAAGGAAGAACTTACTTCTTGCGATACCAGGTGTAATATATGAGGAGGACATGGGTCCAGAGGTGAGCCCGATTTAGTATGTAACAACAAGTTGGCAACTTTATCCTTCTCCAGAGTGGAAAAACGAGACAACCTTTGCAGAAATGCCCGATGATCCAAAGAATCAGCGCTGTTCGTGTTTTCAACACATGCAGTGGTGGCTAGCCCATCGTATACCATTTGAACTTTATTCTGAAAGAACGCGGCCATTTGTTCCACAAAATTTTGGTCCGGGTAAAATCCTCTGTCACCCGGGCATTTAGATAGCACCGTTACCGTTTTAAACAACTCCTTGGCGGAATTTTTCGCCTCCAAAATTCTTGCGGTAAAGTAGACAGATTTGGCAAGTTTTATGGCTGCCTCATAGTCTTCTAAGGCACAGTTATAGTTTTTTTTATGATCGGCACTGTAATCTGATCTCCAAATACGCTCACTGTGTCTACAGATTATTTTAATTTGCCAAAGCTCAGTTGTATACCAAAGTGAGCTTGCACGTTTATTATGGAGTTGTTTAGTGGTTTCCGGGGCTAACATGTTTACTGCTGAATGATCAAGACTGCTTTTGTTCACATTTGTGACTCTTTTTACTGAGTTTATGAAATGTTTTGGCTACATCGATTTTATCAAATATTTTATGATGCATGTTTGATCTAAGCAGGTTTTATCGCTCTTTTGGTATATGCTTGTTTGATTTTAATGATTTATACAATGTTTCATTGCTCTTTTATGGCTTACAGCTGAAATAAAGAGTTGATAATGTAATGGTTCAGCCTTTCCTTTGTGCTCTCCTTTGTTCATTATCTTCTCAGTGTGTCCTACATACTGCTCGGTGTACATCTGTCTTCTCATTAATCACCCTATTCTCCCAAGTACTTTATTTCTTTACTTACTGCTTGCTCTCGCTTTCTCGTTCTCTTGCCAAAGTGCTCTATTTTTGTGAGGCATAGGTGTTTTGGTTGCCTTGTGCTTCTAGGGCTGCCCTAGCCTGGGTGTACAATGGAGTGCTGCACATAGCAGGGGATGAGAGCAAAAATAAGCCAATAATACAAAGTGGGTATGGTCTATTGGGATACACAAGGCACGATGGAAACACTGATGCACCTTATCAGGGCAATAGTGGTTTACAGAAGTGGATAGGCGATATAGTATGAAACATACCAAATATTGTTGATGCATGTGTGTCGAGTGTCTGTATCTTGGTTAGCACAGTCGTTACTAGCACAGGGGAATCTCATAGTCAGGAAGAGATTGTTGTATAGTAAGTCTTACCTCCTAATTCATCATACCTTGCTTTCTGGATACCTGGTCCTTGCAAATTGTGGTTTCAGGTGGCCCAGAGGAGGTCAGACATGCCCATTTTTTTATGAAGGGTGTTCTGTTTTCTTGGATTTAATTGCCTTGTGGCTTAGACAGTTAAAAGAGAGGATGTATGCTGGAATAGCGACTACATAAACATTGCGAAACAAAGATATAATTTAATAAGTGATGGATACATGGATATCTATTCCTGGGCTATCCATGTAAAATATTTGAATAGCAACAACAAAAATACACCCTTTAGGATGTTGAATATAACATATTGAGTACGTTTCAGAATTGCCAAAGATTACGACACAGTACAGAAGTATCAATAACATAAATATCTCTCCAAAACTATTTGTAAAAATTCAGCAAACACATCCCAAATAACCTCATGGCTACACCCCGAATATTAATGTACAAACTATGCACTTCCATTTCTGTAGCTGAAGTGTTGCCTTACAAATTCTCATTTAAAGAAATGCCCAGAAGGTGCAGAAATGCAACTACCATTTTATGTTCCTGCTTCTCGCACTGCGAGAAAGCAGAAGTGCCTGGTTGAGGGTGGGCGGTCCTGCTCGAGGGCAGGGGGGAGTGGCTTGCCCACTGTTGTGCATACTGACTGTTTGATCGGCCCAGGGCCGACCAAGCAGTCAGTATGCACAACAGTGGGCAAGCCACTTACCCCCTGCCCTCGAGCAGGACCGCCCACTCTCCCTTTTCTCTATGTAGGCTTCCACATTCTAATAAAGAAACAACTTAGACAAAAGAACCACAAAACGAAAATAACGTAAAACATTTAAAAAAGTTTTAAAATATAAGTTCAAAACATAGACCTTTAAATTAAAGCTTGCAAAAATAAAATCGGGAAGCAACTTTAAAAAACATTAATGAGAGTGTCCTCAAAACTAAATGTTCCCAAACATTGCAAAGCTAGCACTATTGGTAAAAAAACTGTTACATATCACTATACAATCCAACCACACAATACTACACTGTAATTAACATGAAACCAACTTCCGTGCATGTCTGACACTACACATGCACAGCTATAAAAACAAAAATAGACTAACCGTAACAGTTAACATATATTTATTTCTAGAGTGCGTACATGGCCCAAGGAATCAGAGCAAAGGATGCTGTAACATAGAACGTGAATAAAACATAAGGGTGCTGCTTACTTACAGTATATACAGAGCACAGTACAATACAAGATCCTGGGTAGAACATAGAGGCGATGCTTACTTACACTCTGTAGGGATAACGTAAGGGCATAAGCTTTACTCTATGATCATCAGTGAGTACAAGCAATGGTCTGTGAGTGATTGCGTTGGAAAATGTCCATCTATGGTTGATGGAGTGGTGATCAGGGATTAAGGCCTAAAATATTTCAGGAGCAAAATTGTTTTCACATTTTTCTTCAAGAAGGTTGTGGAGGGGTTAATTCTTATTTCTGGTGGTAGGAAATTCCAGATTCTTGAGGCATTTCCTGATGAGGAATGAGTTTGTGATCTTTCTTGAATCTGGCAGTTCCAGAAGCATTGAGTCAGTACTACATAGTGAACACTGCCCTTCCTATCTCATCAGTTTTTTTAACTATGTATTTTGTACTTATAGGTATAGCGAACTTTCACTGGGACCCAGTTAAGCCTGGTGAGTATTGGTGTGATATGCTCATATCTCTGGGCTTCTGAGACAAGCTTGGCTGCCACTTTGAGGAGAGTGGCCTTCAAAGGGGCCATATGGGTTTTTGGAGTGCCGATTATAGTTGCGTGTCTGTAGTCCAGTCTGGAAATGACGAGCACAAGCACCATGTCTTTGAAGTTGTTTTCAGGAATGACAGACTTGAGTTTTGGGATCAGCCTTAGGCTTTGTGACAGTAATTTGGCCGTGGCATTGATATGGGGAACCATGTTGCGGTTCATGTCCAGAGTTATTTCTAGTGATTAAGTATACTCAGTGGTTTTCAGGTGCAGTTGATTGCATCCATATGTGAGATCCAGTCTTGGAAATGAGGGCAACTGTATGGAGGAGAAATGAGTAGAAGTACTGTCTTCTGTGGGTTGAGCGTTAGATGATTTATATGTAGCCATAGTGATTGGTTTAGGTGCTGCATGTCGTTGAGAGAGGAGATTTTTAGATTGAGTGGGATGCCATTGGAATATAGATGCAATGCAATACTGGAATGTTGGAGGACCATGATCAAGGGTTCCATGTAAAGATTGAAGACTGTTGGGGAAAGAATAGTGCCCTAAAGGACCCCTTGGGTTTTCAATGTTGGTTTTGATCGAACATCGGTCAGTTTGATGATTTGAGATCAATTTTTTAGGAAAGATAAGAACCACCTCGAGACAGTGCCTCCGATGCCCAAGTGCATTCCTAAGGTTTGGAACTGTACATTGAGACATCGATGCATTCATTATGTTGGATCAGAAGGGTGCAATGAGGCGGCTGATTTCCTGGATGATGGAGGAGGGTTGAGATATGCTATGAGTGAGGAGGGAATCATGTTAGATGATCCTGGTTAGAATATTTTCTGTGAGTTCCCTGAGCTAATTCCATGTTGCATTGTTCTTTGTGGTAATTGTTACAGAGGGTAGAGTTGTGGTGTTATTGTTATTTGTGTTGGTTTTCTGAGCAGGGAGTGTTTGGGCTGGGTCTGAGGTCTTAGGTGTAGTAGACTGATTAACCATGAATTTATCCCCCTTTGTGAACTTTTCAGCAAATAAGTTCTTGCAGAGCTCTTCCGAAGCATTTTTAGGTCAAGTCTGAGGCAGCGCGCATGCGCTGCTCTGTGAGGCTTCTTGTAAGCACTCTAAACTACTCTGTGTGGGTCTGACTCCCCCACGCATTGGGTTGGTTGTTGCCTGTCATTTTATCATCGTAGCCTACAAATGGCTAAAGGTGAGTGCATGTCCCACCTCCTTTGCAAAGGTTCACTCCCACAGTGTGTTGCTTGCAGAGGTAAGCAGCGTCGCGCAGGGCGGCAGCTGCATTACCTCCTTGGGTGGCAGCTGCATTCTTCGTGGGTCAGGTTACTCTTTCCACATAAAGCGCTGTGCTTTCACTTTCGCTTGTTAAATGTTGCTTTCCGCCATCCGATTTCGCCCGTTTCTCTTTCTTTATTATTTTTATTATTCCGTTAGGAGAGCTTTTCACGAGCGCATCCCCTTAGTCCGGTGTGATGCTCTCTGCATTTTTTTGTTTATTTTGCTAATGGTTTTTGGGAGGAGGCGTGGGGAAGCAGCGTTTGTAGTACAAACTCCACGCTGCTGGACACTGGATTATTTTTAAAACTCTGGTAGGAAACAACATTATTCTGCTGTACAGCCACTCTCCCCGCTCGCTGCTGATATAAATGGAGGCAAATAACATTCAAATGCATGTAGCATTAATGCCACAACACGACACAATCATATTAAAAACACGAATTGTTACAAAAAAAAAGCTTTGTTATATATTGTGCACGCACCCATATAGCGCTTTACTGTGCATTGTCTGATCGCTTTCACAGAGCTCCGCTGCCCGCCGGGATACGTTTATTGGCAACTGGAGGATCACATTTTTTCTTTTCATAATAAAAGTATGTGGCCTCTTGTAGAAATATTTCAACAGCATTCTACAGCTGACCTTGTTTAAATCAGGAGCCGGTGCACTAAATAGCTCCTCGTTTGTCTAAAGTCTGCTGTGTTCCTGGGGTGCAACGCCAGCCTCTAGTGCCTGAGCCTATTTTTGCTACATGCTGGAGTAGGCAGCATTTCCTTCCGTTCGCTGCACCCAAATGGGTTTCATGCAACTTATCAGGACTTGTGTAGATGAAGCCTGTTTGGGTAAATCACGGGAAAACGCACACCTCACACTGACGAGGCTGCACCCTTCGATGCCAGGTGAATGCCTTCTATTAACACAACACATGCCCTCCAGAGCAGTCCAAGAAGATACGCTGTGCAGTCCCTGAAAGGGGGGGTGTATTACAAGAAACGAGGCGTCTCACGGAAGCCTGGGCCTCTGCATTTCTACGTAGGGCTCTGCCTTCCCAGAGGTTGCATAGCTCTCATTGACACCCTTGGTGTGTGTGTTTACTGCCATTTCCTGTGACCTCACTACTTTTCTGGTGCAGTGTTTGGTTTCTCTGGACCTACGATGGGGAAGAGGGGGAGGGGTGTCAGTCTTCCTGCACCCAGCACACTCCCAGGGTTACGTCTCTGGTGTTGGACCAGTGCTTGCTTTATTTACTTTCAATCGTGCTGCAGCCGCTGCACAACATGGCTATAAAAACATTGAAAAAGCCAATAGGCCTCTCGTAGGCGAGACCTTTTGGCTTTGCCAATGCTTGTTGATTTTGATAGTATAGGGGGAGTTTGTTGCTTGATGTTGAATATCTTGTTAGTGTGGTTTTTGGTTCTGACAAGTAGAAAGTTGGCTTTAGCCTTGTGGATGTGTTTTTTTTAATATGTTTCTTTCAAGGTTAAGATGCTTGAAATGTCTTCTTGTCAGGTCTCTTCTCGAGCTGTGTTTGGTCATTCTTTGTTCATTCAATTCTTTGTTGAACCAGATGCAGAGCAGGGTGTCCCTAAGTCTGTTAAGTTTTAGTGGAGCAACTTGGTTTAGTGCGTCTTGCATTGTTTCATTGTAGTGCTTCATCAGGTCATTGACTGTGTGTGCGTTGTTGGAAGGCTGCACGTGAGCAACGACTTCAGAGGTAAGCACCTCCATACTGATCTGTTTCGTGTCTGGGTCTGTAAGGCTGACCTTTAGTTCATAGATGAAAAAGGATGATGATGTGTTCAGGCCATTCTACAGGTAGCATGTAGTGAAGAATGCATTTTTATTATTGAATGTAAAAAATATGTTAACAATTTTGTAGAAACTGTATTGTTACTAAATTACTATTATTACTATTTCACAACTTTCTTATTGCTTACATTCCATTTAACAAAATCATTTGAATTGAAAACATGTAATATATTTAATTACATTTTAAAAATAGATAATGTAGGTGTTAATTTTTTTAAATAATGTGGTGAAACATTTCTGTATGAAAAAATATTTAAAATGATGTATACACTTTCACTTTTAATAAGCATTTGCCAGAATTCCAGTCCAAGCACGTGGTGGAAATGGGCCCATTCAAAGGTCTGTTTCACCTTGTGTGAACATTCAAATCACCTGATTTAGACAAGCAAGAGATTAGAGACTCTGGAAGACTAGACAGAGGCAGGTTACACAGTTAGACCTCTAATCACTGAATGGGTGTGAACAGACAGATTGGTAAATACACTTTCGACACTATAGTGGTAGAGCATATTTAACCGCACTACACATAGCTCTTCCCGCCAATGATTCATAGTTACTTTGCCACTCTGCTTTTGTATAGGTCATGCAGCCAACATTTTATACCCTTTTCTCTTTCCTTGTGCTAGTCCACACCTGGACACCTTTTTAGGTCTCGCGAGCCAAAGGCTTGAAGAGACATTTTATATGTGGGCTTCTCAAAGTGCTGCCGTGGCCTAAAGCTACAGTGCACGTGAACGTGCACGCGCGCCCTCCGTTGCATCGTAATCGCGATTGCGATCACTTTCACTTTCGCGGCCGCGTTGCCAAAGCTTGGTTTACTTGGGGACGGGTACAGTGTGTTCCTTGTGTGTTACGTCTCTCTCATGGTCCCCTGTGTCTCCCTCAGCCTGGGTTCAATGTTTCTCGCGGGGTGTCCTTTGTCATCTCATGGGGGTGTACAGCTCTTTCCCCGCACTCCGCCCCTCACCGTACTCCGTCCCGTACTCCGTCCCTCAGCCCGGGTTTCCCCGGCTGCATCCCGCGGTGACTCTTACACCGTTTCCGGCTCCCTTGGCAACCCCGGCCCTTGTGATTATTTGCATTTATTGTGATGTTGTTGCCTTAGAAACCAGCACACAGTGCATGCCTCAGCCGTGTGTAGGCCGCAGGAGGGATCCCCAGTGCTCTGACATCATGGGTTGGGGAGGGGGGCGGGGGTCTGTTCCTCATCTGGACTCTGCTCTGTGTACCTGGCTGCAGCTGGCTGCGCCCGCCCCCATCGCACTTCATCTACGTGGGTCTATTATTACTAGCCCTTCCCCCACCTCCCTCGCCTCCCTCCTCCTGTGTATTATTTACCCTCTCTTGGCCTGCTGCCACCGGCGAACATCAATCCCTCAAACGCCGTCTCTGGCTAATCTCTTCCCCCGCGTTTTCCTTTCCTCGCAGAACGAGCTTTCCTCGCTCTCCCATGCTTTCCTTGCTCTTGTTTTTTTCTCCCACATCTACCGTGCTCCCTCACCTGTCCACCCCTTGTCAGTCGTGTAATTCCACGCTCCAGAGACGCGCTCAAGCCAAAACGTGATCGAGGAAATCACGTGTGAATGAGTTCCAAGAATAATGTTTAAGCGGCGGTAACATTCACATTATAGGGCGTCTTAGAAAGCCCCTAGCTCACACTTTGCCACCCATTTCATTTTCAGTCTGAAGTGGACGAGAAACCACCGTGCCGGTATGAGTGCGCAGGGAGGTTTTTCTGTGTGTTCTTTTTGGGTAATAGTTGCTTGCTGCTGGTGTTTGCCCACGTGGATGAGTTAGGCAGAGGTTACAGAGCAGCTGCCTGCCTACCTGTGTGCTCGTGGGCAGGCTCATAGCCTAGTTTTTAAAAGCCACCATTTTTTTATTATTTTACAATGCCAGTAATCTGCATGTTAAGCAGGACTTCCCGTGCCACTGACATTGCCCCAGCCCTTCCAGTATATTCGACGCAGTAACATGACATTTTTTTACTTTTATTAAAAGGCACCATATTTTTTACCTCTTACAGTGGCAGTGAGTTGCACATAAAGCAGGGGTTTGCAGTGCCACTAACACTGCCCCAGCCCTTCCAGTCTTTTCAATACAGTATCATGGCATCTCCAGTCAGTTGCACGTCGCGCAAGATTTGCCGTGCCACTGACACTGTCCCAGCCCTTGCTGTCTTTCCTACACAGTAACATGGCATCTGCTACTTTTGCCAATTTTTTTAAGGGCGGGAAAGTGTTCGAGTTCGGGAGTCCAACAATGTGCTGTTCACAGCTTCTTGGCCCTACAAAACTAGATTATTTACTTTTTCTACTGTATTATTTCACACAGTCATGGCTCATCCATTAAACGCGTGCAGTTACATATGCTTTATCTTGAAATATCTCGTTTTTCGGAAAATGTTATAAAAATCAAATATGGCAGTAGCAGTCAGCTGCACGTAAAGCAGGACGTCCTGAGCCATTGATACTGTCCCAGCCCTTCCAGTATATCTGGCGCATTATTATGGAATTTTACATTTTACTAAAAGGCACCATATTTTTTGTCTTTACTGCGGCAGTCAGCTGCACACTAAACAGGACTTCCCCTGCCACTGACAATCGCCGAACCCTTCCTGTCTTCCCACCGCAGTAACGTGGTATCTACTGCTTTTGGCAGCATTTTTAGGGGAAGGAGAGTGTTCAAGTATGTGAGTCCACCAACGGGCTACCTGTTCGCATCTTTTTGGCCGTGTTAAATTGGAATATTTTATGGATTGGATTAAGCGCGTGCAGGACCATCTCACCTTCAGGAAACACCTCAAGACCTGGCTATTCGGGCAGTAGCAGCACCCCCCACCCCAGCGCCTTGAGACCCTCGCGGGTGAGTAGCGCGCTATATAAATGTACTGATTGATTGATTGCAGTTGCACATGCTTTCGTTTGAAACGTCTTGATTTTTGGCAAATGTTAGAAAAATGAAATGGGCTAGTGGCAGTCAGCTGCAGGTAAATCAGGACTTGCTGTGCCATTGACACTGTCCCAGCCCTTCCAGTATATACGTTGCAGTAACGAGGAATGTTAAAGTGGCAGTGAGCTGCACGTCACGTACTACTTGCCCAGCAACTAACACTGTATCTTCTTTTATTTCTTTAAAAGCCACCATATTATTTCCTATTTCACAGTGCCAGTGAGCTGCACGTTAAGCAGGACGTCCCGTGCCACTGACACGGTCCCCGCCCTTCCAGTATGTCTGACGCAGTAATATGGAATTTTTAAATTTTACTAAAAGGCACCATATTTTTTACCTCCTACAGCGGCAGAATAAATTGGGGGTTTGGTTTGAAAAAGAAAGGCAGCTTTAATAACACAAGCATTTGCAATGCAATAGGTGTCACATTTGTGAGATTTTAAGCTGATAGCATTGTAAATGGCAGTGTCTTTTTTATATGATTTGATAAGTAACACATAAATTAAAGGCAGTGTCATTTACAATGCCAATAGCTCAAACTCGCGTAAATGCGAGACCTATTGCATTGCAAATGCTTGTTTGGGATTGTCTCTGTGCATCTGTTGTATCTGTTGTTGGAACGCTTCCATTTGCTGCTATTCATTGGCTCTCATCTCATGGGCATCTTGCAAGGAGTCTTGGGAAGAAATCGGCTAGTCCACCACTCTCTCTTTTAAGGGGAGCAACAGGAACACTGTAGTAGGTGGTTTGTCTCACAGTAGTTACTTGAATATGCGTCTCTTGCTCGTGCTCCCTCCTAAACATGTCATGAAAGGGACCGCACTCTCCACTCGTACATCTAGTCTGACTGATGTTTTGTAAGTGACTGCAGGTAACAATCTCAGAAAGTACATGGAGACCTTCCCCAAGCTCAGGAGCACCTGCAGAGCTGACAAGTGGCGGTCGCAGTGAAAACCAATGAGGGGCTGTAGGTGAAGATGTAAGCTGGCTTCTCCATACGAAGGCATAGAGAAGGGGAAGAAGGAACGGAACAAAGATGCAGAGAAACACCATTCACTGTATAGGAAGTGAGCATGCGGGAGCCATCCAACTTGGCGGTTAGGAGACAACGTTTTCTACTACCTGGCTGCTTAAATTAGCCAGCATACAGTCCTTCTGCTACTTTGATTGTCTGCCTGATCTGTAAGTCCGGGGTCCTGCATCTCAGCCTAGCCGCCCATGACAGTGCCTCCACAGATTCCAAAACTCTAGAGTTCCCCTCTTTCTGCTTACGAAGGTTGTTCCTTTACACAGTTTATCGGACTCTCGCTTGCTCTTCCCATGAGTCATGACACTTGGGTAGCAGCCCCGGTATACTGGTCAAAGCCTGTTCTTAGGATCATGTTGACTCTGTTGGGGCTAAAGTTTATTTTATCTGACATATTTGAGTAATGCTTGCTCATTGACCTGAACCTGTTTCACATGCTCATTTAGGATTCGCTCCATAAACCACCTAAAAATCAGTCAACGCGCTAATCCTCAAGTAGACACTATTCCACTCCAGGTTTGCGAACACTGACATGCGACAGCAAGTGCTTCTGTGTTTTGACTGGGGAAGTGCATAAAATTAGCATGTTTTAAGTAATCATTCTAACTCAAGTACCACAAAAATTGGAGAAAGCCCACAAATTTGAGAGTAGGGATCAGAATTACTATTCTTACTTACAGTCCTACCAAAATTTGGAAAATATTGTGGGGGGGGGGGGGTGGGGGGGGAGGAGGACATTTACTATTCTAACTCCAGCAAAATAAAAATTGGGGAGAGTGCATACATTTGAGGTATGTTTACTGATGTAACTCCACTCTAACATACATTTGGGAAGGTGCATATAAATGGATGTTCAGATTTATCATTCTAACTCTAGTCCCTTAGCCATTGGGAAAAGTCCCTATACTTTGGGGCTCATTAGGATGGCGGTCGTAGGCACATCCGTGGTGCTGGCGGAAAATTTCCTTTTCTGCACTCCATTGGCGCTCCTCGCATCCACCATATTACAATGGGCAAAGATAGCCCATTTTCCGTCCACTGTGGAGTCTCGGGATCTGTCCAAAATTTCCTTCCGTAACGGTGGTGGAGGGAGCCAATAGAGAAACGCCTCCGTGCGGAATAACGTTACGACCGCCGGACAAATCACGATGCCTCAAACAGCCCATCACAACGCAGCGGAGAAACCAGCCACCCGTAGATGGTGGAAGCACTACTGCAGAGAGCGAAACTAGAATCCCGGTCACCTCCACGCAGTCCTGACCGCTATGGATCCAGCTCTTCAAGCCCTTCCGCTGCTGTACCTCATCCACTACCAGCAAATAAGACGTCACCGCAGTCAACACCTCAGGTACGTAAAAACACAACTCTGCATACAACCACAACACACAACTCCTGTGCTGAAATACGGTTCCTGTCCACATCAGACACTCTGGTGGGGACAGGAACATTTCCCCCAGTGTACTCACACATATCCTGCCTGCTAGAAATCCAAACCTCCGCATCCGGGTCACCCATCAACTGCAAAATCACTGCAATGTCCCGAGCAAGTCACCGCAGCGGTGAAGACGCGGAAAAACCTGCGCACAATGTAGTAGGCAGGGCCGGCGCCGGGCATGGGTATTCTGGGCAGCTTCCCAGGGCTTCACCTTCGCCCTATCCACAGTACGCTTCCCACACCAATTTGGGCACATGCTGTGTGCCCTTCCTGTGCCCCCCTGCACAATTTATCACCCAGGTGTGGTTAGACCTCGCACCTCACACATCAAAGGGCAAGGTAGATTGACTGAGAAGGTGGGGGTGAAGATGAACACCCTGCACAGAAGGTCAAGGGCTGGACAGCCCTCCTCCTCACACCTACCTTCCACTCATGTGAATAAAACAAAGTATAATTAAGAAATGAAGACTCACACTGCATATGAACAACCACTGAACTGTTCACACTGCTTGTCAAGTCACTCAGAAAGATCCCACACTGACACTCTGCCACATACACATACCATAGGTCAGCAGCAATGGAGGACAATAAATGGGCTAGCCCAAAGTGAAGTGCACAGTGCTGGAAAACCATGGAGCAAGCCACATAGCACATAGTACATCACATGCAAGAGGAGGAATATATCACATTACCCATAGGCCCTAAAATCAGACATGGGTGGCACAGTGAGTGAAATTAAACCACAGCGACCTCTGTGCAACAACTCAGGGATACATCAATGCAAGCCATGCATAGGCACAGGAATGATAGGATGTGTCAGAAGTCATAAAGTGACCAGCCACACATCTGTGTCAACTTACTTGACATGTGTATGCCACCAGCACAACACACATGGCTCATTGTCACAATCCCTGACTGTCAAACCCAAGTAGGACCTTCATACATACCCCTCATCTACCCATCTCACACCTGCAACACTCAACACCTGTGAGAAACACACACAAAGGTGCACATAAGGTCCTGTGAGTTTGCTGACAACCAATCACACACCCTGGGGTGCATCTACAAATGTCAGACTCACACTCAGGGATGTCTGAACCAATGCTGACTCAAAAACAATAGCCAAACACAAATCTCACAAACAACATCCAACAAGCCCACCCATGTGCAGCCAAACAGTGGAAAGGCAATGTTACCCTAGCCAGAACAGGAATACACATCATTGTCACTCTGGACCAATGCATAGACACCATACCCCAACACAAACAAGAATTGCATCATCGGGGGCGTGGCTTGCAGCCACCGAAGTTGGCCGCGCGCTAGGTGAGCTGCGCTAGCAGTCGTCGCCAACTCACCCAGATCCGACAGAATCCTGAGCAGCCAACATAGCCCCCGATGTCGGAAGACGTCAGGAGACGGTGGGGTCCATTGGAACCCGGTGGCGACCTCCCGGGGCCTCCCAGCGCTTGTCTCTGGTGGCGCGACTCGTCTGACCAGGACTCAACAAAATGGCGCACACCAACTGAACGGCTGGCAATAGCGGGACCAGTGACCCGAGGAGGCTACGAAGTCCACGGAAGGCGTCCCCTGTCAGCCCCCGAGTGGATTCATGAAGGCGGCGCCGGTTGAGAGGGGTGCTGCGGATCGAGTGCTTTTTGCGGCCCCGCGATCGGCCCTACACCAGCTGAGTGAATTGCGGCCGACTGAACCACGGCCGGAGCGGCGCACTCCAAGTGGTGCCCCCGCCTGTGAGGCCTCCGAGTGGCGGGCTCCCCTGAGTGGATACCCGGACGTGAGCAGAGGTGAGGGGGCAGTCTCTTCTGAATCCGACAGGCAGGACCGGGAAGGTCCGAGGCTGCCGCACATTGGACTGCGACTGCACAGTATCGCAGGTATCTGCCGCGAGGCCAGTATCGGGTGCCTTGCAGGTTGGCTTGGCGGGACGTGGGAGTGATGCGGCTCGCCTTGCGGGACCACATAGAGCCTGCACCCTGTGGGATTGCCGGGGCACCCTGGAGCCCAAACTGGACTCAGTGACTGAAGAGGTAAACGTCCTACGTGCCGATTTCCGAAATATGTCAGAGAAGGTAGCCGTGGCGGAGACAGGGATTGGCGGTCTCCAATCCAAGACGAAATGAGTGGAAGAGCAAGTGGCCACCCTAACGAAGAACCAAACGGATATCTATGCCCGGCTGGAGGACCAGGAGGGTCGGGCGAGGTGTAACAACATTCGCATAGTGGGGGTCCCGGAGGGTATGGAGGGGCCGTCCACGGACTGGTTCGTAGAGGACTTGATTCTCAACCACCTGAAACCGAAGCATTTCTCCAATTTCTTCTCGGTCGAAAGAGCCCATCACGCACTGGGGGGGAAACCTAAGCCAGGAGCTCCTCCGCGTACTATCATCGCCCGGATCTTGAACTACCGAGACCGTGATGCTATCCTACAGGCGTCGAAGGTTGCTGGGGATCTCCAGCTCGACAATGCCACCATGCCGTTCTTTCCGGACTTTAACCTGCACGTCCAATGGCAGCGAAGATCCTTTGAAGGGGTAAAGAGGGCTCTCCGAGACCAAGGGGTGAAGTATATGATGCTCTTTCCAGCCCGACTAAAGATCCTGGATGGTGGCAAGTCTTTCTTCTTTGAGTCACCGGAGGAAGGCAGCGACTAGCTGGAGGGATGGCGGACAGTGGGCAGGACTGCAGGCCCGCGCAGAGTCGAATAGCGCCCATCGGGGCGAGAGGGGGCTGGGGTGGACAGACACGCTGCTGACCGTCAAGGTAGCACCCAGAATGGGTCCAGGTAACGCGGGACGGTGAGGTGTGGTGCTTTTGTCCTGTGCGATGGAACGACCAGTGGGGGTCCCTGTGTCTGGCAGATGCACGCGGGCGCCTACGGATGCCACGAGACATGGGACTCTGGGACCTCTGTTCAGTTAAGTTTTGATTATTGACTGGGACTCTCATAGGGTTGATCTGTTGCAATCTGAGGAGGTGGGAGGCGGGGCCAGGTGAATTACTTATGGACTGCTCGATTATTTTTCGTCAGAATGGGTTTGACTTCCGTCAGTTATGTATGGTGTCTTTTGCTGACTGCAAGCTCACGTTTCCTTTTCAGGTTTGGTCTGGGGCGGATGGGATGACAGGCACTCTGCATGTTTGAAAGGTGGGGGGTTGGGGACCCACTGCGCAGGGAGGCAGGGTGGGGGGAGTTGGTTGGGGGGTGGGGACCTGTTTTTGCGAAGGGGGTTTGTTATGCTCATTCTCACTACAGTACTTTTGCATGTGGGGTTTGCTCGATCAGGGCACGTTGGGACACAAATTACCAGAAGAGGGGGAGGTCCGATGTCTGAGATGGGGGATCAGGCATGCATTAAAATTTGGACATGGAATGTTAATGGGCTGGGCAACAAGATCAAGCTCACACTGGTGCTACAATACCTTAAGCGGCACTCCCCAGACATGGTTCTGCTCCAGGAGACACATCTACGGGGAAACAGATGCAAGACCCTTGATAGATTTGGGTACAAAATGGGAGCCCACTCCTCGTTTACGTCGGGATCAAGAGGGGTTGGCATCCTAATTCGTAACACCCTGCCGGTAGTAGTCTCCGGCACTTGGACAGAGGAAACCGGTTGTATGGTAGCGGCAGCTAATAGATGGGAGGGGCGCACCCTAGTTCTGGGCTCTTGCTATGTCTCGCCTGGTCTCCACTCCTCAACATATGCACGCATAGGGTCCTTCCTGACTGCTCTCCCCTACGGTACCCTCCTGGGCGGGGACGTAAATGCCGTGATGGACGCAGACTGGGACCGATTGGCCAGCGGGCAGGGATCCAGGGGGGAATTTGGGCCACACGACTTCGTCTCAGCTATGGGACTTGGGGACATCTGGCGCGCACACCACCCCGCGCAATGACAATACACATTCTACTCAGCCAGACACGGGTCCTTCTCTCGACTGGATCACTTCTTTACACGTATTGATCAGCTGGGCGTCTTTACGGCACCTCATATACTGGCCTGGGGAATCTCGGACCACTCCCGGTTGGGGTCACGCTGAAGGGTCCGGTGACGAACAGGGCCTCCTTCCCGAGAATTGATCCATGGCGCATTCGTGATGACACTGTAAGTGAAAAGCTCCGGGAGAGCTCTCAGATGTATTTTGAAGAGAATAGGGGCTCCGTGGAGTCTAATATCACGCTCTGGGAGGCCTTCAAAACCGTACTGAGGGGACAAGCCCAGGCCCTGATTAAGGCCCAAAAGAAAGAGGAGTCATTACGGGTCAGTCAGCTGGAGGGTGACATAGAGAGGATGGAACAAGAAATCAGCGTAGCACCGTAGGACGATCTCCGTCATACCTTGGCTCTTAAACAGAGAGAGCTTAGGGCCCTGGCTGAGAGCAAGGCGTGTGCCTACTTCATCGCCACCCAACACCGTATCTATGACGTGGGGGACAAAGCCCCCAAGCTGCTGGCGTGGCTCGTGCGACGGAATAGGGAGCGTTCCTGGGTGGCCGAGATACCCGACCAGGCAGGCTCCTTAGCCTCAAACAGTGCAGACATAGCGGAAGCCTTTGCGTCTTATTATGAAGGGGCCTATTCCCCAGTCTGCACCCGGTCGGAGCAAGATTGTGCAGAGTTTTTGCGTGACTTTGTGCTGCCCACCTTATCCCAAGAACAAAGAGATCGGCTGGAGGCAGACCTTACCGGAGAAGAAATAGGTGAGGCCCTCAACTCCCTCCAATCGGGAAAGGCGGGGGGGCCGAACAGGCTCCCGGTGGAGCTATACAAGCGGCAGGCCAATATCGTCACTGTACCTCTCCTCCAGATGTTCCTGGAGGCAAGAGAGGCGGGATGTCTTCCGCCAGATCAAAGAGAGGCTACGATAGTCGTGATCCACAAAACAGGGAAGCCGACTGATCAATGCTCGTCCTATCGCCCAATCTCGCTAATCACCATGGAGGCGAAGGTCTTAGCTAATGCCCTGGCGGACAGGCTGCTATCGGTTCTGCCGGACTTGGTGCATGTCGACCAGTCCGGATTTATGCCGTGCAGGAGCACCCGACACAATCTACGCCGCCTGTATGGAGTGTTATACATGACAGAGGATGTGGGGACCACCCAGACAGCCTTGATGGCACTGGATGCCTCAATGGCATTCGATAGTATCGAGTGGCCCTGTCTGTTCATGCTACTTCAGCGACTGGGGTTTGGTCCCACATTCTGCAGCTGGGTGCGGCTCTTGTACGAGCAGCCGGTGGCAAGGGTGAGAGTTAATGGCGCTGTGTCCAGGGCCTTCCCTCTACGGAGGGGTACGAGACAGGGGTGCCCTCTATCCCCCCTCCTATTTTCACTGGCCCTGGAGCCATAGGCGTACTGGATAATGAGGGACAGGTCGTTCTGGGGCTTGGCGTTAAACGATGACTGGGAGGAGCGTATTTCCCTATACGCTGACGACATCGTGCTCTATATGGCCAGACTGTACCATTCGATAGCACAGGCTTTTCGACCTGTTCGGTAGTTATTCAGGATACACCATTAACTGGGTGAAGTCAGTGATTTTTTGCTCTCTGGTCCTCCCCCGCGGATTCCAACTAGATGTCCTGCCTCCATCGCCTTTGACGGGTTTAAATATCTGGGGGTCTACGTAACGAGAGATAGAGTGGAGTTCCTTGCCAGGAACCTGGAGCCCCAACTAGCGCGCCTCAGGTTCGACGTGAACCATTGGAGATTGCTGCCTCTCTCATGGGAAAAGCGGCAATGTTCAAGATGCTTGCGTTGCCGCGGTTGCTCTACATTCTGCAGAACACGCCATACCCGATCCCAAATGGGGTATTCGGACGGATTGCGCATGCTCAGCGGACTCTCCTATGGGATGGAGGCAACCCTAGAATAGCATTGCACAAGCTGATGAGGGGGGTATACGACGGGGGCTGGCCCTACCGGACGTCAGGTTGTACTATCGGGCTTCGCAGCTGCAGGTAGTAAACGATTCGGTGTACACGGATCAGTCGGAACCGGTCTATAGAGTGGACCGACTAATCCTGCCTGCTGGGAATTGCGAGCCGCTACTCTATGCTCGGAGGCCGGGTAAAGATTAGCCATCTCATACGAGAGTGGTGGTCCAATGCTGGAGGGAGGCAAATAGATTCCTGGGATGGTCGGGCTCCCTGACCGGTAGATCCCCTTTATGGCATGGGGACTACTTAACAGAAGTGACTCGTTTGACCGGGTTCCAGGGATGGATGCTCATAGGCATAGAATACCTGGGAGATGTCTGGAGGGGCAATGCCTCTCGATCCTTCGCCTATCTTAAAAAATAATACAACCTACATGACTCGCAACACTATCACTACGTACGCCTCTCCCATGCCCTACACGCCCACATATAGAGTGGCACATCAATCCCAAAGTATTCCCCTCTGGATCCGATCACTGAGAAACCCACCTCCACGATATACCACAAACTCATAAACAATATGCCAGACCCACTGACATCATTGCGAGCACGGTGGGTGGGGGACATTGGCGATTTGGAAGATGTTCCTGTTGCCGGGATATGACAAGTTTATTGTGGTGCTCAATATACTTATGACAAGGCTCCTGTGTAATGTCCAGTGGAGGACAAACCCAGCATGGTGCCTTCCCACTGAAGACTATTCACTTGTGGCAGGCTTCTGTAGTATCTGTAGTGTTCTCCCCAGCGCAGGAGCATGCAGTAAATATACCACACCCAGAGCTCTGGATTGTGCTTCTTTATTCCTCAGCATACAATCACACACTGCACTCTCATTACGTAATAACCATTATTAACCGCACCTTAACACCTCCTGGCAAGTTACGTAATTCCTTGGTGATTCCACCCAGAACTGCTAGGGTCCTAATGCACATAGTCTCATGACACTACAGTATCTACTCGAGTCTGCCCAACTGTGGCATGACTTCTCTAATGTCCGCAAACGCCTATCTACCCGCTTGTGACAAGACTCCTTTGGTACCCAACGGTAGACTAACAACATGTGACAAGACTCCTTTACATTGTATTGCAATGAAGATATCAATAAAAACATTTCAAAAACATGTGACAGGACTCCTGTGATACCCTTTAGAGAATATCCACGTATAGCAAAACATATATGGTGTCCATTCGAGACTACCCCCATCTGACTCTTGTGAGACCTATTATTTAGCTTATGTAGAACACTATGCTGGTGAATCTGATCAGTGTACATGTCCTCTATGATTATGATCCTGTGGGACCAATGAATTAATTTGTTTACAAATAATGAAAATATTTTGCCGCTTGTCCGTCTTGCTATTCTCAAGATATATAATGGGTGTCCTGTGGCGACAATCAGACTGAAGTAATAACATATGAAGAGAAATGCTGTGGTGGCCATCAAGGTATCTGCACACATATATGTAGAATCTTGCCGTGTCAATCAGGGGTCTCCCTTTGAGCATACGCTTTCGCCCTATCAGAACATAAATAAATAGATGCAAATGAATAGGAGGATGCTGGTCAAACACAACAAGAGTGAGGTGAGGGGCGAACATCAACAACCAGAATAGCTTTGCAGCCAAGTTTGGTACACATTCATGTCTGATGTCAATCCTATGATAAGTCCTAAAAACCCTATTGACGTCTGATGAGAATCCTCTAACTCCCATCATTCCTACTATTCTCATAGAATGACACTACTGTGAAGCACTTCAGAATTCATGTTCGCATCTTGTTCTATAGTTCATATCCTGTCATTTCAGAAATGAAGGGCCACATGAATTTTCCTTATTCTTTGTAGGCCACGCAGAAGAAGATCCTGGTCAGTGACTCTTTTAGAAGTGAACGAGGCCTTCAAATACAGACATTAAAATATTTAAATCTATGAGTTCGCTCAAGTGATATATAGTAATAACAACCATTCCCAGGAACTATCAGTAAACGTAATTAACAGATGGTTTTTGTGCCTAAATCCTAGGGTACTTGCATATGTGTATGCACCTACCCCAGGACCAGTGTGTCATTCAACATCCAATTGCCCGAATTGATGGATATTACCCACTAGCACAGTTGCCCATCCCATAAACATTATATACATATAGTAACCTTCATCTGCTGGTCTGGACCCTGTTGAGTGACAGCGATTGGGTCGTCTTATTATCTGCACCTGATATTAAATAAGTGGCGCTGTAGGAACTGTGTAAGATGTCGTGGCAAAAAACACTCTGTTGTTTGTAAACAGTGGTACGCACAGACTCTGTAACCTGGGGGCAATAGAAAGACTTCACATTCTGATGGCTGTATTGCCCAAAAGGTGCAGTAATCAGTTTATTACAAATTTCTCTCTGTGACACTCATTTAGCGTAATGAGATGGTTCTGAATTATAGCACAAAAATTTAGAATGCAGTTTTCACCGATTAAAATGCTAAAAGTGACAGCTTGCATTTAAATGCAAAAATACTTTTATAGCTGTAAAAAAAAAGATATTTCTCGTTTTCTACACATATTATGTAAATTTGTACTATTACCGTGTAATAATGTTAGTCCCACGTTAAGCATCTCCCTGGATCTCAAATACAATTGAGGAGTGTAAAGGGGCAGAGAAGGTTAACCGCAAATTAACCTCTTCAATGCCCGTGACGAGCTGGTCTCGTCATGGGCCGCGGTTGCGCTGTGCCCATGACGAGACCAGCTCGTCATAAACCCCGCCCGCTAATGAAACGGCCGGCACAGGGCGAGGAAAGGGGCGGGCACTGAAGGGGTTAAGTTTATTGACAGAATTACCTCAATGGTGGCTCTTCACCAAGGAAAACATTTGTGCAATCAAAGCATGCATTTGTGTTGTACCAGTCCTTTTGAAGCAGTTCAATTTTCCATCAAGTCACTTTCTCTCTCTATATGTACCTACATCCCAATATATATTTCATGGTCTTACCGTATCATTTTCTGTATCTTCTCAACCTTATCTCCCGATTCCTCTCTCACATCTACCTCTCTTGATCTCACCCTGGGCCCAAAGCACTAAAAGCAGGACACAAAGTGGTAGCAAACTGTGCACTGACTATTTGTGACCTATATCTGATTTTGTGATGCAAACTATGTACTAATCTGTGATGTTGCAAAATGTCCAGTCCAGTTACAGGTTGTCACAGAACGACAGCCAAATCAAATTTGGCAGGTCAATGTGTTTGCATTCCCAACTGGAATCTTTTTTCAGAAGCAGCCTGGTGCTGCATTTAAAAAATAATGATTCACGTTTGAAACTACATCAGTAGGAGCAGTCATATCAGATAATACTTTATTTTGACAGTGAAACACAGCCATAAAAGCACATCACTAACATAAAAAGCATTATTAAAAACACATCTCATGATCATCTCAATAAAACAACAGATAAAATAATTAGTGAAAACACAATCAAATTCCCCCTCAAGCAAAATAGAGGAATCCTGCCATGATGCTCAATGTCCCACAATCATCATATCAGAAAGAGTAGTCATTGGTCCTCTTGACCCCTACCTGGCGCCCACACCTCCTTCCCATGAGGTTGCCTTACAAGATTCCCCTTACAAATCAAATGTCAGCTTCTTTGGTGTGTCAGTAACTGATCAACAGGGTATGACCGAAGCTGCAGTCGCAAACCATTGATACCATAGTGACCCTCGATTAAGACAGAATGCTCCCCCCTTCCAATTTCCATTCGACATGGATCTCAGAACCCATTTTGTGAGTTGTAAAGTATTTTACCATTTGCATAATGGAAACAGCAAACAAAAAATGCATTTGCAAACCCAGTGACATTGCAAATTTTACAGGTTGCAATTGCAAAATGACTTTGTACATCTGGCCCATCGACCTCTATGGCCCTTAAACTCTCACCTCTATCAGTCACACATCTACCTTAAACCTCTTCTTGTACATGTTATTGTCTACTGTCCTTTGTCCCTGTCTTCCTCTCACTCCCCTAGACCCGAACACCTCTCGCTTCTGTCACTCACCCTACTTGTTCTTCTCTGCCTGACCTCCGCTCACTTACACCACTAACTCTGCCCTTCTCTCACCTCTGCCTCTCATTCTTACCTCTACCTAGGCTGTATGTGCTTTTTTTGTTTCTTAACATGCCACTTTATTTCACTCTTTACATCAGGTTTTTAGTTTACCTCTGTCTGTCCTAGACTCAATCTCACTGTACCTTATTTTCCCTGTAATCCAGTCAATCTCTGCACCCTTGTACTCATAGTCTCTCCTTTGACATTTATTTCTGTCACCCTCTCACGTCTGATTCTCCCTTTTTCACTTATCTTTAGTGCTGAAAGTCAGATAGTAATAGCTGTTCTGTTGTGAAGCGAAGGAGTCACCAGAGTAGATCCCTTCAAGATATTTATTTAAGAATACAAGTGAGAACAGGTAGGAGCCAGGCAGCACAGCTTCCAAACCAAGACCTCTGGTAAACAAATGTCATGGACTGGAATCTCCACCATCGGCTTCCCCAATGCTGCGCTAGACAGGTACCACAGCTGTGCTTCTTTAAGAATTTCTTCCTCGCTTCCAGCAGTAAATACGGCAGTTGACCACACGCCGCTGAAGTTCCTATAGAAAGTTCTTCTATTCTATATATTTTTTTCCGAGTAATAAAAAAATTAACTGTCCATCGCGCCTCTGATGTAGTCCATCCCAGTCGTGGCCAATTGTTGTGCAGAGAAAGAGTCACCAGAGTAGATCACTTCAAGATATTTATTTAAGAATAAAAGTGAGAACAGGTAGGAGGCAGGCAGCACCGCTTCCAAACCAAGACCTCTGGTAAACGAATGTCATGGACTGGAATCTGTAAGCAGAATGTAACATACATTCTATGCCTCGCTCCAAAAAGAGAATACAATGACACAACATGTTCGCAGTCTTTACTGGTAGCTGTCAGCCATGGCGGTCCTAGATAAAAAAATTCCCTGCATGTGGGGAAGTTTTTTTTTTTTTTTTTTAATAAGGTCGCCTTTTTTATTCCCCTGATTTCTAGATTTGGCTGTAACCTGTTTTAGCTGCCGTGGCTTCCTTAGAGTGCATGATAAAACCCCACTTATATTAACACCATTATTTTGCTAACCTGATTTGGTATTTTGTTACATAGAAAAGCACTGTATTAGACAAAACACATGTTATTATCTATACCCCAACAGGATGAAAATGGAGAAGGATTATCTGATGAAGACTTGCGCGCCGAGGTGGACACCTTTATGTTTGAGGGCCACGACACAACAGCAAGTGGGGTCTCCTGGATTCTGTACTGCATGGCCAAGAACCCAGACCACCAGGACAAATGCAGAGAAGAAATAAAAGGGATTTTAAGGGACCGAGACATTGTGGAATGGTGAGCGCTCGTATTTGCACGTTTGAATTTGTTTATCTGCAGTTTATGCTGCTAATACCTTGAATATTTTAACCACTATAGTGACATGCAATGAAAAGATAAATATGGTACTTATATGCTGGATTCAACATTTTCATATAGCTGATACAATGTTTGACATTGTTAGACCGGTGTTAGAGATGTTTCCATGAACTCTTACACTGGCGATAATTTCCAGGTAGTTCTCATTCATTATTTCTTTATTGTGATGTGACTTAAATAGAAATTGATTGCGCCATTCAGCGCACAAGCCAAGCTTGGATAGAGCTCGCCGGCGAATATTGGGGTGCACTCTGTTTGCCTGCTGCTCTTTCAGTCCGCTGCTCCTGCTGCCACCACCATCATGGTAGGTCTGGCTGTTGGTGCTGGGCTCCACAGCTTTTACAACCATTCCATCATGGAAGCCTGACATGCACGCTCTGTGTCCTTGCCTGGAACTCTCGTGGGCCTTTTTAATTCTGGCAATGCAGTGTGCATGTTTGTCGGCCATATTGGAAACTACAAGTCTAACTCCAGCTCACGGCACATCACCCTGTTTCCCTGCTCTGTAGCTTACACAATCTCGCAGGAATCTGTGCTTCTGCCTGTGTTCACTTCTGAATCTATCTGTCAGGGCTCCAGCACCCACTAGTGTCTTCCCCAGAAGTCCAGCCACTGCAACCACGAGTCAGGGCTCAACGCTACCTCTTGGGTATGAAGTCTCTTTTACCACCCATGGGGCTCCAGTTCCCAGCAGTAGCCTTGGTTCTGCACCTTACCTACTCCCCAAAGGGTATATAGCTGGCCAGACTTCTGAAGAGGGCTATAGTTTGGTACCACCTTTCATAATCATAACAGCTTGATAATCCTTGGTAGACTGACACAATTTCCTTTCATATGGACTCTATCACCACCCAGGCCATCACTAGGGGGTAAAATCTGTAAATGCTTTCAGTGCTTCCTGGTGCTTGACAGCAGCCACTCTAAAAAGTCAGCAACGCCGAAACACTTTTACGCCTTCATGTCCTATGATTATGAAGCTATGACCACAGGTCCTCAGAATGCAACGTGCTTCTTGTTTCATTTCAAAAGGCCCAGATGTGTGCCTCTGCAATCGCTCTGAAGCAGTACCCCAGTTTTACCCTCCCCTGGATTCTCTTTGTCTTTGCAGATCACTGTCTGTACAGTTTAATCAACGTTTCTCTTCTCCATTTTGCTCTATCTAACCTTCAAGTGTCAAACCCTGACGTACGTGTTTTGCTCCATGTGCACCCCACTTGCACCCTCACTTACCACTGTTTTTCTTTAATAGCTGAATGCAATATGCTGACTTTGCGTGCTGCTCCCTTTTTATTGTTTTTACGTATTTTCTTACCTGTACCTCCACCCTCATTAGCGAAAGTGCTTCTCGCTTCGCCCACTCCATTCGTGTCCTCCCTCACTATCATTCATCTGTCCCCATAATGGTCTGCAGCCATAACCCAGAGTCTGCTGACTGTGCTCCCCTCTTTAATTCCTGGACATATCTCTGTTCTCCCATGACCATGATTCCTGCTCTCACAGCCGGCCTGGGTACAGACACCAGCCCTCACAGTTCTGCTTGACCAGACCCGGGGGAGGGGGGTGGGTGAGGGTAGGGGGCGTGCTACTGAGAAGCTCCGGCCCATGGGGCGTGCTAGTGGCAAGTTTTGCTGCACCACTTTCGCTTCTGTTACAGGGGGCCGATTTTGCAGCACTGCTGCAAAATCGGCCACCACGGATCAAAAAACAGCCCCACCCTTCTGGCCCACTGGGAAAACACTCGGTGCCCACTACGGCTAGTCCTGCGCAGCCTGCTCTGCCTCAGAGAGGCATTACCTCCCACCCACTCCCACGTACCACCTGGTGTCCCGGTCCATTGGCCCCCACCGGATAATACCATGTGGCACTCTTCACCTTTGTTCACAAAGGTTTACCCATGCTTGACCCTGTGCCACTGTTTGCACAGTTCTTGGTTGTGCAGCCTCACACCACAGCCTTCAGAATCCTTACTTTGACTAGGTGCAATTTACCTCCTTAAGCTTCATCTGTTCACACTGACCCTTCTCACCCCCATACTCACCTCCTCTGACCTATACGTTGCTACTTCTGTTCCTACTCCCAGATCTTTTCTTCCAGTTTATATTTTTCAAGGGCTAAGTCACTGTTCTGTCCTTTTCCTAATAAGATAACATATATGTTGTATTGGGAGAATAATCCATGGAGGCACGTAAGTGTTTGAAGAGAAATAGAAATTTATTCCATACCCAATAACACAGTGGAGCCTATCCATCAGCGAACTCTGCGTCCACAGCTCCGTTGCTGAATGCGTTAAAAAACCATCTCATTCAGCAACCGTGACAAGCAGGACACGTAGCGGCGTTTGAAGGATGCGGAATACAAAAGATAATAACACGAGGCACTTCAAGCTCTAACTATCGCGTGCTATAACAAGTTAGCATATAACATATCACCCTTTTCCCCAAAAACCAAAAGAGAAAAAAAAAATATATATATTATACAATTTAACCTGGTAAAGTCCTGCAGATACAATGTTTTTTTTTACAATCTATCACTTCTAGTAGTAATACTATCATTAGCAGAATGTGTTCCAGAAGAACGAGTCATGACACTTGCATTCATATGAGGACTAATACAGTGATCAGCAGTATGTTGATTACCTACAACAGAAGCTTGTGAGTGGTGAACCCCAGGCTGAATCATGTTCCAATCATGGACACAAGAACCCAGGAGTGGTAGAAACTGAGCATCACTAGGTTTTTGTTGTAAATGACCACTGTCTTCCATCATCCAAAAGTACCAATGAACGAGCAACTTTGGATACTTTGAAAGGACCATTCAAGTTGAAGTCCACTTTTGATCTCTTAGAATTCATATTTCTCAACATGACCCATGACCCAACCACAATGTGATCATGCAATATCTTAGTTTTCGCTTGCGATTTTTAAACTCTATCCTCTACTTCTTTGAGATTCACCACATCATCAAATCTATTTTGTGCTTTATCCTTGAGCCACGTAGGACATAACCCAGTATGAGCTTATCTACCTCGTAACAGTGCAAATGGAGAAACTCCAGTAACACTGAGTGGGGTGTTATGATACGCCCAAATTATATCTTGAAGAAACTTGGCAACATCTTTATTGCAAGTGAGAGCAGTTTGAATACCTTCTTTATTCAATCTATTTGCTCTCTCAACAGCTCCATTGGAGCAAGGCGAATATTGGGGAATATGTGGTGTCTAATACTCCTGTCCCTTAAAATGTTTTCCATAGTTTCTGGTATTAATTGAAGACCATTGTCAGTAACTAGCTCATCTGGGTACCCTTCCGAAGAAAAAATTCTATCCAAAAAGTTTATGATCGATGGGGTGTGGGGTGGGGGGTATTGTATGTTATTTGTTTATTTCTGTTTTGCTTTATTTGCAAGTCCTTTCAGTATTCTTTTCATATGTGAGAAAAGTGTAAAAGTCATGATATGGTATATTGATGCTACGGAAGCCTCTGGGTTACAGAGCTCCGCCCTATGTGCTTTTGACAAATAAAATATGTTTTCAAAAAGTTTATGACATCTTGTGTGGATGTCTCTTGTAAGAAATCATAATAGATCCACTTAGAAAAGTATTCTACAATAAAAATTATGTACATATTTTCAAAAGGTAAGGATACCACTGGTCCAGCTAAATCAAGAGCAAGCTTGCGTCAGGGGCCTTGGGGTAAAGGTGTGGTAACCAAAGGAGTGTCATGAGATTTCCAGTGCTTGTTAGACAAGACACATTCTTAACAATGTAGGGCCACCAGAAGTAACACCTCAAAGTTTTTTTTGCAGCAGTGGCTCCCAGATGACCGTTTTGGCCTAGTGCCAGAACTTTGGAATAAAGTTGACTGTGAACTACAATTTCGTCACCTCTCATGAAAATGTAATTTTCAATAGTGAGTTGATTTGCAAGTTGACAAAATACGAACAGATCACCTTTAAAATTCGTAACACGGGACCTACCTAAATGAACAAATTCTTTAACTTTGCTTAAAACAGTGTCCTGGTTACAGGCAGTAATCCATTCATTTTCAGAAATAGAGCCATTACACAAATGCATTAAATCTAGATTAGCAACAATACATTAATTCTTGAATAAATCAAAATGATGAGCTTCATCTGAAGAAGTGGGTAAACGAGATAGGCAATCAGCCCTGGAATTTGGTAGCCCTGTGAATATATTTGACATCAAAATTATACTCTTGTAACTTAGAAAGGATTCTGATAAGTCTTGAGGAAGCACAAGGCGACCCTTTGTCTCCCAGAAGATACATAAGAGGCTTGTGATCTGTGCATAGGGTGAAGCAGTCCCCCAAACATACGTTTTAAACTTAGCAAGGCCCATGCACAAGCAAGAACTTCTTTCTCGATGGTGCAGAAGTCAAATCTCTGGAAGCAAAAGCAACTGTGGTTTCAGATGAACCATCTTTTTGACACAAAACAACACCAAGACCTACAGCATTTGCATCCACAGTTATGATACATTTATGTCCTCTTACATAAGATTCAAGTGCAGGGACACTGGAAAGGATTTTCTTTATTTCTTGGAATGCATTCTGTTCTTCCGTGCCCCAAGAAAAATTCTCTTTTTTTCTTAGCATTTTCTTTACAGGTTCCATTAAGGTAGCATACCCCTTTACAAATCTGGAATAGTAATCGCTCAACCCCAAAAAGGATCACAACTCATCCTTGTTAGAGGGGGGTGGTACCTCTTTCAAGGCCTTGACAAGATCCTCCTTAGGCTTGATACCTTGTGCTATTATGTGGTGACCTAGATATTCCACATTGTCAGTAAGGAATTTACACTTACTCTTAGACACAGTCATTCCATGGTTGGACATTATTCTCAATACATTGTCCAAGATGCAATTGTGTTCATGGATGTTCTTAGCGAAAATTAGTATGTCGTCTTGAAAGGCTAAAACTCTTTGCACATCTTTGAATAAGGAATACATTAGCTTTTGAAATATGCTTGCCGCTGATGCAAGACCGAACGGCATGCGTAGGTACTTAAAAGCACCAAAGGGTGTAATAAAAGTACAAAACGCTTGAGATTCTTTTTTGAGCCTGACTTGGTGATATGCCGCTCTGAGATCAATATTGCTAAAAATGGTAGCCCCATCCAGAGTTGAAATTAGCTCATTAATTTTAGGAAGGGCTAGCAGTCAATTAAACTGTTCTATTTCAGAGGGCACAAATCAGCACACAAATGGATTTTTTCATCCATTTTTTAGTGATAACCACAGCACTGACCAATTCAGCAGCATCTACAGGCTCAATTATTTTATCTGCACACAGCTGGTCTAAGTGTAACCTCAGATCTTGTCTAATGGAAAGACGAACGTTTTTAACTTAATGTTTTACAGGAGTGGCACCTGGTTTCAATTCAATTTCATGTTCAAAATCCTTAACTATACCAATTTTTTCAGAAAAAACTTGAGGATATTTTTGCAAAATTACATCAATGTCTGTATAAGTATTCTCAACAATCATAACTGGTATGGTAATACCTGGTGTTAAAATGATACCTAGTCTTCCCTGGTCTATCCAACCCATGATATTACGTCCATTGACGGCTGCATAGATCTTTGTGGAAATGGACCTGCCAGAAAATTCCAAAACATCCTCAAATAATCCTTTAATGAGAATTTCTGACTCACCATAAGCTACCGCTTTAATGTCAGGAGTTTCCAGTAGCTTATCGACCCACAGCACTTTAAAAGTATCTTCAGAAATGATAGTCACAGGTGAACCTAAGTCCACCATAATTTGTAGCTTACGGTACTAATGGAGACTTTACAAAATGGACCATTTTCCTTAGCAACATTTGCTGCATTGTGTTGAGCAAGAACGGTAGACTCATTAGTAGGCTTGGTCTCTAAGGTTAAAATCTTGACATTGTTAACACATTCTTCATTTTCATAAACAACTTGTTGACAGACATCAGGCACACAATTAACTCTAACCGCACTGGAAGCAGCACTCCTACATACTTTCATGAAATAACCTAATTTTCTGCATTTACTGCATCTCTTCACCCTGGAAACTAGGGTTGTTTCCTAAGTGGTTGAAAGAACCACATCTATAACAAGCATTTGTTCTGTTAACCTTATTGCTCCTAATATTTTTTACATCGTTAACTTCCGTGCTATTAGTATTGCTAATTGAAGTGGTTGCAGAGGATGCTTGTGTTAAGGCTTTAAAGGAATCAATCAATCAATCGGGTTTTTCAAGCGCACTGCTCATCCTTGAGGGTCTCAGGGCGCTGGGTAGGGGGGGGTCAGCAGTTCAGTTTCAGTCGAAGAGCCAGGTCTTCAGGGCCAGCCTGAAGGTGTTCAGGGAGGGGCACGTCTAATGTCGGTGGAGAGCACGTTCCAGGTCTTGGTCGCGATGTAGGAGAAGGATCTTCCCCCTGCTCTGGCTCTGTGGATGCGCGGGGTTTCGGCGAGGAGGAGGTTGGCTGAGCGGAAGTTTAGTTTGGGTACGTGGAGGGTGATTTTGTCATTGAGATATTGGGGTCCGGTGTTGTGTAGGCATTTGTAGGCGTAGGTGAGCATCTTGAAGGTGACTCTTTTCTCGACTGAGAGCCAGTAATGCTTGTGTAGGTATTGGCTGATGTGTTCATGCCGAGGGACCCCGAGAACGAGTCTGGCCGCGGTGTTCTGTATTGCCTGGAGCTTGCGCAGTAGGGACTTGTTGATACCTGCGTAGAGGGCATTTCCGTAGGCACCTGCTGGTGATGAGTGCGTGGATGACTGTCTTTCTTGTTGCGGGGGGATCCATTTGAAGGTCTTACGGAGGATGCGGAGGGTGTTGAAACAGCTGGAGGGGATGGCGTTGACGTCGATTCATGGAGAGGGAGGAGTTCAGTACGATGCTGAGGTTCTTGACGTGGACCGTGGGGTAGGAGGGCTGCTGAGGGTGGTGGGCCACCAGGTGTCGTTCCAAGCTGAGGGGATGGTTCCGAGGACTTCTGTCTTCTCTGAGTTGAGTTTTAGGCAGCTGTTGCTCATCTATGTTGGGAGCTCCGGCATTCCTTCCTGGAAGTTGAGTCTGGTGGTGGTGGGGTCCTTGGAGAGAGAGAGGATGAGCTTGGTGTCGTTGGTGGCTATCCTGAGGGCATGCTGTCGGACGATGGCAGCGAGGGGAACCATGTAGATGTTAAAGAGGGTTGGGCTGAGTGATGATCCCTGTGGTACTCCGTAGTTGATTTCTGTGGGTTCGGAGAAGAACAGTAGCTGTCTGATCCTTTGGCTCCTGCCGGTGAGGAACGATCTGATCCAGTCGAGGGCTATGCCTTGTATGCCGGCGTCGTGTAGTCTGTCTGTGAGTGTGCGGTGGGAGACGGTGTCGAAGGCTGCTGACAGGTCGAGTAGAATTAGGGCTGCAGTGTGGTCCTGGTCGAGGAGGGCTCGGATGTCATCAGTGGCAGCGAGTAGGGCGGTCTCGGTGCTGTGGTTTCTTCGGAATCTGGATTGAGAAATGTCAAGGATGGTGTTGTCTTCGATAAGCCTCATCAGTTCTGCGTTGACTGCCTTCTCTGCGACTTTTGCTGCACAAGGAAGGAGCAAGATGGGTCGGTAGTTCTTGAGGTCCATTGTGTCTGCTGAGGGCTTCTTGAGGAGGAGTCTGACTTCTGCATGATTCCAGTTGTCAGGGAAGGAGCCGGTCTTGAAGGTGGTGTCAATGGTGCATTGTGATACAGGTGCGATGGTGGTGGCAGCTCTGTGGTATATGTGGGGTTGGCAGGGGTCAGTGGGGGCTGTGGAGTGGATACCTTTCATGGTCGGTCGTGATCGGTGTCCAGGTGGAGATGGTGGTCTGGCTGGAATTGCCACAGGGTGTGTTGACTGCGGGGTCAGGTGTGTGGCCATTGAAGTTGTCGTAGAGGTTGTTAATCTTCAGGTGGAAGTAGGATCCGAGTTTGTCGCAGAGGTCCTGGGAGCGGGTGATGTCCGTGGCTTCGCTGCGGAGCTCGGTGAATTCCTGGATGACGCTGAAAAGTTCCATGGATTTGCTGGAGTGGTGTTGTGGATGAAGGTCCTTTTGGTGATTCTGATGTGTTGATGGTATTCCGTCGTAGCGTCCTTGTAGGTTGTGTAGTTTTCGGGTGTCTTGCTGTTTTTCCAGTTCTTCTCCAGGCGTCTACAGGTGCGTCTGGTTTTTTGTTTTTGGAGCTTGGTGGTGAACCAGGTGACTTTCCTGGGGCATTGCTTGCTAAGGTTGCACAGTGGGGTGAGCTTGTTTGCGCAGTTGGCTATCTAAGTGTGGAATTCCATGGTCGCGAAGTTGCCATTGGTTGCAGCAGAGGGGGTGTTGTCGTTGAGGGTGGAGTTGAGTTGTTCCTCGGTGAGTCTGCTCCAGTTCCTGCACGGGGGGCGCAGAGCCGGTACGTGTGGCTTGTGACGAGGTAGTGTACACAGTGGTGATCAGTCCATGGAGGGTTGCGTGGTATGGCTGAAGTGGTTTCTGTTTCCCCCTGCAAAGATGGGGTCGAGGGTGTGTCCTGCCTTGTGGGTAGGCGTGGTGACTAGTTGTTTCAGTCCGATGTTGGCGAGGTTGGCGAGGAAGGAGGAAACAGAACGTTCAATACTTTGAGCGATTTTAACAGTTTGATCTAGAGAAGGATTCGTACAGCATAAAAGATGTTCTTGTACTTTTTTAGAAAAACAACTGAGTACAATCTGATCCCTTAAGTATTGATCAGTGGCATTTTCAAAACAACAAGTGCTAGCTAAAATGCACAAACTGGCTACATATTGTTCTATACTTTCATCAGGGGATTGTTTCCTGGAATAAAATGTAAAGCGATCCAAGACAGCATTAGGTTCAGCAGTAAATAGTTTTTCAAGCCTTTTCTCAGCTTCTAAGAAAACATTTCAGGCATCCCCAGCAGGAGCAGGTATTGAGGGAAGGTGGTCAAAATCTTCCTGTCCTTCAGTGCCTTCACAACCATACAGAATTGCTTGTTCTCTTATTGGACTGTAGTCCACGCCATCTATAGACACCAAATATTTTTTAAATACTTTAAACCAGTGTTTCCTCTCCAGTTTGGGATTGCCAGGGTTATCTAGAAATGTATGGGGCTGCTGGTGTGAACTACGTCCTCCAGATATAGCATGAGGATAATAATGCAGTCAAAGTACTGCTAAACGTGTTTGTAAATGAAGTAAGTAGAATGCAGATTATATTTAGTCATAAATTATACTTCACTGCACGTAGAACCCAATAGTAGAGAGAATGGAGGAAATGGTAGTCCGTTGCGTCTGCACCAGTAGTTGAAATGAATAACGTGTGGCGATAATGTGTAACTCCTAGTACTGTGCTTAGGAAAGCAGGAATCGGTAGGAAAAAAAAGCACAGACAGGAGGCTGAAAGGAGTTTATCTAATGAGGCACCAACAACTGAATAACCTCGCCTCCAATAGAAATGAAGCAAAGAGGGACTCTCATCCTCGTTGCCAGAAATATGTTGTATTGGGGGAATAATCCACAGAGGCAGGTAAGTGTTTGAAGAGAAATAGAACTGTATTCCATAACCAGTAACACGGTGGGGCCCATCTGTCAGCGAACTCCGCGTCCACTGCTCCGTTGCTGAATGCGTTTAAACCATCTCATTCAGCCACTGATGCAAGCAGAACGCGGAGGGGCGCTTGAAGGATGCAAAATACAAAAGATAATAACACGGGGCAATGCACGCTCTAACTATCGCGTGCTATAACAAGTTACCATACACCAATACCGATGGACCGGGATGCGGTCCGCATAACTATCAGTGGCTGAGATCAATTCAAGCATTCCATCCATAACTTTTTTTTGCTTTTCTTACATCATCCTTCCTGCATGCGAGTTGGACCATTGTAATGATGCATACATACCTTTAGTCCTTCTTTTATTACACGTGCACCCCATTGTTGCACTTGTGATGGAACCTGCATTCTTCAGTCTTCGTATGCTTTGACTTATGGCCTGCGACTGCTTACCCACCTCTGTGGGTTCTCAATGCTTCTGCTCTCTGCTCGGCAGTTGCAGACTGAAAGCACAGGATGTGGACGTACTTCAGTGGGCTCCTTTTATATGGTCTGGGACTACCGAATTTCCCCCTCCCCCTGCGCATAAACACATTTTTAATGAGGGACATGAGAGGTAATTACTTTTGGAGGCGGGGGTCGTACAACCCCCGGCCGTATTTATTAAAATATGAAAACAAAATTAAAATTTTGAAATAAACAATATTTACACAAATTATACGCAGAAACATAACACAACATTTGATTACAATTCATATGCACAGATTTCAGATGGCTAACCTTAACATATCTCTAATACATAGTTCTCCTATCCGAATCTAACATAATGATCATAATCATACATGAATTACTTTCTGCGTATCCTATTTGGGCCTACGGCAAGGTCACTAACTGGTGTCAGATCCTTATCAATTAACATGCCCCCCGTAGGGTTGCGCATGCGCAGAGGGCCCGCTTACCGAGAGGGTACTTCCCCCCCCCCCGGTTACCCCCATACGTTCCCTGAACTCCATGCAAATTTGGGGGGTCTTGCACTCTGCGCCATTTAGTGACGTCCATGCCAGTGCGGGGTGGCCAGCCAGCCTAAAAGAAAGCGTGACTCCCCCCTTTCCCCGCACCCATCCAGCCAACCGGATGTACCGCCCCTGGAGTTATAGGAGAGACCCCTTGTCCCTCCCCCTGGGCGACCCCATCCGAGAATGACGCCGCCCCCTAATGACCTTCAATTTACTGCTCACTAGTCATGACCTTACCGCCACAGGCCAGCATAGTTGCCCGACTATCTGGCCCTCCCCAAACTGCCCCTCAGAAAAGGTCATGCCCCCTCTGTTAGACCATCTAGCCAGGCTATGAAATTCTCTAACATTATTTCATTCCCTAACCTAGTCAAGTGGACCCCGTCTTTTAAGAAGCACGGTTCCCCCCTGACACACCCATGTGCAATGCTCTGTAATTTAGGAGATCTGAACAGTTTCCCTATTTTATTGTTGACCCTCTTTACCGAGTGATTCAACGCTCTCACAGAGTCCCCCCCCTCCATTTAAATCTAGGTATCATATGCGACCAAACTATGTAGCCGCCCTGGCACGCCTTGGCTAACCAGCCGATCTCAGAGATTATGTTCTCAAACAAGACCCTCCTGCCTAACGTCACCAAGTCATTGCCCCCCAAGAATCAAAATAACGATTGTGGGAGGAGGACTGTGTCTCTTCAAAAGATCAGTCATAAAGCCCCTAAACTGACTAAGGCAAAGGCCCCCTTTCCCATGGAACGATATTGTGAACCCACCCCTGCTCTGCTCTTTTCCCATAGTTACCTGAAAGGAAAACAGATTTCATACGCCGTACATATGAATGCCCCACCATCCACACATTACGTGTCCCCGTGACCTGTAGCTTTGACTATTGTTGAGGAGAGTCTTACTGTTGTGACGATGGCAGTTCCCCTCCTGCGTGACAGGTTTGAGAAACTGTGAAGAAAACGACAAACAAGGCAAGCATCAGTACACAATTGTATTGTGTATTTACAACATGTGCAGCCGCACATAACGCCTATAACTATTGGAAGCCCATCGTCCGATCCTCTGTACACTACTTGAGGGCAACCCCCTAGCCGTTGCCTCAGTGGCAGCCCCTATCCTGAAAGAATGCGTCCCAAAAACCTTTTGGATCCATGCCCGCCTTGCTGATTGCCATGTCCAATACCTTTTTCAACTGGAACATGGTCAGTGGGGTACCGTCCGCATGTAATAACAATGAACCGCCCAACGTGCTGCACCTCTGTCTGAGGTAATTTTCAAGGTGCATTACCGGGCAACACAGGATCTTGAAGCGAGAGAGTGCGTCAGCAGCATTATTCAGCACCCCCGGGACATGTTTAGCCTTAACTGTACATTCAGCTTCATACATAGCAGCACTATCTCTTTCAACAAGCGAAGAATCATCTTACACCTTGCCGCCTGTTGATTGATGGATTCCACCACTGTCATGTTATCTGACCAGAAGATTACAGACTGATTCTGCAAATACTGGGGCCACACCGTCAATGCAACCCAAATGGGAAATAATTCCCAAAAACCTATGTTGGCTGTTAAACCACTCTAGAGCCACCATCCCGGCCACCGCTGGGCCACCCACTTGTTCCCGAGTATGGCACCAAATCCCACACTACCTGCTGCGTCAGTCCATAAACCCAACTCAGCAGAAGTAGTGGGGGGACCGGGCCACACTACTCTGCCATTGAAACCCTCCAGAAATGCGATCCAAATCCGCATGTCCTGGCGAACCTCAGATGACAGTCGTGTGTGATGGTGTTTTTCGTGTAGGCCTGTCATGGCCTGTGAGATGGAATGGGAGAATGGTCGAGCCATAGGTATACCCGCAGTGCAAAATTCAACTGTCCTACAACCTGCTGCAACTGGTGTAGGGTTACTTTGTCTTTTGACAAACACTTTTGCAAAGCTGCACGGAATTTCATTATCTTTTGTTCAGGTAACCTAAAACACCCTTGTACTGAATCCACTTCCATGCCTAAAAATTCAATTGTGGTTGTTGGCACTACTGTCTTCCCCGGAGCCAGGGGGACCCCAAATGTACGCATGAGTACACAGAATTCCTCCAATGCCACAGAACATTCCTGGGAGCCCGCCGATCCCAGAAAGAGAAAGTCATCCACATAATGCATAACAAAATGATGTCCTGTCACCTGTCTGAAAACCCATTCCAAAAATGAACTAAATTTTTCAAAGTAAGCACAGGAAACCGAACAACCCATGGGCATGCACCTGTCCATGTAAAATTTTCCTTGAAATGAAAAACCTAGCAGGTGATGATCTAAAGGATACACCGGTAACAGTCGGAATGCAGATTCAATATCCGATTTGGCCAGCAAGGCCCCTGGTCCCAAAACCCTCAACATCTCTACTGCCTGATCAAATGAAGCATACTTCACACTGCAAAGTTCCTCATTGATGGCGTCATTCAATGACTTGGATTATAAACTCAACGAAGTTTATACATGGGCGGAAGTCTATGCACAAAGAAGACCACAATCCAGAAAACCAACCACGAATACTTCCTCGGAGGAAAGTATAGTCACAGACACCGACACTACAACCACTAGACCCACAGCGAAAAGTCAACTACCCAGTCCAGAATCAACCACAGACATTACCAAAGATACCATTGAAGAATCAGGAGCATCTGGATCCACACATTTTTTGTCCAGGGACCTGGATACAAGTCAACCACCGGGTCCATCAAAAAGCGCAAAACCAGGAGAAGCAACCACAAAACAAGGGCGTACAAGGAGCCAGAAGTACATTTAGTAGTTAACATTTCTTCAAAGGAAATCACCAATGCACAAATCCAAACATTGAGCAAAGGCCTTGGATACGTTCCAACTTATGACACCAATCTACTGGAATGCGAACTAGCCCTATACAGATTCACTAGAATTCTACGATTACGACATTTTTTTACAAATGTATTACCAGCCAAGGAAGACATACAAACCAAAGAGTTCCTTGAATTCAAACCCAAATCCACATACCAGGCACCAGTTTCGCATAAAATCATAGATTCATTCGATAATCTAATGAGGAAAGATCTACAAAAATTACAATTCAGGAAAGCAAAGAATTCTAATTTAACTTTACAAGAAAAAAACACACTGAAATCAATTCAGAAGGATACAGAAATACAGATTCAAAAAGCAGATAAAGGAGGCGCAATTGTTCTTATGGATCGCTCCTTTTACACCAACGCAGTACAAGAACACGTATCAGACACTCAAACTTATCTGAAACTGGATCAAGATCCTATATTTGAGCTTAAGGAAACGCTTGGAAGCATTCTTGATCATGCTTTGGAAATGGGATGGATAAGTGAAACCACAAAAAAATTTCTGACAGTAGAGTATCCAAGGAAGCCCACCCTGTACATGTTGCCAAAGATTCATAAGAACTTGTTTAACCCACCGATGCGGCCCATAGTAACGGGTTGTGGAACCATCTTCGAGCCCTTGGGACACTATATTGATTACTTCCTACAACCGTTGGTTCAAGAATGGCCCTCGTATATCAAAGATACGACAGATTTCTTACTAAAGCTACAGAAAATAAAGTTCATGGAAGACATCATTTTTTGCACCATAGATGTCAAGTCTTTATATACTTCGATCCCTCACTCAGCTGGCATGGAGGCGGTAGAATGGGCTCTACTGCGCCAATCTTCGCTCAGAGCAGATGAAGTGTTCATTCTGGAACTTTTACATTTTTGTTTGCATCACAGTTACTTCTACTGGAATAATGATTTTTATTTGCAGCAGCAAGGCACATCCATGGGCTTTGCCGGGGCGCCGGCATATGCCAACACCTTCATGGCTAAATTTGAATCAGACTACATCTACAAAGACATCGGATGGACTGGAAATCTATTGCTATATTGTAGATTCATTGATGATATACTTATTCTCTGGATCAATACTCAGGAAATGTTGGAAAGTAAAATTGAACAACTAAATCAAATTGATGAACATATCCAGTTTACCCATGCAATTGACCAGACTAAAATATCTTTTCTTGATGTCATCCTTACCAAAGAAGCGGGCCACATAAAAACGGAGGTTTTCAAAAAGCAAACAGATGTGAACAGCGCGCTCCATTTCCAAAGTTTCCATCCCAACAGCTTAAAACACAACTTACCATTGTCCCAATTTTTGCGGATAAAACAGATATGCTCTACTGCAGAGGATACGGAGAAGAACTTATCACTCCAACAGCAGATGTATCTTGCCAGGGGATACCCTACAGAAGTGATTGAATCAGCTAAACAACGCGCATCCAAACTCAATAGAGAGAGTCTCTTAACAAGTAGACCACGAAAACAGACAAATAGACAAGTCTTTGTATCAAAATTCTCCACAGTATCTGGTAAAGTGAAGAACATCATCATCAAAAGATGGGAATTGTTACAGAATGAGCCTGATTTTCACAACATTTTTAAAGATCCTCCAATGTTTGCATATAAACGCGCAAAAAACATCAAAGAAATCATCAACACTCCAATTAAGCAAGGGAACATCGCTCACAAAGGAATGAGTAAATGTCATAATTGCATTCATTGCAATAACGTTATAATCGGCAACACATTAAACCATCCATGTACTGGAGAAATCATCAGACTTCACCATAATTCTGATTGCAATTCAAACAAACTCATCTACTACATCAAATGTCCATGTGGCAAGTTGTATGTGGGCAAAACCGAAAGAAAAATTAAAACCCGGATATCTGAGCACAAAAGTACAATCAGAACACTTAACAAACACAGCAGCTTGGCCATGCATTGGAATGAAGAGAAGCACAGTATCGCCCAACTCAGATTCTCTGTCCTAGAAAGAGTAGAGCAACGTCAAGACACAGATCTGACTAGAAGTCTCCTACAGAGGGAAACCTATTGGATTAAGCGTTTGGACACCTTAATGGAGAAAGGCATTAATGACAAAATAGACTATGCTTGTTATTTATGATGTATTTGTGTCAGAGGTTTCTTGTATCAGGATAGTACTGCATATTCATATATACCTATGTGATCAACCTTTCTTCTTGGGTTAGATTACCCGTGACCAGTGACCCTCACCAACACACGTTTTAATTTTTTCCGGTAATTTTTTCCGGTCATTTCCACCATTTTTCCACTATTTTTTCCACCATTATCTCAGTCATTTTCATCTCCAGGTTTACATTTTTCGCTCTCTTTCAAGATGGCGGTACCATTCAACCAGTCACCTTGTTTTAATTTTTAGTTTAGTAGCACAGTATGCACGCGAGCATTACCTCCACCTTGATTCAGGCTTTTGCGCTTGGTCATGTCGTTCATTTTTTATAGAGGAACCAGTTTTATCTTTGATGATAGTCTGTGTATCATTAGTCACCTTTCTTGAGATAGTTCCACCCATTTTGAGTTGGGTATCGTTGTTCAGTCACCTTGTTTATGTCTAACATGCTCCGATATAAGCGCATGCTCCCAATAAACCGCCATGAGTTTCACCTGGTGATTTTTTGAACCAGCAGTCGAACAGGTTTCCGCTTCATTGAATCGACCACGTTGTACTGTGTCGGTAAGATTTCTCATTTGAATTTTCATCTCATAGTTCTTGCCAGTTTCTTTCTCTATGTTTAGAGACGACATTCTAGTGTGTTCTGTTTTCAGATTGATTCCTTCGTTCTGATAAGCGGTTGTTCATTGCCCTACAAGGTAACAGTCTCTCTGAGTTTTTTCGGTTTCTTTCACCGTCCACACAACTTTATTCAAACATTCTTGGTGATGGTCATTTTGGGTCATTATTCGGTCACACAACTTATTCACTTAGTTGTTTCAGCATGGAATGTTGTTATGAATTTCTGAGTTTGATCATGTATTTGCAAACTGATGTTTTTGCCATCATTGTAACGGTCATTGTGTAAATATGCATTGTTTATTTATTTGTATAGATACTTAGCCCCTGATGAAGAGCCGGTTGGCTCGAAATGCATTGGGCATTTACAAAAGTGAACTTCTTGTAAGAGCGTAATTTGGATTTGTATGAAGAAATGAATGAAGATTCAACTAACAAATATTTTTGCAATGAATAAATTGCTTTAATCATTGAGACATTGATTTGAAAAGATTTTTTTATTCACTCACTACAAATGTTGGATTAAGTATGAACTATAGTTTTGAGAATTGTGTCAAGGCATTGTCCTGAACGCAACTGTGCGTGGAGATTAGGGCCCCACTGGTCCTAGTATTGAAGGTCATTCAATGACTTGCCTCTAGGAGCTGATAGATTATGAATCAACCTGAACTCCCCTTCTTCCTTTTTTGGGACCACCCCGAGGGGGGAACACACAAAGTTTGGCACAGGGGCGAAATCAAATGGAGCCGCTATTCTCCCTAAGCCCAATTCCTTCTTAATTTTTTGCGCTGCAACCCCTGGGTTTGATCTGACAGACAACTGATTTTTGCACTCCGATGTCCCTGTGTAATCCCCAACCGGTATCCTGAAACCATACAAAAAACCTTCTTGCAGCATCCTAGCTGTAGCATGATCTGGGTAACTATTTAACCAGGGATTCATAGCAAAGACATCAATGGGTGAATGCGTTACCTTTTCTCCTCTTCCTTTACTCTTGCTCCTTCTCCCCTCTATTCCCTGAAACAGCATTCCCTTTCTTAAGGCATTTTGACTCTGGGTGAGAGAGATGATTACATATGGAGCATGCGTGCCTGATTTTACAAGTGCCTTGGGCTCTGCTACATGACTTTCTATTAATATCCCAGCATACTCCTTTTCGCTTTCCCCCTTTCTCAGTACCCGGTGCGGAGCCCCCAGTGTGCGCCGGCCGAAAGGGCTGATGTGGCTGAGAAATGTGTGCCTTGCCCCAATTCTGGCCTGCACTGCCCGGCTGCCCTGGGCCAAACTGGTCAAACCATGAGATAGAATCCACCCGATCCCATGTGAGTGAAGGGTCAAACTCTTTCGCCTTCCTGAAATTCATGTCATATTCCTTCCAACCCACGCAACCATATTTATCATGTGTCATCGCCACCCTGCTCTGATAAAACGCCATTTCCGCTTGCATATTAGGTGAACGTTCCGCTACAATGGCCATAAACACTGAAAATGACCTTATCCAGTTTGTCAGTGTCTCCTCTACCCTGAATCTTGACATTTCTACCTGCCACTCACTGGGAAGCATCCAATCTTTTTGCCTCTTAGCATACTCCTTTTCCCTGTTGTCCACCAGTAAAGAAAACATGTTTACATACGCACCAGCCCAAATCAATTCCTTCACATCTCGCGCTACATGCCGTGCTAAATATTCCTTCCTGGAAGGTAACACCCCAGCGCCCAACAATGGCAACGCCAGCTCCTTACCCGTTGCCCCAACTCCCACTGACTCCGCCGTCTTGCCTTTTCCGCTGTCGCTTTCTTGGAGCATCGGCTGTGATTGCTTGGCCTTATCCGCGCCCAGGCTCTGCTCCCCGCTCGGGGCCGCGATAATCCTTGCCGCCATTCGTTGTGCCTCCGCCAGAGGGTCCTCCCCCACCTCTTTGGCGCCCACCGACAGGGGCAACATCCCTCCCTTTCCTAACCATGTAAGAACTGCCGCTATTTGAGAAGCTAATTCCAGCGGCACCTGCCCACCCCCTCTTGGTGCTAATACAGGGGCCGGGGCAACAGGGTTCAAGACCGGAACATTTGGGCATGATGAGGGCAAAACTGGTATGACACTTGGCACTACCGGTTCGACCGCTGGAAGCACCGGAACTGGTGCAGATACCGGCACGACTGACCCTGGAAAGTTGGGCACTAAAGCACGAGTTCCTTTTGGGATCTCTGGCACTACTGGAAGCCCAGAAGGACCACCCCCTCCAGGTGTCTCTAATGGTTGCGCTATTTTTGGGTCCTGATTCTTCCCCTTCTTGTGTCTAACCCGCTTGGGGAGAGCTTCCAATTCCCCTCTCGGCTTTGGGGGCACTATTGTCCGCTTGGGCCTGCCGGACGGCCCGCCCTGGTCCTCCACTTTCTGCCTGAGCTCTGCTAGGCTATGTCCCATTTGTTCAACCTTGCCCCATCTCCTATCCATAGTCGCCATCCTGCGCATCATTGCCTCCAGCATATGCTCCATGCGAGAACGCTTAGCTCCCCACTTACCTACCATGTTCTGATATGACCTGCACACCTATCCCACAATATCCCAGCCACTACAATTCTACTTGCTCTTCACCTGGGAAAAAACAAGCAACACAGGCTTAGCGCAATATTAAGCTCACAGTATTCTATACACTGTACATGCCCCCCCTACTAATCACACATGAAGGCCTGTAACCCTGTAATTGCGGGAAAAATTGCGCCAAAACGGCAAAATTGCAAAATTGTATACCCCCAATCACCTCTGTGCACCTCCCCGAGCACCAGGCTCACTTTTTCACAAAATTGCCCCCACAGAAACAATGTTAATGCAACCTGAAACTGTCTATGAGTCCCCAACCTTCACCCTTATGCCCCCAGCTGCTTTAAGCATTAGTCTCCAGTGACTCCCGCAAATTTTTGCTGTCTAATAGTCTTTTAAAAATTCCACAGAAGCAGTAATGATATTCTCAGGAACTTTTGCTGAAAAATAATGACACAAGCAAACTTAGGGCCCTCGAAATACCAGGCAGTGCAGTAGCAGCGGGCTGACAGGCACGGGCGTGCTATTTCGGTTTCATCAGATCACAATATTAAAACGGAACTGAATCAGTGGGTATTAAACCTGTAACCCTTCTAGTAAGAGTCTCAGGCTTTAACCATTAGGCCACAATGACTCTATATCTTTCCCGCCGAAAACCGGAGCCCCTGCCCCCCCCCCGCCGCAATACCTTCTCGGCGCGTGCGCGCGCCTAAAACTCACTGCCTACAACCGATCCGGAATCCTCGGATACCCGTGCCTTCCTCTTCCCGAAAATCCGCTCTCGCAACTGCCAGCCAGCCGCACTTCGTCTCGCCGCACTTCGCCGCACTGCGTCTCGCCACCACGATGTTCTCCTGCCGACCTGGAATCGCCTCCTGTAATCACCTCGAATCACGCAAGACCTGGAAAACAAAATCAACAAAAAGTAAGCAGCCTCCTAGAGGCTGCATCCGGATGCAGGGAGAGCGCGGGACAAAGAGACCGAGTCCCGCGCTCCCCGGCCTTTTATCTCTGCACTGGGGGCAGGCCAGTTCTAACTGGCCTGTCCCCTGCCCCCCCCCTGACCCGGAAGCGCCTTAATCGCTTCCGGGCCATGGGGGTCGCCGTCGTGAGCCAATCCCGCAATCTGTGGCGCGCCCACCGCGTCATGGTGACGCGGTGGAACGCGCCGGCCGGGTGCACAGGCGAGGGGGGGAGGGGGTCGGTGCCCCGCCATTTGTGCGGCGGGGCCGATCCCGGCCCCGCCTTTCTCTTCTTCAGTAAACGACTAGAAAATAAAACCCTCCTGCTTCAGTGCCATTCTTATCGCTACCTCCACAGTCATCCTCGGGTCATCCGCTCTCGGACCTTCCTAGCTTTGACTGTAGTAGTGTCCCCGTTTCGTATCCTCTGCCAATAACTTTTCTCTATTTCTTTGATCACGTCATGTATAGTCATTCCTCCAACCTTTCATATATCCCACACTCTGCGTCGCCCAGTTATGCGCGGTACAATTACAGTAGCACCAAGGTCTGCTGGGAAGTGCTCAAATAATGTTTTCCACAAACACTGGATCTTCTACCAGCAATATGTCTCTCTGCACTGCTCCAAACTTGCGCAACTGCTCCAAATCATATTCACAAAGTATAAAACCTGTGTTTTTTCCATCTCAAATTAACACAAGCAATGGCAAAGCCAATAGGTCTCCGTGATGTGAGAGCTTTTGTCCTCGTCAATGTTAATGTCTTTTAGCTATGTACCCAATTAAGCATTGAAAAAGCCAACAGGTCTTGCCATTTGAGACCTAATGCCTTTGCCAATGCTTGTTGTAAATAGCGAGCCTGGTCCTTGGAGTATATTTGTTTTAGAACATTTTTTTATTAGGCACATCGTAAAAAGCAAAAGCAGATACGTACACCACAATAAGTTTGCATAAATACAGCAAGAGTTTGAAATTGGGCCAACTATGAACAGCCTCCGTGTCTATGGTACAATATATACCCAGCCTGGTGTAAATCAGATGTAGTATAGCTGCTATTCCTGGCCCCGGAGGACATCACAATGGGGCGGCGTAGGGATTCCCTCTGTAGACATTCCATTTGCCCCAGATCCTTTCCCACTTTTTGGGGCAGCCCCTGCTTCATAAACCATCCTCTCCTCCACCATACACCGGTCCATGTCTCTTTTCCAGTCTCTGAGGCGTGGTGCAGATTCTGCCCCCCATAGGCGAGCTATCTTACGTGTAGTGATCACCATGCCCAGGGTCACCCAGATTTGCTCCATGCAATTCAGGTCTGTGGCCTTTCAACCATTAAGCAGACTCAATTTGGCTGAAGGTGTTAAATCGCCACCACACACACTATTCATACACGCTACCACACTACTACAGATCCCCAAAAGGTATGGATTGCTGGACACTTCCAAATGATATGGAAAAGGGACCCTGTCCACCCACATTGCCTACAACAAATTGGGTCATTCACTCTGCCCATCTTAACCATGGCATTGCGTGATAAGTAAGACCCGTGCAGTATTTTAAGCTGCAGTAGTAAAAACTGTGCTCTAACTGCTGTGAGAAGTTGGCCTGGTATATGCTGTCCACTAATTGTAGTGGGCACCTTGCACCAGTCCAAACAACCCCTTATTGATGATAGGTTAAAGACAACCTTTATTGAAAGCTATCCTAGTGGTAGCTATGGAGAGCAGCCTTCAGGCTAAGTCTTGAAGGATTGTAAAGCAGCTTGTTTTACAAGTCTATAATCTCTTGAATGACCAAAATGAAAGGAAACCACACCAGGTATATATATAAAATATATGTATTTATTACTAAACACACCCCTCTAGTCTATTTATGAGGCTAGAGGTCCAAACACATAGGTTACACTTCAAATTTGACGCTGAACATCCTGTGATTCTGGGCAAATCACTTAATGTCCCCGTGCCTAAAAAAAATGAATGTGTGTCCTCATGTAACGTAACTGGTGCTATGTAAAGCGCTCTGATAACTGATTGGATTCGGGTCAAGTTCGCGCTATATAAAACTCTGCAAAAAAAACCAAAAATTACAGTAAAATAGCACAAATACACGTTAAGCCCTAGGAGCGAGCCAAACCATACACTAAAATAGTGGTATAAGAACCGCAACTTAACTAGACACAAGGTCTAGAGCCTGTAGAATCGCTGGGACCCCAAGGAACCACCCATGGTAGTGGCACAGTTGACCCACGGGGCCATGTGCAGTGTGAGAACACAGCCGCAAGCTCCCGTTAGTCGCGGTTAGATTTTTAAAGATTAGGGACACTTAGAGATGAGCTAGGACCAAACCCTTTTGGACTTAGGAAGGTCTAGGGTCAACACCCACGGGAGCACTGGAGTACTCGAGTTACCTCACCCAGGGAAGCCGGGTGCATAGGTGTCAAATGGTGTCGGGTTGCGTCGTCGTTTTCAATGGGAGCTGGCGAAGAAGTGCTTTTGCCGGGAAGATGCGAAGTGTCTGAAGAGATCCAAGCCTGGATCAAAGATGAGAAGAACCTGAAAGCAGAGGGGACAGAGTCTGGGTCAAATGTGCATGGTGACCAGGAGTTCCAGTTCCACATTACTCACGAGGGCTGCGGGTTGAGGGCTTTGCTGGGACTCGGGTCAGCCTGTGAGAAGTCTGGAAATCCTCTTCCTGGGCTGCAGGTACTTCGGAGTCCGTCGGGAGCTTCAGAGATGCAGACCGGCAAATGCTTTGTTGGTGCCTGCCAAGCAGGGGAGTCACTCCTTGACCTCAAGGGAGATTTCTTCAGTCCTCTAATCTTGAGTAGAGCGTCGAAGTTCCAGGATTCAGTTGCAGAGTTTAGTCCAGGGATATCTAAAGTCCTGTTGCCAGGTTTTCCTTACTTATACCTAAGAAAGGGGTTGGAGTAACTCTGGGGACCCTCCTATGGGAGGGTTTGGAAAGAGGGGTGGCTACACCCATTTCCTTTGTCCAGTTTCGCACCAGAGCAGGGGCTGGTAGCCCCTGCAACCGGTTTGAGCTGGACTATGCACAGGGACACCAAATGTGCCCCCAGTGCGGACTTCAAAGCACTCTTTGAGTGCTCCCACCCAGCCCCAATACACTAAAGCCTGTCTGGGAGGTGGTTACACCTCCCTGTGACAGGAAACCTATTGTCCAGGCCTCCCCTGCCGGAGTTTCGGTCAGCAGCAGGAGGCCAGACTTGTGTCTGTGGCTGCAGCATCCATTTTGTGATGCCAGGGCTCTTTTAAGTTGGTACCGGGTATACCGGTGCGGTCATGTCTCTTCCTCTAGAAGGGTGGTATCATACTCCCACACCAGTTACTGGTGTGGGGGTATGATTCCAAGGTGTTTGACACCAAACGCGACATGTTTCCGTGAAGCCAGACCAAAGTTAGCATTTACTGTTTAGTTGTAATGCAGTCAAGAGTATATGATCAGGCTGCACTACTGACAACCCCGGAGGATAGATTCTGAAGGCTGCAGAGGGGCTCAGCTCATGCCTGGGCACCCTCTCACATATAGCCAATCACCCTGCCTTCAGGAGTGATAAGGCCTGCCATAGGGGTGACTGATAGGTTTCTATGTGCAGTGATACGTGAGATATAGTGAACCTATATCTCTGTAAGGGGTGCATGCACCACCTCACCCAGGTTGCAGTAGGAGACCTGTGGTGTCATTTTGGAGGGCTTCCCAGGGGTGGCATAATACATGCTTCAGCCCCTGGTAGGCCTCTGGGGTATCTATGCCCTCGGTACATAGTATACCATATACTGGGGACTTATAAGGGCACCTCAGAATCTAATCTGTGGTGTACCTAAGGTACAGTACATGGAATCAATTTAGAGAGAAAGCAGCTAGGCTGGGGTCCTGCATAGCAGGGCCCCAGCCAGACTAAGGTCGAAAAACAGTGAAACATCAGCAAAAAGTGGGGGTAACCATAAGAGGCAGATTCTACTCTGCCACAACTGCCACCTCTTTGGGGGAGGCTAAAGCCTCTGGCCAGTCTTCATCAGCAGGCCACCCAGATCTGCATCCCAGCGGTGTCGCAATGGAAGGAGCGCATCTGGGGAATTGTTAATGAACTTTTTATAGGTGAGGGAGACCACTTTGCGGCTCATGATCATCTAGCAATCTGTTTTCTAATGGTGATAATTCCGAAGGACCCCCCGGGGATTACTGCCTGAAGAGCATTTTGTACTTGCAAGTAATGTAAGGTCTCTGCAATCGCTAGCTCATACTATTTCTGTAGTTCCGAGAATGGGACCACCCCCCCAACATACCAGAGATCCCCTACCTTTGAGATGCCTATAAGGTCCCATTTATCAAATGAATTCACACAGTCTTAAAAAAAAAACTTGGACTTTTCCAAAAGGTTTCAGGGTTTATTGGTTTATTTGTTTTCCTTTTTCCTTTGTTTCCTCCCATATATACATATGTATATATACGTATATATATATATATCACTGAAAAAACCATAGGTTTCACACATGTTATAGTTAGCAGAAATTTTACTGATAAAAAACCAGTGAAATTCCCCCGTTATAGTTAGTGCAGGCAACTATAACTTACGCGACCGCAATCCTCTGCTGATGCTAATACTGTATTTAGACACTTATTTGCCCATGTCTTCTTCCATACATTTTTAGCTATACATATATTACAAATATTTTTTTTTCATAAAGACACATATGTCATCAGCAGAAGATTGCGGTCGCGTGAGTTATAGTTGCCTGCACTAACTATAACGGGGGAATTTCACTGGTTTTTTATCAGTAAAATTTCCGCTAACTATAACATGTGTGAAACCTATGGTTTTTTCAGTGAATTTGCAAGGTTTTTTAAATGCTCATTCCTAACTATAACGTGTGTGAAACCTATGGTTTTTTCAGTGAATTTGTACGGTTTTTTAAATGCTAAGTTACTTTACGCCATTCGTGGCGTGCGCGCCCACTTAACGCAGTTCGTTCCGTGCGCGCACGGTGCGCTTCGCGCACCGCGCGCCCACTTTACGCAGTTAGTGCCGTGCACGCACGGTGGGCACGCGGTGCGCTACGCGCACCGCGTGCCCACGTTACGCTAGATGGGCCATGTATGCACGATGCGCTTCGCGCACCGTGCGCACATGGAGGACATATGATGCACTTCGTTTTGAAAGGTAATATTTTAATTTTTCGTATTTTTTATTAGCCATGCACAAATGGTGCCCTTCGGGCACCATTTGCACACGGGGTGGAGAGAGTGTGGATAATTTTTTATTTTTTTATTTTTGTTTATAATATTCGAGTTTATCACTGGTGTTATAGGCCATGCGCTATTGGTGGCCTGCGGCCATCAATTGCACACGGGGTGGGGAGAGTGTGGATAGTTTTTTTTTTTAATTAATTTTTTAACGTACGCGTACGGTAAGCGTAATCGGCGAAATTAGCGAAAAAATAAAAATTGCATTTTTGGCCTTGGGGGGTCTTTGGGGACTCCCTCAACATGGCTATGTGTGTGGGAGCTGTCTAAACAGCCCCTTTACATGTTTTTTGGCTTTATTTTACAACCTAACTCTCAGTGCGAGAGAGAAAATGGCGGCCGCCGCTTCCTGGTTTCGGCCGATTCGAATGTTTACTAAGATCTAAGAGCCAATCAGAATCGCGCTGGCGCACGCCACCGTACGCGTACGGTAAGCGTACCGTAAGCGCACCGTAAGCTGGCTCAGATATATATATTGATTTAAAGGCTATTTTCTCAGAATCTACTGAACAGATTTACACCAAACCTACAAAAGGCACTTCCTTGACCTGAGGACTACCTCTCTGCCAAATTTCTAGTAATTCTGTTCAGCCGTTCGGGCTGTAGCCCTGTCTAAAGGTCCTATGGAAAAATGCATGGGAAAAACGCGTTTTGGGACCCCCCTTTTATCTCAGCCCCCGCTTGACGAATCCCCCGAGACTTTCAGGGTAGGAGCGGAGCGTAGTGCCCCACCTATTTTGAAAAATTCGCGAGGATTCGTCGACCGGCGCCAAAGTTATTCAAAATAGAATGTTGAGGATTTCCTATGGAAACGTGGTCCTAACTATAACTACCTACTGGCGACCGCCAGTAGGTAATATATATATATATATATATATTTATATATTTATATGTATGTGTGTTTGTGTGTGTGTGTGTATATATATATATTCACTACTGGAGGTCGCCAGTAGGTAGTTATAGTTAGGACCTTGTTTCTATTCAAAAAAGCGCTTTTTTTTTGCCAATATCTTTGCCGCCGTTTGAGGAATCATCGTGAAATTTAAAAAACTCATGCATGAAGCGCTCTTTCAGATCCTTGCTTTAAAGTTTTGGGGCGATTCGTCAAGTGGGGGGTGAGAAAAAAGGGGGGTCCCAAAATGCGTTTTCTCCATGTTAATTTCCATAAGAAACTTTTGTCACAGCCACAGCCCGAACTGCAGAACAGAATTACACAAAATTTGGCCAAAAGGTAGCTCTTTGCTTTAAATGGTTTAAATCCGTTCAGTAGTTCCCGATAAATTCATATTTGTAGAAATATTAGTATCTGGAGACCGCGGTGGATCCGCGAACCCTCCCGATCACGAGCTTGACTCTGATTGGCTGCCAACACTTCAAACCAGGAAGTGTTGGCAGCCAAGAGCCCGCCAGAAAGCGTGTTTGCAGAGTGGTGGAGACTTGGGGCGTGGCCTGTGTCCACCTCTCAGCAATCCCACTGTGTGGTGCTTACTGGAGGTAACAGGTAGGCTTGTTGGCCTCTAAGGACCCCCAGTAGCGGAGGGCACTTCAATCCCCATCCATGAGCGTCCCAAGGAGCGCGTTTGCAGAGTTGTGGGCAAAGGGGGCATGGATGCTATGAGAACTTAGCAATCCTGCTGTGTGGGAGTTACTGGAGGTAATAGGAAGGGTAGTTGCCCCCCAAGGATGTCCTTGGGGGCCAACTACCCCTCCTGTTACCTCTAGTAAGTCCCACACAGTGGGATTGCTAAGAGGTCTTCGGAGGCCATGCCCCCGTTTCTCCACCACTCTGCAAACTTGAAGTCCACTTTAATTCTGAAGGACTTTGGGGGCCAAGAAGCCCTCCTGGTACCTCCTGTAAGTCCTACGCAGCGGAATTTCTGAGCGCGGGTCGGAGGCCCTTTCTCCACCACTCTGCAAATGCGACTACTAGTTAAAGAAGCATTTGCAGTGTAATAGGTCTTGCATTTGCGAGAGTTAGAGCTATTGACGCTGTTAATGTAAAAGTTTTCTATTAATGTTTTTTGGAGTAAAGTGGATGTACGTTGTGTGTAGTGGAATTATGTGGTATGTTGTGCAGTGAAATTATGTAGATAGAAAGTATGTGGTATTTAGTGTATAGGAATTATGTAGAGTGGGATTATGTGTTATGGAGAGTAATTATGTGGTATGGTAGTCTGTGTTGTGAAGTGGTAACCTCATGTTCAGTCTTCCTTCTTTCCATAAAAGCTAACCTATAAACTCAATGAGACAAAACATAATCCATCATCTGCTGCATGAACTGCAGATTTGAAAAAAACAAACTTGTTTCTAGCTCAAACGGCTCAAACGTTACCAAAAATGCAGTGACAAGTGTTACAGTGTGGTGGAAGGCCCTTTGCAAACCTGGAATGGTCACCTGTTACTTATTGCTAAATGTGGGTGTTAAATTGATAATAATAGTGTGCAAACCACTCTTGCTTCTTTCTGCGCCTCTCTTGCTTCTTTCTGCACCTTTCTTTCTTTTTCTGCACTTCTCAGGCCTCTGCCAGTGCAGTGCCTGTGCGCGCAGTGTTACTGCCGCTGTGTCGTGGCACCTAAAGTGTGTGCCATGTCTGTGACCCTCCTTTTACTACATGTCTGTCACCCCTAAGGTAGGCCCTAGCTAGTCCTATGGGCAGGGTGCATTGTAGGTAAAAGGTAGGTCATGTACCTTAAGTGTTCGACATGTCCTGGTAGTGACAAACAGCCATTTTGGTTTCTCACTTCTGTGAGGCTGCCCTCCCTTAGGAATATATTGGGGATTCCCTGATAAGTGTTTCAGTGGTAATTCCGGATATGAGAGGAGCAGCGTGGGCAAATTTGGTATATGTGGAATAGTTATAATAAATGCTACGCAATGGTGTGCGCAGATTAATTATAACTATTTTGGAAATGCCACTTTTAGAAGTTCAAATAAGAACTATTGATGGACAGAGTGCAGAACAATGTCATACATTCACCCCAGTATAGAGATCTGGGCTTAAATCTATCGTTTTTTTGCTCACCATGCCATTCCAGTTTGGACCCAGCCATATGCAAATCAGTCTTGACCCTGTGCCCAAAGGGAACAGTCCAGCCCGAACTGCCAGGCCAGGTCCTCCCTGGACTGGAAACAAGCATCCTACCAAAGGCCCTGCAAAGCATTATGGAACAATATTCTAGAGTGCAGTGAATATTATAGTATCCAATATCAAAACATTCCTCAAGGGTCAGACTCTTTGGCTCAGCTGAGAGCTAATACTATAATATTCACTAAACTCTAGAATCTCGCCCCAAAATGCTTTGCTCAGCCTTTGGTTGGCATTGTATTTTTGCCCATAACTTTGCTTGGGGTGGTCCTAGGAGGATGGGACCACCACCAAATGTTCTTTGTGTTCAAGGCATCTGCTTGCCCTCCCCTAGGTTAGGGTTGACCCCAAAATTATCACCTCTCTCATTGCCTGGCATTTTTTAAACTTCACTTTCGTGGATTGGTTAATTCTTTTTTAGCATGTAAAGGTAAAGTTGTTTTATCAAAGGGTTGTGGGTGCAGTAGCTAACTTCGCTACGTAATGGAATCGGAATTATTGCATGAATTCTGTGTTTTCAATGAACTGGAGCCCCTTTGATCACGTCATGTATAGTCATTCCTCCAACCTTTCATATATCCCACACTCTGCGTCGCCCAGTTATGCGCGGTACAATTACAGTAGCACCAAGGTCTGCTGGGAAGTGCTCAAATAATGTTTTCCACAAACACTGGATCTTCTACCAGCAATATGTCTCTCTGCACTGCTCCAAACTTGCGCAACTGCTCCAAATCATATTCACAAAGTATAAAACCTGTGTTTTTTCCATCTCAAATTAACACAAGCAATGGCAAAGCCAATAGGTCTCCGTGATGTGAGAGCTTTTGTCCTCGTCAATGTTAATGTCTTTTAGCTATGTACCCAATTAAGCATTGAAAAAGCCAACAGGTCTTGCCATTTGAGACCTAATGCCTTTGCCAATGCTTGTTGTAAATAGCGAGCCTGGTCCTTGGAGTATATTTGTTTTAGAACATTTTTTTATTAGGCACATCGTAAAAAGCAAAAGCAGATACGTACACCACAATAAGTTTGCATAAATACAGCAAGAGTTTGAAATTGGGCCAACTATGAACAGCCTCCGTGTCTATGGTACAATATATACCCAGCCTGGTGTAAATCAGATGTAGTATAGCTGCTATTCCTGGCCCCGGAGGACATCACAATGGGGCGGCGTAGGGATTCCCTCTGTAGACATTCCATTTGCCCCAGATCCTTTCCCACTTTTTGGGGCAGCCCCTGCTTCATAAACCATCCTCTCCTCCACCATACACCGGTCCATGTCTCTTTTCCAGTCTCTGAGGCGTGGTGCAGATTCTGCCCCCCATAGGCGAGCTATCTTACGTGTAGTGATCACCATGCCCAGGGTCACCCAGATTTGCTCCATGCAATTCAGGTCTGTGGCCTTTCAACCATTAAGCAGACTCAATTTGGCTGAAGGTGTTAAATCGCCACCACACACACTATTCATACACGCTACCACACTACTACAGATCCCCAAAAGGTATGGATTGCTGGACACTTCCAAATGATATGGAAAAGGGACCCTGTCCACCCACATTGCCTACAACAAGTTGGGTCATTCACTCTGCCCATCTTAACCATGGCATTGCGTGATAAGTAAGACCCGTGCAGTATTTTAAGCTGCAGTAGTAAAAACTGTGCTCTAACTGCTGTGAGAAGTTGGCCTGGTATATGCTGTCCACTAATTGTAGTGGGCACCTTGCACCAGTCCAAACAACCCCTTATTGATGATAGGTTAAAGACAACCTTTATTGAAAGCTATCCTAGTGGTTGCTATGGAGAGCAGCCTTCAGGCTAAGTCTTGAAGGATTGTAAAGCAGCTTGTTTTACAAGTCTATAATCTCTTGAATGACCAAAATGAAAGGAAACCACACCAGGTATATATATAAAATATATGTATTTATTACTAAACACACCCCTCTAGTCTATTTATGAGGCTAGAGGTCCAAACACATAGGTTACACTTCAAATTTGACGCTGAACATCCTGTGATTCTGGGCAAATCACTTAATGTCCCCGTGCCTAAAAAAAATGAATGTGTGTCCTCATGTAACGTAACTGGTGCTATGTAAAGCGCTCTGATAACTGATTGGATTCGGGTCAAGTTCGCGCTATATAAAACTCTGCAAAAAAAAAAAAAAATTACAGTAAAATAGCACAAATACACGTTAAGCCCTAGGAGCGAGCCAAACCATACACTAAAATAGTGGTATAAGAACCGCAACTTAACTAGACACAAGGTCTAGAGCCTGTAGAATCGCTGGGACCCCAAGGAACCACCCATGGTAGTGGCACAGTTGACCCACGGGGCCATGTGCAGTGTGAGAACACAGCCGCAAGCTCCCGTTAGTCGCGGTTAGATTTTTAAAGATTAGGGACACTTAGAGATGAGCTAGGACCAAACCCTTTTGGACTTAGGAAGGTCTAGGGTCAACACCCACGGGAGCACTGGAGTACTCGAGTTACCTCACCCAGGGAAGCCGGGTGCATAGGTGTCAAATGGTGTCGGGTTGCGTCGTCGTTTTCAATGGGAGCTGGCGAAGAAGTGCTTTTGCCGGGAAGATGCGAAGTGTCTGAAGAGATCCAAGCCTGGATCAAAGATGAGAAGAACCTGAAAGCAGAGGGGACAGAGTCTGGGTCAAATGTGCATGGTGACCAGGAGTTCCAGTTCCACATTACTCACGAGGGCTGCGGGTTGAGGGCTTTGCTGGGACTCGGGTCAGCCTGTGAGAAGTCTGGAAATCCTCTTCCTGGGCTGCAGGTACTTCGGAGTCCGTCGGGAGCTTCAGAGATGCAGACCGGCAAATGCTTTGTTGGTGCCTGCCAAGCAGGGGAGTCACTCCTTGACCTCAAGGGAGATTTCTTCAGTCCTCTAATCTTGAGTAGAGCGTCGAAGTTCCAGGATTCAGTTGCAGAGTTTAGTCCAGGGATATCTAAAGTCCTGTTGCCAGGTTTTCCTTACTTATATCTAAGAAAGGGGTTGGAGTAACTCTGGGGACCCTCCTATGGGAGGGTTTGGAAAGAGGGGTGGCTACACCCATTTCCTTTGTCCAGTTTCGCACCAGAGCAGGGGCTGGTAGCCCCTGCAACCGGTTTGAGCTGGACTATGCACAGGGACACCAAATGTGCCCCCAGTGCGGACTTCAAAGCACTCTTTGAGTGCTCCCACCCAGCCCCAATACACTAAAGCCTGTCTGGGAGGTGGTTACACCTCCCTGTGACAGGAAACCTATTGTCCAGGCCTCCCCTGCCGGAGTTTCGGTCAGCAGCAGGAGGCCAGACTTGTGTCTGTGGCTGCAGCATCCATTTTGTGATGCCAGGGCTCTTTTAAGTTGGTACCGGGTATACCGGTGCGGTCATGTCTCTTCCTCTAGAAGGGTGGTATCATACTCCCACACCAGTTACTGGTGTGGGGGTATGATTCCAAGGTGTTTGACACCAAACGCGACATGTTTCCATGAAGCCAGACCAAAGTTAGCATTTACTGTTTAGTTGTAATGCAGTCAAGAGTATATGATCAGGCTGCACTACTGACAACCCCGGAGGATAGATTCTGAAGGCTGCAGAGGGGCTCAGCTCATGCCTGGGCACCCTCCCACATATAGCCAATCACCCTGCCTTCAGGAGTGATAAGGCCTGCCATAGGGGTGACTGATAGGTTTCTATGTGCAGGGATACGTGAGATATAGTGAACCTATATCTCTGTAAGGGGTGCATGCACCACCTCACCCAGGTTGCAGTAGGAGACCTGTGGTGTCATTTTGGAGGGCTTCCCAGGGGTGGCATAGTACATGCTTCAGCCCCTGGTAGGCCTCTGGGGTATCTATGCCCTCGGTACATAGTATACCATATACTGGGGACTTATAAGGGCACCTCAGAATCTAATCTGTGGTGTACCTAAGGTACAGTACATGGAATCAATTTAGAGAGAAAGCAGCTAGGCTGGGGTCCTGCATAGCAGGGCCCCAGCCAGACTAAGGTCGAAAAACAGTGAAACATCAGCAAAAAGTGGGGGTAACCATAAGAGGCAGATTCTACTCTGCCACAACTGCCACCTCTTTGGGGGAGGCTAAAGCCTCTGGCCAGTCTTCATCAGCAGGCCACCCAGATCTGCATCCCAGCGGTGTCGCAATGGAAGGAGCGCATCTGGGGAATTGTTAATGAACTTTTTATAGGTGAGGGAGACCACTTTGCGGCTCATGATCATCTAGCAATCTGTTTTCTAATGGTGATAATTCCGAAGGACCCCCCGGGGATTACTGCCTGAAGAGCATTTTGTACTTGCAAGTAATGTAAGGTCTCTGCAATCGCTAGCTCATACTATTTCTGTAGTTCCGAGAATGGGACCACCCCCCCAACATATCAGAGATCCCCTACCTTTGAGATGCCTATAAGGTCCCATTTATCAAATGAATTCACACAGTCTTAAAAAAAAAACTTGGACTTTTCCAAAAGGTTTCAGGGTTTATTGGTTTATTTGTTTTCCTTTTTCCTTTGTTTCCTCCCATATATACATATGTATATATACGTATATATATATATCACTGAAAAAACCATAGGTTTCACACATGTTATAGTTAGCAGAAATTTTACTGATAAAAAACCAGTGAAATTCCCCCGTTATAGTTAGCGCAGGCAACTATAACTTACGCGACCGCAATCCTCTGCTGATGCTAATACTGTATTTAGACACTTATTTGCCCATGTCTTCTTCCATACATTTTTAGCTATACATATATTACAAATATTTTTTTTTCATAAAGACACATATGTCATCAGCAGAAGATTGCGGTCGCGTGAGTTATAGTTGCCTGCACTAACTATAACGGGGGAATTTCACTGGTTTTTTATCAGTAAAATTTCCGCTAACTATAACATGTGTGAAACCTATGGTTTTTTCAGTGAATTTGCAAGGTTTTTTAAATGCTAATTCCTAACTATAACGTGTGTGAAACCTATGGTTTTTTCAGTGAATTTGTACGGTTTTTTAAATGCTAAGTTACTTTACGCCATTCGTGGCGTGCGCGCCCACTTAACGCAGTTCGTTCCGTGCGCGCACGGTGCGCTTCGCGCACCGCGCGCCCACTTTACGCAGTTAGTGCCGTGCACGCACGGTGGGCACGCGGTGCGCTACGCGCACCGCGTGCCCACGTTACGCTAGATGGGCCATGTATGCACGATGCGCTTCGCGCACCGTGCGCACATGGAGGACATATGATGCACTTCGTTTTGAAAGGTAATATTTTAATTTTTCGTATTTTTTATAAGCCATGCACAAATGGTGCACTTCGGGCACCATTTGCACACGGGGTCGAGAGAGTGTGGATAATTTTTTCTTTTTTTATTTTTGTTTATAATATTCGAGTTTATCAGTGGTGTTATAGGCCATGCGCTATTGGTGCCCTGCGGCCATCAATTGCACACGGGGTGGGGAGAGTGTGGATAGTTTTTTTTTTTTATTAATTTTTTAACGTACGCGTACGGTAAGCGTAATCGGCGAAATTAGCGAAAAAATAAAAATTGCATTTTTGGCCTTGGGGGGTCTTTGGGGACTCCCTCAACATGGCTATGTGTGTGGGAGCTGTCTAAACAGCCCCTTTACATGTTTTTTGGCTTTATTTTACAACCTAACTCTCAGTGCGAGAGAGAAAATGGCGGCCGCCGCTTCCTGGTTTCGGCCGATTCGAATGTTTACTAAGATCTAAGAGCCAATCAGAATCGCGCTGGCGCACGCCACCGTACGCGTACGGTAAGCGTACCGTAAGCGCACCGTAAGCTGGCTCAGATATATATATTGATTTAAAGGCTATTTTCTCAGAATCTACTGAACAGATTTACACCAAACCTACAAAAGGCACTTCCTTGACCTGAGGACTACCTCTCTGACAAATTTCTAGTAATTCTGTTCAGCCGTTCGGGCTGTAGCCCTGTCTAAAGGTCCTATGGAAAAATGCATGGGAAAAACGCGTTTTGGGACCCCCCTTTTATCTCAGCCCCCGCTTGACGAATCCCCCGAGACTTTCAGGGTAGGAGCGGAGCGTAGTGCCCCACCTATTTTGAAAAATTCGCGAGGATTCGTCGACCGGCGCCAAAGTTATTCAAAATAGAATGTTGAGGATTTCCTATGGAAACGTGGTCCTAACTATAACTACCTACTGGCGACCGCCAGTAGGTAATATATATATATATATATATTTATATATTTATATGTATGTGTGTTTGTGTGTGTGTGTGTATATATATATATTCACTACTGGAGGTCGCCAGTAGGTAGTTATAGTTAGGACCTTGTTTCTATTCAAAAAAGCGCTTTTTTTTTGCCAATATCTTTGCCGCCGTTTGAGGAATCATCGTGAAATTTAAAAAACTCATGCATGAAGCGCTATTTCAGATCCTTGCTTTAAAGTTTTGGGGCGATTCGTCAAGTGGGGGGTGAGAAAAAAGGGGGGTCCCAAAATGCGTTTTCTCCATGTTAATTTCCATAAGAAACTTTTGTCACAGCCACAGCCCGAACTGCAGAACAGAATTACACAAAATTTGGCCAAAAGGTAGCTCTTTGCTTTAAATCCGTTCAGTAGTTCCCGATAAATTCATATTTGTAGAAATATTAGTATCTGGAGACCGCGGTGGATCCGCGAACCCTCCCGATCACGAGCTTGACTCTGATTGGCTGCCAACACTTCAAACCAGGAAGTGTTGGCAGCCAAGAGCCCGCCAGAAAGCGTGTTTGCAGAGTGGTGGAGACTTGGGGCGTGGCCTGTGTCCACCTCTCAGCAATCCCACTGTGTGGTGCTTACTGGAGGTAACAGGTAGGCTTGTTGGCCTCTAAGGACCCCCAGTAGCGAAGGGCACTTCAATCCCCATCCATGAGCGTCCCAAGGAGCGCGTTTGCAGAGTTGTGGGCAAAGGGGGCATGGATGCTATGAGAACTTAGCAATCCTGCTGTGTGGGAGTTACTGGAGGTAATAGGAAGGGTAGTTGCCCCCCAAGGATGTCCTTGGGGGCCAACTACCCCTCCTGTTACCTCTAGTAAGTCCCACACAGTGGGATTGCTAAGAGGTCTTCGGAGGCCATGCCCCCGTTTCTCCACCACTCTGCAAACTTGAAGTCCACTTTAATTCTGAAGGACTTTGGGGGCCAAGAAGCCCTCCTGGTACCTCCTGTAAGTCCTACGCAGCGGAATTTCTGAGCGCGGGTCGGAGGCCCTTTCTCCACCACTCTGCAAATGCGACTACTAGTTAAAGAAGCATTTGCAGTGTAATAGGTCTTGCATTTGCGAGAGTTAGAGCTATTGACGCTGTTAATGTAAAAGTTTTCTATTAATGTTTTTTGGAGTAAAGTGGATGTACGTTGTGTGTAGTGGAATTATGTGGTATGTTGTGCAGTGAAATTATGTAGATAGAAAGTATGTGGTATTTAGTGTATAGGAATTATGTAGAGTGGGATTATGTGTTATGGAGAGTAATTATGTGGTATGGTAGTCTGTGTTGTGAAGTGGTAACCTCATGTTCAGTCTTCCTTCTTTCCATAAAAGCTAACCTATAAACTCAATGAGACAAAACATAATCCATCATCTGCTGCATGAACTGCAGATTTGAAAAAAACAAACTTGTTTCTAGCTCAAACGGCTCAAACGTTACCAAAAATGCAGTGACAAGTGTTACAGTGTGGTGGAAGGCCCTTTGCAAACCTGGAATGGTCACCTGTTACTTATTGCTAAATGTGGGTGTTAAATTGATAATAATAGTGTGCAAACCACTCTTGCTTCTTTCTGCGCCTCTCTTGCTTCTTTCTGCACCTTTCTTTCTTTTTCTGCACTTCTCAGGCCTCTGCCAGTGCAGTGCCTGTGCGCGCAGTGTTACTGCCGCTGTGTCGTGGCACCTAAAGTGTGTGCCATGTCTGTGACCCTCCTTTTACTACATGTCTGTCACCCCTAAGGTAGGCCCTAGCTAGTCCTATGGGCAGGGTGCATTGTAGGTAAAAGGTAGGTCATGTACCTTAAGTGTTCGACATGTCCTGGTAGTGACAAACAGCCATTTTGGTTTCTCACTTCTGTGAGGCTGCCCTCCCATAGGAATATATTGGGGATTCCCTGATAAGTGTTTCAGTGGTAATTCCGGATATGAGAGGAGCAGCGTGGGCAAATTTGGTATATGTGGAATAGTTATAATAAATGCTACGCAATGGTGTGCGCAGATTAATTATAACTATTTTGGAAATGCCACTTTTAGAAGTTCAAATAAGAACTATTGATGGACAGAGTGCAGAACAATGTCATACATTCACCCCAGTATAGAGATCTGGGCTTAAATCTATCGTTTTTTTGCTCACCATGCCATTCCAGTTTGGACCCAGCCATATGCAAATCAGTCTTGACCCTGTGCCCAAAGGGAACAGTCCAGCCCGAACTGCCAGGCCAGGTCCTCCCTGGACTGGAAACAAGCATCCTACCAAAGGCCCTGCAAAGCATTATGGAACAATATTCTAGAGTGCAGTGAATATTATAGTATCCAATATCAAAACATTCCTCAAGGGTCAGACTCTTTGGCTCAGCTGAGAGCTAATACTATAATATTCACTAAACTCTAGAATCTCAGCCCAAAATGCTTTGCTCAGCCTTTGGTTGGCATTGTATTTTTGCCCATAACTTTGCTTGGGGTGGTCCTAGGAGGATGGGACCACCACCAAATGTTCTTTGTGTTCAAGGCATCTGCTTGCCCTCCCCTAGGTTAGGGTTGACCCCAAAATTATCACCTCTCTCATTGCCTGCCATTTTTTAAACTTCACTTTCGTGGATTGGTTAATTCTTTTTTAGCATGTAAAGGTAAAGTTGTTTTATCAAAGGGTTGTGGGTGCAGTAGCTAACTTCGCTACGTAATGGAATCGGAATTATTGCATGAATTCTGTGTTTTCAATGAAATGCCTAGTTACCAAATCTCCGCAACCTCTGCTAGCAGAGCGGAGTCCCTTGCCCGTGGTTAATCAAGATATTCAGAATAATGGCCCTTCGAGGTTGTGGTTTGTCTACACTGTAAATTGCTCATACTGGGGAGTGATCGGAAATCCCCCTCGCCAAGTGGTGTACATCACAAAAGTGAGGGATACTGTAGGCCAATGTTAAAATAATGTCAATATGGGAAAGGCTACCAAGGGCCCCTGAGTGGAAAGTATAAAATTGTGCAGTGGGTTTCTGAGCCTACCAAATGTCAGCTATTCCTAGGGCTGAGAGGAAATTCACTAAGTGGGAGCAGGAAGGCGCTGCCCACCTCGGGGGCTTACGATCTCTATTATCTCCCACAATCAGTCCAAACAGAAGTTTACCCAAGTCAGGAAAGGTGATGCTAGGCATAGCCGGTGGTACGTATACTGACAGAATATTGACTGTTTCGCCCTCCCACGTTCCGAAAAGGGCAGCGTATCTACCCAGGAGAAGTTGCTTTCTAAGAAGTATTCCCATGCCCCTGGAACCAGAATTGAACACAGCAGAGACCCCAACTGTCCATTGCCTTGCAAGCATTACCCATGAGGTGCTTTTCTTGTAGAAGGATTAAGCCTGGGGAATGCTGTTTAATATATTTAGGCACTGCCCCACGCTTGATTCTATCCCCTAAACCATTTACGTTCCAGGACAAGAGCCGAATTTCAGAAGTGGTCATTGTAGGCATCATCTTCTCTTAGTACCCATTGTTGTCTCTCAATTCCTACCTTGGCGGCCCTGCTAGGTGGCTCGAATAAGAGTGGACCACACTCATACACCATTGCAAGATCAATCAGTGTGGTGAAAAAGAAAAACTGGTGCCATACTATCAAGTAAATGAGAAAAACAAAGCAAACAATCTAATCCCCCTCCTACCTCCTTCAAATCCCCAAATTTGAAAACAAAACCCCCCTCCCTGCCAGACGGTCCATGAACTGCTCGTCCCCCCAACTCTGCAGAGCGCCTGTCTCTCCTACCCAACATAAAACACTAATGAGAGCGAGGTCCACCCTAGATGCCACCCGCTGCTCCCCATCTAAGACACATAGTGTTACCAATGGTCCGTGATGTAAGAAAGGGGTTACTTAGGGAACAGTGACCCATGCCAGCCCCTTGTCACAGTTTTGGCCCTCATATCGGGAGGACGAGCTCGCAAAGTAAATGGTGTATTCCAAAGTGATACATAATTTTGTTACAACGCGCATGGTCTCAGCGTCCTCAACTGAGTCCACAGTATTCAATATTAGTGTTCCCCATTGAGAGGAGTGGTATAAGTGTTCACGGAGCTTGTCTTTGCGGTGATTCCTTTCCTTCTCGGTCCAATTCTCTCCCTGTCTGCCTGTTTGACTTCTCGGAGCGTTGTCCACGCCATCTCTGTCGTTCTTTGGAGCTATTGCCCCCTACCGTCCCCCATCCCTCGAGCCATTCCCAAGCTCCCTCCGGGGTTGAGAAAAACCAGTTCCTTCCTTCGGACTGCACTTGCAGCGTTGCAGGAAAAACATTGAATATTTCACTGCCTTGTCCCTTTCGACTTCTAGAAAACTGCGATGTTGCCTCTGGACTTTATGTGTTAAGTCAGGAAATAAAGTTATAGTTACATTCTCATAGGTCACTGGAGGAGCACTCTGAGCCGTCTGAAGTATTACATCACGGTCCCAATAATTGGAAATACGGGCAATAATGGTGCGAGGGAGGTGCCCCTTTTTGGGGTGTCTGCCCGGAACATGGTGGGTCCGCTCTACTGAAATGTATTTAGAGAGGCCACAAGGTTGCAGTTCCTTGAGGATAAAATCTTCAACAACTAGGTCCACTGTCAGCCTTTCTGCCCGTTCCAGGACCACGAGTATGCACACACCATTGCGTTGTGATCTGCCTTCATAATCTTCCATCGGGCCTCTATGATCTTACTTGTAGCATGTACCTCATGGATCTGGGCCTTGAGGGCATTTGTGTCATGGTGTAGAGTGACCATTGAATCCTCCACCTTTTTGATTCTCATGTTCATATTACAGAGATCCACTCTCAGCAATGAAACCTCAGTAGTTGATTTGTGCTTCTAGCGCAGTTCCCACTCCTTGAATCACCACAATGATGTTGTGTAATGTCAAGGGTGTCTCTTCAATTGTTGATAGTGCAACGAGCTGGATTGTTTTTGGGACCCATCCAAAGCTTCCAAACCTTTCGGAAGTGTGTACTTTTCTAATTTCATCTGGTGGGAGCTCTGCATGCCTTGGTCGCCCATCATAATGCCTGAATGGGCGTGGAGGAGAAGGGGGGAGATACCGGGGCCATGGAGATACTCGCTGCTGGCCTGCCGGTTTTCTAGCAACGCATGCACCACTCCCCTGTCCCAACTGTTCACCCTCCAAGGGCTCCACTGGCAAATTGGGAACACGGTACAAATGAGGGCTCAAATAGTTTCTCTTGAACTAGTCGGCAGTAGAGAAGGTGGGGCAACAGTTCCCAAGGGCCCTGTGTGTGGAGGAACGGTTAGGGTGTAGTCAGTGCCACAGAAAAGGTTTTGATTTTGGCTATAGTCGCAGGCTGTATGGCATAGGCGAGTGTTCAACAATGGCACATGATTTCACAGAAGGGTTATATATTCAGGGCCAAAGTAATTTTAAAGTGGCAGCTTCACTATGGGCGCTGTGATTTCCCTCAGTTATGGGGCACTTCACACTGGCGTCTCCTCCGCTTCCACTCACCACTCAGCAGGCCTGCTCCTTCACCTTTGGTAAGTTCCTCTACGCCACTCGTCATGTAGGAAGGGGAGCGACTGTGATCCAGTCTTAAGCTGCAGCCAACCCCCGGGCCAATGCAGCCCACCCTTGGGCCGCCGTGCATCCGGCACGTTGTCGCCATTACTCCCGGGAGGAGAAGGCCCCAAAAGACTGAATTTTCCTCCGCGTTATACTCGTCGTTGGGTAGCATTGGCCAACCACCCAGACGGCCCCCGGGGTGATCAGCTCCTGCTCCCCAGCTCCACTCTCACTGATGATGCTGTGTCGTCAGGGGAAGGACTCCCCCTTCGCTAAAGCGCATGGATACTCAGCCACACCCCATCCCGTACGGTAGGTAGGTTCTCGCAGCCAAGGTTCAGCCACGTCCACTGCACTCGCCCCCTCCAGTGGGCCTGCAGTGGCGTAGGTCAAACTTGAGGCCTAGGCTTCTCCTCACTGCCCAGGCCTCTTCTGCGTTGGCTCCACAGATGGCATCACAGTGCTGATTTGCTGGGCTCACTGGATACCTCTCAGGCCAACAATCAACAGAATGACAGCAGATTGTGGCTAGGGGACGGATAAGTGAGCGTATTATAGGGGATTGTGCAGTCGGGTGTCGGAGCCGCTATAACAAGCGGCCATCTTCTTTGATGGTTGACCTAGAAGGGTGAAAATACTTGCATGCCTGCCATATTCAAAGCTATGTCTTATAAGTTGCATGCAGATTTAAGCAACAGCTGCATTCACCCACTGAGTTATCCCAAGGCTGCACTACCTGTAGAAAATAAAGAAATGTGTCTCTCTTTTCATATTAGTCCAGGCTCGGCTGTGTGTTCTGTTTTAGCCCAAGGATGACTCTTATGCAAGGTGTACACGGTGAAAGGGAAATAAATAGCATGTGACCCATCGCTATTGCCAGCAGTTGTTCATTGCCAAAAAGTAAACACGACCCTCTGTAGGAACAGGAATACACATTGCTGAGTGGGCATTGGAGAAGGCAAGCATTGAAGTGCTTGGTTCCGGGCACCCCACTGTTCCCACACAGAAGAAGTGACTGCCTGGTGTGTACAAATACAAGCCATGACACATGAATTGTAATCAACATGTGTCTTCGAGTCAGGGTCTGCAGTCTACCCGAGAGCTAAGTCTAGCCGATGCCTAAAAAAGTTCTAAACCAATCTGCTCAATGTGTTGCTTGTTCATGCGTTTGTATGCTTTTGCTTTTATCTCGATTTCTTCCCCTTGGTGCTCTATGAGACCCTGTATGAGATATCTTTTATATAAAACAGTATTTTAAAGTTGTTCTTTTGTTAATTGATTAAGATCCTACCTTGTAAGTGCTGCTTACATTGCAGACACCCATGGTAAAAATAGTAGTTTCAGAATAATTTTCTTCTCCACATCAGGAACTACAGTTTGAGGCAAGATGGGGCTACTTCCTCCCTCATTTCCGTGAGTGACTTTTCACCCACATCACAAGCTGCACAAATGTCAATGTGCCACACAGCAAAGCAGAAAAAAACAGTAAGAGCATCACATGGCATCACCTGCAACTTGCTGTTGGTTCTTCTTGGGCAGCTATTTAAATCGTTTGCAAGAGGATTAGTGGTTTTAATGTTCAACCAGCACCCCTTGGACTTAGAACAGCAGTGGGGCACGGGAAGATGCTGTGATTTGTGCGTTGCCTCTGTGTGGACTCTGTACTTTAGCACAGATGAACGCGTAGATGGTAGTGCAGGCGACGGCAGCTGAAAGAGGTGGACGGCTTCTTGTTTGTTATTTTCACTTGTTGAAATTTACATTTACACCCTGCCACAAAAGGCTGCCTTTCCTGGAATTGTCTATGTTATTATTTATTCTGACATTTAATAAAATGATAGTCAATGCACTGTCTCCGCAGTTGGGCTAAAAGCATAGTCAAAGAGGAATAGAATAGGTGTGAGATCGCATCTCCCACAAAGCAAATTCGAATAATTCACCTTGGCGAACTGGCAGCGGTTGGGATGGGGCGCTTGGGAGGGGGAAAAGGCAACAGGAGACAGAGGACTGAGTGAGTCAAAACATGACCACTCGTGTAGAGTGCTCACACAAAGAAAAAAGTATGTCCTAAAACAGAAGCAGTGGATGGACACAAATACTTAGTCCATGCTCTGGGGGAGGGTTAAAACCAAGAAGAGGCATGACACATGCATGCCATGGACACGGGAACGAAGGAAACAAGAACGTTGATGGAGCGAACAAACTGTAAGCCTCTGAGCGGGCTGAAGCCCACTGAATTGTAAACAACATGTCTCTCAGAGACAGCGCATGTTCTGTCTTGCCAAGACCTTAAAAGGTGCCAACCTTAAACAAAATGCACCAGAACTCCTCAAGAACATATGCTTCGTTAAAACCTTGTACCTTGCTTATATACAGGAACATTTTGGTCAACCAGAGCCCTTATTCTGATTCCATATGTCATAGTCCTCAGAAGATAATTAATTTGTCATCAATATCACACAATTAGCTCATAGTTACTCCTTTGAAAAACCTCAGTTCTAGGCCTGGATATGGACTACAAAGTGGCGTCATCTCAATTATTTTTTATTTACTTTGCAAAAGTCCAATTGCCACGTCTTACATTTCCACACTTTGAAATTCAAATGCATTTCTTCAAGTCTGTAGTGTGAGATTTTTGCCCACATGAAGAAGATGGAATGCTATTTCCAGTTGAAAATATCAGTTCACTAAATCACGGTCATCCTTCTGTCGTGATGCTAAATATTTCTCTGTCTTACTATTGGTTACAGGCCCGGACTGCCCGATTCTTCCACTGGCAAATCCCTGGTTGAATGGAACCTTTGGAGTCCTGTCTTTAGGGTGGTGGGGGGAGGAGGGGGCACTGCTGTCGCCTCTTTCATTTTTCCACAAGTAAGTTCAGCAGGCATGGAGTGAGGCATCAAAAGAGAGAGACAAACAAGCGAGCTGGGCTGGTGTGAAGATTTTTCCCCGGGCTGCTTTTGGTTCCCAGTCTGGCCCTGATTTATTACCAATCCCTCCTTCTTGCATCTAGATTTACACGATTCATCTAATAAAACTTCAGTCAGTCAGTTTCGCCAGTATGTGTTTCTATGAAGTGTAAAGTTGCTGCACATTGCTTCACTTCATTTGTTGTACGCATCGTAGAATGTTCTCAGTGGCTAACCTTGTGGACCGCCATATTATGCGACAGCGCACAGAAACCCAGACACCAGAAGAGGTGACAGGGAACCAGGGCCAGACAGGGAACGCAAACCGGCACTGGCAATTGAGTCGGGCTGGGGAGGCATTGCGCGTGAAAAATACACAAGCTGTGTTTGTTACAGGGGCCGATATTGCAGCTATGCAAAATCAGCCCAGTAACAAAAACAGCCCCCCAGAGGTCCAAAACCGCCCCCCACCCTGGCGGCCCACCAGGGAAACACCCAATGCCTGCTATGGCCAGTCAGGTCCTGTGGGGAACTAATACAGAGACAGAAAACAGTGCTTATTTAAGCCGGTGGTTACCGATGAGGCCCACCGGCGCCCAATTTTGGAGCCAGTGGGCCGTTTTCTTTTTCGGCTATTTCCCCTAGAGCAAGAGAGGGGAAAACACACAAACAGTAAGGAAGAAGGAAGAAATGGTGGAAAAAACATTAAGGGAGAAATCAGGAGCCTACAAGAGTGAGATAAAAGGGCAGGGAATGTCTATCAGTGAATTAAAGAGAAATAAGGTGGATTCTGACTACACAGCCTTGGTATTCGGCACTGAGGCATTTAATAGCACCCACTCTTCGCTACTGGCACCCTTTATGCTACAAATTAAGCATGGCTAGAAAGGCTTTATCATTACTGTGTTCAATTGGGAATGAAAAGGGAGACATATCTGCAGGTATGCATTTGAGCTCCTGACATTTTACTTTAGAACAGAAGGATGTCTGTTTAGAGATGAATTGAAATATTGAAGTTTAAATTGTATTCACATTTTTATCAATCCCACCCCACTAAATTGAAGAAGTGCATCTGACTGTAATAGTAGCACCATGAACACCAACTTCGAGACTGGCACCTTCCCCAAGGTCTGAAAACGCACAGAAGTTAGGCCCCTGCTCAAGAAGCCCTCAGCAGACCCTACTGACCTCAAGAACTACCGGCCCATCTCGCTCCTTCCCTTTGCAGCGAAAGTCACTAAGAAGACTGTCAACACAGAACTGACAAGGTTAATTGAAGACAAGGCCGTTCTTGACCCTTCGCAATCCGGATCCTGCAGCAACCACAGCTCCGAGAATGCCCTACTCGCCGCCACAGACAAAATCCTCACCCTCCTCGACCAAGGCCACACAGTAGCCATGATTCTACTGGACCTGTCAGCAACATTTGACACCGTCTCCCATTGCACACTTGCAGCCAGACTACACGACGCCGGCATACGAGGAACTGCCCTCGACTGGATCTGATCATTCCTCACCAGCAGAAGCCAAAGGATCAGACTGCCACCCTTCCTCTCCAAGCCCACAGAAATCAACTGCGGAGTCCCACAGGAATCATCGCTCAACCCAACCCTCTTCAACTTTTACATGGCCCACCTCGCCGCCATCGTCCGACAGCATGGCCTCAGCATAGTATTCTAGGCCGACGTCACCCAGCTCCTCGTCTCCCTCACCAAGGACCCCACCACCACCAGACTCAACTTCCGGGAAGGAATGAAAGACGTCGCAGCCTGGATGAACAACAGCTGCCTAAAGCTCAGCTCGGAGAAGACTGAAGCCCTCCTCGGAACCAAGTGTTGGCTCACCGCCCTTGGCAGTCTCCCGAACCCCACATCACGCCAGAAACCTCTGCATCGTTCTCGACTCCTCCCTCTCCATGAACCGACAGGTTAACGCCGTCGCCTCCAGCTGTTTCAACACCCTCCGCATCCTCCTTAAGACTTTCAAATGGATCCCCCCCGAATCAAGCAAGACAGTCACCCACACACTCATCACGAGCAGGTTGGACTACGGAAACACCCTCTATGCCACCATAAGCAAGTCTGTACTCTGCAAGCTCCAGATGATACAGAACACTGCCGCCAGACTTGTCCTTGGTATCCCTCGACACGAGCACATCAGCTAACACCTACGAAGCTCCACTGGCTCCCCATCGAGAAGAGTCACCTTCAAGATACTCACCCAGGCCTACAAATGCCCACACAACACCGGACCCCAATACCTCAACAATAGAATCTCCCCCCACGTACCCAAAATAAACCTCCTATCCGCCAACCTCGTCCTCGCCGAAACCCCACGCATACACAGAGCCAAAGCAGGGGGAAGATCCTTCTCTTATATCTCAGCCAAGACCTGGAACGAGTTCCCGATCAACATCACACGCGCCCCCTCCCTGAACACCTCAGGAAGGCTCTCAAGACCTGGCTCTTCGGCTGAACGGAACTGCAGACCTTCCCCCCAGCGCCTTGAGACTCTCAAGGGTGAGTAGCATGCTTACAATTCCCTGATTGATTGATTGATTGAGTATGGCACCTAGAAAACATAGTACTTAGTGTGTTGAAAATCATTCAAAATGTGTCACTTTGTGGTCTATGCTCAAAACTCTTAGAGGTGCATTTTAGAGAAGTACTTATGAATTGTATGATGATGATGAATTAATGTTTTTTTAATGTGACAATATAAATATGCAAGTAGAATAAAAGCCCTTCTTGATCAACTTGATACCTGTAATTCAATGAGAATAGAGCAGGTTTTTTTTGTTTAAGTTGTGAATGAATAAATATGATTTGTTTTCTTCGGTAACACGGTTTGGAGAAGTTCTGACTTTATGGTGTAGTGCAGCAAGCTACAATGCTGGTGACTGACCGGCTTTAGGGGAACATCTCCATTCGTTCCTCGCTGCTTCTTATGTTCCTTCCTGCTCCAGTTTGTCCTCAGGTTTCCATCCTTAAGGTGCCAAGCTTTGCTTGCTGTGACACAGTTTATCACTCTTCCTCCTGTCTGCTCAGCTTAAATCCTCATGGTGCTGTCATGAGCTGCTTCCTGCTCATCTTCTTTGCCTGTGCTGTCCTGTCCCCCATCATCGCTCTCTGAAACTCTCCTCTTCTCTCATCTCTCCTCTGTCTGCCTGCCCTGTCCCCTCTGTCCATTCTCCACTGTATATAAGCTCAGCCTGCTCTGATGTAGTCTTGTTTCATTTCCATGCCTTGCCATTGCGCCCTGATCCAATCGCCTTTCATTCCGTTAGCCCAAAGAGCAGTCCCTCCACGTCCACATTAATATCTGCAATATTGGGCCACGTGTATGTAGCTTTTTTGATGTCACAAACGACCCGATTCGCAGAATCAGGCAGTTTACGACTGCAAAACAGCCTTTTTGAATGCGCAGAACCCTATTTTGTGATTCGGTAACCAATTACCGAATTGCAAAATGTGTTTGCGATTCGGTATTAGGAAGGGGGGTGTTAAGGGCGTCCCATCCTAATAGGGACTCACAGTGGCATGTGAGAATATTTTGTGACCTAAATGTGGTCCCAACACATTTGAATTTTACCGCTAACTCTGAGTGGCAGTAAAAGGACTCCTTCCACTTTGTGAATGGTTGTAAAAACGTTTTTTAAGAGCAGGCAGTGGTCCCACTGACATTCTTGTTTTGAAACTCATCCCGTTTTCCTTTAAGGAAAACAGGATGCATTTAAAAAAAAAAAACATTGCTTTATTTATAAGCAGTCACTGACATGGTGATCTGCTGACCCCAGCAGGCCACCATTCCTGTGATTTTGGTGATTCCCAGTGGGTCGCGAATTGCGACCTACCTCAGGAATAATAATGAGGTATATCTGTTAGCGAACCATTTGGAATTGCAGACAGTGTGAAGCACACTGTTGTACATCACTGTTTGCGATTTCTTATTAACGGATCCCAAAAATTTGGTATTAGGGAATCGCAAAGACAAATGTATGTGCATCTGGCCCGTTATGCTTAACGTAGCGAAACTGTGACATGCATTACAGTATGTAAAAAACAGGTTTATTTTAGTTGGATTTAATCTGCACTTGAGCGACTTATTTATAAAATGCAAATATAGAATAGATCCATTTTTTCTAAAATAAGAATTCAGGTAAATACAATACTATTTTATACCTTAATAACCAAGAATTATTTACATCTTAAATACAAGAACGTGTTTAATTTTGTGTTCTTCCTAACCCTTGCTCTATAATGCTATCAGAAACTGTCCATATCTTCTTAAATTTGTTATTTGCCTCATTCCTTGGTGCATGCAAAAGTCATGTTAACTACACTTCAGCATCTTACTAAGCCAGTGTTGAACGTCCGGTGGTTCTGATACTTTTCATCATTGAGTTATTCCAGATCTGTTAACTACTATGGTTATGAACACAGGTTTCTAAATCCTTTTCCTTAATGCATCAATAAGGTTGATACCCCTAACATTACTGTAGGATAAGATTTTAAATTCCTCAACACTTTCCCAATATATATGCAATTAGGGGCAACGTCAGGCCATTTTGAGACGGATCTCTTGGCTGTAGTTCCGGCACCTTGGGCAGGGTGGAAAGAATCCGGCATTAGTTTTGTTAAGTTGATGGGAGTGTATAGTATAACACCCATATTGAGCAAAACAGCATTCTTCTTAAATTCACCCTTCTTATACACCCAGAATTCATGGTATTTGAGCCTGTCCATTAAATTACTGTGGCCTTTAACCATTTAGCTAGAGATCGGTTTGGTTAGGTTTGGCTGTCCGTTTTTTGTTTTTGTGGAGTTGTCAGTATCATTAACTTAGCCCTCAAACAGATGTGGCTCACTGCATAGCAGGCTTTTAACTGGATTCATGGATCCCGCAATATCTTCCTGCATCCACTCAGACAGTAAAAGCACTTCTAATATGTGTAAGCTAAAAATGATACCATCCTTTTTTAGGTTTTGCCTGTGAAATCTCTTGTATTTAATATATCTTAAAAGGGAGGTCTTATCAGATTCCGGAGCCGAAGTGCTGTGTTCATCTGCTTTTGTGTGGAACTTTTTTTATGCATTTCAAGAATTCTTCTTGCACATTTTGTTTACTTTCCCTGGCTGCACTCATTGAAACTGTGCTTTTACAGATATATTGAAAGGAAGAATTTTAACATGGTAGCCTGCATGGCTACTTAACACATGCTGAATTATTTTCGTACTTTAAATACTTCCGGGTCACTTATCCTTGTTGAGTTCTGCCGCTACTCATGTTGCTCCCTCCACCCCAGCCCACACGCACACACACTCGCTGTCTCTCAAAGTCTGTTGACGAAACGGCTCTGCCTTTAGTCATTCGTAAACACATGATCCACCGAGCCTTCACAGATGAGTGTCTGTCCGTTACTTTAACAAATTCCTGCTGTTGATTCCCAGGTAAAAGAAAAGAGTGTTTTAAAGCCTCAATATTTTGCACTCATCGCCATTCAGCAGCAGCATTTACACGGTGCACTAGCGACCAACAAGGACCAGCGGCCGCCGGCACAGGTAAGCATGGTGGGGCGGTGGGGCAGAGTGTGGCGGGGGGAAGCCGACAGATGACGGAATAGGTATTATTTATTTATTTAATTATACCTACTCTGTCGTCTGTCGGCTTCGTACCCCTCCCACCCCGCCCACCTCACTGCTCCACTGCCCTTACCTGTGTCGCCACCGCTGCCATTGACGCTCGAGCCCTGGCCCTACTCAGCCTGCTGCTGGCTGCCATCTGTCAGTTTAGCAGACTGCACCGATTTTAGAATTGCACCGTGACTTTAGCAGAAGCAGCGCACATTGGAACACTGCAAAATTGCTTTTGGACTTTTGAGTGTATGCAGCAGTGCACATTGACTGCAGCATTGCACAATGACTCGAGGACTGCACAGTGGCTGTAATTCTACAGAGATAGTGAAGCACTGCAGAATGCAGCATTGCACACAACCTCTATTGCCTTGCACAAGTGTTGAGAATGCCTACACCGTCCAGGCTCTGCTGCTGCTGGCTCAGCAGTCGTGTTCTTAACCAGGGTCTTGTGCACAAAACAGGATGGAAAGAAACGTTTAAATGAAGCCAAATGCCTGAGGCTTTTTCACAAAGCATTTCTAGCCGCAGAGTCAAAAACCTGACTCACCCCACATTTAGTGTACAATAGGCAGTCCTCACATCACTCATCCAACACACTTTCAGTATACCATACTCGGTAATAAAAAGTAGCTTCCACCCAACAATATATTTATGCTCCACTGTAGAAGTGGGCCTCAGCCAGGCCTACCAGTGCTAGGGGTTCGCCCTCCTCTGCACCCAAGTCCTCAGGAAAGTAAATAGAAGTTGGCACGGAAGCTGAAAGGTTAAAGGAAAGATTTATTAAACCTCATGAGGTGGAACTACATTCACACAACACCCTTCGGTAGTGTATGAAGTAGCACAAGGAGTAGAAGAACCATGGGTCTTTTACACCCACATAGGGGCTCAAAAGAGGGCGGTACAAGCACACATAGGAGAATTACATACATAGATGGTCATACAGAAATGCACAGTCAACAGTAAAGGAGGAGCTAGCAGTTGCTGACTCGGGTAGAAACAACCTGACAATTACAGACTTAAAACAGATGTATGGACAGTTACAGATTCCTCTGCGCATGTGCAGAGTAGCAGAGTCTAAGTATAGCCAGTCCTTTAAACAGAGCACAAGGGTAGACAACAGTGAAGAAGGAAACAGCACATGGTGAGCACATTGCAGACAAAATGGCTGCCGGAAACAAGATGGCTTCAGCTAAATGCTAACACCGATCGCTGTTAATTTTCCACAGACGACCCTTTTAGCATTAGCTGAAGACATGTATGATCTAGGATAGTCCTTGTATACCTCTTGTACATCAATTTGCATCATATTACTAATTTCCTTATCTAATATTTTCTGGGCATTCATTTGTGCAACATTAAGTTTAGCGGGTATACAGGCAGTAATACAGGTGGAGCAAAGCATTGGACCACATTGTATACAGAAGCAGCATGTCAATAAAATTATAAATATTACACACAGGACAGTTAATAACTTCCAGCCCCAGATAGCAAGTAGCGTCCAGAACCAACTGGCGAAAGTCCATGTGCCAGTATCTGGATGGATTTCAGCAGCAATTTTGTGTAGTTTGGAGATCGCATCAAAAACTGAAGGAGAGTGATCTGGAATGTAAACACAACAACTACTTCCGATGACCGCATGCACCAACTCGATCAGCCAAGATTAAATCGAGGACCATACGATTTTGAAGCGCCAAAATCCTTGCAATTTGTAGTTCCTCTGTAATGTTCCCAAGTGCCATGGCTGTCTGGTTGGTAACAGCTTCCACAACACGAGTCAACCGTCTGATTTTCCTGCTGTTTAGAGCAGCACCGACAAAGAAGAAAAGTCCCAAATTGAAATCGACACATTGCTGTAATGCAGTATCAGTTTGGTCCACCTCCTCATTGCTCTTATCCTCTTATATCTGTTCTTAGAGATATCATTAAACAGTCGATAGTCTTTGTGATATGACTCTGGTGCCAAAAACACAGGAGGTAACAAACAGGACACGTAGCATACTCCGGACCATCCAACAGGTAGATGGTAGTATCCCTTGTTACCGCAGTCAAAGTAGGTGTTATGTCAGGACATGAAACTACTATTGTTGACACCTTCAATAATCAAAACCAGAGTACATTCACTTCTTCCTACTGGGATTCTCCCAACACTGCTTATACACAAGTCTGCTCAGGCTCTAGTAACGGATATTACAAATGGTCCATTACCCTTGCCAGTTTGCATATTCGGGAAAACATAAGGCGTAGAAACATTTCCGGGTCGGTACTTATCCCACTCCCATTTAGTTCCTTTAGCTTGTGGATTGCCATCTTCATCTGGGTAACCCACTTTATTGAGATGACAATTTATTCTTCCTACATCCATACTAGTGATGTTAGCATTTTAAGAAGCGATTAGAAGGGCAAACCAGGCTTGACAAGAACCATAATGGGAGAAGGGAAGAGGAATGAAAGGTGTTCCTCCCTTCTTCTGGTGAGCAGGTATCATCCCACACACCCAACAGTCAGTAGTGTTTGTAGCATTGTGGGTGTGGTGTAACATCTGGATGAACGTGTTGTTCAGATAAGATTGTCTAATCTTCTGTTCATGATATGGGAGAGTAAAGTAATGGTATTCAGCTGGTACTGGAGTAGTGGCAATCAACAGTTGTCGAGCAGGAGCCACTTCCTCTACAACCCAAGTTATCACTGCCATACAACCACAGTGACAACAAATCCTGCAATGCATATTGCTTTCTTATTACACATCCTCACAGCAATTGATTGGCATAATCACTTCGTCGCTGAAATAATCGTTGGAGCTCTAAAGTCCTGGGCAGCCGTTGATTTCTTCACTGAGGGTCAAGACGGGTGTCACTATGTAGGACTGATCCCCCCCTTGCCACATCAGCTCCTTTTCACAAACCCAGGACGGTAGCTCAACCAGTCTTTTTCAACAACGAAGGTTCTTTCCGGGGTCTCAGTTGGTATCGGGATACACCAGGGATCGTGTGGTCCGGGAAGACTTCCTCAGGTTCGTCAGGTGATATGGCTTGGCCTCTGTCTGTATCCAGGATGTCCCGATGGTCGATCAAGGCAGCAGGATCCACCAAGGTAGACGGCACTTTCTTGCAGTGGGTGGAGTGCACCCAGTTCCTCCTGTTCGTCATTTGAACCGCAGCTCTCGTCGAAAGGAGCACCTGCTCCGGGCCGCGCCACCTCGGCTCCAAGGTGCTCGACCTCTGAGATGATCGGATCATCACCTGGTCTCCGGGCCGAAGTCCATGGCCTTCACCTGCAGACCTATCAGGAAGAGCTTCTCGAACCTGTTGATGAATAGAAATCAAACTGTCAGTCAACTGTGATAGGTAGTCACTCATCAATACACATGTTACATCATGTATGGGACGTGGTTTAGGAATTCCCCAAATGTTCATAGGCCTTCCGAACACCATCTCATATGGTGTAAGACCAGATCGCGAATGTGGCACTGATCTAATGGACAACAGTGCTAAGGGTAGTGCATCAGGCCATTTCAAAGACGTGGAAGCCTGAATTTTAGCCAGTTTCAATTTAAGTGTGGCGTTATACCTTTCCACTAGCCCTGCTGATTGTGGATGGAAAGCAGCATGAAATTTCTGCTTGATCCCTAATCCCTTCAGGACATACTCGACAACTTGCCCAATAAAATGGGGTCCATTATCACTCCACAAACGTTTACGGACACCAAATCTAGGGGAGAATTCCTTCAAAAGCACCTTTGCTGTAGTGAGAGCTGTATTGTCCTTCGTAGGGTATGCCTCAATCCATTTACTGAAGTTACATACCACTACCAAAACATACTTTAAGTTGTTACAGCGTTCAAGCTGGATGTAATCCCTTTGCAAAACTTCAAAAGGTGCGGTTGGTGTAGCAAACCCTCCTGTAGAAGTCTGTGTCCCTTTACCAGGATTATGCTGAAGACAAATCAGACAAGACTGCACCATCTTCTTAGCTGTGCTGGCAATTTCTGGATGCTCCCAAACTTGTGTGAGCAATTTAGTTATCGAGGAGGCTCCAACATGTGCCGGCCCATGTGCCATATGAATCATAGGTTGTAAATAGGCTGTAGGCAATCTCCACTTGCTCATCTCTTTGTTCCTCCAACAGCCCTCATCGTCCAATGTTCCCTCCTTAGACCATTGCTCAATTTCTTCTGCAGAAGCAGATCTCTGCATATCTAGCACTTCCAGTCTGGTATAATGCCAGCGTTCAGCCTATGACTTCACTACGTACATAGACGTGGTGCTTCGCTGCATGGCAGTTTCACGGGCTGTGTGGTCTGCAAAAGCATTGCCTTGTCCTATCTTATCAGTTACTTTCTTGTGTGCGCTACATTTAACAATTGCTATTCTCTTCGGGTATGTTAAAGCAGTCAATAGGTTATGTACTAATTCTCCATGCATTATTTGCATCCCATGGGATGTAAGAAATCCCCTCTCCTTCCAGAGTAGCCCAAAATCATGAGGCACTCCGAAAGCACAGTGGCTATCTGTATAAATGTTCACAGACAAGTCAGTACTAAGTTCACACGCTTGTGTCAAAGCTATTAGCTAAGCTGCCTGAGCTGACTTCTGTGGAATACAAGCTGTCTCAACTACTGTCTGAAGTGTTATAATTGCTTATGCAGCTGACGTTGTACCATCTGGTCGCTTCAAACAGGACCCATCAACCCATAGTTCCCCATCAACACTTGAAAGGGGCGTGTCTTGCAAATCGAGACAACCCTTTGTCTGTTCCTCAGTAAGGAATATACAATCATGAGACTCCTGTGGATGAGACTAGGTCACTGGGTACGGCAAGAAAGTAGCTGGATTCAACTTTGAACACCTTTTTAAAGTGATATGAGGGGCCAAGAGTGTTAATTTATATCCTGTCAATCGAGCAATAGTTAAGTGCTGTGTTTTTGTTTGGTTCAGAAGGGCGTCAACTGCATGGGGTACTAACACCAATAGTCTGTGTGACAAAACTATCCCTTCACTCTGACGTATAGACACAGCTGCCGCTGCAACAGAGTGGAAACACCCAGGCAATGCACGGGCAACTGGATCGAGAACAGCTGAAAAATATGCACAAGGACGCTGCTTAACACCATGTGTCTGTACTAACACTGAAAGTGCGCAACCATCTCTTTCATGTACATAGAGTGTAAAAGCCTTGGTGTAATCCGGAGTGCCTAATACTGGTGCAGAACAAAGGGCTTGTTGCAATTGTTGGAAAGCATTCTGACATTCAGTCGTCCATAGAAGGGGCATTGGAGTATCTTTAGTCAAAAGAGCCAACAGGGGTTTAACAATATGTGAAAACCCTAATATCCATTGCCTACAAAAAGAAGTAAGACCAATGAATGCACGGACATCTTTCTGAGTACGGGGCATTGGTGTGTCTAAAATAGATTGAATGCGATCTGATGTGAGTGCACATCCCTCCTTAGACAGAAGGTGACCTAAATAAGTCACCTTCGGTCTACAATACTGCAATTTCTTTCGTGATACTTTATGATGGTGTGATGCAAAAATTTAAAGCAAAGACAGTGTACCTTCTTCACACTATTCAGGAGTATCAGCTGCCAACAAGATGTCATCGACATATTGTAGGATAGCCATTCCCGTTGGCAAGGGGAAAGAATCAAGCTGTTTTTTCAATGCTTGGCTGTAAATACTAGGACTCTCTGTGTATCCCTGGGGAACTCTATAGAATCTGTATGATCGATTATTCAAAGTGAAACCGAACAAATCGGCTGTCAGGATGAATAGGAATTGAAAAGAAAGTGTTCTTTGAATCGACCACGGAAAAGGTGGTCGCTGTTGAGGAACCATGGTAAGGAGTGTCGTAATATCAGAAACCACCGGGTATTGTGGTACTACAATCTTGTTAACCTCTCGTAAATCAATGATGAACCTGTAAATCTTAGTATCAGTGTCTTTCTTTAAGATAGGCAGAATAGGACTATTGCAAACATTGTAAGGGACTTCTTCCACAACTCCCACTTCAATCAGATCATGAACAATGCGTACAAGTCCTTCTGCACCTTCTTGCGAAATTTTGTATTGAGGCAATCGTGGCAACAAAGCACCCTCCTTGACACTAATATGCACTGGTGGAATAACCATTTGCCATACATCGGTGTCCGAAGTGGCCCACAAAGTACTTGGGAGTGAAGCCAATGGAATATCCTCTCTAATAAGACAGGTTTTCTCAATAACTGGATAGTTATCATTCAAAATAACACGCACACCTTCTGGGGAACAACGTATTGTAGCCCTAAAATGCTTAAGCATATAAAGACACAAAATATTGTATGGTGTGTTAGGGGAAAGCAGAAATGGACATGGAGCTGTGAATTCATCAACATGGAATGCAAGTGGTTGTGACAGTGGGCTAAGGGAAGGTGTTCCATCGAAACCTATCGATGTAATGGTTAAGCCAGACAGGGGAGCCTTGGAACCAATTGTTTAGACAAGGCACTACGAGTAGCTCCAGTATCAACCAGAAACCGATCAGTAGAACCCAAGACATGTGCGTGGACATAGGGACCCTTCTGATCTACTGGGACTTCAACTGATTCCTTACCCCATCCTAGGCAGTCCTATGCATATGCGGAGTCCTGCAAATCCGGATTCAAATAGTCAGATATTTGATATTGATTACGCCTATCAAATGTATTTGAAGGAGTCCGAGGACACCCACCAGCCTCAAATCTAGCACAATCATCCATACCTCCCCTATGTCCTGGGGTCCCTGGGCGGCCTCTCATTTGTCCCCGACCACGCTGATACTGTAAAGGACGCCGATGAGGACACTCATAAGCCCAATGCCCAGTCTCCCTGCAATAAGCGCACTGATCAGCAGACAAAGTAACTCGGGAAAAACTGGGTACACCAGGGTGGTACATTGCACGGCTGCCTTAACCACTATTATCATAAGAGGGACCATAAACCTGAGCAATCATAAACTTTGTTTTCAGCTCCTTGTTTTTCTTATCCTCATTACCCTTAGCTTCTAATTCCTGCAGTTCGTAATACTGAGCCATAGTCAGGAGAGAAACCGGGGAGGATGTAGTCCACGAACTTTCACTGGCCTTTAGGCGACTAGCTATTCCTGGCAACATGTTGACGACAAATTTGTCAATAAACAGATGCCTGCCCGTGTCATCTGTCAATGACTGCCCACTAAACTCGTGGAATGCCTCCTCAAAATGTGTAAAGAAATCCGAGACTGATTCATCTGCCTTTCGCTTACAGGATGCTAAAACAGTTCAATCTATCTTTTTTGGAGGAATGAGGGTTTTCAATTTAACTACGATGGCTTTTGGAACATCTAAAATCAGTTTGTGTGGTTTCTGCGCAGGTTCCCTTTCTGCATCAATCCTTTCTAGCTCTTTCCAAACATCCCCAAGAGTTGCGTGGGCATCAACTCTACGAATAGTTCTCCACATATCAGGGGGTAAAATAAGCCCAAAAAACATGTAAATATCAGCTAAGGTCATGATACAAGAACTAATAGCTCCTTCAACTTCCTCATAAAAAGAAGCTGGATTTTTTCGCGGATCGGGCAAAGCAGCTTTAAGAGCCATGACATCTGCTCGACTCCATGGAGTATAAACACAGTTATAAATAAAGTAACCCTTCGCATCAGTGGAATCTTTTTCATCACTTGTCTCCGCACCCTTAGGAGGAACATACAAAGGAGCGGCTTCTCGCATGGGTTTCGCATGAACTACAACATTCTTATCTGTCCTTGAAGCGTCAGACTGCATCACGGTGGACTGAAGTGTTTGTGCAGTTGCAGCAGCTAGCTTTTGCTGTTCTCGCAAACAGAGTGTCTCAGCACTCAGTTTAACCAAATGTCTAATTAAGTCAGCCACCTGAGAGGAGAGAAAAAGACCATCACGCAACTGCTTACAATCCGTTGCTATATCATCAGGCTCTAACTCTGTGGATTGTTTCCTAAACCGTTCAATTACGTCTATGGCAAATAGTTCCGCAAAATATACTTGTTCCCTGTCTTGCCATTTTTCTACATCCTGTAAAATTTCAGAAGCGGAAAGAGTATTACGAGCAACTTTACGGGCAGCAGATCTAAGTTCAGCCGCACGCTCAGCGGTCAACATAGAGCGAGTCTCTCGTGCAGAATCAGATCCTAACTCATCCTGATCCGTAGAAGGATCATCACCATCAGAGTTAGTAGGAGCAGAAGGAAAAGGATATGGTGGTGGAGGACGATCCAACAGAATTGAATCATCTTGTGGTTTATTAAGGAGAGGGTAGAGGGGGCGCCAAACAGAGTAAGTATTGGCCATTTACCTGCAAATGGCGCTCCCTATTCTCCCTCTCCTTTATTTCCTGCATTTCTTTATTTTTAAGTTCCAGTGCTTTTGCGTGAATGCTTTTGCGTTGTTCTTTTTCTATCAAAGCTTGCTCCCTTCTCACTCTCTCACGTGCTTCTTTCTCCCACATTTGTACACAGTCAAACATGTCTTGTCTACTTTTACATTTAAATATACATTGTTCCACATACTGAATCTTTTTAAGATCAAATGACCCATGTAAAGGCCATCGCAACACAGGACCCTTACTAGTTATTTATTCCATAACGTGCTGTACATTATAGAAGAAATACAATTTTTAATATACATATCCATATTAGGCGTCCCCTCGGGAGGAGCCAACTGATTCTTCTCTAAACTCACATCGGTACACATTCTACGAAGTGTGCTTAAAACAGGCATGTCCAAGAGTATTGTAAGATATACAACACTAAATAGCAGTGGCACTATAACACAAAATGTGCCGTTACATATAATTCACAAATGAGAGAAAAATCTCCGCATTACCTGCCTATATAAATTGCAATTTATATATATATATATATCTCCTTTATATTCTCATTCATTGGCCAATTTTCATTTCCATATCACTGTATCTCACTATATCACATTGTATCACTTTATATTGCTCTATATCACGTTTTTATATCTCACTTTATATCTCACGTTATATCACTTTATATCTCACGTTATATTACTTTATATCTCACGTTATATCACTTTATATCTCACGTTATATCACTTTATATCTCACGTTATATCACTTTATATCTCACTGTTATATCACGTTATATCTCACTGTTGTATCTCACGTTTATATCACTTTATATCTCACGTTTTGCAGCCGGCGCACTTTCCTCACTGTCTCATAAATTACCTTACCGAGCATAGGTCTCCAGATTCCAACTGCCAAGTTCTGAATTGACCAAATGGTCTCTGCACGGCGAACACCAGAAGAGATCTCAGTCGAGGACCGGCACCACCGGAGGGTCAGATCAGGAAGAGAGGAAAAAACGCAGTGGTTGCCAAGACGCGGGTCTCCACGGGCACCGATCGTCCGCAGCGATATTCCAATCCTCCGTTTCGACCACTCCTTTGGGCATCCGAGTCGCCGATGAGCCCCGCTTAGTTGGGCGCCAATTTGTAGAAGTGGGCCTCAGCCAGGCCTACCAGTGCTAGGGGTTCGCCCTTCTCTGCACGCAAGTCCTCAGGCAAGTAAATAGAAGTTGGCACGGAAGCTGAAAGGTTAAAGTAAAGATTTATTAAACCTCATGAGGTGGAACTACATTCACACAACACCCTTCGGCAGTGTAAAAAGTAGCACAAGGAGTAGAAGAACCATGGGTCTTTTATACCCACAGAGGGGCTCAAAAGAGGGTGGTACAAGCACACATAGGAGAATTACATACATAGATGGTCATACAGAAATGCACAGTCAACAGTAAAGAAGGAACTAGCAGTTGCGGACTCCGGTGGAAACAACCTGACAGTTACAGACTAAAAACAGATGTATGGACCGTTACAGATTCCTCTGCGCATGTGCAGAGTAGCAGAGTCTAAGTATAGCCAGTCCTTTAAACAGAGCACAAGGGTAAACAACAGTGAAGAAGGAAACAGCACGTGGTGAGCACATGGCAGACAAAATGGCTGCCGGAAACAAGATGGCTTCAGCTAAATGCTAACACCGATCGCTGTCAATTTTCCACACCACTTTTCAAAATCTACTTATAATTTGCCTTGGTCAAACAGAATATAGTAGACAAATTCACTAACACCGTTGCATAGATCCCCCAGCCCCCAAATCGCATCCGCATTCAAACTTGCTTTTCACAATTTTATTTTGGGGTCAGTTTTATATAGTGCCACCATCAGCTAAAGGTACAGGAGCACTTTATATTACTACCATTTACTTCGTACAAGCACACAAGTAACTAATCGCCTACGCATTTAAATCTGCTTTTCTCAGTTTTTTTAAACGTTCATTTTATTTTGCGCCAACACCACCTGAAGTTACTGGGCCGCTTTATATGACCAAAACATATTGCACAATATACTGCCTTTCTCAAAAAACAAGCCATAACACTTTTATGGAGTTTCTTTAACTTATATTGCACAACTGCTCACCTACTTAAAACTTACCCAAAAAAAATCTATTATTAATCCCATAGGCAAAACCTATTGCATTTACCAATGCGTTTTTCACTTATACCCACTTCGGTCCCTTCTAGGATTTTAAATGAGACCCTTCTAAAAAATGCATACATAGCTCATGCTAAAATCTCTCTATTCTGTTGTGAAAACACATTGAGGGGGGGGGGGGGGGGCTTTTTTCTATGTTTTCAAAGTTTTCTCTCTGCATGTATCACAGGAATATTAAAAAAAAATTAAAAACCCTTTCTCCCATGATCATATCCCATTACTGCCTTGTATCTCACTTTTCAGGCTATTCAGGCATTCAGATCATCCTTTATTTGAGACCAAAAATTCTAAATTGTAAATATCGAATGTATCTGTTCAATGGGGTCATAAATGAACCTAGAAGTGCACCGCATACACGATGTTAGCTTCTAAAGCTTATCATTAGTGCAAGCTAATCCCCCATATTCTAATGACAAATACTGAAGGTTGGTAGGAAGATGCTTATTGGCCCAGATCAAGCTTGATGCCAGACTGTGTAGACAAATGTTGCTCTAGTATACAGGATAAAATTGAAAAATGGCAAGTAGAAGTATTGACATTCTAACTAATGCTAATCTCCGATTATAGTAAGTGAGAGGGACTTCGATCTTTCCACTAATCTCTTAACTTTCCTTAGTAGAGGGAGGTAGTTTAGATCATCCTAGTTCTAGGCGAAGTGTATTCCTAAATGTGTTTTGAGTTTGGTAGGATATCCACCCTTTAGGCCCTCTGAAAGCACTTCCTTATTAGCATCGAACTGTAGCTGTTATACAACGAGCTATTTTATATGCCCCTACTTTAGTATTTTCATTAGTTAAGTCTAGTGTATGATTATTGTTTTCCTTTTCCACATGAAGAAATAATATTAAATAATATTAAATCATCAGCATATATTTTTAGGGGTATATTTATAAAAACATCACGCAGCTCAGCAAGTCACCACTGTGCTGCGTGATAGAGAGTCTGCTAGCCTGGCTGATGAAGGGTGTTTCCCAGAAACCGGTTCCAGTATGCGCTCCGTCCATCATCTCCTTGTGTTGGCAGGGTATGCCCAGACGTGGGTTCCTTGCTCACTTTGCCACTGGATTCAAGCTAGCCTGGCTGATGAAGGGTTTTACCCAGAAACCGGTCCTAGGATGCTTGTTTCCAGTCCAGGGAGGTCCTGGCTTGGCAGTTCGGGCTGGAAGACCGTTCCCATAAGGCACAGGGTCAAGATTGATTTGCATATAGCTGGGTCTGAACTGAGGAGGTATCAATCTTGCCACTGAGTTCTGTATTGTTTTGAGCCTCTTCATTAGGCGTGCATTGATTCCCACGTACAGTGTGTTTCCGTAGTAAGGGACTGTGTGAAGGTCCTTCTATTGTCTATCAGGAGCCACCCGAAGATCTGGCACAGCATGCGGAGGTTGCGGAAGTAGACTAAAGTAACTGCGTTGACTAGTTTCTTTATTGATAGTTTGCCATCTAGGATGATGCCAAGGTTACGGGCATGGTCTGTTGGAATGGTGGGTGTGCTGAGCTCTGCTGGACACCATGAGTTGTTGCCAAAGATGATGACTTCCGTTTTGTTCGAGCTGAGTTTGCGACAGTTATCCTTCATCCATTCCGCAACGTTCATCATGCATGTGTGAAAGTTGGCTTTGGTGTTGGACTGATCTTTGGAGAGAGAGAGGATGAGCTGTGTATCATCAGCGTAAGAGATGACGTTGAGTCCATGTGATGTGACAGTGTCAGCTAGTGGGGTCATGTAGATGTTGAAGAGGACCTGGCTAAGGGATGAGCAATGGGGAACTCCACACATGATCCTCTGGGGCTGTGAGGTGAACAGAGGGAGACGGACCCTTTGGGTTCTGCCGGTGAGGTATAAGGCGATCCATTTGATGATGTTTCCTTGAAGAATCCTGATGTGGTGGAGTCTGTTGAACAGGATGTAGTGGGAGATGGTGTCAAACATGGCGGACAGGTCCAGGTGTATGAGTGCCACTATTTCCCCATTGTCCAGAAGGGAATTGATGTTGTCCGTGGCCACAATCAAGGTCGTCTTGGGGTGTGGTTGGTCGAAAACCAGATTGAGAGGCATCAAGGAGATTGTGGTCTTCTATGTGTTGTGTGAGATGCTAGTTGATTGCTTTCTCGAGGACATTTGCTGGGTAAGAGAGCAGCGAGATGGGCCAGTAGTTCTTCAGATCAGTGGGGTTGGCAGATGGTTTCTTCAGGAGGGGTCTCACCTCAGCGTGTTTCCAGCCTTTAGGAAAGGTGGCCGTGGTGATGGAGGTGTTCAAGACCTTACTAAGCTCGTCACCTATTGTCTTGCTTCTGAGGTTGAAGACATGGTGGGGTCATGGGTCTGTGTGTGCCCCAGAGTGCACGGAGTTCAGGATGGAGATGGTGTTTTGCATAGCGAGGAGTGCCCCGTGGGTGAGAAGGTGTTCTGCATTTCTGTTCGTGAATGTGAGCTGGTTCATGCTGTCTGCAGCGGAGGGTTGGTGTTTGAAGTTTTCGTGGATGGATGAGATTTTGTTGTGGAAGTAGTCAGTGAGGTTGTAACACAGTTCTTGAGAGGGCGTGATGTTGTTCTTGTTGGCTGCGGGATTCATGAACTACTTCACAATGGAAAAATGTTCTCTGCTGTGATTTGCGCTGCCTGTGATGCAGTCTGCTAGTGCCATCTTTTTGGTCTCTCTCAGGAGGTAGTGCTACTGGTTAAGGGCGGTTGTTGTGGCCAGGAATCCTCAGGACCGTACGTTGCTAGTATGGTCCACCTCTCGACACCACCACGGTCTGGATGTATATACACAGACTCCGTGGAGTGGTCAAGCGGGGAAAGGGAAGGAAGGGGACAGCAGGGAGGGAGACCTGTAAAGACAGCAGAACAAACGTAAACAATAGAGAAACCTTACAGTTCTTCCTATCCTACCCTGAACCCCTTTTTGCAGGATATACATTAATTCTATGCGGAGGTACCTGTAAAGAAAGATAAAACCTTCTCTTCTATTCTTCGTGGTTGAAGGTTCAGTCTGAGTTTTGCGGCTAAATTCGGTGAGAGTATACCCTTATCAGTAATAGCTCGAAATCGTGTACCATCCAATATGAGTTGTACCCAGGATTTCTATACCTACCCAACAAACAATCCTGTAGGCTTAGACAGGGGTGTGGAAGAGCCTTCCTCTTGCTCACTCTCAATACCCCTGCTACTGAACATATAAAGAAACCAGTATGACTCCAATTAGTAGTGAACATACACCAGCAACAACAGGAATATAAATCCAACCTTCAGACCCAATGCGTCTTGGGAAATACTTGGTTTACACAGGCACCTTCTTATGTGCAAGGAACATTCATAGGAGAGCATCCATCCCTTGACCATCAAGGATAGGTCTCCTTTGTACTAGGCACTTAGCGATTTGATGTCCCAACAAGCCACATGAAAGTAAAACTGCCATTTGCTCGTGGCGTTAAATCGCTTAATAGTACTGCCACAAAACGAAACAATAAAACGCCTTCCCTGCAAGAGCCGATGGCGGCTCGCCAACAGGAAAAGCGTGTGGGGGCTAGCCTGCCCCTCGCAGACCAGAAGTAACTTTTCCCCTGCCAGAGCCGAGAGGCTCGCCAACAGGGAAAATGATGCAGGAGGACTTGTCCCCTCCTACTCAGGGAAATTCAGGCTTAGCGTTTCTTAAAACAAGGGGAGACCCCGATGAACCTGCACGGGTCTCGCCCTCTGCGTACCAAAAATGGGCTCCGCGTGAAAAGTTTGCTCCGCAAGGAACCGGCAATGGTTCCGCCAACGGAGCAAACACAAGAGCTGCGCGGACCTCCACCGCTGTTGCCACCACAAGCAAACAAGCGTTGCACTGCAACCAAAGAGTGCTAGAACAAAGCGTTGGTGCACGAAGCACCCTTACCAGCCTCCTTCTCCGCAGTGTGGCTCCTCGGAAACGAAGTAAACGGCAGCGTACAGCCCTCGAACTGTTTATCTCCAGAAATGCCTCGCACGCATCATGACGTTTCCAACTTCATAATGCCGAGGCTCATGGGAATGGTAGTTTCTTGGGCGGCTATGTCCTGTCAGTGTTCTCCTGGTGCCCTTCTGATGGGCTGCAACAGCGGTATTGTAGGCAGCGTGTTTCCTGTTCTGCTGATGCACCACATCCTTTTCAGTTAACAACAGTTGCATTTGGTGGATTCTAGTTCTTTGGTGAACCAGTTTGATCTTTTGCTGTGTTCTTTAGCTTGGTTGTCTTGGCTGGAGTGATGGAGTCAGCGCAGTTCCTAATCCAATAGGCGAAGTTCTGGGCTGCTTGTTTGGGGTCATGTGTGGGGTCTAGGAGGTGAGAGCTGAGTGCGTCGTTCCACTGGTCTTCTTAGATCTTTTTCCAGTTTCTCTGCGTGGATTTGAGGGGCCCGGTGCTGTGGTTGTTGGGTCCTGTGATGGTGAAGTGTACGCTAAGGTGGTCGGACCAGGTGGGTGGTGTGGGAGTATCTAACTCTGTCGCTTGCGGTGAAGATGAGGTCAAGCATGTGTCATGAAATGTGAATTAGGTCTGTGACAAGCTGCTTGAGTTCGATGTTGCTCATGTTTTCCAGGAGGTTGGTGGAGTTAACGTCGCTGGGGACTTCAAGGTGGAACTTGAGGTCACTAGGTTAGATGTAATCCTAGGAGTCGATTGCGAGCGGGTGATTGTGTCCGTCCTGGTGTTGCAGAAGCTGGGGCGGTTGTCCTGGTGGTCTGTAGGCAAGGGTACCTCTGATGCTGTTTCTCCTGATTGTGTGGAGTTGGAAGTTTAGGTGTTCCATTTCCAGTGTTGGGTCATCAGGGGATGTTGTGCTGCGAATGGTGTACCTGTAAATGATGGCAATTCCACCGCCATGCTTGGTATTTCGATCCTTTTGCGCTATCTTGTAAGCTCCGGGGTGGGGGGGGGGGAGGTGGTGATCTCTGGTGTGTATGCGGGTGAAGCCAAGTTTCTGTGATGAAGAGGACATCCTGGGTGAGGTAGGAGATCGTGTCCCAGATTTCTGTGACGTGCTTCCAGAGAGAATGTACGTTGAATAGTATGCATTGGAGTGGTGTGGTGGAGATCGCATTCGATGTAGCAGGGTGTGTGTTTAGGGGTGTTGCTGGTGGCATTGGTCCATTCAGAGCTGATGGTGAGGCAGCAGTGTTGGCAGGAGAATGGTCCTTCTGTGGATCGTGGGGATGTGCTGCAGCAGAGATTGTTGTAGCTGCAACCAGAGGTCAGGATTCAGAGGTCGGCGTTGGTGTATCATCTTTGTGTTGAAGAGCCAGGGATCCTGGTGCTGGGTGCAGACTGGCTTACCTTTGGCATGCCAGCAATGCACACACTGTGCACATCTGCTGTGCAGCCATGCAGCTAACTCCATAAGTAGTCCTGGGAGGTGGGAGGGGCTGGCAGGTAGGTGGGAACCAGCAGGAGGGAAGGATCCAGTGGGAAGGCGGGAGGGGTAAAACAACGAGAGCCACATACAAAATCAGTAGAAGCAGAGAGGCAGACTACACCCTGTAAAATGCGTCACAAATGCGCCTCCTACATGAACCAACAAAGAGTACAATAATACCAACCAATAAAGATCACCCACTGCAGACTACAAGACTACAGCAACACCACCAACAGAGAATAAAATACCAAATTGGGCAGGATAAATTGAACCATGGTAGGTGGAATCAAACCGGAGGATATTCTTGCTGTCTGAGATGGAGGCCTCGTCCTTGAGATGACTGTGCTAAACAGCAGCCAGGGGTTGCGGCGCACAAGACCAGGGGTTCAAGGGCTTCTCTGCTTTATTTTACATTGCGCACACTGTGTTTGTATAGTTCATACCCTATTTCCTTTTTTGGGCTTTCTAATTTTCACGCACAGCTATATATTTTGGGCATTTTCCTGTACAAACCGGTCCTTGTTTACAGCTTATCTGGTTGAGTTTACCAAATAGATGAACATATTATCCCTGTGTCATCGTAACAACTGCATAGCATGTCCTATATATCCTTTTGCAGCCTTGAAAAAGTTTCTGTGACGAAACACGTGTCGGCTGCCTTCTGTATTGGATTTTACGTCTCAGAAGCAAGTAATGGGAATTCCTTTGTGAAGAATAAATATGACAAATGGAACTTTGACGTTTTTATTACTTTATTACTGGTCATTTAGCTTAACCATTGGACTTCTCCTGTGTGCTTGGGTACTCTTTTCTTCATAACCTTTCGGATTTGCTACAGTTACTGTTTATTGCTGTACGGTTATATATTGTGACATGTAACCGTATCAAAAAGTGATTCTAAAACTTGAAATATACATCAAGGTGATTGTGCAATGTCAGGAATAAAATAGATCAAACAGAAATGTTTTCCCTCAGACACAAATACAATACCACCTAGGCAGTTACTAGATTAGGAATAATCTATTGCTAATCATCTTCACACTTGTGCTGCTTGCCAGCTCCAACCCAACTAATATAAAATCAAATACTAACTCATATAATTGGAAAATTACAAAACATGTTTTTATTAAAATCCTATTATCACAGAATAAAATTACATTTCTCATACACAATTAAAATCTCGTCAATACATTTCATATACTTCATAAAATCAATTCATACAAACATCACAACATTACACAGGATGTAAATTACACTACACCCCCACATGAAAGAGAAAAATGACTTTAGACACTATGTTTTGTCATTTTCAGTACATATCCTAAAAAAACAAATATAAGGACACAGTCTGGATGCACTCCTGATTTAGCAATTACATGACCGCATTCCTCCAAGGATTATGTAACCAGATTTGCGTCGAGGCGTTTTGATGGTTGTTAAATTTTAGTCCATCTTTTTCAAGACAATCGTTTTAATTTTCTCTGTAATGTTTTTTTATATGTCCTTATATATGGAAAAGCTGTGCTCAAATATTAAGCTCTTTAGATCTCGAATACCCCGGTCCTTTGGTTTTATTTCTGGGTCTGTTTAAATTCAGGGCTGCAATCTTGCTGTGTAAAGGGGAACTGTCTCACCCAGGTCGAGAGTATCCCATTTACACAGGTTAATAATTCATATCCGACTCGTGGTACCGGTTCTCGCACCTTATTGTTTGTTTGCTCGTTGTGAGCAAAAACTCATAGGTCGTAGCTTGTCCCAACCTCGAGGGGCATTGACGTCCTCCTCTTTCCCGTTGTGCTAATGGGCTGCAGCCGTGATCCCGCACGTACATCCTCTTCGTTTGTATCTATCGACAAATAGGAATAAAATAAAGACTGTTCATACGTAGGAAATCTATTGGCTAAGTAGTGAAGCTCCACCTCCTGGCAATGGAAGATGTTGAGCAGCTTCTGAGATTCATCCAGTCTTATCTGCTCCTTTCTCAGTTGACCACAATGGCCTAGGCAAAAGTGAAAAAAGCAAATTTTGAAAAAGAACCTCACAGTAGATAGAAACTCTGCAGGGAGGCGCTCTACTGCCTCCCAAAATTGTCAGGTGGAATATTGTGTGATGGAACGTAGTTGCTGGTACAGTAAATCTTCTCGGCTGGAAACTAAATTGCGTTTCTTTAATCTGTGTTTAGGTTTGATAAATGTGTAGATTTTTTTAGGATGGTTTTGAGTGAATAGTTTTGGTGGAGTTTGAGCTTATTCCACATGTTGACATGTGGACAACTGACATGAATTACTCCAGATGTCCTGGTGCCAGACTTTTTCCAAAGATCTGTGAAGAAGTAGGGTCCACCTCTCATTGACCAGAATGCTGGGTACTCCGTCTGAGATGGAAAGGTAGCCACTCAACCCCTCTTGACACTGTAGGGTAGCTTGACTTAGGAGGCAATGCCTGACTGACAGGAACGGGTGTAAATGTTGAGATTAGGCTCAGTTTCACACAAATGTTATAGTTTTGCAAAGATGAATAACAAGAGTTGTTCAGTTAGGAGAATAAAACTTTAATAACACCTTGGAGTAGAACTATCGCAGCCAGTTAATTCCTGGGGAGGAAGTGGGTGAGTTGATGTCCATGTTGTTTCTATGTCCATCATCCATTGTAAATTGTGTACTGACCTTTTACACATTGAGGTATTTACCATCCTTTATGGCAGACTCTAACTACAATATAGATAACTGTGATTGTCTCTCTGCTATGAAGCACCCCTATGCCCTTGATCATTGATGTGCTCCCAATCTATATGATGCTTGTGAACATTAACTCAAGGGGCTTCTGTTAACTGTTTACTTGGAGACCAGCAGCCAACCTCCCTGCCTGCTGGTTCCCGTGTATGCCATGCTCAAACCACTATGGCATGCAAAGAGGAGCCTACTAAATCTCAGAACTAGGCTGCTACTGACACCAACTAGGATCTAATAATGTGGATACTACAACCAGCTAAGATCTAATATTGTGAATACTCCCACAAGCTAGGATCTGATATTGTGGGGTCTGAGAGACATGCCCCATCAACCCTATGGAGAGGAGTGACTAGTTTTTCATCTCTGTCGTCCCTGAGGTGCACCAGCATTTCATATTAGCGGCTCCTTAAATTAGGAGCCCCTTAAACCTAGCCAACATATAAAAAATAGGAGTGGACTTCTGGGGACAAAGGTACAAATAGTCCAATAGGATAACTGTAACATCTATTTTAAGACTTTGTGTTCACATCTAAAATACAATTTTGTGCATGCTCTGATTATGTATGTTTTGTTAAATGTTATGTTAAAGTGATTTAATACCACGCACAAGTCACCGGGGGGCGGGGGGAGAGATATCTCGGCACTGAAGCAAAATCACCGACGAAATGACTGAGAGTTGTAAAAGAACGGTCTTGAGCATCATTCTGAATTTGCAATAACCTAAGCACGTACGAATGTCATAAGGAACTTCATTCCAGTAAGAGGGGGACAAAAAAAAAAAAACCTGCCCCCTGTTCTAGCCTTTCTGATGCCAGGGATCTCAAAGTCCTAACTGGACAGTAACGTTTAAGCTTCTGCTTGAGGTACTCAGGGTCTTTCCCTGTTAGCGACTTGTTTTGAAAACTGTTCTCTTCCTTACAGGCAACAAATGCAAAGATCTCACAAGAGCAGTGGTAGTGGTACCAGAGGGCAGTGGCGGTGCGTCCATTAGGGCGCTGGGGCTTTGACCCACACTGCGCACGCAGCTCCCTCGGAGGCTCTGACTGAACGTAAACTGACAATGCATGTCAGTCAGCATGACGCCGGACCGACCACCCCCTTCAGAGTCTTCAGCGTCATGCTGAATGACATGCATTGTCAGGCCAGGGGGTGGCACGGAGCGCACAGCAGGCAGCAGCACAAGTGCGCATGCTGGGTTCAGGTCGGAGAATTTCTCCGACCAGCCCAGTCAAGCGCACAAGTGTTGTGTCTGGCTGGCGGCTGCGCATTAGGAGAGCGAGGGTTGCTCAACCCCGCAACCCTCGGTTTCCTAATGGGTGGTGAGTATCCTTGCTAAACCAATCCTGGCGCTGCTGGAGCAGTGCCAGTATTGACTGAGAGGGGTTGGTGACGCGGCTGTTCCTGTTTCAGAAGGCGCCAACACGGGACGAGTGTAGCCAGTATTGTTTGGTTGGCCTTTGAGCTTCCATGTTTCTGTGTTATGTTTTTGTGTAATGTTGTGTTATGTTATGTTTGCTGTGCACGCTTCTCGTGCATACATTCTTTCACCGGAATACCTCAAGGCACTTAAACAGGGTGCTGGAGGAACCTGAGACCAAATGCTTTGTTTTTAGATTGATTTAAGGGGGACATCCAACCTCTGTTAATTCACTCATACATTAATGTGTACATTTCCAGACAGTGGTGTACAGTATCCAAGTGCCACCTTGCTAGTAGCGTAGCAAATGCATCAAGAGCCCTAGCGCAAGAAAGGAAATGTGCCTCCTGGCCATGGTCTGAATGATAAAACACAGCACTAATCAGGGTTCAGAGGGCCCTTCCGGCTTCTGGGGCCGGTGCCACTGCACCTGTTGCACCGATGCATGCTACGTCCCTGCACTTTACTGGGATGAACAGAAGCGCGACTATTTGTATTTCTTTGGTTTAAATAGATCTTTCTTCACTCAACTTATATAGTTAAGGTGTAAAAACAACAGGCATTAGCCAGCCATGTAGTGACTGGAGACATAACATAGCAAATCTTGCACACCCCCAGCCACGTGTTAAAAAAAAGGTATATCTGTATATCAGTTAAGCCGGACCGCGTCACTATTTGAACCTCAAATGCCTCACGTGTGCATGTTTTGGCTTTGGTGGTTTGTACAAGTATGGGGCTCTTCATGTTTTGGAGGTGCAGTGGCCCCGAAAGCCTTGTAGCATTATGGGACGAGAGGAAACCTCCTTGGTTATTATTTTTTTTCAAGCTAAAATGTTTCTTTTCGTAACCTAACCCTTAAGTATTATGTGTTGATGTTTGCTTTGAATAATTCAGAGAGACATATGGACACGTAGCTACAATGAGATTTCACGTTGATACCTGTGTATGTTTGCATGCAACATAGGTATGACTTACATAGTGTAAATATGGTTAGAATGTGTGAGAAGTTGGCCTAGTATATGCCGTCCACTAGTTATAGTGGGCACCTTGTACCAGTCCAAACAACTCCTTATTGGTTATAGGTTAAAGACAACCTTTATTGAAAGCTATCCTAGTGGTAGCTATGGAGAGCAGGATTCAGGCTAAGTCTTGAAGGAATGTAAAGCAGCTTGCTTTACCAGTCTATAATCTCTTGAGTGCCTAAATGAAAGATCACCACACCAGGTATATATTTAAAATATACGTATTTATTACTAAACACACCCTCCTAGGCTCTTTATGAGACTAGAGGTCAAAACACATAAGTTACACTTCAAATATTACAGTAAAATAGCACAAATGCACGTCAGGCCCTAGGGGCGGGCCAAACCATATACTAAACTAAATCACGACTTAACTAGACACAAGGCCTAGAGCCTGTAGAATTGCTGGGACCCCAAGAAACAACCAAAGGTAGTGACACAGGGGACCCATGGGGGCCGTGTGCAGTGTGTGAACATCCGCGAGCTCCTGTTAGCTTCTATGGGGAAAGTCGCGGTTAGGTTTTTAAAGATTAGGGACACTTAGAATTGAGTCAGGACCAAACCCTTTTGGACTTAGGAAGTTCTAGGGCTAGCACCCACGGGAGCACCGGATTACTCGTGTTACCTCACCCAGGGAAGCCGGGTGCATAGGTGTCTTTTGGTGTCGGGTCGCGTACTTGACTTCAATGGGAGCTGGCGAAGAAGTGCTGCTGCCGTGAAGATGCAAAGTGTCCAAAGAGATCCAAGCCTGGATCGAAGATGAGAAGAACCTGAAAGCAGAGGGGACAGTGTCTGGGTCACTAGCCAGTGACCAGGAAGGCGATAGGCAGATGCCCACCGATGTCGGGTGATTTCAGGTGAAGAAGGTGAAGCTTGACTCTTCAGCCAGGAGGACCAGGAGGCGTCGAGGACAACCAGGAGCTGGATTCGAGCTGTCCCACGAAGGATGTCGAGTGCTGCAGCGTTGGTGCCTGGATTGAACACAACAAGCCTTGGAAACAGCAACCCATGCAGAAATGAGAAAGATTCTTCGGTGCAGACCAGCAAGGTATGTGGGACTCACCACTTGGTTGGGAGTCAGGGCACGTCTGGAGCAACCAGGGAATCCCATTGAAATACAAAGTTACCCCCTCGGGGACCCACCAGTCAACGGACCAGGGATCGCAAAGGGACTTCGAGACGGAACACAAAATGGCTGCCCATGTGTCACTCGGGGTGACTAGGCCGACAATCTTCGGTGGATTCAGTGCTCGAAATGGGGGCTACAAGTGAGCCCAAGCACGACTTCAAGAGACGTCGAGAAGTCAATGCACTTGCAGAAATGCACAGTGACCAGGAGTTCCGGTTCCACGCTACTCACGAGGGCTGCGGGTCTCAGCTTTACTGAGGACTTGGGTCGGCCTCAAAGATGTCTGGAAATCCTCTTCCTGGGCTTCAAATACTTCGGAGTCCGGTGGGAGCTTCGATAATGCAGACCGGCAAATTGCTTTGTTGGTGCCTGCCAAGCAGGGGAGTCACTCCTTGACCCCAAGGAAGATTTCTTCAGTCCTCTAGTCTTGAGTAGAGCATCGAAGTTCCAGGATTCAGCTTCAGAGTTTCAGCCAGGGATAAAGTTCTGGTTACAGAGGTTCCTTACTTATACCTAATGAAGTGGTTGGACTAGCTCTGGTGACCCACCTATGGGAGGGTTTGCAAAGAGGGGTGGCTACACCCATTTCCTTTGTCCAGTTTCACGCCAGAGCAGGGGATGGAAGCCCCTGGACCGGTTTGAGCTGGACTATGCCCAGGGACACCAAATGTGCCCCCAGTGCAGGACTTCAAATCACTCAGAGAGTGCTCCCACCCAGCCCCAATACATATCAGCCTGTCTGGGAGGTGCTTCTGTGACAGGAAACCTATTGTTCAGGTCTCCCCTGCCGGAGTTTCGGTCAGCAGCAGGAGTCCAGACCCGTGTCTGTGGCTGCAGCATCCATTTTGTGATACCAGGGCTCTGTTAAGTTTCTACCGGGTAACCCAGGGCTCTGTTAAGTTTCTACCGGGTAACCCAGTACTACCATGTCTTTCTCTCTAGAAGGGTGGAATTCTACCCCCGCCGCCAGAACTGGCAGTGGGGTAGGATTCCAAAGGCTTTGACACCAAACACGACTTGTTTCTGTGCAGTCATCCAAAAGTTAGGATTTACCAAGAGGTTATAATGCACCTAAGAGTATATGGTCAGGCTGCATTACAAACAGCATCAGAGAAGGGTCTCTGAACGCTGCAGAGGGGCTCTGCTTATGCAGGGGTACCCTCTCACATAAGAACCAAGCACTCTGCCTTCAGGATTGATAAGGCTTGCCATAGGAGTGACTTATAGGTTTATATATGTGTATATATAGTGATATAGGTAACCTATATCACAGTAAGGGGTGCATGCACCACCTTACCCAGGCTGCAGTAGCAGACCTGTGGTGTCATTTTGGGTGGCTTTCCAGGGGTGGCATAATACATGCTTCAGCCCCTGGTAGGATACCTATGCCCTGGGTACATAGTGTACCATATACTAGGGACTCACAAGGGTACCTCAGAATCCAATCTATGGTGTACCTAAAGTACATGCAGCCAATTTTGAGAGGAAGCAGCTAGACTGGGGCCCTGAATAGCAGGGTCCCAGCCAGACTAAAGTCGAAAAACAGTGAAACACCGGCAAAAAGTGGGGGTATACATGTGAAGCAGATCCTACTCTCCTACAGAATGAAAATGAAAATGTTGAGTATAGTGCTTTGAAAGGAAGGCACAAATCTGCGTCACGTGTTCCCAATGCACCCCGTGCGCAGCCCATCTAGTGTGCAAGGCTGGTTAGGAGACATGGCAACCTCTGCGTGGATAGTTCCGGGGCAAGGCTGGGAAGGAGACATGGCGACCTCTGCGTGGACAGTTTCATGCACTATATTTCACGGCTGCTCGTGTTGTTCGCCTGGGTGGATGTTGCTCACCTCTTTGGCCCGCCTCGCATTCTTTCCCTCTTAGACACACTTCAAGAGAGACAGGTTTGCCTGCGTCATGTGCTTTCATGGCCCATCAGAGACGGGTGAAAAATGTTTGAGACGGGTGAAAAATGTTCCACAGCAGGAGTGTTGTATGGGAAGCGGGTGGCAGGGCTGATCGGAAGTAGAGGTGTTTGGCTTGAGGGGCGTGAGGAGAGTTCCAGAATGTCAATGCGAATGAAAGGCATGTAGGGCTGGGGAAGCACAGTCGCATAGCAGGCAAATAGGGGAGTTTGACACCCGCCGTTGCCTCTGAAAGGCCTTCAGAACCAGTCACATGGCAGGCAGTTTGAGTTTCTTTTAGGCAGGTTAGTGCCCCTGACGTTTGAGTGGCTCTACCTATCCCCACTGCCTTCACCCATCCTTTCAAAGGCAATGTCCCTTGTACACTTCGGACATGACTGGCATTCTTCAGTGACACGAAGGGGGGCTCGCTTAAATGTTGACCCTCCTTGGACTTGCGTTGCTCTGAGTGACAGACTTTGGCGCGTTCTTTTATACACCACAGCTGCCTATGGTGAAACTGTATTGTGCATTTTCCTGACGGAGTATGGTGCAAGTTTAGGGAATGTCAATCGGTGCGTATTATTTTACTGCAATCCTTTTTTTAGTGGGAACCTGATTTAGAGGGGTCAGTGTACTGTTCTGCAAAGATACGGTTTGCTCAAGAGCAGGCATGCAAAACCAATGTTCCTGGTGGAAGTTCCAGTTGACCAGTTGCCATTGGTTTTTACGAGATGTATTTGGTAGCATAATGGCTTTTGGGCATACATTAAACTGTTGGCAAGCAATTCCAATAGATTTTAGTTGCACATCGGTACTGATTGTATGCGTCTGCCAGTGTCTGATGAGTTTATTTTTAATTCAACTGTTTCAAATTCCAGTGTTTTTTCTTTCCGTGCAGCGAAGGAAATAAGCCGTTTGCAAATGGTAAACTGGATTTACCGCAGTGATGGGAGACAATTTTAGCGCGGCTCTCGGCAGCCACATGTGATACAGCCGTGACCTGTGACCATGTAAATATTTTAATCCATTTAGCCTTTGTTTTGTTGCTCCTGCTCCATGGCCAGGCTGGACCTTCATGCACCACAGCAGATTAGTGTTGGCTAAAATAAATGGCAGAATCATTATTCCAGCAGCTGCAGTGGCAGCCTTCTGCTTTCAGCGGTATTACCGCCTAATGCACCGTGATCATGTTTATGTAGTGTCCGGCTTTCCTACTGCCAGGGGCACAAGGCTCGTACGCTGTCTGCGTAGAAGCAAATGCTTCTATGCGCTGTGTCTTTTTGCTTGTTGGTTGCCTAGAATGCATAAACATTCATACTGGCAGGAAGGGCATGCCGTACAACTTTGCTTTCTAAAATTTGCTTGAAAATGCACCATGGTGCACTCCAACTAAAATGTTATGCCACACCACTTTCAAATGTCACCCGCCGCCACTGCCAGAGGGAGGATTGCAAATGAGACAGGCAGCTCTGTTTTGTACAACTTGAAGTTTTGAAAGTAAAGTCCCATTTGTAGAAGCAAGTAAAGCCTTGCCATCATCTAATCTAAGCTAGTTAGAATGATCGCCAATATCAATGTTTCCCCTGCAGAGAGAAGAAGAAAAGGAAGAGGCTTCCTCAAAGGGCATATCATGTGGAAGCAAGTACCCGCAGTGGACAGAACCTGTTCTTTCATGTTTAGGGTTTGATCTAAACGGACACCAAGGTTCTTAACTGTTTTGGTATTAGTGCCAAGCCAAGTTCTTAAGGCCGCCAGTCGGCTGACCAAAGCTGTTGAGCATTACCAAACACGATAATGTCAGTTTTTCCCGAATTCAACGGAAATGTACAGATTTATGTCCCAATATAGGAATACCAGACCGCAAACCAACATGTGTAAATTGCACTCCATCTGGTTTGCTACCAGGGCTTCATTTTGGGAAGCGACTAAATTACTAATCTCTCACATTGCAAAATGTGGAGTCAGAGCTTGCAAAACCTACAGCCTAATGAATATTAATTAGGTGTGAGGCATTGTGTGACCCTTAGCAAACCCTAGCAAATGTAGGCACGGACGCCTGTGGGAGACAGCAGACTCCTTGCATTCATATTCTTTCCAAGTGAATGTTATGTTTTTTAAAGGAACATTGGCTGCTTTAAAAATACAATTTCCCTTGGGTTGAAGGACATCTGTGGGAGCATGCAGTGGGCACCTGAACTACTATCTTCTTCCTCCGAGGCCGCACAAATAGTCTCACAAATGGAAAGGAGTTCCAAGGGGTCACCTTTCCTTTAAAAATCAACCCCCTCTGCTCCAATTTTGGAGAATGGTAAATCTTCAGTGGTTTTTGCCTGCAACTGTGGTAAATAAAGATTTATACATTGTAATCCAAATCCCAAATGGCAAAGAAGTGCCCTCTATTAGCCCCTCCTATTCGAAATTCGGAAGGGGTCAAATGTTGTCGGTGACTCCGTAATGCTTTTCCGACTCGGTTTTTTGCATTCAAATATGCTCTTTTGCTGTCGCACAACCTATTTTTTTGGAATAGGACATGTTACAACACAAACTTTTACATTGGATGCCTTTACAACGTGGTTTTTACATCGCAACATGCATTGAAATGTAAATGTCAAGGTACTTATAGAGCACACTGTCACCAGACAGCCACCTTGCGGTGTCGCCTTTGCGGTTTCCTGGCGCTGATACTCATACCGCTGTGGAACCCCTCCTGGCTTTCCCTGTGAAGTGTCCACTCCTGGGCAACCCCAGGATGAAGCCATCCTTAGCACTGTTGGGGCCGGTGCCGGTGTGGAGGCTAAGCAAGCTATTGCCCAGAGTTGCAGCATGGGGCCCGTGATTAGAATAGGCACCGAGGCGAGAATAGACAGGTCCAAGGAAATTGAGCCCGAGCCCCGCCAAGGCGGGAATCGAACCCTGGTCCCTGGCCAGAACTCTGCTTCAGGGTCTGCCGCTCTAACCATTGAGCCACACTCCTCCACATTACAATGCATGTTTTTACAACGCATGGCAGTTTTTAGAAACGTCACTTACAACGCATTCCATTACAACACATACCATTAAGACGCATAATACTTTTAGGGCAATAGTAGTGTAAGTGTTGGATAGTATAGGGGTAAAAATTACGATTCCCACTCCAGTGAGTGCAACAGTAGGGTAAGTGTTGGATAGTGTAGGGGTAGAAATTACTATTCCCACTCCAGTGATTGCAAAAGTAGGGTAAGTGTTGGATAGTGTAGGGGTAAAGATTACTATTCCCACTCCAGTGAGTGCAACAGTAGAGTAAGTGTTGGATAGTGTAGGGTTAAAGATTACTGTTTCCCATTACAGGCTTGGTGACTGCAAAATTGTTAGTACATAAGGCTCTTAAACTCTATTGTGTTGTTGTTCTGATATCCGATGAGCATGCATTAGGAATAGGTAGAATTCTGATCCTTTTTTGCAAACCTATAGCCTCTCTTTAAGGATAGGGTTTTCTCAGTTACTAGAAGTCGAGGGTGATCCTAAGAGTCCATGATGTAAAAGGTGTCAGATAGAAACAGTGATGCAACGATGAGTATTTATGTCAAGAAATTATTTTATGCCCTGGACTCAGTTACTAAAGGGTCACGGGTGCTGCTGCAATGGGTCGCCCCTTCATGGTCCCACAAGCGATAGTCCTCTGAACCAGCACATTATGCTGTCATGAGGAGTACATGTAAGATTCTCAAAATCTCCCTAAGCAGTTGGTTGAAACCAGCGCTTATTTTTATGCATCAGATATTTATCGAGAGGGAGAGAGGGATAAACACACAAAATGGAAAGACAGAGGAAGAGAAATAGATCTAAACTGGCACAAAGGGAGAAAGCAGGAACCTGTAAGTGTGAGATAAAGGGGCATGGAGTAACTGGTAGTGGATAAAAGAGGCATGAGGTGGAATCAAGACTACGCAGACTTGGTGTTCGATGCACTGACATTTAATAGCGCGGCCGTGGGCTTCTGCATAGAGCTTTAGGCACCGGCTTTCATTCTTTTACAAATTATGCACTGCGTTTGGCTTGCATTTTCAGGACTAAATAAAATATTTCTAAGAAGCTGCTGGAAAACAAGGATCGATTGATTTCAGAATACAATGAGATAAAGAATGTAATGTGTCATCATCCAGTGTGTTTTTAAGATTTAAAATAGCCCCGTACAACAAACAGCCATTAGCATGAGGTGACAGAGAAATACTCTGGGCAGAACCAAAGCACACTGGATGCATATTTTGAAGAACTGGTAAAAAGTAGTTCTTGATGACAAGTCCCTGTCTACCTAAAACCAATCCCATTAGCCTTCTTGGGAATGGAGCTCCTGTATCTGGTTTCTCCTGAGCCCCTCTTCTGCTGGCGGGACGTAGGCCGATGGTTACATCCAGCAACAGAGGCCCTTTGCTGGCATAGATGTCCTTGATCGTTGCATGAAATGTCTAGTGCAGCCCAAAAAGGAATGTCCCTTCTCTGTGACACTAGTGACAACCTGAAACTATGACGGATCAGGTCTTGAGATGCTTTTGTGCTGCTTCGTCTACAACAAAATCTTGAGAGTTTGAAAGTAATTGTCCTGGTTGGTGTTGTTTTTTGTGAAATTGGTGACTTTCAAATTTCCCCCCAGATTAGGGATACTTGGTGATGCAACAGGTGTCAGCCACATCTCTAGGCATTCAGAGAGGCCTTTGCTTGCTGGGGTAGAATTTGGTGTCTGTGTTTTGAGGATATGTTGCTTGTTGCAGTGTACAATAAACCCCTGGCTGTTTTCAGGGATGACCTCAGCAAGATGACGTACACCACAATGTGTATCAAGGAAGGCCTCCGCCTCTATCCTCCGGTACCGGGGATCGCTCGACAGCTCAGCAAACCAATCACCTTCTTCGATGGCCGGACATATCCAGAAGGTGAGCTCTTGTCGTTCATCCATTATGCTGTATATATCTACAAGGAAGGAAAAGGAACTTGAGCATTAGTGCACAATTACCCTATACTCTTTGATCGTCAGTGACGTAACAGAGACCTACTTGATGTGCCTTTAGACAGCAGAGCTATCCTTTAAAAGAAGATACAGACCTTACATGGCCTGGCATCATACAGCAATTCTATGGCTTCAGAGTAACACATTGTTAATGTCTTAGACCTCTCAAAGCCATCAGTTAAGTTACACAGATATGTTATCTTTTATATGAAATGCTGAAAATAGAACATGTTTACTTTGGGAACCCACAAATTGTATTTATGTAGACGGGTGCTGGTAGAAAGGAGTTAGCATCACAAAGGACTGAGCTATGAAGGTTGATATAAGAGGCAGTCAACCTAAAGAATTATGTATATTATTTTTGAAGATGTGCTCTCAGAACATAATAATACTAATGCACAATGCAATAAAATAAGCTGTTGTGGCTTGCGTTTTTTTGGTAACATAGAGATTGTATTTTAAGATAGCTTGTGAGGTTAACCCATCTGCCCCACTCTTTATGACAAGTTTCATGGTTTAATACAAATAATTCATCTCAGGTCTCAGATCTATCAGTGACAGCCCCTTAGATAAAAATAGTTCACTGAATATATCTTTCTGTAAACTAACGGTCACAAGTTCCAATCCTGGTAAAATAGCTGATTGGGTTATGTACCAACTGCAGACATCTTCATGTACTCTGCAATGTGACCCAAATCATTCACCTGTGACAACACTGCACCTGTGTTCGGGGTCTTCAAGTCAGGTGCTGAGGACAGTGCTTCCTTGAGAGTGTTAAAAGCATTTTGACATTGCTCAGTCCAGATAACGTTTCTGGGATGTTTTTTGGAGGCCAAGTTGGTTAATGGTGCCAATATGGTACCATAACCCTTCATGGATCTCCTATAGTATCCAGTCAGGCCTAAGAAGGCTCTGACCTGGGTCTGGGTCCTAGGAAACTCCCAAGCCAGGATTGTCTGATCGTGGGCTGGAGAGGTTGTACATGGGCTCCACCAACTTGGTAGCCCAGTTACACAACTGAGCTGTGCCCTATCTGGCACTTACTTGCCTTGATAGTCAGGCCTGCCTGCTGCAAAGCCTGAAGAAATTCCTTGAGGTAAACCAGGTGATTGTCCCAGGTAGAGCTAAATACAGCTATATCGCCAAGATAAGCTGCACTGAAACTCTCTAATCCTGACAGTACTCGATTCACCAACCTCTGGAAGTTGGCTGGGGCATTCTTTAACCCAAAGGTCATCACCGTGATTTGAAAGTGGCCTTTAGGTGTGGAGAAAGCAGACCTCTCCTTGGCTCCTAGAGTGAGGGCAATTTTCCATTTAGCTGATGTCAGGTCAAAGGTGCTCAGATACTTAGCTGCTCCCAACCTAGCAATGAGCTTATCATCTCTTGGAATGGGGTAGGCATCATTCTTAGTAACTGCATTGATGCCCCTGTAGTCCACACAGAACCTCATCTCAGGTTTACCCCCTTGGAGGTTGGGATTGGGCACCAACACTGTGCTGGCCTGTGGACTACTAGCAGGCTCAATCACTCCCAGCTCCAACATCTTGGCAACCTCAGCCTTGATGCTGGCCTTGAACTGCTCAGACAACCTGTACATTTTACTCTTGACAGGCAAGCTGTCACCGGTGTCCACATCATGGATACACCATTTTGTCAGACCTGTGGTCAGGAAAATCAACCCAGCAAACTGATTCAGCAAGCGATAGTGGTGCCTTTGTTCCTGGGCTGTCAGTGTGGGGGAGATAACTACTGCCTCCGCATTTCCATTTGGGCATTACAAGATAGGAGGTCTTGGTGGAGGGTCACTCTCGCCTTCCTCGCCTCCATCTGTTACCATCAGCATGGTGATGTCTTCCCTTTCATAGAGTAGCTTGAGCCCATTCACATGGATCCCCCTGTGAGGGTTCCTGGGAGTACCCAAGTCCACCATCTCCTCCTGAGTTTCTCGGGTAAACCCACGATCATGCCTTTATTGCTGTTGTTGAATCTCTCAACTGAACCATTGGGGATGATATGGGGTTGTGAACTTGTAAGTCACGCTACATTCTTCCCACATAGATTTCAAAAGGCGGACATGAAGTTTGTGCCCCTGTCTAAGATAACATCCTTAGGGAACCCAATCCTGGTGAAGATTCCACTGCAGGAATAGTGACTGTCCTAAGTAGAATAACCTCAGGATATCTAGTGGTATGGTCCACTACCACTAGGATGAACCTGTTTTCTGAAGTTGTGTGTGTGTCTAGGGGACCTACATGATCTATCCCTACTCTCTGAAAAGGGTGTCCCTACCACTGGTAGTGGTATGAGGGGAGCCTTTGGCTTGCCATCTGCATTGCCACTAGCTTCGCAGGTGTATTGCGCCGCCTTTCAGATAATACATAATTCTACAAATCTCACTTCCACACGGTGGCTCAAACACAGTGGAGCAAAACTCAAAACACAACAACAATACCTAGAAAAAGGTTTTACTTTACAAAATGCAAAGACTCTCTTTTTAGAATAAGGCTTGGGGTTTTATTTATGCAATGCTCTCTAACAGAAAGGCTTTCCCAGATGTCAAATGAACCACATTCAAATGTATATAGAGACATATATTTATATGCAAGCAATAATAACACACTTGATAAATGCAACAGTTAAATGAATGAATATGAAATACAAGAAGCAAATAATATGAGATAAAACTCAAGCAAATATACTGGACGTCCTGCAAGAGATTCAAAAGATATTTACACTAAATACATGAAATGATTACTTTGGATGTGCACTCTGACTCATTCACACATCACAAAGAAAACACCTCAAATGATCACAGCCACTGGAACCACACATCACAATGGCACTAGTCAGTAACAAATCACCTCACCTGATCGTTCACTCGAAATCCTTGCCAACTCAAGTTGGGGGAGCCCGTTACAGCCAGGCAATGGAATCTCGATCAGGATTCTAATCCAGATAGTTGTGGCAGTACGTCTACTCCGCAACTGAACTCCCACCCTGGCTGTCAACAACCCTCAGCTTTATAGTCTAAAAACACACACTAGAATGTTTAAGAGTCTTCCCCTGTGTGCCAAGGAAACTTACTGGAACTGGCCAGCTTCCATGCAAGCATTCCATGGCAGGAAGGAGTTCCCACATTTCCTCTACATTCTCACATGTTCCAGCCTTTATCTTGACAAAGCTCACAAAAGCCTTCCAGGGTACATTAAACAATCTCTCACAAAACAGACCTTGAACGTGATTAACCCAAACAACTTGCAAGCCTGTATGTGCGCGCAGAAAAGCTCAAGCAAGGCAGAGTCAGAATTCAGGATGACATGAGGCCATGTCAAAGCCAATAGTAGGAAATTAATAATATTTGCCAATGTAAAACACAATGCTCATTTGTGTACCATTGCCTATAGCATCACATACTTGATCTCTCAATGTACAACACGGTGCACATTTGTGCACCACTGCTCATGACACTGCACTTCGAGACCAAAAAGTACATTCCACACCTCTCTCTCTCTCTCTCGCTTTCAAATGCACATCCCATCCCACACGTTCTGTTCTTGGCAAGGCTGTTCTTCTGTGACAGCTCCCACTATTAGACTACCACAGTACAAAAAAGAAGCCTTTAAGAGAAACAAGGCATATGCAGGACATCGTACATTCAGGCTAGGGTAAAATAACACACCAAAGTCAAAATGATGGTAGTCAAAGGTCATCACAGGGTGTCAGTAATAAGAGGTCATGCAGGAGCAACAAAACTCCCTCACCTTCTCAGACATCTGGGGCCAATAGAAGTGGATGACCAGCCTTTCCCAGGCTTCATCTGCCCCAGGAGCCCAGCCAAGGGGATATTGTGAACCAGCTTAAGGAGAAACACCCTGTACTGTTGAGGGGCCACCAGTCTCCTGGATCCCCCCTGGTTTGGGGTTCCTAGGCTCACAGTAGAGGAACCCCTCCTCCCAGTATACCTTATGGGTATCACTGGTATTCCCTTGGGCCTGTTTAACAGCTAACTGTTGTAGGTCTTCTAGAGTGGGACAGGTGCTTTGTGCATGGTTCAGATCCTCCCTGCTCCTTGGAGTTCTGCCAGATCTGACAGGTTTCCAGGAGTCAGTTCTTTAGGCACGAGGTCTTCCCCCTGAGGGAACTTTGGATGCTGGGCTGCCACCCTTCCTGCTTCTTCTCTTGCCTTTTGGGGATCCAGTCCATAGTTTCATGCTTCGGGATCCCTCAACTCTCTCTCAGGTTATTCTTAGCTCTGGTTGTGACACACACCCATTCAGGTAAACCCAGCATGGCTGCATGGGCCCTTCTCTCAACATCTTCCCAAGCTGAAGTTTCTAAGTCATTGCCCAGCAGACACTCCACTGGGATAGAAAGGGATACAGTTACCTTTTTTGGGTCAGTAACTCCTCCCCACTCAAGTCAACCACATCCATAGGGTGTGACTTTGTGAAATTGACAGAATTTACAATCTCATGCACCTCCTCAGTGAGGATCTGTTCTAGGGACAATTTTTTAGCCGTGACCTGGGGTTATACTGCCACCTGTATCCCTCAGAGCCTGCACCTCCACCCCATTGATTTGTGGCCACTGCCTATTCTTCGCCATGCTAGGAGGACAGTGGGCCAAAGGCTCAATGTTCACCCCACCCAGAAACACTAAGGTGGTCTCTGTATATGCTTTGGGATCTCTAGAGGCAACTTCCCATCCAATCCCTATACTAGCGAACCCTTTGGACTTGTCACCAGTGGTTGCCTTTTTTGGTGCACATTGCATCCCCTCTTTTGTGCCCTGGCTGATTGCAGTCAAAGCACACCCCTGCCTTCAAGGGGCCAAACTTCTTCCCCTGATACCTCTTCCCCTTTGACTGGGATATGTCCTAGGACAACTTGCCTTGGGCTGTTTTAGGGGACTCTTTGGGGCCATCTTTCTTTTTATCCTATCCCCTCTTCTTTACCCTGAGTGGAGGCCTGACCACCTTTCTTCTGGTCACCACCCAGGGTCTTACCCTTTAATCAGCTATATTGGCTAGTTCCGTGGGACTAGATAGCTTAGAGTCCAGTAGATGCTGGTGCAACTTCTCTGAATGATAATTTGTTAAAATGTGTTTCTTAACCAACAGATTGTGAGCCCTTTATATGTATCCACCTTGTTGACTTTAATCCACCCATCCAGTGTCTTAAATGAGGTGTCATCGAAGTCTGCCCATCCTGTGTGTTACCTTTCTGTAGTGATCTAAGCTCCTGCCTATACTCATCAGGAGTTAACCCAAAAGTGCGACAAGGGCTGCCTTCATGTGGGTGTAGGATTCAGCTACCTCCTCCTCTAGTGTGAGTAGCATTTCTCTACCAACTCCTGGTACTAACTCCACTTCCTCATCTTGAGAACTCTCTCATACAAGGCCAGACACTTTTTCAATGTCATTCCATGGAACGTAGCTAGGGGAAACAACCTTTACATCATGGTCATTAGACTGCGATGCCTTTACAACGCGGTTGTTACAACAAGCGCGTTGTTACAACACAATGCCATTACTACGCAAGTCATTAAATCGACGTGCAGTAGATGGCGCTCTAACATAAGGAATAGTATAATTTACTATTGCAACACCTTCCCTACTGTTACATAGGCTGGAGTTGGAATAGTAAATCTATATTCCTAATGTTACGGCGCCATCTACTGCAAGTCGATGTAATGTATGTATGTATGTATGTGTTGGCATTTGTAAGGCGCATAAATCACCCATAGGTTTCATAGCGCCAGCAGATACTCAGATGGAGGGCGTGCGGTCAAACAGTATTAGAATAGCCAGGTTTTCAGAAATTTACGGAACTTAAGATGGTTAGGTTCTAGCCTGATGGATAAAGGAAGAGTGTTCCAGGTCTCAGGGGCTATTTTAGAGAAGGCTCTGTCTCCGTTTCTGACGGTTCGGACTTTGGGGATAGTGAGAAGGTAATAATAACAAGATTAGGGAGTGTAGAGGGAAGACCCTACATGGGCTCCAGAGATGGATGCGTCCTCCACTCTAAATTAATTATTAAACATAAAGATCCATCTCTTTCGGGAAAAAGAGAAAATTGAAAACCTGGGTTTCAAAGAAAAGGGGATAAATGAGTGTAGGTGTCCCATAATGGTTGGACATACACAAAGATGTTTAAACACCCCTCACACACCAAGAATGACCCATGGTGTCATGCTTCATCATAGGGGTCTTCCCGCCCCGCTGCGGGACGGGGCGTGCTACAACCTACGAATACGTGGGAGCACTGATGATAAAGTGCTATGTGTAGTGCAATGGGAGGGTCTGAGGTAAATGTGAATGTGAGATTAAAAAGGACCTGGCCCCTAGGACAAAAGACCTTTAATAAGTCAGAGGGGGCTGGTACTAGTAAAAAGGTGGTGCTGAGACTTTCTACTCAATGCGTGGTTTACTCCTAGTATGTAGTCAACATGTTTCGATGCAAGTCATCTTCATCAGGACAGGGTTAAGATCCCTCCTATGTGCAAATTTATGTACTTATGAGAATACTATCAACATAAGTGAAGAAATGCGAAAATATACAGTACCTAATGGTATGCGTATCTATTCTGTAGGGGAAAAAAATAAAGAAAAAGTACTTGTTTAGTTGCCCAGGAAATATAATCATCATACCTGCAAACATAAGGAATGTGCCACAAACTTGACAAAAACGTGATAGTTTTAGCCATAATTCTTAATTGTTGCAGAAGAAAGTGCGGTGACCTGTAAGGAAATAGAGACATACACGACACTACGAACAGATAACAGAAAACACACACTCTAAAAAATACGTGAACTGTACTCATAATCAGAGATAGACCCAGTGGTGTATTGAATACATACTTAAGTGTACGTGAGGTGTTTCCTCATGGACCTTAGGGCGGGTGGAAAAAACAATAAGGAGCCTCAATGCTGAAAAAAGAATGGAAACGGAGAAATGGCTGTTATCTCCTGACTACTCCTTGAGAAATGCCGTGACCGGTATCCTCAAGCGGCTAAGCCGTACTCACGTATCCTTAAACAGCCAATCGCTTAATGTGCATCCATCCCGGGGTTCCGTCGATATGCGGAGAAACACCTACAGTGCCCAGTTTAAGTACAGCCAGTTCTTGTCGAAATACGGGAAAACTCGCTGCACCTGGTGTACTACAAAAGCTTCCGGTTCAGGGAGTGACGGAAGACTAGACCTGATCGAGTAAAGAGATGTTTGTCAACCGGAAGTGAGGACCCGATGTGAGTCTTCGGAATGGTATTTCCTGTGTAAAACTAACCACTCGTTATTACCAGATATTAGAAATAAAGGTTTTTAAAGACTAGAGGTATCACTGGCATACCGCCATCACAAGAGGGTACGATGACTACAATCCTTGTAAGCGGATAGTAAAATGAGGGCTAAAATTACAGTGAGAGAAATTGAGGGGCATCTCTCGCGTACCAGGAGGTACGATAGCAGTGCTATAACGGGGAGTAAATGCAGGCAATAATGACAGGATAAGGAGAAATATCCCAGTGAAGAAAGTCATTCTTGGGGACTGCCACGTAGGTAGTAATATTGACAGCCCACCGTGTCCTATACTAAGACTGAAGAAAAAGTATTCTGACAAGGATTAGCACGTAGTAATATTGACAGCCCACCGTGTCCTATACTAAGACTGAAGAAAAAGTATTCTGACAAGGATTAGCACGGAGGCTTAAGGGGATTGTTTCAAATGATGGTACAGGTATCAAAAAATGGTAGTTTTTATGATGACAGGATTTCTGAAAGTTTGTACCAGAATGGGATTGCCACTTGTGATTGGGTAGGTCATATATAACGAAGAGACTTGGTACTATGACAACTGTGACCATGGTATGTCATCATTCAGACCCATTACATGTGTGCCCAGACGGAACACCCAACGTTGTTCTTTTTCAAAGAGTCCATGCTCGGTCTGTAGTTGTTCTATGACCGTCCATCTGAGGTCATTGACCCCATGGTTCTCAGTCAAGAAATGTGTTGCCATCTTGGTCGTACTCTTCTTGCAGCGAATATTACTCTTGTGTTCGCCCATTCGAATTTTCACTTGTCTGGTGGTCATACCCACATATTCCATTTTACAGGGGCAAGTGATAAGATACACAACATTTTTACTGTTGCAATTGGTGAATTTTCTCTGTTCCCAAACAGTGCAGTTGGCGAAAGTGATGTTTGTACTCTTTTTGGTTAGGGTGCAAGTACTGCACATTCCGCATGGATGATGTCCTTTGACAGGTGGTTGCATACTTCTTGTGATCTGTTGGACAGGTGGTTTGCGTGGTCTGGTGTGAACCAAAATGTCTTTTAAATTTCTGCCCCTCTTATGGGAGAACATGGGTTTCGGTAGGTTGAGGCCTCCACAATTCAAAATTTTCCAATTCTTATTAATAATCTTGGATACTTGGTTCGAATGTGTGTTGTAGGTTGTGACACAGATAGGTCTGATTTCTTCTTCCTGTGGTATTCGGTTCTCTAAAAGAGAATCTCTATTGTTGTTCCTCGCTCTCTTGAATCCTTTCTTGACAATTGACTCCGGATAATGCCGGTCTAGTAATTTCTTCTCCAGATCTTTAGCCTGGGCCTTGAAATCCGTCAATTCTGAACAATTCCTCCGTAAACGCAGGAACTGGCCATAGGGGAGATTATCGCGAAGGTGCCTAGGATGGAAACTGTCATATAGCAATAGGCAGTTTTTGGCCGTTGGTTTGAAGTGTGTGCTGGATTTTAATCTGCCTTCATCTGCATAGATGTTGAGGTCTAGGAATACTAGGTTGCTGTTAGATGATGTATGCGTGAATTTGAGAAAGGCATTTTGTTCATTCAACCAATTCATGAAGGTGATAACTGAATCAGAGTCCCCTTTCCAAATTACTAGGATGTCATCAATATAGCGTTTCCACAAAATGATGTTCTGATGAAACGGGTTATGTGGATTCAGTATCCTCTGAGACTCCAGATGATGAACATATAATCCTGCTAGGCTCGGCGCATAGGTACTACCCATTCTGGGACCGTGTTTTTGTAGGTAGTGCACATCTTGGTACAGAATTTTTTTTTTCTTGAGGGCCAGGGTAATGCATTCCATCACTAGGTTGCGGGGAGTGTGATAATTCCATGTTGTGGAAAAAGGAACCTCCTCAATGATATCCAAGGTGTCGTCATGAGGTAAACTAGTATAGAGGCTCTCCACATCCAATCCAATTAACAGGTGTTGTGCAGGATCAAACGTTAGACCTTCCAGGAGTTGTAAGACTGCTTTTGTGTCTTTCAAATAAGTATCCGTTCCTTGGACTAGTGGTCGAAGAAATGCATCCGCAAATTTCGACAAAGGCTCTAATATTGAACCGATCCCAGATACAATGGGACGTCCAGGAGGATGGTCCAGGTTTTTATGGATTTTTGGGATCGTGTAGAAGTAGGGAGTTCTGGGTGCCTTCTGTACTAGGAAGTCAGCCTCTTTTCTTGTGATCCAATCATGTGCAGTGGCCTCTTCCACCATCCCCATTATGTGAACCCGAATGCTCTCGGTGGGGTCATCATTAAGGATTTCATAGTTCCTCTGATCACCCAGTAGTCTCTTGCACTCGTTCTCGTAATCAGTGGTTGTCTGTATGACCATAGCTCCGCCTTTATCGGCTGGCTTAATGGTGATATCCATGTTGTTGGCTAGTTGTTGTAGAGCTTCTTTCTCTGCTCTAGTCACATTCTGGAATGTATTATGATCCTTCTGGAGTACGTTGTTAATATCCTCCATAACTGCTTTCTCGAAAGTTAGCAGTTCAATGGGTAAAGTAGAGTCCACTGGGGTGAATGTGGATTTGGATGTCAATCCCGTATCAGATGACTGGGTGGGGACTGTAATTTGATCAGAAAAAAAGACTTTGAGTTTAAGTTTACGCATAAACTCTTTAATTTCCAAACAAAGTTTGAATTTATCAACTTTGTTGGTGGGGACGAAACCCAATCCTTTCTCCAAAGCTGCCGTTTGATGATGGGTTAGGGAAATGGTTGAAAGATTAACCACTAGTTGTCCTTGCGACTGGTCGATGGTTGGTTCGACGCTGCTGTCATGCTCCGTGTTGATACTCTCGTTGGATCCTCTTGGTCGTTGCTCCAATGGACCTGGTTGCCCCTCCGGTTTCTTCCTCGTGGTGGTCCTGAACGCATCCCTAAAAAAGGGGGTGGACCATAATAGTTGTAGTCTAGTGGGGTGGCTATCAAGGTCCACCACTATACACCCAATATCCCTTTGGACCTCCGCCTATGGGAGTACCCTTTCAACATTGGAATCCCGCCCCACAAGACTACAACTATTATAGTCCACCCCCTTTTTTAGGGATGCGTTCAGGACCACCACGAGGAAGAAACCGGAGGGGCAACCAGGTCCATTGGAGCAACGACCAAGAGGATCCAACGAGAGTATCAACACGGAGCATGACAGCAGCGTCGAACCAACCATCGACCAGTCGCAAGGACAGCTAGTGGTTAATCTTTCAACCATTTCCCTAACCCATCATCAAACGGCAGCTTTGGAGAAAGGATTGGGTTTCGTCCCCACCAACAAAGTTGATAAATTCAAACTTTGTTTGGAAATTAAAGAGTTTATGCGTAAACTTAAACTCAAAGTCTTTTTTTCTGATCAAATTACAGTCCCCACCCAGTCATCTGATACGGGATTGACATCCAAATCCACATTCACCCCAGTGGACTCTACTTTACCCATTGAACTGCTAACTTTCGAGAAAGCAGTTATGGAGGATATTAACAACGTACTTCAGAAGGATCATAATACATTCCAGAATGTGACTAGAGCAGAGAAAGAAGCTCTACAACAACTAGCCAACAACATGGATATCACCATTAAGCCAGCCGATAAAGGCGGAGCTACGGTCATACAGACAACCACTGATTACGAGAACGAGTGCAAGAGACTACTGGGTGATCAGAGGAACTATGAAATCCTTAATGATGACCCCACGAGAGCATTCGGGTTCACATAATGGGGATGGTGGAAGAGGCCACTGCACATGATTGGATCACAAGAAAAGAGGCTGACTTCCTAGTACAGAAGGCACCCAGAACTCCCTACTTCTACTCGATCCCAAAAATCCATAAAAACCTGGACCATCCTCCTGGACGTCCCATTGTATCTGGGATCGGTTCAATATTAGAGCCTTTGTCGAAATTTGCGGATGCATTTCTTCGACCACTAGTCCAAGGAACGGATACTTATTTGAAAGACACAAAAGCAGTCTTACAACTCCTGGAAGGTCTAACGTTTGATCCTGCACAACACCTGTTAATTGGATTGGATGTGGAGAGCCTCTATACCAGTTTACCTCATGACGACACCTTGGATATCATTGAGGAGGTTCTTTTTTCCACAACATGGAATTATCACACTCCCCGCAACCTAGTGATGGAAAGCATTACCCTGGCCCTCAAGAAAAAAAAAATTCTCTACCAAGATGTGCACTACCTACAAAAACACGGTACCAGCATGGGTAGTACCTTTGCGCCGAGCCTAGCAGGATTATATGTTCATCATCTGGAGTCTCAGAGGATACTGAATCCACATAACCCGTTTCATCAGAATATCATTTTGTGGAAACGCTATATTGATGACGTCCTAGTAATTTGGAAAGGGGACTCTGATTCAGCTATCACCTTCATGAATTGGTTGAATGAACAAAATGCCTTTCTCAAATTCACGCATACATCATCTAACAGCAACCTAGTATTCCTAGACCTCAACATCTATGCAGATGAAGGCAGATTAAAATCCAGCACACACTTCAAACCAACGGCCAAAAACTGCCTATTGCTATATGACAGTTTCCATCCTAGGCACCTTCGCGATAATCTCCCCTATGGCCAGTTCCTGCGTTTACGGAGGAATTGTTCAGAATTGACGGACTTCAAGGCCCAGGCTAAAGATCTGGAGAAGAAATTACTAGACCGGCATTATCCGGAGTCAATTGTCAAGAAAGGATTCAAGAGAGCGAGGAACAACAATAGAGATTCTCTTTTAGAGAACCGAATACCACAGGAAGAAGAAATCAGACCTATCTGTGTCACAACCCACAACACACATTCGAACCAAGTATCCAAGATTATTAATAAGAATTGGAAAATTCTGAATTGTGGAGGCCTCAACCTACCGAAACCCATGTTCTCCCATAAGAGGGGCAGAAATTTAAAAGACATTTTGGTTCACACCAGACCACGCAAACCACCTGTCCAACAGATCACAAAAAGTATCCAACCACCTGTCAAAGGACATCATCCAAGCGGAATGTGCAGTACTTGCACCCTAACCAAAAAGAGTACAAACATCACTTTCGCCAACGGCACTGTCTGGGAACAGAGAAAATTCACCAATTGCAACAGTAAAAATGTTGTGTATCTTATCACTTGCCCCTGTAAGATGGAATATGTGGGTGTGACCACCAGACAAGTGAAAATTCGAATGGGCGAACACAAGAGTAATATTCGCTGCAAGAAGAGTACGACCAAGATGGCAACACATTTCTTGACTGAGAACCATGGGGTCAATGACCTCAGATGGACGGTCATAGAACAACTACAGACCGAGCATGGACTCTTTGAAAAAGAACAACGTTGGGTGTTCCGTCTGGGCACACATGTGATGGGTCTGAATGATGACATACCATGGTCACAGTTGTCATAGTACCAAGTCTCTTCGTTATATATGACCTACCCAATCACAAGTGGCAATCCCATTCTGGTACAAACTTTCAGAAATCCTGTCATCATAAAAACTACCATTTTTTGATACCTGTACCATCATTTGAAACAATCCCCTTAAGCCTCCGTGCTAATCCTTGTCAGAATACTTTTTCTTCAGTCTTAGTATAGGACACGGTGGGCTGTCAATATTACTACGTGCTAATCCTTGTCAGAATACTTTTTCTTCAGTCTTAGTATAGGACACGGTGGGCTGTCAATATTACTACCTACGTGGCAGTCCCCAAGAATGACTTTCTTCACTGGGATATTTCTCCTTTTCCTGTCAATATTGCCCACATTTACTCCCCGTTATAGCACTGCTATCGTACCTCCTGGTACGCGAGAGATGCCCCTCAATTTCTCTCACTGTAATTTTAGCCCGTATTTTACTATCCGCTTACGAGGATTGTAGTCATCGTACCCTCTTGTGATGGCGGTATGCAAGTGATACATCTAGTCTTTAAAAACCTTTATTTCTAATATCTGGTAATAACGAGTGGTTAGTTTTACACAGGAAATACCATTCCGAAGACTCACATCGGGTCCTCACTTCCGGTTGACAAACATCTCTTTACTCGATCAGGTCTAGTCTTCCGTCACTCCCTGAACCGGAAGCTTTTGTAGTACACCAGGTGCAGCGAGTTTTCCCGTAATTCGACAAGAACTGGCTGTACTTAAACTGGGCACTGTAGGTGTTTCTCCGCATATCGACGGAACCCCAGGATGGATGCACATTAAGCTTTTGGCTGTTTAAGGATACGTGAGTACGGCTTAGCCGCTTGAGGATACCGGTCACGGCATTTCTCAAGGAGTAGTCAGGACATAACAGCCATTTCTCCGTTTCCATTCTTTTTTCAGCATTGAGGCTCCTTATTGTTTTTTCCACCCGCCCTAAGGTCCATGAGGAAACACCTCACGTACACTTAAGAATGTATTCAATACACCACTGGGTCTATCTCTGATTATGAGTACAGTTCACGTATTTTTTAGAGTGTGTTTTTTCTGTTATCTGTTCGTAGTGTCGTGTATGTCTCTATTTCTTACAGGTCACCGCACTTTCTTCTGCAACAATTAAGAATTATGGCTAAAACTATCAAGTTTTTGTCACGTTTGTGGCACATTCCTTATGTTTGCAGGTATGATGATTATATTTCCTGGGCAACTAAACGAGTACTTTTTCTTTATTTTTTTCCCCTACAGAATAGATACGCATACCATTAGGTACTGTATATTTTCGCATTTCTTCACTTATGTTGATAGTATTCTCATAAGTACATAAATTTGCACATAGGAGGGATCTTAACCCTGTCCTGATGAAGATGCCTTGCATCAAAACATGTTGACTACATACTAGGAGTAAACCACGCATTGAGTAGGAAGTCTCCGCACCACCTTTTTACTAGTACCAGCCCCCTCTGACTTATTAAAGGTCTTTTGTCCTAGGGGCTAGGTCCTTTTTAATCTCACATTCACATTTACCTCAGACCCTCCCATTGCACTACACATAGCACTTTATCATCAGTGCTCCCACGTATTCGTAGGTTGTAGCACGCCCCGTCCTGCAGCGGGGCGGGAAGACCCCTATGATGAAGCATGACACCATGGGTCATTCTTGGTGTGTGAGGGGTGTTTAAACATCTTTGTGATAGTGAGAAGGTGCCTGCTAGTAGATCTGAGTATTCTAGTCGGGCGATAGTCTGTGAGCTTTTTGGCTAGATATGTTGGACCTTTGCCATTCAGAGTTTTATGAACCAAGCAGCAAATTTTAAACTTTATGCGCTTTTTCATGGGAAGCCAATGAAGTGACCTCAGACAGGGAGCGGAAGAGGTGCGGGGGGGAGATCGAGAGCCATCCTGGCTGCAGTGTTTTGCAGGACCTGGAGTTTGTTCAAGAGGTTTTCATTTATGGAGGCGAAAAGAGCGTTGCCATAGTCCAGGCGGCCAATGATTAGTCCCTGGATTAAGGGCAGATGAGAGGGGAGGGGAATCCACTTGAAAATTTTCTTAAGATTACGCATGAGTCCAAAGTTGGTGCGCGCAATGTTGTTAATATGGTCGGACATGGTGAGTTTGTTGTCTAGCATTATCCCTAAGTTCCGGGCTTTCGCCTTGGGTGGGGGACAAGGTCCCAGTACTGGCGGCCACCATTCGTCTGTCCAATATTTGTGTGCATTTCCAAAAAGCAAAATCTCTGTTTTGCCTGCATTGAGAAACAGATAGTTGTTTGAATGAATGAATGAATGAAATTAAATTTATAACGCGCAAAAAACTCAGCCCAAAGGGCATCAAGGCGCCTAAAATAATAGCTAGAATAGTCCTGCAATGTTAGTGATATGCTTTCCTAAAGAACCAGGTCTTAAGGGCTCGCTTAAAAAGGGGCAAAGATGAAATAGCCTTGAGCTCAGAGGGGAGTGCGTTCCACAGACGCGGAGCAATCGATGCAAAGGCTCTTGCTCCCCATCTTGTCTTCTTGATAGGGGGGATAACAAGGAGATTCTGTTGAGCAGATCTAAGACATCTGCCAGGGACATATCTAGACAGCAGAGATCCTAATCCATCAGTCGGTCCTGCCATAAGTGCCTTGTGGACTAAACAAACAATTTTAAAAGAAATACGATATTCAATGGGCAACCAATGAAGATTCTTCCTAGCCAGAGTGACGGAGGCTGAAATAGGAAGGTCAAGAACAAATCTTGCTGCTGCATTCTGTGTTACTTGTAAACGCAGCAGCAATCCCTTGTTGATCTGAGTATATAGTGCGTTACAATAATCTAAGTGAGACCCGATCAGTGCAACAACTGTTTGTTTTCTTGCTTGTGGAGATAAGTAGTGAACTATTCTACGTAGTATTTTTAAAACTCCCCAGCAGGTAGCTACAGTTCTATTTATCTGCAGATTCATAGCCAACTCAGTGTCAAAAATGACCCCCAGGTTTTTTGCAGACTGAGAAGGGGTTGGGCACGTCCCCAATGAAGGCGGCCACCATTAATTCGACCAGGCATCTCTATCCTTTCCAAAAATCAGGACCTCAGTCTTGTCACCATTCAACCTTAAAGAATTAAGGGTCATCCAATCGGCAATCGATTGCATGCCGCTCCTGAAACCAGCTGCCGAGATGCTAATAGACTGTGACACAGACACCATGATCTGCGTGTCGTCTGCATACGATACCACCTCCATCCCCTGGGATCTTACTAGTCTCGCAAGTGGGGCCACATAGATGTTGAAAAGGGTCGGACTTAAAGCCGACCCTTGTGGCACTCCACATTGCATAGACTTTACAGGGGAGAGGTAATTATCCATTTTGACCCTCTGCTCTCTGCGGTCTAGGAAGGAGGATAACAGGTTAAGAGCGGACCCCTCTACACCCATCTCCCTTAGTCGAGATGTTAGGACCGAGGGAGAGAGGGTGTCGAATGCAGCGGTCAGATCCAGTAAAACCAGTATTGTGGTCAGGCCTTTATCTACATTCATCCTGATGTTATTGGACACAACAGTGAGTGCAGATTCAGTGCTATGTAGTTTTCTAAACCCATGTTGAGTTTGGTCAAGAAAACCAGAAGACTCCAAAAATGCCGAAAGACACTGATTTAGATGCATCTCAAGCATTTTAGCTGGAGCCGGCAAGAGAGAAATTGGTCTAAATTTTTTTAATACTGCCGGATCCAGTGATGCTTTCTTCAATAGCGGCTTTACAATGGCTCTCTTCCAGGCCGAGGGGAATACACCATGTTGTAAGGCATTATTCATAGCATCCAGGATGTGGGGTAAGAGGGTGTCCCTACACTCTTTCAGAGTTTTGAGGGGGCAAGGATCTAGAGGAGAGGAAGATTTCGTCCGATCCAGCAGGAGGTTAAGATTTTCAAGGGTAATGAGGGGAAATTTAGTAAGAATCTTATCGGGGTCCTTTGGCCAGGTTTCTAATATTGCCAGATTTGTAATAGTGTGTGTTTCCAGAAGATTCTTCTGTACTTCCAATTGTATGGAGATATCCACAATTTTGGTGTGGAAAACAAAAACAAAAAAAACTAGCAATTGTCATCCAGTCTTTTACCGCAAGCATGCATTGTTGGAATCTAGCTTTGATATTGGTGGGATCAGTTCCCAGGGTGATGAGAATTTGTGTGTCGTCTGCATAGGATACGGTTTCGAAACCGTACGCTTTGATTAATTTTGCTAGTGGAGACACGTAAAGGTTAAAAAGCGTGGGACTTAATATGGAGCCCTGTGGCACACCTTTATCTACTTCCTGATCTTTAGAGGAAAATTTGCCGATTTGGACTTTAGAGCTCCGACCAGTCAGGTAGCTTTTGATCCATAATAATGACTTGCGTAGTAATGGCATCACGCTGTAACAACGCGGTCGTTGTAACGACCACATTGTTAAATACTGCATAGTAAAATCACACATTGTAACATGCTATATTCGTAGCTAGGGACAAGTCCTTTGGTCAACCGTACACCAGGTGCCCCCCGTCAGCACCTCCAGATCTGAGGCCGCCATCTTCTCTGGGCTCCAAGCCCAGTGTAGATACTTTTTCCTGGCTAAACTTCTCTCAGCCAGAGCTATGGCCCTCTCCTCCAAGTTAAGGCTGCCATGCTGCCCTGTATGATCTCTGGCTGTGTTCATAGCAGTGAGGCAGTGTGCTCTGGGTACCCTCTTTACCCTCCAAGGCCGATATGTTTCTGCCTGCCCCACTGGCTCCACTCAACAGACTGTGCTAGTCCTCCACCTTCACCCCCACTACTTTGAGGTAATTCCTTTCTCAAGCATGAAGGTATCCTGTGAGCCTCCTCTCAGGCTCTCAATTCCTTAATCAAAATCAGGTTTCTCGGCTCTCATGATGATATTCCTCTGCACAAAATGCCTTCAAATCTTCCCTTTTGTGTGAGGACAGATTTGCCAAGCCGAGCTCCATGTCTCCTGCATCGAAAAGTTGCTCTAGAACTTGTTAAAATACCTGTGGATAACCTTTCTTCCTTTACTTGAACTTGTAGAAAACGTTGCCAACATTTTCAAACTCTCCTCCACTCCTCTGGGGGAGGGTTTTGGAACTCTTGTAGAGAGCCCTTAGGAGTTCAACTGTGCGCACAGATAATACTTTTTGGAAGCAAGGACTTCTTTTCTAGGTGTCCAACTGTGCGAATTCTCAGAGGTCTTAACTTCAAGAACTGTGTGGCACTGCTAAACACAAGTTCTGGATCCCACTTCTAGGTACTAATGTGGGAAAATGTGGCGCATTATATGGTGTGGTAGTGCAACCTCACTATATAATACACTTACCACCTCTTTTAGAACTTTTGAGTTTTGTCTTTTAAACCCTTAGCTCAATCCTGGGTAGCTGTAGCAGTGAGCAGCAAGTCTTATACCGAGGAACAAGTGTTTAAGCCTTTAAACAAAATCAAAACAACTGAAGAAGAAATCAACACAACACTCAAGATGCCTATTAAAAAAACAATGGGTTGTATTTTTATAAGAATTGAGACACAAGAACGAAAAAGATCCACCTGAGGATTCGGGAGGTGTAGCTTTTGGAAGCAATAATAAATAAGTGCAAGTTCACTCGACCACAAACAAGCCTTAGCAACGTCAACAAATTGGATGCTTATAACCTTTTTCAAAGAAAACGTAGGTAAGTGTCAATGCGGTCAGTTATATGTACTTGGAGTGACCAACTCCGGCAGGGAACTAGTTGGGGGGACTAGCAATGCCCTCAAGAACAGTTACCTTAACATGAGAAGCAATCCTTTAACAGTTCCAGGCACTATATATGCATTGCCATGGATTCCTATGGAGTGGTCCTGATGCAAGGGATGAAAGAAGCTGAAGATGCTCCAACGATGCTGTGGACTCTACTTGATCAACAGGGCTGTTCCTGGAGGGATTGCTTGATTCACGAAGATAGTGAGAGGGTCCTAATTGCAGGGTACATCTCCCATGAGGTCCTTTACCGTCTGGGCGAAGTCCAGTCACCACTGGACTACCAGTCAACCGTTGTTGCAGTCACAGCATAATCCTTCCTGAGTTCATACATTGCCTTCTGAGAACCCCAGAACTCTCTGACAGTACTCCTGGGCTCAGTGAACTTGGGTGTAACTTTGTGCATTAAGTCTTGGTTCTAGGTTCTGCATGGCGGCGGTGGTAGTGGCTCAAAGACTTTAAGCTACCAACTTGCCTCAGCAGGCTTCTTCAGCTCTTGTGGCCATGTACTGCCAACAGGAGGCCAGTCAGCTGCCCCTTAGAGTTCTCTTTGCTTGAATGGACTCTGGAGGTGGCTTCTCCTTGAGGAGTACATGGTAGGCACAGTCCCTCTCTTCACAAGCCACTAGGTGCAGCCTCTTATCGCTGGCCCTTTGGTGCAACATCAATTTCAAGCAGCACAATTAATTGCTGTGAGCTGAAGGAGAAACCAGGGAGACAAAAGAACAATGTGACAACATAGGATTGAGTTTAGTAAAAACATATAAATGGCATTACATTAAATGGCATGTAACCTGTGGGATACTGTGCACAAGTGCTCGTGAAATTGGTGACGGCGCAAGTGACGCGTAAGGAAGTATGTCCAGCGACAAGAAGGGGCGCACCAAAAAACACAAATGATGGTGAGATTTACATAGTCAGGATACCCAAACATGAAATGCTAATATATACAAAGGAAATAGTCTCCTTGCTCCCGGTAGCAAGCAAACTAATTGAAAAGCATGTCAATAAACACCTATCCAATTTCCTGGAAACTCACTGCATTCTCCATCCCACCCAGACAAGCTTCAGATTGGGCTGTAGCTCAGAGACTAGCACAGAGGCTGCACTTCTGGTAGCGACCGAGGAACTCCGTTCAATTTTAGATCAAGGCGGGTCAACGGCAATGATAATGTTGGACATCAGCCCGGCCTTCGACACTCTGTCACACACTACCCTCATCCAGAGGATGATGTAAACTGGAATATCAGGGGACACCATCAAGTGACTGGAAGCCTTCCTAGTAAACAGGAGTTTCCAGGTATGTGAAGACCCATTATTTTCAACCGTCCACCCTTTACAATGCAGAGTGCCACAGAGCTCATCTCTAACCCCTACATTTTTTAATACGTATGTGCGCCCCGTAGCTGAAACCATACAGGCACATGGACTGGCCTTAGTGTCATATGCTGAGGTCACTCAAATCATCATGGCCCTCACTCCTGATGTCAACTAAACCCCCACCCAACTCAGTTTATGCTTCAAGGAGGGTACAGACTGGGTGTCTGCAAGCAGTCTGAAACTCAGTGGCATTAAAACAGAGGTTCTTGTGATAGGAAACAATATGACAAGGTTAAGAGAACTGATATGGTTAGAGCAACTTTGAAAATGACCGAAACCTTCAAAAGCAGTAAAAAGTCTAGGGTTCTTGAAAGATGATAAGCTTATGATGGAAATGCAGGCCAAAAAGCTGTTGTGATCATGTTTTGGCATTCTGGGATCCCTCACAAAGTTCTTACACATGCTACCACAATCCACGAGGAAGATAGTGGTGCAGGGTCTCATAAACTCACTTCTAGATTATGGGAACTCCTTTTATTTAGGGAGTCCAAAATACGTGATAAACAGTCTCCAAGTGGTCCAGAAAACAGCAGCCAGAGTCCTTCACAAACTACCGAAGCATCAATAAGCCAGACCAGCCTTAGCAGCCCTCACTGGCTTCCAGTTAAAAAGAGAATTATTTTTAAGGCCCCTGCTTCGCACATTGGGCCTTCCATGGAAAAAGCCCAATTATCATCCAGCACTTACCTGCTACGTTCCAGGTAGGTCCCTTTGGTCAAGCAGACAAGGGCTCATGTAGGCGCCCACAGTCAAAAGAGTGAGAAGTGGCAACCACTGCTGTGCACATCTTGTTCCCAATCTGTGCAACTCCTTTCCCGCTCCCCTCAAAAGTCAGCAATCAGAAGTCTTCTTCAGAAAAATTCTTAAAACCCACCTTTTCTGAAGCAGGGGTTATTGCTTTAAGGGTCATGTAGGTTTTACGGAGATGTTCTTGAAATAAGCACTGGGAGGCCCGGTCTGGTAGCTACGCGTTATATAAAAACAACTTTAATTGAATTAATACATGTACAATTTTGTGTACTGAAGTCAAGATGTTTTACAGTTTTGTTACAGAGGGTTTTAATAGTATTTACAGCGTACATTGAAAGTAGAGTTTACGAGTTTTTACTAGGAATGTGCATTACCTCTTTTCTCTTCTATTTTTAACAGGCTGTTTGGCGTCTATAAGCATTTATTGCCTTCACAGAAACCCCAGTGTGTGGACAGATCCAGAGGTAAATAGTTTTGTTGTACATATGCTCTTATAAACCGGACGTTAGTACAGAACTGTGGTAGGGAGAAATAAAGTTGTGTGTCCTTTATGTATCCGGATCAACTCCATTAGTTTATTTAGGATTATGAATATTGTGAAGAATACTGTTATATGCAAAAGTTGATCCAGGATGTATTTTAGCTATAAATGACCAGGTAGTCTTTTGAGCTGGCTTCTATTGTCGAGTATAGCCTTAGAGCCTGCCGTAGCGGGCTCTAACAAGCATTTAAAGCCCGCTCCAGCGTTAAAGGACCGAGCCATGGGAGAGGGCCTTTAACAAGGGAGCGGGCCTTTAATTGCCGGTAGATCCTGCTACGCAGGTTTCTAAGGCTATTAGAACATTCCGCCTCTTGAGGGCAGAATGTTCTCATTTTTAAAACAAAAGCCTCACGGAGCCCGAGGGGATTTCCGTGAGACCTCTGTTCACAACAACAGCTGTAAACAAACATTGGAATATTGATGCTTCAAGCTTCTACCAGCCATGAGAAGCCCAGAGGACTCAATTTTCATTCAATGGAGCGGTCAACATTCCAATGTTCTAATGGGGAATGGTTCATACTACTTTAAAGGTGTAGGTCTCATTGTAAGGTAAAGCCTAGCTGTCTGACCTTGACTTTGCAAATGCTTGTGTTGCTGGTTCTGGCAGCCATTAGTGAACAATAAAGTATCCTGAACAATTCAAAGAGAGCTGCCTGGCAGTTGCACACGCACAGATCGCCATGTTTGAAAGTTTTTGAAATGACCTTCATGCTTGCACACATATTTATGGCCATGTTGTAATGTTTACAGTAAAGTTTTACAAACGCCATTCACAGATGTCTGATTGTGGGTGCACATGTAAGCATATACACGGACATCTGTCACGGAATGTTTTTGTCATAATTAATATTTTACCAATCCATGAAGGTCAATCGCTATTTTGGAACAGTAAAACAGAAATTAGGTATGTGCGGAATGCTACATTCACTAATATTAGTGTGCGGCATTGTAGCAGTATGGATGTGGCTGGTGGGCCCTTGCAAGACAACAAAAAATAACTGTTGGCAAAGCCAATAAGTATGATTTATTTCAGGTGAATGTGTTCTTTGTTGCAGTGAGTGTGTCTGGTGTTATATGGGTGGATGCACAAGCAGACAACACACATGTAGGTTCCCAGGCCAATGGTCATACTGCATAAAGACACACATACACACAGACAACAAACACACACAGGCACACATGCAGAAACATGTATACTAGAAATAGTGTAACTGAGATCTGACTTAGACTGCGGACTATCTAAAAAACCCTTACACTAAACAGGTCCATCCTGGGATCATCTAATTATCTAATAAGCTAGACATGCTCAGCATAACATGTTTTAGTGTTTCCAGATCTAACAAGTGCAGACATACATCCCAGATGCTGCACATCTTTTAGGGGTAGGTCCCACAGCAAGAGAGCTAACTATTCTGCAGTAGAGGACACACAAGTCTGACTCAGAGTGAGTGAAGATAGATGTAAGCATATTTTGGTTGGTGAGTCACTGTTGAGAGAAGAATGATGGTGCACATGACTGTGGTGAGGTATGTGATTGGTGTTGAGAGGGATGGGTGTTATTAGAGTGATTTTGAGCAAGTATTGTTAAAATTGGTTTTGATATAGTGGGTGCTGATGTGAATATGCAAGTGAATGGTGAGTGATAGCTTTGACTGAGATAGGATGTGAGTGGCTGTGGGTGAATAGGTGGTGGGTCTAGTTGTGAGTTATATTTCAAGTATGATTGGTTGGTGCAGCAGGTGAGAGTGAATCAATGTAAGTATATGGTGTTGGGTGATTTTACTAGTAGATACGTTTATCTGTGCAGGTGACTCAGTGTTACAAGTGAGCGAACAAATGTTGACAGACTCCTATGTTTAGGTGTGATGTTAAGTCGTTCTAAGAGATGGATGATTTAAGTGGCTGATTTAAGACCTAAAATTGACGAACTAGGTGTGAGCAGAGGTGCACTGGAGAAGAACTTGAATAGCAAATCTTGCATGCTAATCTAAATTTTCCAAACCATCTGCATATATACTTAAGGATTTGAGATGGGCACTCGCAGCCACTGCCAATACAGATCACCAGTAACTCTTATACAGGTTCACTATTATAAAAACTGTAGGAAAAACAAATAAAATAAAGGCAAAATATTATGAAAATAGCCAGAGATGGGTATAGGATGCATATGCAGATTTGAGCACCATGCACAGATGATCTTCTCCACTGCTGAACCCACAGACCAGTAGGTGGCCATGGAAGGCAGCGCAAAACCACACAGACAGTTTGCATCATAAACCAAACCATGTGGGCTCACCAGCTAAGCATCAGGGTTAAGGTCACTGCAGTTTGCCTAATCTGTCCCATTCTTCCTGGGTACTACCCCAACGTTGTCACCCTCACAGCATGCCCATCCATAGATCCCTCTTTACCACAGAAATACCCGTCACCCTCTCAGCAGATGTCCCAAGCTATTGTCTGGGGTGAGTAACTCATGTTCCTGGTTGCAGCGATTAGAGGTTATCTTAAAGATGATGGCCTTCGTTAGAGTTTGGTGACGGGATACTCCATCACAAACATGGCAGATATTCCGTCCCTGGTACTACAAGGGCATTGTAGCCTATGGCATTTGTAATACAGTGGACAGGATCTCCACCATATTTTGAAAGAGTATCCTGAATGCCAAACACCAAATAAGGCCTTATGTTTCCAGATGCTTGTAAAATCATGCACATTACACACTACCTAACATTTCTTAGACTTTAGCTCAGTATCCTGTCCAAATAGAGACACTACTAACTACATTTTATTTGGTACAAGAAGCACATGTTGTGATTAATCCATTGGACATTTTAAGTACTTTCTGTACTGAAAAATGGTAGGTCTTCTACTCACCACTTCATTTTTGTTGCATCCTGTCTATTTCATGCCCCCTCTTTGTGTTATCCATAAACCCTTTTTCTGATCTCACTCTCTCACTCCCTCTCATTTACCATAGGTTTCCATTATGTCTCTTTTCACAACAGTCTTGTGATGGCTGCAATCCTCGCCCTGATTTTCATTCACCCTTCCCCACACCCTGCCTCCTCCTCCCACACCCTTGTTCTGCATGTACTGCTTTCATTCTCCACATCCCTTTAGTCTTCAGTTGAACTTGTTTGGACATGACTATGATTTAGACCCCATGGAGGGCTTTGCAATGTGCCTTCTTGCATTGAAGGCCTGGCTGAATTTTAGAAACCGACTCAGCCTAATGTAATACTTCAAGGAAGAGCTGACTTTTCCACCTTTTCTTTAAGTGATGGTGTACGTGATCCCCACCCTTTAACCTTACCCTGATCTTCTTGTTCTGAAACTTTCCCTAAAAGTGGGGCTATTTATGGTGAGGAGAGGTGTGGTGCAGCGGCCAGGGCAGCTGACTTTGCAGCATAGGGTTCACGGTTCGATCTCCGGCTCTGGCGGCAGCTCAGCTCAGCACCGTGTGACTCTGGGCAATAGCTCACTTAATTTCCACGACAGCCCCCAGCGCCTTGAGACCCGTAAGGATGAGTAGCTGCGCTATATAAAAACGGACTTACATTTACATTATGGTGTGTAAATTAGGACGAATATTTCACTAACAGACATAAAAAGTCTACTAAGCCAACTAACTTAGTCAGTATTTAGCTGTAATACAAAATTGTTCTGATAAAAATAACTCAGAAGCCTTTTTTCAGGAGTATCGCAGTGATTATCATTGACAAAATTATCAGATTTGGCTTCCTATATCGCATATATAGCAGCATTTGTAAATAGGTGCACAAATACAGCATCTACATATTAACACAGACCAACACACCCGCAGAGGTAAATTTTCACTAAGTGCAAAAGACAAATGCATCAATGACAAAAATGACAAGAACATTAAAATGCCCCCTCTTTGATCCATCCCTCGAACGCCATCAGGTAAGGAAAGCGAGTGAAATCTACCCACTCAGGTTGAGCTCCCTTAATCCAGCCTTCTGTACATCTATTTCTCCATCCGTTAAGCCTGTCATGCATCTATCTATCTATCCATCCTTTCATGTTTCCATCCATACATCCATCCTTTCACCATTCCATCCATCTACCCTCTCATCATTACAGTCTTACATCCATCCTCCTACTCACACTTCCAACCATTCCTCCATACCTTTACCCATCCATTCGTTTTCATCCATCCACCAATTCACCCTCCTTTATTAATCCACCAATTCATCCTTCCTCCCTTCCATCCAGCCTTCTATTCCTCCATCCACTCACACACTCATCCAGCCTTTCATCCATACAGACACTTTCTTTCTCCCACCCATGTAATTTTCCCCTTCCATCCATCAGTCCTTTTATTCTTGCATTCATCCTTTAATCCACAGGTCTGTTCTTATTGGTATGTCCTTCCTTTTGCTCTACCTTCCAAACCCCACTCTCTCTTTCATTCCCTGTCTTTTTCTCTTAATTTCTTTGTTGTGGTTAACTCCTGATCACTGTGTTGTTTATTGGTTTCCTTTACCTTTGATTTCTTTTTTGCTTTTGTCTGCAGAGCTGCAGCCAGGACAGGGTAATAAATGACTTTATTTATCAACACCACCCTCGCTTAAGCTGTGAAAGCAGATGGTTCATGACATCAAGATCAAAGACTAGGAGACATACATATTCCGGAGTAGAATAGGCAGATGCACATTAAGGGGCAAAAGGTAAAATGCCTGAAAGGGGGCACTGAGTGATGTGGTAAGGTGCACAAGGGGAGCCTAGGGTGATGTGCACTGGGGGGAGCACTGAGTGATGTACAGCAGAGGTCCATGTGGTAAGGTGCACAAGGGGAGCCTAGGGTGATGTGCACTGGGGAGCACTGAGTGATGTACAGCAGAGTTCCATGTGGTAAGGTGCACAAGGGGAGCCTAGGGGGATGTGCACTGCAGGGAGCACTGAGTGATGAACAGCAGAGTTCCATGTGGTAAGGTGCACAAGGGGAGCCTAGGGGGATGTGCACGGGGGGGGACTGAGTGATGTACAGCAGAGGTCCATGTGGTAAGGTGCACAAGGGGAGCCTAGGGTGATGTGCACTGGGGGGAGCACTGAGTGATGTACAGCAGAGGTCCATGTGGTAAGGTGCACAAGGGGAGCCTAGGGTGATGTGCACTGCGGGGAGCACTGAGTGATGTACAGCAGAGTTCCATGTGGTAAGGTGCACAAGGGGAGCCTAGGGTGATGTGCACTGGGGGGAGCACTGAGTAATGTACAGCAGAGTTCCATGTGGTAAGGTGCACAAGGGGAGTCTAGGGTGATGTGCACTGGGGGAGCACTGAGTGACTGATGCACGGGAAGATAAACCCCAGAGAGGCACTAAGTGATGAAACTTAGGAGCACATGGGGTGATACTCCTCAGGCGCAATATCTCCAATCAGCCCATTCATACTGTCGACTGTTTGCTGTATCATTCCACGTCCTAGGAAGTGGTTTCATTGCAATGCATGAGGGACTATTTTATTATTTAAAATTACACTGAATCATCACACTTTTTGTCACATTCAGCTATTTGCCTTTCACATGCAATCTGTACAGAAAACAATGGATTTTTGGTATTTTGTTTACTGTTAAAGGCATTTTTACTGCTTCTGTCAGGACGCGAGTGGAAGTCCGAACCCAAAATGGCCACCTCATTGAGTGTTTTGCAACCTCCTCGATATGCCCATACACTAGCTCATCACTTGTTTTTACAAACACCTACATTCAATTGAGAGTTGCTAAGCATAGCTGAGATTTAACACCTGCTTCTTCCTGGCCGATTTTAGCATCGGGGCTAGCTACAACCCCTTGCTGTAGGCTGCAACTTCAAGATATATGGAATCAGGCTCCTGGACTGCTGGAAAGACTCATTTTCCAAGTATATTTTAGTGTTGATCTTAGTGCATCCATATCACTGTCCTGAAGAAGACCCCATTGAAGTCATTCATCATTAGGGGGTCAAAACGACAACAACAAATTAACTGCTATATTTTGGATTCAAAACCAGCTGGGTGGAATTCTACATTGGAAACTCACCCTGATTTATTTCAAAACTTACTGCCAGCCATTCTTTTTTTTTTTTTATTGAACAAGAAAGTAGTAAAACAACAATTATACATTCAAAACACATGACATCCTCTAAATTACACATAGTTGATCAGTAATAGCATTTATCTAATTAATATACTATACTATAACCAGAAATAAAGGCAGAAAAAATAAATATTGGGAGTGCAATTTCCAGACCAAAAGGATATAGACTAGCATGGCGTGAATTAATTAGATACAAACAAAGGCTACTTTAAAATATGTAATAGCAGCAATTCATAATAAAAATATTATATCAAGCTAGCATTAATACCATATAAAGACCTTCAGATAATTAATAGCAGTTCTTAAATAATGTACAAGTACTTGAAGCTTAAATAAAACAGCCAAGAAGTATCATGGCTCTTATATTTGATAAATAAAGGGGCACACAGTAATTCAAAGTGCAAAATGCTAATAGGAGCAGCTCTTAAACAAGATATCATAAAAAAGCTAATAAAAAGAAGCTTTTTAAAGTGCTAGATGGAACGTAGCAGCAGTTATCAAATAAAGTGCATAATATTAAAACTACATTTTAGTCACTTTGCCCCTCTTCTATCGCCAACATAATACTAATATAGTTAATCTGACCTGGTTTATTTGGTTGTGCGAAGGTTAGAGACTCTAAAATACCTTGCTTTCTAAAATCCTTCTCCTTCCCTCTCAACCTGTTCAGAGTATTCATGCCAGATAGCTCTAAATCTTTTGGTTGCTCCTACCCTTCTCGCATAGGCCTCCTCAAACCTAAAAGTTCTGTTCATTTTATTAAGCCAGTGGTCGATCTTGGGTTGTTTATCTGTTTTCCAATTTTGTAGGTCTAATGATCTTGCCACAGCTATGGCAATGAATATGAAATACTGCTGATATTTAGTAAACCCTTTCACCTCCCCCGAAGTGCTAAATAAAACCAGCATAACCGATGGTTGAATGATCAAAGACAAAGATGATGAGATCTTAACAAAGATCTCATTCCAAAAAAGTCGTAGCTTATTACATTCATAAAAAATATGTACCCATCCACCCTCATCCTGAATATTACATCTAAAGCATTGGTTTGGGTTTGTTGGAAACATCTTATGCAATTTAAGGGGTGTGTAATAGGCGCGCCATCAAGATAAAAAATTCATCCTCTTATAATTAGCCCCTCTAAGTACTTTTTTTGCTAACTCATTAAGCTCATTAAGTTGTTGCCATTCCCTTATATTGAACTTACAGCTGGTCTCTAAATAGATTTTTTGAAGTTTGGTTATCAGAATCTCTTCTGAATTAGCTTTTTGATGCAGTAGCCGATACCAGCCTCCAATCCCCAACATTTTATTTGCCATTTGCCTAGCAATTTGCTCTGACATTTTATTCAATGTTACATAATTGATTTTGAGAAAATTAACTAACTGATAAAAGCTCAGTGGGAGGGCTGTTGTTAAAGAATTAGTTTGTAACCAAACTGTTTCCCAAGTTATTAATGTCTCTTGATGAAAGAAACTTCCAAGCCGATTAAAGCCCAATTCTTGCCACTGTTGAGAAAGGCCACTAGATACTATGAGACCACCTGCTGCACAGTCCTCTATAAAAGTAAAAGCATGAAATGCTGGAATATCTCGTAATTTAAAGAAGAGCTGCATCCTTTCTACTAATGATGAAATCACTTTATATCTGGTTCTTTTGGGCAATTTTGCCAGCCGTAAAAAATTCGGCAACCTTATTGCACTCTCTTTCAACATCTTCACCAATATAAAATGATCAAATACTGAATTTTCCACAGCCAATTGAGAAAACAAATCTAGTAATGATGCCTGGTAATATGTGGAGAAATGTGGTAAGGCTAGACCTCCTGAGGCTACATCCAGTTGTAATGTAGCAAATTTCACTCGAGGATGTTTGTTATTCCAAACAAATTTCCGAATTATTTGATCTAGTTCCTTAGAATAGGAACTCGGAATTTTCAGAGGAAGATTGCTGAAAAGAAACATAACCAATGGAAGTATCGACATCTTAATCATCGAAATCCGTCCTATTAATGATAGATTAAGCAGAGTCCATTTGTCCAATAAACTTTTCACTTTTATAAGCATTCTATTATAATTCAGGGGGAACAACTGACTAAAATCCTGTGTAACGTATATCCCCAAATATCTAATTGGATGCGGTGGTCTTATGGCGATGGAGGTGGGAATATCCGCTAGAGTGGAGTTAAAAAGAAGGATTTCAGTTTTTGCTTGGTTTACTTTCTAACCCCCACCTGCGTAAATTTCTGTATTTCATCCAGTGCGTTTTGGACATTAGATCCCCCGGCCTTCAGATATAAAATAATGTCATCTGCATAGAGTTTGACTTTTGCCATCCCCTCAATTGGAGGCAAAATCAACAAACTCTTCTGCAGCCTGACAGCCAAAGGTTCAATAAACAAGGAAAACAAATGTGGGGATTAAGGACAACCTTGATGTTTGCCTCGCTTAATTTGTACCCTACCAGCCTCTTCTCCGTTTATAACAACCTTGGCTTCCGCACAGCTATAGAGTTCCTTTAACATTCTTTAAAAAAAATAACGGAAACCCAAATTTATTCAAAATAAAAAATAAAGCACTCCAATCTACCAAATCAAAGCCTTTTCGGCATCCATCATCATGACCACTGCATCCATCTTATTGGTAGAAAAATAATCAATGGCTTGTGTTAAGAAATGTCAGGGCTGCCAGGTTGTCAGTAGCGCCCAAGCCAATAACCCGCCACTAACCTGCAAGGTAGAATCCAGCAGAGACGATAGATGAGAAGGTCCCTGACTCCCAAATACCTACTCCCCAGCAGCGGAAGGTAACCTAACTGCGTGAGATCAGGTCTGTGGGAAAAAGGGAAGTGGATAACATAAATAGATGAGGCCAGGGATTGGGACTCTCCAGGATGAAGGTCGGGGTTGGAATCTCTTCTGAGAAGATAAGTACCTGCAGACATGGGACGAGAGAGAGAGAGAACCGGTTAACAGGAGACCTCTCGGTATATTGTGGTGAAGGCACAGGACTACGCCTACCCTCCTGAAAGGAGATATCTGAAATATACCTGTCTTCTTGCGGAACTCTCCCTTAATTGCACACACCCCTTCCTGGATTATTCCACAGTCCCTTACAAAGTACCCGGGAGTGATATTCTCTCACCCCCACAAGCCAATGACGGAACGGGTCCAACCGGGAGCCCTCCGTAGGTACACTGTCACCACGACAGTAAAGTTCGAGATAATTAAATGTTACTCCCTTCCTCGGGACTACGTGACTACTTCCCGTTTGCGAAGCAGGACGGCAAAGAGGCACCAGTGTCCGTGTCTACTTACACCGACCCCACTATGTCCAGGCAAAAAAGGGAAGAAGTAATCCGGGAGATTGCACTGTCTCTCTCGGTGTCAATAAAGTTGTGTTGACAAAGCAACACTCGTGGCTTACCAGAAAGCTGAAGAATAAACCGTCCCAAATACCTCGGCTTCTCTCTCGCCGCTGACTTGGGCTGGCTTCCTCGGAAACGCGGGACACGGCCCGTCACAGGGATGGCTGATGAAATGCTTCTCGCTGGAATCCTCGGAAACGCGGGACACGGCCCGTCACAGGGATGGCTGCTGAAATGCTTCTCGCTGGAATCCTCGGAAACGCGGGACACGGCCCGTCACAGGGATGGCTGCTGAAATGCTTCTCGCTGGAATCCGGCGGGGAACTCCTTCCGCCACAAACATCCACAAGCTCTCTGATTGACAAGCACCGTCCGCTTCCCGCGGAAGCGCTTATATAGGCAGGGTCGTCGGATGCGCCCCAGTGCATGCAGGGATTTGTAGTTCATGAATTCCTGATGTCGGGAAAACGCGGAAACACTCCCGGTTTCCTGACAAGGGGCATAATCAGTGAGACTGCTGGCGATTGTCACAGTACCCCTTCTCAAGGACCGACGACTCGGCGGTCGACCTGGTTTACCTGGGTTTTCTTCATGAAACCGTTCTACCAGCTCTGGGCAATGCAAATGCTCCTCAGGTTCCCAAGTTCTCTCTTCTACCCCAAAACCTTCCCAGTCCACGAGGTATTGCACCCTCCCCCGGACCAACTTGGAATCCAGGATTTCTCGCACCTCATACTCCTCCTGACCCTCTATCTCTAGGGGCTGCGGTTTTGCAGGTAATCTAGTGTTGGGGAGACAGGGTTGAAGAAGAGAAACATGGAAGACAGGGTGGAGTTTCCAGGCCCTAGGTAAGGACAGTCGTAGGGCTACTGGGTTGATAATTTCTTCTACACTATAGGGTCCCACGTATTTGGGCTTACATTTATTCACCCCCCTTAAGTGTAGATTTTTTGTCGACAGCCACACCTTGTCCCCCACCTGATACTCGGGTTCTCTTGTTCTCTTTCTGTCTGCATAGGTCTTTTGAGTGGCCTGGGCATCTGCTAGATTTTGTTTAGCTTCTGTTAATACGGCTCTGAGGTGTGCATGATGTTCTTGGATACTGGGTACGGGGGTTTTGACTGGCCATTCAAACGGGAGCATGTTGGGGTGATGACCATAATTACAATAAAACGGGGAACAACCCAAGGTGGCATGTGTGGCGTTGTTGTATGCGAACTCCGCCATCCATAACAAGGTAGGCCAGTGTATGGCATTTTGCAAAGAAAAGCAGCGGAGATATTGTTCCATGGTTTGATTTAGGCGTTCTGTCTTGCCGTCTGTCTGGGGGTGGTAACTGGATGAAAGACGCGCATCTATGTCCAATGTTTTACAGAGAGCCTTCCAAAACCTGGAGGTGAATTGTGTCCCCCTATCAGTAATTAAGACATTCGGTATTCCGTGAGCTCGGATCACATGCTGTAGAAACACCCCAGCTAGTTCCTGGGATGTGGGTAACCGTCCTAAGGCAATGAAGTGACCCATCTTGGTCAAATGATCAATCAGCACCAATATCACTGTCTTCCCATCGCTGGGGGGCATTTCAACTACAAAATCCATTGATATTGTGTGCCAAGGTCGTGGGGGAATAGGCAAGGACCGTAGTGGCCCTACTGGTTTCACATGTCTGGCCTTGCCTTGCACACAAATAGCGCAAGTCTTCACGTAGTCATGAATGTCTTTTCTCAGATCTGGCCACCAAAAAGATCGTTCTACACAAGCGATAGTCTTATAAGTTCCGAGATGTCCGCCCAAAACAGAGTCGTGAGCCCATTGCATAACCTGTCGCTGTTGACTGGGATGAGGAATGTACAGCGCCTGGTAGCGATAGGCCAACTCTTCTACTTCCGACCTGATTTCGGGTTCTTCTTGAATCCAGGCTTGTACGTCGACCTCTGCTAACGACACCTTCACATCTTCGATGAAGTCTGAAGAGGTGAGAAGAGCTATCGTAGGTCGGGGTTGCTTGTTCTCGGTGAGTATACACGGTGGATCTACGTTCGGGGAGATGTTGTTGTCTGATTCTCCTATGCGAGAAAGGGCATCCGCTTTCCCGTTTTGGGGTCCGGGCCGGTATTTGATAACGAAATCGTAGTCCGAGAAGAACAAGGTCCAGCGTAATTGCCGAGGGGTCAGTGCTCTGGCTGTCTTCAGAAACAACAAGTTCCTATGATCCGTGTAAATCTCTACCGTGTGCTGCGCCCCCAGGAGGTAGTGTCTCCATTCCTCACACGCTCTCTTTATAGCCAGGAGTTCCTTGTCTGAAATAGTGTAATTGACTTCACACGGAGTAAGTTTTCGGGAATAGAACGCAACTGGATGTATTTGTCCTGTTTCAGGATGACGCTGAGATAGTACCCCTCCCACGGCGTGTTGTGAAGCGTCCGTTTCCAGTATAAACGGGATCCGGGTATCAGGATGTCGTAGGATGGGGGCTTGAGTGAATTTGTCCTTTAGCTCCTGGAAGGATCGCTCAGCTTCCTCTCCCCACCTGAAAGGAACGTTTTTACGTAGCAAACCAGAGATGGGGCGGATCACCTTTGAAAAATCCTGGATAAAGCGTCGATAAAAATTGGCAAATCCTAGGAAGCTTTGCACGGCCTTGATATTCTGGGGAGTAGGCCATTGAGTGATGGCTTCTACCTTAGAGGTTTCCATTTGAAATCCTTGGGCGTTGATGATGTATCCCAAAAATGCGACCTCCTGAACATGAAAGAGGCACTTCTCTAGTTTAGCATACAGAGAATGTTGTTGTAATCTTGCTAACACCGCTTTAACATGGGTTAGGTGTTCCTGGTATGTTGCTGAATGTATCAGGATATCATCTATGTATACTACACAGAAGGTATCCAAGTAACCCCGCAGTACTTCATCCATGAAAAACTGAAAAGCCGCCGGGGCGTTGCAGAGCCCGAAGGGCATCACCAGGTACTCAAAAAGACCGAACTTAGTTCTGAAAGCGGTCTTCCACTCATCTCCTTTTCGTACTCGGACCAGGTGGTAGGCTCCTCGAAGATCCAGCTTGGTAAAGTATTTTGCCCCTTTTACCTGGTCCAACAGTACCGGTATGAGAGGGAGTGGGTACCGGTTCTTGATGGTTATCTTATTCAACGCACGGTAGTCAATACACGTCCTCAATTCTTCACAGTCCTTCTTCGGAATGAAGAAAAGAGGCGAAGAAGCGGGAGAGGAGGAATGTCTGATGAATCCGGAGGCCAGATTATCCTCGAGGTATTTCTTGAGATAAAGGGTTTCCGGCTCAGTCAAGGAGTACACTCTACTGCAGGGAATGGGTGCCCCTGGTATCAACTCAATGCGGCAATCGTACTCTCGATGAGGCGGAAGGGTAGTTGCCTTTTGCTTATCGAAGAGATCGCGATACATGCCGTAATCATCCGGCAGGGTGCTGGAGCGACTGGACTGTTCTGATTCGCAGGCAAGCGCTAAATACGCGGCCGGTGTTTCCCCTGCTTCAGGATCCTCACTATCTCGACTTTTGCAATATTCTTGGCAATACACGGAGGCCAACTTCACCGTGCGCTCTGCCCAACTGATGTCAGGGTCGTGTAAGGTCAACCACGGTACTCCTAGGATTAGACGAAATTGAGGGGCGTCAATGAGGTCGAACTGGATATACTCGTGATGGTCCGGCTTGATAGTCATTCTCAGAGGCAGTGTCCGATATGTTACCGGTCCGGAAGAAAGGGCGGTTCCGTCTACTGTCTTGATATGCTCCGGAATCTCTTTCATTTCGTGGGAGATTCCCAATTTCCGGGCAAACTCCTGGTCTATGTAGTTCCCTGTGGCTCCAGAATCCAACAGCGCATCTACTTCCAACAAGTTCTGGGGCGTGAGCCACAAAGATACCCCGATATTCAAATGGGCAACAGCTGCTTGCAGGGTATTGGCTATTACCGATGAGATCATGACCCTAGGAACGTCCAAACCAGAGACCTCAACCTGATTCGGACATATTAGTTTTCCGTCGGTTCGTCCAGATTCATAGCTGCATGTACTCGAGACACTGGTGTTTTGTTACCGATTGGCGTCCTAGCCCGGCACTCTCGTATGAAGTGGCCGCTCTTGCCGCAGTAGAGGCACAATTTCATTTTTCGTCTTTTTTCTCTCTCTTCTGGGGTGAGAGGGCCTCGAAGACCTCCTAGTTGCATGGGTTCCACCCCCTCTGGGGATTTAGGTGGTTCTTCCGGGACGTTCCGTGGCCGTGTATAGGGAAATCGATTTTCCCCTCGGTTCTTATCCCCTTTTCTCTCTAGGAGACGATGATCCAACTGGACGGTTAAGTCGATCAGTTCTTCACACGTTTGTGGCAGTTGCACAACCTGGGCTAGCACATCTTTGAGCTCTCCCCTTAGTCCTTGATAAAACAGGGTTAGTCTTTTGTCAGGAGGCCACTCGGTCTCCACCACCAACCGATTGAACGTTGTTATGTAGGACAGCAGGTCTTGAGATCCCTGTCGTAAGGTGAGTAATTCACGATCCAGTGACAGCATGTGGGATTTCCTGTCGAACAGTTTCCGTAAGGCCACGCAGAATTCCGTAAAATTATGGAGGACTGGATCGTTTCTTTCCATCAGAGGGATGGTCCAACTGGCTGCGTTGCCCCCCATGTAAGACATCATAAATGCCGTTTTAGCTGCGTCTCCCTGAAATACTATAGGTTTGCAGAGAAAATGAAGCCTACACTGATTTAAATAGGTCTCGAACTTTTTAGGATCTCCATAAAAGCGTTCAGGTGGGGCTAACGGAATGCTGGTATTCTGTACCACGTGGACCGTCGGAACCGTATCTGTAGAGGCGTGGGAATGAGGATTGGTGAAAGAGCCCCCTACAGGAGACGGGTTAGTGGAGGTAGAGACAGGAGGGGGCAAGGTTGCTGGTCTAATATACGAACCCTCCCCCTGACCCCTGCGAGAAAGACCTGCCACTTCTCTCCTCAAGGAGCTTACTTCTCTCTGGATGTTCTGATTTTCGTGTCGGGATGTCTGAACCTCTTGCTGGAGAGCCGTCAGGCTGTCCAGCAGAGAGGCGAGCACTACATTGGTATCCATCGTCTGGGCTGGGTGTAAACGTGGGCTTGTCAATCTGTCAGGGCTGCCAGGTTGTCAGTAGCGCCCAAGCCAATAACCCGCCACTAACCTGCAAGGTAGAATCCAGCAGAGACGATAGATGAGAAGGTCCCTGACTCCCAAATACCTACTCCCCAGCAGCGGAAGGTAACCTAACTGCATGAGATCAGGTCTGTGGGAAAAAGGGAAGTGGATAACATAAATAGATGAGGCCAGGGATTGGGACTCTCCAGGATGAAGGTCGGGGTTGGAATCTCTTCTGAGAAGATAAGTACCTGCAGACATGGGACGAGAGAGAGAGAGAACCGGTTAACAGGAGACCTCTCGGTATATTGTGGTGAAGGCACAGGACTACGCCTACCCTCCTGAAAGGAGATATCTGAAATATACCTGTCTTCTTGCGGAACTCTCCCTTAATTGCACACACCCCTTCCTGGATTATTCCACAGTCCCTTACAAAGTACCCGGGAGTGATATTCTCTCACCCCCACAAGCCAATGACGGAACGGGTCCAACCGGGAGCCCTCCGTAGGTACACTGTCACCACGACAGTAAAGTTCGAGATAATTAAATGTTACTCCCTTCCTCGGGACTACGTGACTACTTCCCGTTTGCGAAGCAGGACGGCAAAGAGGCACCAGTGTCCGTGTCTACTTACACCGACCCCACTATGTCCAGGCAAAAAAGGGAAGAAGTAATCCGGGAGATTGCACTGTCTCTCTCGGTGTCAATAAAGTTGTGTTGACAAAGCAACACTCGTGGCTTACCAGAAAGCTGAAGAATAAACCGTCCCAAATACCTCGGCTTCTCTCTCGCCGCTGACTTGGGCTGGCTTCCTCGGAAACGCGGGACACGGCCCGTCACAGGGATGGCTGATGAAATGCTTCTCGCTGGAATCCTCGGAAACGCGGGACACGGCCCGTCACAGGGATGGCTGCTGAAATGCTTCTCGCTGGAATCCTCGGAAACGCGGGACACGGCCCGTCACAGGGATGGCTGCTGAAATGCTTCTCGCTGGAATCCGGCGGGGAACTCCTTCCGCCACAAACATCCACAAGCTCTCTGATTGACAAGCACCGTCCGCTTCCCGCGGAAGCGCTTATATAGGCAGGGTCGTCGGATGCGCCCCAGTGCATGCAGGGATTTGTAGTTCATGAATTCCTGACGTCGGGAAAACGCGGAAACACTCCCGGTTTCCTGACAAGGGGCATAATCAGTGAGACTGCTGGCGATTGTCACAAGAAATATGTGTTAGCTGCCATCAATCGATCAAGAATAAAACCATTTTGGTCCTCATGTACCACCTGTTGTACAGATGGGACAATTCTTTTTGCCCAAATTTTCATAAATATTTTATAATCCGTATTCAATAGATTTATTGGGCGATAAGAATTGGAATCGCTGGGAACTTTATCTTTTTAAAGAAAAATTACTAGGACAGATTCCTTAAAGCTTTTCGGGATATCCAAACCCTCCTTTATCTGGTTAAACAATTTTACCAGAAAAGGAAGGATTTCTTCCTGAAATACCTTAAAAACCTCAACAGGGATTCCATCTGCACCGCTCGCCTTAGCATTGGGCATACTTTTTAATACTGCTAGAATTTCTGTAATCCCGATTACACTATTCAATATCTCAGAGCCATGTGAGGGTATCTGGGGTAAATCCAAAAATTCAAAATAACCCAACAAATCTACTACGTCTACCCCCTGAGTTTCCGCATAAATTTGGTTAAAATGTGATAGAAACACCTCTGAAATAGCTTGTTTATCGTCAATTAGTATCCCAGTTGAGGGATTCTTATCCTGGGGAATTATTTGGGTTGCTTTCTGACTTTTTGTGGACCAAGCCAAGAATCTCCCAATCTGTTGACTTTCTTCATAAAGTTTCTGTTGATAAGCCCTACTCCCAGATATCTCTTCCAATAAAAAAAAATCCTTCAGCTGTTCCTTTACTTTAGCTAATTCATGCTGATGAACTCTAAAAGTGGACTCCGTAGTATTTAAATCAAGATTTTGTCTTGCTTTCTCTACTTCTTTCTGTAATGCTTGAATCTTTTCTTTGTTTATTTATTCTAGCCTTATATGATATTGTGTGACCTCTAAAGGTCAACTTAAATGCCTCCCATACCATAAACATAGATGCAGAATTTTCATTATACTGAAAAAACTCCTTTATAAATACTTTAGTTTCTGTTATCCAGGTAGAGTCTTGTAATAAGGATTTATCGAATTGCCATCTGGGCCTGTTTTTCGGAGTAATTCTTATCCTTAATATAAATGAGACTAAAGAGTGGTCTGAGAAAGAGTTAGAAAGTATTTCTGTAAGCCCATTAGCGACCAATCTATCTACTAAGAAAAAATCCAGACGGGATGCTGATCTAAATCTAGCTGAATAGCAGGTATACTGCTGAAGTCCGGGCCATTCTTGACCTCAAGTGTATCTGAGCTAGCTTTGTCAATTTATGTTTTGCTTTTTCACTAACTCATGAGCACTGTGCCATCACTATGCATTTGTGCTTGTGGTTTGTTCTGTATACAAGTCTATAACAACATGACAACTTTGATTCTTTACAATTGAATTACCTCATACATGTTCGGATTTCTTGTTGTTTGTCTGAGGTAAACTGCTTTTGGGGAGGAGGTTATTCCACTCTCTTGTTGCTAAAGTACCAATGTTTTTAAGATTTGTTTCCATCAGAACAATTGTTTTGTACAATGCATATGTAATCCAGGTTCTGAGGAATACAGGGTAGCCCTGAGTTTTTTAAAGGCATTCTGATCAGCACAATTTGTTGTGCTGGGATCGTATGTCCACTCTAATAATGGTAAAAGCAAAACTATTACTGTTGCTGAAAGGACAGAACTGGCTGATGTTGTCAAACATGACATGGGTGACTTGGCAAGAAGGCATATAGATTAATTGAAAACATTTAACAAAAATGCACAATTTGCTATTTATGAAGTGTGGAAATTTTACTTAACAAATTCCTGGGGCACCTTAGTGAAGTGTGGTTGCCACCACCATTTTGCTCTTTTTTGCACTTTTCACTTCAAAAAGGTGACACAATACCTCGATTTTGTGCACCTTTACTTTTCCTGCATTACTTATGGTCATTGGGGTCGCGAGGACTTTTGAAATGCTGTGAGTGCTTAAGTTTGCATTTGAAAATATTAATTGTTTTACGTTTTGTGCAGATGCTATCTACTTTTTTAGGGTCCGTTTTCCAAACAAAAGTGTCTTTAAAAATGTAAATTACTTTAATTTACCTTGCTCTTTGAATGTTTTCATGGCTAGTGGTTTCTTTTCAATGAAGGGTTGGGAAAAACATAACACACAACCTTAATCTAATTCACGCAGTGTACTATCTGACTCGACTGATATCTGTGAGAACATAAATTGCTATTTGCCAAAGGTTTACCAATGAGAGAAGCCATCTCCGTGGAAATAATGGCATGAAATACTACATGTTCGAGGCATGTGTGCTGTAGATACACATTCTTTGCATACTCCTACCATCTAGTGTTGGGTCATAATATTTGCAAGGTTTTTTTCTTCAAAGAAGTCTTTCCTAGTCCAGAGGTTAGGTGTCTCCTCCTTTCGGTGATACTGCACAGGGGCATCGACTCCATTGTTAGATTGTGTTCTTTCTGCCATTGGGTTTGGATATGGTTTGTGGCGCTATGATTCGAGACCGTTCTTTGGGATCCTCTCAGTGGGCAACCCACTGTACCGTCGTTGGTATTGATTTCGTACGTGTTCCTTTATTCCTGCGTATCCAAAAAAGCGAGAAAACTACATCTTTGATCCAGAAGACATCGTGAGCTGCCTTCGGGCCTAGCCGTTTCTTTGACTTCCACTCCGTTGTACTCGTCGAGTGTACTGCTGATGGAACGGACTCCGTTTCAGTTCTGTCCCCGGGGCCACGCCAAGTATCCATGCACCCACCTGCATGAAGTCTGTAACTTGTACTTATCACCAGAACACAAGGAGGTAGATTGTGGCACTTGTCGATCTTTTTGATCGAAAAAGACTTTGCGTGATTGTGGGGCCCGACAAACGGATATGCAGAGACAGAGCATCGACTACACACCAGATACCTTTGGAGAATATTCAGAACAAGAAGCGATGGAAGCAGCGGCAGCAGAAGAGGAACAATCCCTCTCCATTCATGAATCGGACTCTGAGCTCGAGATCGGCCTACAGTATAAAGAACTTCCAGCGGGACAGGGGGTGGTGAGTAAAAAAAACCCTTTGCCCACCAAAACTCTTCTTAGTAAACCCAAGGCTTCTGGGCCACCACTGCCTTTGGGCCATGGTCGGCACCGAGAGACAGTTTTCACACCCAGCTTTTGGCCCGCACCAAAACAACATGTCAAGCCATCCTAGCTCAGGCTCGAGTTGAGACAAGACCCCTTCTGAGCCAAAACCTTCGACTCCGAAAGACAAAAATAATTGGTCCGGTTGGGTATCAAAAACTTCGACACCGAAAGATAAAGATCCTCTTTTAAACCCTCTGTAACTGATTTTGGACATTATGAAGGAAAAGTTGGACCCCAAAAAGAAACGTCTCTACATTAATCCAGAGACTGGCCACATTGTAACCAAAGATGATACACCATCCAAGAGAAGAAAGGCTACTGAGGATACAAGTCCTACAGTTCCATTGAAGAAAAAGAAAGACATGGCTACAAGCCCTATTTATCCTCTTCCTCAATCCCCTCCACCACTTTTACCATCACCAGGGCCAAATCCCCTACAGATTACACCACAATGTTCTCCTCATACACAACCTGACTTTGATGATGGAGATGATAATAGTCTTCCACAAACAGATCCATGGATTGAGATAAGGATCCTGAGCTCTATCCTACCGGGCCTTCACCTCCTGACGATAACAAAGCTTACCAAGAGTTCATTTCAAGAGCAGCTTCTTACTATGGAGTTGATCTATATAAAGAATCTTTAGAGGAAGATTTCCTGTTTGAAACATTAGGTTCCACACATAGAACCACACACGAGTTACCTATGTTAAAGGGTATGTTAATACTTACAGATGACATTTTTAAAGACCCAGTACGCGTAAGTGTTTTAACACCCCTGAGTCAATAAAATGTACAAATCTCCACAATCTGACCCAATTTATATCAAAGGGCAGCTGCCTTTAGACTCTCTAGTAGTATCAAATCCTTTCAAAACAGCTAGTTCACAAAGAACAGCAGATGCACCTCCTAGACAAGGAGTCTTATTTAATTGACACATCATGCAAAAGGTTAACAGAGGAAACTGCCAATCAGTGGTGCATTGCTAATACACAGGCACTTTTAGCAAGATATGTTAGAGCCCATTGGGATGAAACAGACAGAATTCTACAGGACCGCCCAGAAGAGCATAGAAAAAAGTGACAAGTGCTAGTGCAGGAAGGGAAATTATTATCAAATTCTTCTATTCTATGTGCCCTAAATGCAGCTGACACTGCAGCAAGAGAAATTAATACCAGCATTCTCCTCCGTAGGCATGCATGGCTTAGGATTTCTGGATTTAAGCCAAAAGTTCAACAATCTATGTTAAATGTTCCTTTTGATAAGGAACACCTTTTTGAACCTCAAGTAGATGAGGATCCAAAACCAATACCTCAGATCCCAATACTTCCTCCTATAAAACAAACGTGCTGCCCTCTTCACCCAAGGGCTTCTATAGAGAAAGCTACAGAGGGAACAACTTCAAAGGTAGAGGGAGGAGTACACCATCACGTACCACTCCATTTCCCAATAAGCAGTGACTTACCTGCCATTCCTCCTGATCATATTACATCTTTTAGGGGAAGACTACAGCATTTTCTTCCTATTTGGCAAGTAATAACGACAGACAAATGGGTATTCAAAATTATCCAACATGGTTATTGCCTAGAACTCGCCAGCGATCCACCGAATATTCCACCTCGCAATCATCAGCTGTCATTACTACACACACATCTACTCAAACAAGAGGTACAAGCTCTATTAGCAAAAGGCGCTATAGAACCTGTTCCAATACAATATCTAGGGTTAGGAGTATATTCACTATATTTCCTGATTCTCGAAAAGGATGGGTCTCTAAGACCAATACTGGATTTAAGGCCTCTAAATCTGTACATACTATCAGCGCACTTTCTTATGGTCACTCTCCAACAGGTCCTTCCATTGATACAACACGGTGACTTTATGTCTACCCTGAACCTAAAGAACGCATACTTTCATATTCCTATACATCCAGCGCATTGCAAATAACTCAGTACCATTTGGAGTGACTACTGCACCCAGAGTATTCACAAAATGTCTGGTGGTAGTAGCAGCTCATCTCAGAAGACAACAAATCCATGTCTTCCCATACATGGATAATTGGCTCATCAAAGCCAAAACACAAAAAAAATGTGTACAACACACCCAATCTACAATAAACCTTATTCATCAATTAGAATTCACTGTCAATGTGCAAAAATCCCATCTTCAATCCTCACAATTGCAAACATATCTTGAAGCAACGCACAACACTCATTTAGCTCTGGCTTCTCCCAATGCAGCCAAGATTCAACATTTTCAAAATACCTAACTGCAGTTTCAGTTAAACCAGCACCTACCAGTGAAAACATTCATGCAGATGTTAGTTAAATGAAGGCATCATGCATTCACATAGTGCCTCATGCGAGGTTACACATGTGCCCACTGCAAGAATGTCTAGCACGACAGTGGAGTCAAGCACAGGGTCAATTAACAGATCTAGTGTTGGTAGACAGCTGCATTTATTGTTCTCTGCAGTGGTGGAACACATAAAACCTGTCAAAAGGGCAGCTGTTCATCGACCCTATTCCACAAGTCATACTCACAGCAGACACGTCTCTCACAGGCTGGGGTACCCATCTCCAAAATATGACAATTCAGGGTTTATGGGACACCAAACAGAGCAGTCTCCACATCAATTACTTGGAACTTCTAGCAGTTCAGTTAGCACTAAAAGCTTTTCAGCCTCACCTAGTAGGCAAAGTTGACAATATGACAGCAATGTGCTATGTACAAAAACAGTGTGGGACATTCGCTTTACAATTGTCTCACCTCTATAAGACTATTTGACGTTGGGTGATACATCACAAAATTCATCTTCTGGCAGAACATCTTCCAGGAATAAATAATCAGTTTGCCAAATTTATCAACAGGATGCAGCTACAAATACACGAATGGGAAATGCATCCCCAGGTTCTCCTCACATGTCTTCCAGAAATGGGGTTTCCCACAAATGGACCTCTTCGCCACAGCACAGAACTCAAAATGCCCAAACTTCGCCTCCTGATTCCCACACCATCTATCCAAAGGCAATGGCCTATGGATGAATTGGTCGGGGATATTTGCTTCCGCTCCCGCCTCTCCCTCTCCTACCATTTCTGGTTCGGTAACTCAGGCAGACATCACTCACACTGATTCTATTGGCTCCCATGTGGGCTCGTCATCCGTGGTTCACCACATTATTAGAACTGTCAGTAGAAATCCAAAGGCCAAGGAGCTCAACCTAGTGATCTGGCTCCTGAAGTCATAGAGTTTGGATATCTAACTCTACCACCAGATTGTATGACAATCTTAAAGAAGCAAGGAAGCCTACCACTAGATCATGTTATGCAGCAAAGTAGAAAAGGTTTGCTATTATTAACAATAAAATAGAGCCCTAAGATGCATCTATTCAGAATATTATCTGTTATCTTTTTCATCTACAACAAGTAGCCTACCCATGAATTCGACTACACCTTGCAGCAGTAGCTGCAAACCTGTAAAACAGACATTTGTCCTTATCCAAAGTCCCAGTTATTAAAGCTTTTATGGAAGGACTTAAAAAAATATTACCACCCAGAGTGCCACCTGCACCTGTATAGAATCTAACAATTGTTCTTATTAGGCTTTTCTTTTTCCAAAACCTTTATTGACAAGTTAGCATTACCAAAATACAATTTTGCATCAAAGCAGAACACCGTACATATTAGATCATTTGCAGAGTACATCGAGGATAGGAAAAACCAATCCGAAATAAGCAATATCTTGTACAGTACGGCAATAGCACCACTGATTAATATATAGCTGTAGGTTGAGATGACAGCACTGTAGGGGAAGAAGCTGGCCCGGCAAGGTGGGGATGAGGGCAGGGAAGGAGGTGGTTACTGACCCACACCGGCGGCCGCCACGGGCAGAGTGCCGGCGGGGAGCGCGAGAGAGGTAGTCTGGCTCAGATGTGAACGGGCATGAAGGTATGTCACTAGGGCGCCCCATATGTCGAGTGGGCGAGGTCTCGCAGGCATGAGGTCCCAGAATTCAGAGAGAAGGGTCTGGCATCTCGTAGCATCCCTACACCGTGCAAGGGCGAGCAGCATAGCGACCAATCGGCGAGAGGCGTCCGGGCAAAACTTAACAAAGCCCAGCAGGCATAACGGTGGGTTGGGCTGAACCAGTGTAGAGGTGATTTCAGTAATAGCGGCGCAGACCTCTCGCCAGAAGTCCGACACCCTTGGGCACAACCAAGCAAGATGAGAAAAGTCCGTGGCAGGAGCAGAGCATCGCGAGCACCTATCCTTAGGGATGAGTCCCAATTCATGTAGCTGAACGGTGGTGCGATAGAGCCTATGTAAATATTTGATATGTATAAGACGGAGGCGATAGTTGGGAGATAGTTCCTTCGTCTGGTTGCAGCAATAGAGCCAATTTGCTTGGGAAATGTCCACACCGAGATCCTCACCCCATGCCACACGGGCGCGATCAGTGGAGATGGAGGTGGTCGACAGCGTAAGGGTGTATAGTTTGGTCACCAATTTCCGGGGAGTGGGAGATGAATATAAGAAGTCAAGAGAGGACATCAAAGGTGGATGCTAGGGGAACGTGGGATGTAACTCCCTACAGATAGCCCGCAGCTGATAAAAGAGCAGTGTGTCCATGGGGCCAGAGGCGGCAGGGAGAGAATAGAACGTGTTTCCGGGGTAGAGATTCGCCAGTGTCGCCAGCCCCAGGCGGGCGGCAAGTTTGGTCATGCCAGATGGTTGGAGGGGAGGGAAGGCAGGATGACGTACGATCGGCATAGTATTAGTCGATAGCATCGGAGCGTTGGCAAGACGACGCAGTCCCAACCAGGCCCAGCGCAAGGTCTCAACCGTGTCCACCTCAGCTCGTGGGTTTCTGACTGGGGCAAACAGGGCGGTGTTTATCGGCCAAGGGGCTGCAAGGTCAGCTTCAACAGCGACATGCGGTTGGTAAGGGGTGGGGTGAATCCAGAAATGTAAAAAGCTGGCCTGGGCACTTAAGGCATAAAGCTTAAAATTGGGAGCGTCCATGCCGCCAACTGACATGGGAAGGGTAAGGATATCGTATGCAATCCTGGGTATTTTGCCAGCCCAGACAAGAGATATGATCAGGGAGCTGATCTTACAAAAGAAATCGGCGATTAGGGGTATAGGGATATTCAAAAAGAGGTAAAGGAATATCGGGAGGGCTACCATCTTAGCAATGGCCATACGACCAGCCAGCGACAGGGGGAGCCGGTTCCAGTGAGGTATTTTGGACTCAAGCCAGTCCACCGCACATCAAAAGATGGCCCTCCAAAAGTCGTCCATGTCCCTGCTCAGCCAAATACCTAGATAGTGAGTAGGGCCAGAAGCCCATACAAGAGGAAAGTCCGGGATGAATTACCTGGTGGCATCAGTAAGAGGGAACAGAACTGACTTACTCCAGTGCACCTGTATGCCGGAGAATCCACCAAACCGTATTATCTCGCGCACAAGGGGACTGAGATTTTCTTAGGGGTGGTGGACATACAATGTAATATCATCCGCGTACATGGAGACCAAGAGGGTGCGGGCCAAAAAGCTGATGCCCTTCTGAGTATGGTGTTGCCGGAGTCTGGCAGCGAGAGGCTCCATCGCAATGGCAAAGAGCATAGGGGAGAGTGGGCCCCCCTGTTGGGTGCCGCGTTCATTTGGAATGGGATCGGAAATTAGTCCATTAATTCGATGGCAGGCAGGGGAGCGGGTGTAGAGGAGTAAGATTTTACGAATAAAGATGTTACTGAAGCCGAGTCGTGGTAGAAGAAAGAACAAAAAGGGCAACTCCAGGGTGTCGAATGCCTTGGTGGCATCGAGAAGAGCAGCCACTGCAGGGAGGCTAGGAATAATCTAATGGAGGACAGAGAATATGGTCCGGAGGTTGTGGTATGTGGCGCGGCCAGGAATGAAACCGGACTGATCGGGGAGGGCGATTAGGGGCATGAGGAGGAGAAGACGTGAGGCTAATAACTGTGCAAAAATGTTATTGTCCGTATTAATTAGAGAAAGGGAGCGATAGGAATCACGACAGTCTGAAGGTTTGTCCGGTTTATGGAGAAGCTTTATCATTGCCTCACTGAGCGATGGCGGGAGGAGACCATTTTCGAAGGAGTCGTTGTACATGGCGGCCAGGTGCGGCACCAGAAGCGGAGCAAAGGTCTTATAGATCGAGGCGGGGAGACCATCTAATCCAGGGGCCTTATCGCCAAGCAAGCTATTAATAGCAGCGGTGGAGAGGGGCTCATCTAGAAATTCACGATGGTAGTTTTCGAGCCAAACGAGTGCAATGGTGTCAAAATATTGGTTGAAGTCCTCACGCGAAGGGGTGGAGCCCGCGGTATAGAGTTGCATGTAATATTCCATAAAGCGCGTCTCCTCAGGGGAGGTGGTTTGAGTAGGGCCGCCGTCCTGGAGTGCCGTGACATACGATGCAGCACGGGGGGGACGAAGGAGGTTGGCCAGGGTCTTGCCAGGCCGATCGCCCTTGCCAAAACGGCAAGCGCGGGCCTCTCTGTCAAGGAAGGAGTGTTCTCTATCGGCTTCCTCAGCAAATTTCGAATGTTTTTCACGCAGGCGAGCGAGAGTTCCAGAGCTGGGGCGGGTTGCGTGAGCAGAGTCCAAGGCCTTGATCTCCTATTCTAGTTTATCTAAAGTGGTGTGAATGGAGCGAAGAACTCCAGATTGTTTAGAAATACACTCGCCGCGAATCACAGTCTTAAAACCCTCCCACAAAATAGATGGCGAATCTACAGAGCCTACATTTGATTCAAAATAGCTAGAGATTGCGGTTTGAATCTCTTCGCGGAAGACGGTGTCTCGGAGAGCATTCGGGGGGAGCCGCCAAGTTAAGGCCCACCGCGGAAAGTGAGGAAGACGAAGACAAAGGTGGACTGGCGCGAGATCAGAAAAAGTGCGCGCCATAATAATAGCGGAATTTAGCCAGGTGAGGACATCAGGAGAGGTGATCCAAAGATCAATACGGGACCAGCAGTCACGGGCACCGGTGAAGCAAGTTCCCTCACGGGCCTCGGGCCACATGTGATGCCACGCATCATACAGAGAGTTGTCGATGAGTATGGACTGAAGGAGAGCCTTGGAGCGTGGGTGGGAGGTGTAGGGGCCAGAGCGGTCTAGGACTGCAGAAAGTGTAATATTAAAGTTCCTCCCCCCCCCAGAGAAGTGCAGCAGGACCCAAAGACGAGATAAGGTGCCAGATATGCGTGAAGAAATCAGGGTAGTCCATGTTAGGGCCGTGCACCACCGCAATCGTCAATGGTTGGGACAGCAAGGTGCCATGCAAGATAACATACCATCCGTCAGGGTCAGTGAGTACCTGAGTTGTGTGCCACGGGATCCCCCCGCAAATCAAAATGGACACTCCCCCGGAATAGTTGGAATAGAAAGAGGAGTGCGATTCTCCCCAATATCGGGACTTAAGTCTAGCAGAAGTCGCAGGTAGCAGGTGGGTTTCTTGTAAAAGGCAAATGTCCACTTTGTGCCGGAGTAGGTGGGAGTTAATAAGCCGGGCCTTGCGGTAGTCATTAAGACCGCGGATATTCCAGGTCCAACATATGGTGTCAGTCATGCTCTGTCAGTACAAGGAAGAGTGATGCGCAAGGCCGCAAAAACAGTCAGTGGACAATAGCGGGTGTTTATGACGGAGCAGGCAACCTGGAGAAAGAGGGAGCGGAGCAGCCTCATGGGGTATGCAATGGAGCCAGTGCCTGCAGATACAGATGGCAGAGCAAGGGAGGTGGAGCATGAATAGGCGAGAAAGGGTAGGCACGCAGTGCTAGACCGGGGAGCACCAGCCTAAAGAAGGACGAAGTGCGTTGTACAAATGTGGTGCAGTAGACACATATTTACACTCCACAAAATACAACTGTGCAATAATGCTACAAAATTCCACCCATCACAGTTATACACCACACCATGGCAAATAATTCCACAATTCAGCCCTACACAATTCACCATTCAACAGAATTACACTCCACATACCACTCAGCAACACATAATTCAAATCCACATAATTACATCAAAATAGTTTTCACTCAATGCCACACACTTCCACCTCACACAATTCAACTCTATACATTTATATTCCACACCACATAATTCAACAACAAACCACATAATTAATCTCAACAGCACAATTACACAACCCACACCTCAAAATTCCACATCATGCCACACATTTCAACAGAACACCACATAAGTAAACTCTACAACACAAAATATCATTCCAAATAATTCCACTCCATGACACACAATCCCACTCCACATAATTCCACTACACTCAATACCACATATTTTCCATCCACATAATTACACTGCACACCCTGCCACAGTATTCCACTACAGAAATGTATTCCACACCACACAATTCCACCACTCACAATTCCACTATTAAAAATTCCAATCCATCCCACAAAAATCCACTGCACACCACATACATCCACTACATTCCAAACAAAAAAGAATGGGTAAAAATCATTGACATTTACAACGTCAATAACTAACTCTCACAAATGCAAGACCTATTGCATTGCAAATGCTTGTTTTTATGACTACGGCTGCTTTTTGTTTTTCAGGTATTTGATCCAATGAGATTTTCACCAGAAAATGCATCCCAAAGACATTCACATGCGTTCCTGCCCTTTGCTGCAGGTTCAAGGTAAGTTCAAATAGTGATTTAATGGTTTCACAAACACAGCTGAGCCACCATTAGAGGAAACACTACATGGAAGGCATTAGAACAGCAAAACAAAAGCCTGCTGCGAAACCAGTTTTGAAGGAATGCAGGTGAAATGTGAATACATTTAGAGTAAGGACTACGTCTTACCTTTTCAAGGCAGAAAGTTAGAAGACAATGCCGAAAGGGTTAGGTACATAAGTACACCCTCAACCATAAACCTACAACGGCATCCACTGCTATCCTGAATTGTACTGAGCAAGGCTCTACCTAAGGATTGAAGCAGAACTTGCATCAGGGTGGAGTGCCCATCATTGAATAACTCCTTGCAGTTTGTAATTTTAGCCACATAAATCTGACTTGCTTAGAATGGCCATGCAGCAATGGGTTTACACAGCAGAGAAGTGTGTCAGGTTGAGCAAATGTCAGCCTGACAGACAAGCTTTATGATCTCATCAGTCAGCCAGGCGATGCACGTGCACTAAATGCGCAGGTGCCTGGCTGACTGAGCTGAAATCTGCCGACCTGAAGATTCCCCAGTCCGGTGGGCATGACCTCCACAGCCCACCATGACAGAAAAAGATCAGGAAAAAGCACTACGATAGAAAGAGAGGGGGACATTTTTCAGAAAGAGTTAGTATTTTTTGTTTAATTTTAGCAATGTTTACAGAAAAGGAGGCTCACAGGGAGTTAGAATACATTATTATGTATTCTAACTCCCTGTGAGTCTCCTTTTGGTGTGTGTAAGAGTCCAAGTAAAGCCAGAGTATTGGAACATCGCTTTGTGACATTGTTTATTAGAAGGGAAAACTTCTGATTTGTCAAAATTTCATTTATATCCGGAGACTGCAGAGTATTCCTTAAATTTAAACATTTGGGACTGTTACATTGAGGATCAGAAATAAAAAGGACATCATCAGCATCAATAGTGAATTTATCCTCAATGTCTTTGTGATTTTTACCTAAAAAGTTGCATGAGCTATGTATCTTTTCCAAAAAAGACTCCAGAGACAAAATGTAAGTAATAAAGATAAAGGACAGCTTTGTCGAGCACCTCTTTGCAAGTTAAAATATGAGGATTGTAGGCCATTAAGAAAATAGAGGTTGTAGGTGAGGAATGAAGTAAACCACTATATTTTAAAATTTCCAGACCAAAGCCATGAAATTCTAAAGCTCTAATTATTAGGTCTCAATTAGGGCTCCCAGTTTTATGGAATTTATTTTTTTGACATTTCCGTCTGTATTTATCCATATTTATTTTTTGTCAACTTTATCTGTATTTATCCATATTTATTATGGGTTTAGTGGAAAAAATAAATCTGAAACTGGTATATTTCCACATTTATTTAATCAATAAATATGCAGTAATGCTTGAATGCTTGCCAGGTTTCAGTGATATGAACACCCACAGACGATAAATCAATGCACTTGTATACAAATATGCACATTTCAGTATTAGCCTTTTGCATATCTACTGCTGTTTAAGCCTCTTTACTAAAATTCCTTTTTTTAACCCTCTTACCTATTAATCTTCACAGTTCTTGACATGGCAGTCATGGCAAAGTGTAGTTAGAATCACTCAAAAAGCACCCAATTTCCGTTTTTATCCACATTTAAAAATAAATAAAGACAAGAAAATAAATAGTTTCTGTCTGTATTCATCTGTAAAAACCATTAAAAACGGAAAACAGGGAGCCTCAGTCTCAATTAACTCGGTTAAATGCTTTCTCAACATCAAGAGTTATAGCTGCAACAGGTGAGGTAGTTTTTGGGGCCAAGTGAATAATATCCAAAATAGTTCTGAAATGATTAGTAATATATCCGGCTTTCACAAATCCTGATTGCTCAAGACCACTGAGATACAGAATAAAGTGGTTGATTTACAGGTTAAAAATATTCGCAAAAATCTTAGAATCAGTATTGATTAGTGAAATAGGTCTATAACTTCCACAAACAGTAAATATTTTTTCTTTTATAGGGATCAGATAAACTACAGTCTCCAGCAAGGTACCTTGCGCTGCATTTGTGGAAAGAAAGTATTGGAAAAGTAATAATAATTTGGGTATAAGTATCGTAGAAAATTGGGAGTAGAATTCCGCTGAAGAACCATCTGGGCCAGGAGCCTTATCTATAGGTAGTTTGCTGAGAGCCGTTGTAATTTCAGCGACTGAGATATCTTTTTATAATGAAGAAACCCCAACTGATTGATCATTCATTTTTGCAATAGAGTTAACAGAGTCACCTAACACCTCTAATGATGGTGAGGATTCTAGAGTATATGATTGAGTGTAAAAATTAAGAAAGCAGTCTAGAATCACTAAGTCTGTATAGTGTCTATTGCCATTTTATCAGTGATGTCATTTATTTTAGATTTTAGTTTTGTCAACTTTTAAATAGTTTGCTAATAATTTACCTGCTTTACCGCATCCCCCATCATATTTTGTGTTCATATTTAATGGAGTTCTGCATGCGTTCCCCCTTAGATTTTTTTTTAAACTCTAGCTTTGCTTTAGTAAGGTGGGCACATGCATTCTTGTGGTTGGAAGAAAAATATTAATGTTCAAGGTCTTTGATACCTTTCAGCAAAATAGAGCATTCTTTAAGAGCCATCCTTTTCTTAGCCACCACATAATCAATAATAAATCCTCTGGCAGTTGCCTTAAAACCATCCCAAACAAAATTCATGTTAATACCAGTATTTAAATTTGTATCAAAACATTCATTGGAAATGTGATGTGAGATGAGGATGGAACCAATTTCAGCCTATGTCAAAGATTGCAGGATATTATGGGTTGCAAATATATAATTATTCCTAGATTTGAATTGGTGTACAGCAAAATATATATAATTAAATTCCATGTTCTCAGGATTGAAAGACCTCCATACATAAATTAACCCCCTAGAAAGTATTATTTTTTAAAAAAAGTTTGTTTGCATCTTGTTAGGGATATATTTAGACTTGGAACTTCAATCCATGAGTTGATTGCACTCCCCACCAACAGTAAGGTTATCATTCGAGCAAGACCGTAACAAAATGGAAAATTTTCCCCAAAATTGGAAATAGACACCAGCGGGACTATAAAGATTGCATATAGAATACAGTGTATTATTAATTACGGAGTCAGAAGGAGCCATCTACCTTCTTCATCTTTGACTTCAGTATCAGTATACAGGGTCAAGAATTTGGATCCTCCAATTGTAAAGGTAACAGAGGTTTCCATGGAGATACCGGATCTTTTTTTACCCTTTTATTAACATTACCAGTTTGCTCTTTTCAAGGTATATCCAAGGATATAGTAGAGGCAAAATGTTTTGGGGTAGAAGGCAACTGGTGATCCATGTTAAGTAATATTTTCCTCCTCTGCATATTTGCAAAGAAATTGTGACTTTCAGGTCAGATTTTATTACAATGCATGGAAAAAATAAATTTGTAACTGAGGGGTTAAGGGAGAAAATGCAAAACAGGCCAATAAGGGATTAAGTTTGGAACAAAGAGTATGGAATTTCGGATATAACCAATTTATGTGGAGGAAGTTGTAGTCCAATTACCCACAATAATCCTTTTCTATATTAGAAATTAGAGTCCCTCATTATGTTGATGCAGACCTCAACCAGTGGTAAATTATGGCAAGTATGTAATTTGAAAGGACAGAGAAAAAAGAAAGTCGTATACATCAATAACACTATTTTTGTTATGTGTAGAACATGAAACATTTCCAACCTAATATTTATTTGAAGAGTTTGCATCCCTTTCTGAATGATGGTTTTCTAGCAATAGAGCAATCTGACATTTGACCCTGGTCATAACTCTTATTTCATAGTGGAATTAAGAAAACCTTTATTATTCCAGTATACAATATGAAGATTATTCATGTTATACGGTCTACAATTAGAAAAAGATCTAAGAAACAGAAAAAGATCCCGCCGCTCCCCCGATGTTCTGACGCCTCTAGCTCACTGTGCACCTTCAATAAGCTTTCAAACTGATGAGAAGCCGTCGGTATATTCTGGGAGTGATGGGAGAGCTAAGCCTCTGCCCCCATCTTGTTGTGCTTCGACGACAAGACCCCATGAGTGCCCTTTTTAATTCTTCTTTTCTTCCAGTGGTACTTACAATGCATACACATCTTCTGAAGTAGTAGAATCTATGCAGTGTTTTAAAACATCCTCTAAAAGTGTTTTAGCTCAGAAATATGTACCTGCATTCAGTGCTGTGCCTCTATATTCTCCAAAACAGTATATGAAAACTTTTGCTGTGTACCCTGTCACACTGGAGAATTCCAGAATCCCAAGAAAATTCTGACGTTTCTAAAAGGAAGGAAAACTGAATAGTGTCTAGTGTAATGTATAAACTGCTATTCTTGTGTGGATCAGGTAACCAGCAATTCTCATCACAATAAATCACATCCCAGCAGTCAAAAACAAATTTATGATGAAAGCAAGATACACCACAATTGTTCAGCACACATCCCTAACCTATTCATATTGTCCTCTAACCTATTCATTTTTAGGTCTCACTGAGACAGCGAAAGCAGTCTCTTTGAGTCATTTTGTAAGTGGGTTTTTGAAAGTGCTTCCCCTGGCATAGAGCTACAGTGCATGAGGCGTGCACGCGCGCAAAGCAGCCATATGGCTTTAAGTCGCTCTCCCTCGTAGCCCCTCGTAGCCCCCTTCCCTGCTGCTATTTCACACCAGTTTATCAGAACTCGCGCTTCATTCTCCCTGCCCCCAATCGCGTTTTGCGCGGCCAATGCTTGTCTTATATGTAGAAAGCGCCCAATATGGCCAGTGGTGACATGAAGGTGTATGCAAATCACAGCAGCGCTTGCCTCTAAACTGCAACGTTTAATCACAAACTTTTCAAGCCTTTTACCTCCTTTGATTTTCTTTTATTTTGCTGAGCCTTGATTCATACGCGCTTGTTCCGATTTCAAGGGAAGTCTTACCCATCTTCAATTAACAGCATGCAGCCAAGCGTGAAGGATTATCGCTTGTATTTTCATTTCATATCATCTACAGCGCATGACCTCTAACGCATGTAAATAAATGTAAAGGCACGATCAGACAAACGGTAAGGATAATCACTTGTGCTTCCATTCAACTTTGTCTTCAGCACGTGTGTTTGTCAGCGCGCAGCAGATTTTCATGTTTCCTCGCTCATGACTATACATCGACGCCGGGTGAAGGCTCCTGATACACAGCAGAGTGGATTTACATCCACTCCTACAGCCTTTGTTTCCGGCCCAGAAGAAAGGGCTGCGGCTTACGTGGACGCCCTAAACACTGCACTGTCTTAGGACACAGCACGCGCTCCCTACATTCAGACAGCCAATAACATCCATAACACGCCTATAGCATCCATAAACTACGTGTTGCCCGGGACAGGGTGGCGAGCTAGAGTGCTGGGGCCCGCTCAGGGAAAAGTGGTGGCAGTAGTTTTCATGAGGAACAACACCGCGGGAAGAGTGGGTTAGCAAAGACTGGTTGGGGTGAATTCTTTGAAGCAGTGACTGGGGTTAAGATGAGTTTTTCAGTCCTGGACTCCCATTAACATCTTGGTGCAGTCGGGGTATTTTTTAAATTCTTTTTCGTCATGTATCACTAGCTGCCCGCAATATTGTTACACCAGGCTGCTGATTTATAGTGCTTCTTACTGGGTGATTAAAAAAATGCTCCTAGAACATATTACTAACAACAGCCATAGAGCAATACACTGACGTTAGGAGGCTGTCTGTTTTAGTCGCAACACCACAGAAGCGCCTCACTCATTTCTAGCAGCTAATGTTTGGGACATTACCGAGACGGCAGCTGCACTTTGTAAAGTGAAAGATCCAATTCCCCATCTTGGTGTAGTTGTACTTATAGCATCCACAGTCCGTGGTAGCACTCATCGAGCAACATTGGCTTGATAACTCTACGTACGGAGCAGAAACACCATAATACTGCAGCCCCAAAATGGTTCTGGGAGCCCTTATCAGGCAGCTGCAACCATCTGATGTTTTTGACAGCACCCCGATGTTTCCCGGTAAACATACTTAGCCTTTATATTTCTGAAAACACACATTGAACAACACCTAATGTTTCTGGAGGCATCTATTGAGTGGCATCGTAATGTTTCTATAGTTCCTATTAAGCAGGGCTTCCTGATGTTAAGGAAAACGCAACACACCTGATCCCAGTGAAGGCAGATGTCTTACCAAGAGCACCCATTATACAGTCTGATGATATTACTGGCAGATGCACTTGCCTCATCCTTGTGGTAATGGCAAAATAAACATTTTAGTGTAGCGATAACGGTAATAGAACATTAACACTTTGGTGTTTAAGGTTTCACTGTTGTAGAGCAGCATTTTAAGCGCTTTTTAAGCATGTATTTGGATGGTGGTAGTGCCGACCCTGCATCCTTGTAGATTCCACTCATGCAGCAGCATACCCCATCAAGGACTTGAAGAAATATGACCACATCACACCACCTCGTATGCCCGTGCCACCCTGAACCAGCTCTAAAACCAGCTGCATCATGTAGATACAAAGGAGTCACAAACTGACTGATAAGTTCACAATCCCTGGTGGCTCTCCGCATACCGAAGCCAGGACACCATCAGACTGTTTATGAAGAAAAGCAAAAAATGTTACCGGCCTTCTGTATCTCTGTAGCCATCCGAGATGCCCAAATCCTGACGTAATTTAGGAAAGAGTTGTCAATACATTTCTTTTAAAGATTACTACATAATGCTGCACTAACAGTTCAGGATCCAGCTACGCTAAAATCACATGTTGACTGCACCTTGCATAATTTTAGACCTCTGCTAGCTACAGGGCATGTAATTGGTGTATGCAAGTTAAACGACTAAAAACCTATGCTCCATTAAACCCCATTAGCATCCAAGAGTAATAATCTCGACTGATTCGCCCAAATGAGCTTTTCTATACTGTGGGAGCTATAATTCTGGAAGCCATTTAGAAAGGCAGCCTTTTTGTATTGCTTTATATCAGTGTATTAAAATTTAGGCCGCCTTTTCATTAATCATATTTTTTTTTACACATGCCTATTTTATACTGTTTAGTTTGGCAGTTTAGAAAATCAACAGACGGATTGCGTTTCAGCGGCATTACACCCTAATCCCCAGGCAAATGATTTGTCCGAAGTTAACATGAAGCACTTAGGATGTATTGTTTGATGTAAACACTAGTTTAAATAAAATGGCGCCTGAGGACTCGTTCTCCAATTTGCAGCACCTATTTGTGTTGGCCTGCTCTGGACGGACTTGAATCCAGTGTGATAAAACACATCCTCCGTAGGCTGACACAAAAATGAAAACAAAATTGCAGCGTGGAAATTGACGGAACAGCGTGTGCTGTAACACTAAACATTTACCGTAAAACAAATTCAAAGAGCCATGGAGTGCTATGGGGCCAAATGAATGGGCGCTATATAAATAGCCACAGTATAAAATAACATTACAGCGGTGGACATTTGCTCTACGTTGCTTAAGAGCTGCCTAGCCAGTCTTCAAACATATGTATTTTACAATACATTGAATAGTAAATATTTTCTGCTTTAAGTTTCACAAAATATGTTTGTACTCTTTAAGTTTAAGTATGGCCTTAAGGGATAGATACATTTTCCCACAATTTTTCAGTCACACTAGCATACAAGCATTTGCAATGCAATAGGTTTCGCATTTACATGAGTTTGAGCTATTGACATTGCAAATGACTATGCCTTTTATATTTGTTTTCGTTTTTAACACAGAAATAGAAGGCATTGTCATTTACAATGCCAATAGCTTAAACTCGTGTAAATGCGAGACCTATTGCATTGCAAATGCTTGTTATATTTAGCTTGCAGCATTCTATCATAATAGTTAATGAGTTATCTAGTCCCGGATGCAACAGCCATCAAATCAGAGATCCCATTGTCAGCATCTTTCTCTAGCAACTGGTCAGTTCCTCATGCTGAGGAGTTTATCCAGTTCTCATGCACTATTTTACAAAGAGCAAGTGAGGCCCTTTTTGTACTCAGAACTTCACTATTACAGTGGTGGCCAGGAGTCAGTGTTTCTAATAATTTTTCAGGAAGCAACCAGGTACTACTGATTTGTATGTTTCTGATTCTGCTTGCACAGAACTTGCACTAGGTCAGTGTGCAAGAAGATTTCTAGCTACTGTGCAGCAGAGAATGGAAAAATCTTCTCTGAAGCTGTGAACCAGTAGATCTGTGTTTAGTGAATCACGCACTTTGATCCTTTCAGAGACCCAAACGGTAACTAAGTTAACATGCATCAAGGTCTGTGCAGTAGAGGCTGCTACCGGACGTAGGTGGTGGGGCAGGGGAGGAATCGAATGGAGAAAAAAAGAAACTTACCTGAAATGGACGGATGGACAGCCACCTCTCCTCCGTCCTCTTCATCTTTCGGTCCAGGTCCCAGCTGGCAGCAGCAGCAGGAAACATCTTGGCAGCAGGCTCTCCTATCACAACGCTGCAATACAGCATTGTGCTTGGTCTGAGCGCTGTGGTTTGGCGCTCAGACAGGTGCAGGGAGGCTTCGCATGTTCCTCACCAGGCTGTGTAATGCAGCCTGGTAGGGAACATGCAAAGTGCACCAGTCAGTTTGGGCTGGCTAAGCAGTCATGCACAGTTAGGGAGTGCGACGCTCCTCCGCCTTAGCAGAGGAGCCGCCACTGGGTCTATGTAACATTATCAGAAATCTAAAAAGCTTGTGCCCATACAGCGCTGTAATATGAACATTTAAGAGTCCCAGCAGTGAAGAAAGTAAAATCTAATCATCTCTTAAAAAATCACTTGTGACCAGAGCGAATTCCTCTTTTTAGGTCTCGCCTGACCCAGCGCATGCGCTGGTCTGGCGAGACTTATTGAGAGGGCTCCAAAAAGTGATAGCAGGCCAGCCTAGAGCTACAGTGCATGTGTGCGGGCGCGCGCTGCGCTTTATCGCGATCACTTTCACTTTCGCGGCCGCTTGTTTAATTATGTCAGCCAGCATACCTCCGTTTAGTCTCCCACTCCCTCTTTTGTATACAACATATCTTTCCCATTAATTTAAACTTGCACTCTGTGGGCCCTTGTCTGCGCATCTGACATTTTTTGCGCTCCTTACTTGTAATGAAACAGCCGCAATATTTCACAGCTTTAATTCAAGAGTAAGCAGTTCTAACCTTGAAATATTATTTTGCTTCTAGTAATTTGTTCCTTGGATCTCATAACTTAACTCAACTAATGCGAAGAAATATGAAACAGAACAAATCTTATAACCCCTGACCTCCATCTTACGGTTTTCCATTTTCTCATGTTCATGGCTGCATAACTCGGGACTCTTTTTCAGTGATATGTCATATTAAAACTGTGCAATTATTTAAAATAAACCAGCGCTTGCGTTTATCCTTAGCTCCTAATAGCTACTGCAGGAAAGGTTATCGAATGTACGTGTTGGGTCAGAAATTTCAGGGAGAAACTAACAAAGTTCCTTTTAGTGTAGCCATGTAATTACCTGTCATTGACCTTGGACCGTATAAGTGACAGGAAACCGGACAAATGTAGATATATATTACGCAGAGAAATCAAAAAAAGCAAATAGTTGTTCAGTTCCACACCCTACACATATTTCACGTGTAACCATGTTTAACGAGCAAGCAATGTTGCACTTTTTGTTTAGCGTTTTACATAATCCAAATTTGGAATCAATTGGCTTTCTGATCCAGGCTGGTGACTTTCGTAAATGTTTAATTTCTTTTCACATCAAACGTGTTCACGTAAATAGAGAAACCGAGACTTCTTCCAGGCCAGTTGGTTCCTTTAAGAATTTCAGCTGGTAGAAAACTGCAGAGCACTTCATGATGTGTGGCTGCTCCTATAATTTCGGGTCACATTAATAATTTGTATTTTTTTATTTTGTTGTGCCGGTCCTTTGAGGTTGACATTTAGTCTGTTAGTTTATTATAATATACGTTTTGATGTTTTTAAACCCACATCTATTGTGGTAGAACTGAGACTCCAAATCCCAGAATGCAAAGGGCTAGTAACTAAAATTTAGGACTGTTCGAAGCTGTCACACGTCAAATGGTAAAACTTGGGAGACATGATAAAACTGCCAAATAGCCTTTTAAATTGCTGTTTTTTAAGATCAGTGCCATTTTAAAATGCATAACAGTTTTTTAGTCGCTCTGTCCCCCACTGCTGCTGCGCATAAAAATACACTGCATGAACAACAATTTAGAATAGGCTAAACTGTCAAAGATCCAGGGACATACATTGCATGCCCATAAATGAAATATACAATAATATGGCTACTTATTCGTAACTTGCTCCGACTCTGTATAATGAACGGATGTCAATCTTTACTTCAGCTGAGGACTGATGTATTCAACTTTTCTGAAAACGACTCTTTTGAGTTTCACTTAAAAAACAAATCATTCGGTTCTGTGTGCCATAGCGTTCAAGAACCCAGGGCTTTCTTTACAGGCATACAGCTGCACTAGGTGTTTGCGTTCCGTCTACATGTCATCATGCGTAAACCCTAAGTCTACCGCTACTGTCATTCCTAGCTGTTACTCCTTGGTTTAACCAAAAACTGGATGCTCTCAGCCAAGTTGGATGACAGTGTCACCAGTGCATATGTACATTTCACTTTACACCAGTTCTGAATGTCACATATTATAATTCTAAAGGCACTGTTAGTAAAACCTTGTCTTTCAAATGGCTTTAAGAACTCCTACTGCGTGCATAGAAAACAAAATGTCACATCTTTAAAAACACTACCAATTTGTCAATAAGCACAGTAACAACCTCAAATAATGGTGAAAGACTTAACAACATCCCTTTTACTCAGAGAGAGATAGAGAAATCTTACTTTAAAATATCAATTGAGTCTATGCTGACGAGGCACAACAGCATTTTTAAGTGTCAGTCAAACAAAAGTTTATTTGGACTAGTTAGTCCTTAAACAGTAAAATCTCCATACATACAGACTCTTATAATCTCAATTCTTAAATGAAATCTATCATAAAAATTCATACATTTAAATTCATTAAACTTTCGTTTAATGAATTTTAAATGTATGAATTTTAAGTGACATCCATCCACACTGGCAACTGATAGTGGTCCAAAGATTTCATACTCTGCCTGTATTTGCTCTGCGCACCCATTGTCATATGACATTATCTTAAATTCTGTTTCTTTGCTTACTGAATTTCAAGAAAATGGAACAAAGCATGCTTGCCACGCCATTATCGCCATCCTGCTTTGCAGCATTTGGCCTGTTTTCACATGCTGAAGTTCGTTCGGTGTGAAGTCAAGGCAATGTGTTCAAGATTTCATGACAGGAGGTATGGAACACATTTTGGCCCTCACACCAATACTCCTTACATCAGCATTCCCACAAACAGTTCAGTTTTATTTTCTGGAAAGCTTTAAAAGCAGTATGCTGAAACTGTCCGTATTCCTGCAATGGATCACATGGTGCACAGTGGAACATTAAAAGGCACAGGCAATTAGACCTGACATCATCCTTGGTCTGGTATTTCCCAAACTGTTTTACCTTCATACTGCCTGTTTTGGTGAATTCGTGTTTTTTTGTTTTTTTGTTTTTGCTTTAGGACTGTACACACTTTACCACTGCTAACCACTTCTAATGTGCTTATGCAGTCTCCTTTAAACATGGTAACATTGGCTTACACCTAACTGGCAGATTTAATCTACTTGTAAGTCCCAAGAAAAGTGATACTACCTTTATCCATGGCCTCCAGTACTCATTGTACCACCCACTAAAGTAGCTCTGACTGAGGCCTGCTACTGTAGCCTTTAGTGCAGTTTTAAACTCCTATTTCAACGAGGCAAAACACATCTTTTGCCAGGCCTAACCCTATCCTTTTTAATGCATATTAGTCACCCTAAGGTAGGCCATAAAGGTACATAGGGCAGGGTGTATTGTATTTAACAAGCATTTGCAATGCAATAGGTCTCGCATTTGCGAGAGTTTGAGCTGTTGGCATTGTACTTGACAATGCCTTTTATTTTTGTTTTCAAAACCTGCAAGAGGTGCGTAAACACTCATTTTTAGGTCTCGCGCCTAGCGTTGCAGATCGCAGCTCTGCTCGCGCCGCGCGATACCTCTTGTATGGGCTTCAGAAAGCTTACCACACGCTCATGCATGTGGTTTTTTCCTTTCGCTGGTTGCCATTGGTTTTAGCGTGCTTTTTAAAGAAAAATACAGCACGCAATTGGGCAAAGGCGGGCAGATGTCCCGCATTTGCTCCGCCCATTCCCACCGGTGTCTAGCACGCGCAGCAGCGTGCGTTCGCCTCGCTGCCACGCTCCCTTGCCCCCGCTCCTCTGTGGTGCGCGCGCACCACTGGTTTTGCTTTCTTGTTTTTTCTATCTATGCGCAAATGAAATAAACGCTGTCTCGTACAATAAAGCTGTCACGATTACACCGCTGTTGTTTATGCTATTTAGTGTGAAAGCGTCGTATTGGTGGCGGAATGTTTTTTTGTAGGTTTACTACAAACATTATTAAAGAATGCTATCAACGAAAATGCAAGATTTCTGCTAGCAACACAAAAATTGCTAAAAATTTTCCAGTTGAAATAATGCTAACAATATTTACGGATGTTCTTGTTATATTCGTTGCTGTTATTAATGTTATTGCTGATATTATCCATAATAGCTCGGTATGGAAATGAATATCGTTACGCGCAGTGGCTTTAGTGTTGCGAGTTTTTCGTTTCTGGGAATTTGTCAAACTGTACAGTGTGCACAGTCCCGCTGCGGCTGACACACCGTTCCTTTACAGTGCCCGTTTGTGTCAGCCCACTCGAGCGCCGCAGCACCTGCCCTGTGCTCGGACTCCCCACGCAAACAGCCGGTGGATGCCCCCCGCCACATAGCTGAGCTTGGGGCGTTCACTCGATTATTCCAAACCCCCGCTAAAGTTTACTTTCTTTCTAACACAATTGTTAATTACCACCCGAGAGGGCAGGGGTAATGCACTGGATAGTGACGTCATTATTGTATGTTTGTGATGACAATCATAGTGTATATAAGAGAATCTCGAGTACATCTTCAAGAGCCACGATTATGTTGTGGAAGGCGTATGCATGTTCTAGCTTCTTGGGAAATGTAAGCGTTCATGTTCAGTGGTGTCTGTAACATGCAGCAGTGTTCTTCGATACCTAATTAAGCATGTGTTTCTAATCAGCGCGTGTTCGCTTTGTTGATGCGCTCGCTGCATATGCATACATGATAGGCATTACAAGTAAACTAATAGTAGGAAAAACAACAGCAAAAGTGGACATGCAGGAGATGAAACATAATGTATGATATACAAATTCTGTACAGATCGCATACAAGCATTGCTTAGATACATTGTGTATGTGTGTGTATATCACTGTTTATGTGTGTACATTACTGTCTCTGTGTGTGCATGATTGTTTCTATGTGTGCATTACTATCCCTGGATACGTAATTGTCTCTGTTTGTGCGTTTTGTCTCTGTATGTACATTATTGTCTCTGTGTGTGCATCACTGTGTCTGTGTGTGTGTCTCTGTCTTAGTGTGTACATCTCTGTCTGTGTATTTACATCACTGTCTCTGCATGTGCAACACTCATCTGTGTGCATCACTGTGTCTGTATGTACATTACTGTTTCTGTCTATGCATCACTGTCTCTGTATTACTGTCTGTCTGTGGAGCAGTGTTTCTGTACGTGCATCAAGCCTCTGTGTGTGCATCACTGTGTGTGTATGTGTATTACTGTCATTGTATGTGCAATATGTCTCTGTATGTGCATGAATGTGTTTGTGTGTGTCAATGTGTATGCACTTCTGTCTCTGTGTTTTTGTCTCTGTGTGTCCGTGTCTGTCTCTATATGTGTATCTCTGTTTATACAATGCAATAGGTCTCACAGGTTTAAGCTATTGGCATCGTAAATGAGAATTCATTTTATTTATGTTTTAAAAACCAAAACATAAATAAAAGGCATAGTCATGTACAATGGCAATAGCTCAAATTCACGTAAATGCGAGACCTATTGCATTGCAAATGCTTGTTTGGGACATGTCATGAATTACATGTGTTCATTGCATATCAGTATTTAGTCGTGTCTTCAACCTAAATCACCACAAAGTGCTGCACATATACATTTCAAAGTAATACAAGTGCCCTTCTGTGTGGCAGTATGCCAAATAGTTGAAAGAAATAAAAAGTCCTTTAAGCTGACACGTCACCTTGTTAAATATCCTGTTCTTTAGATTATATATAATTGTGCCTAAGGTTTCTTAGTGTTCACACTTCTTAAACATAAAACCAGATGTTCAAGATTCTCCAGATTCTTGAAATTGTACGCTTATGGAGGAAAATTTTAGAATTCAGATTTTATGGCACCTGAACTAGTATATGACAAATAGACCACATCTCCTGCCTAGTGAGGATATAAAAAACAAGCATTGGAAATGCAATAGGTCTCCCATTTTTTTGTGTTAGAACTATTGGCATTGCAAATGGCAATGTCTTTTATTATATATTTATTATGGAGTGTATGTATGTGGTATGTATTGGACTTATGTGGGTTGGATTCAATTAGTTAGTTGATAGACTGCACCCTGCCCATGTGGGTACCAGGGAGGACCTGGCTTGGCAGTTCGGGCTGGACTGTTCCCATGAGGCACAGGGTCAAGACTGCTTTGCATATGGCTGGGTTCAAACTGGAATGGCATGGTGAGCAAAAAAACGATGGATTTAGGCCCAGATCTCTGTACTGGGGTGAATGTATGACATTGTTCTGCATTCTGTCCATCAACTGTTGTTTTTGCATGGGGGTACCTTGGGCCTACCTTAGGGATGCCTTACATGTAAGAAAAGGGAAGGTTAGGGCCTGGCAAGTGGGTGCCCCTGCCAAGTTGACATGGCAGTTTAAAACTGAGCGTGCGGACGCTGCAGTAGCAGGTCTGAGACACGTTTGAAAGATTACTTGTGTGGATGGCACAATGAGTACTGCAGGCACACTAGTGGCATTTGATTTACAGACCCTGGACACACACAGTGCACTCCACTAGGGACATACCAGTGAATCAAATATAACAATTATGGATAACTAATTGTAATTACAATTTACACAGGGAGCACTTTCACTTTGACACTGATCAACAGTGGCAAAGTGCCCAAAGCATCTAAGCCAGTAAAAACGAAATCCACTTGGTTGTGTCAGATGGAAAAGGGAGAAGTGGACCTTTCTGTACACTCTTTAGGCTTGTGATCTGATCCTTATGGGATGGAGCTGGTTTTAAGCTGTTTGTAGTTCAAAGGGCCGCAGGGTGGGTGGAATGCCAGTGCTCCTCAAATCAATATAGTATATTTTGGGTGACCTAAGATGAGGCACAAATTGATCCTCATTGCTGTGGGACTGATAGCCCCAAATGATGCTGCTTTGCAATAGGGTAGTCTTAGTGCCCCTGATTTGGAGCACTGGCAGAAGGGTATGGATTGGTGCGTGACTGCTGAAACAATTGTGTATAATATTTGAGGGTGTGCGAAGAAATTTGAAAAATGTGAGTCCATTGACGGACCGTTTAACTTAAAGTGACACAGGTGGTACAAGGGGCTGTGCACCCAAGCTGAAGGGTAGAAATGAGCTGTCTAGCAGTTGTTTCTGCTTTGATTCCAAAGTGAAATATGTCCCACTGTCCCCATAGTTGGTCCTAGCCATTCTGGGCTGGCTCCAATTTTATTGTTTATGTTTTGGCTGTCTAGTTTTAGGTTTAAACCTATAATAACTGATAAAACCCACCAAAAGGAAAATAGCCATCACCAGTGTAAACATATAAAAACTGCAAAAACACCTTCACAACCACAAACTAAGTGCCATTCTAAGAAAGGAAAAGATGAGTGAAAGATTCATTTTTATTTCTTCCTGAAGGGCCACTACAAAGTAACTTGGTTATACAAGGCAGCAGCGAGAAAGACTGGACTAACATTATTCTGCTTGAGTTTTTTTGTTTAGGAATGTCACTAAAATATTGTTTCTTCTTCCTTCTGCTTTTTTCAGTTTGGTGGTCTTTGGTTTGAAGATGCAGAGTTTAGAAGCATGTTTTGGTCTTATTTAATTATTTTATAAACTGTAGAGGATCAGGAAATATCAAAATCATATTTTATATTTTGGCTTCATTTGATTTCAAAGATAGGTAAAATGGCTGGTTTCATAAGAATCTTTCCCAATATATACCATCACATTTACCCACAGAGAATGGGTGAAATCCTTTGATAAATCAGCCCCCTTTTTTTAGCGAGTCATTATTGATTGCAGATGAATTGCCAAACACTCCAGGCTTTAAACATTCAATGCAAGGTGTAGTGATAGGTATATGTGAAAAGAGTGTTGTCACCAAGCATCTGAGATAGTGGTGAAAATATGACACTAGACGTTTGGTAAACATGGAACGCAGTGTCACTTGAAATGCTGCTGCAAAAAAGTTCCGACCAAGTTCAATAAAGATTGGAGTGATATTGTTTTTATTTGTAATAATTCAGCTACGTATATGAAAAAGTTGTATGATGACATGTCAAAATCTATACCTGAGCTGAAGTGCTTCCCTGTTAGAGATCCTTGTCACTTGCTACTAGATGGTATGCTGAAAGCATCTTTACAATCTTCAGAGTTAATGAAGAATGCCATTGACTTTTTAGTCCAATCTGGTGCACTGTTTCAGTATGCCCAGGTACTAAAATGTTGCTGGCTTGAGGTACTGTTTTTCTTACACCTACATTTTAAGGTAAGAATAGGAAAGTACAACCAGTAAATATAATAGTAATCAAGGTTAGGTAGAAGAAGTGAAGGTACAAATAGTAATCTGAAGCCAGAATATTAATAATTTACGTAAGATGATGATGTAGTGGTAAGTGAAGTACTGGATACTATATGACTGCCCCAGCCACTGCAGGTTGATATTACGTGCCTCGACATATGTCATACAACCATTAAAATAAATTCCATGTGTACTTTTGACTTACACTTTGTGAATCAGATTCCCTGGATGTCCATAAAATAAAATTATAACAGTACACTATTAACGAGGAAGTGCAGGCTCAATGAAGTGGTTTAATATAGCAATGTTGCAGACTATGCAGATAATAGATAATTAGGCTAAGACTGCAGGATGTCTATTTCAAGACTCTATCCTACGTCAGATGCATTACCAAAACACACTAATGTAAATTACGATGCATTTAATTACTGGTTTGTAATTGCAAATAAAGTTCGCAGAGCAGTGAGAGACAATAGGTATGGAGCACAGCCAGCAGTAATGCTACCTACCACCCCTCCACAAGGTTCAGTTATTGTTTCCTTTGAATGTGAATCCTGCTAAGACGAAAGAAATCATCTGACGGCAGGGCGGTGTCCGTTCCATTAAGGGGCAGCACTGACTGACTGTTGTTAACTCTGCCGTTTGCACAATAATGTGCTCTTGGAAGTATGCTTGTCAAATAAAAAAGGGCTATTTTAAATAAATACAGCTTTCTGTGGCTACAAGTCGGTGATACGAAACAGATGTGTGATGTCTCAGAGCTCAAGATGTGCAATGCTGTATCTCAAACCAGACTGTGCAGTAAACCAGCCCATCTGACTAACTGAGTAAGTGACCCCAAGACCAAATAAAAACAAGCATTGGCATAGCCAATAGGTCTCGCTTTTGGGACCTTATAAGTGTTTAGCCATGCAACAGTTGCATAACTAAACACTTATAAGGTCCCAAAAGCGAGACCTATTAGCTATGCCAATGCTTGTTTTAACTGCTGCAATCTATTGAAGCCTCACGGAGAACATCTAAGCGGACGTGAAAGTGATCGCTATTGCGGCCGCGAAAGTGAAAGTAATCTCGGTAAAGCGCGACGCATGCGCCCGCGCACATGCACTGTAGCTCTAGGCTGGCCTGGTAGCACTTTTTGGAGCCCTCACAAAATGTCTCGCCAGACCAGCGCATGCGCTGGGTCAGGTGGGACCTAACCAGAGGCAATACTAATCTGCCAGTGTTTGAATTGGGATGTATTTCCAGTACTATGGCTCCCCTCTTTTCGTGTTACCTGGGGATTGTAGGCTCCAGGTGTGGAGGCCCGATTAGGGTCTGTGTGAAGCAGCTGAAATTGTAGTACATGGTGCTGGGACTACATGGTGCTGGGACAGTGAATGCAGCCGCCTGGGGCCAACAGTCTGTTGTAGAGAAAATGAAAGTGGAAGTGTGTCACTCTGTCTTCGACTACTATTCACTGGGGAACAACCTTTACAACGCAACTTTTACAACGCACTACACTTACAACGCATTTTTTACAACGCACAATCCATTACAACGCATGACATTACAACGCATGACACTACAACGCATTTTTAAAAACTACCTTTACAACGCATTCCATTACAACGCATACTACCATTACAACGCATACCATTACAACGCATAATATAGTAATTTTTACCCCTATACTATCCAACACTTACCCTACTATTGCACCCCCTGGAGTTAGAATAGTAATTTTTACCCCTATACTATCCAACACTTACCCTACTGTTGCACCCCCTGGAGTTAGAATAGTAATTTTTACCCCTATACTAACCAACACTTTCCCTACTGTTGCACCCCCTGGAGTTAGAATAGTAATTTTTACCCCTATACTATCCAACACTTACCCTACTGTTGCACCCCCTGGAGTTAGAATAGTAATTTTTACCCCTATACTATCCAACACTTACCCTACTGTTGCACCCCCTGGAGTTAGAATAGTAATTTTTACCCCTATACTATCCAACACTTACCCTACTGTTGCACCCCCTGGAGTTAGAATAGTAATTTTTACCCCTATACTATCCAACACTTACCCTACTGTTGCACCCCCTGGAGTTAGAATAGTAATTTTTACCCCTATACTATCCAACACTTACCCTACTGTTGCACCCCCTGGAGTTAGAATAGTAATTTTTACCCCTATACTATCCAACACTTACCCTACTGTTGCACCCCCTGGAGTTAGAATAGTAATTTTTACCACTATACTATCCAACACTTACCCTACTGTTGCACCCCCTGGAGTTAGAATAGTAATTTTTACCCCTATACTATCCAACACTTACCCTACTGTTGCACCCCCTGGAGTTAGAATAGTAATTTTTACCCCTATACTATCCAACACTTACCCTACTGTTGCACCCCCTGGAGTTAGAATAGTAATTTTTAGCCCTATACTATCCAACACTTACCCTACTGTTGCACCCCTTGGAGTTAGAATAGTAATTTTTACCCCTATACTATCCAACATTTACCCTACTGTTGCACCCCCTGGAGTTAGAATAGTAATTTGTAACCCTATACTATCCAACACTTACCCTACTGTTGCACCCCCTGGAGTTAGAATAGTAATTTTTACCCCTATACTATCTAATACTTTCCTTAAATGCAATTTAATATTATGCGTTGTAATGGTATGCGTTGTAAAGGTAGTATGCGTTGTAATGGAAATGCGTTGTAAAGGTAGTTTTTAAAAATGCGTTGTAGTGTCCTGCGTTGTAATGTCATGCGTTGTAATGGATTGTGCGTTGTAAAAAATGCGTTGTAAGTGCATGCGTTGTAAAAGTGTGCGTTGTAACGACATACATCCCTATTCACTAGCTCAAGTTTTGTTTCCCTGTTCACCAGAGTGCAGGCTGTCCCTCTCAGCCAATGCTTCCTAATTAAGCTGGGGACAACGCTTTAAATATAAAATATTAAATACTGTTATTTTAGCTTTCTGGGGGCTTGAAACTTTCTCTATACCAACGAAATGGAGAAATGAAACTCTTTTAAATCTAATTTTCTTTTAGCAGTTTTATAGCGTGAACACGACTAGAAGGTACCGGTGTGCCCTAAATCACAACGGAGGAAGGAGGGAGCAAGTGTTCACAGAAACCATGAGGCTCCGATGCACAGACGGGAGGAGAGGGAGAAGCGTGCCTGATGGCCAACAAAACCAGACGGGAGAAGGGGTAGGGCCCATCACACGCTGTACAGTATGATGGCTAACAATATTCTCTTAGTGAAATCATTTGGGAGGGAACTCGGCACACAAAGTAGGGACATTTAAACAAATGCACCAATAACAAGCAAGCATTTCTGCATCAATCAATCAGGGATTTGTAGAGCGCAATACTCACCCGTGAGTGTCTCAAGGAGCTGGGGGGCGGTTCGTGCAGCTCAGGTCATCTGAAAAGCCAGGTCTTGAGGCTCTTCCTAAATGCTTGCAGTGTGGGGCTTAGTCTGATGCTGAGGGGGAGTTTGTTCCAGGTCTTGGCCGCGATGTAGGAGAAGGATCTGCCTCCTGTTCTGGCTCTGTGGATTTAGGGGATTTTGGCCACGGCTAGGTCAGCGGAGCAGAGGTTTCTCTTGGGGGCGTAGAATGAGATTCTTTCATTGAGGTATTGGCATCCGGTGTTGTGGAGGGCTCTGTAGACGTGTGTGAGCAGCTTGAAAGTCACTCTTTTTTCGAGGGGGAGCCAGTGGAGGTCTCGTAAGTGTTGGGTGATGTGGTCTTGTCATGGAATCCTGAGGACAAGTCTGGGTGCGACGTTCTGGACGATATGGAGTTTGAGGAGTTGAGATTTGTTGATTGTTTCCGTAGTCTAGCCTGCTGGTGATGAGTGCGTGGGTGACGGTCTTCCTGGATTCAAAGGATCCATTTGAAGGTCTTGCGGAGTATGCAGAGGGTGTTGTGGAGGATACAGTGTTGATCTGTCGGTTCATGGTGAGGGAGTAATCGAGTATATTGCAGAGGTTGCAGGCATGGTCTGTGGGTGTGGGAGGGCTGCCGAGGGGCCACCAGTTGTTGTCCCACACGGAGGGGTGGATCAAATGATGAGGACTTCCAACAATGGTTGCGGGGGGAATGTAGATGTTGAAGAGCCTGGGGCTGGGGGCTGAGGAAGGATCCTTGGGGTACTATGCATCTGATCTCTGTGGGTTCCGAGAGGAAGGGCGGGAGTCTGATTCTTTGAGTTAGGCCTGCGAGGAAGGAGCAGATCCAGTCTAGGGCTGTTCCCTGTATGCCGGCGTCGTGTAGTCTGGTGGCTAGTGTGCATTGGGAGACGGTGTCGAAATCTGCTGAGAGGTCAAATAGAATGAGGGCTGCAGTGTGGCCTTTATTTTTTATTTTATTTTCCAGAGTTTTATATAGCTCGAACTTGACCCAAGGGTATCGGATATCAGATCGCTTTCCAGGAGCACCGGTTGCGTTACATGAGGACACATTAATTTTACACATTCATACATTCATACATTCATTCATTATTCATTCATTTGGTCGAGGAGTGTGCGGATGTTGTCCGTGGTGGCTAGATGGGCAGTCTCAGTGCCTTGACTGCTGCGGAAACCAGATTGGGATGTGTTGAGGATGTCTTTAGATTCTATGAAGTTCATTAGGTGGATGTTGACGATCTTCTTGGTGACTTTGGCGTCGAAGGGGAGGATGGAGATGGGCCTGTAATTCTTGAGGTCTGTTCTGGGTCTGCGGAGGGATTCTTGAGGAGGGGTTGGACTTCTGTGCATTTCCAGTCATCAGGGAACATGCCTGTTTTGAGGGTGCAGTTGATTATCTGTCATAGCTTTGTTGCGATGGCGGAGGTGGCTCTGTGGAAGATGTGTGGCGGGCAGGGGTTGGTGGGTGCTCCAGAGTGTATACTCCTCATGGTTCTTCTGTGGTGACTGGTCCAGGTGAGGATGGTTGGCTGAGAGGAGTTGCTGGTGGGAGGTGTTGTTTTGGTGCCTTGGTCCTGTTTGTCGAAGTTGTTGTAGAGTGTCCTGATCTGGTGGTTGAATAAGAAGCCAAGTTTGTTGCAGAGGTCCTGGGTGGGAGGGATGTCAGATGTTTCACTGGGAGGGTCTGGTGAATTCTTGTATGATGTTGAAGAGTTCCTTGGAGTTGCGGGAGTTGGAGAGGATTCTGTTCTGGATGAAGTTCCTCTTCGTAGATCTGATGAGTTGTTGGTGTGCTGTAGTGGCGGTTCTGTAGGCGGTGCGTGCTACCGGGGTTTTGCTGTTCCTCCAAGCTTTCTGCAGTCGTCAGCACGAGCACTTGGATTTTCGGAGGTCAGTGGTGAACCACGTGGCTTTCGTGGTGTGTTGTCTGTCAGAGTTCTGGAGGGGTGTAAGAGTGTTGGAGCAGTCATCCATTTGTGGAGTTCGTTGGCTGCAGAGTTGGCGTCGGTTGTGGTGGGGGGAGGAGTGCGGTTGAGAGCGGAGGCGAGGTGCTCTTAGGTGATCTTGCTCCAGTTTCTGCACGGGGAGTGGCGTTTGCTTGAGTGCGGTGGGTTTCGCGAAGGTGAGGTGGACGCAGTGGTGGTCCGTCCAGAGGGGTTGCATGTTGTGACTAAAGCAAATGTTGATTCCTCCGGGGAAGATGGGGTCGAGGGTGTGTCCCGCCTTGTGGGTGGGGGTGGTGATGAGTTGCTTCAGTCCGATGTTGGCGAAGTTGTCTAGAAGTGCAGTGGAGTTGGGGGCCCTGAGGTTCTCAAGGTGAAAATTCAGTACTTAGTCCATGGAGGCGAGGGTGTGGGGCACGATGTGTTCTGCGATGGTGTTGTTGAACGGAGCGTGGAGTCCAGGAGGTCTGTAGGCGAGAGTTCTGGGGTTAACCTGGATCTGGAAGTGGATATGTTCCATAGGGGCGTGGAGTCATTCAACATGGAGGTTGTCAGTCGAAGGGATCTTTTGTGGACGATGGTGAGGCCTCCTCCGGGGTGGTTGTGGCAGTCTTTCCTCTGGATCTTGTACCCATCAGGGATAGCGGTTGCGATGTTCGGCACAGAGCTGGCGTTGGTCCAGGTCTCTGTGAGGAAGGTGACGTCGGGCAAGAGGGTTTTGAGGAGGTCCCTGATTTCTACGGCATGTCTGTGTAGGGAGCATACATTGAGGATGATGCAGCTCAGGGATTTGGGTGCTCTGGTGTCCAGTGGGTCGGTGGTGGCTGTCCCAGTCCGGAGGTGGGTGAAGGTGCGGCAGCGGTGTGGCAGGACAATGGTCCTTGGGTGGATGTTCGGCATAGAGAGCTGGCAATTGTTGTTGCATCCAGGTTTGAGTGCGTGGAGGTTTGCTGAGTCGCAGCGGCGGGAGGTCGGAGGACCAGGGTCCCTGGCACTGGTCGGGTCACGGACAGGCGCAGACGGGCTTGTCTTTGGTATGCCTTTGGCACGCCAGCGGCATGCCCGCTGTGAGCAGCCGCCATTAAGTAGACGTCAAGGGAGGGAGAGCAGCTGGAAGGCGGGAGCTGGAACACATAGTGGGGGAGGGGTCGCGGGGCAGCTGTGGAGGGAAAGGCAAACGAAAAGGCAAATGGGAAAATAAAAAACAAAACAATGAAGGCAGCAACAGAAAAGTGGCACAGGCAGACAAAAAGGCGCAAACAGACAAGAAGGCAACAGACAGACAAAAGGCACAAATAGACAAAAACAGAAAGGCACAAATAGACAAAAACAGAAAAACAAACAGAAGGCTGGCAGAGTGAACCAGCAGAAGCGCAAGGCTCTCCCACTAGTCCACCAGTGATGAGGACCAGGCAGGAGCCTGAGGGTGGAAGAGGGCCTTGAACACCTTACCTGGAGACCAGAAGGCACTGGGGGCAGTGCCTTAAGGATGGAGCTACGTGAGGGGAGAGTGTTTACCCTGACCAGGAGGTCAGAGGTCTACATGACACATACAACAACCAATGGCAATTGGTGGTTGTGCCAAAGCCCACAGAACAGAAATAACAGGTCTTGCAAGACTCGACCTAATGATGTGTGCACCACTATCGAGCAAGAAACAGCACAACACCATGATAAATGTACATGAATATATGTGTGTGTGTATACGCAACCCAGTGTGTGAGTACGCACCTGTGTGTGTTTGCACATGCAGTGCTATAGGAAGCAGTGTCAAAAGGTTGAAATGCTTTTTCGCTTAAGGAGTAATCTGTGCCGTAGGTATTTTATTTTGGTGGTTTATTTGCTAATTATGGATTGTTTATTGTGTTTAGATCATTTGTAGACTCTGCAAAACGTGTGTTCAATGATTTTTCAATTGTTTTCTCATTGGTTTTGGGGTATATTGCTGCTGAATCACATGGAAGGAAAAAAGTTCCACTTTTGGTTTGTCTAAAAGCTCCTGAAATTTAGACATATTGCTGAATGTCTGTCTCATCTTCGCAGATGGGTTCTTGTCTCCTTCGTCTTCTTCTGCATGACTGTTTTTAATACCCAGTGGCAACATTTCGAATACATAGTTGCGTTTTGGGGATGCGGTCATGTTTTACACTTGCAGGCTTCCTTCCCTTACTGCCATTTAGAATTAGTTAAATTTCACCATGTTGGAGATAATCTTTTCACACATTCTGAGGCAAGTCCATTAAATCACACACCATGTCTATGAGCTTCTGTTCAAATCTATTGTTTGAGATGTCATCACAGAGTTCCTGTAGCTAGGAAACACAATCAATGAACTAGTTGGCTGCTCCGTCACCTCTATACATTGACCCCTTGCTGCCTCACTAAAGAGCCTCCACCAGATTCAACTGCATTTTTATGAATTTTTATGCATCTACACTTCTGAGCAAAACAGTAGAGCAACTCTCCATTGCTGTCCCAGCAACTCCCCTACTTGCATGTAGGCTTCTCCAACTCAAGCATGCTCGAAGGTCGAAGGAACAGCACTTCGGAGTGTGTGTACACACACACACACACACACTCTCTCTCTCTCTCTCTCTCTCTCTCTCTCTCTCTCTCTCTCCTGCTTATATTTGTCAAGTTAATGCTCAATGGGTGGCAGAGTTTTGCTCAGATAGAGATGCTTTCGGAGCCAAATAAATGGACCAGGGCTAGTCATGCCAATGGCAGAACCTAACTTTTCTAGGGCTTGCTAGATGTGCCATTAGCCATTATGTTTGGGCCACTCCCTATGGCAGTTAGTGTACTGTCTTTTGGTGCCAGGAGACTCTCAGAGCCGTTGTGACTACGAAGACTCAGCAAAGTTTCATATTACTGTGACATTTAGGGTTTTACAGATTCGGTGTAGACTTCCCGCTTCCAGATGAGCTGGCTCTTGCACCTTTCTCTACTTAGCAGCACTAAGCTGAAGAATGGATACATTATCGTGACAATGGAGATAGCCACTGAACCAGGCAGTTTAAAGGGTCCTATGTTAAGGTGCATTGTAACTAGGGGGTTGGGAGGTAATGTAGCACCTCCATAAAACTTAAACGTGTTTGGATGAGGGATGAACAGTACAGGGGCTCTTAAAATGTGTTTCTTCCAGCAGCATCTGCAGTGTTTTGTAAGACAAACTGTCACATGTCCCCTATGTCTTTAGTGAGCTAACCTTATTGAGCAGAACCCCTACGCTAAGAATTCTGTACTGCTGTTTGTGCCAGCTGCCACTGTGTGTGCTTCATTTGAGCACATTGTAGCAGTCACTGACCATCTTTCCTTGTTTGAAATCATTCATCAACATCGGGTCCAGGTGTCCAATGTGAACAACATGGAGGTACCATAGGTACCAAGTTGCAAGTCCTGCTTCCTTTATCCAAGAACACTCTAAGAAAGTAGGTTGCTCGTTGCAAAGGATGTGCGTTCTTTACAAGCAATCTGTCTGCAACCTTTCATGTGTAGCAAGGCAGAGCAGTCCAATCCCTACTCAGGGTAGGTGGTGTGGGCTAGTACCCCAGTCTGCCGCATGCAACAAACGACACCCAATTATTCAGATCCAGTCAGTGCTTTAACTTATAAAATGTTACTGTATGTTATGCACATACTACTGAATACTATGCATTAATTTACAAATATGTAACGAGTAGGCAGTGGAAATACCTACAGTGATACCCTCCTAATAGTTGACATCCCTAGACAATTTCCCCCGACGTATACTAAAAACAATATAGGTGTGTTATCACTAACCCTGGGCGTTGTTTGCGTAGTCACGCTACGCGTAGCTATGCAAAGTTGCACATGCGCTTCGCGAGCTACGCGAGTACGCGTAGTTGCTTGTCCCGCCCGTTCGAAATGCGTTTCTCTTGCTCGTGAACGCGTATTGCGTGTTTGAGAGTCTGTTTGCGTGCTCAGGGGATAGTATCTCGCGAACTTACCCATGCGGTTGCCTATGGGCATGGCCATCTTGTTTTTCACTTGTCCCGCCCATTCGCGATGTCTTATTTCCTTTTCCGGGCCGTGTATAGCGTGTTCGCGATGCGCATGTCATGTTCGGGAACACGTATTACGTGTTCGCAACGCTTTTTGCGTGTTTGCGGGGAAATATCGCACAAACTTACCAACACGGTCGCGACGGGCGTGGCCATCTTGTTTTTTCACTCTATGCTATGGTTCTGGGGCCTGATTTTCTATCCTCCCTGTATCTTTGCCATCCTTAGGTTTTTACACTGTTTGTCTGATCTTTTTTATTTATTGTCTATCCCTCTCTGTCCCTAAGTCTATATTTTGCATTTTATTTCTACTTTTACTGCGTTTTTTTCAGTTTTCTACTGTTTTATATTACTTCCTTCTTTAAGCTCCTACTCCTTCCCCTAACTTTATTTTTCCCTTCTAAATTTTCTTTTGTGTCTCCCGTCGCTCACCCCAGAACCATGCCTAAGGGTACCAACGCTCCAAGGGCAAGGCGCCAGCACCCAAGAGCCGCCTGCCTTGTGTCATACTGCACCGTCAAGGGGTGCAGGCCCGGGAGCTTTTTGGAGAGGCGGAGGTGGCCGCCCTTGTGTTTTTTGTCAGCGCCACCTCCCCTTGACCTTGGCAGCAGGCAGCAGGCCTGGCTCCGGGTACCAGACCCAGGAGCTTCACTGCCGGTGGGCGAAGGTGCGCCGGGCTGTGTTTCGTCAATCAGGGGTCCAGCGCACCCATCACCAGCTGCCCCACTGGTGGTCTGACATCTTGGACCGGGAGCAGGACCTACTGGACCTGCTAGGTGTCGAGGTCGTGGGGCTTGGTGAGAGCCAATATACTAGTAGTATAAGTATTGTGTATAATTTTTTTCCGAATAGTAAGACTACTGCTGCTTACATTGCAGGTAAATTAAGTTTCAAAATCTTCTGTAGGACACAGGTGCTCGGCGCTGCTCTTACTTGTTTGCAACTTTGCGCTCGCTTGGGCTGATTATGTAAGAGTTTACTTGGAGAACTTAAGTTAGGTTATGCTATTGCTAAAGAGACTCTAGTCTAGTCCTTCCTTTGTCCTCCTGTCACTAAGAAGAGATAATGGTGGATGGATTGATAGGTTTAGTTAGTATTAGTTGGTAATTTTTTGTTGAGGTCTGCGTGATGCATCCTCTCTGTCACTGAGTGCTGCTTATCCCAGTCCTTAGTAGAACCTTTTGTAGTTTGTTTAGTGAGTGGTAAGGCTTACCAGTGTCACTAGCATAACATCACCATACGCAACCAACCAACAATTTGGTGTATGCGCAAATTTATGCATGTGTCCTACACCTATGCATTTTTGAGGGCTAAAATGTAAATGAAGACTTATTGAACAATTGGCCTGTCTGGAATATGTGGGCTAGGTCAGGTGGTACATAGGCTTACTTTGTATTCTGGAATCATTCAGAATGGAACACTGGATTAGTGTTCATGAATAATAAGTAGACGGTCTGTGAGTCCCGCAATAATACTACTAGTCGATCTGATGTGATAGGTCAATTTTATTGCAATTGTTGTTTCATAAAATGTTTTTTGAATGTTTTTAAAAATATTTTATTTGTTTCACAGTACACCAATCATTAATGTTTGTCTCTTTCTTTGTTCTATCTTACATGATCAGCACCCAGGGGCAAGACGACGGGGTCACAGGCTGCGGCGGGACAACAAGAGCATCAAGATGCCTCCCAGGGCCAGGACCGCTCCTCTACCGAGGGCTCTGCTGCTGGCCCTAGTAAGTCCTTCAGTGGTTATATTAATAATTATATTTCTCTAACTTTTACTGCACCTTATTTTTTCCGAACTATTATTTTTGTTTCCTAATTCTATTTTTTTCCAAATCTTCTTCGATCTAGACTGTTTCTAAATTCTTGTCTTTATTCCTGCCTCCAACTGCCTCTGCTATGAACCTATGACTCTCTGTACAACTACTATTAGTCTGTCTGTAGCTAAGCTTGCCCAGTTGGCCACTCTTTATTAAAAAGGTTAAATAAAACTCAGATTCACCAATAGCTCTAGCAACGGAGTCCAGTCCTTTGGGTTGTCCTCTTCTGGTCATCTTAATCTTTGAGGCTTTTCGACAATTCCCACCAACAAAATTCCCAACCAGATGTTTGACTATTTTTGATAGGATATACTACTACTGTTGTGGGTATTCTGCACAAGAAAATAGGATGTTGGTGATGGGAGGTTGTACCTTCCTCACACCTCAGTCAGAACTCCCAATCCCCAGACCGACTAGCTATACTCTCTCATTAGGTCCCCGAACCCCCCTGAAGATACCCAATGATTAGAGAACCCAGAACATAATAACACCCTTTTCCTCACTCACTCGTGTAAGTCCAGCACACCAAATACCACAGTCTTTGTGTAAGTTGAAGTTCAAAAGGTTTATTTTCAACTGACAAGCTTTTTACTTTGTTCTACAATTCAAATCATTATACTATACGAGCCAGCTACAAAAGCAAAATGTATAAGGTTAAAACAATAAACACTGTTATAAGCCCACGAAGAGTCAGACAAACGATCTCTGTGCGAATTCTGAGGGACCCCTCACCTTAGAACATAGAAGTACTGGTTACATCATAAGCTCTGCAAAGCTCTGGTTTGTTCGTAGAAGGGAATCTTCCGCCTGTTATGAGAAAAATGGTAGTAGCATGTTCTGGCTAAGCAATACGGACTGACCAGAACTCCATAACAAAGTTGCTTGTTTTTCGACCTCTTGTCTTGTACGCAACGCTCAGACAGTAGCTGTATGAGCTCATGTGGGCTCAAAGGCGTCTTACACAACAAGCTGCGAGGTAACGTGCGCAAAAGACATGAAGCTAAAATGGTGCATGGCTCAGGCTAACTTTGCAAAGAGTAGAGTAGACTAGAATGACCCTAGGGACCATAACACTACTAGTGTCTACTCTACTCTAGTACCTGATTTGGACTATGTATGTTGTATATGTATGTATTAACTTTTTATTCAATCTTGCTAGTGAAAAAGAATGAATAGGGGGAGGTGTATATGGCATCTAAAAATTTATGATGTTTTTTTCTAGGCGTACTACCTACCACCACCAGTGCCGGGGCCAGCGGCGATGCGGCCATTCCGGAGAGAGCAGGAGATGCTGCAGCAGAACCTGCAGGAGCTACTACAGGGGGTGAGCCAGCAGCAGCGGCAGGCGGTGGTAAGTTATGTTCCTTACTTATTGACATTACACTAGTGAGTGTTACTGTACACTCACTGTACTGTTGAGACTCAGCAAGTATGAATTTGCAGTGAACATTAGACAACGGTTGAAGAAGACATCCTTTAATTAGCAATGGCATTAGCAGCAATAGCATTAGCAGCGTGAGTTGAGTAACCAATGGCTTCTTCTACCTGACTCCAACTCAGCTGTGAGTTTTATGGAGAAGACTAAAAGTCAGATCAGATCAGATGACCTTGATGGATGTGTTGAACAAAAAGGGAAAGAAGGGTGGAAGGACGAAGGACGGGCGAGATGTAATATGACTGGCAGAGAAGGATACGTTGGAAGCATGCATAGGTGGCTGATAGGAATCAGATGCATGGGTTGTTGAAGGATGGGTGGAAGGTCAAAGAAAAGATGCCTGCATGGGTGCCCACACCGTATGGGTGGATAGGATAGCAAGAATCGTCAGCGGTGCTTGGGTCAAACTCAAAGCCAAGGCAAGCAAGGAAGGATGCATGGGTGGTTGTTGGTGAAACACACTAAGGTTTGTTGAGAGATTAAGAAGAATATTAGACGTTTACTTTGAATGGCTGGATGCCTGGATGTATTAATCATAGATAGCATAGATGGCGACTGTCACTGGATGCAGACCAGAGTCTTTGAAGAGAATGTAAAAGAAACCGTGCCACAGTAACAATGCCAAGGGTAATATATATATAAGTTGTATTTTCAGAATACTCCCTTGACTCACAGTAGTTTGCAAGCACATCATATATATATATTGTGTATGTATGTAGTTATCAGCGCCTTCCTCAGACTCAGAGGACCACTCCCTACCTATGTTAATTTTACTGTCAGACAGCCTGCTATGGGGGGTGGCCTAGCTGTTGGTTACACAATCAATCAAAATAAAGTACCTCATGTCGTCCCATATATAAGCAATGATCATTGGATTAGATATATAATCTGCTTTTTTGTAGTAGTCAGGGCAGGGTGAAAGTGAAATTGAGCAATTGCCCTTGAAGTAACAGAGAGACTATGTCCAGTGCCACCCGTAATAGAAAATTACGAGCTTCCCCACCTGCAGACTGTAGTAAATAGAACTAACCTGAATCTGCGTCATGAGTCAGACTCCAGTATGTTTGTCTTGGGTGCAAGCTGACTAAGCTGGCATGCCGGCTACAACAAGGTTATGTAATTTCGCTAAACTAAAGAGAAAAAGAAGACTGGTGTACTGTGCCATAGTGCTAGTATAATGCCTGAAACTCTCACAAATGTCAGAGGCTGAGGAAGTGGGAGGACAGATAGATACCACAAATGTTATCTACTGTGCTTGCTAGTGCTACAGCTACTATGCCACTATGTGTTGAATTAATTTTGTGTTACTGTTTTGCTAAGAGTATTGGTAAAATATTTGTTTTTTCATTCTTGATATAGCTCCTCCAAAAAATACAACGAGGAAGCAGTTGGCAGTCATGGCCCGGCGCCGGAAGCTGGAGGCCATCTGCGCCGAGTACCGACGGCTGGTGGCTCTGGCGGAGGAGGAGGCGGCAACAGCTGCAGCCTCCTCCAATGCCCCGGGCCCCAGCCAGGCCCCTCCGGTTGTTCGGCACCGCGGTCAGGCAGCCACCCGTCGCTGCCCACCAACAACACCCAGCACTACTGCTGCCCCCTCCTGTGGATACAACTGCAGGGCATATGCAGGCCGCATGCTCCTCCAGAATGTACGACTGGAGGAGGAGCTAGAGGAGGTCAAGAAGAGGCTCAAGGTCCTGGAGAGAGACTTCCGAAGAGCCCGCCGCTAGTAAAGACCCTGTTCAATTGCCCCTTTTTTATATGTTCTTTTGGTGGGTAGGAATCCGGCGTTGGGGTTTCTATGGACAATTAGACATTTGATTTTTTTGACTTTTTCGTTTTGGACATTGGTTGGGGTTAGGGATTGGGGTGGGTCAGGTGGTGTTGTGGGATTTTTTACATATATTTATACTTTACATACGATGTGGTTAATGTTTTGTGGGTGGGGTTACTGTTTTACATCACACTGTTTCCTTGCTACTGCAGGGCCATAGCCAGTGTTTGATTTAAATAATTGGCTGACTTTGTAAGACATAAACAGATAGATGCGGTACCCCTCACTGAGTGACTTGTCCTACTAGTACGGTCAGTCTCTCCTCCTCCTAGTCCATTATTATACCTCGCCCAAACATCTTTTCTTTTCTTACCTGTGATAGATGTTTAAGTTAGGCACAGCGATGGCTGCATGATGATGCAGGTTGGGTTTCCAAAGAGAATGCAGAATCAGATGCCATGGTTGTGGAGGTAGTAGTAGTAGACACTGGCAGTAGCATTTACAAAAAAATAAAATGAGACAGTCAGTCGCCTGAGAGAGACTCTGGGAGGAGTAGTAGAGCGAAGTAAGTAAAACATAACGGTGGAGGGGATAGCCTAGTACAACAAGTTACAAACTGTAGTTGTTTTCGAGTCACTCACCTAGGCCTACACTAGACACAAGCGTAACCTTTAGTGCTGTGTGTAATAGGAAGGATGACAATCGATGCCGGCAATTAATGATGATGGATTAGGTTCCTTTGTTAAAAAAGTTAACTCGCAAATATACTTATCATCATGGGTGGGCAAGCAGAAGAAGATCTTCTCCCTGCCTTGAAATTGAATTAGTGTTGCTTTTTCCACGTCCGCTCCAGCAAGCGTGTGATCAATTATTGGTGTACATTAATGTAGTCACACCTCAATAAATCACACAGGTTGGGAAGGGGGGTTTGGGGAAAGGTTTGACTAAGAAGAACAGTACGCATGGAAAAACAACAAAAGAAAACACAATCTCTGTAGACCCCCATATCAATAAATGTGTTAAGGGTGAAAAGGAAATGCATGCATGGTGATGATAACTTGATGGTTAATAATGATAAGTAAAACTTACTAACTACTACTAGACAATTAGACAGTGCAGGGCATCAGTATATTAATATTATGCACTTTGCCTTGCCTGTCTGCCCTCATAGAGACACAGATTACATACAGTTGGTGTTTTGTTCTGTTGTACCGGGCTTACTTTTAAAGATAGCGAAGAAAGTAGCTGTAGGGATGAATTATAAGCAGGGAGCAAACATAATTAATAATAACAACACACGGTATTAATGATTGAAGACAAAAAATGAATCAAATTGTTTAAAAGATGAAGAAAGTTGATACTGTTACTGTGTTATCCTGGTCAAATGGGGAGTTGGATCTTAGCATTCCTCTTGGTCCTCAGTCCCTTCCATAGATGCTCCGTCCATCAATTTTGGGTGACGCCACTGCCTGCCATATGTAGATTCATTGGGAAGGTAAGTGTGCGTTGTTTTTCCAAGTATAGCACAGGGTAAAAGCTGGCATGTAAGTGTAAAAATGGAAAAACAAATGGGATATTGAAAAATCAATGAATAAAAAAATGCATCAATTACGGTGGAGTGCAACAAGACAGTGAAGAGAACACTTTTAGACTGAGGCGGCATGGATAGATGCATCATGTCTGTCTACTCTGTTTACAGCATTTTTTAAGCTACACCAACAACAGGACAGAGCATGCCCACGGCACCGGGCCATGACCAAACCTCCATGTAGCAGAAATTTTGACAGAGCCAGACAAAGCACATATACAGCATCCTAGCATTTTCAAAATTAAGTGAATAAATCAATGCACCGCTGTCATTCATACCACTGCACTCGACTCCACCACTACACAGACATGTAGGTCTGCTGTGGTTCTTGTTGACTTGTGTTTACCTTATGGTACTTCATGAAACGAAGTTATTCCATCAATTAGCTCCGATCCTAAGTACTGACTGACTGCGAAGAGTATATGTGGTCATCATGATCATGGTGTCCAACTCAGTCTGTAGTGTACCGAGTGAGTCCAGAGTCCATATTCAAATATCCAATGGATGGCCCTGCAGTAGAAGTACAATTTTGTTACTAAACAACAAGTCTGTTTACAGCGCCATTAACCAGAAACAGTTACAGGAGGACACATATACAGCGAAATAGCATTTTCCAAAGTAATTAACTAAATCAACACACGGCTGTCAGTCACACCTCCACTAGTACACTTGTGACTACTCGACTCCACCACTACACAGACATGTAGGTCTGCTGTGGTTGTTGACTTATTTACCTTTTATGTCACTTGATTTGAAATGCCCAGAGTTATTCCATCATTCATCTCCAATCCAACTGACTGACTGTGAAGATAGTATGTTCATCATCATGGTGTTGTACGTGTTGGCCAACTCCAACTCAGTCTGTAGTGTACCGAGTATGACTCTGACTAAGTCCATATTCCATATTAAAAATTGCAACGGATATTGGCCTACAGTAGTAGGAGTACAATTTGGTTATTAAACAACAAGAAGGGAAACATTGACTGTCACTTGAGTCACTTTTGGTTGGTAGGTTAATTACTAGTACAGTTCGACTTCATGCACGACGTCATCAACTTCAACACAAAAAACAGCAATCACTCTGAGTCTGCATACAATGCATGCCAACATTACCTGTCTTGCTCTTCTCTTTGGCTGTCAGATGCCTAGTTCTTTCTGACAAGTGTGTGTTTTTTACACAGCCAGCGACCTCATTATATTAGTCCACATTCAATTTGAATGTTAGTCGCTGTTTCGGTTTTCTTACTCATCTGTGGCACTTTGTCGCAGTTGAAGTTGGTTCACATGGTCAGTGCTGTGAGATGGGCCGCGGCCTGGGTAGCGGTCATTGGTCAATTGAGTTTGCAGAAATGTGACATGTCAGCAAGTTTCTTTGAAGAGTCTCTTGTCTTTCTCTGCCAAGTACCTTCTGTTCTGACATTGATGAGCTTTTATGCCTGCCGAGGCGGTAGCCTAGTTCTGACTGTGTTGGGTTTCGGATGGGAAACAAAAGGAGGATAGCTATAGTCATGTTCCACTTCTTCTGGCGGGACTGTTAGAGGCACAATTTCTTGTACAATTCTCCATCCAATGTCTGGCCTGAGGGAAATGTATTTAGGGTGAGTCAGGAAGATGGAGCAGGACTCTGAGGAGTGGGCAGTGAAATGCACAGAGGTGCAACTCCAATAGGGAAATAAAAAGAGAAGACGGTGGTGATGGATTTGTTGTGATTTGATTTGAAGCAGAAAAAAACAGATACACACACAAATAAAGCAAGGTAGAAAGTAACAATTTGAAAGCCTAGTTGTCAGAGAAGAGGAGCTCGTCCTCAAACTCTGGTGGTTCGGACAGAAGTAGGTCATGTAACCCACTACTTACGTCATCAAAGTCGCTCTCCTCTTCCTGCTGTGATTCAAGTATTTTGTAGTCCGGTGGTATAAAGTGCTGATTCATTTTGATCATGGTTAACCTCTCCACACTTTTGGGGGAGACACTGGTCCTTTTCAAAGTTACAATGGCACCAGAAGCTCTAAAAACACGCTCAGAAGAGACAGGGGAAGCCAGATACTTTATCGCCGGCCGGCTGAGCACTGTCCATTGGCTTCTTTTCCCATACCAATACACCAATGGGTTTTGATCCATGAAGACCTCTGTTGGGTCATCCAGATAGGCCTGGACCGTTCGCTCAATGCTCAGGGGTGCTCCGATGTGCTCGGCCTCCGTTGCCGATTGTAGTGTGGATGATCCTGTTCTTGCTGTTGTTGATGTTTTTGGTAGTGTTGCTGTCGGTGACTGCTGGGAGGCAAATGCACTGCCTTCAGGCTCTGAAGAAGAACTTGACTCTGGAATCTGCCCCATAGTACTTGTTCTGGCCTAGGGTGGGGGGCCTCTAATTACCAGCCGTTCGTTTTCAAAGTCAACGGCTTGCTCAGCTATCAAAGTTTTGTACTTGGCAACATCCACTTCTGAAAAAGGAAATACTGCCTTACTGTTCAGAAATACTTTGTAGCGTGGATCCAAAATGGTGGCAGTAATGTAATGTGGATGTGACACAATGTTATTTTGAATCCTTGTATTTTCAGATAAGCGAACGGCTAATGATTCCGCCAAATAATGTGCGTCTTGTTTGTCATCCACACCTACGTATGTTTCAGACACCTCCTTCAGCTGTTGCTCTAGCATGTGCAAGAATGTGATAGCTTGGCCTATAGTACAGTCCTCCCTGCTGACTTCACGTGTTAAGACCTCAAAAGGAAGTAGCATCTCTGTCAGGCATTTAACGAGGTCCCAAACTAATATATTAATATATAACTTCTTAGTGTGTGGTGATCACAATTATTACATTTTAGTAACACAGTGAACAACAACAGTGTAGCCATCTATGAGAGTTTGACAACAAGGCCAGGGCTTTCCTGGTGTACTGTGTAACTGTATACTCAGGAAGAATAAGAATAGCAAAGAACAAAAACAAAAATGTAGTGGAGCCTGTTTGGCCTAAATTTGTGCATCACGTGGGATGGATGCAGCATCAGGGAGCTGCAGCTGGCAATGGGGATGGATTTGAAAGCAGTAAGACAAGAGGAACAATGGAAAGACACGCAGGCCTAGGTGGCAAAAACAGCACACTACTAACTACCACCACAAAATGGCCCCCAGCCACATGGTCACTCACAGGCACAAGGCACTGCAAACAATGAACTCAAGCAGGCCTATATGACCAGACAAACGATGCCTGATAAACAACACAGCTTTAATGCAAAAAAGAAAAATCAACATGGCTAAAAACAGGTCGGAAAGTTACACAACAACCACAACAACCACACATACACATGCAAAAAAGGCATTTATTTAACACACCCAAAAAGTGAAATATACCCCAGAAAAAAAACCACATTTTGCAATTCAATCCACTGCCATCCATGCCCTAAATTAAATTCAACAGACACCACAGAAACAGTTGTTTCATGCACCCATGAGTACCTCTGGGCCTACTGGCTGAAAAGGCCTAACACACATCCAAAAAGTGAACCCCCCCCCCCAAAAAAAACACAATTTAGGATTTAATTCAATGCCATCCATGCCCTAAATGATGTTTAAATTTAACAGACAACACAAAAACAGTTGGTTCATGCACCCATGATGTTTGATGAGTACCTCTGGGCCTACTGGCAGACTAGGCCACAAGCTTGGAGGCCTATGACAAAAGCACAGTGGCTGGTCACACAAAATGGCCGCCACCACATGGCCAGGCCACCCACAACAACAAGAAAAAGAAGACAAGACAGACAATACAGGCCTATGGCAAAAAGCACAATGCCTGGCTTCACAAAATGGCCACCACCCACATGATCAGGCCAGCCACAATAACAAGAAAGTGAAGACAAAGGACAGGACCAGGAAGTTGGAGACTCTGGGGACTTCTTTCCTCTTTTAAAAAATTGTAAAAAAAAAAAGAAAAATGACTCCTTGTTTAAAAATCTACAGCCAAATGACTACCTGAGGAGTTTTTTTAGCAAAATGAACAAAATCATCATTTTCGAGAAGGTTTTATGCTGCTCGAGAGATATTCTTTGCCAGATTGCAAATTTTCCGTGTTCGGCATCGCGATCTTTACAAAAAGTCGTTATCGCGTGCGCGAACACGCATGTTGAGCGCGTGAAGAAGACAAAAAGTGTAAGTCCGCGTTGTTGCGCAGTGCGGAGTTGCCAAAACTGCGTGAGCTGAACACCTAGGGTTACCTACTGGCTGAAAAGGCCTATTTATTTAACACACACCAAAAAACTGAAATTCCACCCCAAAAAACACATTTTGCAAATCAATCCAAATGCCATCCATGCCATAAATGATGTTAATATTCAACAGACATCACAGAAACAGTTTTTATGCACCCATGATGATGACTACCTCTGGGCCTAATGGCAGACTAGGCCACAAGCTTGGGACTGATAAAGCAAGCACACTGCCTAACTCCACAAAATGGCCACCACCCACATCGCCAGGCCACCCACAATACCAAGAAAGTGAAAACAGAAAATGAATTCAGTCCTATGGCAAAAGCAGTGCACACAGCCTGGAAGGCTCCACAAAATGGCCGCTAGCCACCCACAACAAAAAGAAATGGAAGACAGACAATGCAAGCCTATGGCAAAAGCACACTGCCTGCCTTCACAAAATGGCCGCCACCCACATGGCCAGGCCACAACAACAACAAGCATAAGCCAAGGGGAACAAAGAAAACACATGCAGGCCTATATGGAAAAAGCAGCACACTACTAAACTACCACCACAAAATGGCCCCAAGCCACATGCTCACTCACAGTCCCTACAGGCCATGCAAAACAATGAACTCAAGCAGGCCAAAATGACCAGACAAAGGAGGCCTGCTAAACAACACAGCTTTAAAACAAAAATGCAAAAACGAAAAGCAACGCCAACTTGATGTTGCTGATCGCAAACGAGGAAAAAGTCTTGCCGGGATGTCATTTTGCTAGCTCGCGGTCGCCAACTTGATGTTCAGGACCGGGAGCGAGCAAAAAATGCCAACTACGCTACGCAATTTTGCACTGTGGTACGTGCAATTCGCGTAGCGCGAAGTAGCACAAACTATGCAAACTTCGCGAGCGTAGCGTAGTTGTCCGCCCAGGGTTACAGAAAAGGCCTATTTATTTAACGCACACCAAAAAACTGAAATTCCACCCCAAAAACCACATTTTGCAATTCAATCCAAATGCCATCCATGTCATAAATGATGTTAAAATTCAACAGACATCACAGAAACAGTTTTTATGCACCCATGATGATGACTACCTCTGGGCCTACTGGCAGACTAGGCCACAAGCTTGGGACTGAAGCCTATGGCAAAAGCAAGCACACTGCCTAACTCCACAAAATGGCCGCACCCACATGACCAGGTCACACACAATAATAAGAAAGTGAAGACAGACAATGAATGCAGGCCTAGGGCAAAAACAGTGCACACAGCCTGGATTGCTCGACAAAATGGCCGCTAGCCAGTAGTCACCCACAACAAAAAGAAATGGAAGACAGACAATGCAAGCCTATGGCAAAAGCACACTGCCTTACTCCACAAAATGGCCGCCACCCACATGGCCAGGCCACCCACAATAACAAGAAAGTGAAGACTGACAATGAACGCAGGTCTAGGGCAAAAGCAGTGAACACAGCCTGGATGACTCCACAAAATGGCCGCTAGCCACCCACAAGAAAAAGAAATGGAAGACAGACAATGCAAGCCTATGTCAAAAGCACACTGCCTGCCTTCACAAAATGGCCGCCATATATGCCACGCATATAAAAATTAAACTGACGCGGCCGCGGGGAAAAAATAAAAGTGAGCGGGAAGTGATCGCAGGGATGCTCTGTGGTGGCAACGGGATGTGTTTTTACAGAACGAGTTACTACACTGGGGAATTGAGTGGTTTTATTACAGCATAACACAATTATAAAAGTAAATCATGGTTGCAAATGTCATTTGTTCCTGGAGTGTATGTATAGCAAGCATGTAAAAATGAAACTGACGCGGCTGCGGGAAAAAATAAAAGTGAGCGGGAAGTGATCGCAGGGAAGCGCTCTGTGGTGGGGGAGAGGCTGAGCGAGGCGCTTTAGAGAAAGCTGTGCTTTATGAGCCATGATGGCCAGACGAAGGAAAGACAGATGGCGGCAGCACACGTGCACGCGCTCGTGAACGTGCTCGTGAACGCAAGCTTGAGGCCAGGAAAAGCCTCTGGTAGCACTTTAAAAATCCACTAACTAAATGTCTCGCAGAGCAGCACATGCGCTGGCTCAGGTGAGAACTAAAAACGACAGCCAAATGACAACCCGAGGAGTTTTTTTATCAAAATGAACAAAATCATCATTTTCGAGAAGGTTTTATACTGCTCTAGAGATATTCTTTGCCAGATTGCAAATTCTGCGTGTTGGGCATCGCGATCTTTACAAAAAGTCATTATGGGCATGCGGGAACACGCATATTGAGCGCGCAAAGAAGACAAAAAGTATAAGTCTGCGTTATTGCACAGTGCGGAGTTGCCAAAACTGCACGAGCTGAACACTTAGGGTTACCTACTGGCTGAAAGTAACCCTGGGCGTAGTTTGCGTAGTAGCGCTACGCGTAGCTGCGCGAAGTGCACTACCTACTATGCGAGATACGCGTAGCACTACGCGAACTGCGTAGTAAGCTGTTAGTGATGATTGCACAGTGCCGGATGCTTGTCCGCACTGTAAATTCATTGAAAACGGCATCTTGCACAGTGAGAGCTGTCCTTTTCTGCCGCTCGAGTAGATTTTTACTCGAGCGGCAGCTTTCTCAACGCGGACTGGTAGTTTCTCATCGCGAGCATACGCAACCACTCGCAATGAGAAACCTGACCTCCCCACGTTGAGAATCTCGCGGGGAGATTTATTTTCCACGCTCGCGATCGCCAACTTAATGTTGCTGATCACGAACGAGGAAAAGTCTCGCCAGGATGTCATTTTGCTCGCTCGCGGTCGCCAACTTGATGTTGAGGACCGCGAGCGAGCAAAAAATGCAAACTACGATACGCGATTTTGCACTGTGCTACGTGCAATTCGCGTAGCGCGAAGTAGCACAAACCACGCAAACTTCGCGAGCGTAGCGTAGTTGTCCACCCAGGGTTACTGAAAAGGCCTATTTATTTAACACACACCAAAAAGTTGAAATTCCACGCCAAAAACCACATTTTGCAATTCAATCCAAATGCCATCCATGCCATAAATTATGTTAAAATTCAACAGACATCACAGAAACAGTTTTTATGCACCCATGGTGATGACTACCTCTGGGCCTACAGGCAGACTAGGCCACAAGCTTGGGACTGAAGCCTATGGCAAAAGCAAGCACACTGCCTAACTCCACAAAATAGCCACCACCCACATCGCCAGGCCACTCACAGTAACAAGAAAGTGAAAACAGACAATGAATGCAGGCCTATGGCAAAAGCAGTGCACACAGCCTGAAAGGCTCCACAAAATGGCCGCTAGCCACCCACAACACAAAGAAATGAAAGACAGACAATGCAAGCCTATAGCAAAAGCACACTGCCTGCCTTCACAAAATGGCCGCCACCCACATGGCCAGCATAAGTCAAGAGGAACAAAGAAAAGACATGCAGGCCAATATGCAAAAAGCAGCACACTACTAAACTACCATCACAAAATGGCCCCAAGCCACATGGTCACTCACAGTCACAACAGGCCATGGAAAACAATGAACTCAAGCAGGCCAATATGACCAGATTAAGGAGGCAGTGACGTAGCTAGGGGGGGCGGTGGGGGCGGTCCGTCCCAGGCGGCACTATTTCGGGGGCGGACAAAGGCATTCAGATAAGGCTCGGCTTGCTTTCGTGGACATTCGGGGACGGGCAGAGAAGGAATCGGACTCGGGCAATGTCCTCTTCTTTTCTGTGCTGGCAGCTGTCCCCCCCTCTCCTCCTATTATTCCCTCTCTTTCTGTCTTGCTCCTCACTTACTGAAAACCGTAACTTGAAGAAACGGTTCACAACCTATCTTTCCTTCTTTCATTTAGTTGCTTCCCTGTGAAATGGATCCAAAAAAGAAAAACACTCTTGCGGGAAATGCCCTTTTTCTGTCATTTTTCTATTCCAAAGTGCAGCGGGATGGAGAGAAATAGAAGGTTTTCAATATGAAAAATAAATACATAACTAAATAAAGCAAGACAGAGTGGTTGCAAAGTGGCCAGATTGGTTTTATTCACATCCAAACACATCAGTCTCACTTTACAGACTTTGCCAGTGAAGCGCTACTTTTGTTTTCTCGTCTTTCTTTGAACAGCATTGTTGTCCCCAGGTGGGGAAGTGCACCATTCCCGTAGGGACTGCAATACCTGGTTGATGGGTGGATTGGAAAACAAAATGTGTACCATGGCTCTGTTTATGGATGTGGTCTTTTTAAACCATACTGCTTACGTTTATTAAGGATATAAGCAATGGATATTGAAACGGTTCCCTTCAGGGCCCTGTAGTCATGTCCTTAACTTTTCAGGTAAATCCACTCGCTGATTTCTGAATAGTGAGTGAGAGATCGTTAAGGTAACCATGTTGTTTCTGGTTACATTTCACATGCTTTATTAATCTTGCATTCCCTATGAGTGTTTGCTTTTACTTTTTTTTTTTTAGTCAGCATATTACTCTTATCAAGTGCATAATTTTTCATTGAGCCATATCCAAGTGTTAATAGCGGGCACAATTAGGTTATAGCTGAAGGCAGTGCGAGTTTCTCTCAGTGGGGCAGTATGGTGTTCAGTGGGGGAGAGGATGTGGCACTATGGCCAGAGCTGTCGAATTTGAAACTGGGGAACTGGGTTCAGCCTTCATGACCAGTCCACCAGACCACTCTACTGAGGGACCATATTCCCATGCTAGACCTTACAAGGCCCCACTAGACCTTAGAAGGCTTGATGTCTTAGCACAAGCAGGTGTACCCTAGTGGTGTCAATTGTGAGTTAACCTTGAAGGCCTGTCCACCACAATCCATACTGAAGTCCATCTCCAGTCTTGCGGGCAGGCCTACGAGGCTGCACACCCTAGAGCAACAGTGATCCAGTCACTGTGACTCTATCACTGAGGTCACATGAACCTTGAGCAGGTTAGAGCGGTGCAAAGGGTGTGACCGCACTGGGTACCTATTTCAGGTGGGTGCGTAGTGTTTGCAAGTATATTATGGTTTAAAAAAACTTGCTGCCTCCTTCCTGGCCTCCAGCAATTTTCAGAAACAATAAAAATGTCATGATAACTTCGGTGATTAATGTACTTCCTAGAGAGAGATCCGAGTTTTGTCTAGTGGAAGGGTTGACTCCTGGAAAGGTAGCACAGAGGGTTAATGTGCCTGCTGCAAAGAACATGTACCATGCAGATCACTAAGTGCACTGCTTTAATGGGGGGACCATGATGAATGGTCATTTAATGTCAGCTGTAGATGATGGATCCCTGAACAGTGTCATGTATGTGCATGTTTGCATTGTGTTGAGGGAATTACCAGGTAATTGTTCACGCAGCTCTCTGATGGATGTCACATGCGGTTTTTCTGAGTCCCCAGATAGATCATGCAGTCTGTGTATTCTCTTTTGTACTGCCAGTCACCGGTGTATTCAACTGTGTAGCCTTGGACCGTGTCATGTATGTGCATGTGATTATGTACACATGTTTGCCTCTTAGCCCATAAATCACAACGTTATTTTAACTATCAGTCCTTTTTATTGACTGAGAATATCAACCTTATTTTTCTTTTTTACATTTCATTCAAACAGAGTAAATACTTCATCATTAGACTTTTTTTGTATATCTTACATTATTCACACAATTAACCTGTACATATTATTATTTACACGTTTTGACACATTTTACACATTTTGACAAAGACAGACATAAAACAAATGGTGTGACGTTTGTGCAAATTAAATCTCCACTGGTTTGTTTTTCTTCACAATACAGTACATTAATGTCCAACTTTTTTCTTAGGGACCTTAACTAGATTGGTCCTCAAATTTCTTAGTCTTTTTGGTCCTAAGCAGGGTCAGAAACACTCATTGAGATACTTTTATAAGGGAACCTTAGATTTGTTATATTCCTGTTCTGAGGGGACGGAGACACCTTGTAACCTTTCCCTATATGTTCTGGTTCTCTGCTTATATGTTGCCAACGCGTTTCGACCTTTTTGGAGTGGACCTGCGACTTCTGGGTAAGGTCTTCTTCAGGGCGTGTTGTATTACTGGAAGGACATCTTTTTCCTGTACGGGTGACAGTGTACCTTATTTACAATATGCATTCTTTTTAATGCGTCTTAATAAACAGTCACATATGGTGAGCTTACGTACCGTGTTTTCTGTTATACAGATTTTTCTTAGACTAGCAATGTCCTTTATCCTGTGGGAATATATATATATATTTTTTTATTAGGTCATGATAGACTGTGTGGACATAGAGCATCTCCACTTCTTTTTAACAAATATTGTTACATGTTTTAGAATATATAGACCTACCTAGCTGTATTCCAAATGGAAATCAATGTTGGTTCGGTTCTGTACTGGCTTTCCCTCTGTCTGTTCCTGTGATTACCAGTATCTATAGGAGTTTTTTTAGAGAAAAGCCTTATTTTAGTGGTTGCGCAGCGAGTGACATATTTTTGCCCTGTTAGCATGCACCTGATCTTGACTTAGGTCCCTCAACCTGCTGTGTTGAATAAGGGGTAGGTTTATTTTCATTGTGAGGGGAACAGTTAGTTTATTAAGAAATGGTTGTGTCCCTCACCCGGGTCAGAGTCCTGCGCTCGCTCCTAACGTTAATCCTGATTTTGTTATGGCGGCGCTGGCTGGGGCTCTGTTGATGTTTCCTAATGGTGAACCTTTAAACCTCACCCTTTTGTGATGTTAGTTACGACGCCTGGATGCGTAGTCCGATGTAACTTACTTTCTGAGGGAGGGGGGATCTTCGATTGTCTTATTCTTGCCGCTCGTTCTCTCCACGTCCTCGCCGTAGTACCGCTTCTCGGGTTTCTGTTCTCGGCTCTTTTAATTGGTTTAACGTGCGCTTGGCGCACCTACGTCTCGCGTCATGCCGTTCTTGTTGCCAAGGTAATGTTTGATTCAAGCCCTTCTTTGTTTTTCCGTAGCATGTTTTAGCGTCAATGTTGCTATGGTGATGTGTTTTTTTTGGTTTTTGTTAATAAAGTTTTAATAGCGTTCTCTTAAATTTCACGAAGTGACTCTTTTTTTATATAATTGTCTCGCGAAGGAAACTGTCTTCCTATTTTCAGGTATCCCTTTCTTCTTGGCAAGTTCAGTGCAGTTTTTTTGGTTGAGGAAAAATGATGGTATCCCAACTTATCTTGTGTGTAATAAGGTGTGTTAATCATTATTTCTGGTGCGCATTGTTCTTCAAAGGTTGGCTCGAAGAGAAAATGGGTGGAAGAATCCATGTATGCACTTTCTCTATAACATGTTTCCGAGTTCTGTCATCTCATTCAATCCATTTTCAATTGTACCCAAGAGCATTATAATTTTGGCTTCTGTCTTGGATAGACGGGAGTCTGTATTTATTCCTTTTATGTGTCGCAGTACTGTCCACTTTATTTCGTTCGGACCATGATTTCTTTCAATGCAGTGGGCCACCATTGGTGCATTAGGCGTCCTGCATTTAATTCGCGATCTATGTTGGGAAATCCTGTTTTTTACAGCTTGAGTCGTTTTTCCAATGTATGCTAATGAGCACGGGCAGACCACACAGTATATGACATTGTGGGTATTACAGTTCGTAAAATTTTCATGATTAATGAACCTGCTGCCATATGTGAATTTGGTTCCTTCGAGGGTGCTTTCACAAGAGGTACAATTCCCGCATTTTCTGTGTCCTGTGATCGGTGGTAGTGACAACATAGTTCTTAATGTGGTTTCTGGTTTTAACATAGTAGTGTTTGCACGTACTAGTTTTTCTTTTATACTCTTGTTTTTTTTCAAAGCGAATATGGGTATTTGTTTGAATGGTGGCAGATCCTTGACTGTATTCCAATTTTTTCGGATGATTTTTTGTATTCCATTAGTGCAACCTGAGAATGTTGTTACACAGACCAGTGGTATATCTTCCTTCTTGTTTTTCGGAGTGAGGAGAGACTCACGAGGAGTGTACCAGGCTCTTTTTAGTGCTTTCTTCAAAAGCTTTTTCGGATAATTTTGCATTTTCAATTTTTCAAGGAGTTCCGTCGCATTTTTAAAATAGTCTTCTTTTTTTGAACAATTGCACCTTATCCTGAGAAATTGGCTGAATGGTAAATTCTCTCGTAGGTTGCGCTGGTGGAAACTTGAAAAGTGTAGGAAAGTGTTTCTGTCAGTTTTTTTTGTAAATAGTGTGGTATATAGATGACCATCTTCATGTTTCACCAGGATGTCAAGAAAGTTCATCTCTGTTTTATTGAAATTTAAAGTGAATTGGATGTTTTGATTTCTGTCATTGACCCACGTCACAAATGTTTCAAGTTGTTCTTGACTCCCTCTCCAGAGCATGAACACATCGTCGATATATCGACGCCAGATTTTTATGTGTCCATCGTGGGGGTTGTTATTATAGATCCACTTCTCTTCGAATAAGGCCATAAACATTATAGCCATTTCCGGCGCGAAGGGACAACCCATCGCTGTGCCCATGGTTTGTAGAAATTGCATGTCATTGAATGTGAAGAAGTTGTGTTTTAGACATATTTCTGCTAGCTGTAATATCGAAGAAGTGGGAACAATATGTGGTCTGGGTCGTTTTTCTAGAAAAACTTCTAGGGCCTCAATACCGTCTTCTTGTGGAATGTTTGAATACAGACTCACGATATCCAACGTCACTAATATTTCGTTGTTTTCATCAAAAGGTTGATTTTCCAGCATATTGATTGCCTGCATAGTGTCCTTGATGTAACTTGGAGTGTCCCATATGAGAGGTTTTAGAAAGGTGTCCACATATTTTGGGGGTCGTTCTAAAATAGAATTGACCCCCGAAATTATAGGTCTTCCTGGAGGATTCCTCGGGTCCTTATGAATCTTGGGAAGGACGTACATGATTGGGGTCCTCGGGTTTTCATTAATGAGGTATTGTGACTCTTTTTTAGATAGCCAGCCTTCTGCAGTTCCAGTTTCTACGATGAACGTAAGTTTTACTTTTATTTTTTTATTCCAGTCTTCGTCAGTTCTCCGGTAGTATTTTTCATCGGATAGTTGGCGTTTTACTTCCTGTTCATAGTTCTCTCTGGGCCATATCACTATTCCTCCTCCCTTGTCGGCAGGTTTAATTATCAAGTTTTTATTTTGTGATAGATTGTCTAGAGCCTGCCGTTCCTCTTTCGTGAGGTTCCATTTCGTGAAGACTTTTTTCTTATCCAGGTTGTCTATGTCTCTTAGTACATTTTTTTCAAAAGAGAGCAGTTCCACCGGCATGTTTGTTGCGTTAGGAAAGAAGGTAGACGGATTTTTTAGGCCAGAGGGATTAAATGGAGGCGCCTGCTGTATGTGCATGTAGCTTGCATGATCGAGGTAACTATTAGCGGCGATACTACATGTCTCTTGGTCCTCTTTCAAGTGCTTGCCGTCCTTTTTCCCCAGCAACCCCCCGCCCCCAGGGGTGGCAATCTGAGTGATAGCCCCGGGCGCCACAAGCTCTAACTACGCCTCTGTAAGGAGGCCTGCTAAACAACACAGCTTTAATACAAAAATGCAAAAACGAAAATCAACAGGGCTACGAAAGGTTGGAAAGTTACACAGCAAGCACACACACACATCCAACAAAGGTATTTAATTATTAACACACACACAAAAAGTAAAATACACCCCAACCACATTTAGCAATTCAATCCAATGCCATCCATGCCCTACATGATGTTTAAATTCTACAGACACAACAGAAACATGCACCCATGGGTACCTCTGGGCCTACTGGCTGTAATTTCAAAGAAAAACAACTAGGACCCTACTGAAACTACAGGCCTCCCACAACAATACATTTTAAAAATGATGAAAATCAAGACCCAATCAAATAAACAAGTACACCAATTCTACAACTCACTTGTAGAATCTCAAATCCAAAAGTCCTCAAATCCAATCCAATGATATGACACAAAAAGTGAACCTTCCAGCTCCAAATCCAAATGAAAGTGAACAGCACATGGACAAAGCACTGGGAGGAGCCTGCTGGACAGGAACAGGAAGTTGGAGACTCATGGGCACTTCCTTCCTCTTGAAAATAAAAGTAAAACAAGCATTGGCATAGCCAATAGGTCTCGCTTTTGAGACCTTATAAGTATTTAGTTATGCAGCATAATATCCTCGGTATAACCCCTCAATACTTATACACCGTCTGAGGGAGGTGGGGGTGAAGGACGCAGCCTTAGATCTGATGACCTCCTTCCTTAATGGAAGGGAACAGAGTCAAGCTGGGAGAGTTCCTATCTCCATCCCGACCGGTGCTTTGTGGGGTCCCGCAGGGGTCGGCTCTTAGTCCGACCCTATTCAACATCTACGTGACCCCACTGGCCAGATTAATTAGAACTTTCGGGATGGAGGTAGTCTCTTATGCAGATGACACCCAGATCCTCGTCTCTCTCTCCCATTCAGATGTACCAACTGCCTCCAATTTTAGATCTTGTATGGAGGCAGTTGGTCAGTGGATGGTTCAAAATTCGCTTAAGCTGAATGGGGAGAAGACTGAGGTGATGGTGTTTGGAGGGAATCAGAACACCTGGTCAGCCAGCTGGTGGCCTGATTCGCTGGGAGTATGCCCTTCCCCCACGATATCTGCTAGAAATCTGGGGGTGATGATAGATCCTGCCCTGAATATGGGCGGACAGGTTAGTAGAACCATCTCTACCTGTTGGGGCTTAATTTACACCCTGCGAAGAATCAGGAAGTATCTTTCCCTACAGTCTATAAAGCAAATAGCGGTCGCTCTCATCGGCTCACGACTGGACTGGACTACTGTAATGCGCTGTATGCAGGGCTGAATAGGAGCCTACTACAGCGCCTGCAGGTAGTCCAGAACGCCGCCGCCAGATTTGTTCTGGATGTCCCTAGACGCTCCTCGGCCACTCTGGCTAGGAGAACACTGCACTGGCTACCGGTCGAATACCGAATACGGTTTAAATTTTTATGTATGACTTACAGAGCCATTGCAAGGAATAATGACATGGGAGTTGGTTCTATCATCTCCCACTATACTCCTGGAAGGGACTTGCGTTCCTCCAGGAAATTGCTCCTGACAGTCCCCCGTATACGAAGAGCCAAGTGGGGTGGTAGGGCTTTTTCTACTCTGGCTCCTAAATGGTGGAATGATCTTTCTTTGGATCTCAGGTCGTTGCCTTCCCTACAGAGATTCCGAAGCGCCCTCAAAACTTGCCTCTTCCTGCAAGCCTATGTGTAAGGTGGTATACTGATATTTTTTTCAATTAATGCTTTTTTTTATAGGTCCTCCTGGTAACCTGAATCTGGGGTCTATCTTGCTTGCTTGCTTGCGGAACACATTGAATCAGGTATGTTAGATAAAAACTAGAGCCAATTTTGGTAAATCTAAAAGCTCCACTCCGCTCGTTTTTCAAAGCAGTTCTTTTTTATTCTTTTAGAAATGTAGTGCAAACGTCGAATCTCCACCAGCGACATGCATCCTTTTGCACAGTCGCAAGTAAGAAGATTTTTTATACCATGGTCCTCCCTGTGTTCTTTCTCTTCAAAATGACATGACCGTGATATTTATATGTGCCTTTTTCAGGAGTGAAAAAAAGAGAACGATTGAGTTCTGAATGTGACTAAAGGTAAGCGCTGATGAGTATAGAAGCAGGACAAGTAAAGTCATTTTTTGAGGTCATTCATTAAGACAGGGCTTTTTGCCTTTCTCTTTTCATGTTTTACAGCTTTTCTGGTCCTGAGAAGAATCCCTCAATTCGACGGGATTCGAAACGCGTAGACCACGGCATTTTTTAGGCTAATCATATGAATTTTGGTTTATTGTAGTAATTGAATACCATATATGTGGTTGGTGATAGCCTTAGCCGTTTTTTTGTACTAAACTTTATTGCTTCAGTTTTTGTACAAAGTGTCTCCTCAGAGACCTTATCTGTCGGAGCAGGTTTAGGAGGGAGTATGATTGTTAGTGAAGATGTATGTTAGTTTTGTGGTGAAGTTTGAAGTGAGTTTGGAGATTGAATGTGAGGTCTGGTGAGCGAATGCGCACAAAAGCATGTGAGGTGGCAGCTTTGGAGAATAGTGTGAGTAAAAAGGAAAGGGTGGGTTGATGTATTGGTTAAAAGAAAAAAAAAATCTGATTTATAGGTAAACTGTGATTTTGATATGTATTTTATGTGATTTTTCCTAAATAATTTTGGATTAAATCCAACGAAAAAGTGGTTGTGGTAGCATTTGTTTTGTTCAATGCACTAAAAACAGTTCTTGAAGGATTTGCAGCACTGGCGCTTCCTCTTGTGATTTCAGTTTAGTTGGCTTGGCCTTGCTGCTTTTTAAGCCAAACCCTATCTTTGTTTTTTCTGAGATTAATTCAAACATTCCATTCATCATCATTGATGTTGTACTTGGTTCCTGTGGCACAGCGAACACAGGACTAAGGTCTGGGCTTGCCTATCGCATTTAGTGATTCTACTGCAGCAAACAGCAATGTGATGGGTGGAATGCTTGACTAAATCTCAATCACTTGCAATCGCATGAGGCTGCATCCCAATTCACAGTTTTTCACCCACTGTGCCATTGTAGACAGAGACCAGTCCAATGTAAAGTAGTCGTGGTCCTGCTCCATAAAGTACAGTCCAGCCTGAACTTCCAGGCCAGGTTTCATGTTGACAGGGGCACAAGCAATCCCTGACTGGTTTCAGCCAGTCTGGAGTTGCTTGAGGTATAGGGGCCTCCTCCTATCGTCGGCCTTTACTGAAGTTTTTGCCCACATGGTGGGTGTATGTGCTGACCCACCGGGCTAACAACCTAGGGGCATATCAACAACAACCGGTGATAATTATCTCTAAGCGCACTTAGCGCTAGGATAATTATCGCCGGCTAGCGTGAATTTTTATCGCTGAGATAGCGTGCTATTAGCAACGCTTATCTCAATAGCGATAAAAATCCTCAGGCTAACGTGAGATTATCGCTGGAAACCCAGCGATAATCTCACGTTACCTTGTTGATAGGGACAGACAAACTTAGCCATGATATCCTCCTTCCATAGGATATCATGGCTAAGTCTGAAAATTAGCAGACGTAAAAAAGGAGCGTTAACCGCGGTTAGCGCTGCTTTTTTGTCTCTAACAGGGTTAGCGAGATTCTTGATAATAGGAGAAATGTCGCTTAGCGACATTTCTACTATTATTTAACTCTGGAACGCCCCCTTTGCATCTCATTAGAGATGCAAGGGGAAGCGTAGAGTAAAAGGGTGCTAACATGCAAATTTGCATGTTAGCACCCTGTTGTTGATAGGGCGCTAGTTTTATCTCTCCTTTTTTGGCTTTTAAAGCCAAAAAAGCAGAGATAAAGCCCTTGTTGATATGCCCCTTAGTTATATACAAGATTAACCCCATAGGCGACGTTCTCTCTCTTCCGCTCATAGCTGAGCGTCATTATCGTGCTTGTCTCCAGTGTTATGGTCTAAGGGAAGAGAGGATGTGGCCTAACAGCTAGAACGGTCAACCTTGAAACTAGGGAACTGGATTCGAGTCTCGGCAGGGACACTATACATCCTGTGATTCTGGGCAAATCGCTTAATCTCCCCAGGCCTAACAAAGTGAATGTTTCCGTCTTTAAGGCAACTGGTGCTCATATAAAGCGCTCTGAAACCGTTGTGTCGAGTATGCGCTATATACAACTGCACAAAACAAAACCCACATCCATTTCCAGGCAGTGCGTAGACCCATCCTCGCTACCTTTAATCCCCCCTTACCTAACCACAATGCTTTCTAGTAGATGTAACCTTTCCCCAGTGTCCCCTAACAGCAAAAGCATCATGCCATCATTTTTATCTTGATTTAAAACATACCGTGTTCTAGACACCACCCCTGTTATGCTAATGAAGGGAGGATTACTTTAATCTGTCTCTTCCGCCTTTTTAACATAACAGGTTCCACAGCGGTTCTGATTGTAGCTCAGTAGGGCGGGTGCCAACCAAATAATTTCTTTTAACGGCCTATGTGTTATACAAGTAATCTGACGAAAAGGTTGTGTTTCATAATATAAGGCAATGACTTTGCATATTCTTGGCTTGCCTTTGGCTTTGTACCACGTTCTGAAGTTTGCATTTTTGAAGTTAGAATAAATGGCTAACTGTTCTCGTGCCAGCGACTTGGATACGGTCACAAAGGTTATAGAGTTGAATAATGTTTAAACTAATTCGAGAATCATTAATATTTAAAAAGCATCTCACTGTAGTGCTGGTGGCATTTGGTCTATTGATAGCATCCACTCAGAACTTCAAGTGCTTCCTTTTTCCAGAGAGCTAGCCGTCGTAGGAAGCAGACGTGAGGCGAGCATCTCGGGCGGGCTAGTGTAAAATGAAGTTAAACGCCCTAGAATTAAGTGCCGGTTTGGTTGTACACGGCCGTCGCTCTCTTATGGCTTTAAAGATTCTTGAGCCTGAGCAGATCAGTTTTAGTTTAATATTCTTGCTTTAGGCTCTAGGGGGAGCTCTCGACTAAGTGAACGTGTCCTAAATGGTTTCGTTTTCCATAATGGAATGCTCGCAATGCCGTGCTGATGACATTTGCATATTACTGCAAATTCAGCACGCTTTAAATCGCTTTATTCTGATTAACGTAGTACCGCTACTTCATCTCAACTGGCTTCTTCGCCGTACATAACTTTTGATAAATTATTCTGGGTTGCATTTATGCCTTCGACTTGCCAACTCGGATTTTGAATTGTTCCACCTTTTCTAATCTTTCATCAGCAGTAGCCCCTTGTTTGTAGGTTCAAGTCAAACTGAATTAATATTATTTTATTTTCACACTTTTCTTACAAATACATCACTTGAGGGTCTCATACCGAGTTTGTAAAATGTGAAGTCAGTACCCCAAAGCGCTACAAAAAAAAGTACCTCGCTGCGTTATTTGCACATTTAAGAAAAACAAGCGTGTACGCGCTAAAAGTAAATTAAAAAAAAGAGTAGGGAAAAGTGAAAGCGATTCACTTGCGAGAGCGAGCAGCGCCAGGAGCGATAATTGCTACCATATGGCGCCGCGCGCTTCCGCAAGTGAATCTCAACACGTGCACCCATTGCCATTGAAGACAATGGAACGCGTACAAGTTTTTGGCTGAAAAGCCAAAGCGACGGCTAAAGATCTTTTTGCCTATGCGCGCTGCGTAGGCGAGACCTAAAAAGAACAAGCATTTGCAATGCAATAGGTCTCGCATTTACGCGAGTTTGAGCTATTGACATAGCAAATGACAGTGCCTTTTATTTATTTTTTCGTTTTTAAAACATAAATAAAAGGCATTGTAATTTGCAATGTCAATAGCTCAAACTCGCATAAATGCGAGACCTATTGCATTGCAAATGCTTGTTTTGTAAATGAGGCCACGTGAGTTTATACTAAATATAAGTATGTGTGGAAACCACGTGACATCGAGGTGACCGGCGTGAACATGTGATTTTCAACAGAACAAACATTTTACATTTGACCTTTTTCAAAATCTGCAGCTAAAAACGCATAATAACGTTGCCACAGCGAAGCGCTCGGCGCTTTCAACGAGGTGCCTCTAAACACTTTAAATCTATGAATTTTATGAATAATGGAACCAACGGGACTCAGGCACTCAACCTTAGAAGGATAAAGGGCTGGGCTGGGCTGGCCCGGCCAAGACGGGACGAAAAGGCTCGACAGGCAGCCTCTATGCTAGCCACTGCAGCCACTGCCCAGGTCAGGGAGCTGTCTCGTTGGAATATTAACGAAAATTTCAATTTACGGAAAATTCCACAAATGGCTTGCAGGGAGAGGAAAAAACGGAATTAACTCAAGAAATATAGATCGAAATAGAAAAGAATATGTTGACAGGGCGAACGTGCCCGAAGGACTGCCTGATGCCGGGAGTGGACAGGCACAAGATCACACGGGTTAACGTGTTTGCGATCCTGCGAAGGAGGCCTCAAATATCGAGACACACGTGCCCATGTATACATATATGAATATTGTTATTCACATGTTACTCCATCCAATTGTCGTGCCGCAGTCACGTCGCGCGTGGCTGCCCTGTGAATGCCTTTCTGTGCGTGCGCATCCCCGGTTGATAATATTGAAAATACTAATGACCGCGAATGTAGCGCACAACTCGAAACGAAGGGGCTCTTGGCGCTTAGCAAACGGCTTTAAAGAAAGCGTAAAGCGCAAGTTTATAATTATTTATATCAATGGTCACTCATGGCATGGAAGGGGGTTCACAAAGGTCACCATTTGCCATACAAATCACCATTTATCGCGATTCATTCCTGAGCACAACTTGGCAAAACAGACGATAACTGAGCATTCGAGTAGTATAAACAAAGTATGGGGACGGTTTTGTTTTAAAATGTTTTATTTCCTTCTGTACCTTGTAAGCGAGCGCTGTACACGTAGAGTCCCCCTTGCCCCCCCCAACCCTCCCAGCCCTATCGCAGCTGAAAAAAACACACAATTCCGGTAGAATGAGTGTGAACGCTTGTGCACCAATATGAATATTTCACTATTGAACCGTGTGGAATGAATGCCAAAGCCGGGTCCGCGGACCCGTCTGTTCACAGCACACAAGGGTGGGGGCAGGCGGGGCCAGGCGCGCACACACTACAGCAGGGGGGGGGGAGGGGGGTCGGCTTTAAGAGCTGCATTTCAAGAGATTCACAAAGAGTTGGAGCAATTGTTAGGAAACAAGGAAGAAGATATAAACTAGGAAAAGAGCAACATACAGGAAAGACGAAGTGTAGAGAAGCTATAGTGAGAAAAGGTAGACAGTGAAAACAGAGAGGTAATGTGCACTTGCGTTGACATGCTGGTATAAGGATTTGTAGAAGCGGGGATGTAGGGAACCAGAGCCAATGGTGGGATCGGGTAGATGGGTGCGCAGTGTGTTTTCTTTTCTAGGGAGAGGCTTCCAGGTCTTTAGCAGCTGTCTGGTCTCATCTGAAAGGGAAACAAGAAATGCTGGGCGAGAAGGGAGGGGGGAATGCCAGCAACAGAGGAGCCCGCGAAAGTGAAAGTGATCGTGATTACGATCGCTACGGAGGAAAGACACATGGCGCTGCGCGCGTGCACGTTCACGTGCACTGTAGCTTTAGGCCACGGCAGCACTTTGAAAAGCCCAGATATAAAATGTCTCTTCGAGCCTTTGGCTCGCGAGACCTAAAAAGGACTCCTTGCACAAAAAACTTCAGCCAAATCACAATCTGAGGAGTTTTTTTGAGCTAAATGATCATTTTCGAGAGGGTTTTACGATGCTCGAGAGATATTCTTCGCCAGATTGTAGTTTCTGCGTGTTCGGGATCGCGATCTTACCAATACTGCCGCCGGAAGTCAGATTGCGGGTCCGAATGACGTGTTTGCGTTCGCACACTCTCGCGGGATCGTGCGGCTGGATTCCAAAGCTCGTGGCACACGCGAACAAATAGAAAATCGAGTCGGCGAATGCAGAATCACGGTAAGTCATTACCGCGCGCACGAGAGCGCATATTGAGCACACAAAGGAGAAAAACAGCTACGCTACGTCGCAAATTGCGTAGTATTCGGTAACTACGCGTTCTACGCGAACCGCAAAGTTACCAAAACTATGCAAACTCCACGAGCGGAGCGTAGTTCACCTCCCAGGGTTAGTTATCACAAGGCAGGCTACTGACTTTCTCATGGTGCTAGCACATTAATAAAAGCAGAATTATGTCCTAATACACCAATGCAACAACATTAAAATCACAAAGCATGGTACCATCTTACAATGACATTCATTACCGCCTGTCATAACGCACTGTTATCCTTGGCACAGTCAATAACATATTTCAAAGCATTCCAGTGATGGACTTGACCAGAGCCTTGAGTGGAAGCCCAAGTTCTAGGAGTGCTTTGACAGTCACATTCCCCAGGAGTCATTAGTGAATTCAGGCAAATATGTGTGGTGGCACCTGCTGGGGCTGGCGTACTCCTGGGGCAAAACCAGAACCAATTGCACATTTTCATCCCTTTCAAAGTGCTTATGGGGTGCTTCGAGGCCCCATCTTCTGGGGTCACACAAGCTTATGGGCCTGTTCCATGCTTAGTGGTGGTGCTCGTTTTGCATTGAAAATTATTTTAAGGAGCTTTGCGTCACTCTTTTTACTTTTCATGCCAGGTGCCCCTGTCCCTCCGATGGGGTTCCAGGTATGTTCTAATGTCTGGGGCCGCACAAGGAGTCCACTTCAGTGCAGCCAGTCACTTCTTGCCACCATCACAGTTGCGTTCCAGCGTGGAGTCAGTATCCTCCTTCCTCCCGTCCACCTGGTTGTGGGTGGGCTGCTACTCTGCAGTGCACCGGGTGCTTCCTGCTCCCATGAAATTTGGGTACTGGGTGTGGGATGGACACTTGGCGATGCTCCTAGGGATTTGGCCCTCCCCAGGAGCTTTCTGTTTTGAAAAATGGCTGCACTCATTTTGTGTTTTCCTGCTTTTGCTCTGCTTTGGTTCCCTGGGAGATGGAAGCCCCTAAAAGCAATGGAATGGAGTGGCTGGTGGGAGGGGTCCATTTTGTTGTTCGCCTACTCTAGGGGCATTGACCCTCCCTCGGGCAAATCAAAATTTATGATAAACTGCTATGCTGTGTTTCACACCTGGGCCCTCTGGGGGACTGAACTTCCTTGAGTCATTTCTCTGGCCCTGTTGGGCCAATTTGCACAATCTTGGTGTTTATTTTACTCCTGGCAGCCAGCGCCAGTCATGCGTAGTATTTTCTCTAAAGGTGTTTTTCTTTATCCTCTGCAGTGGAATCGGTCTGGGCTTCTGATACCTGCCTTTGCTTCCTTATCACCTTAGCAGTCCCTCCGCAACCCACCAGCAGAGTACCTCCCCGCTGCAGTCTCCAGGTCCCATGGTTTTGGCCATCTTGCAGAGGGCCTGGGTGACAGCAGCTGAGTCAGAGGCTCTCTCCTGTTGGAGGTCACCCATCTGCAAGACAGTCCTGCTGTGCATTCCTTTGGCGCTGTCACTCCCAGGTTCTCTACCATCTCTGTCCTCTGCAGGGTTTTTTTAAGTGGAAGTGGATCGTTCCCGAATGTTGCCACCTCTCTCCAATTGTGGGATTCAACTTCATCATTCCACCCCTGTCCCAACACTGCTGCACACCATTTTGAAATATTTCAACATGGCGACTTGAAGTGGTCTGGTGAAAGACCATCTCGGTGAGCCTGAGACCTGCCCCCAACTGCCACAACTACCTCATGCCTTCTGTCCACTCTTCAAAGGGAGCCTTTCCTGTAATTAGCCCCAGAGGTCTGACTGTCCTCATTTGCTTCTGTGGGAGTGAGCCTTCTCAAGCCAGGTGCAGTGTGAGAGGTAATTAGCACATGCAGATTCCACCCCCACCTCTTCCTTTCACAAGAATAAGGCAAGCACTGTCAAATTGCTCTGTTGTGCGGGCACTGCTTTATTTGTAAAAGAATAAACACTGGTGCCCAAAGTTCTGCTCAGAAGTCTAGATCTACCCTCGGCATGCATTTTTATCCCAGGTTTGTTACCTCACTTGAATCTCGCGGCGTAAGTTGTGCGAAACTATAATTTGACATAGATTTTACCCATACTGTATATTTCAGAACCCCCTCTTTTCGGTAATCACTACAGATGTACACTGTGAATGTCTACTCACATTATAAGGCCTATCCTAAGTCAGTTGCAATCTCTGAAGCGTCCCTTTGGTGAATGGCTACCAGGCTGTGGTAGACGGTAATCCCACATGCTGTGCCCACACACGTGTGCACACTTGTGTGTTCACATGTTCAGGTGCAACCAGCCCAGAGCTTCTGTCCATAAAGCACAGCAATGGGTCTTATGTTAAAAGGCGGACACTGGTGGCTAGTACTATCAATCCATTATAACAGAGTTTGCAGAGATGGAGTATCTCTTTGTGAGATTCACTCACAGTAAAAGTCTAAGACTGGGTATTCCAGAAGCAAAAGATCCAGGGGGATTAAAAAGGTGGAGCCCATCTTGATATAAGCACCTTACTTTCTGGGACTTGTAGTAGCACATTACCCATTACAAAACTTGGCTTACATGTCCTTTAATACAAAAAATTGGCTAAAAATGGCAGAACTGTCTGAGGTTATGACACATAGCATGGTATCACTGAACAACTCTGCTGCACTTCACAATAGACAAAATGACTCTTTGCCCCTTTCTTCATCTTATATCTAATGGGATTTCACATTTTTTTGGCTGTCTGTCATCAGTCAGATACTGGTGATTCCTTTCTTCTCTTTAGGGGAAGGGCTTCCATGTGCTTTCCATGTCTTAGGGATCACGTCACTTCACGAAAGCATGTAACAAGTGTTGACAGCTGGATACCTGGACCTCCGTGCTGTCTCGGATACCTGCTATTGTTTCCTTGTTGTCTCTGATTAGATAAGGATATTTATTTATTTAACCATTATATATAGTATTCATGAAGCATGCCACACACAATCACAATATCACCTTAGCTCAAATAATAAAAACTGCATGAACAAGCAGATTCTAAGTAAATGAAAGTAAGGTGACGTGCAACAAAGGAAAACTGAAGGAGGGCGAGTGAGGGAACAGTGTGAGAGACGATTTAGCTAAACGAGATGCAAAACAAGCAGTGAATGACCTCCATGTAATAAATGAATTCTGTAGGGGGGAAGTATACAGAGGGAGGAAGATAGGTTGAGAGAATGCCATGCTGAATGAGCTGACCAAAGCAAGATAGAGTGTGAAAGAACAAAGAGATCGAAAACAAGGGGGTTGGTTGGTAGAGGAATCAAGGACCAGGCGGCGCCCAGGAGGTTACCGAGAGGGAAAAAGTAGGAAGAGGCACCAGAATGAAGCCCAAGGGGAGTCCTAGAAGTGGGAGGGTACGAGGCTTGGGGCGACCGAGGAAGGAGTAGGTATAGTCCATAGAAGGGGCAAGGCACACAACCAGTAATCATGAGTGGGCTTGAGGAAGAAGCAACAGATGAGAGGCTAAGGAAGAGACAGTAGGTAAGAAGAGGAAGCCAAAGACAGGGTAGGGTAGACAGCAAGGATAGAGAGAGGATGAAGTGAGTGAGGGAGCACAGTTAACACATCCAAAGTGAAGAGAAGGTGAGCGACCAAAATAACTACATAGCAGGGAGTGGAGGATAGAGTGGAAGGGGAACCCAGTAGAGAATAGTACAATGAGAGGAGATGATCACAGATAGTAAGAAGACAGAGCTTTTGGGTTAAATGCTGTCTGCAGAGGTGTATCTGTACATGTTGTTGGGATGACAGGAGAGTGTAGAGGTCATCAGGGACTGTAGAAGGGTAGCAGCTCCTGAGAAGGGTTGATGCTGCGTTTGAGTGGTTTTAAGCTGAATGTTTCCAGCATAAGGCTGTTTTTGTTTCTGAGAGATTTCATTCCACCTGATAATTCAAGGAGGTTGGAAAGGTAGGACGGGAAGTTGGAGAGGACTGCTTTGTAGGCTAGGCATCCCAGTTTAAATTTGATGTATTTGAACTTCCTGGATGATGAGCTAGGTATGGCTGTAGAATGGCAAACAGTTTTGATTGACAAGAGATGATTGAAGTGAAATGGCGAGGTTGACATTGCCAAAGTCCACTTGTGATAAGCAGCCGCGTCCCGTGCAGGTAAGCGCGGTGGAGGAGGGGGGGACTCAACAGACGATGACGAGGGAATAATTTGGCCTTGTCATTGTCCATCGAAATCTCCCACACCGCCCCTCCACTCTTACCTGCACGGTCCACGGCTGGTGATAAGATTAAGGCATGACCAGCTGCTTTCAGAAGAAAAGGGGAAAGAAATGATTTTTTTCAAGGCCAAATGCTATGCTAGTTTGGTAATTACATTTATATAGGGGATAACAAACAGAGAGGGATCGAGCATGATCCTGAGAAACATCACAATGGGTGAAAGTGACAGTGAGAAGCCTGCAGTATTCAGATGCTTTAGCAGATCTGGACTGAAGTTCTTATATGTTTTGTGGGGAGAACTGGATGCATTACATTTTTTGTGGTTTGAGAGCGAGGAAGTTCTTTGACATCCAGATTTGGACTTTAAGAGATAGGAAAGGGACAATATCAAGTAGGGAACACTTAATAAGGCATTTTGATGCCATACCCTCTGAAACAATATTGATAAACGACAAGTAAGTTTCCAGCATGATGCAGTCGGTTACCTTTATAGAGACACATTTTTCCATTTTCTTGTCTAGCCATGGATGTTTGAAATTGTGGGGTAATTGGACAACAGATCTGAGTCAGGTTAGGTTTTTTAAAAGAAGGGTGATTTGTCTGCATTTTAGTGCATTTGATAAAATCCCTTGCATATGGGACGTGCTGAGGATTTTGCACCAAGCCTAAGCAAAGAATGAGACATTTGCCATGATGACATGAACATTTTGAGCCTCTACATAGCTTCGATCATGGTTGGGTACTTCAAAATGATCCTTCCCCCTACAGTTACAAGGACACTCTTCTGTTTATGCAGAGCTCTTAGTGGAGTGTGTATGGTGTTGTATGGTTGTGGTTGAGTGGGATGCTTGCCTGATTCAGCCAATGACCCTTATCACTAACTCTGCCTTCCTTGCATCGGTCTATGCCCAAACTCCACTGGCAGCTCCCAATCAGGAGCAGAGTTGCTTGGGTGATAATTGGTTGTGCTGCTTTAAGAGGAACACACTTTTTAAAGACTTGTTAAAGGCATGTGGAGGCCTCATCTCTACCTGCACTATTTTGTCCATGGCAATCCTGTTAGTAAAAGGAATTAGGTTTGAGATGTTACTTCAAGACCTCTGCAGCTGTTTTAAGGCTGATAACAGATCATTAAATTTAAACAAGATGTTGATGTCTAAAACTTTCTGCTTGATTCTGTATCCTTCAAAGCTTCAAACGTAGTTAGTCTGAAAACATTGTAAATACCATAGATACTGAAATAGAGAACTTTTCAACTATGTCTCCAGCACTGAATGTTTCCCTCTGTAGTCTCTAAAACCAGGCTCATCAGGACGAGATTTTCAAACTGAGGAATGATGTGCAGAACACCTCCCTGGGTCTGAGATGGATAAAAGTTATTCACATACAGACTAGATGTGGTCAACAAATACTAAGTAACCTGCAGGAGCTCCCTGGAGAAGACAGAAGGTAGTAATAGCCATGAAAAAGAGGGCATACCATACTCTTTTTGTTTTCAGTGTATTACTGTTCTCTCCAGAGGCTCATTTTACCCACAACCCTGTGCCTTTTAATTAACCCTGGGCGCAGTACTACGCTACGCTCGCTGAGTGTACGTAGTTCGCGCTACTACGCACTACGAGAATTGCACGTAGCACAGTGCAAAAACACGTAGTGGGCATTTTTTGCTTGCTCGCGGTCCTCAACGTCAAGTTGGCGACCGCGAGCGAGCAAAATCAACATCCCGGTGAGACTTTTTCCTCGTTCGGAATCAGCAACATCAAGTTGCCGATCGCGAGCGTGGAAAATATACCTTCCGGTGAGATTCTCAATGCGGGAAGGTCAGGTTTCTCATTGCGAGTGGTCGCGTATGCTCGCGACCGCTCACGATGAGAAACTACCAGTCCGCGTTGAGAAAGCTGCCGCTCGAGTACAAATCTATCCGAGCGGCAGAAAACGACCGCTTGCACTGTGCAAGATGCCGTTTGCAATGATTGCACAGTGCAGACAAGCATCCGGCACTGTGCAATCAGTGCGAACAGCATTTCCCTCCCGCACTACGCAGTTCACGTAGCGTGCGTAATGCGAAGAGCACTTCGCGTAGCTATGCGTAGCGCTACTACACAAACTATGCCCAGGGTTACTTTTAATACAGGGAGCTCCACAAGTGATGTTGTCATTGGCATGGATTGAGTGAGATGGCTTTTTACTGGTTGTCATCGATAACAAAGATATTGTCTGAAATACATTTCATGGCCTAAATATGGTGTACAAAAATATTGCTCTCTTGGATGTAGATTGTTTAATGTTAACTCCAATATAAAAATATTTTTGGAAACAGTATTTAGGACACAGTATTTTTGTCAGATGATATTTAGGCCATGGTATTCTGGTCAAATCCCCTTTTGAGATGTCCTTTCATGTGAACAGCGCATGTGCTTATTGAAGCACGGATTTCCCTCAAAAGCTGCAGATTTACAGCATCTGAGTGCTGCTGTAGTATTCACTGGATCTTACTGCAGCTATAGGTTAAGATGTTAAAGTGGGCATACTGTACTTTACGTTTATTAAATGTGTTTATTATGCATTTTAACTAACATTCATAGTTGTGTGGATATTTTTTCTAAATAAATGCATTTATGAATTACATGCTCCCATGGTTGTTATCTTTCCCCCGGGGGTATGCCAAAAATGGGACTCTAGGGCCTTGTCCGAGTGACAACAAATCAGAGCAAAATACCCTGCATATGATCTTTTTCTGCGAGTTTTATGTACTGCAGCGAAAGAAATGTATCCTGCCACTGCTAAGATGTTGTAATTTTGAACAGGTCAGACCAGCTCTGGTTTATTTACAAATGCTTGGGTCTTCTGCAATATGTTTTGGGGAGGCGAGTTACATTATAGGGGCTGTGAGATGTCGTAAGAAAATGCTGCTACCCAAGTCACCCCCTTCTGCCTTTTTATGTCCGCAGTGTAACAGAAAGTTTTATTTTAACGATAATTTGATGCAATGATTTCTGAAATTTTTATAAAAAATAATACATTTTCCATTGGGTGACAAACGTTTTATTGTGTTTTTGTACTCATCAATTGTATAGCACTTTTTATATTGTAATATACCTAGTTGTGTTAATTATGACACAGTAATGTGACTAATTGTGAATGGAATTTTATTGCGTATGCTTTGATGGTTTTAACATTTTTAACCGAATAAAGCTAATTTTTGACTTTTTGACTTGAATTACATTAACCAACATGTAACCTATGCATTTAACTATTTCTCCAGAAGGTGGTTATGAATACTGGTGCTATCCGTTAATAACGGGGTGACCATGGTGAACATGTTAATTGTTAGTTTGGGCATTAGCCTTGTTTGTTCAGCGATATAAAGAGCCCCAGAAAGACTGGGAATGTAAGCATTGATCCTAAGGGGTACTCAGTGAGATGGGGAATCCTCCCTTATGATTTCAGGGTATTAAATAATACAACAATTGATGGAGAATATTACGTTTCAGCAGCTGGCAAGAGCCTTGGAGGCAATTGGGACATTCAATTTGTGTGTTGCTCTAAATAAATCTCCCATTAATGACTTGACCTATTTGGTACATCCTTATGGTGCGAGAAAAAATTATGTTGTGCTGGCATTTATTTGCTTTTACACCACAAGAACAGATTACAAAAATACCTAGGAGAAGAAATACCCAGGACAAGAGTTCTTCAGCATGGAAAATCTAGTCTTCCACATGTGCGGTTGCAGTGAAATCCCTTTTTGTTATCCCGAAAAACTTAGCAAAGTATCTTAATTCCTAGATATACTTAATATACCCGGTCAGGATAACCATTGTTACAGGTAAATAACTTATAGGGTTGTGGCAGTAATCTGGAGTGGCATTAAATATGAGACCAAACCTAACAAGAATCTAGTAGGCAATCACAGAAACACGTAGCTACTACGGGGCACATCAGCAACAACCGGCGATAATTATCGCTCAGCGCTCTTAGCGTGAGGATAATTATCTCCGGGTAACGTGGATTTTTAACGCTGAGATAGCATGCTATTAGCAACGCTTATCTCCTCAGCGATAAAAATCCTCACGCTAACTGCCTAACGTGAGATTATCGCTGGAAACCCAGCGATAATCTCACGTAGTGTGGCGTTAGCTTGCTGATAGGGACTCACAAACTTAGCCAGGATATCCACCTTCCATAGGATATCATGGCTAAGTCAGTCCTGAAGCAGGCGTAAGGAAAGTAGCGATACCAGAGGTTATCGCTACTTTTCCTGATGCTATGCTTCATAGCGAGGGGCTTGATGATAGGAGAAATGTCGCTTAGCGACATTTCTCCGGTCATGTTAGGTCAGGAACGTCCACTTTGCATCTCATTAGAGATGCAAAGCTGGGCGTTAGGAATCCCGACGCTAAAGCAAGGTTTCACGCCTTAGCGTGGCCTTGCTAATTAGGCGATAAAATTATCGCCGCTTTTCGGCCGAAAACGGCCACAAAAGCGGCGATAATTTTTTATCGCCTGCTTGTAAATATGCCCCTATGAACCTCAAATGGACAATATTTTCCAAGTAATAGATTTTTATCTCTCCATTTACAGGAACTGCATTGGGCAGTCGTTTGCCATGAACGAGATGAAAGTAGCCGTGGCACTGACCTTACTCCATTTTGAACTTTCACCTGATGGAACAAAACCTCCTATTACATTACCTCAGCTAGTCCTGAAATCCAAGAACGGAATACACCTGCACTTAAAGAAAATCACTTAAAGCTCTGATGTATACATTTCCGTTGCATACCGCCCTGTCTCGCCGGCCTTATTTCTGCATGTCTGGAAAGGTGGTGGATCATGGAAACCAGAACAAACAGCTTGTAAAATAAATTTTATTTTAACCTAAAGATGATAGAAAGCAAACTTGTCATATGTTGTTTTTTCAGGCCAGAATAGTTGCAATGTAACACCCATAATTTCATTAGCACAGTAATGTAACACTTTTCTAGATTGTACCTTGGAAAACCAGATTTAGGACTTTATTTACAGTTTGGTGGACGGGTACTCCTTCACAAACATAATTCATATCCCATCGGCCTTTATTACAGTGCTTTATATTATAGTGGACTTGTAATAAGACAGGTAGGTTATTCTGGCTCTATTGTGATGGAGTACTCACCTGCCGAACTCTAAATCAGGTTCTTGGTGATCTGCTTGTGTTTTTTTACTGAAATGATTTATTAGCTGATGGCCACCCGAAAGGGGCTTTTAGTTTTCAATACTTTTATGTTTCTAATGAAAATGGTCAGACATTACCTCTTTATAAACATTTTAACTACAACTCCTCCCCAACAAACTTCCCGCGGCTATCCTAGAATCCTCATTTAATGTCCCCTCGCTCCTTAGACATTCCCTCGACTTTCTTTATCCCTCCCTCCCCTCACCCCAGTCTTCTGATCAGAACATTATAACCTTCATGTTGACCCTCGGGGAGGGTATGTCTATCATGTTGGAAGTGTTTAATTTGCAAAAGAATGAGTGCTGGATCCATAACTCTGCTAAGAAGCCTACGGTCAGCGCTATCAAATGTCAGCGTGCCGAATACCAAGGTTGGGCAGTCTTGAATCCACTACAGTCCTCTTTAATCCACTAACGGGCATTGCCCGCCCCTTTACTCATTATTATTGCACCCTTTCTTAATTGTGTGTTTTTTCCTGTCTTTTCTCTGTAAATAACTAAATGCCAGTGGGCCCCACCAGCAACCACCGGCTCAAATTAATCACTGCATATTGATAAAGTTTGGTTAGTCTTGCGGTCTCCTTTGACGCTTTCGCACATCGATATTTTAACTTTTCTTTGAGGGACATTGTATTGTGAGCCATTCAAATACATGCAGCGGGTGACCATAACCAAAACTAGTCAATTCCAGTGGAGTTTAATTCTTAGCACTAGACATCATTTTTTAAATGTAAGTTATGATTTGCAACGATATACCTCTGTATGATTTAAATAAGAGATATGCCTCCTCTCTGCCATAAGCGCTGTGTAAATCTAAGAGTTTCTTTTCAGTTTTAAAGTACTTTCATAGTCTTTGCATCAAAAGCTACCACGTTTCATTGTAAATTATGTCATTTTCGTCCATGTCTTCCAGACTGTTTTTTTTAGAGCCGATTGAAGACTTTTTTGCAAGGTCTGTAAACTAAAATGTTTTCTGTAAAATAAATGATTCTTGAACATTATTGAGTCCTCAATTGTCTGCAAATGTTTTACAGCACCCTTGCTACCCCCTACACTCCCCCCACCCACAATCTAACAACCTCCTGTTTAAAACTACAGCGAAACCATTGAGTGGAATTGCCCCAACCTTAGTAAGGCATATCAGTAAGCCGTGCAATGTTTTCCAATAGAAAATACAATTCTCTTTTTATATCTATTGTGACATACAAGATACCATGCTAGAGACTATGCAATGAAAATGGCAGAATCTTAAAAAGTGATGAGCAAAAATTGCAAATCTTGTTAGAGGAAAATTATAAAATGGCAGTAAATCCTGCTAAAAAAAACACCAGCATGCAGCAAGATAAGGCCACACAATAGATAGTCATTACAGAATAATGTACCCCTTCTTTTCGTTTTTAGTGTTTAATATATAAATAACATCTTTAAAATGTAACAAATAAAGTCTGTAAACAACCAAGCTTCTGCAACTCTTGGATGTTAAGTCATGTCAGTAGAGCATTCTTGGGTGGCATAGCAACCAAGAAATTGTGCCTGACTGCAGAATGCCAACTACTAATATGCCTGTGGTCCTGACAGCACAAGCTCTTTTGTTGGGAGTGATGCATGAAGGACTTTGCTTTATCACTTTATTCCCGAAGGATTGGTTGCAGCAGGCGGGAGATCAGTCTGGAGACTGAAGGACCCGAGTCCTGGATCTGGGTCCCTGCATCCGCCCATGCAATGTCTGCCATGCCAATATTAAAAGCAGACAGTGGAAAGCCAGTGAGTTAAGCCAATAGCTATACACAGGTCTTAAATAAATCTGATAGGTACAACACCCACAAATGGTACTAGTGATACAAATTAAAATGCTTGCTACATATGAGATGACGAACCATATTTATTAAATGCAGTGCAGATTCAAGGGTGTGGCTGGCAGCTATGTGAGGAAAGCATACTTCTTCTAGCTGTTCAGAAGCCCTGCCTAAATCAAACAGATGCCATTGAGGAATGTGAGGAGGCGGCCTAACAAGTGGAGGCAAGCGCTCCTTCCCCAACCTGGAGTTGATGAAGACGCCAAGGCGTCCAAGCCAAGGAGAAGCATAGAGCTGCCTCGTGACACAAGAGATGGAAATTGCTGACGAGGGACAGAGACGGACCTGTGTGCAGATGCCTGCAGATCGCAGGAACATGGCTAGGTGCCATGGATGTGGAGCCAGCAATGAGCTGGAACACATTAAAATGGGATAGACAGGTGTTAAAAAGTGATTGGCGGGTGGCTATGAAGAATATACAGAAAGTGGGCAGGTGAGTGTCTAGGACAGTAACGAAGGGGACAGAGACAGGAATACAGAACCCCGCTGTCTGGAGACAGACTGGGCACTTGGTAAGTTAAACTGCATTTGAAGCATCAGAATCAGGAACTGGCAACACTAGACAGCAGATTAGATATTACTTGGCTCAAAGTATTCAGATTACTGCCACTGTGAAGGAAATCACTACTTACAGTACACAGAAGTAAAACTGTGTGAAAAGAGTTACAGTTAAGTGGAAAGTGAGTGAAGTGCCAACAACCTCTTGGGAGTGTGAGAGAATAACAATATCCCACACTAGCTGAAGCTCTTATAGTGATAAGACACATTACATCCTCACTGGAATATAGAATTCATCCTGTGGCAACAGATCTCACTTGGTGAGAGCAGACATCCAAAAACACATTGACAGTCACAGATATAGAGACGTCTTCAAATATATTGTGCAAGTACAAAAGGAAATAGCAGAGCTGCAAACACTTATAAGGAAACTAGAAGCAAGAGCAGAAGAGGCTGATGTAAGCTCTTAAAAAAGTAATATCATAATTGTGGGCTTTCTGGAGGGATCTGGGAAACAAAGCATAGAGCTGTTTATGGAGGAATCGATGCTACAACAAATTAAGCCATGAGGCGTGACAAAATTCTTCTCCTTCCAAAAAGCGCTTAGAGCAGGTGGCACCTCCAGGGCTGTCAGTATGCAAGCTGTTGAACTTTAGGGACAGGGATGTCACTTTTTATGCAGTAAGAAGGCTATGTCTCATACAGTTCAAACATGCTACACTGTTACTGATTCCAGACTTCTCTCAGCAAGTACAGAAATAAAGGCAATCCTCTGAGGCAGTGAAAATTAAGTTAAGAAAGAAGAGATTGAATTACATGCCCTTTTCACAAGAAATATTGCAAGTGATGAATAGCACCTGCTCACTGTTCCTTACATCACCTGAGCGAGCATGGGATTGGCTCAAAATAATCAACCAGAAGCAAGAAAAACACACCGGACCCTTGTTCCAGACTGGAAGATCATTGTTCTCACGTGCAAATTTAGACAAGATAGACAGATAACTCTAGGATCTGGCTTTTTGACAATCACTGAGGATGATCATTTGCTAATAGCTACTCACGATGATGAACAATGAATCTGTCTGGGTCGAGCAGATGGACACCCAGTGGTATGTAAGACATGAGGTGAGAAGAGTTATGCTCATGCAAAAAGAATTCGGGGACGGACAGCCATAAAGAAAAAGCATGAGAGACGGCGTCAATAAGTTGAGAAAGATGCATCTACAAAGATGCAGAGCTGACCTCAGCAGAGGCACCTCTACAGTCTCACTAAAGTGGCATTTTGACCCACCTGAGCACCAGGTGTAGGGAACTACGTGCACACTGGTTCCTGTTCTTTATTTATACCTACCCATTCCATACACTGTTGGTGTGTATTCCAGTGCAACAAGGAGACTTTGCACCACTTAGGCCCAGATTACAAGTTAGTCGAATATATGTGAACAAATTCCAGACTGGTAGAATTTCCTGGACTGCCTGATATTTCTTCACATATGTCTACGTATTACAAGTTAAATCCTGTAGAATGAGACCTTGGGAGATGATGGGAAGGCAGAATGTTGCCTGGAAGTGCGACACGCTCCTCTATGTCTTTGTAGAGGGTCAGGTGGGGACCGTGCTGCACTGCAGTCTATTCCCAATGTGATTTTACTGGTTGGACGTTTCCACTGCTACAGTTGGATCTTGATGTTCTGCACCTGGAAATACAGGTGAAGGAAAAACGGACCACTTATAATTAAGTGCAGCGGAGTTCCACGTGGGTATTCTGCAATGCTCAACTTGCACTCAGCATAGAAAAGGTATATTAAAGGACATCATACTGTCAGAGAAGTACATTTGTGATGATTTTAGCTTAAACTCCATATGGAATGTAAGCCCACACTTTGGTCAGAGGCTGCTTTACTTTCTACTTTACTTTAACTAGACTTTCCTGACTAATGTATCTTCTTCCTGTCACTGATAAACTGACTGACTGTATTACTAGGTAACTACAATTTGTTTTTTGAAAAGAGGTCATTTTTTTAGGTTTGACAGAGTACAGCCTGGAGAGAATTCCAAAATGATAGCGCAACACAGACAGGGATTGTAATATTAACATGAACAGAGGAAAGTTATTTTACAGAGAAATCACTGCAGAGAAACATCAATACGAACAGTCCATCATAGAGAAAAGTGAGAGCAAACAAAAATTGTTTCTATGAAACATTTGTGGGGATGTCTGGACTTTGATGCTGCTCTGTATCGCTCTCTTTGTACTCCGAGGAGACTAACACAGGGGCAAAGGAGAATAGGGAAAAACTCACAACACTACATAGCACCCTCTCTTGGACCTGGTATAGATTATTCTCATGCATTCAGTCCTGAAAAAACATTAAAAAAACAATGTTTACTATATAGTCTTCTAAACTGAAAATCCCACATCGTCTACAATATTGTGTATGATGTATCTATTACAGCTGTGAACATATATCGTTTGGTTGCAACATATTATATGAAATGTTAGTCTAAAGTCTAACTATTATACAATATGATGATCTATTCATGCAGCCACGGCCAATGCAGGTAAGAGCGGGGGGGTGGATTACGACAGATGACGAGGGAATATATGCATGCAGAACCTAACCCCTTAGCTACCTTGAGTAATGTCAAATGCAGTTTAGAATACTTTCAGAAAACAACATAAGGTATGTGATCAAAGTCTTTAGAACAATAGAAAGATTGTAACTCCACGGAGGAAAGCCTAATATAGTTCAATAAACTCCTTCAAGAAACAATACCATCTATGAATTAATGTCTACATGTGTACATAACATGGTGGTACTCCATCAACAATCAGTTCCACTGATGAAATTCAGCTGAAACCACGAAGAGGGTATACCAGATAAGATCGTAGCCCACTTCAATCTTCAAACTGAGCAAAATGCAAACAGACAAAAAAGGCCAATAGGAAGCAAGAGTCTCCAGGGTAAGCACCTTGCTATACTAGAGTTCAGGATGGTTGCCACATTCTAAGTCACGTTTGTTCTCACTTGGAATGTGATACCTAGGGGTAAAAGTCACTCTAGATAACAGGAAAAGGGTCACCTCCCCAAGAAGAATACACCAGAGAGAAAGCCTCTGGAAAAGAACAAAAATTCCCCTGGATAGGGTAGAAGGCATGCTGACACCTAAAATCCGTTAAGAGTAACGGAAGAGGTCTAAACACTAGAGAGAAGCTTCTCACTCGAAGTCCAACGAACGTGAAACCCTTGGCCACGAGTTCCAAGCAGGTGGACTTCGACTGGAGCATAGTGCCAACATGAAAGGATGTCCCATGGGTAGTGACCCTTGGAACTGACAAAGCAACCTCCCCCAAATGTAGGGAACAACACAGGGTACTCACCCTGGAAAATTACGCAACCTCCCCAAATAGGGTACACCACAGGATAACCACCTTAGAAACTACACGACCTTCCCTAAGTAGGGTACACCACAATGAAAAATACTCTGGAAAAGAACACAACCTCCCCTAATAAGGGTACACCACAATGTAAAATTCTCTGGAAAAGAACACAACCTCCCCTAATAAGGGTACACCACAGGGAAAAATGCCCTGGAAAAACTGCACAACCTCCCCTAGGTGGTACACTCTAGATAAACAACCAAAACTAAGGCAAGACACTATGTTATACACTGACCCCTCCCCCACACGATGAAAGCACAGAGCTATAGAGGACATGCATAATGAGTACAGACGTTATAATCACAAAGCACTAGTTAAGCACCGGTGAGCGGTCTCTCACCCGAAGTCGTCCCCGACGAGAAGCTCATTCCTTGCTCGTTCCATGCAGCTCCATGTAGCTCCAGGAGAGTTGTCCCCAACCAGGATAGACGAGTCATCGCAGACATTGTCAAGAGCATTGTGACCTGCAGCAGGCAATTGCAGTACAGCCTCGTAAGTATCTCTGAAACTGTCATCGTGTTTGTGGTTCTGGTCTAGCAATGGCTTTGCTTGTGTCATATCGTGTTCCATGAGTGTAGGCACAGCGCGTCTAAGGCGGCAAGGATCGCGGTGAACACCCACGTCAGCAAGGATCGCACAGCACACAACAAAACTAAACGTGATTTGCAGAGGAGACTCGCAATTACCCTTCCAAGACGATATGCTGAGACAAATCACAAGATAGCGGTGCGAAGAAACGTTGCCGCCTGTAGGCTGGTTGGCAGACGGGAGCTCCAAGTAATAATTCATGGTTGATGTGCTGTAGCCAAGCACAAGATGGCGACACGTTTCTTGATACGGCGCAGTGTGGCTCACGGCGCGCTGTTGCATGCAGGCGTCACTGGTCAGCTGTGAAGAACTAGAGGAGAAGGACGTCATACAGAATTCACCCTGCCTCCACGCGGCACTAGGACAACGGTGAGGTGCGCGTGGAAGGATTTTGAATTTAAACAAAGCACTTCAGTTTGCCATGGTGGGTTCACTTTAGGGAGCTAAAGCGGCAAAAACGAAACGCGCACACAACCTGAAAAGCACACAGTCTCTGCCCCCGCATATATGCCCAAGTGCTCACCAAGGGTGCCGCTCCTCATGCCACCAATCGCTCGGCCAGTTCCTCCAGGAAAGTTCCCGAGGACCATTTGGTGCTGTCACTGTCTCCGTAAAAGCACTAACACTAAACACATTTACAAAGTGTTCGGTGTGTATCATCTGTAGATGTAGCTTGCAAATGAGTATACTGCCGGTCACTGCTAAAGAAGCCGTTGAAATGTACAATAAGTCTTTGAAGAAGACGCTGTTTAAGTACACTGCTTGAGTCTCTTTTGGAAGCTAATTGCAGCTCCAGGTAAATCAGTGGTTCACTGAGGATGCAGACAAATCTTGCTGTCAGACTGCGATGCTTCCCACGCAGGGCCCAGATAGGGCAGTGAAACACAGCAGGGTGCGCAAACCTGTTGTGCCTCTGGGAAGCTTGTTGCTGGAGAGAGGGTAGCAGAAGTCTTTCAGATGACAGCAGGGTCTTTAGTGATAGAATAACTAACGCCCAGGTTGCAGGCTGTCCAGATGGTACAGGACACTGGTGGGGCCGTCCAGGGCGTTTCTCTGAGTATCAATTGACGTTTTGAAAGTCCTTAATGTCCTTTGTTCCTTGTCCTTTAGTTCCTTAGTTGTCCTTACTACTTAGTCCACGCGTAGGTTCAAGATCGTCGCCAAATTGTTGTAATAGAAGATACAGGGTCCAGCTGTATAGATAAGTAATCCTTTATTGTAACCTGGTTCTAGGATAGGTGAGTAGGATAAGATAGAAGGTATAGATGCAGCCCTACCAGGAGCAGGCTCCTCACAGCTCAGCCTGAGATGATCAACTGACACTCTAAACACAGATAGGCACTCGGGCATTCTAGGATGTCATGATACATACCAACAGAGCAGTACAGTGGGGAATAGCAGAGAAGTAGTTTACTACACAAACCTTAGACGCTCCGCTGAGGCATGAGGTCTTTAAGCGCTACAAAAGCAGTTCCATAGTCATCACTACACTTCAGGGCCTTGGGTCACAGGCGGTTACCCCCACTCCCTTAGTCATGTTATTTTGTCCTCATTATGTTGTACCCCCTTCCCACTGTTCATTACTACGCCGTTTCACGCATAATATAGCATCACAAAGTGCAGCACCACGGTTGTCCGCTCGTTCACACTACCTCTCAAGTGAACCATTGTTGTGGATAACTTCTCTACACCATATCCGACACAGTGTACTCATGTCATCGAAGCTTAAGACATGTCATATGTTTGCTGAAATATTCTCACTTGGCAGTTATGGTCATTTGAATGTTATTGTACTGTAAAGTTAAAATATAAATGTCAATACAAAAATAATTTTTTTTTTTAAAGGATTTTGCCTCACAATTTTTTGGGGGAAACACTGTTGTATCAATTTTCTCTAGATATCACAAGTGGTCAGTTTCACTGACCAGTTCAGTTTCACAACCTTCCAAGTGTGCTGTGTGAATCATGGATATTTTGCAGTCTGTGTTCCTGATGTTAGTTTCACTATAGAACTGCTTCTTAGTGGAAACAAGGTCCGAGCGCAGTAGAAGGTGAATTTGGGCCTAAGCCCTGTTGTTGATCTACAGCTAATCCCGGTCTTTGTCTCTGAACTACACATTTACCTGGACTTTCATCTTGGTGAGGTCAAGCTTGAGGACTGTGAGGCCACTCACTTGGCACCAGCATGTTCAACAAATATTAAGTGGCAATAAAAATGAAGAAAGAGAGATGTGACTGGTGCACTTTTTGTGAAAAATTAGAGCCCTGGGCGGTTTTGATTTATGTAAAACGTTTGGAAATGAAAAGGTAATCTGCGTAACATCAAGTACACATTGTTAAAAAAAACCCACAAAAACTTGCTGTGCTGTTTTGCAAAGACGTGGGTACAGCTATTGGTAATGTACTCTACCTTTCACAGGTTTAGGTTTAAAAGCTTAGCATGAGTGAAAGAATGGGATGAAATTTGGCGCACATATTTCTGGCAAACCACGTCACTGAATTATCAAGATGAATGGTGCACTTGCGCTAATATTACAATCGCGCCTTATTGTTTGGAGGTTTTGTTTCACCTGTTTGATCCTTTTTTGGCAATCTGCATACCTGCCAATTCACCTGGTGCCACTGTGAGACACACAATATTGGCTCCCATCACACGGTCATCCTGAGAGGGGCCGATATCACACAGTTGCAGGAAAAGCAAGCTAAAATCCACCGTAAATAGTGTTTTTTCCAGCTGGTTTTCCAAGGCTTTGAGCTACCGACGTCATTGGGGGGAGGTGAAAACACCCCAGGACATGGCATGAGCCTCAGCAACCTTTTTTATTTTGGGAGGAGGGGGCTTTGGGCCAGGGTGGGGTTCAAAAGTGCATTGTAGGTAATTCTCGGCCCAAGGCCCCGCCCCCTTCAGGGCTCCGCCCACTCCACACATGTGAGATTTTTTTCAAGTTGGCAGTAATAAATCTGCTAAACGTTCCATCTGCAACCTTATTTAGCAGGTTGAATTACAAAAAGATGGGCCCACTGGTGCCAGTGCCCAATCCAATTTTTAGTTCGAGTCATGCAGTGTCAGTATGGAGGAGAAGCTCAGTGGGAACTCCGCCCACTCTCCGCCCATCTTTTTCATTGGCTTGTGTCTTTGTTGTTCCTAAATGCTCCCCTTTGGATTAGTTTTAGGCTTGTTAGTCCTTCCTTATGACAGCCATGTTGTCATTTGTATCCTTCCATGGCTACTGGCCCCTTTACTTAGAGTGTTGCACAGTATGTTTTATTTTAGATTGTAAGCACTTTTTTCTTCCGGTGCCTTCGGCTGCCACCCTCCCGCAGTGTGTGTCTTCTTGACCCTTCCCCCCCTGCACTTCCGTTTTCGTGCCTTGTCACCCGCTCCGCACTCCCATTTTCAATGCAATAGGTCTCCTGTAAATGCGAGTCCTATTGCATTGCAAATGCTTGTTTTAGATAGGCCTGGCACCACCACTGACGTTTGGAACCCATGAGGAGCCCGGGTACAACTCAGCCACGCACTGGTAACACATTCAACACTGCATGTGGCTGCATCAAACCCTTCAGGGCAATAAAACACACAGAATTAGATGACTCAACACTCAACAGCACGACAGCAAGGACACCTGGGTCAGAAATGAGACAAACTTGAAACTGCCATTGAGATTATGGCCCGAGGATTGATCGCTTGCTGACATCGACTGAAATCCGGTGGCGAATATCATGCGGTCATCCAGCCATCCATCTTTGCGAGGTTGGCAACTCCAGTATAATTCGATGGGATAATTGTAATGCTTGTTATTTACCATTCAAACAAATGGCCAAGTGTTGTACAAAGTGCTACATAATATTATTAGTGAAATGACAGAGCCAAACATGCATAAAGGTTCCAAAATGAGGACTGCGCCTTTGGAAGAATGAAAGTCATGAGACGGGGCCAATTAATGCAGATACTGAAAGTTTTTTTTTCCTCTGACTCACGTGACCTCACTTTTAATGGTCTGGTTAATCTGTCCCTGGGCTCTGGTGAAAACACTCAGTTTCTTTAATGGAAGTGGAAAGCACCCCTGCGGTACCTCTCCACGTACCTTTAGATGAGGGCTGTGTTTTTTGGCCCCTTTTTTGCAGTTTTATATAGTGCGAATTCGACCCGAATGTATTGGAGCACTTTATAAGAGCACCAGTTACATTACCCAAGGACACATTCATTTTTGGTAGGCACTGGAGAGATAGAGTGATTTGCCCAGAATCACAGGATGTTGAGCCAAAGCCGAGACTCTAACCTGCCTTACACTGCTGCTGTTGAAGCGGAACTGGCTCATACTGGTGCAAGCATCCTCTTAGTTTTCTTTAGTTAAGAATCACACATCTGTCTCTTCTGTGATTGACAAAATGTGTTCTAGTGCTCACTGGATGCAAGAGACCCCGCTTCTCATTAGGCCTCCCCGTTCTCACTCTGCTCCTGGATAAACAAGTTACCTCCGGTGCCTCATTTCCCGAAATTCAGAGCATTCAGAACCAGGTCAATGAAGTACTGTAAAAAACTGGCTTTATATATACTGCACCAAAGTGATGTACAGTGTGTAGAGAGTTCAAGGGTCTCCAGAGGTTTGGCAGAAGTTAAGATTAGATAGAACCTTACGCTCTATAGTGCTAGATTGGTCGAGCAGTAAGGCAGTATCAGAGGACAGTGTTAAGCATTTGATGTACACACTCAGTCAGCAAATTAATTCACACACTCAAGAACTGAACTCTAGGCCAATTGCTTTGTATAAAAAATATACTCTTGTTTTATTTCTAGAACCAAGCGAGCCTGGTACAGGTAAGCATAAAAAAAACCTTTTCACTAGTAAATTACTTGTATGAACACAGTTCAAAATTGCAGTGTAACTTTTACTGGTTTTGGTTACAGTTTCAAGTAAGCAGTTTGCAACACATTGCAGGTATAGTACATTCAAATGAATGAAAATGCAGTTAATTATATTTCTGATTACTTTTACTAACACAGGGTTGGATCCTAGATTCAGCCCTGGGACATTTCCTGAAAACCAGTGAGTAAATGCGTTTTAGTTAGAGGTACGATCTTTAAAGAATATTATTGCATTTCAAAAGTTGACAGAAACCTTTTCACATGGAATCACCAATGTTATCCTATGGAAGGAAATTCACTTAGCAGGTAAGTTATGTTAACAATACTTTTTCTTACTCAGTGCTGGATCCCTAGATTCAGCACTGGGATATTTCCTGAAAACAGTTGAGAAAATGCGTTTTGGTTATTTGGCTGATTTTAAGGAATATTTGTAATTTTCAAAAGTCCACTGAATCTTTTTGGGAGAAAAAGTGTCAATGTTATTCTATGAGGAAAAAGAGGTAATCGGTTTCCAGGAAGGTAATTGGTCTTTGGAGTTAGGGTCCTGGGGTTAGACTCAGGGGTCCCCCAGGGTCAGTGATGCACTGTTGTTGCACCCTCAGTGGCACTAGGGCGGCCGGGTGCAGAGTGTTGAGGCCCAATGTTATCCTATAGAGCACGGGTACTCATAGTACGGCCCGCGGGCCGTCAGCGGCCCGGCAAGCCTTCCTTGGCGGCCCGCGGACCTTGCAGACATAGTGCCTGTGCCCTGTGCTTGTCAGCGAACACCGCCGGTTACAGCAGCGCGGAGCTGTGAGGCCGGGCGATTCTTTTAAAGGCCATTTACTTGTTAATGAGGCTTTGTTGTATTTCACCTCTTCTTAGCGCCCCTGCGTCTCCCCTCTGAATGAGTGGAGATGCAGGGGCGCTAAGAAGAGGTGAAATACAACAAAGCCTCATTAACAAGTAAATGGCATTTAAAAGACCTGTGAAGTACTTGGGTGCGGCGGCCGTGTGCGTTCCCTGGAAGCTGTCAGCGAGGGGTGAGGTGACAGAGGACAGCAGGGTGAGGTGATGGAGGGCAGCAGGGAGTGAGAGCAGGGGGTGAGGTGACAGCGGGAGGAAGACAGAGTGCGACAGAGGGAGGAAGAGGGAGGGAGAGAGAGGGAGAGGAGGAAGACAGGGAGAGGAGGAAGACAGGGAGAAAAGGAAGACAGGGAGAGGGGGGAAGACAGGGAGAGAGAGAGGGAGACAGAGGGGGAGGGAGGGAGGGAGACGGAGGGAGAACGGAGGAGGGAGGGAGGGAGACAGAGTGAGGGAGACAGAGGGAAAGAGAGCAATAGAGAGAGGGAGGGAGACGGAGAGAGGGAGGGAGAGGGAGAGAGAGAGGGAGGGAGGGGGACAGAAAGAAAGGGAGACAAACAGTGAGTGAGACAGAGGGAGGGAGAGAGAGGGAGGGAGACGGAGAGGAAGGGAGGGAGAGAGGGAGACCGAGAGAGGGAGGGAGACAGAGGCAGGGAGGACAAAGGGAGGGAGGGAGACAGAGGGAGGGAGGCAGACAGAGGGAGGGAGGCAGACAGAGGGAGGGAGGCAGACAGAGGGAGGGAGTGAGACAGAGGGAGGGAGACTGAGACAGAGGGAGGGATAGGGAGGGAGGGAGACAGAGGGAGAGAGAGAGAGGGAGGGGACAGAGTGAAAGGGAGACAAACAGTGAGTGAGACAGGGAGCGAGAGGGAGACAAACAGTGAGTGAGACAAAGGGAGCGAGAGGGAGACAAACAGGGAGGGAGACAAAGGGAGCGAGAGGGAGACAAACAGGGAGGGAGACAAAGGGAGCGAGAGGGAGACAAACAGGGAGGGAGACAGAGAGAAAGGGAGACAAACAGAGTGATGGACGGAGAGAGAGAAAGGGAGACAAACAAAATGATGGACGGAGAGAGAGAAAGGGAGACAAACAGAGTGATGGACGGAGAGAGAGACAGAGAGAAAGGGAGACAAACAGAGTGATGGACGGAGAGATAGATAGAGAGAAAGGGAGACAAACAGAGTGATGGACGGAGAGATAGATAGAGAGGGCGGGAGACAGAGTGAGAGATAGATAGATAGATAGATAGATAGATAGATAGATAGATAGATAGATAGATAGATAGATAGATAGATAGATAGATAGATAGATAGATAGGGTGGGAGACAGAGTGAGAGATAGATAGATAGATAGAGAGGGCGGGAGACAGAGTGAGAGATAGATAGATAGATAGATAGATAGATAGATAGATAGATAGATAGATAGATAGATAGATAGATAGATAGATAGAGAGGGCGGGAGACAGAGTGAGAGATAGATAGATAGATAGATAGATAGATAGATAGATAGATAGATAGATAGATAGATAGATAGATAGATAGATAGATAGATAGATAGATAGATAGATAGATAGAGAGGGCGGGAGACAGAGTGAGAGATAGATAGATAGATAGATAGATAGATAGATAGATAGATAGATAGATAGATAGATAGATAGATAGATAGAAGAATAGATAGATAGATAGATAGATAGATAGATAGATAGATAGATAGATAGATAGATAGATAGATAGATAGATAGATAGATAGATAGATATGTGTGCATACCGGGTCTGGTGGCTCAGTGGATGAAGGCGTCCGCTGCAGTGGCCTGTGTTCAACCTCATGGTCATAGTTTTTTTTTGCTCTAGCCCCGCCCCCTCCCCCACTGGCCCCGCCCCCACCGGTGCGGCCCTCAGCCAGAAACCACACTGTAAATTTGGCCCCCGAGAGAAAGTTTGTGAGTACCCATGCTATAGAGGATAGGGGGACTCCGGTTGGTGGCTGCTGGCAAGCAGGCCACGGGGTTGTGGGAGCAAAGCTCCTAGGGTTAAGATCAGGGCAAGTTTGGGACCAAGTTAGCACCAAAGGGGCACCCTCAGCGGCACTAGGGCGGCCGGGTTCAGGGTGCTGTTTTGAGGTTGGTTGCCCTGTTGATATCAATAGAGATTCTCCAGGACCTCTGGGGTTTTTGAGGTTGCTGGCCACTGGACATGCCGGGGTTTTGCAGGAGCAGGTTCGAGGGGAGACAGGCTGGTAGGGCTGGGGCCAAGTCAGTGGGCGTCGTCCTCTTGTTAGCTCTGCACGGCTTCTCGTCCTTATTCTTCTCTTCTTTTTCTTGTGGTTGCTGGATCTGAGGAAGGAAGGTTCAGGGTGCCCCTAAATACTACATTTAGGGGCGTTACAGGTAGGTAAAGGACAGGGACCAATAGGGCCCCTCCCTGGGGTGGGTACACCCCCTATTCTGCCACTCTCCAGTGGGAGGGGGGTAGGAGCCTGTCCCTGGTTGGCTGGGTCACCACATCCTCAAGATGGCGGGGACTCGAGGTTGTGCTTCACCTCGCCTCCCCCACCTTAGGGGTGGAGTTGGCAGAGGTCGGCACACCTCTCTTCCTCACTTGTTTTTCCCGCCGGTTCTCCCGCCCAAAGTGGGAGGTAGAACCAGTGGGGACCAGTTGCTGAAAGCAGCAAATGGTCTGGAGAGGCTCACAAAGGTGGTATGCCTTTGAAGCTTCTCCTTCGTGAACTCCGCTCATCCTGGGGGAGGAGGCTTAGCACCTCATCCCAGGATGTGCATTGTTTCAGGCCCCGAGAGCAGCAAGCTCTCGACCCAGGGCTCCAGAAACATGTCTGGTGGTGGCAGCCTACGCAGCCACTCAGTCAGGTCACTGGAAGTTGGTCGAGTTTCCGGGGGCATCTCTAAGATGCCCTCTGTCGTGCATTTTACATTAAATCCCACCCAGCATTCAGTGTAGCCATCATGGTGCTGTGGAGTTCGCAATGACAAACTCCCAGCACCATATACTCTTAATGGTAACAGGGCACTTACAGGGCCCAGGAATGGACTTGGGCACTGTAGGGGAACAGGGTTCATGCACCTGTACCCTCACCACTGGCATAGTGCACCCAGCTAGAGGGGTGACTGATGTATGCCAGGGCAGTGGTTTGTGGGCATGGCACAAAGGGATGTGTGCCATTTCGACTCTTTGTTTTGTTCTGCACCAAGATGCGCAGCCTGCAAAGACAGTGTGTGAGTGTCAGGGTACAGGACCTCTAAGGGTGGCACAATAAGTGCTGCAGCCCTTAGAGGCCTTGTCTGGTCACAGTGCCCAGGGTACCTGTGGTACCATTTACCAGGGGATGACATGTGGCCAGAGATGCCAATTGGGTTTAGGCTTCAATACAGGTTTAGGGAAGGAACACAGGCCCTGGGTACCTGATTGGCAGGAGCCCAGGCCACACTCAGTCAAAGTACATCAGCAATTCAGCAAAAAGTGGGGGCATACCATGCAAGAAAGAGGGCACTTTCTCACAAGCACATGTGATGACGGCTTCATAACAAAAGGGGAACAATGAATCATGTACCTCTGTGTGGCAGAACAACGCTCATACCAGCAACATCGGCTGCCCACGCAGATCTGTAGCTCTACTGCAGTTGCACAAGCATCCGGTTTGTGGGCGTTATGGACGGTCGCTGGTTTTGTGAGCTTTACCAGGACGCACCAATGAGACAGGTGAGTCGCCATGGGCATCCATTTACTGACGCTGTTTCCAGTCTTGTTGGTGGTCGACTTCCAAGTTTCTCAGTCGACTAACACCTAGGTATTATTTTGATCTTAAAGCCTCGTGGCAGCGGAGAAGCTCGCCAGGCAGTTAAACAGCCGCATCTAGGTGCTTTGGTTGTGTGCAGTGTCAGGAACTGAGAATATTTAGTAAAATGAAGTATCCGCTGGAGAACACAACACTGCTGAAACCCCCTTCCAAGTGTGATATTGTTGTCATGAAGATAATCTCTTGTAAGCAGGTTGCCAGTCACATAGGTTATAATATATAGTTTTATTGAATAAGATAAGTCTTAGTTACAGGTTATAAGTAAGGTGGTAAAAGCCCCACGAGGAGCAGTATCTTTGCTGCTCAGCCCACTCTCTCCAACTGCCATTCTACCCAACCAGGCACTCATGGAGAGGATGCAAACCAACAACCAAAGGTTACAACAGATCTCTTCTGATATTGTGATCTCGTCTTCTGAATCACAGTGTCAAACATTTAAGAAGGTATGTCACCTTGCCCAGCAGGCATCTTCAACTTTCATTATAATACAGGAAACATTTCTACATAAACTGCTTGAAAAAGACATTAAGAAACCCTACAATCAAAACAGAGCAGTCAAAATATGTCATATAATGAATGATACCACAATCAACATTACCACACATTTTAACATCAAGCTGATGGCTGTTTTCAGAATTATTTTAATGCAGACACACACTCCAGGATTACGCCTCCACTTAAGGGAGGTGTTCACCCTGGATAATGCATGAACACACCTGCATGGGCATAAAATGGTATCACAGCATTATGTGATTGCCACCAAACAAGATGCACATGTTGTATTCAGATCCGACATCCCCCACATCTTAATTCAATATCATTTGGTAGCAGGGACTGTGGAGCTGCTTTGTGCTGCTTCATGGAGCATGTGCTTCCATTCCACAAGGCTAGAAAGTCGGTGAGCATCATCTGCAGCTGAGAGCTAGGTCTGAATGCACTTCCAGAGTTCACAATCACAAAAGAAGAGAGGGTGGCCTCCCCTTGGGTCCGATACATCCTGTGCTCCGAAGGCCATCAGACATCACCACACGCATGCCTTCACCAGCTTTACATTTCCTAACCTCCTGCCTCTGTCAGACACACAGCAACCACCAAGCATGCAAGACCAACCAAATGAAAAGACCACCACAAGCAGCGTCGGATTGGTAACGGGGGCACTCGGGCAATGCCCGAGGGGCCGCTGTCCAGTCCCAGCTGTGGGCTGCTTTTTTGAGCACTCTGCAGGGCGATTTGGTGGTTTCTGCGTTGTTCGGATGCCGCCAGTGGGTGCCTGAGTGGCCTTTCTGGAGGTAGATGGGCCTCCATTACCTCCCTTTTATCAAAGGGCAGAGGTGTTACTCCCTTTCTCTCGCTGGGGCCGGCCCATTAACATATGCATATTGTGCAGGGGCCCGGAGCAAAAGCCGGAGCAAAAGTGGCCTCACTTGTATTCCGGTGTGTTTCACCAGTGTAAATTAATCTGTGCATTTTTTTACACCCCCCGCCTTTTTTTTTTTTAAATTAAACTTCGCCAAAGCAGTGTTTTGCAAAGCAATATGCCAATGTGGGCCACTTTTTTGTTAAACGGCCCGGGCCGATTTATAATCCCAGTCCAACCCTGACCACAAGTCTCAAGTATCATCCTCCGGAGTGCGAACCATGCTGCAGATGAACAACTGACGCGGGAGCCCGGAGGCCTGAATGCGGGCAACGGGCAGGAGCTGGAGACAAAGTACTGGTTCCTCTCCCTTTGGCCTAGTGATGCTCTGACCTCAGCTTCATAAACAAACAATCACCCAGGCTGTCACTGGGACAATGTTGACTAAAGAATGCCGCTCACCTACTGTGAGACAACCTTCCAATCTGTCCTGCCTTGCATGTCAGTTGTTAAGTGCACTATGTGGTTGACATAAAGATTAACACACAGTACATTCCAATCCCTCTAAGAAGAACAGCATACTTTTTTACACGTTAATACCACAAAGATGCAACTTTACAGCTCCTCCTAGACAGAAGTCAAAGGCATCATTAACCTCCCAAAATGTCTTTTGATTAGTCCCCAGGATCCGTCACTCTTGAAGTTACAGGAAGGATAGCTTTTTCACATTGACGTAGGGCGCACAGCAGCGCAACAATGTGACGTGCTCCGCTACCCTGGGTCAAATCCCCATAAATAAGGCCCTGAGAATTTTTTCAGTCAAGCAAATGCACATTATTTATTTATTTATTTATAAATTTTATATAGCACAAACTTGATCCCGAGGGATATCAGAGCGCTTTACAATTTGAGGGAAAGGAAGGAAACAGTTCAGTACATGAGTCAAATGGGAATATAAAACAGACAGTGAATCAAATAGGGCTCACATAACAAGGCCAGTTACACATCCTAGGGGTCAGCAAAGAATGGGACAGTAACTGATACATAGCGACATAGGAGGGGAACAAACTGCATCAGAAAAGGTAAGCTGTAGCCTCAAAGAAAAGTGATATGAAAGATAAAAGATATGAAAGATAAGTAGGAGATCAGGTTTGTGTTGTAAGTGGTGAATCTAAAAGGCACACACAGCAAATAATTGCACGGTAGATACATTGATCCCCCACAAGGGAAATCCCCTGGCAGATTACGCAATAACGCACTGGTTGTTAAATGGGTGGGAGGGGTATATTCCTTGGCATGATTGGGATGTCACTGTGGGTGGAGGGTGGGGGTTAAGTTGAGGGGTTTTGTTCCTGCTTAATGTATGTTTTAACACTGTTTGCAGACTTAGAGATGCACAAACATGGTGTACTAGATGATTACCCGCTTAAAGTGAGATGTCACGACACACTACACAGTCACTAAGGGAAGATCCGCCGCATCCTAGCCTAAGGTTCATCACTAGGCGACTCCACCAACCCTCACCAACTCCGAGGCAATAAGATGAGGGCACCCGCCTCTATCAGAGTTAGTGAGGTGTTCGGCATAAGTGAACCGTTGAGCCGGCATCGTGAAATTGGAAACATAGAGTGAAACACCATGGACCTTCCATTGCCCAACACTTCCATCCACTCCACCAGATCTCCCATTCCCTCCCGTGCAACAGCAACGACTTGACAGAGGCATCGAACACACACAACAGCGCAACCAGTCAGTAATTAGTCCACTGCATCGAGGCCCTCCGGGGCTCCGGCATCTTCTCTAGACTTCTTGAGGCGTTTCAAAAATTCCTCGGCCTGCTGGGGTTTGGTAAACAGCATCTGTTTTCCTTGATGTGTAATTCGCAGCCGCGCAGGGTATAGCAGCGCGTACTCTATTTTGGCCTGTCGCAGCCTTTGCTTCACCGGAGTGAAAGCGCCGTCTGTCCTCCTGTACCATTGCTGTAAAATCTGGATAGATTGTAAATGGAGTGCCATCAAAGTGCAGTGTTTTCTTCTCACGAGCTATCCTCAGAATAGTATCCCGGTCTCTATAATTTAGAATACGGGCTATAATAGGCCGCGCTGCAGCCCCAGGGGGCGGTCGGGGATCAAGCGCTCTGTGTGCGCGTTCCACAATGAAGTGTGGAGATAGCGCTTCAGACCCCATGGTGTCCAGCAGTAGTTTCTCGATATAGGACTCCATCTTTCATGTGTTGGCACTTTCCGGGATTCCAAGCACGCAAATATTATTTCTGCGACTTCTCGCTTCCAATTCCTCATTTTTCGCAGCGATTATTTTGAGTAATTTATCCATTTGGGCAACATTACTTTGGAGCTGCGTCGTTGTGTCCTCGGTGTCCGAGATCCTACGCTCCGCTTCTGTAATGCGCTCCCCATGTTGATCAAGCTTATGTATCATGCTGTCTATGCGAGAGGTCATGAAGTCCATTTTATCTGCCAATATCGTCAGGCCTTGCCGGACCTCTAGCATAAGCGCTTTCATTTCACCGTTAGGGCCAACATCGCCACCCGACGCACCTGTCGCTGTGCCCATGTCCATTTCTGTCGCCTGGGAGCGCATAGATTATTTGGTGTAAAAATTAATACGTGGTTGTTTCGCGTCTGTCTTCCCCATTGCTAGCGTGATCCACCACCTCCATGGCCTCCCAGCTATCAGCTTTGAAGTATTAGGGGACTGGGGAACTAAGGGCCGCGGTCAACCACTATGATACTGTTCCAGCCTTTCAGTCGTCACACTCCTGAAGCAATTCCCCAGCTAATATCTGAGCAGCAGATCGCAGCGATATGTGGCAAATTCCTGCAAACCTCAACCGCCCAGGGATCTCCACCAAGCTCTTCAACACACAATATACGACCTACCACCAGCCATCCGCCGGCATATCAAAATCAGGATTGGCGCCTCCAATTCACAATAAGCCTTTATGCCGGCCGGATCCCCAGCGGCTCCTAGATATCAGGCAAATAGGGCAGTTTAATTGAAGGTCAAGCACGCCTTGGGGAAGCGCCGCCCGCAGTCAGGGCTCACATCTGCATTGCAAACTGTCATACATTTCTGTCATAAATCATATACTTTGCTTGTCGTAACACATTGCTTGTTGTAAATCATTGTACATCACAAATTAGTTAATCGCACCAACAGTTCATTGGTCAGTTCTTTTGCAGGAAAACTCCCATCTTGCCGCTTCTGGGTCATAAAATTGTTCTGTTTGTTTCCACGTTCCTTGCATGTGGAGGGTTAGGCCCCAACTCGCTACCTTGTTAGTCACATTTATGCCCTGCCGTCTGGCAGGTTTGGGCTGTGAGTGCCATCTGTGAGTGCCATTATGAGTAATGCATATTATATATTATGAATAAATGCATATACTTTGGTCATAATGTTTGGTCATAGTGTTATGACCCCTGGTCATAAATTATCATTGCAAACTGTCATTGATATTCGCTGACTATGTGCAGAGGTGAGTTTGCAATGATAGTATGCAGTACGGTAGGCCTTCACCAGGTTGCAAGTTCAGAATTCACCCCAGGACGGCAGATCCGCGAGCAGGACGGCAGATCCTACTCACCCTGCCGTGAGGCATCCCAAAGTGAGTGGCCCTACTCCTACACACCGCCCTGTCGTGTGTCTCCATAACCAACCATTGTACCCTTACTTCTCCGCCACGCTGTCAGAGAGCCTAACGTATTCCTGTGGCTCACCCTCACGTCAAACTCTTTTAAAACATTTTTTACTTGCAGCTTGCAAGTGCCATTGCCCCATAGGTTATCCCAGAACACGTACATCCCTTCCTTCGATAGGTGAACCCCATCCTACCAATAGAGCTCTGGGTGGCCTGGGTGGATGAGGCCATGCCTGATGCTTTACAAGCCACAGAACTTGTTAATTGCAATGTTCAGCTTTCTCCTCGAGTTTTCAGCTGCCTTGTGTGAGTTAGCCCCCCGCCAAGCCATTCTATTGATCAGCTATGACCATATGATGGATGTATTACCAAAGCGTAAATAAACAAAATGGACAAGTTCTATGACAAGGTATCAGCGGTCAAACGCTTTTTGCCGCTACCTTTGATGAAAAAGAAAAAGAAAAGGAGAGTGAACTACTGTTGTAAAAAACCCCTCACCCACCTACCTAGTAGCTGGCATGCTTCATCATCGGGGCCCAGCTGGATTACCTAATGCAATCCAGCTGTGCTACAACGCCTGAGTTACAGCAGAGCAGGTTGTTTGGTGAAAAGAAAGTGACGTGCTATGTGAAGTGTGATTATGAGTTAAAATTGACTCTAGGAATGTCTTTTGAAATTTTTTAATGGAAGGGTCCTAGGACATGAATAAAAATAGATTCGGGATCTCTGAAGGGGTATGGTATATACCCTGGTATCCCTGATAGATTTGGGTCTACTAGTTTCAGCCTCTTGATTAGTTCTTAAGGCTTTCTTCAGGACCAAAATTAGTGCGTGGCCTAAAAATAATGGGGGCCACGTGAAGTGCAAATATCAGCACACACCCTAAAGTGTGCTGTGAGTGTAGTGGATTGTGGTTTTACTCACAAAACCTCTGGTCGGAGTACCTGTAAATAAAAAGATTAGTAAATGCAAGTACACAGTTGTTTTGTCATGCATCTGAATTATTAATGCATGCTCCTATTTGTTTGTAGATGGTGGCATCATGCATGTGACAGGGTGGGCATGCATGATGACTGTCCACTAGAAAACTTGCGTGGCTACAATGTGCCCCTGTGGAGCTAAAAAGGAGCAGGGAATCCATAGGTACACAGGGGTTAGTGATAATAGCGCAAAAAATGGGCACATTGTCCTCATATAGATTATCGCCTATGGGTATTGTTAGGTGGTATATTACATTTACCTTCTAAATGCAATAACGTGTATCTAGTTGTGGCGCATAGTAGCAATCACATAAACCATAAAGACAGACTTCAGACAAACATCTTTTAGATGCAACAACGTGTATCTAGTCGTGGCGCGTAGTTCTTATTCAGTGACAATCACATAAACCATAAAAACAGACTTCAGACAGACAACAAAAAGACTAACAATGGCGGTCTCACATTAGCTCTGAGTGCGTTATGCCTCCGAAATCCGATCGGTCTGCAATGTCCCATGCTGACCCTATCGAAATGAAGAGGTAATGAAAATATCTGGATAGAAGAGTTACGAGGAGAAACTCCATATGTGCAGCACCCGTATGGCTACTCGGATGTTAGTACTCACATTTGCCAGGGGAGAAAGGTCGTGATCACCTACGCAGCCGATCGGATCCGCTTGTTACGCCCTGTTCTGTTAACTGAGCTGACACTAAGTAGGAAGCGGAAGTGCTTACGAGATCACGTGTGAGACTGCCCTGAACCTCTAGAACGTAAATGTTCATTGAGGCGGCGCATGCGCAGTGGTACAGTGGGGATTGGGATATCTAGAGCGATTTGTTTACATTCACAAGAGAACAATCACGTATGGTGCTAGTGTCAAGCTTTTGCGCGCTAATGCTCAGAAGGAAGGCGCATGTGTGTGGAAGTATTTGTGTGTTTCAATATCTTGATCTCAATAAAGTTAAATCGGATGTCTTGCCAAAGACTGGTTACCCAAAGCGCAACAATATGTCTATGCAAACTTTTGTGGGGGCAGATGTAATACACAAGTATCAACGTGTGAACTCGGATAGGTGTATAGATCCTCTTAAGGGGGCAAATATCATAAAGTGATCTCAGGTGTGGTGAACACTTAATATGTGTATGAAATTGACGGGTTACATGTGCTGGATTGTGTTTGTATGTGTGCTGCAGTGTTGCAAGTGTATCAGGGACATGTTCCACACCCATTGTGCGTGTGCAGTGTGCTACACATGATTGTGCATGTGTGCCATTGTGCCCATCTCCCCCCGTCCCTGGTGGTTACTCGCCCTGTTGCTGTTGGGTCAGGTAATTTCGAGTTGTGTCCTGGCCCCCAACTCCTGCCACCGTCTCCACACTGATGACTGTGGCCACCATTTCCTCCAGCTCATCCATCTCCTCCTGTGGCGCAGGACTCGCACCTCCAGTCGCCCTTGCTGCCTTCCTGTTGGCAGTGAGTTTCTCCTTGGTTTGGCTGTGCACTTCATGCCAGTGCCTCTTCACCTCCTCCATTGACGTCCTTGACACTCCGACTGCATTGACGTTGGTGATGATGGACTGTCATATTTCCGTTTGGGTTGCCAGTGCCGCAGTGGAGGTGACGAACAGTTGTTGATGGTGTTCTATCACCTCTATGACGATGATCCGGTTTTCCTGAGGACTGAACCCTGTCTTCCTCTTCCTCTTCTCCTTGCCCTTCCCCGAGCACGGGGTTTCATGCTAGTCCTCCATGGGGCTTGTGGAGTTCGACTTGTCCTCTGCACTCGGTCCGGGTGCATCCATGGTGCTACACAGTTTGAATTGGTTTTGGTGGGTTTTTTTTGTTGCTTTTATAGTGCATTTTCCCACATGACGCATGGGAATTGCAGGCCTGTCGCTGGTTTTCGCTGATTTTGGTATTGCGCTTTAGGGCATTGCAACTTTTTGGGCGTTCGTGTTTCGAATTTTTTGTTTGTCGCGTTGGTTTTTACAAGGTCATTTGGCGCGATATTGTGCTGCTATCGCATGGCCAAACACTCAATAAAATGCAAATTACACCGGCCAACAAGCTCTCACATCCTTTGTGTGGGGGTAAATTGCTCTCTGACCAGATCCAAGATAAAAATCAGCGATGAGGAGCCGCTAGGAAAGGAAAGGGGCAAAGTCAACATGGGAGGAGAAACAGGGAGCAGAGACTTGATGGAGCAAGGTTTTGTGGTAAAGAAACTTGCTTGGATGCAATCCACTCGTTTAACTTACTAACAAAGTTATTAATCATGTTTCCTGAATAACTAATACGCACCACATGAACATGCGGGTTAGTGAAGCTTGAGTATGTGTGTACTAATGCGAATAATAATGAAGACGGACTAATACCGCTTTAAACGGGGAACCTTTGTGCGCATGCATCAACTGCATCTATGCAGTATGACAAACTAATGCTTGGAGGGAAATTCTGGCGCATGAGCAGAATACACTAAAATGGAATCTTGAAGTCTCGCGTGCATGGCATCTGTTTGCTTGAAACTAAAACAAGCTATTTTACTAATGCTAATGCGGGAAAAGTATTAATAAGTAAAAGGGAATAGAGTAGAGGTGGGTGGTATACAGTGCGACCACTTTATTTGTGAAATTAATATTTGGGGGACGCGGGGGATATATCCCCCCCCAGATTTTGGAGTGGGGGGAAACGGGGGACAAGGGTGGGGGGGACGAGGGGACAAAGGAATTTCCCCTCTCCCTTCTGTTATCGCAGGGCCATTAGCTCGCGAAAGCGCTACCAAATGGCCCTGCACTTGACCTGCCTGGAGTCAGAGGCCACCCGCCCTCTGCATTTTGTTATGCTGCAGGAAGGCTCAGCCATTCTGGGAAGGGCAGAGAACGGAGAAAAAATAAACGCTGTCTCTTTTCCTTCATGGCAAGGACCGTGTCCACTACTCCTGATCTGCCTCTGGCGGCTGCCCTCCTCTCTTTATTCCTCCATCTCTTTCTGTCTCTGTCTCGCTCCTGCTTACGTGCTGATTTCAAGAGGCAGCTCTTAAGGTACTCTCTCTTGCCTCTCCTTTTCTTTATTTGTTCCCCTGTGAAATTGATCCAAAAAAGGCTGAACACTTTGGCTGTAAATGTCCTCATTTTCTGACCGTTTTCTATTGAAAAGACAAACCTCGGAATGGAGAGAAAAAATAGTTAAATACCTAAATAAAGCAATACAGAGTGGACAGCAGACAGGCCAGACTGTTATTTACACCCACACACATTGGCGCCACTTTACAGAGTTTGCCAGTGAAAGCGCTACTTTCTTTTTATCTTCTTTCTTTGAACAACATTGTTTTCCCAGGGTGGGTCAGTGCGCCATTCCTAAAGGGACTGCAATACCTGGTTGATGGGTAGAGCGGAAACGTTTAATATGATCATTTTAAACTTTTTAATTATTTTAGCTTATAAAATGCGGCTCTGTGTTTGGGGATGTGGTCTTTTTTAAACCAAACTGCATACATTTTGAAAGGATATAAGCAATGGACATTGAAAGGGGTCCCTTCCTGGTCCTGTAGCCATGTCTTGAACTTTTCAGGCAAAATCACTTACTGATTTCTGAATAATGAGTTTAAAACCGTCAAGGTAACCATGTTTTTTTCTGATTACAGTTCACATGCTTTGCTTATTCTTGCATTCCCTATGAGTGTTTGCTTTTTCCAGGGTGTTATTCATTTTTTTTCAGGCAGCATTTTACTGTTGTCTAGTGCATAATTTGAATTTAGTCGCAGCACAATTGAGTTGTGCTGAAGGCAGTGCGAGTTTCTCTCAGTGGGGCAGTATGGTGTTCAGTGTGGGAGAGAATGTGGCACTCTGGCCACAGCTGCTGAATTTGGAACTGGAGAACCATGTTCAGACCTTCATGACCAGTTCACCATACCACACTCCTGACAGAGCTTATTCCGATGCTACACCTTAGAAGGCCCGATAGACCTTAGAAGCCCAGGTGTCTTAGCACCCGCAGGTGGACCTGTCCACCACAATCCATACTGCAGTTCACTTCCAGTCTTACGGGTAGGCATATGAAGAAGCACATCCTAGATCGACAGGGAATCTGTCACTGAGGTCACAAGTCCCTTGAGGCCAGTCCACCTCACCCATTGGTACCTCCATTGGCCTTTTTCCAGCAATAGCAGTGCAACTTGCCAGGGGTTGGCAATGTAGGATTTGCATGCACACCAATCTTAGGGGGTGATTATAATTGCAGTGGGACCGCCACGTCACCCCGTTGGTGGCGGTCCCACCGCCATTGGTGACTGCATCACAGCCCGCCATATTACAATGGCGGGTGGTTACCTGGCGATCGGAAAGACCAACCACCACGCACCCGACGGGCTTCTTGAGCCCACCGGTGTGGTGGAGGGGCTCGTGGTTCCTACAATGCTGGTGGTGCCTACCATGCACCGCAGCAGGGATTACGATGTCCCTTACCCGCCAGTTTATCAATGGCGGTTCACCTGCCATGGAAATGCTGGCGAAAGGGACATTGGGGGCCCGTAGCAGGCCCCTTTACCCCTGGCCCTCAGACATGGGTCTTGGGGGGCATCTATGATGCCCCACAACATATCACTGCACCATGTGGCAGGCACCAATATATTTAACATGTTCCTTTTTTTTTTACTTTGCGGCGGATGATGCAGCCAGCAGCACCTGCTGCAATGTAAAGGATTGGCACTGCGAACACCGTAGTGGCAGTCGCATTGTAATGCCTATCGTGGGGCCTCCACCTTGAAGGCCAGCGGTCCCATTCCCCGATTCGATGGCGGTGGAATTGAAGTCCGCCTGCCATCGTAGTCAGCCCCTAAGTTTGCATTTTATGAATATGATTCAGCGGGAAATAAATTGATGTTTGCAATTTAATTGACTTTGGTTGGCCTCTTATCTATGAGATTTCCCTGTTGAATGTGCCTTTACATTATACATTTTTGGTTGTATGAATTGATTGCATACTACACTCTCCTACAGGTATTAATTTGAGTGTCATTAGGAGTGTCTGGGACCAATTGTTTTCTTAGGAATTGTTTTCTTTACTAACCTTTGCAAAGGACCCTAAACTTCACAGCAACACAAGTTACATTTCTTTTAGTAATTTGAGATCCGTTTGGAGGAAATCGTTAGATTATGCAGCAGATGATGTATTATGTGACAAATATGATACATCCATAGTTAAGTGTAAAACATTTTTCCACTTAATTTTGCCCCAACATTGTAGTTGATCAATTTGTAAGTTCCCCAAACCCAAAAGTCGAGTTTGGGCACAATTTGCATTTTAAAAGCAGCCCTATAACACAGGGCTACTTTTAAACTGACCTCAGGCTTCAGCAGTGCACACATGCAAGCGCAGAAAGGGCTGCTGGCCTCTAAACTGCCATGCCTTATTATATTCTAGGGACTTAAAAGTAGTTCTAATCCCCCTGCCCTATAATGTACTAGGGCCTTATAGGAGAGGTCATGCCAATCATAGAGGTACCCTAGCCCATAGTGCACCCTAGTGTATGCAGGTATTTTCACTGTATTTTTAAGTGCCTCTTTCAGAATAGCACTGGCTGTTTAGGCAGAGGCCAGGGTCAGTCAGTCAGGTACCACCAGTACCAGTCAGCAAAAAGTTGGGGAGTGCCCAGGGCGGCTTTGCAACACTGAAGAAACACAAACTCAGAATGTAAAACATAACACCATGGTTGGGGGGTTCTCTTCAATAATCAGAATTGATTTCTATCCTAATGAACCCATTTTCCAACATTAGGATAGGGAAAGACAGGGGAAAAATCAGAACGTTCTAATCTATACATTGAAGTTTTTATGCAGCTCTTTGATGACGGTTAATAGCTCACTGTTCAATGTTAGGATTTTAACTTATAAACTTCAAATACCAAAAGAATATCTCAGACAAAAGCAGTAACTCACTGACCTATTGAATTAAAACTTTCACTAGACAAGCCTTCGATCGCTCTCAAAAAAAGAACATTAATCACCAAAGTTATCTTCACATTTTTATTGTTGCCTGAAAATTGCTGGAGACCAGGAATGCAGCAGCAGGTACTTTTCAAACCCTAATGCACTTGCAAACACGACGCCCCCACCCTAAGTCAGCGGCCATTGTTTGCTTTGTGCATTAAGATGCAAGATTCATATGTATGTTTTTTTTTAAACATTTGGTCTCATTACTATATGAATGTAAATAACAATAAAGCATACATGCAAACTGTGACTACATGCCTGCTTTTCTCAATATTTCACTTCGAAAGTATGCGATTGTATTTGTTTAACGGGCGGTGATTTGTATAGGGTCACTGGAAAGTGCACAAGGTTGTCCCTGTCCCCCCCAGAATTTTAGTGTCTCCTACGCCCCTGCTCTCTCGCATAACTGGATTAGACTGAGTGACGCGAAGTCCGCACATGCCCACTGAGTGAAGCCATGAAGGCCATGACTGCGCATTTGAAAGGGAGCCACAACTGAGTGTTACATCATGGGAACGAACAATGAAGACTCCTATTCAAAATGTTATTATATTGTTTCAAAGTGAAATGTGAAAGTGAGTGAGAATCAAATGTATGAATAAAAATTAAGGGGATGGGTTTGCGAACAATAGCTGAACTGATTTTAATGACATGTAAGCATGGTGTGATAGAGCTTCTCCCTTGCCTGACCAATGACATTTAGTATTTTTACAATATTGAAACTTTAGTGGGTGGAACATGAAGAGCGAAAGGTATAATTAAGATAGCTTTAGTTAGTTAGAGAGAGAACAGAGGCGATTGAAGAAGGGAGAGATTGCTGTTGCTGGATGGTGCTGATGAAGAGCCGAATGCAGAACTTGAAGCAGAACTTTCTATCCTAATTTAATTGGGTTAGATCAGAAGATCGCGGAAGAATCTCGAGGAGGAAGAGAGTGTCAGAGAGGGGTGTGGTGCAATCGTCGGTATTCTAGAGAGTTCAACTATCCTGTCCTGAATCCTGTCCTGAAGTCTTTGTCTCCTGACCTATCCCGGTGGACCCTTACCAGCCCTTTGGCCATGGGGTTGGTCTTTCACACCATCCGTGGTAAATAGAATTTTTCGTTATTTGCTGATGTTCTTTTCTCTCTGTCCTCTCCCTTTCTGAGCATTGATTATTGTATAAGTCCGAAGTATATGCTTGATGTTTAATGAATTTAATTTTCTCTCCTATGAATGATGGTGACTGCACTGTATTTTGAAATGGTTCACATGCATTTAATTTAGATAAAGATTTTAAAACTTTCCTGAGTCTGTGGTTAATTACTTTAAATAAATGGATAAGATAGAGTTAGAGTTAATTATCACCATCAACTAGTTCAACTAATGGTCCATTGACCAGAGGAAAGAACTTCTTGATCAGTGAAAGGTTAGGTAGGAGTATGAAATAACTAATCCTAAACATTGTGAAAAAAATACAAACTTGACCCCAGCGGTTTTACGCACTGTGGGGCTTATTTAAAAGCGCCTTGCGTCACTTTGCGTCATTTTTAACATGGGTAAAGTAAAGTACGGGTGGCGCAACGGGCTTGTAAGTAAGCCCCTGTATGTTTATGTGCCCAGGTGAGTATATGATAGTGGAGTATCTGTTGTTGTTGAACCGCTGGATCAGTTTTCTGGTAGCAGAGTTATGGTTATTATTGACTAGTTTGGTGATAAATCAATAATCAATAACTATATTTATGTTTAACAAAAGAGTTAGGTGTCTATTATGATGTCGGGCAGATCGCCACTGCCCACATGGCGGAGGCGATCTGCCCAACATCATCCCCCGCCCACCTCCCATTTCCCCCCCGGCCATATTATGATGGTGGGGGGTATCGCGGCGGACGGGAAGACCGTCCAACGCCTTTCCGCCCGGTCGACAAGTCGACCGGGCAGAAAAGGGTTGAATATGGTGGCGGTGTCTGCTAGACACCGCCATCCATATTACAATGTGAGCGGAAAGCAGCCATTCCGTGGCGGCAACGCATGCAGATGCCGCAGTTGGGGGGCCGTTGCACAACGTGCATTCCCAGTATTGTGGCGGGTGGTGCTGTGAGAACCGCCCGCCACAATGCTGGGAATAGAGTATGCCACCGCCACGGTGGCATCCTAATTGCCAGTGCGGGACGGCCGCACCACTGGCGGTCGGTCCCACTAGGGTGGCGGGTGGACGGAAATCCACCCGCCATCCTAATAGGCCCCCTGGTGTCTTGTTTTATGTTATCTAGCGGATGGTGATAGAAGCCACACTGCAGGAGGTTACTCGTCTGTTGTTGTAACACTGAGAAGCTACGGAGGGCTGGCAGTGTTGTCCTAGGGACTATCAGGCACATGCATCAAAGCAAAAACCGGTCGCAAACGGGCAGATTCTCAGAATCTGCCCCTTTGCGACCGGTATTTTTGCATTTGGGATGCATCATCCCAAATGCAAAAATCGCAATTTAAGTAATCTCTAAATTACTATTACTTAAATAGCGATTGCATTTAAGGAATCTCAAATTGAGATTCCTTAAATGCAATGCATTAAAGTAAAAAAATTAGCGATTTCGCTAATAGGGGGAGCAAATTACCATGAAGTTGAACTTCATGGTAATTTGCAAAAACTTAGAAAAATGCACTTTTTCTGCATTTTTCAAAGTTTCATGTTGCACACACACATGCCCTTAGGGCATGTGTGTGTGCAACATATGTGTACCTACTGGTACTCGCAAATTGCTCATGCAATCTCCAGTTCATTCCTATGGGCCTGGAGGCCCATAGGAATGAATGGGACGGCATTCCTTAATTGCGACCCACAATTTGCGAGTCGCAATTAAGGAATGTGTAGGAATCGCTATTTTTATAGCGATTCCTACATGCATAGGCTTTTGCAATTCCTTAATTGCGATTCCTTAATAATCGCAATTAAGGAATTGCAAAAGCCTACGTTGATGCATATGCCAGTATATCGTGTAAAAGTAGAGTGCGTATGATAGCAAAAGGGGTTAGCTGGTGAAACTTTGGTCTCATTTCCCAATACGGGTGACACTGAAGGAGTAGCAGGTTCTCCTGAGCTTGAATGAAGGGTAAACAGGGGTTTTACTCGCAGCAGAAGAGGAGTAATTCTGAAACTCAAGAATACGTTGAGATCCATACTTTGTTTAGTGGAAAAGACATAGTAGTGAATGATTTATGTTGTTACTAACGAAGTTTATTTTAAGAAAGTTAAAGAAATAAGTTTTCGTATTACCTTGTAAAGGGAGGATCAGTCACAGGAGTTGAACTAACGTCACAAAGAGCCGCGCTGGGATTGGTTGAAACAGCGGGCGTGAGAAAGAAGCATATTGTAAATGGAGGGTTAGTAGTGAGGGGCAATACTGATGTCATAAACGGCCACGCTGACATTGGTCAGACCACGAGTGCGAGCCCGAGTCTGATTGGTTGATAGATAAAAGCCATGCTAGGGTTGGATGAAAGAAGAATTGTATGCTGAGTCCTGATTTGACTGCGGGTGTGAGCTGTGCTGACATAGGACGCGATGTAGCTAATAGAGCTAGAAGGTATACGGAAGACTCTTTCCTATATCGTACGTCTGAAATGTTTGGAGGACGAAAGAAAATGACGTTAATGAAGAAAATTAAACATTTCTTTAAGAAAGACAAACCTGTAATGACTAGAGAGGGAATTCTTATTCCGCCACCTAAGACACCTGCCTCATTTATGATGATGGAGAAAGGATATCACACCTGTGTATGGTTGGAGAATTGGGTGGAGTATGCAAAAGTTGAGGGTGTTTTTGCTTTTCCAGAACATGGTACTTTTAATCTAAAGATACTTCAGAATTTGAGAGGTAGAATGAAAATGTTAGAACCAAATCCTAGTATGACACAGTATGAAGCTTTGGAAGAATGGGAGATTGAGGCATTTGATCATGAAAAATTCAGAAGTGATCGGAGATTTAGAGGATTTTTGCCTAGATATCCGAATGAGTCGAGTGAAAAATCAAATGAAGCGTTAGAGAAGAGCTGTACTGACAGAGGGTTTGTATCCAGTATTAATGGCTGAAGAGCAGTCAGAAGGCAAGTGTAAAGAAAAGAAGAAACACATGAATTCGACAGGATATGGAGAATCAGATGATGAATTATTGGAGGATATTTTAATTAAAAACCCTCCAGCGTACCCCGAGTGCACCCGTGATAGGAACGCCTTTCATCCCACAAATTTTACATGATAGATCAGTTAATAAAGTGTTGAAAGATATTGAGAGGGAAGTCTTAAATAAAACAAGGGAAGAATTAGCTCAGAAAATAAGTCAATTGAATTTAAATACAGAAACCTTGACAGTACCAGTGACTATTAGTCCAGTTATCCCGTTATATGGAGATAAAATGAGTTGCCCAAAACCTCAAGCCATAACAGTTCCTTTGAGTAATCCCAGAAAAGAAGTAGTAATATCGGATGATCAGGCCAGTGAGAGTGATTCAGTCATTTCATTAATGGATCTCCCAATAATGGAGCCTTTAGCAAAAACTCCAAAGAGAGTTTCACCCGAAATCTTGAAAAACAAAGGGTCTATGGTCCCTACAAGAACAGGAGGTTCAACAGCGGTTACTCCTGAAGATTTAGGGAGATGGGCACAGGGAATAGAAAAACAAAGCTTGCAATCAAAGACTCTAGATATCAGCAGATTGAAAGTGGATTTGGAAGAAATGATAACTGGTAATGTGAGTACAGAAAGATTGAAAATCTCCGATGATGAGGAGTTGTTATTTTTATGCAAGAGCATAACAAGACGAGCAAAAATATTTCATGAGAAATTGACAGAAGTTGTCTTAGAGATTGGAATAGACATAGGGAAATCAAAACTATTGCAAAAACCATATCGAGTGGAGTTTACTGAAAAGGATTTAGAAAGTATGAATGTTTCTGGTAAAAGATTACAGATAAAAGAGTTGATGAATATTTTGCGGAAGTGAGGAGACATTGACAAATGGAGGATCAGGTGGACGAGAAAGAAAGAGGAAGTACAAGCAAAATAAGTGTCATCTGCATTGCAAGATTGAGAGAATGTGTCCAATGAGAGAAGTTCCTGGTAGTGGATATGTTCATGTTCCTAGGAGTAGACAAGTTATTTTGTCATTTACAAATGACTTCCCTAGGTTGAGAGAAAAACCAGTTGAATGGTACAAACACGTGGAAAGATTTGTAAAAGTTTCAAAGGTTTTGTTGAAGGATTTGGATAGTTTATTCGATATTGTGGTACCAACTAATTTCTGGACAGAATGTAAGATTACAGTTGATTGCCCAAATGAGGAGTGTCTGAGAGATTCTAAAACAGGAGCTCCATCAGAGGAGGTGATGAAAAAGTATCTGATTAAACAAAGAGGACTAGCTTAAGTTGACCAGAGTGTTACAGTACTCAAATTTAGTTCTGTCACGGGCACCTTGTTGGTGTATTCATGAAGCCCTCACCCACCAACCTAGTTGGTGGCATGCTTCATCATCGGGCCCACCCAGTGACACCTAGTATGTCCCGGGTGTGCTACGACGCCTGATTACAGCGGAGCTGGTATATTGCTGAGAGTGCAGTGAGGTTGGGTGACTTGTGATTTAAAACGGCTTGGTGGTGGTCCCAGTACCCGAGGGTAAATTAAATTTTAATAACTGGGCCGTCACCAGCGGTTAAAAGAAAGGCTACAGGACGCGTGAGGGTGGCGAGTTACTGCCCCCTGCGTCCTTCAGATGGTCGACATGTTTCAGCCAGTGCCTTAGAGTGTTCTGGCTTTCCTCAGGACCGTTTTTTAAAAAAAGGTGTGGTGAAATAAAACAGACTTAGTGTTGTGGTACAGACTATGTGATACACTCACTAAGGCGTTTTTCTATATGTGAGAGGGGGATTCCCTTCTCATGCATATCTGTACGAACATTAAGAACAAGGACAAAACATTTACAGAGAAAGTCAGTAGTCAATTTAGACATATGGTCAACAATGCTTAGGTGGCCGGATCTATAGTGCAAGGTGAGAGGACTATAGTCGGCTAGGTGTGATGGTTCTGGTGGTGCCATCAGAGTGAAAATACGCGACTAATTAGGAGCGTGGTGTGGCTAAAACATGGAAATCACACTGAAAGGAGTTGACTTAGTGTGGCAGGGCGCAAGAAAATTGTTCTTACGCTTTGGCTTATTAGCCAAGGCTTCCTGGAGGGAAGCGGTAAGGGGATGACCCTATGGGAGAAAAAGAGATAAGCTGTAGGGGTTAGGGACCTGTGAGGAAAGAAGCGCTTACCCAGTTTGTTGTTTGGAGGCTTGTCAGGTTTGTCATACTCACAGTCTTTCTGGTCAGTGCCTGCCTTGTACCTGTTGTCCCGCCGTCGTCCTCCGGTAGAATGAGCCTGTCGGCGTGTGGGCTTTTTATACTATGGTTAACAAGGTAATGATGAGCACCTGTGGGAATAGTAAGGGTGGAAAGACTACCCCTTTGTGTTGTTGCTGCTCATGCTCGTGGTTTGCACACTAGTCTCTCGTGCATGCTCAGTATATCAGTGCGGTTGCTATGTTGTTGCTCATGCTCATGATTTGCACACTAGTTTCTCGCACATGCTCAGTATGAATGTGTGATTATAATGCAGGTGATTTGTACTCTAGTCTTTTGCATATGCTCAGTATGATGGCGCGATTGCATTAAGGTACATGTAGCAACTAAAATATGCCGCCGTTGGTACGGGGAAAGGGGCAACACCCGTGTTAGGTGTGGCGTGGTCTTATCTGCGCAGGCGCGAAGGGATCAGCGTTGGCCATGTATGCGCTAATATTGGGGAAACATGCCTGTGGGACGCGCCGCCTCCCAGAGTGGGTCGGCCCGTTAATCACTGCTTAATGTGCATGCGCTGCCAGGCGCTGCGCGCTAAAGTTGACATGGCAGTATTAGGGGGGTTGAAGCATGTGCCCATGATTATGGCAGCCTAGTGGTACACACAAGGGGGAGCATGATCTATGTCTATGTACAGAGGGACTATGGCACGGGGGACTGACCACTGTACACAGGCGAGGTAAATGTGACTAGTGTAGGTCTAGGGTGTGACTGAATTCCACGGTATGGCATCGTTGAGGCCATTGGTTTGGGTGGATAGACGATATATCCAACGTTGTTCCTTGCTGAGTAATTTCTTCTCATTATCCACTGCCAGTTCCGGTAGTTGTTCGATGATGGTCCAGGTCAGGTCATTGGGAGTGTGTCCCTGGGTGATGAAATGACTGGTCAGTTTACTAATGTTCTTCTTGCACCTGATTGTGCTCCTGTGTTCTGTGACTCTAGTTCTTATTTTGCGGGCGGTCATACCGATGTATTGGAGGCCTCAGCTGCAGGTGAGTAGGTAGATCACGTTACGTGAATTACAGTTTGTGTGGCTGCGTTGAGTCCACACTTTGTCTGGTTCTAGTATCAATGTTTTCGTATGGCTGGTAAGATGGCACACGCTACAGTCATTGCATGGATAATGTCCAGAGATTTTAGGCAGGCCCCACGCATTCAGGATAGTGTTGGGTTCTCTATTGGTCAGGGGTCTGGGGCGGGTGCTCACGAGTTGGTCTTTCAGGTTGTTGCACCTTTTGTAGGCAAACCTAGGGGTGTCCCATTGTCGTTGTCCAGAGTTTAGGATTTTCCAGTTTCTGCGTATGAGCTTCGCCACCTCATTGGAGGCTGTGTTGAATGTGGTGACACACGTGATGGGTTGGTCACTCTTGTCCTTGGGTACAGTTTCCAGGAGGGCCTCCCTATTTTGGTTCCTGGCTCTTTTCTTGGTTTTGTTAATGATGGCCCGGGGGTAGCCTCGTTCCTCCAGTTTCTTAGACAGGTCTGCCGACTGATTTTTGTAGTCGGTTGCTTGAGTGCAGTTTCTGCGTATACGCAGAAATTGCCCAAATGGTAAGTTTTCCCTTAAAGGGCGGGGATGGAAACTTGTGTAGTGGAGGAGTGAGTTCCTTGAGGTAGGCTTGTAATAGGTGGTAGTGATCAGTTGGCCATCTTTGGCCCATATGTTCAGATCAAGGAATGCCAAGTGGCTTGCACTCGAGGTGCTTGTGAATTTCAGGTATGGGTCTCTTTCATTGAGCCAAGTGAGGAAGAGTTGTAGAGTTATTTCTGATCCCTGCCAGATCATAAGGATGTCGTCTATATATCGACGCCATGTGAGAATATTCCTGGTATAGGGATTGGTGTTGTGGGTGATGTGGGTCTGCTCAAAGAGGTGGACATAGAGTCCTGCCACGCTGGGGGCGAAGACGCTGCCCATTGAAGTTCCGTTGGTTTGGAGGTACAGGCTTCCCTCGTACTCGAAATAGTTTTCATTTAGTGCTATTGTGGCACATTGGAGGATGAAGTCTCTGGGTGTGCGGTGCGGCCATGGGGACTCCATAAGTACCTGTCTCTGGACTGGGATGGTGGCGTCCTGGGGGATACTGGTGTAAAGGCTTTCAATATCCAGGCCCACCAGGAGTTGGGTTTCTGGGTTGAATTCAGTGTTGTTGATGAATTGTAGTAAGTGTTTGGTGTCCTTGATGTAACTGGGTATTTGCTGGACCAGTGGGTTAAGAAAGAAATCGCAATAGCGAGAGAGGGGTTCCAGAAGGGAGTTGATGCCAGACACTATAGGTCTGCCCGGGGGGGGAGAATACCTTTATGTATTTTTGGTACTGTGTAAAAGTATGGTACTTTTATCTTTTGGGGGTAGAGGTACTCTGCTTCTTGTTTGGAGATGTGTTCCGCCTGATGGGCGGTCTTCACTAGTGCCTGAATAGTGCTTTGTAGTGAGTTGGTTGGGTCATGTTCCAGTTTCTTATAGTTTCTTTGGTCGCTTAGTAGTCGCGGCATTCGGTGTCATAGTCCTATTATCTAAGAGCACAATGCCTCCTCCCTTGTCGACAGGTTTTATTATGATAGAGGGATTGTTTTTGAGTTCCTGGATGGTTTCTCTGTCTTCCTTCGACAGGTTGTTGAAGTGGTTGGTTGGTTCTAGGTTCTCGACATCATTGTAAACAGCCAATTCAAAAGTGGTGATCTCTGGGGGCACTGTGGAGGGTGGCGGGGTGAAGGTGGATTTGGTCCTCAGGCCTGTGATGTTAGGGTTTTCAGTGGGAGTTGAGTCGTCCCTCGAGGGTTTCTCGAAGAAGGCCTTGAGTTTTAGTTTCCTCATGAACTCCGCCAGTTCCACGTGCAGTTTAAATTTGTCCAATCTAGTCGTTGGCACGAAGGATAGTCCCTTTTCTAGTACTGAGACCTGTTTGGGTGTCAGTGAAATGCTAGAGAGGTTAAACACCATGGACTCATGGGTTGCTTGGTTTATGGTTTGCTGGTTCCCGGTTGGCTGGGTGCCTTCTGGCGAGTGTTCGCGCTCACTGGGTTTCCGTCTTCGGCCCAGTGTACTTGTGGTTGCGGGTTGTGTCTTCTCCTTCCGCGTGTTCTTCTGCCCTGTCCTAAAAAAGGAGGCATGTGGGGTCCATGGTTTCCTGGGAATAGGGGCATGGGGCCAGGTGTATACGTTTGCTGGTATCCGAAGTAAGGGTTTTGCATTGGGCCAAAGTTTGTTGGCCCGAAGTAATATCCAGGTGGTCCTCCCTGCCAGGTGTTTGGCCAGCGTTGTCCGCTGCGGCCTCTGCCACCCCGTTTGTGTGAGCTATTGCTAGAGTCACTAGATGCGGAACTGTCATCTGCTGAGGAGTCTGAGGCATTTGAGTTATTGGCTGGTGGGGTAAAGTCTTCTTCAGAGTATGGAAAGACTTTGGCATAGCTAAATTTTTTGAGGTCTTTCTCAAATTTCTTGATTTTAGCTTGGGTCAGGTACTCCTTGTACTCATTAATTTCTTTATTTTGGTCATCTAATTTCTTTTTGTAGGCTGTCAGGGTTGTTTTGAAGTGACTTTCTGATAATTGGATTTCAATTACGATGGCTTCTGAAAGGCGTTTGGCAGTTTTTATAATTAGTATCATCCAGTCCCTGGTGCAATGCCAGGCGATCTGGGCCCAGTCCTTCCTGAAAGTGGGGTCATCTAGGAAGATCCTGGGTGCGTTGGTGACAATCAGTCCTCTTGGGGCCGTGTTGGTTTTGACATATTGGGCTAGGATCACTCCATGGAGGATGGTGCGGATCCTGTTTCTCTTTTTCTCAGTGAGGGTCTCCCAATCAGTTGTATGGGCTATGGAATTAGCGATGTTGAAATCAACTTGAAAAGAGGGGTCTGCGAGAATATCGTTGACCTCCTCCTCCGTAAAGGTAAGGCCATGGTTCTCGGCCATGGTGATGTTGTCAAACTCTCGCAGCTGTGCGCTGCCTATATATGCGTGTAACAAGAGGGAGAGAGAGGACTAGTTAGCTAGTCCGAGTCCCCGAGGGTTTATATGTGATTAAACAAAGAGGACTAGCTTAAGTTGAGTGTTACAGTACTCAAATTTAGTTCTGTCACGGGCACCTTGTTGGTGTATTCATGAAGCCCTCACCCACCAACCTAGTTGGTGGCATGCTTCATCATCGGGCCCACCCAGTGACACCTAGTATGTCCGGGGTGTGCTATGACACCTGATTACAGTGGAGCTGGTATATTGCTGAGAGTGCAGTGAGGTTGGGTGAGTTGTGATTTAAAACGGCTTGGTGGTGGTCCCAGTACCCGAGGGTAAATTAAATTTTAATAACTGGGCCGTCACCAGCGGTTAAAAGTAAGGCTACAGGACGCGTGAGGGTGGCGAGTTACTGATGAAAAAGTATCACCATTTAATTACGTTCTGGAAAGGGAAAATCCCTCCCAAAGAGACTGATTTGGTTGAGATAGATAGAACAACTCAGGAGCCAAAGGAGACCGTGCATGCGTACTATGAGAGGTTGTTACAAGTGTTTAAGCAGTATAGTGGATTTGAGAACATTGGTGATAAGGATATGTGACATTTTGTGTATCAGTTTGTGTATGGTCTGAAACCAGAAATTAGTCAGATGATTCAGCAGGACATGTTGTGCTGGCAAAGCAAGCCGATAGATGAAATAATAAAATATGCAAAGTATTGTGATGACGACATTGAGGCAAAGCATAGAAAGCTAAAAGAGAAAATGATGTGGGCACAAGTGAAATTGGCAGAGCAGCAGGAAGCAAAATTAATTTCACAGACTGGTGGTACAGGACGAGGATGAATGAATATAGAGGAAGCAAGGAAGAAATTTCCTTGTCATGCGTGCAGAAAGCTTGGACATTGGAAGAACGAGTGTAAAAATGTCCAGAATAATAATGAGCCAAATCAAAATTTAAATCTGCAGATGCAGAATGAAGTGGTTGTGAAACAGCAACAGCAGCAGCAGGAAGTTACTCCACAGTATCAGGTGCCACAATCTCCTTTGCCAATGCATGTGGACATTCAAAAATACAGTGCGAACACCGGATTTCACGGAGAAAGTGGTAAGAATAACCCTGTGGTTTCACAGGATTTTTTGCAGAATGATGACGAATCGGACTATATGCAATGACGGTGCCTGAGGGGGGAGGAGGAGGAGTGCATGCTTGGCGCATCCTTGCCGGTAGATCAGACAGGTCCATTTTTTGATGTGAAAGTTGAAGGTAGTGACATCACTTTTCTATTAGACACTGGTGCTACCCGGTCTACTGTGAGAACAAACCTACCCCTCTCGGGAGAAACTATCCAAATTGTAGGAGTGTCAAATAAACAGATTAGAACCCCAGTTACGAAACCAATGGAAGTGCATATTGGAAATTATAAAGACATGCATCGGTTTGCAATTTTTGACTCAAGCCCAGTAAATCTATTGGGAAGAGACTTATTGTGCAAAATGAACTGCACAATCTACTGTATGCCTGATGGTGTTGCTTTCCAAACACCTGATGAGGACATTGTTTACAAAATGATGCTAGCTAAGCAAGGTACAGACGTGGATGAGATGTTATCATTATTGAATGAAAGTGAATTACCAGAAGAATTAAGAAACACAGTGAATTCGGATGTATAGGATTTTTCAGGAAAAGATATAGGGTTGATGGCAAATGTAGATCCACTGAAAATAGTGGTAAAAGAAGATACAGTCTTCCCAAACGCACGACAATACAAAATGAGTCCAGAAGTAAAAGCAGGAGTTGCTCCAGTAATTGACCAGATGATTAAACAGGGAATTTTAAAAGATATAATGAGTAGTCCTTGTAATTCACCAATCATGGTACTCAAAAAGCCTAGTGGTAAGTACAGGATAGTGCAGGATGTGCAAAAAATAAACAAACTTTTAGTGCCTTGTTGCCCAGTGGTGTCAAATCAAGCAGTGATTCTTTATCAAATACCCTGGCATTGCAGGTTGGTTTACAGTAATTGATCTGTCCCAGGCATTTTTTCCCATACCTTTGCACCCAGACAGCCAGTATCTCTTCACCTTCCGGTTTGAAGATCGTATTTTGGCATGGTGCCGAGTTCCTCAAGGGTACACAGAGAGTCCCTCAATTTTCAATCAAATTTTGAAAAAGTGTCTGGAGTCATTAATTATGCCTGGGAAATTAGTCCTGGTTCAGTACATTGATGACCTATTGGTGGCATCAAAGACACGGGAAGATTGTGTAAATGACAAAATTGCGTTACTGAACCATTTGGCCGAAGGAGGACACAAAGTGTCTCCAGAAAATTGCAGTTTTGTCAACAAAAAGTTAGATATTTAGGGCATAAAATAGAAAGAGAAGTTAGAAAAGTGACACCGGAAAGAATAAAAATAATCAAACAGATGCAACTACCTCAGACGCAAAAGGAGATGAGAATATTTCTGGGAGTGGTTGGGTATTGTAGGCAGTGGGTAAATAGCTTCTCCCTGCTGGCGAAACCATTGATACAGTTGACTCAGAAAAGTGAGAAAGATCCAATTGATTGGAATGACGAATGTCTGGAAGCATTTATGAAATTGCAAAATTGTCTGTGTGAGGCCCCTGCCTTGGGCATGCCTGATTTTTCAAAAGAGTTTGTGTGGTTTTGTTGTGAGAGAGAAAATTGTGCACTTTCAGTTTTAACACAGAGACATGGATTAAGCCGACATCCAGTGGCATATTTCTCTGCCACCTTGGATCCAGTGGCTTCAGCCTTACCTGGCTGCTTAAAAACAGTAGCTGCTACCTGTATGAGTCTGGAGCAAAGTGAGTCAATTATGATGGGACATCCCGTAACGGTGTACATTCCATACTCAGTTGGGATTCTTTTGACAAGAACGCGAACACAGCACCTCACTCCTAGTCGGTTGCCTAGGTATGAAAGAGTGATTTTGGGAGCGGAAAATGTGACAGTGATAAGATGTACAATAATGAATCCTGGAACATTACTGCCAGATCCATGTTGTGAGGAAGTGAAGGATGAGATTGATCATGATTGTTTGGATGTGACTGAATTATGTACTAAGCCCCGCCCGAAATAAAAGAAACTCCCTTGAAGGAATCTGATCTTGAATTGTTTGTGGATGGGTCATGTATGAGAACGGAAGAAGGAGGGCTAAGTGTTGCATATGCTGTATGCAAAATTTCAGGAGTCATTGAAGCATCCTATTTCCTGGGAGTCAAGTCTGCACAAGTAGCCAAATTGGTGGCCTTAACAAAGGCACGCAAATTTGGTAAAAATTGGAGAATAACCATATTTACGGATAGTCAATATGGTTTCGGGGTTGTGCATGACTTTGGCCAGCTCTGGATGCAGAGGGTATTTCTGACTTCTTCAGGATCTCCTATCAGAAATGGTAAAAATGTAAAAGATTTGTTGGAAGCATTACAATTGCCATAAGAAATAGCGGTTGTTAAATGCGCTGCACATCGGTCGGGAAATGACTATGTGATGGCAGGTAATAGGTACGCAGACCAAATTGCTCAATACTGTGCGAGAAACACAATGGCAATTAACAGAAAAGTGGAAACAGGTGAAACCAGCTGCCAACTTATGTTTTTCTCAATTCCAGAAACATGGGATGAGGTTAGAAAGTTGCAGGAAGGATTGAAGTATGTACTTGTCATAGTGTGTCTGTTCTCGAGATGGGTAGAGGCATACCCCACAAGAAGAAATGACAGTCTCACAGTTGCTAAATTACTGTTGAGGGAGTTGATACGTCGTTTCGGTTTTCCAGTTACTTTGGAATCAAATAGAGGACCTCATTTTAATAATGAGATAATTCAATTAATCTATGCTGCATTTAACGTTGAACAAAAACTGCACTGTGCTTACCGTCCAGCTTCTTCTGGAATAGTTGAACAGCTTAACGGCATATTCAAGTCGTGGTTAGGGAAGGTGTGTGCATCCACAATGCTAAAATGGCCAGATGCGCTGCCTCTTGTATTACTGGGTCTCAGGAGCATTCCTGACAGGAAAACGGGATTGAGCCCTCATGAAGTGCTCATGGGAAGGGCAATGAGACAAGCATTTATTCCTGGAAATAAATTGATGAATATAACTGAAGACCTGGTATTGGGATATTGCAAAGCATTGGCTGAAATTGTGCATTCTGTCTCTCATCAGGTTGGAGGAGAAGACGCAGATGCAAGGCAGCCAGACCAGGCGCATGATTTGAATGCTGGAGACTGGGTGTTAGTGAAGAAACACGCAAGAAAATCATGTCTAGCACCCAGGTGGGATAAACCATGTCAAGTCATACTAGTCACTACCACAGCAGTGAAGTGTGCAGGTTTGCCCAATTGGATTCATGCTAGCCATACCAGAAGAATTCCAAGCCCATCTGAAGAACAAGAGCAGTAAATGACCGAATTAGCTAAGACACCAGAAGCTGAAGGTTGTGAAGTCGAAGAATCTAAGGTGACAGATTCTGAAAGACAAATAAATGATGACCAACCAAGTACAGGTCAAGAAGAGTGGATACCAGTGATTGAAGTACCTGAAGCTGATATTGAAACAAGAAGAACAAATACATTTGAGAGACAAAAGGTAGAGAGGAAAAGGTAGGGAAAGAAGAATACACTCAGGCAAAAGAGAACAAAGCTATTTAGGAACGTGAGCAGAGTGAGATAGAAGAAGAAGAAGATGTTCAGGCAGAAGAAGAACAAATTGAAGTAATTCCTGAACAGGACCAGCTAGACATAGAAGAACAGGTTCAGGCAGAAGAAGAACAAACTACAATAAGACCTGAATAGATGCAGGTAGATCAAGATCCAAATTCAGAAAATACAGAACAACGACAATTAGAAAGGAAAGAAGAACAAGAACCGATTGTGCCACAAAGTGAGAGTAAAAGAACTTTAGAAAGCGACAAAGAAGGTGAAAATGTAGTTCAGGTCTAAAGAGTTAGAAAAGGTGATAATTGGCCAGGTGGAGTGAAAAGATTAAGATACTACCTTAGAAAATCAAGAGAAAAACCAGAACAAGTAAATGAAGTTTCAAGTCAAACTAAATCCAAACAGCCAATAGTAAAACTCACTCGAAGAAGTCCAAGATTGAGGATTCTAAACAGAAAATACAATACCCCTGAGTGGGCCTATGTAATTCTAGAAGAATTTGAAAATTTAGATTTACGTGAGGAATCTGAGGAAGTACATGTTGCACAGATTGATGACAACAGATTAAGACCACCTTAGAAATAAAAGAGACTGAGTTGTGACTAAAGTAAGAAAAGAGAAAAGAGAAAATAAATTTTCCCATACTAAAATAGTAGAAGTTGAAGTCACTGAACAACCGAAACGGAGTATAAAACGAAAATGTCTTAGGTTTTGCTTATGTAGCACTTTAAAAACGATTATACGCTATCTTTGCACATTTCCGACTTTTACCTGCCTCTATCTCTGGGACGCCGTCTTCGGCGAGGGTTGGAGGGATTTCCGGGCTCTGTGGGCGCCATCTTTTCGCTCACAGGTCAGCACTCTAGTTGTCCGTGAGCACAGGGGGCATTTAATGCGCGCTGAGAGGACGCGCAGCGGAAGCGCGCAGCGGGCGCGCCGCTGGCGCGCCGAAGGCAAGCCCGTCTGCGCCCATCCGCGCCCCGACGGTGCCCAGTGCACCGGAGGCTCCTGCTTGTGCCCACGCGCCTTATTTGCCTACGGTGCCGATTACATACTCTGGGGCGGCGCTTAGGGCTCTTGACCGGTTTGTTTGTCGCAATCTTCATTCCTTGGATGTGGCTGAGAGGCATCTGGGAACCTGCAGCTTGTGTGGATATCGACTAGGGACATGGGGCCCCCCCTCCATTCCCCCGGGTCCCACTGAGCGGTCTAAGCCTACCATGTTTTCTGCTGCACTTATTAATGTGCGTTCTCTGAATAAACACCATACGGACGTCTTTGAGCTGCTTGAGGACGGCACCTTAGATATGCTGTTGCTTACGGAGACGTGGCTGGACCCTTTTTCCGCTCCTACAGTGGCGATGGCGATCCCTGTGGGCTATAAGATTCTTAGAGCTGATCGTCTCAGGGGTCTCAGGGGAGGAGGTGTTGCTGTTATTTACAAGGACCGGTGGGTTCTGCATCTAGGTAACTCATGGGACTGGGTAGGCTGCGAAGCACTAGATTTTAGTACCCGCCTGTCAGCCCACTTCACTCTGGGGGTTTCCCTTATTTATCGACCTCCCGGCCCATCTAACCCCTTTCTTCTGGCGTGTGGTGATGCTCTTACTTCTAGAGCAGCCAGGTTTTCTCATTATTTGGTCCTAGGTGACCTGAATTTTCATTTGGATACGCCAGGGGTCGGAGATGCCTCTGTTCTGCTGGACAATCTGCATATGGTCCAACTTGCCCAGCATGTCGTCCTCCCTACCCATCGGGCTGGCCATATACTGGACCCGATCTGTTCCAACTTTCCCATTTTGGTGCGTGAGCCCCGCCCTGTGTCATGGTCCGATCATTTTCTATCTTACTTCTCCTGGTCCATCGCCAGGGCGGAGGCCCAAGCTCCTGTTTTCATGAAACCCGTTTTTGGGAGAGTAGACCCCCTGGTTCTGGCTCATGCTCTTGACATTTCCAGACCTTCGTTGTCCGGGGGTCTGGAGGACTGTTTATCCAGGTTCACAGGCTGGGTGTCTGGAGCGGTCAATTCCATCACCTCCTCCCGTCCTATCAGACCGGCCAGAATCACTCCCTGTAAACCCTGGTTTACGCCCGCTCTTAAGGTGCTCAAACAGGAGTGTAAAATTCTGGAACGTGACTGGCGCAGGTGCAGCTATTGTCCGGCGGCCAAAAGTCGGCTTAGAACTGCCCAGAGATCCTATTATGCCGCCATCTCGGAGGCTAAAGGTCTCTTTTACACCTCCCGCATCGAGGCTGCCAGGAATAATTCTAAGGAATTATTTTCCATAGTTCAGAGTTTTACCTCCCCGGCAGCCCAGATTAATGCAGCTCCTGCCTCGTTTGATTGGTGTAACACTCTGTCAGGCACCTTCAGCGACAAAATATTGGCTATTCAGGCATCTTTTCCCCCCCACGCACGTGTCTCGCCTGACTTGCTGCCGGTGCGCCCGGTTCCCTATACCGTGTTGTCCGCTTTTTCTCCAGTGTACCCGTTGGACAGTCTGAAAATCCTCAGAGGTCTCAAATCGGGGTCCCCGGCTGATGCCTGCCCGGCTCGACTTCTTGCAGCAGTTGCAGATAACATCTATTTAGAAGTTAATCTCATTATTAACCTCTCCCTTCAGACTATGGTGGTTCCCCAAGTCTGGAAAGAGGCTAAGATTCTGCCGCTACTCAAAAAACCTACTTTGGACCCGCGTGACCCCGTCAACTACCGTCCCATTTCCCTTCTGCCAGCGATGGCTAAGATTTGTGAGAAGGCGGTGCTTAAACAATTGTCGGATTTTGTGGAGGCTGAGGGTCTTCTTCACCCATCACAATCTGGGTTCCGGTCGGGCCATTGCACGGAGACAGTTCTTGTCGAGGTTGTGGAGGCCATCCGGACATGCCTTGATGCGGGGGGTAGGGCCGCCTTGATTCTATTGGATCTCTCGGCGGCCTTTGATACGGTCCCACATGATTTTTTGCTGTCTCGCCTTGCTGAGATCGGTGTGTCTGGGGCCGTGTGGGGTTGGCTTAGGTCTTTCCTTGAGGAAAGGGTCGAGCAGATTTGGCTCCCGCCTTGCCATTCCTCGCCTCGCCCGGTCTCTACGGGTGTCCCGCAGGGCTCTTCCCTGAGCCCTTTGCTTTTCAACATTTATGTCACGCCTCTGATTCACCTGGCTGAAGCACTAGGTGCCAAGGTGATGGCCTACGCTGACGACACTCGGCTGCTTTTTACCTGGGATAAAGCTGTCAGCTCAGCGCTGGGTGCTCAACAGTGTCTGCGTTCCATCTTCACCTGGCTGGCAGGGGCGCAGCTTAAGTGTAATGTCCAAAAATCGGAAATTTTGCTCTTCGGCCCTTTTCCCTCTGATTTCTGGCTTCAGCTTTGGCCTCAGGAGCTCCCCCTCCCCTCGTCTGAGGGTCCGCCCTCCAAGAACCTGGGCGTTTGGTTTGAGGAGAGTCTGCTGTTTTCCACCCAGGTTAAGAAAACTGCTGGCGGAGGAGGAGCCAAGATGGCGGACGGACAGGACGTCTGAGCTCCCGGCTCCGCAGCCCGTCTGCTGTTTGCACGACATCCTGATCTTTAATCCTGCCTACGGCGCGAGCAAATGTAACCACGGATGCGCTGATACTTTCCGCATTCCTCCGATGTTCCTGCCGCCTTTTTTGGTCGAGGATTCATAGAGTTTGCCGACTTTGGACCTTGCCCACGCAATCTGGCCCGACCACCGCCGCCGGACAGCGCTTATCACGTACGGTGAGACGACCTGGGGCTGGACCGGCGCCTGGTGTAATGTGACCGGACGTGGAGTGGGCGGCCCGGCAGAGCCTTCTTCGCGACGGAGAGAATTCCGGTACGATTGGGTCCGGGCTGGCGTATCTTCCTTTGTCCTCCCACCAGCGGTCAGAGCGGTATCCGTTTGAGGGCGCCCACCACCCGCATTGCAACACAGCCGAGGGCTCTCCCATCGTGTGAGCCCCGTCTAGCGAGCAGTAACCCCTCTTGCCTTAACTACTGTTCCTCCATCCCGTGGAGTCGCCCTCACCCCTCCGAGGTGGGCTAACGGCGAAACTGGTACTGGTGCCGGTCTGCCACGCCGGAAAGGCGGCAGCCGCCATGTCCCTGACGCAAGCTTCCCTGCCTACTGTCGAGCTGGAGGGTGTCCCGGTGGCGCCCTTACATACTGTTGGCATGCTGAAGCAGGGAGCAGACCTGACCTATGTTGATATCCTTCTAGCCCTGGGGGACTTGCGGGCGACATGGTGCCAACGCACTCGGGGACTGGAGCGGAAGATCGATGCCGCTATGCCACCCAGGGAACTATTGCGGTTGTCTGACCCCCCAAGGCCTCTCATTCCCTTCGAGGCGGATACAAATTGGCGACAGGGGGATACTGTGGAACGTCCTCTCCCTGGTTACAGTGTCGAGGGTTCTTTTACGGACAAAGTTGCAGATACAATGCTCCCTTCTACTTTACAAGCCGAGACTCTGCCCCTGCAAGTGTTGCCATGTCTGCCTCAACATTGCCGGAGTGTGAGCCGCTCTGTGGGGAAAACTGTGTTTGTCACTGTCGAGGTGGTGATGGTCTATGACTGGGAACTCTCGCTTCTTCTCCCTCTGCGTCATCGTTGCCGGGAGCGGCCATCTTGCTCCTTTGTTCTGCCTGAGGTACACTCCCAGTGGCGGCCATGTTTGGTGGGGTCTCCGCGTTCAGGCCAGGGTTGAAGTTGCTACCCTTGATGATCCTGCCTGACCACCTGGCATGACCCGGACTGGAATATCTGTTTATGCATCGGTTGTGCCGCATATGTGTAATTTGCTACTGTTTCTTGCGGGGGTGGAGCTGTGGGGCCGCTTAGGATCGGGCCGGGGCTGGGCGATTTCCTTTAGTTTGCTGTACGTATTGGCGGGCGGGGACTAGGACGGGATTGCTAATTGTTTGCTTTACTCGCACATTTGGACTGGAGTCTCCCCACCTGCCGTCTTGCTTGCTACTTCAATTGTGCTGATGATATTTAGGGTGGGGGACGCTTAAGGGGCTGTGGTGACCGGGAGTATGTGAAAATTCCTCCTCCTGCCTTCTCTGGGAGTCGGAGACTGGGAGGTTATTTCCCACTCTCCAGATTCCCTTTCCTACTTGGGGTTCATTTGGGGCGACAGGCATGCCTATTGGGGGGGGGTGGGCCGTGGCCTTCCGCTGGTATGCAGGGTGGGGGGATGGGATGTGTTTTATGTCTTCTTTGTCTCTATGGCCCTCTTTCTCTTTCTTTCTCGCTGCCTCTTTGGTTTCTTTCTTTTTTATGTTTCTTTGTTTCTTCGGAGTCGGGGTTCAGCGTTAGTAGGGAGTTTATTGTGTTCTAACATTCTGTGGTATATCGTATGCTCTTAGTTCCTGGATGGTGGCCACCTGTTTCCTTGCCAATGCCTTCCTATATAACGCCTCCTTCTGGGTGCTCCGTGAACAGTGATGTCTCTCCTGGTCAGTGCTTAGCTTCGACTCCTCTCGATGTTCACTACATCGTACTCGACTACACCATAAAATTAAACCTTTTCTTATCCTGACGTTGTTGTTCTATGTTTTCCAATGTCATAGCGGCCGGCCCCGAGGGGTTGTAGGCAGACGCTGTGTATTGTGCATCTACCGAAATAAAGGTTTTATAAAAAAAAAAAAAAAAAAAAAACAAAGAAAACTGCTGGCTGCTGCTTTGGACTCATTAAAACGTTGAGAAAGTTCTTTCCTCTCCTTCCACAGGCAGCCAGAGTTACAGTTACCTGCGCGTTGATTCTTTCCCGGCTTGACTATGCCAACTCCCTCTACATCGGCTCTCCGGGATACCTCATCAAGAAATTGCAGGTAGTCCAGAACACTGCTGCCAGACTGTTATTGGGCCTTTCCTCTAGGATGAGTGTTTCTTCTCATCTGATTGCCCTACATTGGCTTCCAGTAGCGGCCAGAATCAAATACAAAGCGTTGGTTCTGGCTCACTGTGCCCTCCATGGTCAGGGTCCTCTCTACCTCCAGAAACGTTTCTCTTTTTACGCCCCTGCACGGGCCTTGCGCTCGGCCTCTCTGGGCTTAGCCCTGGTTCCCAGATTCAGACTTCAGAGGATGGGAGGTTGTTCTTTGGTGGTCAGAGCTAGCAAGGCCTGGAATGCCCTTCCCCCTGCTCTTCGTCTTACCCAGGAGCTCGCTGCCTTTAAAAGGAAGCTGAAAACATTTCTCTTTGTCTGATATCCTTTGTCTGTCTCAGGTTTCGCGCCGGGATACTCATGAGTAGCCGAGCGCGTTATAAATGGAATATAACATAACATAACATAACATTGGTAGTATTAGTGTGGTTATTTCTAACAGTGGGAGTACCTTTGTTAATGGAAACAAATAATAAGAATAATACAACTACTAATGAGAAAGTAGATAGAATAAAAGGGACTAAAATAGAAATAGGGGTACAAGATGAGATAAACTATCATCATAATGAATCAGACAATGATTAGTCTTTAAATGTGTTTACTAAATAGTTATTTCAGTACGTTAATACAATGGAAATTAGTGATTGTTATGTCTGTACGAAATTACCATCATCTGTGTCAGAGGGGGGGACTTATCACCATATACCCTTGACATATGGTATATTATGTAGCGTTCTATCAAGCTTATTTTATGCTACTGGGAAACTTCAGTATTTTTACTCTAACTTAGATGTAATATTTCCTGAACTACCTATTAGAAAGAATATGAATCCAGTACTCACTAGTAAAGATGCACAGTTTATGGGTGAATTTTTCTTAATAATGAGTTCAATAGATGTAGCACAGGCATGCAAGGATAACCTAACATGTATATTACATGAAGAAGAAAAAGAGTTTTTGAATTTAGTAGAAGAAAGAAGACAGAATTTAACAAAGAAAGCTTCTGAACAGAAATCACATGTACCTTCATGGGCTGAGAAAGAGGGAATGTATGCAAAGGGAGAGGCTCATGCTGCAATGTCCATAGACTTTGTGAGAAGGGGAAAATTCTGCCTTCATAGGTTAAAGACAGATTATAATAACATTTTCATTGGTTCAAGTCAATGTGAACATAACTTCCTAATTTTAGGGGGATGGGGACTAAAAGGGGAAACTGATCCTGTATTTCCGGGAGTTTATTATGTGTGCGGAAATAATGCCTATAATAGGTTACCTGCAAGATGGTACGTTAGTTGTTATTTTAGAATAGTTTTTCCAAAGATCTTCCATGTGGACAGAATCAATGGAATCCATGAAATAACTAATGGACTAACACGAATAAGAAGAGCTAGTTTTTCTGAAATTGTAGGTGATATATTTAGTGCATTGATACCCTCAGTTGGAGTCATTCTAAATTCTCCTAAAATTTGCAAATTGTCAACAATAGTTGATCGTCTTTCTGCAGATACGGCTGGAGGTTTCTTGATGATTAATACAGAAATTACTGTGATAAGGTCTATAGTTTTACAAAATCGTCTTGCTCTTGATATCTTATTGGCAAAAGAGAGCAGTGTCTGTGGTATGCTGAAATTACAACACTGCTGCACTTACATTCCGGACAAAAGTAAGGAAATTAAAGTGTATATTGAAAATATTACAAGAATGCATGAAGAATTGACCCAACTGGAGGTGGACAGTGTATGGGGGAAATTAACAAAGAGTATAACATCAATAGGGAAATGGTTTACTAATTTTGGGAAGAGTTTTCAAGGTAAACTAATATTGCCAGTAGTTGTGATAATGACAATAGTATTGATAATGATGATTACATGTGAATGTTGTAGAAGCAAGGAAAAAAGAAGAATACATGTAGGAAGGGAAAGGAAGGAAACGAAAGAGGGAATACGAAGAAATTAAGCTTGAAGAAATAAAAGGAAAGCTATATAAAAAGCTGAAAAATTTCGAAAGCAAAGAAGAAACTGATAGAAATAAAGGGCAAGAAAAAGGAGCTGAGATATGGTAAAATTAGCATCTGGGAAGGGATGGGTAATTTTGTGATGGCTCAAAAATGCCATCAGAGAGGGGATTGATGTAGCAAGGTTTCGTGGAAAAGAAACTTGCTTGGATGCAATTCACTCGTTTAACTTACTAACAAAGTTATTAATCATGTACCATGAATAACATACGCACCACATGCACACGCGGGTTAGTGAAGTATGCGTATATGTGTATTAATGCGAATAATAATGAAGACGGACTAATACCATTTTAAACGGGAAACTTGTGTGAGCATGTGTCAACTGCATCTACGCAGTATGACGAACTAACACTTGCAGGGAAATTCTGGCGCATGCGCAGAAGACACTAAAATTGACTCTTGAAGACTCTCGTGCATGGAATCTGTTTGCTTGAAATTAAAACAACCTATTTTACTAATGTTAATGCGGGAAAAGTATTAATAAGTAAAAGGGAATAGAGTCGAGGTGGGTGGTATACAGTGCGACCACTTTATTTGTGAAATTAATATTTGTCTTTCTGACTCTATCGTATAACTGGATTAAGCTGAGTTACGCGAAGTCCGCGCATGCCCACTGAGTGAAGCCATGAAGGCCATGACAGCGCATTTGAAAGGGAGCCCGAATTGAGGGGTATAGTCACAAGAACGTGTGCTAAACATCACTAAAAAATGCTAACGCAACTTTACCCATTGCAGCCCATCGTGGGAAAATAACCCCGTGTTAACGTGGAATTCACAACACGCGGTACCATGTGAAAGTCCGCCCAAAACGCAGCCAATGTCCGCGATACAACCACCCAGACGGAGATAAAAACACAAACCACAACACCAGAAAACTTACGATGAGCCCATCCTTGTTGAGGAAAGCAGGGATAAGCACCACCAGGACCGCAAAACACACGGCAGGCGGGAATAAGCACAACAAATGCCTGAAAAAGTAAGACAGTCCAAACAGAAAATAACAGCCAACCACAATAGAGGCAACCCGAGCCAGCAGACAACCCCACCAAACCCATTGGCAACAAAACATTGTACATGGCAGGCCAACTTGGACAAGATGAATGCAGCCTGAGAGCAGAGGAGGACAATGGCACAAAACCAGAACTCCAGCAATGATGTGAAAGGCACAAACAAGCAGAAACAATCCAACAACAAGAAGGCAGCAATGCACACCGGAGGTGGGAGTCCAGCGCCACACCAGGAGCTGGATGACATGGTGGAAATGGTCTCCAAAACATCAGTCTGGAGATGGTGGCAGGACTTGGGGACCGGAAACTGCACCAAACAACAGACACAACAGCAATAGGGAGAGGAACCAGCAGGGACTGGGGGAGGGGGGGAATTGGGCTCAATGACACACATGCACAACTAAGCACAGCACAACTGCAGACAAACCATGCCCAAGAGCAACAACACCAACCAGGTGCACAAGTCACACAACCCGGCAATGTCACACCACTGAACATGCACAGAAGTGAACACAGCACCGCCTGAAAGGGAGAAGGGTGAGCCAAATCAGAGCTGAAGGGACATCTCACAAATAATGCAGCACACACACATAGGAAGCAGAGCAGCCCAACATCCAACACAATGTGGTACAAACACCAACTTGTGCACAACCAAACACAGGACACAAGTGCACCTGCCTGTGGCCAGTAAACGGCCATATGCATCTGGCAAAGCACGAAACAGGAACATGATAATGCACAAGTACAAACACACAGTCTTGATGAGGTAGCAATGCACGGATGGCAGGGAGCCAGAGAGTCTGTGACACACATTGCCATACAAATCAAGACACACAACACAGTTGGAGACAAGTGAAAGTGCGGAAACGTTATCAACAAGTGGGAGTCAGTACAGCCAAGCGAAGTGCCACCATATGCAGCCCAATGCAGCAGTATGTCTGAATGAGGAACGTAGGAAAGCGCCCATGTCCACCTCGGGGGAGTCCCTCACCAACACAAGTCAGTGCCAATCCGCGTTGGTTGTCTGCGCCTGGAATATGAGTCCTGGCCAATGCAGCCATGTCCACTGTCGTCTCGGGACTTGTGATCATATCCAAACATGGAACCATGTGTTGTGACAAGTGCAATGGCTCACATCCAGTTGTGGCTGCAGGTACCTTGTCACTCATCCATGAACGCAAGTGCAGCTGCGTAGGCCAACATCTCCAATGAGCGATCGTCATCCACCACATCTGACATGTCTTCGACGTAATCCATCAGATGACCAGGACAGATGTGCTGACTCCAACCAGTGGACCCAATGTGCACTAAAGCCCAATCGGTTAGTGGCTCAATGTGCTCACTGCACACGACGACTCGTGCAATCTCCCAGGTCCAGTTTGCAGCCTGCATGCCGAAAATCCATGCATGCCATAAGCGGTCATCCTAGTGACACTCCTGGTCGTGGTCCAACAGGGGAGGCACACACATGTTGAAATCCAAGTCAGCTACCATTACGTTGGAGAGGCAGACATCCATGGACCACTCGAATATGCACGAGCAACAATGCAACAAGGGCTGCTCGCAGGTGAAGTGCGCAAGGCGGAAGCCCACCAGGTAATTAATCCGCAGCATTGCCAACGGCAGTGTTCACAGTACATGCAGCTTACGTGCACGGTACAGCTCCATGTGACTAGAGTAGACCATGTGTCCGGGATGGTCTGCCATTGCGTCAGTGGCTCTGCTTGAAACGGCACTGGCTTGCCCTGAGACAGTCCTCTGGATGAAATGGCACAGCTCGGTGAAATGAGCAGTGTCTGTGTGCAACCTGTGCAGGCCTTGGGAGGGGTGGGAGTATCTGTGAGGGTCATATCACGCACGCCAACTACGACCAAGGAACACTGCGTGTGGGATGTGTACACGTTGGTCTCATGCAGGGCAGTGCGTTGTGTGGGAGTCGCAAGCAAATGTTATCATACCTGTCAGGGGGTGCTAGGCACATGCAAGTTCCTGCTCGGAGCTGCAGATGTGTTACTGCCTGATAGTACAGACAAAGGACCTTTCAACCCTACAGTAACTTCACCAGCTGCATGCATAAAGGAGACGTACAGAGGCCAGTCGTGGATGTGGTGGGACGTCTGCGACCCTGGGAATCATGGATGATATGCCCAGCACGATGCACATGAGTGGACTCATCGTGTGTCATGTTGCACACAGCTGCTCGGCCCTGCATCGGGCACCCACACTTGTGTACGCTGCACGGTTGCATCATGTGCACTCCTACGGGACACCATTCTAATGCCTGTCTGTGCATGTCCAGCGCCATGCCAACAACACCGTGACGCTGGCCTTCGGGGGTATGCGCCCACTTGGGTATAGGCCAATGGTCCGGACAGGGCGGACACAGGTGTCCAGCCCATGGCTGGCTGGGATCGCGCTGCGAATGAGGCCAGGCAACAGACTCATGCATCCGCAAGACTGATACACATCACACCTGGCATGCATGTGCCAAGACCCCGAGCGTCCTAGTGCTCCTACATGTCCCCGTACCTGAGGGACGCCCTCATGGTACATGACACATTGCAAAATTGTGTACTGTGGCCCTGGTGGTGACAACACCCCACTACAGAGACACACTTACCGCACTTCCTGCACCGGGCCAGATCAGGATCGTGCCCTGCCAAACCAGCACACGCAGCCTGTGCATGCAGGGGGGCAGGTGCGGGGCTACATGTCCAAGGTCACTGCCAATGCTGAGGTGACATGGAAACATCTGCAGAAGACAGCACACTGGGATTTTGCAGGGCACGTGCACATCAAGCTGACACAATGAACACACGGACACACTTGCTCAGATGGTGTGAATGGCTACAGGCACGTGCGCACGGCCACATTTATTATCAGGCACACTTACCGAGTGACACCTGTGTTGGATGTGTGTGGGGTGTGTGCATTCCAGCCGTAAAAGGCTGCCTGGTGCAGTCAGAAATCGACAAGAGTGTACATCGTAAAGGACACAACCATAAAGGCCCCATGATTTGTGCTGCACAGAGTTAGTGTCCCAGATGCACATCGTCCTGTAAGGGCCAGCCGCCACGGGCCGCTGACTTGCGGTGCACTGGGGCAGGGTCATGGGTGCAGAGCAGGTTCACGGGATGACAAGGGGCCTTGTCGTAGAGTGTCTTTATGGACAGTGGAAGGTGTACCCCCAGGGCAAGATGCAGAGGGCAGGCCCACGCTGATACAGTCACTATGGTGGGGATGAATGGAACAGACACATGTCGGACACCAAGTCCAATCCAGCCAGAAGAAGACGCAGAAAACCGCCAGGCCATGGGCTCTGACACCACCAGGGTCCAAACAGATGGTGCCCATGACTCATTGCACTCAGAGTTAGTAACACCAGTGCAGTTAGGGGATGCCGCCTGTGATGAGGCGTGTCTAATGGATGGATTCCTCAACATCTTACCCACAACACAGTTCTACATGTCTGACCTAATGGACCGCAGTGTAGGCCTGAGGCAGCGGTCAGCACGGGGCATTCACTGAGTGTAGCCGGCACAGGTTGGATGGCCCCACTGGCCTGCGTAGTTCAGGTTCAGTGGCACCACGGGACACAGACTTGCGATGAACAGGGTTGATGGCACCAGGTCAATTGTTGGCTTTTGTCCAGACTGAGCCGCATCTTCCTCTTACTCCTCTCCGTGCGACCACTGGTGTGGACTCTGCCATTTGTGATTCACGACTAGGTGCTGGATGTGGAACCTACTGGTCTGCAGGGTAGTCCTGGTCCCTCATCCACGTGTCACCAGCTGGCGTTGAACAGCGTTAGTGGCAACACGTGTCGCCAGCTGGCATTGAACAGGGTTAGTGGCACCATATGTCGCCGGCTAGCGTTGAACAGGGTTAGTGGCACCACGTGTCGCCAGCTGGCGTTGAACGGGGTTAGTGGCACCACGTGTCGCCGGCTGGCGTTGAACAGGGTTAGTGGCACCACGTATCGCAAGATGCCCATATGGAACTGTGCCTCACTGATTGGGGGTGTCTGGTGCTGTGGCCGCTACCCCAGCTTTGGGGTCACTGCCATTCAGGACTAAGGACACAGTTTCACATATGGGACCTTCTGGGCCGAAGAGGACGATGGAGTAGTATTTGAATGTGGAAGGAATAATTTGGGCAGGGTCGAGGGGCCAGCGATGGTCTGCGGAGGCTGCAGAGGTCACGGAACTGGTGCTTGGAGCTTGCACCGGCACGTGGTGATCAGTGTGGCCTGGCTGTGCAGGGGGCGGGCCTGGCGGGTTCGGGGTCCAGCAGGCCAGGGTACGGCAAGCACACAGGATCGCAGGCAACTCCTCTCATGAGGACTGAGTCGGCCTCGTGGCGTGGTGAGAGGCATGGCCCTGGCAGAAACATTGGGCTTTCCGGAAGTGGACCACGGCCAGAGCTACGTGCTTTTCTATTCACACCCCTATGCTGGCCTGGCATACGCCGGACCATCCCACTCCGCTCACGCTTACGGGAGGACTTAACAGGCAACATTAGCGCGAACTCCCCCACTGGCCAGGGTGACATGGTTGCATACATGGTCCACTACACTCCATACACCAGATGTGTATATCGCCATGGATATGGGTGTGTTCTGCATACTGCGGTCTGTCCAGCACATCTCCACCACTCTTGGCATTGTGTACTTTCCCAGTCATGGTTCTCCTGCCTCCTTCACACATGCCTGGTTGACACCTCTCCCTACATTGGGCTAGTGTGTGGCTGAGGTGCCATGCCGTTGATGGCTCATGTTCATGGCTTGCCCAGGTTACCATTGTGAGTTGTTCTGTCGTGTCTGTGGGGTGGGCATGTTGTTTGGCATGTTGGTTTTGATTTTGTGACGTGTGCATTGCCAGAGTTGTGGAGTTGAGGTGAGTGGGGTGTTCATTTGGAACTTGCCAAGGGGTTTGTGCATTTCCCTTGGTACCATCCTGGGGATGCTGGTTGCTGATGGACCGTCAGAGGATGGACGAATCGTGCACAGTGGCTGGGTATTTGGAGGTGAGATTGGTGGAGGTTCCACGGTGTTCGGTTGTTGCCTGCACATTGATGTGAGACGTGTGCTTTCTGTTGCGGTGATTGTGTGCTGTGTCAGCAGGGGGCACAGGTATGACATGTGTGCTGTGGATTGCCCCCACACATATGTGCATCCGGCTATGCATATGGTCCTTGCTTGGTGTCCAGTGGATCCTGCTCATTGTGTTGGAGTGACAGGCTGATGGTGTTGTCCAGGTCAAGTGTGAGGGACTAGATGTGGTTGGCTGGGTGACTCCTCCAACTGTGGTGGGTGTTGGCTGGAGGGTACCAGGGCACAACAGGTGCAGCACAGCCAGAAACTTTGTGTGGGGTGGGATGTTGGTTGTCCGCTGTGTTGGTGCCTTCGACCTGTTGGTTTGGATGCGTAGGATGGTTGTCCTTTTTAGTGGGCAATGACATTGTCAGGTGTTGGGTCTGTGTGGCTGGTGCGTTTCATGGGGGTCCGCTGTCTTTGTCTGTGCTGCCTTTGTGGTGGTTCGGGACGGGGGTGTTCCGGGTGCTGTATGGGGTCCTGGGGTGGTGGCGGTATGTGTTGTCGCCCTCTTGGGTTTCCGGGCCGCATGACCGTGGCTCCATGGCATCTGCTGCCCTTCCGATGTGGCTGTGGGCTGGGCTCTCTTTTGTAGTGCAGGCTGTGGTCCGACTTAACACCAGGTCAGAGCAGGTGTTATTTTCCTGCTGCGAACGCGCCTTATCGCCTGTTTTGTATTCTTATCGCAGTTCTGGCTGTTCGTTGTGAATATTGTGGAGTGATGTTGTAGCTGCTTTTGGCATGGGAATGCCTACTCTGCATTTCATTAGCGATAGTTGCGGGGGTCATCCGTGGCGATGTTTTAGGCGGCTGCTATCGTGGGTAAACTGGTGCTGCGGGCTGTTAACACCAGCTTGTGATTGGGGTGATAAGTTTATCGCAACTTTGGCTATGATAAAGTGCGGTTAAGTCGGTGTTAGTTTGTTGTGACTATGCCCCTGAGTGTTACATCATGGGAATGAATGGTGAAGAGTTTAACAATAAAGACTCCTATTGAAAATTTTATTATATCGTTTCAAAGAGAAATGTGAAAGCGAGTGAGAATCAAATTTATGAATAAAAATTAAGGGGATGGATTTGTGAACAATAGCTGAACTGATTTTAATGACATGTAAGCATGGTGTGATGGAGCTTCCCCCTTGCCTGACCAATGATATGTTGTATTTTTACAATATTGAAACTTTAGTGGGTGGAACATGAAGAACGAAAGGTATAATTAAGATAGCTTTAGTTAGTTAGAGAGAGAACAGAGGCGATTGAGAAGCGGGAGCTATGGTGAAGAAGGGAGACATTGCTGTTGCTGGGAGAGATGCTGTGAGATGCTGATGAAGATCCGAATGCAGAACCTGAAGCAGAACTTTCTATCCTAATTTAATTGGGTTGGATCAGAAGATCGCTGAAGAATTTCGAGGAGGAAGAGTGTCTCAGAGAGGGGTGCGGCACAATCATCAGTATTCTAGAAAGGTCAACTAGGGGCGCTAGGTGGCGCACTTGCGGATTGGCTGCCACTGAGTGAAGCTCCCGCAATTCGGCATAAATAATTGTAATTTATCCTGTCCGATTGAGCTAATTTCATACACAACCGGGAGTATCGGCCAGCGGAACTTATGGGGCAACGAATATCGTGATTGCAGTGTCGAGAGATGGCCGTTTATGTTCCCTGAGCGGGCCTGCTGCAGCGGCTGTGCGGGGACTGTTGGGCACTGCTGGAGGACGGCGGCGGACGAGACTATGCTGCATCGTGGCTTCCCACGTGGAGTCCAGGCTGCAGAGGAATATTCCTGATATCATCGCCCGGGTGAGTGCGGCTGGTGGGTCGCGCCCCGGCATTTGACGAGGTGGGAGTCGCGCTCTTCCTGCATCGGAGCGTGCATGATTGCAATGCGGGGTGTCTGAGGAGCGCTGGTGAGCAGAGCGAGCCGCATGTTTGGCGGTCCGGCCATAGGCGGCGGCGCCATTGCTGCTAATATCTGACTGCACCCCTGAGCACAAGGCGGCGGGAAGCTACCTGCACCTGAATCCTTGCTGGAGGTGAGATCTGCGCTGGGGTAGCGGCCGGTTGGCTGAACCGAGGAATATCTTGGCAAGTGGATTCTTCGTCAATTGCCATCGGGTGCTGGAAGTCAATACACCCGGGGGTCTGTGCCACGCAAGTGTGGCAGTGTGTTGAGTACTGTACCTGGCAGGGTGCATGCTCTTCGATAGCGGCGTGACGTCGCTGGTGCCTGTTGCGCGCTGTCCTTTGGACCCCAAGCAGTGGCGGCGAGTGGAGGTCAAGTTGGCGCCCTATGTGGCCGATGCTGCACGGCAAGGTGAGTAGGCCTGATAAAAAGGGGTAGCAAACGGAGATGGCACTCATAATGGCACTCACAGAATATATGCCATAATATAACTGTGGCCAACAATGTCCACTGTAACCACAACACATGTTGGCGTTTATTATGAGAAATACGGGTAATAGAAGATTGCATGCTCTACTGGACTGGGCACAGTGCGGGGGATATAATACTGTGGCACCACTGAAACAGTGCAGACTGCTGTCTTGCACAGACATGCTTCACTTTTACCAATAGTGATACAAGCCACTGTACTTTGTTATAAAGCCTTGGAATTACAGATTGGCTTGTCCAGGTGTGAAGTAAGCACACTTTAAATGCATTAAGACCGAGCTGCAGCTTATGAATAGAGTGCACATTCAAAGCAATCCACTTATGTAGAAACTGAGAAGCAACAAGACATAATATTTCATTAATTTAATTCACGGCCTGGGGGGGTGCCCAGTGCTCTCTAACCCTGCGCTGGATGGTCTTTTAGCTGCAAAGCTGCAGTGCTTTGCCTGGAATGTTAATAATAATAATCCATATTTGTAAAGCACAAACATATTACCCCTTAAGGTTTCAAGGCTCTCGGGTCGTCAGGTAGGTTAAGTGAACTATTGCCCAGAGTCACATGGTGCTGAGCTGAGCTGCCGCCAGTGATCGAACCGTGGGCCCCGCGCTCTCGAGTCAGCCGCTCTGGCCGCTACCCACACCACTCCCACAGTTAACTGCTTGTTACTCTAGGGCCCAGCTTGCACAGCATTTTGCTAATAAGATTTTTCAGGGTTTTGCTATAAAACAGAGTTTAGGGCACTAACATCTGGGGGCTACGAGTTGGGGCTCTAGTGGTTTGGTGCTCATGGGGCATACTCTCCATCTATAGGAGGCGCTACTCTTTTTTTCTATTCTGCATAAAGGATTTCTCAGTACTCTGGGCTGTCACCCATCTCTAACTCACTTTTTTAAGTTGTCCCCACAGATGCTTCTCATCTGTTATACTGTGATTTTATTGTGCAAATATCAGTGCATATCCCTTTACTACCATCTCACCCGCAGTAGGTTCCCCCAATGGCTGCCTCACACTGCAACCGAGAAAAGTTCAGAGCTGGACCCGATCTCAAGCAAACCTGAGGAACATTAATCACAGAGTTAGTCTGAAGTGTTACACAGTGTTAGAATTTTGAATGATTTTGTAAGATTTTTTTCAGTGTTTTAGAACCGAGCATTTGCAAAACAAATAGATTTTCATTCACTTTATAAAGGCGAGACCGATTGGCTTTGCCAACGCTTGTTTTGCCATGGTAGAATTGGCAAGTGACGTCAAGAAAAGGGAGTGGATTGGGAAGGTAGAAGCGGGAAGTCCCAGTTCTTAGGAGAGTTTGAATACAGAGCAAATGGAAACTAGAAATTGCACAAAAAAGGGATTGATAGACACGAGTGCCAGAATCCCAAGACAGGCTGTAGAAAGGTGAAGGTGCACATGACAGAGGCTCACTGATTCGGCTGCCCTACAGTTTCCGTCATATTCAAGGCTGAGACTGGAAAACTTCTGAAAGAAAGGAGGGCAGTGTACCTGAGTGTGTGATACTTTCTGCCCTCCCATCACCCGACCAGCTAGACTGAAAGGCAGAGCCACTGGAATTTTACAATTTTGCAACAGCTGAATTTTTTGCGTAGTTATGGATTTGCATTTGCCACATAATCCTTCATCTTCTGCATATTCTGCAGATTTTAACAAAAACAAAATGTGTTTCTATTGCAAACTGATAAAAAGTTACAAAAAATGTGGTACCATGTGTTGCCATGAAGTGGAAGTCCCTTCACAAAGGTTGGTTGGTCGCCTTTCTGTTGCTTATTGGTATGCTTCGGTGTAAAATTGGTACTAAAGGTGGAACCTTTGGCCAGACACAGTTATCAAGTGTTAAAACATAAAAATAATGAAATAAAACTTTTACAAAATATGCCTCCTTATGTCTCATAATTTAGTCAACCCTTCCACAGTACTTTGTTCTCCCTTGCCATATAATTCCAATGACCCTGGTGTAGGATCTTTCCTTCCCTCTTTTCTCTTCTATCCTACCTCCCTCCTTGAGATGAGGCCAGCACGAGGCTTTGTGTTTCTAAGAGTAAAAGCGTAAAGGAAGATAAATTAATGAGGGCTCGAAAACATAAATCTAAAGGGACTTCCATCATTGCCATGTGCCACCAGTGTGAAACAAGCATTTGGAATGTAATAGGTCTCACATTTGGGAGACTTAAAGCTATTGCTTTCTTAATCATAAAAGGGGACGCCGTGCTCAAACATAAAGTGTGGCACCCGTGTTGTAAATATAAACGCGGGTGCCTTCCTAAAACATAAAGCGAGGTGCCTGTGCACAGTAGTTAAAAAATAATGATGAAAGCGGCACAGTGCTAACTGCTAAGATATAAAATGTGACGCCTGTGGAATTTAAGTTATGTGCATGATGGCCCGTGAAGCTGGTGCCATGGTGGGAAAAAAACATGAAACCGGGCACCGTGCTAGGAGCCATGGTGATAGAATATCACTAGCACAAATCAAAAAAAGAAGGGGCATATTATCAACGGCCAACGATAATTATCGCTAAGCACGCTTAATGCGAGTTTATTTATCGCCAGGTATCGCTGGAGCACATCACCGAGATAGCGCGTTATTATCAACGCTTATCTCCAAGGCGATAACAAATCCAGCGATAGCGGCAAAATGCAGGAATATCGCTGAAAATCCAGCGATATTCCTGCAGCGATAGGGAAAACCTTGATGATAGGGAGATGTGGATTCAGCCATAGAATCCACCTCCCATTATATGTATAGCTAAATCTGGATTTTCGCAGACGTTAGCTTACGGCGATAATCGCGGTTAGGGCAACTTTGTTTATCGCCACGCGGGTATTGATAATAGGGAGAACTTGTCTTTGCGACTGTTTCCATTTACTTTTAGTGAGGAACGCCTACTTTTCATGTCATTAGTGATAAATATCGATGCCATGCAAAGCGACGAAAAAACGGGCGCTATTGCCAGTAAACTGTCGCTAACAGCTGTTAGCAACAGCTTGCTAATAGGGCGATAAAAATATCGCCGGTTTAGCGGCAAAAAGTGCTGCTAAAGCGGCGATATTGCCCTTGATAATATGCCCTGTAGTCCCTAAAGGAAACACGCAAACACTTACAGCGTAACCAAACTGTAGTTGTCCAGGGTTCCCTGGGATACACCAGACGTTATGTATTGGGAGCGCGAACCCAATAAGGAGCCAAGAAAGAGGAGCAGCAGAGGACTTAACCGATGGCAAGCAGCAGGCGGGATTGCACTCTGTATACTGCCTATATCAGGTCTTGCAGACAGCGAATGCCTGCTGCCTCAGTCAGGGGCTGGCGGGGTGGGCAAGTTCTCCATGCAGGCTGTAATTCAGCCTGCATGGAGAACAGGGGAGTGCGCTTGACTGTTTTTGGCAGCCCGAGAGGGCTATCAAACAGTCATTGCACAGAGGAGTGTTCTACCACTCCTCCCCTGTAGCACCGTACTGCCTCAGCAGGAGGAAGAAATCAAATGATAATATCATTCCGTTTATCTTATTTTTTTCATTTCTTTGCTGCTCCTGGCATTGGGGCGATGCTCCTCCACCTTAGCGGTGGAGCCACCACTGCTCAGAGATATCAAAGACTTCATTCAACCCTGGTACAGCCTCTGGACTCCGCCAACTGTGTGTCCTGCCCCCAGCCAAGTGGTGCCTGTCTAGTTCTGGGGCCTTGGAAGTGGGTTTTCTGGCTGTCCCTGATAAAATCCACGCAGCGCAGAGTTTGCGCAGGTCGGAACAGACTCATTCTCTGTGACTCCGATGTATCACTGTTTCAAGGACATCACATTTCCGGCAGTGCAGCTCGACGATGATACACCACCTACCTCACAAGGGTTTCGATGATGATAAATTTCCCAACTGCGCAACTTCGAACCGAAGCATCGCCTACAGTCCTAAGGATCGATGCCGATTCATCACCTTTGACCAATACATGCATCTTGCTCCTCGCTGTCAATGCTTACTCTGTGAATGTACTGTTTGCAGCATGCACTGCGTGGCTTCTGTATCTGACATGCGCTCCATTGCGCTTGGCCTGACTTTTCAGATTGTACCTGGTGCAACGCAACCAGATAGCCCGGGTTGGCATCATAAGTTTCTAAGCACTATATTTTCAGATATTCTTTGAAAATTCACAACTACGGTTCTAATAATTGGATGTTTGTCATTTTTCTCTAGTCTTATTAATTAAATTAAGCTCTATTCGTCTAACCTGGTGTGGATTATTTTTGTGTGGTATTTTCACAGTTTTACTGTTTGAAGTGTTGCACAAATATTTTACACATTGTCTCTTAAGTTAAACCTGACTGCTCTGTGCCAAGCTCCCAGAGGGGGAGCACAGGCTAACTTTGGGTGAGAATATGACTTACCCTGACTAGCATTGTAATCTAGGAAGGTGCATACCTTTGCCAACTAGAGACCCAATTTATAACAATGTGTTTCAAATCATAGTGTTGAGTGCCATTCATTTGAGGGCCCCTAAGGGAGTGTGGTTGAGTATAGTGGAGGACACATTCATAAAGAATAATATCATAGAGTGTCGTTTTGTACAGTGGAATACAGTATAGTGGAGTGGCATAGTATACAGTGGAGTAAAGTGTTATAGAGTGCAGTTCCAGGGTGAGTCAGATTTTGCAAACTGAGTGAATTGAGGGGGCCTGATACCCTTCCCTTCAGTTGTTTATTATGCAGATCCCCCCTAAGATGCTGAACAACATAATCAGGTGTTTCACAATCACCCAGCACCAAGACCTTTTCATACTTTTAACAAGTATTTGTAGATTCGCAGTCCCAAATTCAAAGTGTGAATATATCGCTGAAGCATGGAAATAAAAGCGTGTCCATGCCTTCAATTCATCTTCAGGGAACTTCTTTCCATGTGCTCACAAAGAAGTTTAACGAAAGACAAAATCAGCTCACTTTCATTCACTCGGTCTTCTCTCTACAAAGGCATCAGATATCTTACTGTGTTGCTCCAAAAGATGGTGTCACCTAAGAAGTGTTCCTTGATTTGGCCTATTTTTGTTCAAGCATACTGTATTGCTTCAATAGTGGTCAAAGAGAGTTTCAGAAACAGCTTTCACAAAAATGTAAATTTTACCAGAATGCCATTCAGTGCAGCAAGCAAAATATTGTAGTTTGAGTCACATACTTTTTTGTAGCAGTATTTAGCAATTGGGTCATTCTCCTCATTTTCAAAGTATTTAAGATCAGACTCTTGATTATGCAAGAGAGAACAAATTGCAAAATGCCTTGATAGCCGCTACTGCACTTCATTCAATGGCCAAAAGGAGACCGTTTCACATTAAGCGACCAAATACATTTAGGCCAGTTTGGACTTCCTTACAGGAGACCAGGAGAACATAGTGTAGACAGTCCTCAATAAGGTTTCCATTTCCTTGATCACCAGCATTGTGAGAAATTGGGTTATTGGTTGACTGGGGTGTGGGCCCTGGTCAAGCAACAGCCACAATCCCTTGCAAGGTGAACCACAATAAGTCACTACATTAACCTGTGTTTAACCCTGGGTAGCTTGGCACAAAAAGCTTTCAGGCTTAACTTGGAGGCAACGTGTAAAGTATTTACGTAGCACGCAAACAGTAACAAAGTGAAAACACAACACAAGAAAAATGCAAAACTAATTTAGAACAAAAAAGCTAACAATAAATTATTTAACAGCAAAAATCCAATCAGTAGAACCAGAGTTATGAATTTTTATACGGTAAGGTTCAAAATAGCGACCTAAAAAATAAAAGCACCAACTATGGACATTTGGTCACCTTTAGCACCACAACTAAGGGTCCATGAGTGGATAGAGACCTCTTGGGGGATCAGGACTCACTTAGGCTGGGTCCAGGTATGGGTTCAATATGGTGGGATCCTGTTATGTTCGTGTGGCTCTGAACAGGACAGAGGCCAGAAAACTAGCCCTTAAATACAAATCTGGAAGTCCTGGGTGCAGGTGAAGAAGCAGGGCTCAACAGCAGGGCTCAACAGCAGGGCTGGCCTCTGAGGGATCATGGCAGGCTCCATGCAGCAAAGCAGTCTTTCCAGGTCTAGCAGCAGCGTGGCGGAGTGCACAGCAAGTCACAGCAGCAGGCAGTCCTCAGAGAGTCCATCCCCCAGTCCAGTAGTGATTTAAAGAGTGGATCTGAGAGGTGTATTTTTAGACCCTGGTACCCTGCTCCTAGAAGGTGGGTGAAGTTTTCTGAAAGTTTCTTTGAAGTTTTAGAAGTTGCACTGACAATACAGGGTCAATAAGCCTATTGTGAGAAGATAGGACGTAACCTATTCAGGTGCAAGTGGGGCTGTGCTCAGGTCTGCCCCCACACCCCCACCATCAAGCCATTGGGCTGTTCAGGCTCTGCTAATTCCACTATTGTGTTATCGTCTGGGAGGAATTCCCAAAGTCTGTCCACTATACTCTGTCATGTGATCCAAAACAGGTTGCACAGAGGGCTTTCTGTCTGCGTTTACTTTTATTATTAGTCAGGGATCACAACCGATGAAACTAAATATAAGGGGAAATCACACTTAAGTATTTCCTAGAGCTATGTTAATGATCCCTGGCTAATAGTTAAAGTAAACAAAGACAGAACATTCAGATTAAAATGTGTTGTTAGGTTTGTCAGCTCGCCAAGAAACAGATATGTCACATTGCTATGCTAAGGCCCATCTGTAAGCCTTTGTAACATCAGCTGTCTGTCTGTGTTTATTTTATAAATGTTAGTCAGACCTATTCCAATGAGACTCCCATGGCGGTTGCCTGTCGGAGTGAGCTTCATTTACGTAGCTTCTGAGTAATTTGTATTTTGCACATTTTGCGCGCTGTTTTTAAACTGTGTTTTAAATTATATTGCATTGTGCCACTGTTGGGAACTGCGCATTGCCTTTCTCTCCTGAGGCGAAAAGCCGGGTGATCTCTCGCTGTAATCTTTCATTCTTTAGTGTGGGGGACTCGGCTCTTACCTTTTTGGGGCAGTTGTGTAGTTCGCTGCTGCTCTTGTGGCCGTGCCGCTCTTCCCCTGCCTTCCTCTTGCCGTGCTTTCCGGGCGCCCCCCTCTCTGCCGATTTGAGCGGCGGGATAGACGCACTGGTACGGCGGCCATCTTAGGTGAGGCAGGCCTGCTAGTCGGCGGATTAGGCTTGCTGCCTCACGGGCGGGAAGTATAAAGTGATCTCCCTTGCTGGGTTCTGGTCAGACCTATTCCAATGAGACTCCCGTGGCCGTTGCCTGTCGGAGTGAGCTTCATTTACGTAGCTTCTGAGTAAATTGTATTTTGCACATTTTGCGCGCTGTTTTTAAACTGTGTTTTAAATTATATTGCATTGTGCCACTGTTGGGAACTGCGCATTGCCTTTCTCTCCTGAGGCGAAAAGCCGGGAGATCTCTCGCTGTAATCTTTCATTCTTTAGTGTGGGGGACTCGGCTCTTACCTTTTGGGGGCAGTTGTGTAGTTCGCTGCTGCTCTTGTGGCCGTGCCGCTCTTCCACTGCCTTCCTCTTGCCGTGCTTTCCGGGCGCCCCCCTCTCTGCCGATTTGAGCGGCGGGATAGACGCGCTGGTACGGCAGCCATCTTAGGTGAGGCAGGTCTGCTAGTCGGCGGACTAGGCTTGCTGCCTCACGGGCGGGAAGTATAAAGTTAGACGGGGATGGCTCCGCGCAGCGGACGCGTACAGCGGATGCGCCTTTCCCGCGCCAAAGGAGCGCTTAAGGAAAGCCCGTCTGCACCCGTCAGCGTCCCGGATGCGGACGGTTGCGGATGGGTCGGGGACCCAGGGACACTGTACCATGGGGGAAACAAAGGTTACTCCGCCATACAGCTACTAGCCTTAAGACCGCTTTCAAATAGAGGCTGCAGTATCCATGACCTCTCATTTCGGGGTAATATTCTTTGCACTGGTTGTGGGTGGTCATTAAAGGATGGGTGGACTGAGACCGGCCCCGCAAAGCTTGGGCATCATGTAACTTCAACAACGAGACGGAGTCCAGCTGAACGCTTTTTGAGCTGCGCCCTTTTGAACACTCGGTCTGCGAGCAAACATGCTCAGGATCTGTTTAACTTTCTATCTGATTTTAATCCCGCCTGCCTTTTCCTGACGGAAACTTGGCTTGGCGAATCATCAGGCCCAGATGTAGCAAATGCCCTGCCCTCTAACTACTTTATGCTAAGGAAAGACCGGCGCATAGGCAAAGGAGGGGGAGTGGCCCTGGTGATAGACAGACGCTTTGAGTGTTCCATCATACCCACAGAAGACATTCTTGGGGTAGAAGCTTTGGGCTTTTGTCTGACACTTTCACCCGCTCAATCTTGCGCGGGTTTGCTGGTTTACAGACCCCCAGGTCCTATTGGATCGTTTAATGAGGAGCTGGACTCAGTGATCTCGGCAATGAGTGTACAATTTAAGCACTTCATTCTCCTGGGCGACTTTAATGTTCACTTTGATAGTGCGGATGCTGCAGACACCATTAAAATCTTAGACATTACCACTCCTATGGGCCTGTCTCCCTATGTAGTGTCGCCTACTCACAACAAAGGGCATAGGCATATATTGGATCAGATTTTCTCTACCTCACCTGTTACAGTTGCGCCCCCCTTTCCCGTGTTATGGTCCGACCACCTACTGGTGACCTTTAATATCCAGTCTAAAACCACTGTGACTATTAGAGGTAACGGGTGCCAACCCCGGATGTCGCGTGCACTCCATCGAGTAACACCGGAAATGATTGATCAGTATCTGCTAACTCACCCCTGCTCGCTTACAGGTGACTTAGAGGAGGACCTAGTCTGCTTTCAAGCGTGGCTCATGCAGTGTTTGGGGGATTTGGCCCCGCCTAGGCAGACTTAAAAGAAATCTACGCGAGCGTCTGCCCCATGGTTCATGCCTGCGCTTAATACCAGTAGAAGGCTCTGTAAGAAGGCCGAAAGAGCATGGCGAGCAAACTATCTGGATCCTTTGAGGGAGGCCTACAGGTGTTGCACTAAGGCCTATCATAAGGAAATCTATTTGGCCAAGAAAGCCTACTTTGCTCAAAGGATTGGGGAGGCCGCCAACACCAGCAAAGAAATCTTCTTGATTGTGAAAGAATTCACATCACCAGCCTCCGTCACTCCGAAGTGCTCCTTTTCGGAACCTTGGGTTTTGCAACTGGCAAGCTTTTTTGCCAATAAGATCAAAAGCATACAGGCTACTTTTCCATCTTTTGCGTCGGGGGGAGTGTCTTATCCTGAACCCCATTCCGTTGTGTCTGACCCGGGACAGCCCAGTTTGACGTGTTTTCCACCTATTGAGCCTCAAGTCTCGCTGGAATTTCTTTCTAAAATGAGATCTGGCTCTCCGCTGGACCCCTGTTCCGCTAAGTTTCTAGCCAAGGTGGCTCATGCTATCAACCCTATGGTCAACCCAATTTTAAATTGCTCATTGGAAACAGGGATAGTGCCGCTTGCCTGGAAACATGTGATGGTCCTTCCTCTTCTGAAGAAACCTTCTCTGGACCCTGCCATCCATGCTAACTACCGGCCTATCTCTTTGCTCCCTGCCCTGGCTAAGGTGGCAGAAAAGCATGTACAGTCCGTTCTCTCATATTTTGTTGAGTTACACGGTGTCTTGCACTATACCCAATCCGGTTTCCGTGCAAATATGAGCACGGAAACGGCACTGTTGGAGGTGGTAGAGGCCATTAAGGAAGTTCAGGACACTGGGGGGAAGGCACTGCTGGTGTTGCTTGATCTCTCGGCGGCGTTTGACAACGTTCCACACGATCGCCTATTGGCGAGACTTGCGGAGATTGGTGTTGGGGGAACGGTGTTCAGATGGTTTAAGTCCTTTCTTGCCAATCGGCAACAGACAGTCTGGGCTCCTCCGTACTCGGCGGCAGTGCCGCCCCTGGAAGTGGGAGTTCCTCAAGGGTCGATATTAAGCCCCACTCTCTTTAACATCTATATGTCCCCTTTGGCGGCGCTGGTTGAGTCTTTTGGCGCCCAGATTGTCTCATATGCTGATGACACTCAGCTTCTTTTCACATGTGAAAAAAACATGGACTTTAACGGAGATCGCATTAAAAGCTGTTTGGGTGCGGTTTTTGCCTGGTTTCAATGCAACCAACTTAAATGCAACTCTGACAAATCCGAGGTTCTTTTTTTCGGCTGTCCTCCGAATCCCTGTTGGATGTCCTGGTGGCCGGCGGATATGTTTCCCCCTTCCGCTGTGGCCTCGGTGGCTAGGAATCTCGGTGTTAAGATGGACAATTGTCTTACTTTTAAACCACAGATTTTGAGCCTGGTTGGTCAATGCTTTGGGATTCTGAAAATGTTAAGAAAATGTCTTCCTTTCCTATCCATTGCCCATAGGAAAATTACGGCGCAGGCCATGATAGGATCTAGGCTGGACTACGCCAATATCCTCTATCTGGGTCTTCCGAAGTTCCTTCTTTCACGCTTACAGGTAGTGCAGAACTCGGCTGAACGGGCAATCTTTGGCCTCAGCCATCGCTCCCATGCTACGGGACTGTTGGAGTCTCTTCACTGTTTGCCTATTCAGAGGCGCATTGAATTCGAGGCTCTCACTATGGCGTTTAAGGCCCTTTATGGCACTGGTCCCCTCTATTTGAAGAAGAGGATTGGGTTTCATCTGCCTGCCAGAGCCTTGCGTTCGGCGTCACCGCCTATCACCACGGTCCCGGCAATTAGGCGTGCCCGGATCGGTGGGCGGTCTTTTAAATATCTTGCGCCCCGGGCCTGGAATGATCTCCCACTGTCCTTTAAGAGCGAGAGCTTAATGTCTTTCAGAAAGAAGCTCAAAACATGGCTGTTTGGCCAATAAATCTTTTCTTTCTTGCCGGGGCTCTGCGGTTATGGGTCTGATAGCGCCGGGACACTCTGCCTGAGTAGCTGAGCGCTTAATAAAACTCCAGATAACATAACATAACAGGGGCTCCCCTAGAACTATATATGAGAAGAAGTATAAGGAGAAAGCACTTTTAAAAGTGCTCTAGTGCTGCAATAACAATCTCTGACTAACAATGAAATTAAACGAAGACAGGAACGTAACGTTACAAATGAATACATACAAATACGTTTAAAGTACTGTTTAGTATCTTGTCCAGACATTTGCAGTCTCTTATAACAGCAACAGAGACCCAGTATTTTTATTTATGAAAGGTGGCGACCTTAATTCCAAGGCCTGGACGCAACACTTAAATGGGGCTTTATATATGAAACCCTCTATTACTACATTAAATTAACCCCATTTGTGTAAAACAGCCAAGCCAGAGTGGATCTGCTGACAAGCGTAATTGATTGTCTTTAATGCAGACTCTCCCCCACCAACCTCAATAACAGAGCAAGCAGCATATGTAGGAGCCGCCAGCTCTGAAATCTGTGACCCTGCTGAGCCTGCCAGCAGAGCGAGCCCCAAGCTTGTGGGAGCAGCGTGTGCACACCACAGTGAGCGCTGTGTTAAAGATGCTCAAATCACGATGAGTTAGATAAGTTAATGATTTAATTCAGGACACAGCAGGAATACAACTCATCGCCAGCTGATCAGCTCCTAGTCCTAACTGGCATTCTAGTAACAAGATAGAACCAGAACACACACATGTATTCCGGAAGGTAAGAACAGTATTGGTAATTAAAGGTATACCATTTACAACACATCTTCCTCCTTTGGGAAGGAAAACATAAAGGAATAAACTAAGAAAGCACAAGAAATGGGACAAAGGAATTAGGAAAGTTGTTCACAGTAATAAACGTTGAAGTAAGTTATTCGCAACAATAATCATTAAGGTAAACAGGTGGTCTATGATATCTTGCAGTTCTGTTATTGGACGACAAGGAAATACTCTCTGTAATAGAAGGATCAGCAGTAGTGATGCTAGAATGACTGGCATTGTTATAATCAGTGGCATCACCTCCACCGGAACAACTTCTGCTGGTTGAGGAGGAAGAATAAATGCTGTCTTCCATAGTGGACAACATGTACCCACTATTGGTATTGTTACAGTGGGAGTGGGAAGATTCTTGTGGGAGATCTTCCTTACTGATGGAGGATTTCTTCTGGTATAGAGCTACTCTCCTAAGATTCCATTTTTCACCATTGGTTAGAACAATGTAATGAGGAAATATTTCACTTGCACAGAAAAGCCCTTTGAATTTGGACAAACCTTTAGAAATCCTACCAGGTTTAACTGTAACAAGGTCCCCTTTTCAGATGTGCGAAGCGGAGGTAAGGCTGGTACAAGTGGTAGGTGTTGAGACCAACTCACCACTATTAGTGATCACTTTTTTGATCCAAGAAGGAGTGAGTTTGGTACCAGGGAGTCTGCCACGCATAAGTTCAAAACGTGATTTCTCAATAGACCCATGTACAGTAGTGCGATAGGCATTGACCATGTCTTGGACAATCTCATGGTCAAAGGTACCTCTTGAACAAGCTACTTGAATGGTACCTTTGACAAGTCTGTTGATTCTCTCACAAAGGCCATTGCCTTGTGGATTGTATAGAGATGTCCGATGGTGTGTAATACCACATCTAGGGAGACAAGCTGTGTCCCATTGTCTGTGATTAAAACACTGGTATAACCTTCATCTTGAAAAATCGTTTTTAGGAATTTTATGGTGGTCTCAGTGGTGATATCTTTTACAAAAGCAACAGTGAGCCATTTGGAGAAGACATCAATGGAAACAATTGCAAAGCGTTGATACAAGGGTAGTTCTTCCATGGGCCCAATAAAGTCAAGACAAATACTGTGCCAAGGAATATTGGGATTGGTCAAATAACCCATGGAGGAACCAACAGCGACTTTAAGTCTCTTCTCACCTTCTTTACAGGTTGGACACTTCTCTATCCATGGAGACACCTGTGAGTCTACCCCTGGCCACCAAAAGTTGGCTTTTAGCCTGTGTTGAGTCAGCGTCTGTCCCAGGTGGCCCTCATGAGCAATATTGAGTAGTTTAGATCTCAAGTCTGAAGGGGGAATGATCTTTTCACCACGCATGAGAATATTGGCACCATATGTAGATAAATCATCAAGTACTTGAAGATATGGGCGAGCAGAAATGTGTACACAACTTTCACATCTGGAACCAGTTTTAACAAGGAGGATAACTTATTGTAGTACATAGTCATTAACCATGGCCTTGGAACAGTCATCTTGTGTGAAGCTCCCTTCACACACTGCTAAAACATTGTGGACCCAAGCAACAGCCTCATTGTCAATCTCTGAGCTAAGAGAAACATCATCTATGTCTTCATAATTGATTGATAATCTGGATAAACAATCTGCTTGGAAATTGCACCAACCTTGGACATGGGAAATCTCATATTGGTACTCTTGGAGTTTTTATGCTAGTCTGGCTAGTCTAGGGGAACCCTTGCCTGTACCGCCTGGAGAAAAGATGCAGATTAAGGGTTTGTGGTCCGTTTTAAGAAAGAATTTAGTACCCCATAAGTATGTGCGAAAGTATTGGATGCCCTAAGCAGCCGCTAGTGCTTCTTTTTCAATAACAGAATAATTCTGCTCTGAAGGTGTGAGAGTGCGAGAGGCAAAGGCAATTGCCCGCTTACCCTCAGTGTGTTTTTGGAGTAGCACTGCACCTAAACCAGTTGCACTAGCGTCAACCATAATAATGGAGGTGCGCTTTGTGTCATAAGGAGCGAAGATATTAGCTTCACAGATTTCTTATTTGATTTGGTTAAAGCATGAATCTTTCTCATTGTCCCACACAAATTGTATGCCTTTCTTAAGTAAGAGTCTTAGTTGTATAGTTTTATCTGAGAATTATTTTACGAAATTTGAGTAATATTCAATCAAACCCATGAATGATCTAAGTTGGTCCATATCGGTAGGATGTGGGGCAGAACGAATGGCTTCCAAGAGATTTTTTGGGGGTTTGACTCCTGAAGCAGATATCTCATAACCAAGATACTCTATTTGTTGCACAAGAAAAGAACACTTTTCCTTACATAAAGTAAGTCCAGCATTCATGATTCTATTTAGAACATCCTTGAGTACGAAATTATGGTCAGCTATCGAGTCACCAAACACAAGGATATCGTCCTGGAAAAATACAACTTTGTGTAGACCATTCAAAAGTTCTGTGACCATACGTTGGAACACGCTGGCTGCAGAAATTAAGCCAAAAGGAAGACGTGTAAATTGAAAGATACCCTCAGTAGTTATAAATGCAGTGAGGTGCCTAGAGTCATTGTGAAGTCTAATTTGCTGGTAGGCACTTTTCAAATCTAGTTTTGAGAAAAAATTTGCACCCTGTAGAGTAGATACCACTTCTCCGATGTTCGGTAAAGGAAAAGTATCTGCAACTACACACTTATTGAGAGATCTTAAATCAACACAGAATCTCAATTTTCCATCCAATTTCTTTGTGATCACAACCGGAGACACCCATGGGGATGCTTCGACCGGCTCTATTACTCCATTTTGTAGTATTTCATTTAATAGTGACTTATCCTCAAGTCGAATTGAGAGAGGGATTCTCCTTAGTTTGTGTTGAATGGGTACACTATTTTCTTTAAGTTTGATGAAATGTGCATACCCTCTCAGTTCACCCAAATCATCTTTAAAGACAGTATCACAATCATGTAGAAAATCATCTATAGAATGGTCTTCAATAACCATAACTTGAGTGGGAGCCCTCGGATTTATGATGATATGAAGATCATATTGATGAACCCAACCTAGTATAGGAGGACCATCAACAGAGACATAGACTTTACCAAAAGTAGACCTATTTTTAAAAAGAATGTTAGACTCAAAATAACCCACAATATCAATGGTTTCACCCTGAAAACCTCTAGGCGAAATATCGCTTTTGTATAAAGTCTTAGTACTCCATTGTCCATCCATAATGGATTGACGAAGGATGGTATATCTGGAGCCTGTGTCAACCATAAGAGATACCTCACGACCATCAATTGTGAAAAGAGCTTTAGGTCTGTTTTGTCTCTTGTTGTCTTCTTCCACAATGTCAATATCCTCAATAACTAGTAACTTGTCGCTCCCTTTTTCAATGTCATCATGAACTCCGATTTTTTGTCGATTTTTTTGTTCTGCACATTTTCGAGAAATGTCCCAGACGACCACATTTGAGGCATTCTTTATTTGAAGCAAAGCAAAATCTTGCATCCGATGTATGATTGTTACTGCCACAGCGAGAACAAAACTTATTTGGAGGGGAGTTCTTCTTATAGAGTGGTTTGATTTTGTTCTTGACAATAGCGACAGATTCTTCACCGGGTTGCTCGTTTACACCCCCAGAACATTTTTCAGAGACCTCTGAAATATCTTGTTGGGTGTTATTTTTCTTTCGTGTCTCTATTACTTTCATTCAACTTTCAGATTCTTCAATTACTTTTGCTAGATCGATGGCTACAGTCAAGGAGGGATTTTTTTGCGGCCCACAATCTCTCCTGGATCTTTTTGTTGTTGCACTGGACTATTAGTTGGTCTCTAATGAGTTCATCATTCATTGCTCCGATTTTGCACTTGACTGATAATTCTCTGAGATGAGCAACAAAATCATCTATTGATTCATCGCTCTTCTGACGATGAGTATAGAATTTGTATCTGTTCATAACTAGATTTTCTTCCTTTGAGATACGTACTTCTAGTCTGCAGATGGCTTCTTTATATTCATCAGGCACAGCTTGACCATTAGCTTTTAAAGCTTGAGGTAAAAATCTGAATACTCGCTGACCTTCTTTGCCTAAAGTGCTAAGTAGAATTGCTTTTTTGCGTTTTCCTGAGAACTCCTGACCATCCAAAGCTTCTAGGTAATTGTCAAAAATGATAAACCAATCTTCCCATGGTATTGGAGGATTGCCGGGATCAGGTAGGAATGGTGGTGGAAGGGTGAAATTCACTTGTTGTGACATAGTTGGACTAAAAGTAGTGGGTGTGAAGAATAAGCACTGTTATGCTTAAAATAGTGTCCAAGCTAATAATAAAACGTTCAAAATGAATAAATGATAATACAAATTGTCACAGTCTAATCACATGAGTGTGTAATCATGGGTTAAATACATTACAAATACATTTAGCAAAGTGAAATGCCTGGATTTTAAAGAGCAGAGCAAATGGTGAAGAAATACACTGTGGTAAATACCGAGAGTTAGCCGATGGTGTGCGTATCACCGTCGTAACAGGATAATTGTTCAAATTGTTCTTTGAAAGGCTGAAGTTGTAAGGTGTGCGTATCACCGTGTACGTATGAAGTGAGTGAGAATATAAAGGTTTCCGAGATCGAAATGTTCTTCTTTAGTCTAACGTGAGGCTTTCACTCGCATTTAATGGAACTGAGGCTTGACGCGCAGACTAGAGCGCAAGAGTTGTGATGTACTTTCTTAGTTTATAGAAAAGCTTCCGCTCGCATTTGTGCGAAAGAGAGGCTTGAGGCGCAAGGCTTGCGCGCGAGGCTAAGCGTAGCTAAGCAACTAAGTCTTACGCTGCTGGATGACAAAACATTGCGAGCAGACGCCGGGTAGCTAGGAAGCGTTGCTAGGTGATGTTTTTGCATGCGCGTAGCCGCAGCAGACTTAGTTGATGACGTAGCCTTCTCACTTGAATTTTCTCGGATATGTCTTTAAAAGTTTTACTCCTCCGCGGCACGCAGGAGGGAGACATCAGTAGGGTTGTGTAGGCTCATTTCTCCTTCTTTTACCTTGCGAAGAGTTGTTTACACTACTGCGGATGGGAACAGAGGATGTAGCGATGACTCACAGATAAGCGCTGTGAGTGTTAATTCTATTCTTCCGTTCTCGATAATGGTAAGCTGTCATCTAATCAGGATCGTCGCCAAATTGTTAAAGATGCTCAAATCACGATGAGTTATATTAGTAAATGATTTAATTCAGGACACAGCAGGAATACAACTCAACGCCAGCTGACCAACTCCTAACTGGCATTCTAGGAACAACGAGATAGAACCAGAACACACACATGTATTCTGGAAGGTAAGAACAGTATTGGTAATTAAAGGTAAACCATTTACAACACGCTGCCAGCTGCCACTCCACAGTTTTATTTAGACAGCGCTACAGGCAGCTTTTCTTGACAGCTGAGGTGCTATGCATAATGCGTGACAATACATTTCAGTGTGGTGATGTGGAGCATTAACTAAAATGCGCTAGTCGAATGCCTGATGCGAGGTACTTGGCAGGACTGATTTGACAGCTGAAACTGGTCTGGTACAAAGAGAGCGACCGTTTCGCAGCACTGATAAACGCTTTCACACCCTTTCCTGATGCAGGCAGTGTCCTTGCAGTAACGGATCATTGACGAAATATCGAGTAGGAGAATATCGAATTGCCAAAATATCGAAGTAAAAATATAGAATGCCAAAATATCGAAGCCCTATCTCCAAACAGGTAAGTACAAAAATATAGAATCCAAAATATCGTTGTAAAGAATATAGTTAGTCAAAATATCAAATTTTTTAAATGTCTTAAAATTAATGAAAAATTAATGAAATAATACATATAATTAACTGAAACATACTTAAAAATACTTAAATAACTTTAAAATTAATAAATAATTAATGTAAGTAAAAAATAATAATAATACAAATATATTAACGTAATATTAATTAAAAATATGCAATACTTTTTGCGTAGGATAGCGGGCGGGTAAAATTTACTATTACCACTCCAGTAAGTGCAATAGTAGGGAAAGCGTTGGATAGCGTAGGGGTAAAAATGAATATTCACACTCCAGAGAGTGCAACAGTAGGGAAAGCGTTGGATAGCGGGAGGGTAAAATGTACTATTCCCACTCCAGTGAGTGCAACAGCAGGGAAAGCGTTGGATAGCGTAGGGGTAAAAATTACTATTCCCACTCCAAAGAGTGCAACAGTAGGGAAAGCATTGGATAGAGTAGGGCTAAAAATTACTATTCCCACTCCAGAGAGTGCAACAGTAGGGAAAGCGTTGGATAGCGTAGGGGTAAAAATAACTAACTATCCCACTCCAGAGAGTGCAACAGTAGGGAAAGCGTTGGATAGCGTAGGTGTAAATATTACTATTCCCACTCCAGAGAGTGCAACAGTAGGGAAAGCGTTGGATAGTGGGAGGGCGAAATTTACTATTCCCACTCCAGTGAGTGCAACAGTAGGGAAAACGTCAGATGGCGTAGGGGTAAAAATTACTATTCCCACTCCAAAGAGTGCAACAGTAGGGAAAGCGTTGGATAGCGTAGGGGTAAAAATTACTATTCCCACTCCAGAGAGTGCAACAGTAGGGAAAGCGTTGGATAGCGGGAGTGTTGGACTTGGCCCTTTTTCCCTGATTTTTTTCGTTTTTGTAGTGTTAAGGTGCAGGTGCTCCCTTCACCCAAGATGGCTGCCACAGGCCCCTGCTACTGCAGAGTGGTCTTTCATAGTAGCACCCTAGCTGCCAGGAGCTGGCTGGAACCCCACAACAATGTTGCGACTCCAGCCCGCCTTTTTCTCCCATAGGTAGAGTGGGGAAGCTCCTGGAATGTGCTGGAACCTTCTAGAAGGGAGGTGTGGTTTTTCTTTTGCCGCCTTGGCCAGAGGTCACCTGACCTAGGGCTACTTAAGAGAGGGAGGGAAACTTTTGTGGTGAGTTGGCCATTGGGGTGAAGCAGAGCTGGAAGAATCCACCAGGAGTGTAGGCGGTAGGGCCTAGCCAGGGACTTATGCCTCTGAGAGTGACAGGATTTAGGTGCTGCCTCTTAAGTGAGTGAGGGACCCTGTGAAACCCACTGATCTTGCCCAGCAGTAGGAGGACCCAGAGACTCTCTGCCCAGCCTGACTAGGAAGGATCTAGTCGCCCTCTCCATCCCTACCCCCTGTAACAGAACCCTTTAAGGGCGCCAGATACATCTGCGCCAACAAGACTTTATCTAACATCTGAGAACAGAGACTTATATGCCAAGCACTGAGAATGCGTGTCCAGACTGACCCCTGAAGCCGTATGCAAAGCAGATTGAAGAGCCACCGGGAATCGACCAGGTATTAGCGCTGTGACCCCTGCGCTCCCTGACCTGGCCTGGGACCCCCGGCAGCGTGCTCCGCTGAGCGCGGAACCCCCCATCCTTAACTTGAGCCCCCCCCTGTGACGTGGAAGCCAGCGCGCTCACCGCCGCGGCCCGGAGGCCGGAAGAAGTGCCCTACAGAGTCGTGAGGCCCGTGAGAAGCCCGGGGCCCCGCGGCCGTCGCAGCTGTGTGAGAAGGTGCGCGAGGCCTGGGGCCGAGTTTCCCCATCGTCGCTGGAGCGGACTCCGTCTGATGCCGAGAACGAGGTAAGCCCGGAGGCTATGATTGCCCCTGGTGCGCCCCCTACTGGTCGGAAACTGCACCGCACCCTCAGCCCGGGTCCCCTCTCCGTGGGAGTTCCCCCCTGCCAGCGCGAAGGAGAGACCCCGCCGAGGGATCCTCTCCTTGTGCCCCTGTGACTGCTCTGAAGCGAGGTGCCCTACGAACTGCACCGGAGCCGAGAGACTCGCTCCTCCCGTCCCGGGCGCTTCCCGCTAAAAGCTTCGTGAGGCGCATTGACTGTCCTACCCCGCATTGAAGTACCCAGCGTCCATAATTACAAGTAGCGCTCTGATATTCCTGTGCCGGGTGGAAGTGCTCAATGTGAGTCATTACGAGTAGCGCACTGTTATTCATGTGCCGATTGAAGTGCTACATGCTAGTGATTATGAGTAGCGCTCTGTTATTCATGTGCCATATTGAAGTGCTACATGCTAGTGATTACGAGTAGCGCTCTGTTATTCATGTGCCATAGTGAAGTGCTACATGCTAGTGATTACGAGTGGCGCTCTGTTGTTCATGTGCCATATTGAAGTGCTACATGTTAGTGATTAGGAGTAGCGCTCTGTTATTCATGTGCCATATTGAAGTGCTACGTGTTAGTGATTACAAGTAGCGCTCTGTTATTCATGTTCCATATTGAAGTACCACGTGCTATTGATTACGAGTAGCGCGCTGTTATTCACGCCCATGTTGAAGTACTACGTGCTATTGATTACGAGTAGCGCACTGTTATTCATGTTCCATAATGAAATGCTAAATGACATCTATTACGAGCTCTCTATGCTAGATGCCCCGTTCTGAGGTCGTCACCAGTTAGCGCGCCTAGCGTCATCATCACCTCCCTAAGGCGCTACAGGAAAGTGAAGCGCGCGTGTACCTCTAGGTGAAGGGTAGTTGTACCTCAGGCAGTACTGATATGTTATGAATGTCATTTGTGGTATTACAAGCTTCTGAAATGTACTGCTACCTCATGAACTGCATCTAACGTGATCTGCTTGGATAAACTTGAGTTTTTACTTAACTCCTACCGTGTGGCGTCACTTATTGTGTGTGTTCCTTGTCCCATGTGAGGTGCGTGTTGTATGGTTGCTTTACACACAGACCTTTGGTGGCCCGACCGCTCGTGTCACGTTACCGCCCCATAGGGCCTGGAGACCCCAGGTCCCACAGGGAGGGTAAAATTTACTATTCCCACTCCAGTGAGTGCAACTGTAGGGTAAGCGTTGGATACCGTAGGGGTAAAAATTATGATTCCCACTCCAGTGAGTGCAATAGTAGGGAAAGCGTTGGATAGCGTAGGGGTAAAAATTACTATTCCCACTCCAGTGAGTGCAATAGTACGGAAAATAATAATTTAATATTTTATTAAATATAATTAAATTATTAATACCAAAAAAGTATTAAAATTAATTACCAATCACACAATATTTAATAATTAATTAATTATAAATACAATTTTTTTACTAATTACCTATTAATATTTAATTAACAACCGATTAATTTTCGTCACCCAAAAATTAATAAATAAAATTAATACCAATTAATAATGAATTAAGAATAAATTAATTAGCAATATACAAAAATTATTTGAATAATTAATTATTTACAATTAAATTAATTCCCACCATATTCCCCTATAAACCCACAACCCGCTACAAATAATAAATTAATGCAATTAACATAATTATCAATTAAACAATTAATACAAATTAATTACCAATTAATACAAATTATTTACCAATTAATAATTAATCAACAACCAATTAATTTTCAATACCAATTAATAATTACCTAATAACAATTACATTACTTCCCACCCTATTCCCCTATAAACCCACAACCCGCTACAGAAGTAAAACGCAAAATTGAATTAAAAATAATTAATAATTCCCAAAAATTATTATTTAATGTACTATAATTAAATTACATCCCACCCTAATCCCCTATAAACCCACAAACCGCTACGGAATTAAATTACACAAAAATGTAATAACATAAAATTCATTACTTTAAAAATATTCAAACATACATTCCAAAATTAATACATACTTTTAACACATATACTAACACTTAAAACACTATCAAAAAAATCGATATTTTTAACAACTATATTATGACTGTCGATATTACTTTCTTCTATATTATTTAATTCGATATTTCTTACCTGATTTTCGATATTCTTCACCACTATATTTTGGCAATTCGATATTCTGTCCATTCTATATTAAAAACTCCTGGCGATATTTTTTATTCGATATTATGTCTGTTTACCGGCAGTAACGTATACACTTAGAAATAGTGTCTGAGCACTGGGGGAAGGTATGGAGAGTGCATATCCTACAGGGAACTGTGGTAATGACTGTGTGCCTGCTGTCCACCCCTGAGACAAATAATTCCCCTTCAGGCACAATACAGATGAGAAGGGAAGTTTACGCAGGCTGTGTGCTTCCTCTTGGTCGATCTGTACCTGTTGACTCATCAAACTGAGAAAGCCTTGTATGTTCTCATTGTCCGGAGAATATGATTTTGCGGGGAAGCAGTATTAATTAACAGGAAACATAACGAGGGGAGTCAGTTATTGCAGATCTGCACATAATACTGCCTTTGGTCTAATGCTTCAGGGAGATACAGTTTTCTTATCCCTAATTTACTTTGTGTAGTATGTTTCCCATGTGCCTACAATTTTCTCCCATGTGTGTAGGTGGCCTTCTGAATGGAGATGATGAAACTAAATGGATTGACTGTATGTAGGTATAGCAGTTTATACAACAGAAATACTGCTTCAAAAGCTGAAACCTCTATTAAAGAGTACTAATGGGACATCGTAAAGCCTCACTTGTTGTAACTGTTCATGCAAGTTGTGTATATCAGTTCACACATTTTTTAAACATAGTTTATTGGTTTCAGAGATAGCCTAAGAAAACAACAGGATCTTTCGTAGGAAAAGCTGGTAAGTAGACAACACAACTTTAGCTAATTTGCTGGTGGGATCATCATCTCAGTCCAACATTAGACCTTCAAATGAGTATGTTGATGCTCTACATTTTTCTCGTTTGGATAGTCCCCCATATTTGGCCACCTGGCCCTTTCTTGGACACAATCAGTAGTTACCTCATACAATTGACACCTGATAGTCAGAGAAATCAAATATGCCTTCTCTAGAGAGTCCATGATGCTTTGTGATTTAGGTACAAGAGAAAGTAGCAAACAGAGACCAGAAGCAACTAGGGGTGAAGGAAGGAAGGATCTAATTCAGATGGTCAGATGGTTGGAAATAAAGATGTCTTATGTAACCAGTGGACTGATGAATGTAGAGGATGGGTGCACTCGAGAAAATCACAACTCTGGCTTCTGAAGGTTCTGGTGTAGTCATGGGTGTGGCCGGTGTATAGAACCTTGCTTTGATTACTGCAGTCTTGCAATAGCCACCTCTCAGCATGTGCATCAAATTTGTATTTACACGATGAATTCTGCTCCACCAAAATTGACATATATTTCCCTTGGGACACTGTGAGTGGTTAGAATCGCCTAATAGGTTTCTGACATCGAAGGAGGTGTGGCTTCCTAGACCCTTCCTACACCCACCAAAAAATGAGTCAAGCATTTTGTGAACATCTGTTGTATTCTAGAACAAGTACCTCTTGCAGCATTAGACGTTGTCATGTATAGTAATTTTCCCTGTGCTTTTCTTGCTTAAATTTCTATTGGATCAGTATCTGTGTTCTTCTTTTTTGTTTTAAAAAAAAGAGAGAAGTGTCTGTAAAAAAGTAAACTGGCTGCCTTGCTAAGTACCACGTATCAGGGGTGAGACTAACGAATTTTGGTGTGGTGGTCTGCATCTCAGCACTAAAATGCATTACTCATGCATTATTAGCTCCTTGACACCACCTGTGCGCTATGAGGCAGAGGCAGGGAGTCCCTGTCCATGACCGTCCAGAGGAACTGCATAAACAGCAGCACGCGGAGAGCTGTGCACACTGCTGCAGAGGCGACTACTCATTATAGCCTCAGTGCTCACTGTTTTTCAAGAGTTAATTAATTTGACAGATTCAACACAATTATTTAAGAAGGGTTTAACTGCTACTCTCACATCGGGCCGGCATGCCGCGGGATGAGCTCAGCTGACAGGAATTGATTCGCTGGGACCGCGCTGCGGCTGCTTCAGAGGTGACATGTGGCTTGGCTGTTACATTCTAAATACGCCAGTGCCTTTACTTGAATCCGCCCCACAGGTGTAGTGTCACTGCCTGATTAAACAAAAAATATTTTGGCCGACGAAAAGTGTGTCATGTGAGAGGGTGTTTACAGATCACTTCATAATCAGTTCTCGGGGGAGCCAGTGTTGCAAAGATGGTAGAGTTGTTTTGTTTTATATTATGGCTACAATTTTATTAAAAAATCAGTTTCCATCCTGTGCTCTGGTTGTAAAAGAACATTTGTTTTTTCTCCAAACTAGATCCCTGTTGCCCAAAATGCAATAGCAAGCAGTATATGATAGACTGTGACTCCTCATTCCGATACTTAATCTGTACTGAGTCAGGAAAGAGTTTTGTTTTTACTGAGTAAATTGGTAAAGTAGGTGGCCATTTTGTATGTTACAACCCACAGGTGTAGTGTCACTGGGTCTGACCTTTCTGTTGCTGCCGTGTCGAGCATGATTCTGTGGCAGATGGGCATTTGTTTTTTTCCCCCATTTTAGGTGCCTGCCGCCAGAGTGGGGTTGCTAGCATCTCTCAGGTACACATGGTGCATTTTGTGAACCTGTGCACCAGTGTAGACAGCTGGCTGTTGGCTATTGACTGTCACTAAAGGGCCCGGTTTGTATGTGGCAGCAGAAAGTATGTTATAATGTCAAATTCCTGCCTGCCCGTGCTCCCAGGAATTGCTGCTGCAGCCCAAGTGGGGGACCCGCAAACTGGCATTAAATAAATTAAGGCACATGCTGCCCTTATGTGTGTGTGGGGCACTGGGAAGTTGTGTCTGGTCACAGTGAGAGCAGGGCCTGAGCCGGAGTGCCTCTAAAAGACACAGGGCACAGCTTTGAACTTGGACAGCGGTGCCAGGCCATTACCTCTAATCCTGACTTCTACAGCAGATGCAATGCAGTACTAAAGAGATGGGCATTATCTCCCACTGTGCCAGCCTGCCCTCTTTGACTAGCAACTGACTCCTGTGTCCACATCACAGTGACTGTCTGAGCAGCAGTCTGCAGTGAGTGTGGCTCCACAGACTGCAGCGACAGCAGCAGCCCGAGACAGCAGGCATTTTTCCCAGCCCTGACAGTGACTGAATTGCTAAGTCACAAACCTGCTGAAGAGAGATCAGAGTTTTGTCTAGTAGCAGTTTTGAGTCTGATGGAGCAGGTAAAGCAACACTAATTAGAACATTGGAATGTTGGAAGCTCCATTGAAAACAATGGAGTGCTCCGGGCTTATAATGGCTGGTATAAGCCCGGAGCTCCAACATTCCAATGATTGTCTTTGCTCACAGCTTTGGCTGTGAACAAAGGCTTGAGGGAGCCTGAGGGTATTTGAATCCCCTCGCATTTTATTTGTTAGGCCATTCTGCCCTCTAGTGGCAGAATGTTCTAATAGCCTTATAGCCCTTCGTAGCAGGGCTATACCGGCTATTAAAGTCCCGCTGCTTTGTTAAAGTCCCTCGCCTTCGGCTCGGGCCTTGAACGCTGCAGTGGGCCTTTAATAGCCGGAATAGCCCGCTACGGCGGGCTATAAGGCTATATTATATAACCTACTTATATTATAATTTGACTAACTGTTTGCTGCGTTAAACTAAATCAACCATTTGCATACACCAAATACATGTGGGACTTATTGCTATTTGCATGGCAAAATAACTCTAATAACTAAATTATGTATGCATATTATTAGTAGTACATATGGTAATAGGATATCGCATGATATATGTTGCTTTTGCGTTCCCGTTTTGGACCGTAAGGGTCAGTATTATTGCTTTAAATGTCGCTATAAGCTAGGAAAATACTAATACAAAAAAGGGATTAGTGAGGGGTTGACATTAGAATCTTCATTTCTTTGTATTAATTATTCTTTTGTGTTTGTTTCGCTTAAGTTGGCATTTGGGCCTACCAAAATATGGCGTCCAAAATGGAGTTCAGAAGTGGCCACCGTCTTGTGAGCGCGATGCCTACTGCGCAGACTCGGATGGCTCCGTAGACCTCCAGGCAACCTCAAGTCAGCACAGTGTTCCTGGTCAAGGATAGGAACATGGAGGACTGCCAAACTTCAGTCAGTAAAATCTGGTCTAAATGAACAATTGGGACATACAAGCAAACCTTTTACAATGTTGCATAAGGGCAACGTGGACAGAGGAAGTGAACCAGCAAAATCCATGAGAACCTCAATAACGTAAACATCGGACGTTTCCAATGAACCAATCATCGGACTTCTTAGCCTAAGAATGTTTCATGTTATCCCGAAATTCATTATATAAAGAGTAGTAGAATAGGGAGGGGCGTCCCCATTTTCCCTGGCATCTATGCTGGCATTCTGCGGTATTCGATGACTGCACACCCCTATCGACCCCACAGGCGATGACAGATGCTTGCACGATTTCTGGTCCTTTTGAGATCTTTGGGACTGTAACAAGCTGAGCAAAGAACGTTCGGACTTTGAGCTTTGGCCTGCTTTATTTGGACAATTTAACGGCTAAATTCGGTTATGGAGAGCCAAATAAATTAGGAAAAATCCAGATAGCAAGAATAGGTCAATATAAATTTCATGTGATTTGTGCTGATTGAACAAAATTTCTAAACTTTGATCAACCAAAATGTTAATTGCAAACAATATTTAGATAAACAAATATTTGAAATTGCGAGTTTGTGGTTTTTCAATGAAATGAGTAGAGAATTCTGAGTCTAAAATGTGTTTTTTTTTTTAAACTGTCTTAAATGTGTTTTAGCTGGTTCTAAATCACCATCAACCAGTCCAACTAATTGGTCCGTCGACCAAGTGGTGGAGTGCCTTGATGTTTACGGTTAGGATTCTATAGGTGGTGATGCTAATGTATATTCTGTACAATAACGTTCCTTCCCTATAGGTAATAAGGTATTCCCCCACATGTCCAGCGCTTGAATTATCATCCCTCCTGTGTGCAGACTCGTGAGTAGGAGACGTGTGAGTGTTGGTGTTATGGGCCCCACCAATGACTGCGTTTGTGAATGAGCTAGTGTGACGTCTGCGATGCAGGAAGGATAGTTGTAAATTTGCTTCTCTTTCTTTCCCCAACTCTTTCCCTCTCGCGCTTGATCAAGTCCGCTCACCATCAAGTAACCCAGAGGGTTACTTTGTCTGCTGGAGAGAACGTGTCATTGTATCACAGAACTGTATTTTATGTGGATAGCTCAGTGGGTTACTGCTTTAGTCATAGACATCATTTTGTTACTTGTAGTTCAACTGTACCTGCCACTGATCTGGGGTGGGGTGCTGTACTCAGAAATAACATGGATTTAAAAGTATCTGACCTGCTGCAGAGTTGCTCGTGTGCCCAACAGTTTTCAGGCAACAATAACAATGTCATAGTTAACTGATTAATGTTCCTGTTGGAGAAAAGGGAGTTTTGTCTAGCAGGAGTTTTAACGCCCCATAAATTATTTCAGAGGGTTACTATGTCTGCTGCAAAGGTTCAGGCCTTGGCAGAAGTTTCAAACGCACCATATGTACCGCCGAGACGCTAGCAACCCCACCATGGCGGTGGGCATCAAAGATGAAAAAAACCGATGCCCATCTGCCTCAGAATCATGCCCATCATGGACGCAACAGAAAGGTCAGACCCAGTGACACTACACCTGAGGGTTGTAAAATACAAAATGGGCACCTACTTTGACAATTTACTCAGTAGAAAAAAACCTCTTTCCTGCCTCAGTATTGACTTAGACAAAACCTTATATAGATTAAGTATCGGAATGAGGAGTTACAATCTATCATATACGGCCTGCTTTTTTATTTTGGGCAACATGGATCTATTTGGAGAAAAAACTATAGTTTTTTTACAAATTGTAGGCATAATATAAACAAGCATTTGCAATGCAATAGGCCTCGCATTTGCAAGAGTTTCAGCTATTGGCATTGTAAATGACGATGCCTTTTATCTAAATGTTTGTTTTAAAGCATCAATAAAAGGCATTGTCATTTACAATGCCAATAGCTTAAGCTGATGAAGCGGAGCCATCTTAAGACAGGCAGGCAGGCAGGCATCTCATGTGTAGCTATGTCTGAATCTTAACCTCAGGGATATTATCCCCGCCATTGGGTTCAAGACCCAGACCATATTCCACGCAGGTCCTCCACATGCTCCCAGAATGCAATGTACCATCATGCTAAATCAGGAGTTTTAAAGTTTGTGCCATGGCAACTGAGACCTGGCCCTGTGTGAGTTAATTGTGCTACACTGCCATACAAACCAAAATGCCTTTAAGGGGGGCGGCGTGTGCTACTACAACGTACTCTAATATTTTGAACCCCACACTACATCGTTTAGCACTGTTTGCTGTTATTTAAAAATGCGTTGTGAAGTGTTTCATTTGTACCGGTGCTCAGCTACAGCACTTAATTTGTAGACACCGACATGGACACGGTGTCACTGTATGTTTTTTTTTTTTTAGCAGAGTCAGTTAGTGGGGCATTTGGCTATTTAACAAACCTTAAAAAAAATATACTATTGGAACTTAAACCACCAGTCCACTTCAAGGTGACAATCGAGTGGTGAATTTTGTCCTAGGACTCTTTCCCAAATAAATAACTGTCAGTACTTTTTAGGATGCTTCACTGAGCTTTTGAAAATGTGCGGGCTTGTGCACCATTTTGCTTTTGGTTAAATGCACAAATTCCACTTTCACGCATCTTGTATGTTGAGTAGCACATCCCAAAATCCATAAATTACCGCATACGTGCAATCTGATTGGATGGGAACAGGGTGTATGTATGTACCTCACTCGCACAGGAGCGAACAAACCGAAACAATTCGGGGCTTATTTACAAGCCCATTGCGCTGCCGCTACGTACTTTTTCCCCATATTAAAAGTGGCGCACCGACGGCACAAGCGGCTTGTGAATAAGCCCCGAATTCATTTGTACTTAAAACGGAGCAAATTCATTTCATTGCCCGTTTGGTGCGTGAGTATCATGGAACAGAGAAGACAGAATTTTGTACAAACAAGGCCAACACAGATATCAAACTAATGTCAACATTTTGTCGTGTGTAAATAAGAAATAGATAAACAATGCAGCTACCCTAAATTCACATTTACCCCCGCTCACAGAGAAATGGTGTCTTGGAGTCCGATAAAACCAAGAGGCTTTCACCCAAAACTTTCAACTGGCACCAAAAAATAGGAGCATTTAATTGACGCCATTCATTCAGACTGCGTGTGGAATAGATAATATAGAACATGGTATTTACCCAGCCTGGTCAAAAGCAGAGGTAATGGATAATTTTGGAGGGAAGATGTAAATAACGACGTAGAAAACGTATTCCACTTTTCGAATGAGAAATGCGAGTCTTCATTTCAACCAAAATATTTATGCACTTTCTTTCAATTACATAAGTAGCAAAAATAGTGCAAACTGCGCTGTTTTTTTTCAGTGTTGTTTGTCGATAACTTTGCACTGGGGCAGAAGCGTGCAAATTTATTTGCTCCATTCTTTTCCCTTGTAAGATAGGAAACGCAGATATTGTATTTGCTCAACCATGCCAAAATAAATAAATAAGAAAAATAAGGAAAAAAAATCACTCTGAAGCTATTTCGCTTGGTTTAAATAATAATAAACTGACCAGGTGTATACAGCTTTTCAAACGTGAAAGCCGAGACTAAGCTCGAGGCAACATATTTTGTCCCTTTCTAAGTATCATCGATGATGAGAATTAAAATGACCCTTTATGAACTACAAATGGTTTTGTAACTTTTGAATTGTAATTGCACATTGATTTATAATCCTTTTTTTTTGCTGCAGATTTATATAGGGCGAACTCGACCCGAAGGTATTGAAGCGCTTTCTATGAGCACCAGTTACATTACACAAGGACACATTCATCCATTAATATAACATAAGTGTAAGCAATGGCTCCCGCTCCATTTCGTTCATGCGTGTAAGAATGTGCCTTTCAAATGGTCGGGCGTTACCTTTCTAGTAATAATTTTCAAGTGTGCTATCATTAAACCTAGCGAAAAACTGACTTGTCCTGTTTTGCTATTTGCACCAGATCAAAGTTTCTTCAATACATCCGGTCTCTTTCTTCGCATCTCCAGGGAGATCTGGTTATTGCTCCTTAAAAATAATGTTGTTTTCATTGGGGCTAGTGTTTCCATCGTCCCCCCTTAAGCCCCAAAGCGTTACTGAATAAAATAAAAGTGAATCTCTACCTGCGGTCGGATTTGCATGGGATAAAAGAGGGGGGGAGGGAGGGGCAGCTGCCCTTTGGTGTCCGGGTTTACAGGGGGTGTTTGCCGGCACGCTCTCGGCAGCATCTCTAAAGGCCGGGAAACAAAGGGGCAGGCAGGATAAGGTGTGAACGGCCTCTGCCTCCCAGACATTTACTTCACAACCACTGGCACGTGGAAAAAATTAGTTCTTTGCTAAAACTCAGAGGCCAGTTTCTACCACAGTCATTTAGATTTAGGATGTGTCACGTGACTTGGTATTTGCAGCAAACTTTGCTTAGTTGTGATGAATATACCACAAGGTCATTCCTATGGGGCAGTGCGGTAGCCTCGGTTGGTGTCACTTAGTCGGGATGTCATTCATGACTTATTGCATGTTAAGTTCCTCACCGCAGCCTGCTAAAATGCAGTGCTAATTTGCATGATTTCTCCGTTGATTAATCAGACCGGTACATGCCCTCGAGAAAGCACGGGCTCTTTTCTTTTCAGATTAAACTTCGTAATTTGAGTCGCATCCACAGCACAGCAGACCGCCCGAATCAATTGTGAGCATCTGTATACATGAGGCGTATGCACATTTTAAATGAACCCTCTCACGTGAAAGCTTGTGTTCACAAGATGAAAGAACAGTTAAAAGGAGTCTTCCATGTATGTTCATAAAATGTTTTCAGTTGTCGCAGTGGCTTTTGGCCACTAATAAGCACAAGCGCTTCCACAACACCCAGCATTTGGTATAATTACTTCGGTATACGAGTAAACATTCCAGTAATTAGACTGGTAGCATATTTAACAAGAAGATTGGCCTCTATGTTTTTCATTCTTTATGATCAAAATCTGAGCCCGGGAGCCTGCACAAACTGTGGTGCTGAGGCAAGGGCGTTCCTGTTACAAGGGCCAACCTTAGATGAAGTTAAAACATTTTAGTGAAAATTTGCCTACTCTCCTCATGTCGCAATTCCTGGGCACTTGAGCTAATTTGTAAGCGTTCCACTCCAGTGTGTTTGGAACAAACGCAGCCCTTGTTAACATCTGAAATGGTCGGAGACAATGGCAGGGAATCGCAGCGCGGGCCGGAGACAAAGGGGCTGGACGGGCCGGCGGAGGAGGCCCCATATGTCTGCAGGGAGGGAGGAGGCCTGACACGGGCGGTGTCGTGAACCGGGAGGGGCGTGCTGAGGCTGCTGTAGTGCACATCGGTGCAGAGGGCAGAGCAGGGCGGTCTGTGAAGGACTGCCAGTGCCTAGAGGAGCACAGAGCAGAACATAGGCGGCCTGTAGAGCGTGACCCTTAAGGAGCTGGTAAATGCCTGACTGCCGGGCAGCATATGATGAGAGTGAGTCTGTACGTAGGAGCCATGCCCACACAGGGCAGGGTGGTCTGTGGAGCGTGATAGCCGTGCAGTGAAATTAGTCTGGAGCAGGAGGCAGCCCAAAGTGAAAGTGATCGCGATTGCGATCGCCGCGAAAGTGAAAGTGCTGCGGAGGAAAGACACATGGCGCTGCGCGCGTGCACGTTCACGTGCACTGAAGCTTTAGGCCACAGCAGCACTTTGAAAATCCCAACTATAAAATGTCTCTCCGAGCCAGCGCAAGCGCTGGGGCTCAGCGAGACCTAAAAATGAAAACACTACCATCTTTGGAACATTGGGTTCCCCGAGAACTCTATCTAATTATGAAGTGATCTGTAAACAGCCTCTTATATGAAAAAACATTGTGTTCGCCAAAATTATTTATTTTGTTGAAACAGGCAGTGATACTACACTCGTGGGGGGCGGATTCAAGTAAAGGCACGGCGTATTTAGAATGTAACAGCCAAGCCACATGGTACCACCTCTAAAGCAGCCGCAGCGAGGTCCCAGCTGATTAATTACTATCAGCTGAGCCCAGCCCGTGGCATGGCGGCCCGATGTGAGAGTAGCAGCTTAATTAAATAATGATGTTGAATCTGTCAAATTAATTAACTTTTGAAACACAGAGAGCACTGAGGCGTGTATGACTAGTCTCTTCTGCAGCAGTGTGCACAGCTCTCCGCGTGCTGCTGTTTATGCCGCTCCTCTGGACTGTCATGGTCACTGACTCCCAGCTTCTGCCTCATAGCACACAAGTGGTGTCAAGGCGCTAATAATGCGTGACTAATGCATTTTAATGCGTTGATGCGGACCACCACACTAAATGCGTTAGTTTCACCCCTGATGTGTGGTACTTGGCAGGGCTGGATTTCAGAGGACTTGACATACTTTGGTAGGATTTTCCTAAACTATTGGGTGAGCCTGCTTCAGGAAATAGGTAATGACGCTGTCATGGAGAATTCGAAATAACTGTGGAACTGAAAAACCAAAGAAGTCTTACTTTGCACTGGACTTGTATTGATATCCAAAGGAGATGTCTGTGCCCTTGTTGGCTGGAGGTATTACAGTTAGGGGCCTGGATGATGTGAAAAGAATCTTCTAACGAGTTTAAATGAAAAAAGGTTTGCATTATGCTGTCAATGATAATGGTCCTCTCTTTGAGATATGGTTTCTTTGAAAATTGAAGTGTGAAAATTCTAGGTTTTGCCCCATTAAATATGATATTATTTTGTTTTCTTATGATCTTATTAGACTTTCATAGTTAATAAAGTACAGCATGCGTAGCACCAGGATGCCCCTTGAACCTTAAGCAGGAACCGTAAAACAAACAAGCATTGGTGAAGGCCAAAAGTTCTTGCCTATGGAAGAGAAATTGGCTTTGCCAATGTGCTTTAGCCATGCTGTACACCAATGTGGATGCTATTCAGCAAGGCAAGAAGTTAGAGGCTTATAGGAGAATGTCATGGAGTAGTGTGTTATAAATTTGAGTGGTGAAGAGTGCAGTAGAGTGGCGAAAAGTGAAGTAGAGTGGCGAAGAAAGGAGTAAAGTGGAGCGTCATGGCATAGAGTGCGATAGAGTGGAGTGTCATGGCGTAGAGTGGAGTAGAGTGGTATAGAGTGTAGTAAAGTGGAGTAGAGTGGGGTAGAGTGTTGTGGCAAAGAGTAGAGTATAGATAAGTGTCGTGGCATAGAGAGGAGTAGAGTGGAATGTTGTGCTGTAGATTGGGGTGCCGTAAACTGGGGCAGTATAGACTGGGCGTCATAGAGTGGGTGGCATAGAGTGCCATGGTTTAGAGCGGCATGGTGTAGAGTGGCACAGCAAAGAGTGGTGTGGCATAGAGTGGTGTGGCATAGAGTGGAGTGGCATAGACTGGAGTGGTGTAGAGTGGTGTGGCATAGAGTGGAGTGGCATAGAGTGGAGTGGTGTAGAGTGGAGTGGTGTAGAGTGGAGTTGTATAGAGTGGAGTGACGAAGTGTGGAGTAAAGTGCAGTAGAGTGGACTGTCATGGTGAGTCATGAACTGGACTGTTGTAGAGTAGAGTGGAGTAGAGTGTTATGAAGTAGAGTGAATGGGTATAGAGGGGAATGGCATAGATTGGAATAACGTGTTGTAGAGTTGAGTGTCATATGGTTGAGTAAAACTGTGGAGTGGCGTAGAATGGAGTAGAGTTGTAAAGTGATGTAGAGTGGAGTACAGTTGTGGAGTGGCATAGAGTGGATTAGAGTCTTAGAGTGACGTAGAGGCATAAAGTGGAGTGGTGAAGAGATGAGTGGAGTAGAGTGGCCTACAGTGGAGTGGGATATAGTGTCATAGAGTGGAATGACATAGAGCAACAGAGCATATATTGGAGGTGCGTAGACTGGAGGTGCATATATTGGAGGAGCATAGAGTGGAGGGTCTGTAGAGTGGAGGGGCATATATTGGAGGGTCATGGAGTGGAGGATCTGTAGAGTGGAGGGGCATATATTCGAGGGGCGTAGAGTGGAGGATCTATAGAGTGAAGAGGTATATATTGGAGGGGTGTAGAGTGAAGGGTCCATAGAGTGGAGAGTCCGTAAAGTGGAATGGCGCAGAGTGGTGTGTTATGGCGTAGAGGGAGTGTGATTGAATGTTGTGGAGTGTTGTGGAGTCTCGTATAGTAGAGAAGAGTTGAGTGTCATGGTGTAGGGTGGAGTATCATGGCGTAGAGTGGAGTATAGTGTAGTGTTGTAGCATAGAGTGGAATAAAGTTGAGTGTCATGGTGTAGAGTGGAGTAGAGTGGTGTAGAGTGTCATGGCATAGAGTGGAGTGTTGTGGCATAGAGTGGAGTAGATTGGAGTGTCGTGGTGTAGAGTGGAGTAGCATACAGTAGGGTTGCATAGAGCGGCATGGTGTAGAGTGGCATGGTGTAGAGTGGCAAAGCCCATTATACTGTGTATACATTAGGACAATGCAGGTCTTTGGGAGCAGTCAGCGGGTATCCTCTGAGTGGGTTTCTCATTTTGTGATCACAAAATAACTGCATGCATTTATATTTTACCAAAATTGTAGTCTCACTTTTCTTCAACAGCCTTCATCAGAGCTCTCCTCACAGGGACTACGGTAAACCCTCTCCTGGTAGCAATGCTGTCTAATATTGTACAACAGAGAGCTATCTTGCATGCATTATGTAGTATATACAGCTGGGCAGACAATGAAATTGGCTTTTAAGTAGCTCAAAGGTATGTTCTACGACTGAACTTATGCATCTATGCTCTACGTTATATTTTCTTTCGCGAAAGTGGGGGCATGAAGGTGTGGGATGAACACACAGGGCCTTAAAGCGTAAGTACTGTCGCCTGCTATGGTGATATGGTACATGTATTAATTGTCGAATTATACATGCCTTATTTATAATAATCGCACATCTGCAGAAAGCTACCCAACAGGTAGCTGACTCCCAAAATCACCTCTGGTGAGACGGTTGTACAGTCCTCAGTGGCGGAACAGGCAAGACAATCATACTCCTGTCGTGCAAGCTACAAGGTCTGTGATCAAAGTTTCAGGATCACTCACAGCCTGTAAGTTGAATTAGTGCTGATTTTTCTACATGCGTTTGATGTGTTCAGTTGCAAAGGGAGGGAATATCAGAACAGAAGTCCCATCCATGCACCCAATCATGTCAGGAAAACATGCAGTTCTGGAGAGTTGCACCTTGATATCATGAGTTTCTTGGACTCTATGTGTAAAGGAGATGTAATTGGAGATTCTCAACACCCCTGCAGGCACTATATTACAAAACAATTTTGAGAAGGCACTTTGAGGCACTTCTCCGGTTGTTGCTACAATCCCCTGATAGCTGCCAGAGGCTTGGGGGTGCTGTGAACATAATATCTCTACATGTCTGATTATAACCACACTTCTTTGGGTGTTTGGGCCTATTACTGAATCTAACTCATCGAGGAAGACCAATTTGACCTGGATGCTGAGCCTATCCTTGATTTCATCTTCTATCTGCTCAAATATTATATTCCTGGGCATGGAAATCCTTTCTTTGGAACCCTTTTCTACTGCATCCTTCCTTCTAGCAATCACATATAGTTTAGCCATTTTTAATGAAAAATAAGTTCTGCGACTAGTTTTCAACTCGCTAAACTTTAGTACATCTGGGCCCTGGTTTCAAACCCTGCTTCGCAGTTTGACCGAACTGTGTGACCTTAGACAAATACTTTTCTTCACTATACAACCCTTCCCACGATCATGACATTTGACAAGCACCTTGAAAATATTCAGTTCAAGATGTGCACTGTACAAGACACATACAAAGACTTCCCTTGAATATGATTTAGCAGACCATAATATTTCTCCTACTATAAGGTTCATATAAGGGGTGCACGACAACTAACTAGCATTTTTAATCATTAATAAAACCAGGGCAGCAAGGAGGTGGCTCACAATCATTTCCAATAAGGGCCATTCAGTGTAGTGCTATGATTTCATGTGCCTAAATGAAACAATCGAAAATGTTCAAGAATACACTTTTTAAAATGTTCAATGTGTACCGCAAGCTAGGTGGCAGTCAGCGACAACTGCAGCATGGGAGCTCTTGGCTCCTCATCCTCCTTCGCGCTGCTTTTGGACGCATTCAGGTTCCTGGGTGCTTTGGTCTGGTTGACACTATGAATCAAGGGTCCAGGAGCCTCCCATGCTCCTCGCATCCATGCTGATCGGGCAATGTGAGAACTCTGCAGAGACAGCAGGGCAGGCTCTGGAGCGACCAGGCAGTGGGTGGAAGCTTCAACACACCACTGAGCCAACCTGGGGACCCAACGCGTCAGGCCAAAATACACACCCGTGGCTTCCTTTCATCTCAAGGAGGATAGACTAATTGTAAAGATATTAAATACAAGGCACCTTTCTAGCATTCAATTGATATCAAGGAAAAATGAATGGACAAGTATTTGAGATGATGTTTTTTAAGCCAAGCATTGCACCGTGGAGGGTAGAGGCGGTCTCTGCTGACGCACTGATTATTGATGGTGTTGACCCTAAGACGTTCTCTGAAGTATGTTCTGCAGATATAGATTAAAAAGACACATCATGAATTGTCGATGTAACTTTTGTAAAAAGAGGAAAGGTAGTTGCTTATATTTATAACCTAAAGCATGCACCGGCTCTGCTGCAGCAGAAGCACACACCAGGGAGGGAACTGGCCAGCATCACAGTGCGGTGCTCAAGTTTAATAATACTTTATTTAGACAATCAAGTCCATCAAAGTGAGAACAGTGTGGTGCAACAGTAATTAAAATTAATATAATGAATACCAGGCATAAAGACTCCATGGATAGCACAATTCATAACTATGTGTACGCCAGAAGAGGGGGATGACATGGTAAATGTGAACAAATATATACCGGAATACCCAGCTGTTTTGACAACATGCAAAAGAGAGACAATAAAGACATCATGGCTGAGACAGACAGTTTATAAATAGATGTAAGCTGTGATTAGGATAAGACCTAAAGGCACAATAGCATGTGAAATGACAGTGCAAACGAATGACAGAGAGAGTATCCAGCAGTTGTGACAGTACAAGTGCAGCAATCTGCAAAAACACCCATACTGGATTGTATATGCTGGGCTCTGCAACCTTGCCACACCTCATGGTCCATGGGGATTTCTTCTTGGTTTTCTCCGGGAGGCAGAGCTGGGCCAGTTCGTAAAGTGGCGCGTGCTATAAGTGACAAAGGGGGGGGGTGTCGTATCCTCACGGTAACAATAACGACAGACACAGAGGGTTCTCGTTAGGACACTTTATTCTCGTCCTCACACCAGCATGGCTCTGCCCTCAACTGCCGACCTGTCCCCGTTCTCCGCCCCTTCCTGTCCCCTCAGTCCTCCCCTTACTCCACCCACTCTGCTCCGCCCACGCAACCACTAGACCACCTCATCTCTACATCTCCCCCTTTGTTAGCAAAGAAATGAGTCACCAAGAGTTACATCTCTTCAATCAGCCGCTTGGGCTGGCGGATCGTTTGTCGTGGTCGGAGTGTGCGGCCTTCAGGCACTGTAGTGGTTTCGGCTCCGGGTATCTGTCCCGGGTGGCTGTCACCATCGCTCTGTGCTTCAAGTTGCCGAGTTCTGGAAGGTGTAATTCGCAACTCGAGTGTCTCTTGTAGAACTGGGCTGCACTTCTGAAAGTGGGACACATTTCGGGTTACGCGCCTGTTGTCTGACTCCGCTGTCAGCATGGTGTCTTTCTGACGAGTGACCGTCAGAGATTCCGCTCTGAACCTGCTGTCCGTCTTCTTGGATTGCTCCTGCTTAACGACCACGCAGTCCCCTTCGTGGAACGAGAGGGAACGAGCCCGTCTTCTGCCATCCGCGTACGCCTTCATGCTTTCTTTGCGAGCTTTGTCGGTGGCTTCCACTTCCCGATGAACACGGCTGGGGGAAATGGGTCGCAGCGCTCCCTCCCAGGCGGGTATCCGGGTCCTGACTGGGCGTCCCAGCATGAGTGTGGCCGGGCATTTGCCTGTGGTGGCATGCGGTGTCGTCCGATATGCTCGGAGTACATCATTGAGGGCTGCCTGCGGGTCTCTCTTATCCAGAGCAGCCTGTTGGAATGTCTTTTTGAGAGTGGCCATGAATCTTTCCGCTGTGCCGTTGGCCTGCGGCCATAGTGGTGTTATCCGTCGGTGTCGCACATTCATGAGTGTCAGGAAGTCACTGAATTCCCGGCCATTGAAAGGAGGCCCATTGTCTGTTTTCACCTCCGTGGGTATACCCCAAGCTGCAAAGACTTCATCCAGGATGGTGAGCGTGGCAGCTGCGTTGGTGGATGGGACGAACCGGGCGATGGGAAATCGCGAGTATTCATCTATTATGACCAACACGTACTTGCCCGACGGCATGGGGCCGTAGAAATCCATTGCTAGTTCTTGCCATACTCCTGGTGGCAGGGGCGTCATCTGAAGTGGAGCTGGCGGGTCTCCTTGCCTTACCACTTGACACTGCAGACAGTCTTTCAGAGTGTGCTCTACCATTTTGTCTAGGAAAGGGAACCAGACACGTTCACGAAGTGCTCTTTTCGTCGTGACTACTCCTCGATGGCTTTCGTGTGCCAGGTTGACGACTCCCTGTCTCAGTTGCTGGGGAATTACAATTCGGTTGTCTCGCAACAGTAGGCCATCCGGTGTAACAGATAGTTCTTCACACACATTCCGGAATGCTTGCCACTCCTGGCGCTTTGTGGTGTCACCCCTCTCGTCCTCCGACTCTTCGTGCCGCCACCTGTTCGTTTGAACTTTTCGGATCACCTGTTGCAGCATGGTATCTTGCTGGGTGGCGGCCAGGATAGCCTCTAGGGGGACCGCTGGTGGCCGCGCTTGGTCCACCACAAAATGGATATATTCGTCTGCCATGGACGGTGTGTGACGCTGCGAGTCTTCCGGGTGACGCGACATGTAGTCGGCCGGGTTGGCAGCCTTCCCTGGCTTGTGCACGATTGTGAACGTGTATTCCTGCAGACGGAGTCCCCACCTTTCGATGCGGGGTGGCATTTTGGACCGGGGGTTGCCATTGATGGTGACGAGCGCCTGGTGGTCTGTTACCATGGTGAAATGCTTCCCGTAGATGAACACGTGGAAGTGTTCACACGCCCACACCACCGCAAGGCTCTCCTTTTCCGGTTGGGAGTAGGCCTTCTCCGTGTCGGAAAGGCTCCGGCTGGCGTGCGCCACAATGTGGCGGTGGTCCGTGTCCTTGTCATATTGAGCCAGGATGGCACCCAGCCCGACGGGGCTTGCGTCCACTGTTATTTCGGTCTTGCGATCCGGGCTGAAATATGCCAGGCTTTCCACCGTGCCCACGGCTCTCTTTATGTCCTGGAATGCTTGCTCGCATTCGGATGTCCACTCAAATGCCTGTCCCTGTTTGGTGAGAGTGCGAAGAGGGTGACTGATTGTGGCATAGTCCTTAATATATCTTGAACAGTAGCTCGCCATGCCTAGGAAGGACCGCACATCACTGACGTCAAGTGGACTCTTGGTGCTGTTCAGAGTACTCACTTTGTCAGGGTCTGGTTGCATTCCGGCTCCTGAAAAGATGTGGCCAAAGAATTTCAGTTGCGACTGGTGAAACTCGCATTTCTCCCTGTTGAGCGTGAGGTTGGCTTCCAGGAGGGCATGGCAAACCCTGTCTAGGGCCGTGTCGTGGACTTGGAGTGTTGCCCCGTAGACTAGAATGTCATCGCTGTAGTTCAGCGTATTTGGGATGTGATGTATTGTTTGTCGGATGGCTTCTTGAAATATTTCTGCGGCTGATGAAATGCCGAAGTTTAGTCTCTTGTATCTGAACAACCCTAGGTGCGTTGCAAATGTCGTGATGTAGCGGGAGCTCTCGTGTAGTTCCAACTGATGGTAGCCTTTGTTTAGGTCCAATTTAGAAAACACCCTCGCCCCATTGAGGGCGGCGATCGTGTCACTTAAATGAGGTCCTGGATGACGCTCTCTCTCAATGGCGGTGTTGGGCATTCTCATGTCCACACAGAGTCGTACTTTCCCTGGTGTTCCTTTCTTCGGTACTATCACGACTGGAGATACCCACGGTGTGGCGCCCTCTGTCCGTTCGATGATGTCGGCGTCCAGCAGGTCTTGCAGCTCATCCTCCACCGCTTGCTGGAGGTGGAACGGTACCTTCCGCGGGTGTTGGGCAACCGGGCGGACCTGGTCATTTATGTGGAGGCGGATCTGGCCTCTGTTCATTTTGCCGAGTCCGGAAAACAGCTTTGGGAACTTGTGTATGGTGTCATTGTCACTGTTGACGCGGTACAGGATCTCCACCAGCTTCAACCGTTCAGCAGTTGGTAGACTGAGGAGACAGTCAGCTTCCGGTCCCTCGATGACGTGAATCACGGCCGGAATAGATGTTGTTTGATGCCTCAGTGTCGTTGAAAACTTCCCAAGGCATGGGAGCGGCTTCCTGGACATCCAGGTGTAGACACGCACGTGTGCGGGATTGAGCCGAGGCCGAGGGTTCATCTTCTTATATTCTGTCACTGGGATGTAGTTGAGGGATGCCCCGCTGTCCATCACAAACTTTGTGGGATGCGTGCCAACGCTGATGTCCAGCCGAGGGTATTTTTTAAGCTGGTCTGGATCGGCAATCATGTTGGCATATTCTACGGAATACTCATGTTCACTTGAAGGTGATTCGGAGTCTCTTGATGGTGATCTTCTAGACCACCTTGAAGACCGTGACTCCCTGCTGGACTGGGAGGACTTGGAGGAGGACTTCCGGCGGTCACGTACCGCTCGCGCGTGATGGCGGCGCGTCTCGCCTCTTGGTGACCTCGTGGAGGCTTTTTCTTTCTCCCGGCGGTAGTCCCCGCACATGGTCTCAAAATGATTGTTGCGACCACACTTGTGGCATTTCTGTCCCAGGGCCGGGCACGCCCCGATGTGTGGGAAGTCGTACCCGCATCGGTAACATCTTCTCAATGGCGCCTTCTTCCCATAATCCTGACGCCTGCTTCTCTTCCCCGAATCAGGCCGTCGATGGCCAGGGTGACGGTGGTGTCCCGATGGCGGCCGAGCTTGTCGTTCCCGTTCTCTCGACCCCCGGCGAGGGCGGTCGGTGCGTACTTGACAGACCACCTCCTTGCGATCCACGCGTCCTGCCTCCATTGTCTTGGCTTGCTCTTCAGTCTGATCATGGAGCCTCGTGATCTCTTCTATTTCATCCAGCGTGTGACTTTTTTTTAGTAATTTTCTGCGTAGCGTCTCCGACTGGCAGCCGTCGATCACCCGCAGGCGTATGGCGTCGTCCGTCGAGAACTTGTCGAACTCACAGTGGCGCGCCAGTCGCCGCAACCTTGTGATGTATGAGCCCATGACCTCATCCTTTTCTTGTCGCGCTCTTTGGAACACGTATCGTTCGTAATCTACGTTCTTCTTGTGCACGAACTTTCGATCCAGGGCTGCACGCACACTCGCATACGTTCCCGCGTCTGCGGCGGGGAGTTCCTTTATCATCTTGCTGACGTCCTTGCCCACGAGGTTTCGAAGTGCGATCAGTTGATCCTCGTCCCCTATCACCTTCGAGCCCTTAATGTAGTCCTCAAAGTCTTCAATCCACTCTTCCCAGCGAGGGCCCATGCTGCTCCCAACCACGAGCGCTAAGGGTTCTGGGGGGCGCAGGTGCGATAGCCCCATGATGATCGGCTTCGCATCCTGGCGCGTTGGAGAATGAGCTGGGGATCCATGGTTCGACATCGTGTTGCACGTGTGATGCGTGCAGCTTCAGCGCAGAGCAGGCCCAGGGGATCCTACGGGGAATCTTGTGCGTTTTATTCAAGTAGTTTCCCCCTTTTTTTTTTTTTTTTGTATTTGCTTGTGCTTGTTGAAATTTCAGCGCTGCCTGACTTCAAAATGGCCGCCCGGGCCTATTTGCATGGGGCGTCGGAGAGTCCGCCTGACTTCAAGATGGCCGCCGGCTGGAGAACGTGTGTAGACATCACACGTGGTGCCGGGCTCTCGATTCATTCATTCTAGGACAGCGCGCTGCTTAGACGGCCCCTCTCATCGTCCGCTTTTACTCACAGCTTCACAGCAGGTAGGCGGGTGGGTGGAGTCCTCGAACTCGCTGCTCCGACCTGGCCTGGGAGACGCGCGTGTCAGCGTCGTCGCTTCTCTTCCTGCCTGTCACGGTGTCAGCCCTTTCCCACCGCAGGGCGCTCACTCCTTCAGCTGCGGGGCTCTCACACGCTCCGGGGGTGTGTCGCGAGTGGCGGCGCTTTCGCTGGTTTCTTTGTGACCAGCCCTTCGCCAGCTCTGTCAGCGTGCTGGTGTTCCGGGAGAGCATCCAGCTCTATCCCACCCTCGTCGCCAGCTGTCGTATCCTCACGGTAACAATAACGACAGACACAGAGGGTTCTCGTTAGGACACTTTATTCTCGTCCTCACACCAGCATGGCTCTGCCCTCAACTGCCGACCTGTCCCCGTTCTCCGCCCCTTCCTGTCCCCTCAGTCCTCCCCTTACTCCACCCACTCTGCTCCGCCCACGCAACCACTAGACCACCTCATCTCTACATCGGGGGGGGGGGGTATTTGGTAATAGCGGGGGGAGCGAGATCATAGTCTGTCGCCCCTAACTGGTAATAAGTGCTCACAATTACGCAAGGATAAAACAGGAGGGGTTAGGCTTAAAATGCAGGAGTCCGGAGAAGTGCCTTGTACTAAAGTCGAAAACAACAGTGTGATTGTTATAGCTCCAATGCAGAATAACACTGGAGTATCTCGAATCCGCCACCAGGCTAAGAGCAAGCGTCAAAGAGGTAGGATAGGTGAGATTCAACACAGAATCAATGGGACGTGATGGGCAGGTGCAGTTTGTGACCCTAACCTGCTGGTTGAACTCACTTGGAAGCCTACTCTCTATATCATTCACCAACAAAAGCAGGAATCTTGCACGCTGAAGCTCATGGACCGAGTTTGTTCTACAACATGTTCCTGATGCATCGCCCTACAAACCTGAAATATTTGGAGGAGGATCAACATTTCTTAACATTTTATCCACTTTGTCCAAACATTTTATTGCTCCATCGATTGCTTGAGGATGTGCATCATTCAGAAACAAAGTTCACAGAAGCCTCTGTCGTTCGAATCCCTTATTTAAAAAGTTGATGACGGAGGAATCTTCTGCGGTTGTAGATTGGTGCAGGGCAGATGAAGAGCAGATTGAATAATGTCTCTTGGCTCTGTCTTAAAAGGCGGAACTTATTGCTGGAAGGGCGAGCTGACCATGGAGGGAGAAGGTCTAACGAGGAGAAGTTGGCCATTTGAATAGAGCAGAACTTGATTTAATAATGCAGGGAGAATGTATCTGTGAAGTATTTTTGTACTCCTCTTTTATTATGACTCCCTAAATAAAAGGTCTGCGTGCTGTCTGCTCTTAAGAGTCAAACGGTCCTATTCCAAGGATTCTTTATGGAGCGTTTTATTTGAAAAAAATTGTAGTCGCTGGTGAGTAAGATTTTGGTTCGAGTGAGGGTTGCTGCATTTTTGGGCTCCACGGCATCAGAAAGGGCAAGCTTCCAGGGGTTTTGAGGTGCTAATTGGTTCTTTGTGATGCTTCCAACCAGATTAGATTCTTCAGGGGTCCTACTTTTGCCACACATACTGATTGCAGATATTTGAAGAGGCTGGTTTTGTTATGCTATAGATACACAGCATGAATTCCAGTCTGATCTCTGCTACAGAGGTGTGGCAAGGGCGCTTGAACAGTGATCTAAAAACAGAACTCCGGGCCGTATTTAAAAAAGTGGCTAACTTCCAGGCCATGTCTTAGTATGGGAATAAGTTTGGCTTTTACAATCTTCAGTAGGAGTTTTTACTAGTAATACTATCTCCAGCGCACAAACTACGCAAGAGTATTCACAGGTCTAAAAAAATTCCAAAATGTATGTCCTCATCTTGAAGACCGGCTTATCCTGCCAATTTTCTGTGATCAAGGTGTCTTCTGTATTGTAGCTGACATTTTTAGGAGCAATTCAGTAGAATTTGAAGATGACAAACGTTGTGTTGCAGTGTGCAGGACGTTATCTCAGTGGATGTGGCATAGACAAAGCTCTTATTGAGGCTGGAATCTTTGGAAGCAAAACTGTCCAGTCAATATTGAGCAGAACTCATTATGTTTGTTTGTTACAAGGTGTGCTCAACATATCTGAGGCTATAGAAACATTGCGTTGAAATGCTTTCTAGAACACGAATAACAAATTAGGTTTTGCACATCTTATCTCAGAAGTGAACAACGGCACAGGGTGCACTTCATTCAAAAGACATAATGCAAAGCCACACAATGTTCAATACAATCAGTAAAAATCAGAAAAACAAGTTCGTAGAGTTTGTCAAAGAATGTGAAGAAAAATCTGAACATTGCAAGAACTGGGCAAGTGTTTTACACATGATAGCTCTAGTGAAAAACTTGGTACGTGCTATCCGGAATATGATTGGGAGCTGCATGTGAAGACTGTGGAATCACTGAATACTGTGTTGCATACCTGAGATATGGGTCCTGGTATTTAGAAAGAGTGAAGAAGCTAGAGGTGGAAAAGCCATGCCGCTACAGGAAATTCATCCAAAGACATTTTGTGGTAAAAGACTTAAAACTAGAACAGATGATCCAGAGATCATAGAAAAACTTCAAGAGCATTGCTGGTCAGACACGTAAAAGTGAATATGTTACTCAATGACAGCTAGTTTACCATTAAGTCCTTTCTATTTGCAATGTTTTCAGAGAGATGACAAATTCAAAATTAAGGGACCATCATGAAACTGTTCCTCACCACGAACTTGTGGGAAAGAGAGGGGTACTTTTTAATAAATATGTTGACAGCCTTCTTCATTTCATGCAACACCAAGAAAGCCCCTTTGAAATGACTGAACCTGTGCGACTACACAACTTTATGACCAAACAACATGTGGATAATGATATAAAGACACATCGACTAGATTTCCTGGAACATGGATCGAAACTTTATGCAGAACCGAAGCAGGAGAGATTTGTATTGAAAGAGAAAAAGTTGTTTGACATAATCACTAAAGCTAAACTTCCACTCTCTAATTGGCATAGTATGAGTTTTCGATCAGCCACTACAAAACAGGATACAAAAAAACAACCTTTGCAAGCACATAGAGAGATGGATTTAGCAAAAGAAAGGGGTGAATTTATCAAGGACATTCTGTCGCATGATCATCTTCCAACAAAGGCATTTTTTGACGGAGATGATACATTTTTGTATTCCAGACTATTGGGGGGCGGGGGCTAAATTGTACATCCCTTCTTTGTAACCTTAGTTGTGCTTGCCACGTTTCCGTCGTAGAGTCCCTGGTTAAATGGAACCCCAGTGCCCTTGTTTGATGGAACAGTAATATTGTGGCTGCGCTGACTGGGAGTTCAGAGGCCAAGGTTGGCCTCTTTTGTGTCGGCCTTTTATTTTGAAGTGAGGCTTCGCAGTTATTGAAACGTCGACGAATCTGACAAGAGGAACGGGAGCGGCCATCCCCGCTGAAATAGTAGTCTGTCAGCTGTATGCTAATGAGGCCAACAATTGAAGCAGCATCTCCTGTGGCTGCTGCACGGGCGCGCGGACCTCACAAAGACCTGTTTGTTCACCTGTTGTGCGTGTGGACAGTTTCCGTCTCCTAAGTTAGAGAGCCGGGAGAAAAGGATGCGAAATGCTGGGGGAGCCTCGCACATGCACGACAATACCGACTTTGGAAGCAATGAATAGCCAAGGGACGATTGCGGCAGGGAAAAATTGGCCCGAGAAGACACTGCTCTCTGATAAAAATGCCGATATTGCGGACTTACACAATTATGGTGAAATATGTGTGACCATGCAACAAAGCTAACCCAGCACAGTAACAAACTAGAAAGTCCCGAATGTCATTGTTTTAGAGCTAGCTATAAGCTCTGGGGAGTCATCAGTCAGTAAGCTTTTATTGGAGCTTGATACGAGTCTGAGGAAGGTTGTAGCTCAAAATTATTCATTCACAGAAGCTAGGCTAAACAAGCGCGGTCCGGCTGCAAAAGTAACAAGCACGTTCGGGTTTCACTTTCGTCCTTCGCGAAAGCTTTCTTGTCTTTATGGGGCCATATGTTTGAAACACATGGCCCTATAAAGATAAGAAAAGCTTTTACCACAAACGTAAAGCAACCGAGCCAGTCCAACGGGACGGCTCTAAAAGAGAAAACTGTACATCACTAGACGCTCTTTTCCAATGGCTGGCCACCGTTTAGCATAAACAGTGACGCCAGCCAATGGAAAAGAGGGGCGGGGCTTAAAGCCCACTAAAGAAATTTACCCTAACTCATTAAATCTCGCTAGCGAGACTGCGCATGTCTGCGCAGCCTACACCAGGCGAGACCTAAAAAGCAAACACTCATAGGGAATGCACGTTTAAGTAAAGCATGTGAATGTAAGCAGGAACATGGTAATCTTAACGCTTTTAGTCTCATTAGTCAGAAATCAGTGAGTGATTTTTCCTGAAAAGTTAGTGACATGACTACAGAGCCCAGAAGAGACCTGTTTTAATGTGCGTTGCTTATATCCTTACAAAACCTAAGCAGTTTCGTTTAAAAAGACCACATTCCTGAACACAGAGCTGCGGTACAAATTTTATAAGCTAAAATAATGAAAAACACTTAAAGGGATCACCTTAAACGTTCTCCACTCCACCTATCAACCAGGTATTGCAGTCCCTCCAGGAATGGTGCACTTCCCCACCCGTGGAAAACAATGTTGTGCAAAGAAAGAAGATAAAAAGAGAGTAGCGCTTCACTAGTAAACTTTGTAAAGTGGCGCTAATGTGTGTGAATAAAACCAATCTGGCCTCCCCAATAGTTATTTTGTTCCTTTTTGCTTCCACTATTCCTTGGGTAGGCACAGTGCTTAATTTGTAAAAGATTAAGTCTCGGTGCTCCGAAACGGCATTTGAGAGGCCCTGGAATTTTTCATTTTATGTGTACTGGGTGGGAGGAATCATGACTTTCCACAGCGCAGTGGAGGAGGGGAAATAAAGTGTCTCACATCTCCTTAGACAGGGTGAACTGGGCCATGTACAAACTGCCCAGTGCAGGAAGTAGTTTCAGGAACCACATAGGCAGACGGCTAGCGTGGGGTCTGGTGCTAGGCAGGAGGGGCTGGAAGGGAAAGGGACACGTCTGGGACGCATGAGGGGGCTAGGCGCTAGAGGTTACATACATCCCAGCCTTTTTCGGTGCCAGCTAGCAGCTGAGTCGCAGGTACCAGTACAGGTCTGGCAGGAATCTCCCACCTGCTCCTGGTAACTGCCGGCCGACAGAGAGTCAGTAATGGGACACATGCAGCAGCTGGCACCGGGGAGAATGATGAACCAGCTGGAGTGCCAATTCTGGGGGTACAGGCAGCCTCTGGCACTGGGGTGATGCTGAGCTTGCCGGAGTGAGGAGAAAATGTATACCTCGGCCCTGTGAATTAAGTGCTGGTGCTGAGCACCGTAAATCACCGGCACAAATTAAGCACTAGGTGGGCAGTATTTTTGTGGCCACTGTGTAGCCCACTTCCAGGTTTGGTAAGGACAAAAAAAGACGATACAAGAGTAGCTTGGACTAATAAATCAATGGCCCCTCGTCTCTTCTGAAGTCACCCAGGTAAACGACCCCACTGAGAGCCTGCACTTTCGAGCAAAGATGGAAAACAGGAAAAGGAGGGACGAGAGAGGCGACAGTAGGGGCTCTCTGCATGGGCATCAGGGGAGGGGAAAACATGGGAAGTAACAAGACTAAAGCACCAAGTGAGAGAAGTGAAAGATATCCTTGTGCTGGGGAACATCTTTTTTGAAAACGGAAAATTGTGTACTTCATACTTTATACCACAATATTTCAAAGATTTTTCCCAGCGAAATGCTTTTTCCCCACCTGCGCTGCCCTTAGGGTTCCGACTTCCAGCCGGCAGCAGACACGGGGTGAGGTCAGATAGCAATCAGTGCAGTGCAGACTGCAGGCAGCTGTGGGGGAGGTGAGATAGAATTCCCGGAGCTTCAGGGGTGCAACAATTGAGAAGGGCAGAGGGCTGGTGGCCTCTGTGATGTCACCTTTATGCTGTGACTATCGGATTGGTCAAAGGTAACTGGAGAGGCAGGTCATAGTCAGGTCCAGTGCAGGGCCATTAGGTCGCGCTTTTGCGCGCTGATGGCCTGCCAAATGCCAATTTCAGAAGGGAGAGGGGAAATTCTTTTGTCCCCTCGTCCCCCCAATCTTGCCCCCTGTGTCCTCCCAACTCCAAAATCTGGGGGTGATATGTCACCCGCGTCCCCTACAGTTCCTACGTCCATGGAGGTCTACGCTCAACCCCTGTGATGACAAGAGGAGTCAATGAAGGGTATGTCACCATGTTGGATTGTTATAGAGGTGTTTTACTCTGTTTCGGAAGAACTTTCTTTAGTTAACAATATGGTTATGCGTCATGAGTTGTTTGTTCCACCTGAATCCTTACGAAATTCAATCATTCGTTCGGCCCATCAAGGACATCTTGGTGTTGTCAAGACATGTCAACGCATTAAACAATTTTATTGGTGGCCTTCCATGGATGCACATGTCAAGAGAATGATTGACAATTGCACTCAATGTCTTCTTTCTGACAAACATTGGAAGACTCTTTCCACTCCGTTGCATCCTGTTCCTCTTCCTGTAGGCCCATGGGATAAAGTTGGTTTAGATTTTTTTGGACCTTATGATATTTTACCTAATGAAAACAAGTTTCCCATTGTCTTGATTGATTACTATACTAAATGGTTATACTATTCTTTTTGCAATGCAGCGTCAACTGATAATGCCATGAAATTTTTGCAAACAGTGTTTGATGTTGAAGGTTTCCCTAAAACCATTGTCACTGATAATGGTACACACTTTGTGTCACAAAAGATGTGTTCTTTTCTCAAGATTCATGACATTTCTCATTTTAAGGTTGCTTTATACTCGCCTTCTTCTAATGGTTTGGTGGAGAGGTGCAATCGGATAATTAAGGAGGGCATTCAGACTGCAATATCTTCTAGATTAGATCCTTTATCCTTTGTACATGATAAGGTCTGGGCTTATAACACCACGCCACATTCCATAACTGGCATTGCACCTTTTACGTTGCTTAGGAAAAGGAGAGTGCATACTCATCTCAATCCCACTTGGCTTCACAAAGATGATAGTGTTTCACTTAAGCCTGCTTCCATCCAAGAGTATGTTAAAATAAAGCAAGATGCTATGAAAGCACGTTTTGATACTGGCAAACATTTTGTAGATCAACCTTTGGAAAGGGGAGATTGGGTGCACATCAAAAATCCCAAAAGAATTCCAAAGGGGCAATCAAAATTCTCTTCTCCTACATTAGTCATTCATGTTAGTAGAGGTTCCGGTCTCCTTGATAACAAAGGATGGTGGAACAAGAGAGCTCTTGTTAAGGTATCTCCCCTTCAAGCTGATGTTATTAGACAACATACCTGTTCAGAGTCAGAGTCTGAACATTGTGACTGGTTTGATTTGACCTATGAGAAACCTTCTTCTGTTGGTATTTCGGTATCATCTGGTGCACAAATTGATCAACCCGTTGTTACTGACAGTGGTGCATTGTCTATACCTCTTTCAAGTTGTGTTTTGGAACCATCTGGGAGTCAACTTATTCAATCTGTTGCCCCTGAACCTTTGCCATTGTCTCCTGAAATTCAGCACAGTGCCACGGGGGCTGGTGAATTTTCTGCGGCAACGGCAAAAAGATCATCACGTTTCAGAAGGATTTCGTGTAGATTGACAGACTATGTTTTGGAATAATGTTATGTATATTTATTTATTTGTCTTGTTCCTCAAAGAGGGGAAGGTGTTATAGAGGTGTTTTACTCTGTTTCAATACCGTGTTCAATGCTATGTGTATTAGAGTCGCGTGGGTTCACGCGACTCATATATTCTCATTGCCTGCATTCCAGATCGTTGTCTTCCACTCGTGGAGATTCCGATTAACGTCACTCTGGACGTTGGTTTCTTCACGGTTGGATGGCTCCGGTCGTGGGTGCTTTAACTAAGCAATAAACCACGCTTTCAACCACTTTTACCTTGTCCTGTATTCAACATGGATGAAGCATTGATTCCTTAGAATTTATGTTGAGAGTATGTGTTTGAGTTTATGGGGTCATGGAAATTATTGATCTATGTCTATATCTTAATACAGCAAACCCCAACAGACGAATGTTACTTCCCCAATAGAGCTATGGATTGCGTAGGATATTGCTTGCTTAAGTTTTGTTACAGGTGTTGTTCATGATAGATATGGCGAGGAATTGTATTGTGTATATGCATTCTGTAGTGCTCCATGGAATTAGATGTTGATGAAACTCGTTAATGTACTTTCAGATCTCCCACCTCGCTGTTCCCTCCCTTTCCGTCCCTCGCTTGATTATCCCATTGTCCTGTGCTATTATAGCAGTTCTGGCTTGGGGCTATCAAGAGGTGGATCATTTTGAGCAACAAACCGGCCCTGAGGATTGTTACCTTGACAGTACGAATCGGGCCAATGCATTACTTTACTAGCAAACAACACGCATACCGCGACGTTCAAACACTCTTCATGTGATCTCTTTTGAAATGGATAAATTGGTGATGTGAGGTAACAGAGTTGTTTTTCTTGCGTTGAAGAAATGAGTCAAAAAATGCGTCGCTCGCCATGCCAATAAACAGCCAATGGCTGTAAACCAATTGTTTCAGATGCGAATGACGCGTCCTTTGAATACTCACCTGCGTCTTTCACCACGACAACCAATAGCTGTAAACAAATTGTTTCGGATGTGGAGGACGCGTCCGTGGAATAATCGGTCGTCGGAGCACACACTGGTGTGAATGATGCAGCTTAGTACAGTACATTTGTGTATGCACCATATATATAAAACAAGCATTTGCAATGCATTTGCAATGCGATAGGTCTCGCATTTAGGCGAGTTTGAGCTATTGGCATTGTAAATGACAATGCCTTTTATTTTTGTTTTGCTTTTTAAAACATAAATAAAAGGCATTGTCATTTACAATGGTAATAGCTTAAACTCGCATAAGTGTGAGACCTATTGCATTGCAAATGCTTGTTTGTTGTAAGTTGTGTCTTGCTTTTACGTTGCTTAGGAAAAGGAGAGTGCATACTCATCTCAATCCCACTTGGCTTCACAAAGATGATAGTGTTTCACTTAAGCCTGCTTCCATCCAAGAGTATGTTAAAATAAAGCAAGATGCTATGAAAGCACGTTTTGATACTGGCAAACATTTTGTAGATCAACCTTTGGAAAGGGGAGATTGGGTGCACATCAAAAATCCCAAAAGAATTCCAAAGGGGCAATCAAAATTCTCTTCTCCTACATTAGTCATTCATGTTAGTAGAGGTTCCGGTCTCCTTGATAACAAAGGATGGTGGAACAAGAGAGCTCTTGTTAAGGTATCTCCCCTTCAAGCTGATGTTATTAGACAACATACCTGTTCAGAGTCAGATCTCTTTTGAAATGGATAAATTGGTGATGTGAGGTAACAGAGTTGTTTTTCTTGCGTTGAAGAAATGAGTCAAAAAATGCGTCGCTCGCCATGCCAATAAACAGCCAATGGCTGTAAACCAATTGTTTCGGATGCGAATGACGCGTCCTTTGAATACTCACCTGCGTCTTTCACCACGACAACCAATAGCTGTAAACAAATTGTTTCGGATGTGGAGGACGCGTCCGTGGAATAATCGGTCGTCAGAGCACACACTGGTGTGAATGATGCAGCTTAGTACAGTACATTTGTGTATGCACCATATATATAAAACAAGCATTTGCAATGCATTTGCAATGCGATAGGTCTCGCATTTAGGCGAGTTTGAGCTATTGGCATTGTAAATGACAATGCCTTTTATTTTTGTTTTGCTTTTTAAAACATAAATAAAAGGCATTGTCATTTACAATGGTAATAGCTTAAACTCGCATAAATGTGAGACCTATTGCATTGCAAATGCTTGTTTGTTGTAAGTTGTGTCTTGCTGAGTAGTTGTACAATATAAGTTACAGAAAGTCAGTTAAAATGTTATGACTTCTTTATGTAAAAAATGAAAAATATTGTGCTGTTACTAGTGGTATAGTGTGGGTAAGTAAAAACAGCATTTTGAAAAATGAAATAAAAGAGGTAATAGAATTAATTGATGTAATAGAAATATTATGTGTTTAGAGGTGTTCTCACAACTGCTAGGCTCGGTGCCACTGCACCTGCTGCACTATTCAAACCACACCCCTAGTGCCTGCAAAATAACTGCATTTGTTACTGCCTGTGTAGTAGTAAAATATAGCAATATTTGGTGTTTAGGTGAGTTAAGGTAACTTTTGGCCCCGGTGTCACTGCACCTGCTGCAGTATTCAAGTCATGACCCTATTGCCTGTAAGGTGAATGCATTTTTGATTGCCTGTTTAATACTAAAACATTGCAATATTTGGTGTATGGAGGGGACCCTGGAGCTTTGGGCACTGGTGTCACAGCACCTGCTGCACAATTGAAATCATGACCCTAGAGCAGAGGTCTTCAAACTGGGGGGCGGGCCCCCCTAGGGGGGCCTCAAGTGTTCCCAAGGGGGGCACCAGTCTCTGGCCAGAAGAAACATAATGCTTTGTTTTTAGCCCAAACAAATGAGGGGCAGTAAGCTCGTCTGTAATGGGCCACCATTAACATCCTTTGTCATTTAAATCCTGGCTGGGAGAAGGCATCAAGAGGGAAGGGACTCCAAATTTTCTCTAAAACCCCCACTACCATTTCGAATAATCACACTGTGGATACTGCTACACATTAGTAAGGCCTGCCTTACCAGAATAGTATGTTTGGAAATCCTGTATTTGTTTGCATTTCTAAAACAGTGACAGAACTTAGCTGCAATGTTTAAATAAGTCTAGCAATATTTAAACATTATCAGTTAAATAGAATAATTGTGAAAAATGTTGAGGGGGGGCCCGGTGATTTTTTTTCTGCACAGGGGGGACACGGAATTAAAAAGTTTGAAGATCACTGCCCTAGAGACTGCAAGGTAACTACACGTTTGACTGCTTATTTAGCAGTTAAATATAGCAATATTTGGTGTTTACAGGAGTTCTGGCAACTTTTGGCCCCTGGTGCCACTGCACTTGCAGCACCATTGAAATCAACAACAACCGGCGATAATTATCGCTAAGCGCACTTAGCACTAGGATAATTATCGCTGGCTAGCGTGGATTCTTATCGCTGAGATAGCATGCTATTAGCAACGCTTATCTCACAAGTGATAAAAATCCTAGCGCTAACTGCCTAACGTGAGATTATCGCTGGAAACCCAGCGATAATCTCAAGAAATGTGGCATTAGCTTGTTGATAGGGCCTCACCCTCCATAGGATATCATGGCTAAGTCAGTCCTGAAGCAGGCGTTAGGAAAGTAGCGATAACAGGGGTTATCGCTACTTTTCTTGCTGCTATGCTTCATAGCGTGTGGCTTGATGATAGGAGAAATGTCACTTAGCGACATTTCTCCTGTCATGTTAGGTCAGGAACGCCCACTTTGCATCTCATTAGAGATGCAAAGCTGGGCGTTAAGATTTCGTACGCTAATGCAAGGTTTCACGCGTTAGCGTGACCTTGCTAATTAGGCGATAAAATTCTATCGCCTCGTTGCTGATATGCCCCCTTAACCCTAGTGCCTGCACAATAACTGCACTTGTGGCTGCCTGTTAGTAGTAAAGTTGAGCAATATTCTGTGTTTCGTGGGGTCCCTAGAGCTTTTGAACCCTGTGCCACTGCACCTGCTGCACCATTCAAATCAAGCCCCTTTTCACTGCAAGATAACTGCAATTGTGTCTGCCTGCATAGTAATAAAATATAGCAATATTAGGTGTTTAGTGTGGTGCCTGAAGCTTTTTAGTACTGATGCCACTGCACCTGCTGCACCATTCAAATGATAACCCTAGTCTAGTGGCTGAAAGATAACAGCACAAGTGACTGCCTGCCTAGTTGTAAAATATAGCAACAATTGGTGTTTAATGGAATGCATGAAGCTTTTGGACCCGATGCCACAGCACCTGCTACACTATTGAAATCATGACCCTAGTGGTTGCTAAATAACTTCACATGTGACTGCCAGTTTAGTTGTAAAATATAGCAATATTAGGGTTTTAGAGTATTTCTGATAACTTTTGGGCCCGACACCACTGCACCTGCTGCACCATTCCAATAATGACCCTGTTACCTGCAAGATAACTGCACTTGTGACTGCCTGTTCAGTAGTTAAATATAGTAATTTTAGGTATTTAGTGTGGTGCCTAGAGCTTTTGGTCCTTCTGTTATCCAGTGCTGAATTTGAGCCATTGGTTTCCGGTGCTCAGCACCTGCACTTAATTTGTTTCCGGTGCTGACCACCGACACTTAATTGTCAACAATGCACTTACGACAGTCTGCCACATGGTGGCACTGCTCATCTAATTTAGAGATGAGCGGAACAATGGATGTTTATGAATTCAAAACACATTGAAATCACTAATACCTGCCTCTCCAGCCATTCCTTTAGTTTTGTGGACCTAATCTGAACTGTTGCACTTGCAGGCAAGAGAGATGGTTAGTAGTTGTTTTGGCAGCGATGACAGCAGCGATGGATGGTGCAAGCTGCAGTGGCCTCCCGGCCAGGGCCCTGGCATTTATTATTTTACAAATTAAGCACTGGTGTTACCGCACGTGCTGCACCATTTAAATCCTGATCCTGCTGTCTGCAAGATAACAGCACTAGTGACTGCCTGTTTAGTTGTAATTTTAACAAAAATCTGCGTTTAGTGGGGTTCTGCACCATTCAAATCAAGTCTCTTTTAACTGCAATTAGTAGTCAAATATAGCAAGCTTATAAGCCCAATTTACAAAGGCAATCTGAGACAAAAGTCTAACTTTACGATTTTTGGTATTAACAGAGGTCATTTACGAGTCATATCTTTACGTCCGCAGTCGGGCCGGAATCTCCTGCTCAACCCGAGCTGGAGAGTATGGCTTGAGCCGGAGATTCGGGCCTGACTGTGGACGTACAGATACGACTCGCAAATGACCTGTATGAATACCAAAAGTCGTAAAGTTAGACTTTTGTCTCAAATTACCTTTGTGAATCAGGCCCTATGTGTTTGGAGGAGTTCGGACAACTTTTGGGCCGGTGCTACTGCACCGCTGCACCATTCAAATCATGACCTAGAAGTCTGCAAGATAACTGCGCTTCTAGCTGCCTGTTTAGTTGTAAAATCTAGCATAGCTCTTGTATATTAACTTTATTTTTAGCGTGCAATGTTTATTACAACATTTAGAATTTGATCATAATGACCAAATAGATTAAGTTGAAAAAAAAAAGTGCAAAGAAAGGTACTGAGGCATAGATAGAAAATGCCACAAATATTCTAAAGCTCAAGCATCTACTTTATACAACTACGTAACAAAAAGCAAGCATTCCTTAATAAGGTCCTGGCCTTCCTTGTAGGGAGTGTAAGCAATTTTATTTGCATAGTTTGTAAACGTCCATAAATAGAAATGCTATTGTGTAGGATAACATCTTTTTATAAATTATAAATCTGGTGTTGGCATTTTCTTTTCCACCACCCTCATGAACTTTACCAGACTACAGTTCAGCTGTGGGTCATTGAGTGTAAAGCAGACAAGAACTGCTTGTCTTCGAGAGCGTAACCCACACTGATTAAAATGGTATTTTAACAAGCGCTTTCGTTCTTTCAAGGGTTCATTACAGGAACATAACAGATGCAGCAGATCCTCTGGCGCTGAACCTCATAGACGGCAGGCGGAGCCCGCCTTATCTTTTAGCCAATGTGGAAAGTGCTGAATACAGGGTAACAGGCCCAGTCTGTACTTCAGGAACTTAATTGCAGTAGTTTTAGCATAGCCCAAGTCAAGGTAGTTCCTTGGTGCTGGTATGGAGTACGTATTCAGGGTCATCCAGCCATGTGACCTTTTCGAGAGAGATGCCTTGTCCTCAACCCACGAGAGGTGTTTAACTGTGTTCCTGACCAGTTTGTTAAGCGTTTAGTGGTTTGTAGGAGTATCCAAAAGTAGGTTTAGGCCGGTATTCGCCAGACTGGTTTTGAGGGATTTGGCAGGTGGTGAGGCTGAGTGTTGCTCTAACTCCTTCCATAGATATTCGTTTAGAGTTCCTTGGTTGGATTTCCGCACTTTGTCTCTGGTAGTTATGTACGCCCCCTGTCTTGCCAGGGACTGTTTCTGAACTCCAAACTCTAGCCTGATTTGTGCTGGTGAAGTTTGTTTGGGTAAACCAAGAATAATCCTGTATGCAGCTATGACTGTGTTGTCAAGAGTTTTTGCATATCTTCCTCTCTGCGCTTCACTTCCATAAGCTATTGTTGGCAGTAATTTGGCTTGTATCACTTGAGCCAGAGGCAGAAGCGAAGGACCAGTTAGTTTACTGTTTAGTGTTTTTAGAGAGATTGCTAAAGCAAGGCCTTTGCCTCTAATACTGATTTTCAGTACGGTGAAGTGGCTGCCTTTATCGATTTTTACTCCTAAATATTTATATACGGACGTATCCTCAATATGAGTACTACCCCAACACCAGGTAGCCAATCTTTTCCTTTGTTTGCTGATCGTCATTGTCCTCATTTTCTCAAGATTTATGGAAAGTCCATTTGCTTCAGAATAGCCCTGTGTAGCTTTCGCAAGATGTTGCAAGCCTACTTGTGTATGGCTAATTAAGACTATATCATCCGCATAGAGGAGACATGGTAGCGATAACCCGCCTAACCTGGGAGCATGAGTGTTGCAGCTGTTTAATATCGGGACGAGGTATGCTAAAAACAAGTTGAATAATGTGGGGGCTAAAACACAGCCCTGTTTGAGCCCTTTATTGGTTAGTATGCGTCTTGACAGTAGTGACCCATCACCCAACTTTATCTGGACCCATGTGTCCGTGTGAAGGCTGATCAACAAATCTAACAGAGACTTTGGTATCCCCCAGCTGCTCAATTTGGACCATAAGATATTCCGATTTATATGGTCAAAGACAGCCTTGTAATCTATTTAGCAGAGATGAATGGGCATTTTCATTGATTCTGACTTGTCTAATAGCATTCCCATGGTTAGAATATTTGTGGTTGTTCCATCTTTTTTAGCGAAGGCAGTCTGATTAACTGGAATTAAAGAATTCTCTTTGGCCCAGGCCTGCAGCTCCTCCAAGAGCGTTCCTGCAAAATACTTTGCCTCCTTGTACATAAGGGCCACTAACCGATAGTTCTGTGGGAGTGGCTTATGCCCTGACTTAAAAATTGGAGAAATAATAGATCCTTTCCAGGAGTCAGGCAGTCTCTTAAAGTATCTTATTTCCGTAAACAGTGGTTCCAATGCTGCTGCCCATTCTTTCGCATCTTGTTTGTAAAAGATGGGCGGAATTCCATTCGGGCCGGGAGCCCCCTCTCTCCTTCCTTTTCTAATTTGGCGCTTAATTGTGTCGGTTGTACTCGTCAAACCATCATCTATTAATAATGATTGACCCTCAGGTTTGCCAATGCTTAAATGAACTGTCTGTGCTTTGTTTGTAAGAATGCTTTTTGTCGCATTTTCAGTTCTTGCCTCCAGATTAGTGGGATCCATATCTTGATTGAAGTGATTCTTAAGGAAGCCTGTCCATACCTCTTCTGTAATATTATAGGAAACTCCATCATGCGAAGGTCTTATGAATTGGTTCATTGTTTTCCAGAATCTTGCACTATTACTCTGTTTGGTGTCAGCATGTAGTTTTGCCCAAAGTTTGTCCTCCGCAGATCTGTTAGCTTCCCATTTTTGTTTTTTCAACATTGCTTTTTGCTTCCGTAATAAATCAAGTTTCACTTTATCTGCTGGATTAAGCAGAAGTTGTCTCAACGTTTGGTAAATTGATTTTTTGTGTGAGCCTGATATTTTTATATTCTCATGAGACATGCTTCATGCTACTCTGAACCGGTTGGTCCCGTAGGTTAGTTCTGGTAGCATAAGCTGCCATGCCTGCTGTAAAGTGCTCCAGTTTCTCAACTTCGCATGAGCCGATTCTTACATTAAAGTGCTGTTTTGTGTTTTCCAAAAACCTATAAGGGTTAAGCCCAAAGGACCGGGGCCAGGTAGATCTATTCAAAATTCATAACACAAAACAATGAACCCGGTTCCCTACTACCGTACACTCCTACTACTCATGGAATAACGAACAGTCAACTCTTTTATCTGTAAGAATGGAATTTTTATTAGACCATTCCTGTTTCTTTAAAAGGTCATTAAAAACATTTTGGGACTGAAAAAGAAACATAGACTTATCAAATTCACACATGAACTTACACATATATAGAATTCACAATAACATACACTTAAAGACAAAAATGAACTTAAACACTGTGAAAAAAATTATTAGCAACAGCTTGCAACATGACAAAATCAGCAAATGAATTCATACATTAATCTGATGCAAAACACATTTTTAGAAAAATTTACATCATATACAAAATTTAGTAATAAACATGAACATATCCAATGTTATGAACCACATATGTTATTCCAGCTCCAGCGTCAAAAGAGTATCTGAATACTGAATAGACCGCTGAGCCCTCCCAGGCGAGGTCGCCCCCACGCTCCACTGCCTCCTGCTGCCTCCTGCCTCCTGACCCCTGCCCTCCCCGGGCACCACTGGATTTGCCGTTCTTGTGGGCGACCCAGCCTCTTCTGAGCCGCCCCCTCCTGCTTCTCCCGCCGATCCCTTCCTGCCGATTTTTTCCTTTTTCCCGCCGCTGACTCCCTGCGGCCTGCCCCCCTCCTGCCCATTCGCTGCCCCGCTCCCGCCACCCAGCTGACCCTCCCTCCCGGCTCCTTACTTATGACGCCCTCAGAGCGACCGCGCAGTGGACGCGCGCAGCGGGAGCGCCGTATCTGCGCCGTAGGTGTGCCAAAGGTAAGCCCGTCTGCGCCCGTCCGCGCCTGGACCGCGCCCAGCGCCAGACCCCCTGGTCGTCGCCAGCGCACCCGACTCACCTATGACGCCTTAACCCTCCACGCACTCAACGCCGAACGAAACACCGCCTGCTACCGAGCCACCCCGAGACGCACTCACGGACCCTTCACCTGCAAAGCCTGCCGCTTCACCTGCCTCCGTACCTGCCCCACCCCAGCCAAACCGAGCAGGCCCAGCAACAATCATCTGAAGTGCATCCTGCTCAACACCCGCTCCATCCACAGGCATGCCGTCGAACTCTGGAACCTCCTTGACTCGACATCACCAGACATCGCCTTCCTGACGGAAACCTGGATGAACGCCTCCTCAGCGCCCGACGTCGCCATCGCCATCCCAGACGACTACAAGATCACCATGAGGGACCGCGTCAACCAGACGGGAGGAGGCATCGCCATCATCCACAAGAACACCATCCGCATCACGACCAACTCCGATGACATCCTCACCTCCGCCGAACAGGTTGTCTAAAATCTGTGGCTGCAACATGCAGAAGCCTGGAGCAAAGTGAGGGGATCATAATGGGATATCCTGTAAGGGTATTCGTACCTCACAATGTGGCAATTCTTTTGACAAGAAGCAGAACACAGCATATGTCAAACAGTAGGCTGACTAAGTATGAGAAAGTGATTCTGGGAGCATCGAATGTGACTCTTGAAAGATGTACAAATGTGAATCCAGCAACACTTTTGCCAGACATTGAGAATGTGGGTATAAGAATGGAAGATGATCATGACTGTTTGGATGTGCTGGAATACTGTACGAAACCAAGACCAGACATTAAGGATGTTCCTTTGCCTGAGAATGATCATGTGCTGTTTGTGGATGGATCATGCCTGAGAAATGAAAATGGTGTGTTATGTGCGGCATATGCAGTGTGCAAGGTTTCAGAGGTTATGGAAGCATCACCGTTGAAAGGAGTGAAATCTGCACAAGTTGCTGAATTGGTGGCATTGACAAGAGCTTGCGAGATTGGGAAAGATTTGAGAATAACTGTGTTGACTGATAGTCAGTATGGGTTTGGAGTGGTGCATGATTTTGGCCAATTGTGGCTACAGAGGGGTTTCTTGACATCGGGTGGAACTCCAATAAAGAATGCTGAGCTGATTGGAAAATTGCTTGAGGCGATACAGCTGCCTAAGGAGTTAGCAGTTGTAAAATGTGCAGCACATGTTTCAGGAGAAGATTTTATTACTGTTGGCAACAGATACTCAAACGATTTGGCGCAATATTGTGCGAAGATGAATTTGTCAATTAACAGGGACAGGATGGAGGAAATGTCTTTTCTTTCTGTGATGTTTACTAATGTCTTAGAAACATGGGATGAAGTGAAACAGTTACAAGATGAGGCAGGTGAAGAAGAAAAACAAGATTGGATTAAAGCAGGATGTGCTCCAAGAGAAACAGACCATGTTTGGGTCTACAGAGATGGCAGACCAGTGATGCCAAACTCAATTTTGTCGTCAATGGCAAGGATGTATCATGGCCAGGGACACCTGGGGAGGGACGCCATGATTAGGTCTTTTAAACAGACCTGGTATAATGCAAAGTTTAGAGCAATTGCGGAAAGCATCTGTCAGAGATGTTTAATTTGTCAGCAGTTTAACACTGGGAAAAAGACAGTGGTGAGTCTGGGGACAATTGGCAGGGAAGGAGGTCCTTTCACAAGAATGCAAATTGATTTCATTGAAATGCCCCAGGTGAACAGACTAAGGTATGTCCTAGTGGTAGTCTGTTTGTTTTCAAGGTGGGTGGAAGCCTATCCGACAAGGAGGAATGATGGATTAACAGTGGCAAAATTACTGTTGAGGGAGTTGATTCCTAGGTTCGGGTTTCCAGTCACAGTTGAATCTGACAGAGGCAGACACTTTCAAAATGAACTCATTAGCTTAATTTGTGAAGCATTGAAAATACAACAGAAGCTACATTGTGCATACCGACCAGAGGCTTCTGGTGTGGTTGAGCAGATTAATGGCACGATCAAGAACAGAATTGGAAAGATGTGTTTAGCCACTGGCATGAAATGGCCAGACGTTCTTCCTCTAGTCTTGATGACTATGAGATCTACTCCAGACAGAACTACAGGTTTGAGTCCACATGAAATTATCATGGGACGTGCTATGCGCCATGCATTTGTGCCTGTGAATAAATTGATGGCAATAACTGATGACATGATTTTGGATTACTGTAAAGGCCTGGCTGACGCAGTCCATTCTGTGTTTCACCAGATTGGAGAAGAAGCTACCACACTTGAGAAGAAGCAAGCCCATGATCTAAGTCCAGGAGACTGGGTGAGGATTAAGGTGCACAGAAGAAGAAATTGCTTGGTTCCAAGGTGGGGAAGGCCAAGACAAGTTATTCTAACTACAACGACTGCTGTAAAGTGTGCTGGAGTGAGACACTGGATACACGCAAGTCATACTCTGAGAATTCCAAGCCCGAGATGGGGATCTGGTGAAGAATATTATGAAGAGTCAGATTCCAGTGATGGTGAAGATCCTGAAGATACAGAATCAGTGAGAAAAGAAGCAGAGACAGCTTCAAGAGATTCACTGCGAGTATCTGAGAGGAGATCCTGAAGATACAGAATCAGTGAGAAAAGAAGCAGAGGGAGCTTCAAGAGATTCACTGCGAGTATCGGAAGGAAGAGCAGATTCTGATTCTGTGAAAGAGCCTGAAGTTTCGAGTAGCAGTGGTGGAAAAAGAAAAGAAAAGAGAAAGCACATAGAAACTACTCCTGAGTCAGAAGAGGAGGAAGAGATTGAAGAACCACTTGAGATTATTCTTGAAGAAACAGGGTCAGAAGAAGATAGAGAGGGACAGATTGCGGAAGACCCCCGAGGAGGTGTAGGGTGCATTCATGAGGAGCTAGGTAAAGGGACAAATAGACAGCAAGAAGATTGCGTGTCGGAGACCCGAGGAGGGATAGAAGTAGGGAAGTCTCAAACAGTGGTGAAAGAATCTGTGCAAGAAAAGAAAACTGCTAAGAAACGAAAGCAAAAGGCAATTGAAACAGAATCGGATGATGAAGATGAACAAACAGAAAGTCGAGTTCTGAGGAAAAGAACTTCGATTGGAGAGAAAGATGAACAAACAGAAGGTCGAGTTCTGAGGAAAAGAACTTCGATTGGAGAGAAAAGTGTTAAAGAAGTAAAGTCTAAAAAGGTTGTGAGAGGAGATCGTTGGCCTAACAACAGAGTGAAAAGACTGAGATACAGGATAATAAGAGCAAATACACCGGAAGCTGAACAAGTGAATGAAGTATCCAGTCAAACTTCAAAGGCTGAAGAAGGAGGATCAAAAAGTACAGAAGAACCAGTGGAAATAAAAAGAGTTAAAAGACCCAACCAAAAGTACAGATCACCGGAATGGTCTTATGTGACACTGTCTGAAGGAGGAGAAGAAGAAACAGTGACTCGAGATAATCCGGAAGTGGTCTTGAGAAAAGTGGTTGAGGAAGAAACTGGTGAAATTCTGAAAGTATTGTTGACTGACATCAAAGAGGAATCAGATACTGAAGAATCGAGTGTTGGAGATCTGATACAATTTGATGTTGAAGAAACTGGAGTGAAAGATGATGAGTATCCAAACTGAGTGAAAGAAGGATTCACTTGGACTGAGTGAACAGAAAGATCTTTGAAAAGCTGAAGAGTTTGGAACAAGACGTTGGAGATTTGAAGAGTACTAATCACTGTAGTGGAGTAGAATGGCTAACACAGAGAATAACCCAAATAGATGTGCCTTCCTGAAAAGGTGGTGTAGGATGTGTTTCTGTTGTACTGGAATATTAATGCTTCTATGGGGTGTTTTAGTTTTATTAGTTACTTTTAAAGTTGAATTTGGGATGGATGAAGACATGACTAATATAGAAAAGAATTCACAAAAGGTAGTTCCTAGTTACATACACAAAGATAGGTCAATTAACAATTTTTCTAGTAATGTTTTTTCTAAACTGTTATATGAATATGTGAAGACAATGGAAGTAAGGGATTGCTATGTCTGCATGCAATTACCTGCATCTGTTTCAGAAGGTGTTACTTATCACCATTTACCAGCTACATATGGTATTTCTTGCAGTATTTTGAGTAGTGTATTTTATTTGTTAGGGAAAGTAGATTATAAGATGTCTAACAGAGATAGTATTTTTGGGCACTTGCCAATGAACAAAGAGCTGAATCCAGCTAAAGAAGCTAACACTTTTGGTGAAATTTTTATTGAAGAAAAAGGACTAACATTAGATTACATTTTTAAGAATAATTTAACTTGCAGTTTGAAAGAAGAAGAGAAAGCTTTCCTAGATATGGTAGAAGAAAGGAGAGTAAACATGCAGGAGAAAGCGGGAAAATATGAAGTGAGTGAGACAATTTGGGACATTGAAATGGGAAAAGAGTTGAGGAATGGGGTTAGTCCAACTTTAGCTTTGGATGCACCGCAGAAAGGTAAACTATGCATTACCAGAAGGAAATCCCAATATGATACGTACTTTGTGGGAACTAGTGAGTCCCATGATACATACTTCGTTGCGACTGGTTGGGGTTTCAGAGGTGGAGAAGATACTATTTTTCCAGGGGTGTATTATGTGTGTGGGAACAAAGCTTATTACAGATTGCCTGACCATTGGTATGGCACATGTTATGTAGGTTTAGTTTTTCCTAAGATTTTTCATACAGATAAAATAAGTGATGTAGAAGATATTAATGTACTAAAACGCTTTAAGAGAGAAACTTGGTCTGAAATTGTGGGTGATATTTTTTGGGTTTTGATTCCAGCAGTGGGAATTTCTTTAAATGCTTATGGAATTCGGAAATTGTCCACAGTGGTTGATCGTTTATCGACAAATACCGCAGGAGGATTTCTTTTGGTAAATACGGAGTTGAGTGCCGTACGTGCCATGTCTATGCAAAATCGACTTGCCCTTGATATTCTTTTGGCCAAGGAGGGTGGAGTTTGTGGAATTTTGAAGGTTCAACATTGTTGCACTTACATTCCTGATGAAAGCAGAGACCTGAAGGTCTATATTAGAAATATTACTGATTTGCATGAAGATCTAGTACCACTTGAAACTGGGAGTATATGGACTAAACTAGCTAATAAGATGATAGCTGTTAAGGATTTTATTACTAAAATAGGTAGTACTATTGTAGGGAGGGTGTTGTTTCCTTTGTCTTGTATAATTGTTGCTGTGTTGATACTGAGATTGGTGTGTGTGTGTTATAAAAACAGGAGAGGGAAAGAGAAAATTTTGGAAAACAAAAAGAAAAATAAGAAAAATAAGATTTTTAAGAAGTCAAAAAGAGAACCAGAAGAGATTGAATTAGAAGAATTGAGGGAAAGTGTTTATTTAGAGACTAAGAGGGATGATGAAAGAGAGACTGGTGTTTAATGTTGTGTAAGGGGAAAAGACATTTCTGATTTTCTCCTAAAATGGGACTAAATTTTCACTAATTTTTTTTTTTTTTTGGGTTTATTTGGTGATAAAATCACCAAAGGGGGGATTGCTGGAGCAGAGTTTTCTGTTAGAAAATTCTGGGGCTTTTGAAGCTCTGGCATGTCTATGCGTTTTATTAATTATTAATAATTAACGATTAATTATTTGTCTTGTGTAAGTGTGTTTTTGTTAACCAACCTGTTTGTTTTAACACAGAAGGGGATTACACATGGGTTAGCGTGTATGTGCTTTATTTGTCTTACAATAACGTGCAAGTTTTCCATGTTTAAACGTTGCTGTGTGCTATTTATTTTTAAGCACAAAATGCTGTCTGAATTAATGCTCTGTATGTCGCAAAGCTAGATAAATGCATACACATAAGGGTTTTAGTGGGGTTAACACTGTTTAATCATTATGATGTAGTAATCTTTATTTTGTCTCTTTAATTAAAGATGGTCTATTGTGGCCTATGGAGGCCTTTCGAGAATAATTTGAAGCCTGGCTGAGATGTAATTCAGGCGTAGAAATTTTGGTGTATCAAGAGAGACCCCTGCCGGTGTTCAGCTAACAGAGAAATTGTCGGCAGTCCTTATAAGGATATTTCCGGGAGGACATCAGCAAGCTTGGAGGATCTCCAAAAGAAATGCTCGTCCTTGGAAGACAATAGGTCTCAGAGAACTCTGTGCGAAAGCTGGCTTGTCGGAGGAAACAAACATGAACTGTTGCAAAATTAGTTCTTTCTCCGAGGATTTTGTAGTTAAGACTTTTCGTGAGCGGAGTTTCTCAGGATGTAGTCAAGATACATCTCATCCTTCTTGTTTTACTTGGTGATACAAACTTTATATGTGGGTTTTCATTGTATTTCATGGTATAAAAATGTTAGCTTAGGGAGGGCTCTCCCCACTCTTTCTTTCGTCGCCTTGCTGCGTGAACTTGCGTTGCAGATGATCAATGCTGAGGACTCTATCCTGAAAAGACTTTTCAAGAGACTGGTCCTGACCCGTTCTGACACTAGTTAGAATAGGTAACTATGAGAAATGATTTATTCTGATTTCGTTCTGACTAATTTTTAGATAAAGCAATATAACTTTTGAACATGGTGTTGGTTGTTTCTTTCCTTGTCATTTATTGAATTATTATTGATTATTGTTTATAGATTGTTTATATTGTATTGGACAGCCACTAAAACTGGTCCTATCGCCTAGATGCAGGTGCAGGGTGTTTAGGTGTTTTCTTTCCACAGGTTTGCCGCTGATGGAGTATCGGAGCATGTGTAAGTGAAATGGGCCCTAGTGTATGATGAATGTATGTGCGTGTAACTGAGAAGATTACTCTATCTGTGGTAGTGGGTATTATTTTATCATCCCGATCTGCATCAGCCATCATCCACAAGAACACCATCCGCATCACGACCAACTCCGATGACATCCTCACCTCCGCCGAACACCTCCACTTCCAGACACACATCGACCCCAAGACCACGCTCAGAGGCACCCTCATCTACAGACCACCGGGACCACGCACACAATTCAGCGAAGACATCACAGACTTCGTCAGCCCGCACGCCATCAACTCCACCGACTACATCCTCCTGGGAGACCTCAACTTCCACCTGGAAAACAGCAAGGACCGCAACACCGCCGCCCTGCTGGACAACCTGGCCAACCTCGGACTCAAGCAACTGGTTACCACCTCCACCCACTACGCAGGCCACACGCTGGACCCAATCTTCTCATCCAGCAAGTACGTCGCCTTCAACCACTCCACCAATCTCCAATGGACTGACCACAGCTGCGTACACTTCAGCTTCAGACGAACAACGACCCACCACCGCCCACAACAGGCCCCCCGCAGAAGCTGGAACAAGACCACCAACGACCAGCTCTCCGCCTCCCTCAGCCAGAACCCCCCCGCCAGCTCTACGGACCCCAACATAGCCGCAAATAACCTCACACAGTGGATCACCAACTGCGCAGACGCCCTCGCACCACTGAAGAACCCTCCCAGCAGACATGGCAGCAAGAAAGCATCTTGGTTCACCGACGAACTCAACACCTCCAAGAAGAACTGCCGCTCCCTGGAAGCTACCTGGTGCACCAACCAGACCACAGACAACATGACTGCCCTCAAGCACGCCACCCGCAAACACCACCAACTGATCCGCGCCACGAAGAAGACAGCCTACAAGGATCGTCTGGACAACAACACCCACAACAGCAAGGAACTCTTCAGCATCGTCAAAGAGCTCTCCAACCCCGACGCTGTAAACAACGACATCACTCCATCACAAGACCTCTGCGACTCACACGCCGCCTTCTTCCACGACAAGATCGCCAACATACACAGCAGCTTCGGCCCACCAACCACGAACCCCACCACCGAATCAACGCCCCCCACCACCACCCTCCGCACCTGGACCCCGGTCAGCACCGAAGCCACCACCCGCACAATGAACACTATCCACTCCGGATCCCCCACCGACCCCTGCGCACACCACATTTTCAACAAGGCCGACCGCATCATCGCACCCCACCTCCGCGACATCATCAACGCCTCCTTCGACACCGCCACCTTCCCGGAGTGCTGGAAACACGCCGAGATCAGCGCCCTGCTGAAGAAACCAACAGCAGACCCCACCGACCTCAAGAACCTCCGCCCCATCTCGCTCCTCCCGTTTCCTGCCAAAGTCATCGAGAAGACCGTCAACAAACAGCTAGCCGACTTCCTCGAGACAAACGGATCCCTCGACCACTCGCAGTCCGGCTTCCGAGCCAACCATAGCACGGAGACCGCCCTCATCGCCGCCACAGATGACATCAGATCCCTTCTGGACAACAGGGAAACAGCGGCCCTCATCCTCCTGGACCTCTCCGCAGCGTTCGACACTGTCTGCCACCGCACCCTTGTGCAACGCCTGGACAGCACCGGAATCCAGGACAAGGCCCTGAAGTGGATCATCTCGTTCCTCGCCGGAAGAACCCAAAGAGTCCGCCTCCCCCCGTTCCGGTCAGCAGCCACCGAAGTCATCTGCGGCGTTCCACAGGGATCATCGCTCAGCCCCACCCTCTTCAACATCTACATGCGCCTCCTCGCAGCCATCGCACGCCAACACAACCTCAAGATCATCACATACGCCGACGACACCCAGCTGATCCTCTCCCTCACCAACGACCCGGACACCGCCAGAGCCAGCCTACACGAAGGGATAAAAGACGTCGCCGAATGGATGAAGAACAGCCGCCTGAAACTGAACTCAGACAAAACGGAGGTCCTCATCCTGGGATCATCACCCTCCGCCTGGGACGAGTCCTGGTGGCCCCCTGCCCTGGGCACCACCCCCAAGCCAACGGACCACACACGCAACCTAGGCTTCATCCTGGTCTCCTCCCTCTCGATGAACAGACAAGTCAACGCCGTCTCGTCTTCATGTTTCAACACCCTGCGCATGCTTCGAAAGATCTTTCGATGGATCCCCACAGAGACCAGGAAGACGGTCACCCAGGCACTCGTCACCAGCCGGCTGGACTACGGGAACACCCTCTATGCCGGTACCACCGCCAAACTCCAGAGGAAACTCCAACGAATCCAGAACGCTTCAGCACGACTCGCCCTGGACATCCCCCGCCACAACCACATCTCTGGACACCTGAGAGACCTGCACTGGCTCCCCGTCAGCAAGAGGATCACGTTCAGACTCCTCACCCACGCACACAAGGCCCTCCATGACCTGGGACCCGAGCTCCTCAACACCCGCCTAACCTTCCACACACCCACCCGCCAACTCCGCTCCGCCAGACACGCTCTCGCCACCGTTCGACGCATCCGCAGAGCCACCGCCGGAGGAAGATCCTTCTCCCACCTGGCAGCCAAGACATGGAACTCCCTCCCCATCCACCTTCGGACTACCCAGGACCACCTCGCCTTCAGGAAGCAACTCAAGACCTGGCTGTTCGAGCAGTAACGTCCCCTCCCCAGCGCCTTGAGACCCTACGGGTGAGTAGTGCGCTATACAAATGACAATGATTGATTGATTGATTGTATCAATCCTTTATCCAATAGTTTCCTTCAACACTCGCCGCATTCAGAATTAACTAAATGCCTCCCAAAATGCCAATGCGTTTCAAGACCCAGGCGAATAGTACTGTGACTATCATCAGGGCTTCAAATAAATGGACCGGATATTCTACAAAAAACAAAATGAATAAATGATGCAAAAACAGCGTCAACCAGAACTAAATCTCTCTCTTGTACATGTAACTAACTTAGTGTGTACATGTCTTCTAGAGTTTTACTAGCCTCTGGTTGTATTGGGTTTATCTTTGTCATGGAATTCACTTCGTTGGAGAATATGATTGAGTGTGTTTCTGTCGGTCCATGAATTTCCTTTTCCGGCTGTCCCTCTGAAAGCTGGTTGTTAGGACACTGCGGAGCCCTTTTGATTTGTGTACACAAGTCACTCAGCATTACCTGGAGGGAGGCTAATTTGTCAATAATTGGGCAGCATTCACAATTTAAATTGGTACCTTTCGATTGATTGTGCATGTTTTGTAAAAACGTGTTTAATGTGCCCAACTTTCCGTCAATAGCAACCACAAAGACAGCCAGAGTATCTAATAGCGTTAGTTGAGCCTCCATCTTATAAGATTGGTATTGGAGTGCCTCTACCAGGAGTTGCACTGTTTTTAAGAGACTTGGCCAAGCACTTCCATAATTTCTATGTTTTGGAGAGCCCTTATGGCTTCCAAAATTTGTTGTAACATTTTGCTCTCCGTTGGTCTCCCCGGCAGCCTGGTCTTCTTGATTGTCTTCAATTGTCGTATTAGAAGTATTTGCGGGAAGCACACTCCTACACTTGTCTTGCGAATAGGCAGCCACTCTTCCTTCCCCAAATATGAGGAGGCTTCTGGGTCTTCCAAGGAGTGATTTGCTGGTCTGTCTTGTTTTGCTTGTTTTGATTCCGGTACTGATAGCCTTTTATAGTCTATCACTTGTTCATTCGTTGTTGATACCGGGAATGTAAATGAGAGTTCTTTTTCACTCCACTCCTTCCTTTCCTTCATGTACTTGTGCTTTATGTTCCTTGGCTGCTTACTTTCCTACGGGCTTCTCTGTTCACAGAACGTTCCTACATCGGTCATAGCGCAATTGCCTATTACATTTTTTCGGAAAACTGACCCTCTGATCGTTGGCATCTCATGTGTTTCTAATTGTCCTTCTCCTTGTCCGTCTACTGAGATTGTATGCACTTCATTTGTCCTATGTACTTGGATTAGCTTTGTATCGACAGCAGCTTTATTGACTGGGGATTTGATGACCTGAAGCACCAGTGTCTTTTGGCATTGTGGGGTTGATGTTACTAACATGCTTGGACTTTCCTTTATGTTAGCACTTCTCAGTGAGCCAGTGAATTGTAACGGCTGAAGAGGTGACTGAAGGCTTGGTAAATCTCTGGCATTTGAAAGGAGAGTGTCCCCAGCATTTTTTTAAAGGCAAAATATCGTGTAAATCTTTGGTTGGAAAAGAGTTTGACAGATTTTTGGAGATTTTACTTTTTCCGGTTTTAATAAATGCTCACTCGCTTGAACTGTTTATATCTGTTATTATTTCAATTAAGGAGCAGTCACGCTGTACTGTTGGCCTGGTTTTAGTTGGCGGTTCTTCCCTGTAGCCCTCTAACGTCTTAGCGATCCGCTTGCGCTTATTTGTATTTCCTTTGATCGTCGGGCCTCCTCGTACACGACCTGATCTCATACTGTGCTTTGCTGGGCCTATATATATTTTTATTTTGTTTGTAGAACCTTTAGGGGTCTTTACAAGGGGCCTTTGAAGAATTACTAGTTTTGAGGGTTTTTGAAAAAGTTTTGTTCACATTCATTAATGTTAGAATTTATGATAAGTTTATGATGCTCCCATACTCGCGCAGAACCAGTTGATGTCTCCAAGGCAGCCCTAGGATGACACTCAGGCTGCTTTTCAAGTTTCCTCTGGTTCCCCCAGATTCCCTCAAATTCCTTCAATAATTCGACTTGGGGAAGTCATCTACAAATCCCCTAAGGGGCACCAGGGCATCTGGTTTTGTTAGCATTCCTGCATCTCTGTCAGATCAATAACTACCTGCATATTTCCGCACCCAAATCTTTTACCCAGAGAGCACCCCCATGGCAGGTGTAACATCCCCATGGAAGCTGATTTATCCCCATGGTAGGTTTATCATTCCCATGGCAAGTGTATCATTCCCATGGCAGGTGTATCATCCCCATGGTAGGTGTATCATTCCCATGGCAGCCGTAGCATCCCCATGGCAAGTGTCCCCATGGCAGGTGTAGTATCCCCATGGCAGTAGTATCATCCCCACAGCAGGTGTAGTATCCCCTGTGAAGGTGTATCATCCCCATGGCAGGTGGAGCATCCTCACAGAAGGTGTAGCATCCCCACAGAAGGTGTATCATCCCCATGGTAGGTGTATCACCATTTCCATGGCAGCTGTAGCATCCCCATAGCAGGTGTAGCACTCCCATGGTGCAGCATCCTCATGGCAGGTGTCCCCATGGTAGGTGTAGTATCCCCATGGCAGTAGTATCATCCCCACGGCAGGTGTAGTATCCCCTGTGAAGGTGTATCATCCCCATGGCAAGTGTAGCATCCTCACAGAAGGTGTAGCATCCCAACAGAAGGTGTATCATCCCCATGGAAGGTGTTTCACCCCCATGGTAGGTGTAGCATCCCCATGGTAGATGTAGGTAGCATCCCCATGGCAGATGTAGCATCCCCTTCGAAGGTGTAGCATCCCCATGGTAGGTGTACCATCCCCATGGCAGGTGTAGCATCCCCGACGGAGGTGTAGCATCCCCATGGCAGGTGTAGCACTCCCATTGTAGGGGTAGCATCCCCATGGCAAGTGTCCCCATGGCAGGTGTAGTATCCCCATGGCAGTAGTATCATCCCCACGGCAGGTGTAGTATCCCTTGTGAAGGTGCATCATCCCCATGGCAGGTGGAGCATCCTCAAGGTGTAACATCCCCTGTGAAGGTGTATCATCCCCATGGCAGATGTAGCATCCCCATGGCGGATGTAGCATCCCCTTCGAAGGTGTAGCATCCCCATGGTAGGTGTAGCATCCCCATGGCAGGTGTAGCATCCAAGTCGGAGGTGTAGCATCCCCTTGATAGGTGTAGCATCCCCAGGGCAGGTGTAGCATCCCCATGGTAGGTGTAGCATTCCTGTTGTAGGTGTAGCATCCCTATGGTAGGTGTAGCATCCCCATGGCAGGTGTAGCATCCCCATGGCAGGTGTAGCATCCCCATGACATGTGTAGCATCCCCATGGCAGGTGTAGCATCCCCGTCGAAGGTGTAGCATCCCCATGGCAGGTGTAGCATCCCCATGACATGTGTAGCATCCCCATGGCAGGTGTAGCATCCCCGTCGAAGGTGTAGCATCCCCATGGCAGGTGCATTACCCCCATGGAAGGTATATCCTTCTCATGGAAAATATATAATTCCCATGGTAGGTTTAGCATCCCCATGGAAGGTGTATCATCCCCATGGAAAGTATATCATTCCTATGGTAGATTTAGCATCCCCATGGAAGGTGTATCATCAATCAATCAATCAATCACATAATTTGTAAAGCACACTACGTACCCGGTAGGGTTTCAAGGCGCTGGGTGGGGGGAGGGGCTGTACCGTTTCTGGTCGAAGAGCCAGGTCTTGAGTTGTCTCCTGAAAGATAGCAAGTCTTCGGTTTGTCGCAGGCCGAGGGGGAGGGTGTTCCAGGTCTTGGCGGCGCAATGGGAGAAGGACCTGCCTCCGGAAGGGGTTCTCCGGATGCGAGGGACCGTGGCCAGGGCGTGGTCAGCGGAGCGGAGGTTCCTGTTGGGAACGTAGAAGGAGAGTCGACTGTTGAGATAGGCTGGGCCGGTTTTGTGGAGTGCTTTGTGTGCGTGGATCAGGAGTTTTAAGGAGATTCTTTTGTCGATGGGAGCCAGTGCAGGTTCCTCAGGTGGGGGGTGATGTGGTCGCGGCGCGGGACGTCGAGGTTCAGGCATGCAGAGGCATTCTGGATTCTCTGTAGTCTGCTGATGAGCTTGGACGGGGCTCCGGGGTAGAGGGCGTTTCCGTAGTCGAGTCTGCTGCTGACTAGGGCCTGGGTGACTGTTTTCCTCGTGTTGGTCGGGATCCATCTGTAGATCTTGCGGAGCATGCGGAGGGTGTTGAAACAGGTGGAGGAAACTGCGTTGACTTGTTTGGTCATGAAGAGTTTCGAGTCGAGGATGACTCCCAGGTTGTGTGCGTGGTCGGTGGGGGCCGGGGGAAACCCCAGTGAAGTGGGCCACCAGGAGTCGTTCCATGCGGAGGGGTTGGATCCAAGGATGAGGATTTCCGTCTTGTCTGTGTTAAGTTTGAGACGGCTGTCCTCCATCCAGTCAGCGACTGCCTTCATTCCCTGGTGAAGGTTGGATTTGGCGGTGAGGGGGTCCTTTGTGAGGGAGAGGATCAGCTGAGTGTCGTCAGCGTATGAGATTATGTTGAGGTCGTGCTGTCGGGCGATGCGTGCTTGTGGTGCCATGTAGACGTTCAACAGTGTCGGGCTGAGGGAGGATCCTTGAGGGACGCCACAGATGATCTTGGAGGCCTCAGATCGGAACGGGGGGAGGCGGACTCTCTGCGTTCTGACAGAGAGGAAGGAGGTGGTCCAGTCCAGGACCTTGTTACGGATCCCTGCGTCGTGAAAGCGTGTGCGTAGTGTGAGGTGGCAGACGGTGTCGAAGGCGGCGGAAAGGTCCAGGAGGATGAGGGCAACCGTCTCGCCGTTGTCCAGCAGGATCCTGATGTCGTCTGTGGCGGCGATGAGGGCTGTCTCGGTGCTGTGGTTGTTGCGGAATCGTGATTGGGATGGGTCTAGGATGTTGTTGTCTTCGAGGTGCCGGGTGAGCTGGGTGTTTACTATCTTCTCGATGACTTTAGCTGGGAACAGAAGCAAGGAGATGGGCCTGAAGTTCTTGAGGTCACTTGGGTCTGCCTTGGGTTTCTTCAGTAGGGTGTTAATCTCTGCATGCTTCCAGATCTCGGGGAAGGTGGCGGTCTCGAAGGACAGGTTGATGATTTTGTGCAGGTGGGGAGCGGTGGACTTGCTGGCTTTGTTGAAGATGTGCTGCAGGAGAGGGTCGGATGGGGATCCGGAGTGGATTGTTCCCATGGTCTTGATTGTGTCCTTGATGCTTACGTTGGCCCAGGTAGTCAGGGTGTCGTGGGTGGTGGGTTGCGGTGGGTTCGGTGTGGTGTGGTCGGCAGGGGTCGTCCGAGGTCTGAAGCTGTCATGGATGTCGGTGATTTTCCGGTGAAAGAAGGTGGCGAGGGAGTCGCACAGGGCTTGCGATAGTGGGATGTCGTTGGCGTTGGAGCTGGGGTTGGAGAGTTCCTTCACAATGGTGAAGAGCTCCTTGCTGTTGTGTGCGTTGTTGTCAAGGCGGTCTGTGAAGGAGCTTCTTTTGGCGGTCCTGATGAGGTGGTGGTGGTTGCGGATGGCTTCTTTGTGGGCAGTGTGGCTGTCTGGCGCCTTGTCGTTGTGCCATATGTTTTCCAGTTTCTGGCAGGTGCGTTTGGAGTTGAGGAGTTCCAGGGTGAACCAGCTGACTCTTCTGCTGGTGTCTGTGTTGGTGGGGTTTTTCAGTGGAGCGATGGTGTTGGCGCAGTCATTCATCCAGCGTTCGAGGGCGAGTGCCCCTTCATCCGGGTTGGTTGGGGTCGTTGGGGGGTTGAGTGCGAGGTTTGTTTGTAGTTGTTCTTCAGTGATTTTGCCCGAGCGGCGGCGGGGGGTCTGTAGGGTGCGGTGGTGTGTGGGCGGTTTATGGAAGGAGAAGTGGATGCAGTGGTGGTCCGTCCAGGTGAGTTAGGAGGCGTGGCTGAAGGTGACGTGGGGGTTTGAGGAAAAGATGACATCTAGCGTGTGGCCGGCGTTGTGGGTCAGCGTCGTGACGAGCTGTTTCAGTCCGAGGTTGGCGAGGTTGTCGATCAGGGTGGAGGAGGTGCTGTCGTTGTTGTTCTCCAGGTGAAAGTTCAGGTCTCCGAGGAGGATGTAGTCGGTGGAGGTCAGCGCGTGCGTGCTGATGAGGTCGGCGATGGAGTCGCAGAATTGAGGCCGGGGTCCTGGGGGTCTGTAGACGAGGGTGCCTCTTAAGGTGGTCTTTGGGTTCGTGTGGATCTGGAAGTGCATGTGTTCGGCGGTGCTGAGGGTGTCGTTGGTGTTAGTTGAGATCTTTATGGTGTTTTTGTGGATGATGGTGATTCCTCCTCCGGCCCTGTTGGTGCAGTCTCTGCGGGTGATCTTGTACCCATCTGGGATGGCTATGGCGATGTCTGGCGAGGAGGTTTCATTCATCCAGGTCTCGGTCAGGAAGGCGACGTCCGGTGATGTGGTGTGGTGTGGAGTTCGACGGCGTGTTTGTGTGCAGAGCGGGTGTTGATCAGGATGCATTTAAGCTGGTAGGTGTAGCATCCCCATGGTAGGTGTAGCATCCCCATGGCAGGTGTCCTTATGGCAGGTGTAGCATCCCCATGGCAGGTGTCCTTATGGCAGGTGTAGCATCCCCATGGCAGTAGTATCATCCCCACGGCAGGTGTAGCATCACCTGTGAAGGTGTATCATCCCATGGCAGGTGTAGCATCCTCACAGAAGGTGTAGCATCCCCACAGAAGGTGCATTGCCCCCATGGAAGGTATATCATTCCCATGGAAAATATATAATTCCCATGGTAGGTTTAGCATCCCCATGGAAGGTGTATCATCCCCATGGAAGGAATATCATTCCCATGGTAGGTTTAGCATCCCCATAGAAAGTGTATCATCCCCATGGAAGGTATATCATTCCCATGGTAGGTTTAGCATCCCCATGGTAGGTTTAGCATCCCCATGGAAGGTGCATCATCCTCATGGAAGGTGTATCATCCCCATGGAAGGTGTATCATTCCCATGGTAGGTTTAGTATCCCCATGGAAGGTGTATCATCCCCATGCAAGGTGCAGCATTCCCATGGCAGGAGTAGCATCCCCATGGAAGGTGTATCATCCCCATAGAAGGTGTATCATTCCTACTATGGAAGGTGTATCATCCCCATGGAAGGCGCAGCATCCCCATGGCAGGAGTAGCATCCTCGTGATAGGTGTATCATCCCCATGGAATGTGTATCATCCCAATGGAAGGTACAGCATCCCCATGGCAGGAGTAGCATCCCCATGGTAGGTGTAGGAAGTCAGCCTGAAGATGACCACCGCGTGCACAGTCAGCACTGGTGCAGATCTTCAGACGCCCAAGACTAGCAGGAGTGTAATGTGAGGTCACATCTTCAGATGTCATCTCACACCTGAACTTACCACAGCACCTCCTGTGATAACATGCTGCCACGTGACCCCACGTCATAGCCCTCACTAGCAGTGTCCGAGCCTTAATTGCGTTCATACATAAATGTGAGCATTGTATCAGATGTTGCATGGCACTGAGTGGAAACAGCATACCTATGGCACTTATGTTTTACTGGCTCACTAACGCTGAGCTCCCATGGAGTGGGCGCAACCTGTCCGAAAAGGGTCAGAGCCTCATCAGAGTAGGAAGTGCTGTAGAAATACCACACCACATCGTTCAGAAACATATTTTGGGCCAAACTACACAATTTGGGCCAGTATAAATGTTCTTATTACACAGAACGTTTTGGAAGCAGGCTAACATATTTTATCCTACCATAACTTATTTATTTATCATAATATAACGTATACCAAAGTATCTGATGTCGTATCAGAACGTCTTCGAACATGCAATATGTTAACTTACCATTTTATGCTTACACTGTACCATATACTAACCTTCATTCCAGTGGTGTAGGAAGGGGGATGCATTGGGTGCAGGCCGCCCCGGGTGTCATCAATGGGGGGGGGGGGGGGTGACAAAATGGCAAAAATTCGTGTTTTAAACACACATTTTTGCCATTTTGTCAAGCCGGGGGTGACTAGAAATTTTACGCACTGGTACCACCTGACCTTGCTACGCCACTGCTTAATTCCAGGGCCTATGCCTTCTCTAACTCCGACGGATCCATATTTTCTGTTGAACTGCAACAGGTTTTCGGTTATGAATTCTTGAAGCATCGTCAAGGGTCACGGCTGCCACAGGTGACTTGTACAAAGGGTGGTATATTACAACCGTGTCTAGTGCTTAATTTGTTAAAAAAAATTATAATAATAATGATAAGTGCCAGGGCCCTCGGCAGGAGGCCACTGCAGCTTGCACCACACATTGCCCCTGCCAGCGCAGACAGTGGCAGAACCACCAACACAACTACTCACTATAACCCCCTACAGGTTGACAAGTCAGACTATTCCCGGCCCCCAAACTACAAGAATGGCGTGGGCAGCAGGTATTAGAATTTTGTAAAGTTTATTGAATTAATAAAAAAATAGTTTTGTTCATCTCTAATTTCAACGTCATAAGTGCCGGTGTTGGCAACGTAGGGGCATATTATCAAGAAACGGTGTTAAAATTATCGCCGCTTTAGCGGCAGAAAACTGCCGCTAAGGCGGCGATAATGGGCTTGATAATATGCCCTTGTGAATTCCCATAGAAGCCCATGTTCCGGTGTGAACATGGGCTTCTATTGGAATTCTCTGCCGCATATTATCAAGCCCATTATCGCCGCTTTAGCGGCAGTTTTTTGCTGCTAAAGCGGTGATAATTTTAACGCTTGATAATATGCCCCTAAGGGTAGGGGTCAGCTGGGTGTTGGCAGCTGAGGCAGGAGTGGTTGCAAGTGTCGTGGTCTTTCAGCCACTGGTGCTGTGGGGTGACCCATACCAGAAGGACCAGGTCTGTCGTCGTCATCAGAAGAACGATGAGAGCCATCAACGCGGGAGGGCTATTGGTCGATCTGAGTCTGGACCTGGCTGTCCTGGATCTTTCCAGTTTTGTCCTCAGCTGGCACTGTAGGTAAAAACATAACACAATGACTGATGTGAATGTCCACTTCAACTCAAATCATACACATTACATAGGCTAACTAAGCTCATGATAAGTAACTGTAAATAGATTGGGCTCCTTAATCCATGATGCAGACATATCTTTTGTGATGATTTTTTAGACAAGAGGGGGGTTGATGGACATTTCCAGATATGTGCATCAATGGGCCTGTTGTGTTTGATTCACATAGCATGCTGGAAGACATTGACTGGTTATTAACACCCATTGAATGACATAGGTGTGTTTAGGTAGTCCACATATTTTCTTGCACAGTGAGATACATACACTTTCTTGCCCTTTGTGCGTACTCTTTTTGGGCCTGTGTACTGGTCTTAGTACATGTCTTCAGCAGTCACATTGGTGTGTCTGCCTACACACTCACATTCTGTTAACTTAGCCTGATATGTGTTGGAATGGAGTGATTGAGCTGCTTCTTGTTTTCATCTCATTCTACACATGTGAATGGCTGTGAGTAGGAGAATTGTGTGGCAGTTTAACTTTTTGTCTACACAGATCATGTACTTTGTACATTGACTCCTTGGTCAAACGATTTCACAATCTCACCTTTGTGCCGCTTTGTGGCAAATAACTAGGATTAACTGATGTTTGAGTGATTGTTGTATATTTGTGAAACTTACACAAATAGATATAATATTAAAAAATCCCACACAGGCCCACCGTGCCACACAGGAAGATTGTTGTGCAGCCAATGTTTGTGAGTATATGTGAAAGATATGTGTCTATGTTGGCTGGTCTTTGTGGCACATAGGCAAATGTGGCCGTTGTGATAGGTTCAGACAACATTCCCCAGTGTCTGCCATCTTGCTAGTATACATGAACTCACTAAGAGATAGATATTGCCCACAATAAAGTGGTTGTGCTGTGTGTGTAGAAGTGTTTGCTGTTATTCCAAGTCCCATCAGTGCCACTCCTACATACACCTTCATGCCCAGTGCTAACAGGCAACCAGGACATAAGCTTAGCTCATTCTGTGTCCAAATATAATGGTTGGCTGTCGACCACTGGGAACTTGTTTCTGACTTGTACACAACTTGCCTCATGGCCTTGTGCACCACACAGCATGCCACAGTCTCTACCATTTCATATTAGTATGTCCACTCACTGTCAGGTAATCACGGTTTTTAGTGGTCTTATAGGGCTGTTTCTGCATATAGGTGTTCACAATGGACAGACATTCCATCAGGCCATGTAATACGCATACTCTTTCTTACATGCAAATGCCGAACACATGGAACTATGCTTTCCTGCATGTGTGTGGATGTGTACTGACAAGTTTAGCGGACACTGGTGCCTGGTGTTTTGAACACAAGTCAATGTTGCTATTTGTTGATAAGTCAGACACCAGTGCCCTGTACCATGCATCCTGCTAGTAAAGTCAAAATAACTGTGTGTACGCTCATGTTGGTCTGTTTATGATTTTGATGAAGGTGTATGTTGTCCACTGCCTGATGTGATTCGTAGGATTTAGAAATGCTCCTCCTCTGAGCAGCCAGCACAGTCCTCTGTGACTTTGACTAACTGGCAGCGATGGTAAGTGTTCTGACCAGGCTGCAGACACTTGTGGTAAATGTGAATCAAAATCACAGAGAAGACCTTGTGCAGAAAACACCATGCAGCAGTGTCAGACATCTTGGCAGCACATTGCCACTCACTGTCAGGTAAGCAGAGTCCCATATATGCTATTTTGGCTATGTATGAAGGTGTGTGGAGGCCAGAGCCTGATGGTAGATATGGTCATGGCAGATACTCCTCCTCACAACCAGCACAACCAGCTCATCTGTGACAATGGCTACCTGACAGTGAATGTAAGTGTACTCACAAGACGGCTGACACAGTTGCATGATGTTTTGTGCACAGGGCCTTGCTGGAAGTTGGTTTCAAGATCAACACTATGCAGCAGTGTCAGCCACCTTGCCAGTACACTTCCCCTCACTGTGATGTAAGCATATGCCCAGGGGAGTTTGAATGGCTGGGTGGGTGGATGAGTATTTTCAATGTCTACAAGTCACATGATGCCTTGGCCCACACACACCTTCCCACACATCGGCAAAAGGCTACCTGTAACTCTGCTTCCATGACAGCGAGTGTGAATGTACTTGCAAGTTGTCTGACGCTGATGACTGGTGCCTTTGTGTCCACAAGCAGTGCGTAGTTGTACAGGCAGATGTTACCAGTGTCAGCCATTTTGTCAGTAGATTTCTGTTTATCATCAGGTATGTATGGTTCTTAGTGGTCTGTTTGTGCTATTTGTGAGGATGAGTGTTTTCCATGACTCCATCTGCCATCATAGTCTGTACTCCACACACCTCCCTACACATCATGAATATCTTAACAGTGAGTCTACATTGCTGACGGTGATTGGCAATGTGCTTCAGAGATGTCTGACACTGCTGACAGGTGTCTGATTTGTCCACTACTCACCAACAGTGCCTTGGACTCAAAACATCAGTGTGCAGGGCTAGACACCTTGCTAGTACATTATAATTTACTGTAATGTAAGCTCATTTAAATGTTGTCTTGTTGGTGTGTGTGTGTAAGGATGAGTGTTTACACTGACTTCCCCACCCATCATGCCCTGTCCTACACATACCTTCACAGCCAGCACAGACAGGAGACCAGGATCTATGCTATCCCCGATGCTGAATGGAAATTGTACTATCAAGATGTCTAACACTGGGTAGTGGTGTGAGGCGCACAAGGCTATGACAGGAGTTGTGGACAACTCTAACATCATGCACAAGTGTCAGACATCCAGCAAGTACACTTCCAATCATTGTCAGGACACCACTCTTCCTGGTGGTCTTGTTGGTCTATATGTGAAGGTGTGTGTGGGGGCTAGAGCCAGATAGGTGGTGTTGTCAGTGCAAACACTCCTTCTCCCACACTACCCAAACAGGCCATCTGGGCCTATGTCTACCTGACAGTGAATGGAAGTCTAATGTAGAGTTGTCTGACACTGGTGCGTGTAGTTTGACTTGACCTCAACTCCCATCAGGCCTTGTTCTCCAGACAGCATGCAGCAGTGTCAGCCTTGTTTCTGGTACTTTTCCACTGTCTGTGAGGCTTTCATAATCCCAGCATTTATGTGTGGGCTGTGTGAAGGAGTGTTTGCAGTGACTACAAGTCCCATGGTGCCTGTGGCTAGACCCACCTTCCCAGGCATCCCAAACAGACTACCCATAACTGTGCTTTCCTGTGAGAGAGTGGAAACGTACTGGGCCAAGATGTTTGACACTGGTGCGTATAGTTTGACTTGACTACAACTCCCATCAGGCCTTGTACTCTAGACAGCATGCAGCAGTGTCAGCCATGTTGCTGGTACTTTTCCACTGACTGTGAGGCTTGCAAAATCCCAGCATGTATGTGTGGGCTGTGTGTGTGGAGGAGTGTTTGCAGTGACTACAAGTCCCATGGTGCCTGTGGCCAGACCCACCTTCCCAGGCATCCCAAACAGGCTACCTGTGAATGAGTAGAAAAGTACTGGGCCAAGATGTCTGACACTGGTGTGTGTAGTTTGACTTGACTACAATTCCCATCAGGCCTTGTACTCCAGACAGCATGCAGCAGTGTCAGCCATGTTGCTGGTACTTTTCCACTGACTACCTGTGACTGTGATTTCCTGTGAGTAAGTGGAAAAGTACTGGGTCAAGATGTCTGACACTGGTGCTAGTTGTGTGGAGCAGATTGCCTATCTGTGAGTTTTTGAGACGTATGTACAGGGTTATGGTTTGTTGCATTATCAATCAATTTGGAGTTATTTTTGTATAAAATATGACATGCACATCACATGCTATTAGAATCCAGTAAATTTGTTCATTTTAAACTGGCCTTAGCTTAACTGTGTCCTTTGAAGTGCTGTCTCTAGAGGTGGGATTAAACTTTATTTGAATGTGGATTGTGTGCTCACCAAACTCTTGTGATCCTGGGGTTTGGTATTCGCTCTCTAGCGGAAGGATGTCATGCACCTTTTCCTCCCAGGATGTGAAGTGGACAGGTTGTGCAGGAGGGCCACCGCCAATCTGCAGACTTTGGGAATGTTCCCTTGCCATCAGCTCCTTGACCCTCTTTCGCACAACATTGTACCTGGCCCTGATGTCTGCCATTGAGCGCAAGCAAGGTGCTTGAGTATTTACCTTGTTAACTAGCCTCTCCCACATCCTATTTCTCTGGGGGAGGGAGGTCTGTTGGACTAGGTTACCAAATAACTGTGGCTCTACTCTGACAATCTCATCTACAAGCACTTCCAACTCCTTATTAGTAAAATGTGGATGCTTCCTTTTGGACATGGTGAGTGAGACTTCCGACTTCGGTCTCAGGATCGCACTCTCCCCTGCAGCTCCGCTGTGCTCTGCGTCGCCTGTCAGCCTCACCGTTGCAGGGTTCGAATCTACCCTGTTTCTGGTCTTGTTTTTTTTTCTTCTCTACTTCCATCTGAAGATCAAAGTTCTCTATGACAACTTCAACGAACAGACGACGGATACCACCCCCCACACCACGGATAAACCATCCATCACAACCTGGAACCGCGCCACCATAGAACACATCACCGCGACCATGAAGAAAACCCACTCTGGAGCCCCATTGGACCCCTGCCCACCGCACATAATCCACAGGGCCATCAGGGCCACAGCTGCCATCGCACCTGAACTAGGATGGACAATCAACGCTTCCTTCAGGTCCGGCATCTTCCCAGACGACTGGAAGCAGGCGGAGATTAAACCCCTCCTCAAGAAACCATCGGTCGACCCAATGACCTGAAAAACTACCGGCCCATCTCTCTCCTCCCCTTCGCTGCCAAAGTCACAGAGAGACATGTAAACACTCAACTGACTGCCTTCATCAAAGAGAACTCCATCCTGGATGCCTCCCAGTCCGGATTCCAGAGCAACCACAGTACCGAAACCGCCCTCCTCTCCACCACTGACGACATCCGCATGCTACTGGACCAGGAACACACTGCGGCTCTCATCCTCCTGGACCTCTCTGCATCCTTCAAAACAGTTTCACATCGCACTCTCACAGCCAGACTTCACGGAGCGGGGATACAAGGAACCGCCATCGACTGGATACAATCCTTCCTCTCTGGCCGAACCCAGAGGATCAGACTCCCTCCCTTCCTCTCCGAACCCACGAGACCAACTGTGGAGTTCCCCAAAGATCATCGCTCAGCCGCACGCTCTTCAACATCTACATGGCCCCCCTCGCCGCCATCGTCAGACAGCATGGGCTCAGCATTGTATCCTACGCCGACGACACTCAGCTCATCCTCTCACTCACGTAGAAGCCCAAAGACACCAGACTCAGTTTCCAGGAAGGAATGAAGAATGTGGCAGCCTGGATGGAAGCACAACTCTGAGAAGACCGAGGTCCTCATCCTTGGACCCTGCACCTCCGCCTGGGACAACAGCTGGTGACCCGCTGCCCTCGGGAGCCTGCCCACCCCCACAGACCACGCACGAAACCTCGGCATCATTCTCGACTCCTCCCTCTCCATGAAGCGCCAGATTAACGCCGTCACCTTCACCAGTTTCAACTGCCTACACATCCCCCGCAAGATTTTCAAATGGATCCCCCCCGACTGCAGAAGAACCGTCACCCATGCACTCAGCAGACTGGACTATGGCAATGCCCTTTATGCCGGTATCAACAGAACCCTTCTACACAAACTCCAAATCATCCAGAATGCCGCAGCCAGACTCATCCTCGGTGCACCACGTCACAAACACATGACCCAACATCTACGAGACTCTACTGACTCCCCGTCGAGAAGAGGATCACCTTCAAAGTCCTCACCCACGCCTACAAATCACTCAACAACATCGGACCCAAATACCTCAACGAAAGATTATCCTTCCATGCACCCAAGAGGAACCTCCGATCTGCCGACCTCGCCCTGGCAGAGGTCCCCCCGCATCCGCAGAAACAGAATCGTAGCCAAGACCTGGAACGAGTTCCCTGTGAACATCAGACACTCCCCGACCATGCACACGTTCAGGAAGGACCTCAAGACCTGGCTCTTCAACTGATCCGGAGCTGTTGCCCCCCCCAGCACCTTGAGATCCTCACGGGTGAGTAGCGCGCTATATAAAACCCTGATTGATTGATTGATTGATATTAGTAAAACGTGGATGCTTCCTTTTGGACATGGTGAGGGACTATGTGAAGGTGAGGGTGAGTGTGGATGTGAGCGTGAATCAGTAACAAGATGTGTGCATATTTGTTTTTTTAGTGAAATTATATCTGTACTGGGTGTGGGAGTGTGTGAGGCAGAGAGCAAGGAATGTCTGGTGCAAGCTTCTTGAGAGTATTGGCATTTCTGGCAAAGGATCATGGTCATGGTGTTGGCTCTTTATGTAAGTGCATTTGTGGTTTAGATTTTTTTTGCCAATGCTTTATTTGGGAGTTTTTGACACCCCCCGTTGACATTTCATGCACGGACTGACACGTTTCCGTAACCGTTTCAACTGCAACATCAACTCACTGCATGTTGATACGAGTCCGACCGGCATGCGAATGTTGAACGTTTACAAACGTGTCAGTCCCATCAATGCGGTTTACGGAGCCTTCGTTCGAAATGATGGTGTTCTGTACGATATGGCAAATGTGTGCATTTTGGTGTATTGTGATGTGCAAAGCATGTTCTCATTTACAGGGATTGTGTGTTGACTATGGATAGTGGAGAAGTGTGGTTCAATGGTTAGAGCGGCAGACCCTGATGCAGAGGTCTGGCCCGGGACCAGGGTTCAATTCCCCGCCTTGGTGGGACTTGGGCTCAAAATATTCCACAGACCTGACAATTCTCGCCTCAATGCCTATTCCAATCATGGAGTCCCACTCTGCAACTCTGGGCAATAGCTTGCTTAATCTCCACAACAGCCCCCACAACGCTAAGGATGCCTGGCCTCCACCTTGGGGGTGCCCAGGAGTGGACACCTCACAGGGAAAGCCAGGATGGGTTCCACAGTGGTATTCGTACAAGCGCCTTGAGAACCTTGCGGGTGAGTAGTGCGCTATACAAGTATCAATTTACAATTTTTTACATAGTGGAGCTGACCTGCTTACTGTCCTTGCATGTGTTTACTATGTGTGTTGACAGTTTACATATGTGTGGGTTCATGCTTTTCAGGGATCATACTACACATAGAGTCCAATCCTTCTGGTTGTGCAAGGGCATACCTTACAAGAGGTGCCCATTGGCATTGCTTTAGCTTCCCTCAGGGATGCCGCAATCTAGGACTGCAATCTAGGACTGCCATGGGGTCATTGTACCCACATCTACGACAGCAAAGCCTTCTGCCAATCTAAGCCGTGTACCATAGTGGAGCCGGCAGGGTCGGGTAAACTTGGGTGGGTTACATTTTCCCTTGCAAGCGAGTTCTATGATTGGCTGCAACCACCTGGAAGGGGCTGTATGGATGGTGCCATATGATTGGTTGGGTATGGGCCATTCATGGTCAAGGGCCATACCCCACAGGAAAGTAACAGTGTAAGCATTTGTGGACCACATGATTCTCACTCATGCTGATGGTGCTAAGCTAGATCACCATGCACACCTTTGTGTGACCTCCTACACATTGCTGACAGTAAGGCTGCGTAAATCACAACATAAGTACACTCTGCATCAAGGCGGTGTTGCCTTTGCATAGCAGGGGGTGTTCACATGCAACACTCATGTAGTTTGACAATGAGACAAGTAATGAGACTCACATGGACCTGGCACCATCCAAAACTTGTGTTGTTGGCTGTCATGGGAGATGTAGTTTGTGCATGAGGCTGCACCTTGTTGGAGTCTGGGGCCTTGGATGAATAATACAGTGGTTAGTGTGCCAACATGGTTTGCACATAGGATAGGATGTGTGTATATGATGAGTAATGTAATGTAGCATGGGAGGCTTGATCTTGCGAGGTTAAAATATGACTATATTGCTCAGTTTCACTGGTCTGGGATACAACAGATGCCTCATGACCTTGAAATTTGCATGTGGACATACAGATTAAAGGCAGGGAATCCCTTACTTCAGCATGGTGTTTGGACAGCGCATTTCACATGGTGTTGTATTAGTGAGGCTCTTTCACACAATTGAATGCACACAATGGGCCTCATTTAGCAGTTGATGCCACAGGGCAGCACTGGATGTCATTTGGCTGCGCTGACCTTCATCTAAAGTGAAAGGCTGGAATGTGCCACATTCTTAACATACAGCACATTCATGGTTTGTCCGCATACACACCAACACATAGTAGTGATTAGGGCCAGCACCCCCTACCCCCCTTGCACCATGGTTCACATGTGTCAGAGTTGTGTCCTCAAATAATGTAATGCTTTAAGGGACACATTCCTGCACCAAAATTAAACAGTGTATGCTATTTCCTCATTTTATGTGTCCTGTGGAATGCAGGACACATAGTAATTGGACATGACACAGAGACGTGATTATGTATTCTCATTTCACCTCCCCCTAGGAGGCACAATATTTGCATGCAGTCCCAAGGTCCCTGATCCATGGATATATGGAAAAACCCACCGTAAGGCCCATGGAACACATCCTTAACCCAGGGTAAATGAATGTTGATGTTTGTTCTGGCTTGCCTTACAGCATATCTATAAGGCCATACAAGGGCACACAGGTTGACTTTGGATTGCCTCATTGATATGAGCTGGAGACCTGCTCCACCAGAACATCATGAACAGTGAAGCTCCAGCAGCCCAGTTAACTTGTGCATGTGGCCCACAGTGGCGTAGGCGGTCTTGACACGTGGGACTTGTTGTATTGTTTTGCGTAATGCCATGTAGTATGGCGCAAATATGTAGGCCCACACTAACTACGTATGCACTGTTGCATTCAGCCTAATGTTAAAAGGACAACATATTCCAACATAATTGACTGTCATGTGGCCAGTCATGTGCCTTTTCCATATGTCTTATTCTGGAAGCGATCATTGATGGTGGAATGACGGAAGATGAAGGAATCACGAGCACTGCTCGGGTACTTTGCGAGGACATTGATGAAGAGGCCCAGATGGTCCATGATTGCCTGCATGTTCATGGAATGTGTGTGCTTCCTATTGTGGTGCGGGTGAGATGGAGGCACAAGTTGCACGTATGTGCGGTCAATTGCCTCTAACACATGTGGAAATCCTGCAATGGCATAAAAAAACTTGCTTGTTTTCCTATGGTTTCTGTGTTCTGTTGGGGAAGATGAGGTACTGGGGTGTGAAGCTTATGATGGCATCCAGGACAGAGGGGAGGAATGCTGAGTAGGATGGCTGGGATACTCATGCCACTGTGACTGTGCTGGGTTGGAAAGTTCCAGATGCCAGCATGTGTAGGACAGCCAGTAGTCTTCCCTGCGGAGAGATGTTGTTTCACTGCAGTCATGTTGGCTGCAGTCTTGGTGCAATCTAGTGCAGCAGGTGGACAATGAACTCCCTCCTGAGCCTGGAATGGGCAATGATGTCCTCCTCCATGAGGGTAATCCTCTGGTGGTATGTCCGCTCCCTTCTTCTGCGCTGCCTCTGTGGTGATGGTGATGGTGATGGTGGAGTTGGTGATGGTGGTCTTCTTGGAGCTCTGAGCTGCAGGAGGAGTAGGTCCTTGGTGATGTAGAGCTTGCCAGAGTGAATTGGGTATGTTCTGCTTTTATACAAGTGGGCATGTGGCATTTTTTACACCTGGTGTGCCGTAGCTCGAATTTTTTGCCACTATTTGGATTCAGTGTGTCTTTTGCCAAAATAGCGTAATTTTTCTGAACCCTTGAGGGAACACCTACCTTGCATATCATTATCGCTATCCAATGCATACGGTCTGGTGCTGTGAAAAATAGGGACAGGAGTGGAAAAGATTACGCTAAATTTGTTAATATGGTGCCAAAAAAAGCTGTTGCAGCATCAAAACAATGATGCTGCAGTGGCGCTAGCTCCTTGCAAATATACCTTCAAGTGATTTGCCCAGAATCACGGGTTGCTGAACTGACGTAGAGCCTCCAACCATGCAGCTCTGCTATGGTGACTCTCTTTAACTTAAATTTCATATCATAAGGGCGGGGGAACCCAGGACGGTCCTGCATGACAACTGCATGGGAGATGTGGGGAAAGACAAAGGAGGCAGCAATGGGTGGGGTGGGTCTAGGTGCAAGCAACCACAGGGGTGGAGCAGGAAGGAGACAGCCTGCAAACACATGCATGCACTACTATGGAGTGCTACTAGTTAAAGAAAAAGCATGAGGGTGAAGAACCTGCGTAAATACAGTGCTGTAAAGAAGCACAGCGCCCAAACAACATGCACAGGCAGCATAGCTGGATTGGAAACACAAAGTAGTCCTGGCAACTTTTGTCAAACCAGCCTGCGTTCAGTGCGTAGGCTGTGAGCACAGCAAGCGAGCCCGACCACTTCAAAAGGGGCTTGGGGGGAGGGTTCTCTCCCCAAGAAAAGTTGGGAAAAAATTACAAAAATGGTGCATTCTACAACATATTTGCAATACATATTCAATTGTATTAGCTTTTAGAGCACAGTAAATGATGACCTTACAGTGCACAAGGATATGACAATCTTGTTGGGGCCCTTCAATGAATCTTCACCATCACCCTCAACAGTGGCCCTCATCTGTCAATAGCCCCTTTTGCGTGTATTTCATTTGTTTGATTGCGCTTCTGATACCAGTGTAGGGTGTCGGAGCTCTTCACATCATGCACACATGCAGAGACAATAAATCATACGGGTGTAAATCAGTGTTTAAAAAATGTTACAAAAGACAAAAGGGAATACAAGGTGTAGGATTTACATGTCATCTATATTGGTTGGTCTGGAGAAGCACAAGTCAGGTTTCAAAACGTAGCGCAGTGGTTGGATTTAGAGTACGAATGTATTTCTACCCACACAAACCCATTTTAGCAACATTAGGAAAAAGTCTGGGGAAAAAACATAACTTTCAAACCTGTACCACGCAGTTGCATGCAGCTTTAAGTTCACAGCTCACTGTGCATATACTTATTGGGATTGTATGTTATGAATTGCAAGTAACGAGAGGATTTCAGTGACAAACTACAGTTCTGTGGGGCCCTGGCTTGGCAGTGATGGAAGATGGCGGCGCGCCGCTGAGGATCCGCGTGAGGACCCTTGAAGCGGCTTTGACAGAGCGGCTTCTCTCATGTAAACCCGGCTTTGCTGCCAGGTATTTATTCTACAAGCACACAAGATGCCGCTCATTATCTTTTTAAGCATTGGGAGCGCGTAAATTACCTCCTTCCAGAAACGCATCTTAACTTCCTGGGCTGCTGCCATTTTATGGCGAGCTGAGGAGATGCGTTGAAGCATGACTGCACATGTTTGTACAACTCTTCCTGCATTTAACCCTTGCAGGTGAGGCATATTTGGAGCTGTTAACCCTTGCAAGTGAGGCATGTCTGGAGCTACTATTCCCTTACATTTATAACTGTACTCTGGCTTCAGCTTTAATTTTTTTGCAATGTTTCCTCTTCTGACTGAATTCAAGGGATATTTTGCCTTAATTGCACCTGTATTTACCTTAGCAAGTATTTGGGTATTTTCCTTTTCTCATTCGTGCATCTTCTTACGCAGTCGCACCTGCTATGGTTCTCTAAACTAATGCTAGCAAAGCATCAACTAAGGGGCTCAGGAAAGTTCCACCATCACCTTCTAAGTCTCCGCCTAACTGCTCTCTGGGTCTGTTATTGGAGGAAATAAGAGCTTTGCGCCCATTCATTAAAGAAACTAGTGTTACGTTACAGAATCTTTCAGACGATGGAATCTTACAGAGGAATGCGTCTCTAGTAAGTCTGAGCGGAGTTCTGCTACAAAAAACACTGTTCGCTGTGATTTTGTGCACCAGGTGTTTGTCCCAAACTGAAAATCATCGCGAACGGAGCTCAAGAGGGTGCAGCTTCCTTTCTGCTGCTCGAGTAGATTTTCTACTCGAGTGGCAAATTTCTCAACATGACTGGAAGGTTTCTCAATGTGAGGGGTTGCGACCTGCTGTGACCACCCGCATTGAGAAATCCGACCACCCGCGTTGAGAAATCTCACCAGGAGGTTGATTTTCCTCACTCGTCAACTTGACGTTGATGAGTGCGAGTGAGGAAAAAAACTCCACTCTGCATTGCGGAGCAGAATTTTTGAGAACTCTGTGTGCTCCGCGGTGTACTGAAAACTCAGCAAATTCTGTGAACGGTGTGGACTTCACCACCCAGGGTTAGTCTCTAGTGTGGAACAACAAATTTGCAATTTCAAAGATACTCCTCCTGAGGTTAATCTTCTTCAGGACCAAGTAACTAGCTTACGCAGACAGGTTGAAGATTTCACAAATCGCAACAAGAGAAAAAATCTTCACATTTACGGTCTACCTGCAGGCATAGAGGGCACAAATCCTATCTCCTTTTTCAAGACTTTCTTACTACAGATTTTAAACCTGCCTGAAGGCCCGTCTCTTAACATCCAACTGGCCCACACACTAGGACATTTCACCAAAGTCCAGACCACGTCTAGGAAACCTTGAGGAGTAATCTTCTATTTTCTAGAGTACACAGAATTATGCAGGTTATTTCAGCTTCCAGACAACTCAGATGTATATCATGGTCTGGGCATGATTTATTTTTTCCTCAGGACTATGCCAAGATTACTGCAGACTGACGAAAAGAGTTTTTAAGTATGCAACCGATGCTCTGTTCTCTTGGAGCTGGATTTGAGCTTTTTCACCCTTGTTTTTTCAAGGACACATATAATAATAAGACTACTACCTATAAAGTTCCATCCCATTTGAAAGAATTTCTTGCAAGTCAACAGACAGAGAATATGGATTTTACTGCATTAACTTATCTGTTCAAATAATGCTTCATTGTTTTGACTTTATGCTTCTTCTTCTGTACCGGTTTGTCGCTTGGAATATACAATATGTTAGATAATTGTGTTCCTATTGACTTATGGTTTGAGCTTTCAATATAGTATGGGAAACATTCTTTAAATAATACTTAATGCCTCCTACTAATTATAATACTTTTTTCCCCATAGGATTGATCTTGTGTTGTCTCATGTTCCTGTCTACCCCATATGTTCATTGCCCTTCATGCGCCTCCCTTTCCTCTGGGGTTTCAACATCCTGTCTTCTCATGTGGTCTCCTCTCCCGTCCTCAACAACATTTCTCGTAGGTATGTATATTTTTGTTGTTATCCTCTTTTTCTCGTACTCTCTCTTTCTTATGCACCCTATTCTTTTTATTCTTTTCACCTCTCCTCTTTTACTTTCTTGCTTCTTCTGTCAGGCATCGGCGCTGACATATGCCCCTGCCGGGCATACGCTGTGCAATACATGTTTCCGGTGGTTACGGGTATGAGAACTACCATACCCATAACCCCTAGCGGTCTAGCGGAAACTCCACCTATGGGATTACAAAAGCCCCAATGACGAACGGCCAGGTGCTTGTCAATCAAGTCCTGCCTGGCGTCTTACGCATCGTCTGGACCTCGCAAGACCGCTTCCCGCCTTACTCGAACCAGAGCATGGTTCGGATTCTCGGGCCCGCACGCCTTTGTGAACGCTTGTCCTGCGCATCCACGAGCCTTCCAGATCGTCACCGCGATGGAGGAGAGCCCCGGGGAACTTACCAACGCCTCCCATTAGCTACTCAGCGAGACGCCTCTACATGCCACATCGGAGTACCTTGCAACACGGGCAGAGCGCGCCGAATTGCCACGAGACTCCTTATCGCGACACACCCCAGGGAAATAGCTTGTCCTTCGTTCACTGCCGTGACCGGACCCCCTTTACGCTTGGTGCCGCTTGAAAGGCTCAGAGAGTGACCCGGAGAAGGAGAGACAGTCACTTACGCTCCATCACTCGTTTCCTTCGCTTGGAGCCGCATGAAAGGCTCGGCTAGCGACGCCCCCAACTACTGCACAGCTGCTACAGACTACAGAGGATGCATGCAAAAGCCAACCCTTGAGATAAGTACATGGTTATGGGGGCGATAGAAGCATTGGAGTTCTAGGGGCTGTTTATCTTGCATGGGATACAGCCTGAGAGACACCTAATGCTGTATACCTGTGAGTGTTAAGCTTGCAACTCTATATGCATGTATATGTTTCTGCACCATGTGATTGCATAGCAGGATTGCTACAACATAGTGTGTTCTTTTTCTTCCAGCAGTGGCACGGGAGTAGTTAGCCTGAGTGCAGCCACTGACTCTAGGCCAGCCTTCTGGAGGGGGTCGTGCAGCCGCATCTTTCCTTTTCCTCTCCCTGTTTTCTTTTCCCTTTTTTCCCCTGGGGTGGTGTTACTTGTTGAGTGGTATAAGTTTGCTCATGGGTGATTCTATCTTGGGGAATAGGGTAACTAGCTACAGAATAGCTCTTGCTGTATCCGGCTTCCAAGGATAGTGAGTAACCTGTCTGCTCCGTGACAGATTGACAAGCCCACGGATAATTACAGCCTGAGCGATGGATATCAATACCGTCCTCGCCACAGTTTTAGAAACTTTAACAGCGTTAAGAGCGGAGGTGGATGCCTTCAGGGGGGAGAACCTAGACCTTAGGAATGTGATGAGCTAATCAACTTGACAGTGCAGTTGGATCATCGGCTTCAGGAACAAAAAGGGGACAAGCTCTGAAGCAACACCAGGTTTCTTCCTCTGCATTCACAACCCGCAGAAGACGAGCGACCTTCCCCCATGGAAGGGGCAGAGCCCATGCAAATCGACGGAATCAGAGGGCCCCTTAGTCAAGCCGAAAGGGTAAAACGGAGAAGCCAGAAGCTCTGTCTATATTGCGGGAAACCGGGCCACTTCATCAGAGACTGTAGAAGCAGAACGAAGAATGCGAATCAAGGAAGCCCATGTCCCAAGAACTTGTCAGTAGTGGAGCGTACCCCTGGGAGCCAGGGAAACCGACGACCCCAAATAAGACGGAGACCCCTTGTTTGAGGCCTAGAGATAAAGAGGTCTTTCCGGCAGCGGCCAACACGATACAAACTTCTGTAGCTCACATGAACGTATGCGTTTTATTGGACTTGCCCAATGACATATCGGTGGTGGTCCATGCCCTGCTGGAGTCCGGAGCCACAGGCAACTTTATCGATCAACAGTATGCAAAAGAACTTAACATCCCTTTCGACCAAAAAGAGACCCCCGAGAAAGTGAAGGCGGTAGATGGCACTGCTCTGACGTCGGGCCCGGTGCATTTCCACACAAGGCCCATACTAATGCAAGTCAGGATAAGCCACTTCGATCACATACGGTTCGATTTAATCGATGCCCCCCATTTCAAGCTCATACTCGGAATGCCCTGGCTGACACTTCACGATCCCTTGGTACGGTGGGCCGCATGTACTGTTTCTATGAACTCTTCCTTCGGTCAAGAGCACTGCACAGTCGAGAAGGTCAGGGCCACGTCCAACGGGTTTAGTACAGCCGGCCAACTCGCTAGCGCCTGCACTGAGCGCTTCGTGTGTACTGCCTCAGAGTTACCGGTTGTATATGAACGGTTCCGGGCCGTCTTCGATAAGCAGGAAGCAGGAAGGCTACCCCCACATAGAGACTATGATTGCGTAATCGACCTGGAGGCAGGAGCTAGCATACCATGCAGCAGGATATAAGCCCTCACGGAGGCTGAAACAACATATCTTCAGCAATACCTCGATGAGATGCTTTCTTCAGGGTTCATACGCCCTTCCTCTTCACCTGCCTCCTCTCCGATCTTTTTCATACCGAAGAAGGAGGGTGGCTTAAGGGCCTGCATAGACTACAGGGCAATAAACAAAGTCACCGTAAAAAACAGATATCCGCTGCCCTTGATCCCTGTTCTATTGGACCAGTTAAAAACAGCTAAGGTGTTCACCAAGCTGGACCTCCGAGGCGCCTATCATTTGGTACGGGTACGGCGAGGGGACGAGTGGAAAACCGCCTTTAGGACCCAGTTCGGGTTGTTCGAGTATAGGGTCATGCCCTTTGGTCTCTGCAACGCCCCCGCCGCATTCCAATTCTTCATGGACGAAGTATTGAGGGGTCTATTGGATGTTTCGTGTATCGTATACATTGGCTATATACTGGTTTATTCCGCCTCCATGGATGAACACGTACAGCACATTTCTGTTGTGCTAGAATGCTTGCAGAAGTATGCGCTCCAGGCCAAACTGGAGAAGTGCCTGTTTCACCTCTCAGAGGTGGAGTTTTTGGGGTACATCATAGGACCTGACGGCTTATGTATGGACGACAAGAAAACGCAAGCCATCACCCAGTGGGAATCGCCCTCCAACGTAAAAGCCCTGCAGAGCTTTCTAGGCTTCGCGAATTTCTATCGCCGCTTTATAAAGAACTTCTCCAGCATTATACAACCCCTAACTCTCCTCCTCCGCAAAGGAGCGGCCTTTCTCTGGACCGACTGCGTGGAATCAGCCTTCCAGACCTTAAAAACCTGCTTTACCACGGCCCCCGTGCTGAGACATCCTGACGCCACTCGTCCGTTTGTGGTAGAGACGGATGCGTCCCACTACGCCATAAGAGGCGTTCTCTCTCAGCGACATCCAGAGACGGGGCAATTGCATCCCGTTGCTTTCTTTTCCAAAAAACTATTGTCCTGTGAGGTGAACTACAGCATTATGGATAAGGCGCTCCTGGCCATAAAAAGAGGGTGTGAGGAGTGGAGACATCACCTGTTGGGGGCCAGGCATACTGTGGAAATCTACACCGATCATCGGAACCTGCTGTTCTTGAAAACTGCTAGAGCATTAACCCCCAGGCAGCTTCGTTGGTCGTTATTTTTTGCTGATTACGACTTTGTGATCAAGTATCGCCCGGGACCACAAAACGGAAAGGCCGATGCGCTGTCCCGGCCTCAGCCCCCCCCCTCGATACACACCCAATGCCGGTCGAGGATCACCCCCTCTTTCTGAAGTACGCCACCTTTCCGGAAGGGCAGACTGCGGCCACGACGACACCCGACTTCCTGGAGTAAGTGAGAAACCAAACCACGGGAACGGAGGAGCTGGATTGGGTGGCTGAAGACCCTCGACGCCATTCATCCATGCAGCGCCTCTTGTATCAAAACCAACGTTTGTATCTACCAACCGCGTCGTTACAACAGCAAGCACTATGATGGGTTCACGATTCCACGTTGGGTGGCCATCTGGGGGTGCATAAACCACCCAGGCGATAAAGCGTCACTTCTGGTGGGCCACGTTACGAGCAGACACCGGGGCTTATGTGTCGGAGTGTGCCATATGTCCCCAAGGAAAGGCTCAGCACAAGAAACCAAGCGGGCTGCTCCAACCCATCCCTATCCCTCCGGCTCCGTGGCACACTCTGTCCATGGACTTCATAGTAGACATGCCCCCCAGTAGGGGAATAAACACCATTTTGGTTGTCATAGACCATTTGACCAAGATGGGCCACTTCATCTCCATGGAGAAATTACCCTCAGCTGCAGGCCTGGCCCAAACGTTCCTGCAACACGTGGTGCGTAGTCATGAGATCCCAGCGGTTCTCATTACCGATAGGGGAGCACAATTTACTTCACGCTTCTGGAGGGCTCTTCTGTGACGTGATGAAGGTAGAAGCCCGTCTCTCCACCAGCTACCACCCGCAAACGGACGGCAAGACGGAAAGGCTGAACCAAACATTGGAGCAATACCTCAGGTGTTTCACATTGCTCCATGAGGAAGAGTGGAGTACACTTCTATGGATGGCTGAGTTCGCCTATATTAATGCAGAGCATTCCTCGCTGGGCTGTTCCCCCTTTTTTTGTTTAACTAGATACCACCCAAACATGTTACCCTTTGAGTGGCCTGTACACATAAAATACCCAACCATCCAAGAACACCATGCACACTTGAGGGGGGTATGGCAGGCAGCAAGAAAGCAACTAGCTACGGACCAGGCGAGAGACAAACACTATGCGGATAGAAGACGTTCCCCAGGGCCTTCCTATAAGGTAGGAGACAGAGTTTGGTTGGATACGAAACACTTGAGACTAAGGGGGAGCACGTGCCTGAAACCCAAATGCGTGAGTCCCTATCCCATTGTGAAAATAGTGAACCCGGTAGCAATGAAACTGTCACTCCCTTCCGCATGGTGCATACACCCTGTGTTCCACGTCTCTCTGCTACGACCGGGCTCCCCACGCACTAGATTATACCCGAAACCAAAGCCCCTACTTATAGAGGGTGGGGAGGAATATAAATTTAAGGAGGTGCTAGATTCTAAACGTGTCAGGGGAAGAGTGCATTATCTCATCGATTGGAAGGGGTATGAACCCGAGGACCGGTCATGGGAGCCTGCGACCAATTTGCATTGCCCTAGTCTGCTCCGCCGCTTCCACGTGGCGCATCCTGCCAAGCCCGGTGGACCGTCGTGGCGCCGGCCCTTGGTGGGGGGTTCTGTCAGGCATCGGCCCTGACATATGCCCCTGCCGGGCATATGCTGTACACTACATGTTTCCGGTGGTTACGGGTATAAGAACTAACATACCCGTAACCCCTAGCGGTCTAGCAGAAACTCCGCTTACGGGATTACAAAAGCCCCAACGACGAACGGCCAGGTGCTTGTCAATCAAGTCCTGCCTGGCGTCATGTGCGTCATCTGGACCTCGCAAGACCGCTTCCCGGCTTACCCGAACCGGAGCACGGTTCGGATTCTCGGACCCACACGCCTTTGTGAACGCATGTCCTGCGCATCCACGAGCCTTCCAGATCATCACCGCGAGGTGGGAGAGCCCCGGGGAACTTACCAACGTCTCTTATTGGCTACTCGGCGAGACGCCTCTGTATGCCACATCGGAGTACCTTGCAACACGGGCAGAGCGCGCCAAGTTGCCATGAGACTCCTTATCGCGACACACCCCAGGGAAATAGCTTGTCCTTCGTTCACTGCCGCGACCGGACCCCCTTTACGCTTGGAGCCGCTTGAAAGGCTCGGAGGGCGACCCGGAGAAGGAGAGATAGTCACTTCTGCTCCGTCACTCGTTTCCTTCACTTGGAGCCGCATGAAAGGCTCGGAGAGCGATGCCCCCAACTACTGCACAGCTGCTACGGACTACAGAGGACGCATGCAAGAGCCAACCCTTGAGAAAAGTACATGGTAAAGGGGGCGATAGAAGCTTTGGAGTTCTAGGGGCTGTTTATCTTGCATGGGATACCGCCTGAGAGACACCTAATGCTGTATACCCGTGAGTGTTAAGCCTGCAACTCTATATGCATGTATATGTTTCTGCACCATGTGATTGCATAGCAGGATTGCTACAACATAGTGTGTTCTTTTTCTTCCAGCAGTGGCACGGGAGTAGTTAGCCTGAGTGCAGTCACTGACTCTAGGCCAGCCTTCTGGAGGGAGTCGTGCAGCCGCATCTTTCCTTTTCCTCTCCCTGTTTTCTTTTCCCTTTTTTCCCCTGGGGTGGTGTTACTTGTTGAGTGGTATAAGTTTGCTCATGGGTGATTCCATCTTGGGGAATAGGGTAACTAGCTACAGAATTGCTCCTGCTGTATCCGGCTTCCAAGGTTAGTGAGTAGCCTGTCTGCTCCGTGACATCTTCTTTCAATTCTTTTAAACATTGTAGTTCTCTTTTGGTCAGTAACCTTTTTTTCATTATTATTGAATTTATCATTTCTAAGAAATTGTATGATTCTTTTCAATCTTTTTAATGGCAAGTCTGATTGTATTAATTGCTTTGAATCTATCCAATATTTTCAACAGTGGTTTCTTGGAATGTCAGGAGTGTACACTCTCCTATCAAACATCAAAGAGTCCTAACGCACTTGTTGAAACTTTATGCTCATATTGCGTTTTTGCAAGAATCCTACTTTTCAAGAACAGGATTGTATGAAAATACGAAAGGGGAACGTAGGTGATGCGTTTTTTTTGCCAAGTAATGGTAAAAATAATTGAGTCATCATTTCATGCCACAAATCTTTGCAGGGCCAATTGTTTTCACATGTAGCAGACTCAGAAGGGAGACGGTGATTGCTTACATTATCTAATGAAAAGTTCAAATTGTTTTGTTCAATGTGTAAGGCCGTACAGTCCCTGATTGTCAGTTTTGGTCTACTCTTGCCCAAAAAGATTACAGCACTTAGATGATAATTTAATATTAGCAGGAGATTATAATCATGTTAAATCAATTGTAGCCAGACAATCTTCAGCACACTATGCTCCCGATAAATTACAAAAACCATTTGTCCATGCTATTAGTCAGCGGCACTTGACAGATACTTGGCGAGTATGTAATTCCTCTCTGAGCGAATACACAAATTTATCTCCAGTCCAACATACACAATCTAGGATCGATAATATTTTTATTTCACATCATCTCACTCAATCTTTACATGCTGCGGACATTGGAACCATCCTAATTTCTGATCATGCACTAGTTTCAATTCAACTAGATCTTTTGCCTAAGCGTGAGTCTCCTAAACGATGGAGATTCAACAATTCCTTGCTGTCCTTTACTTCTTTTTTCATTAAATTTTTCTATTGAATCTTTCATACACTATTCCCTTTCATACTATTTGGGATGCTTTTAAAGCTTTAGCTTGGGATTTTATCTACAAATTTGTCACTAAGAAACTGAAAGCCTCTCAGGCTCATTCTAAAACATTACTCCAGAAAATCAAAATTTTTGAACATACATATTACAGTTCTCACACATATCAGTCCTTGCAACAACTTATTAAGGCTAAGTGACTTTTTAACAAACCATCAACTGAGTCTGCCTTGTCTTATCTTCTTAAAACTAGTGCAAAATACTACGGAGATCAAAATAGGTTGTTAGCAAATTATCTTAAAATTAGAAAAAATAGACTATTTATTGTATCAATTATATATGATACTGATCAGACTTGTTCCATTAATTCCAATATTTTTGATCAATTTTGTAATTTGTACACCAACCTATGCACGCCTGAGCATTCACCTTCAGACCAAGGCGTTTTACAATAGCTCTCCTGTATTTAAATACCAGACTTTTCCCAAATAGAAATTTCATCTTTGGAAAAGGTGATGTCTTCTTCAGAATTACATCTTGCTATGTTTTCCCTTGAAAAAATATAATGTTCCAGGGCCGGATGGTTTTACTGCAGAATTTGATGTTTATTTTTCTCACCTTTTCTTACCCAAACTACTCACTTTAATCCAATCTTTTTCTGACTTTTTCAAGTCTTGTAGTTCTTTTCTCGAAGCACCTCTTTACCTTATCCCGAAAGATGGTAAAGATCTGCACTATTGCAAAAATGACAGACCCATCTCTTTGGTCAATTTAGATTATACAATTTTCACCAAGGCATTGGCTTCTAGATTACATTCTTTTCTTCATAATCTACTAGGAAAGGAGCAATCAGGGGTTGTCTCAGGCAGATATCTTTCTGACAACACTTGTTTATTCTTTGACATTATCTCAAAATCTGATGATCTTCCTGAACCCTTGGCAGCCATTGCTCTAGACTTTTTGATTGGGTAAATTGGCCTTTTCTATTTCACACCCTTTGCTGGTTTGGTTTTGGTCCCAAAATCATTAATTTTATATCCCTCTTGTACTCATTTCCCCAAGCTGCCATTTGTGCTAATGGCCTCACTTCTGTTTTTTTTCCTTTGGGAAGGGAAGTAAGACAGGGATGCCCTCTTTCTCCATTTCTTTTTAATCTGCCACTTGAACCTTATTTATCTAGAACTAAACAAAACTCCTTTGTTTTTTTTTTTTTGTTTTTTTTTTTGAAACCTTTATTGACATCGTAATCGATTACACATATGGGCCTACAACCCCCGGGGCCGGCCGCTAGACAGTAGAATCACAGCAAGCAAGGCTATCACAGTCAGTACCTCGGGGAGCAAAATCTCGTCGCTAGCAGACTCTCAATCTTGAACAGCCCAGGCAAGAGATCAGGATAATAAAGGTTTACATTTTATAGTGAAAGGATGAAAGGATCAGGTGCCAAACAGTTTCCCAGATAACGAAAAATGGCAGGCAGAGCGATGAATGTCAACAATATACAGCAATCTATCTTAGCAATGGCACTTGAAACAGGAAATTGAGGATGTAGAGAAAGGACACGGCCATTGCGTCTGCAACCCCCTGCCCCGAGACCCAGGAGACTCCACGGAAATTATGGCACTCCGGAAACAGTAGCGATTGACAACAACGGAGTACTATCCTACTGATCCCAGGAAAAGGACAGGAAAGAATAAGAGAAGAAAAAGAGGCCATGGAAAAAGGAGACGAAAGACTAAAGAATCCCCCCCCCAACCCCCCACCCTGCACCTCTGCAGATGAGTACGGCCCCTCCCCCCAGCAGCGTGCCTGTCGCCCCGGAACCAGACCCGAAATATAGAAGAAACAGAGAAAGGGAGTAGAAAAAAGAGCCCCCACCAGACGGGGGGGGTTGAGAGAATATTAATAAACTGGAGGAGGGCCTACAGAACACACCCCCGGCTTCTCCCTCTTGCACCATACGTTGTCCCATAAAGCAAGCAATAAAGAACCCCAAATCGACCCCGTCGAGAAAGGAGAAAGGAGCAGTGCATACTTAGTACATTAACAATTATACCGTGTGAACACCCAACTCCCGAGCCCACCCGCCTAGTAGGTGACCACCTCTGGAGGGTCAGCATCATCCTTGGCCACTCTTTGAAAACCCACCCATGCCTACCCCACGTCCCAGTGCCATGTCCAATGTCACCAGGGAAAGAGGCGTCCAATAAAACTCAGGAAGCAACACACACCGGTAGGGTAGAGGGCTCAGAAGATCGATACAGTCAGTTCCATGGAAGATCGTTTTTCCCAATGCCGACCCAGGATTTACACTGCACACCAGGCCCAGGAAGGCGGAATCAGCCAGAGCGGGCGACCATAGCCCGGAGGCTGCCCGGGTCATCGGAGGCCGCGCACAGGTCGAGGCCACCACCCCCCACTCAGGCCCAAGACCATCGGTACCGACCAGATCCACCGCCAGCTGATCGCACGTTGACATTCTGTCCGGAGAGTCCAGGCGTGCACTATTCACCGGGGCGATCACGACGTTGTCCCCCCGTGCGCGGCATAAGAAGTCCCAGCGTACCTGGGGATAGGCAGGTGGCAGCTGCTCCGACGCCGATGTCACTCCATCGAGCTTGCTCCCCAACACCCAGGCGCCGTGAATCAAGGTGGCGTGTAGGGCACCGAGAGCCTCGAGAAGGTCCCCGTACCCCAACACAGCTCCCGGCTCCCGCTCCGCTACGTTCCTCAGAGTCGCACCCTCCCGATCCTGCTGAAACCCGGTGTACAGGATGTTGGACTCTGTCGCACCAAAATAGCCACAGGGTAGGTCCATCCCAGATCGGGACCGGGACTCAGACACAGGCGCCTCGGGTTCCATGGCACTGGTAGCAGATTCCAAAGGCAGACAAACAGGGCGTCCGGTGTGTGGTCCTGGGCCACAGTCGCCCCCACCACGGACCAGCGCCCGCGAAAATCCGGGAGCGGCCCGCAAAAATCACCAGAGAGTCTTGAAGTGCCACCTCGGGCACACACGCGTTCAGCTACGCTTTAGACACCCACTCCCTGGCGACTCGTGCGACGGGGGCCGTAACGCTATGCCCCAAACTGCGTCAGACTTTAGCGTTGTTATAGGCCACGTTAGGAATGGGGCGAACTCAGGTACCTGTGCGGTTCTTCCCGGGCACAGTCAGACACCAACAAGCCAAAAGGGGTCCAGCACGAGCTCCACACCCCCCGCCGAGCTCCCCCCCAAATGAGTGGGCCTCCTATTCAGTTAGTCGGCGCAGGCAGCACAACAGTCTCTGCTAACGGTATGGGACCGAGCGTTTCAGGCTGCACTGAGCCGCACCAACCTGCCGAGTCTCCCCGCTCCGTTGGCTCAGGATCACAACGGCCGGGGCAGGGGGGAGCGGACACCGCCAGCAGGTCAATGGCCCTCGAGCCGGGCTCGCAGGAAGGTCCCCGCGGCCAAAGCAGCCGCGACAATAGAGCACGGCGGTGCGCCGTGCTATCGCGCCACCGCCGTGAAAAAGGGAAGCCGGCCAAGGGCGTCTCACCAGGGGCCACAGTCAGGTGGGGGCGTAGATCGTATGCCCCGATGCAGGTCCAGGCAATCCTGAGGGCAAGCAGTGGTCCCGGTGAAGCGGGGACAACAGGAGTAATCCTTTGTTAGGGACGAGCCGCCGCCATCTTCCCCCTCGCGGCCGGCTCGCCCCGCCTCACCCCGGTCAAAGCGTTTCGGTGCCGCTCCGGAGCCCAGTCTCGGCTCCCCAATCCTCAGCGCTGCTGCTGCCGTGTGTCCGCCCAGTCGCCGCCCAGGCCGCTCGGGGCAAGGATCCCTTCGCCGGCCCCACAAGTTGCGGCGCCACCGCCGGGTGTCCAACGGACCGGCTGAGCTCGTCACTGTGCGTCCCGGCTTCAGGCCCTGGCGCAGGACGAGGCTTCCGGGGACGATTTCTCCGCGGTTGGGCGAGCTACGACCACCGGAACCGGCGGGATGGGGTCCGTCGGTATTCCGGTCACGGAATCTGTCGAGGGATGAAGCGGATCAGGGGTCAGGATAGTCGCGGGCGAGGATGGACGGCGGAGCTCCCTCACAGCGCGGCCATCTTCAGCCCATCCAAAACTCCTTTGTTAATGTTTTTTCATATAATGTTCCACTCATCAAATTAGCTGCATATGCAGATGATATATCATAATTTATATCGAGTCCCTAGTCTTCCCTCCCTGCTTTTTCGTCTGAGTTGCATCTTATGCTTTGGTTTTTGGATATAAATTAATTACTGACAAATGGGAAATCTTACTTTTAAATATATTTACCTTTAAGCATGACTTTTCTTCTTCCAACTTTAAATGGCAACCTAATCAAATTGAATATATTGGTCTTCAATTTACTCAATCACTTGATGTTTCTATTTCCATAAGATTACTTCCTTAACATCTAAATGGCATCCTCTACACTTATCTTAGTGGGATAGGTTAGACACCATTAAAATGATGTTAGTCCCTATTATTCTTTTTACTATTTCTAATATCCCGTTACATATTCTACTTGAATCATACATAAACATGTATTCTACTTTAGCCTGTTTTCTATGGAATGATAAAATATCTTGTATGTCATTATCTAAATTGAAGCACCTAAAGCAGAGGTAGGAGTACATTTACCGTATTTTGCTGATTTCCCCCAAATAATTTATATTTAAACAATATGTGCACTGGAGTTCATCTACATCTTCATTTATTCAATTATGGGTAGACATGGAGTGAGAGTTGCTTGCTGCTTTCTCATTTCGCGAAATTATCATCTTGATACGCAAACCTAAAAAATATACAGCCCGATCTTTAGACACACCTGCAAATTACTTATCTCTGTCACCCAATGCTGTCCTACAGATCTGGAGACTTTTTTTGATTTTCACAATTTGGCACCATAATTTTATACAAATAAAAAATAGACCTATCTACTGGCCATCTTGGGGGTCTAAAGGGTTAATTTAGGTCAAGTAATTGTATAATAATTATTCTTTTATTTCTTTTTCAGAAGCTTCAATAATATTTGGTTCAATCATATACTCACTTTCAATCTATCTCCCTTACTAATTCATCACCTTCCATTAACCTAACATCTTTTATATACAAATCCAAAATCCTCTTCAATTTATTCAACTATTCTACATGTGATCAGTGGTCACCCTAAATCACCAACAGAACTTGGGTGGGAAAATGATCTCCATGCCACTTTGCCTATTTCTACCTGGAAGCAAATTTGGATTAAGATTAAGAAATCCTCTTGCTCAGCGAATACAACACAAACAATATTTTTTGTTTATAATATACTTTGTACAACACCTGCTTATCTTCACAAGATTAAATCCAGACACTCCACACTCCAGACACTTGTTAGACATGCTCTGCACACTGCGCTAACCTCAAGCACTTAATATTTACTTGTCCCTATGTTTTTTCTTTGTAGGTACAAGTTTGGGCTCATTTTAATTCCATATTTCGTTTAAATATTCCTTAATACATTCCAAATGTATTCTAAGGAAGTATGCATGTATGGGCTATTGTATGGGCTGATGCTTCATTTAATGTGCAAATAGTAGACCTTTTGCCAATTGCTTTTCAAACAAGCATTAAAAATGCAATAGATCTCTCATTTGTCTGATTTCGAGCTTTTGATGTTGTAAATTACAATGTTTTTTACCTATATGTTATGGATTGTGTGTATGTGGTGTGTAGTGGAATATTGTGGGTTGGATTGGAATTGTTATTTGTAGAGCACTACGAAGCATAAGGAAGGAGAGTGAGGAGGTAAAGAGAAGAATGATGCAAAAGTAAGGAGAGTGAGAATAGCAGCATAAGGCATAAGGAAGGAGAGTGAGGAGAAGAGTGAGGCACAAGGAAGGAGAGTGAGAAGAAGGGCAGCGTGAGGCCCAAGGAAGATGAGTGAGGAGAAGAGCAGCGTGAGGTCAAAGGAATAAGAAGAGCAGCATGAGGTACAAGGAAGGTGAGTGAGGAGAAGAGTAGCATGAGGTATAAGGAAGGAGAGTGAGGAGAATAGAAGTATAAGGGACAAGAAAGGAGAGTGAGAAGAAGAGCAGCGTGAGGCACAAGGAGGGAGAGTGAGGAGGAAAGCAGCATTAGGTACAAGAAAGGAGAGTAAGGAGGAGAAGAGCAGCATTAAGCACAAGGAAGGAGTGTGAGAAGAGCAGTGCGAGGCACAAGGACAGAAAGTGAGGAAGAGAAGAGCAGCGTGAGGCACAAGGACAGAGAGTGAAGAGAAGAGCAGCATGAGGAACAAGAAAAGAGTGTAGAGAAGAGTGGCACGAGGCGCAAGGAAGGAGTGTGAGAAGAGCAGCATGAGGAACAAGAATGGAGAGTGAGAAGAGCAGCATGAGGGAAAAGGAAAGGAGTGAGAAGAGCAGCATGAGGCGCAAAGAAGGTTAGTGAGAAGAACAGCATGAGGCACAAGGAAGGAGAGTGAGGAGAAAAGCAGTATGAGGCACTAGGATGGAGAGTGAGGTGGAGAAGAGCAGCGTGAGGCATAAGGATGGAGAGTGAAGGATTATCGCAGCACGAAGCAAAAAGGAGAGTGAGGTGGAGAGCAGTGTGAGGCACAAGGACAGAGAGTGCGGAGAAGAGCAGTGTGAGGCACAAGAAAGAAGTGTGAGGAGATGAAGAGCAGCGTGAATCACAAGGACAGAGAGTAAGGAGGAGAGCAGCATGAGGCACAAGGACAGAGTGAGGAGGGGAGCAGTGTGAGGCACAAAGAAGGAGAGTTAGTAGAAGAGCAGCACGAGGCACAGAGAATAAGTGTGAAGAATCGAAGAGCAGCGCGAGGCACAAGGAATGAGAGTGAAGAGAAGAGCAGCACAAGGCACAAGGAAGGATTGTGAGAAGAGCAGCATGAGCCACAAGGATGGAGAGTGAGAAGAGCAGCATGAGGGAAAAGGATAGGAGTGAGAAGAGCAGCGTGAGGCACAAGGAAGGAGAGTGAGAAGAGCAGTGTGAGGCACAAGGACAGAGAGTGAGGAGAAGAGCAGCATTAAGCACAAGGAAGGAGTGTGAGATGAGCAGTGTGAGGCACAAGGACCGAGAGTGAGGAAGAGAAGAGCAGCGTGAGGCACAAGGATAGAAAGTGAGGAGAAGAGCAGCGTGAGGCACTTGGGAAAAGTGTGAGTTATTGATGAGCAGCACGAGGCACAAGAAAGGAGAGTAAAGAGAAGAGCAGCATGAGGCACAAGAAAAGAGTGCAGAGAAGAGTGGTGCGAGGCGCGAGGTAAGAGTGTGAGAAGAGCAGCATGAGGCACAAGAACGGAGAGTGAGAAGAGCAGCATGAGGGAAAAGCAAAGGAGCGAGAAGAGCAGCATTAGGCACAAGGAAGGAGAGTGAGGAGAAAAGCAGTGTGAGGCACTAGAATGGAGGGTGAGGAGGAGAAGAGCAGCGTGAGGCATAAGGATGGAGAGTGAGGATTATCGCAGTGTGGAGAAAAAAGGAGAGTGAGGAGGAGAGCAGCGTGAGGCACAAGGATAGAGAGTGAGGAGAAGAGCAGTGTGAGGCACAAGGAAGAAGGCTGAGGAGGTGAAGAGCAACGTGAGGCACAAGGACAGAGAGTGAGGAGGAGAGCAGTGTGAGGCACAAGGAAGGAGAGTTAGTAGAAGAGCAAGCAGCATGAGGCACAGAGAAGAAGTGTGAGGAATCGAGGAGCAGTGTGAAGCACAAGGAAGGAGTGTGAGAAGAGCAGCATTAGGGAAAAGGAAAGGAGTGAGAAGAGCAGCGTGAAGCACAAGGAAGGAGAGTGAGAAGAGCAGCGTGAGGCACAAGGAAGAAGAGTGAGGAGAACAGCAGCATTAGGTACAAGAAAGGAGAGTGAGGAGGAGAAGAGCAGCATGAGGTACAGGGTAGGAGAGTGAATATTGAGCAGTGTGAGGCACAAGGAAGCCGTGTAAGAAGAGCAGCGTGAGGCACAAGGAAGGAGAGTGAAGAGAAGAGCAGCTTGAGACACAAGGAAGGAGAGTGAAGAGAAGAGCAGCTTGAGGCACAAGGAAAGACAGTGAAGAGAAGAGCAGCGTGAGGCACAAGGAAGGAGTGTGATAAGAGCAGCATGAGGCACAAGGATGGAGAGTGAGAAGAGCAGCATGAGGGAAAAGGAAAGGAGTGAGAAGAGCACCGTGAGGCACAAGGAAGGAGAGTGAGAAGAACGGCATGATTCACAAGGAAGGAGAGTGAGAATGAGAAGAGCATTGTGAGGCACAAGGACGGAGAGTGAGGATAATCGCAGCATGAAGCAAAAAGAAGGCGAGTGAGGAGAAGAGCAGCGTGTGCCACAAGGACGGAAAGTGAGGAGAAGAGGGGCGGGAGGTACAGGTAAGAAGTGTAAGGAGGAGAAGAGCAGCGTGAGGCACAAGGTCGGAGTGTGAGGAGCAGAGCAGCATAAGGCACAAGGACAGACTGAGGAGGAGAGCAGTGCGAGGCACAAGGAAGGAAAGTGAGGAGAGGAGCAGTGTGAGGCACAAGAATAGAAAGTAAGGAGAAGAGCAGCGTGAAGCACAAGGAAATACAGTGAGGAGAAGGGCAGCGCGAGGCAGAAGGACAGAGAGTGAGGATAATCACAGCACGAGGCACAAGGAAGGAGAGTGAGGAGGAGGAGAAGAGCAGCATGAGGCACATGGACAGAGAGTGAGGATAATGGCAGCATGAGGCACAAGGAAAGAGAGTAAGAAGAACAGCATTAGGCACAAGGATGAAGAGTGAGGAAAACAGCAGTATGAGGCACAAGGAAGGAGAGCTAGGAGAAAAGCAGTGTAAGGCATAAGGAAGGAGAGTGAAGAGAAGAGCAGCATGTGGCAGAGGACGGAGAGTGTGAAAGAAAAGAGCATTGTGAGGCACAAGGACGGAGAGTGAGGAGGAAAGTAGCGTGAGGCACAAGGGAGGAGAGTGAGAATAATCTCAGCGCGAGGCAGAAGGACGGAGAGTGAGGATAATCGCAGCGTGAGGCAGAAGGACAGAGAGTGAGGAAAAGAGCAGCATGAGGCACAAGGACGGAGAGTGAAGAGAAGAGCAGCGTGAGGCATAAGGAAGGAGAATGAGGAGAAGAGAAGTGTGAGGCACAAGGAAGGAGAGTGAGAAGGGCAACCTGAGGCACAAGGAAGGAAAATGAGAAGAGCAGCATAAAGCACAAGGAAGTAGAGTGAGAAGGACAGCATGATGCACAAGGAAGGAGAGTGAGAAGAAGGGGCGTGTGAGGCATAAGGAAGGAAAGTGAGGAGAAGAGCAGCGTGAGGCATAAAGAAGAAGATTGAGAAGAATAGCAGCACGAGGCCCAAGGAAGGTGAGTGAGGAGAAGAGCAGCGTGAGGCACATGTAAGAAGTGTGAGGAGGAGAAGAGAAGCGCGAGGAACAAGGACGGAGTGTGAGGAACAGAGCAGGCTGAGGCACAAGGACGGAGTGAGGAGAGGAGCAGCGTGAGGCACAAGGATGAAAGTGAGGAGAAGAGCAGCGTGAAGCACAAGGAAGGAGAGTGAGGAGAAGAGCAGTGTGAGGCAGAAGGACGGGGAGCAAGGATGGTCGCAGCGCGAGGCGCAATGAAGGAGAGTGAGGAGGAGAAAAGCAGCATGAGGCACATGGATGGAGAGTGAGGATAATCGCAGCATGAGGCACAAGGATGGAAAGTGAGGAGAAGAGCAGCATGAGGCACAAGAAAGGAGGGTGAGGAAGAGAAAAGCAGTGTGAGGCACAAGGAAGGAGAGTGAAAAGAGCAGCTGAAGGTAAAAGGAAGGAGAGTGAGCAGTATATCAGTGTGAGGCACAAGGAAGGAGAGTGAGAAGAGCAGCGTGAGGCACAAGAATGGAGAGTGGGAAGGAGCTTAGCACGTGATCAAGATGGCCGCGTGAGCCTAGAGCTCCCGAGACCCTCGCTCCCTCCGGCATCTATCCTGGCTAATATCCTGTACTTGACGCTCGGACTATTGGAGGGGAGCTGCTGCTGAGGCGGGAGCTGCTGTCCGGGTCGAAATCGCCCACCGGAGACCGAAGTTATACCGCCTGGAAGTTTGGGGCCTACTCCCCGCACGGTGCCCGGGACTTGCGTTGGCACAGTGCCCGTGCCCTAATTGAACAACAGCGGCCTGGTTGGGGACGGATCGGCGGAGGGGAGGTGATTTCACTTTCGCTTTCGCTTTCGCCTTCCAGTCTCCAGGGCGCCCGGGACGGGGCGTGCGCGGCGCCAGCCATTGGTGGCATGCCTATTTACCCTGTACGGGCCAGGAGATTGTCTACACGGCAGATTGCGATGTCGACCAAATCGGACGCCGAAAAGCAGAAGCCCAAGAACACCAGGCGGGGCATCTACACCCAGACTAATAACATGGACCGCTATGCCCATCAGAGGGGGTCCCCGGGCGGATCGGGCCCGACGTCGGAAGCCTCGAAGGACGCGGCATCCCCCTCCACAGAATTAACCCTGCAGGACATCATGGGAGCCATCGAAGGGATGAAGTCCTCGATTGGGCAGCAATTTGAGACCCTGGCACAAAAAGTAGATGCCATATCGACTGATGTCAATCTGGTTCGGGCTGACCTTGGGAAAACTAACGAGCGGGTTCAGTCCTTGGACCTCAAGACTGCTGGCCTCCTGGGCGATGTCTCCGGCCTTCAGCAGGAAGTCCGTACTCTCCGGACAGCAAATGATCACTTCGCCCGACGGCTGGAAGACTTCGAAGGCCGTGCAAGGCGCAACAACGTGCGCATCATTGGGGTCCCGGAAAATTCGGAGGAGCAGTCGGTGGACCTGTTCGTGGAGGACCTGGTGGTGAACCATCTGGCACCCAAAGGCCTTAGCAAGTTCTTTACCGTCGAACGGGCCCATAGAGTTCCTGGCGGGAGGCCCAAGGTGGGGGCCCCACCAAGGCCGATTGTCGCCAGGATCTTTAACTTCAGGGATCGAGATGCCATTCTACAAGCATCGCGGATGGCCGGCCCGCTGCCATTCCAGAACACTACTGTAAGCTTCTATCCGGACTTCACCCAGATGGTGCAAAAGCAGCGGCAAGGCTTCATGGCGGTCAAGAGAAGACTACGTGAGATGGGACTAAAATATGCCATGCTTTTTCCGGCAAGGTTGCGGGTGGTGTTCGAAGAGCGAACTTTCTTTTTTGAGTCACCCGACATGGTCGGAGACTGGCTGGACACTCTGCCCCAAGGACGGCCTGGCGCGGAACGCTCTGGTGGCGCAGATGGTGGTGGTGACGAACTTTGAACCAGGACTTAAGTACCATGACTCTGGTCCTTCCGGGAGGTTGATAGTCCGGGGGGTGGCGGGGGCAGTAGGGGAGCTCTTTCCTCCTCTGGGGTTCTTTCCGTAGACTAGTTTCTATAAGGGGCGACAGGCACACTGCAAGTTGGGGGGCACTTTAGAGCTTACGCAGGGGTGCAGGGTGGGGGGTGGGTGGGGTTTGTTGTTGGGGTTGTTGTTGTTTTTGGTTCTGCAAGGCTTCAAGATGCAAGCTCCTGTGACTCGGGTCGGGTTCCACGCGGGTGGTGGTGGTCTCCTTACATGCTGGGATGGGGGGTAGGGGCCTTAAAATACTCAGTTGGAATGTAAATGGCCTGGGGGATCGTATTAAGCGTGGGATTGTCCTGCAATTTCTGAAGAGATGTGCCCCTGATATTGTCCTCTTGCAAGAGACGCATTTGATTGGTAACACGTGCTATGCACTCAATCGTAAAGGATATAAATTTGTTGCACATTCCGGGTTCTCCTCGGGTTCCAGAGGGGCGGGTATACTAGTCAGGTCCTCTCTGCCATTTGAGGTTGATTCCACTACTGTAGACGATAGGGGGCGCTTTGCGGCAGTAGCGGGACGGTGGGAGGGCAGGACGCTGGTCCTGGTGTCGGTTTATGTCCCCCCTGCACTGCAGCCCTCTACACTAGCGGACTTAGAGAGGACATTACTGGATCTCCCAGAGGGATTGTTGGTGGTGGGTGGTGACTTTAATGCGGTCGGCTCCGGCCTACTTGATAGGCACCCGCAGAGGATTTCGGGGGGGGCTCAGAAGTGGCTCCCTGATTTCATAGATACCCTAGGGCTGGTTGATTGTTGGAGAATGTTGCATCCCACACAACAACAGTACACTTTCCACTCAGGTGCGCATGGCAGTCTCTCCAGAATTGATTATGTCCTTACTCTGGCCGCGCACGCTTCCCTTGTCTCTGAGGCCAGGCACATGGCACGAGGTATTTCTGACCACTCTCCGGTGTGGATCTGTATGGATGCTGTCAGAGGAGTCGGTGGTAGGGTGGCCCCAATTAACCCGTGGCATCTTAGAGACCCTGTGACTCGTAGTGAGGTACTTAAGGCGATCGACCGTTATTTCCAAGAAAACCTCGGTTCGGTCACGTCGGCGGTGTCCTTGTGGGAAGCATTCAAAACAGTGATTAGGGGAGAGGCCCTCTCCTTGATAACAGCGGCCAAGCGTCGGAGAGACGCGGAGGTCGCCCAGCTGGAGGCGGAGATCGCAGACCTAGAGTTGGCCCTGGAGGGGGAGGTTACGGCGGAGGCGCTGCACAAACTGAGCCTTAAACAATCGGAGTACAGGGCCCTCGTGACTGACGCAGCCAAGGCTCTGAGTAGGGAACAGCGGGGCCGTCTGTACGACGTCGGGGACAAGGCCGGGAAATTGATCGCGTGGCTAGATAAGAAGGAGAGGGTCAATCGAGTTGTGCCGGACCTAGTTACGGAGGATGGCGTCACGGTCACGGAGCCGGACGGCATAGTCCAGTGCTTTGCGGATCACTTCCGCACGGTCTATACATCCGTGTCGGACAGGCCAGTGGAGGATTCATGTGCGCTCCTCCGCGATCTCGCCCTGCCTTGCCTCTCCGACGTGGACAGGGACGATCTTGATGGCAACATCACGGTTGATGAGATTGCGGGGGCGATCCGTTCGCTGCGCCCGGGCAAGGCCTCGGGCCCGAATGGTCTGCCCATTGAGCTCTACAAACTCCGGCCTGACAAGATCGCTCCGCATTTACGAGCCATGTTTGTGGAGGCGCGGGAGACGGGTTGCCTCCCGCTCGACCAGCGCCTGGCAACGATCGTGGCCATTCATAAAGACGGCAAGCCTAGAAACAGGTGCAGTTCATACAGGCCGATCTCGCTCCTTAATGCTGAGCCGAAGATCCTTGCCGAAATCCTCGCAAACCGGCTAGTCAGGGTGGTCGGTGACCTGATCCACCCCGACCAATCGGGATTCATCCCGCATCGTAATACTGCGCTGAATCTTAGGCGCCTTCATGGTGTGATCGCAAGGGTCGGGACGATGCGGGAACCGGCCATGGTGGCTGCGCTCGACGCAACGATGGCATTCGACACGGTTGAGTGGGCATACTTGTGGGCCACGCTCGCGAAGTTCGGCTTCGGGCCCGGATTTGTGGGCTGGGTGAGGCTCTTATACGAAGGACCCCTTGCAAAAGTCGCAGTTAACGGGAGGGCCTCCAGTCCCTTCGACTTGGGAAGGGGTACCAGGCAGGGTTGTCCCCTCTCGCCGCTGTTGTTCGCTCTCGCCCTTGAGCCGCTAGCGGCATGGATACGGTGGCACCCAGACGTGAGGGGGATTCGCTGGTCCCCCGACCACGAGGACCGTATTTCCCTCTATGCCGACGACATTCTGCTCTATCTCACCTCACCCCGGAAGTCCCTTATAGTAGTCTGCGACATTTTGACTTCCTTCGGGAGGAACTCGGGGCTCACCATCAACTGGGGTAAGTCCTATCTGTACGCCCTGTGTGGTGACGTTCCGGTTCCCCCGCGGAATTGCCCGATCCAGATCGCCCGGGAGGGTTTTCTGTATCTTGGGATCTATATTTCGGCCGACCCCACGGTACGGTATGAGCGAAACCTGCTCCCTCCGTTGGCACGCCTGCGGCGGGACGTGGCAGGCTGGAGGTGGCTGCCGCTCTCCCTCCTCGGCCGTGCGGCGCTATTTAAAATGATGTCTCTTCCCCGCTTTCTCTATGCCCTGCAGAACACCCAGGAGCTGGTTCCGGCCAGTTACTTTCGGGAGGTTGAGAGTCTACAGCGTTCGCTGCTGTGGGACGGCCGCCCGCGTATAGCGATAGCAAAATTAACTCTCCCTTGGTACGACGGGGGTATCGCGCTTCCCGACATCCGGAGATACTATTGGGCCTCCCAACTGAGCGCGATCAACCACGGAGTCTACGGTCCTGCGCTTAGCCCCGGCTTTGCTATGGACCGGTGGTTGCTGCGGGGAGGTGGCTACTATAGAGCGCTTTATTCGAGGCCCCCGGTTGGGTCTCTCACGGGGCCGACCGGGGTGGCGGTGCACGTGTGGAAGACAGTCACGAACTCCCTGGGGTGGAAGGATAGACTCACACTGGCCACTCTGTTGTTCGACTCGGACCTGCTGGGGAAACTCTGGCATTCTAAGGGTTTCGACAAATGGGACCTGATTGGTATCTCCAGGGTGGGGGACATGCTTGCCAAGGGGCGGATTAAGTCATTTCAAGAGCTGCAGACGGAATATGTGCTTGAGGGCACGGAATACTTCCGGTACGCGCAGGTACGCCATGCGCTGCAGTCGGTCCTCGTCGAGGGGGAGAAGGTGCCTGAATCCTCTCCGCTGGAGGATCGGATCTTGGACGGCCATGTGCCGGAGAGCACAATCTCTCTCATTTACAAGAAACTGGTGAACGTTCGTACCGATCTCCTCCTGGGGGTGCGGGACCAGTGGACTAGAGACGGTCTTGAGCTGGACGATGAGGACTGGCAGTACGCTGTCTCCTCCCCGAAGGAGGTTGCCATCCCCGCCAGGCTGCGGCTGGTCCAGCTTAAGGTACTCCACAGAGTCTACGTTACTGGCCCCCGGATGGTCCACATGGGTTTCTCCGAGGACGGGCTGTGTAAGAGGGGCTGCGGGATGGTGGGCACCTTTCTGCACATTGTATGGGAGTGTGGTGTGATTGCGGAATTGTGGAAGCGGATTCACGCTGTGATGCAGGAGGTCACGGGTATTGTGTTGCACTCAGAGGCGCGGCGCTGTCTTCTGAATGTGTGGGGCCCTACAGACCACGATGCTGCGCAGACTCAATGGGTGACCCTTGGTAACATGGTGGCCAAGCGGGATATTGCAAGATTGTGGGGATCCCCTAACCCGCCCACCCTGGATGCATGGAAGGACAACATGGACTGGTGCATGTTTCGAGAGAAAACGGTGTATTGTGCACGGGGGAGGCCCAAGAAATGGCATAAGGTGTGGGGAGGTTGGAACCAGTATAGGGGGTACATCTGCTTGCCTCCTGCCACTGACCCACCAGAGGAGCACCTTTCCCCCTAGTCTTACTTCCGACTTGAGTTTTGCAGATGAAATCTGATGGAATGTTAGTGCCTCTGCCTCTCCCTCCCCTCCACACTTGGGGGCTGATCTGATGTTGGATACGGGGCCGTCTCATCGGTGGGAACTGACGCGAACACATGAAGTATATTGCCTTGCTTGTTATGTTTTACTTTTAAAATTGAAACCTTGTTCCTCTCCTGCATGACAGCTATAGAAGACTGCACATGTTGATCGACGAGCTGCCGAACCTCCGGGTTGTCGGCTGAATAGCTGTGTATCTGCAATATCCGAATAAAGGTCTTTGAAAAAAAAAAAAAAAAAAAAAAGAATGGAGAGTGAGGAGAAGAGCAGCATGAAGCAAACGGAAGGAGAGTAAAGGAAAAAGTGAGGCAGTGTATATACAAACTCGTAAAGGACCTCAGGTTAAAAGAAGCTTCACCATAAAACGCATACAAAACACAAAATAGCATAAAATTTATAAGTGAGTAAAGCAACTAGCTGCAGACATATGTAATAAAGAACAATCTCCTTATCTGTACTCTTTATAAAATCAGGAAAAGAAAACAATATTTAGAAGGCAGCCCTTCACCTTTCCCCTGTTTGTTTTTTAGGTCGAGCTAGACAGTGCAAGCACTGCCTCTTCGAGGCCTACTGTAATCAGTCTGTGGGCCATCCCCTTTCATGCAATCGCTTTTCATTTCTCTTTATCAGTGTCCTTTAAAAATCCCTGCTTGCTTGTGGTTAGTCCTGCCTCTTTGTCCCTCCTTTCTCCCTTCCGGTCCTCCTACAGAGCATGGACTTAGCACTGTCGCATTCCGCTATGTTTCTTTATCTGTTCGTTGAGGGACTATTTCTAGGTCTCGCCTGACCCAGCGCATGCGCTGGTCTGGCGAGACTTATTGAGAGGGCTCCAAAAAGTGCTACCAGGCCAGCATAGAGCTACAGTGCATGTCGGCGGGCGCGTGCGCCGCGCTTTACCGCGATTACTTTCACGGCCGCTTTGATGTTTGATCGTGATCGCGATCACTTTAACTTTCGCGGCCGCTTTGCATAGCCAATAGGTCTCGCTTTTGGGACCTTATAAGTATTTAGTTATGTAACTGTTGCATGGCTAAACACTTATAAGGTCCCAAAGGCGAGACTTTTGGCTATGCCAATGCTTGTTTTCCTTGTTTTCCTTCTCTTTAACGGTTTGTCTGTGTTCAGCTTCAGCACCCTTGCTACTTACATTCAAATATAGCATTCTTTCTCCCACCCACCTCCTCCTAATGCCACAAAGATCTCCAAGTTCAACTTGGTAACTCTTTCTAAACTACTCCTTTTGCCTCTCCAACGCTGCCTACTACTGAATGGCTCAGCACTGCTCAGACCGGGTGTGCCTGGGTCAGTCTTACGCTCCAATAGAGCGCGCACTGCACCTTTCCCCGGGGAACAAGCAGGGACTTTTTTGTGGGCTCGTGTGTTCTTTGTGCATTCTCTGGTGCCCTGGGACCAAAGCTTGCATCCACATTGGTGGTGCGGAGGGATTTCCTGTACAGTTGCCTTGTTTAAAGCACAACATTCTTTATTGGGTCCTGCGCGCTAGCTATCTAAATTGGACTTGGCTTTTCAGCATGTTACTAAGGTAAAATACATCTGAAATAAGAGTCGGGTGTTTAACTTACACTGAAAGTGGAGCTTGTTTACCTCGCTCTTGGAGTATTTATTTGAAGTACACAATATTTCCTGTTGCTTTGAAAATGTCGGGATTGTGATGTCATCAGTCTCGGGCTCGGCTACGAAATGACTAATTTGTATTTAATAACCAATAACTGTGAGCGTTATATCACCCAAGAAGGAAAAATAACTTTAAGGGAATGAGCTTGTAAAACGCATCCTCCTTGGGAGGAGCATGTGGCCTGAAGGAGTTAATGCATGCCATCACTGAACTCCTCCCTTCTGTAATCTCCCCATAAGGTAAATGACCATCACTCGTGCACACCTGTTTTATTTTTCGGGTCTTTGTATGAGTGCTGTAACAAAATGAAAAACAACTTTTATAATACACTGCAAATGTTCTCAAAACCTGCAGAAAGTGGCCCCAAACATCCTCTACTTTGCAGTGAGCAGTACATACTCAAAGTGGGTCAGTGGGTATAATGGCTGTTACTCTAAAGTGAGCTCTGGAGCATGGGCCTCAGAGTGCACAGCAAGATTACAGCAGCATCTTGATGATCCTCATTTTCTAAGATTATAAGTACTGTGTGATACTTTTAATACAGGATACTTGTTTATACGTGCAGTTAAGGATTGCAATGACCTTCCAGAGCCAGTCAGCCTCTGTGGGGACTTTTATTAACATATAAACACAGTACGGGAGCAGTCGGCCATTTTCACATTGTGAACAAGTCTCGGCATGTACTTGTAGCCGCTGGGCATTGACGTGTATGCAGCATTTATTTTTCTTCAGATTTTATATATCGTGAACTTGACCCGAAGGTATTGGAACGCTTTACATGAGCACCGGTTACGTTACACATTCAGGCATGGGGACATTAAGCGATTTGCCCAGAATCACAAGATGTGTACGCAACCTCGAGGCTCGAACTCTGGTTTCCAGCACCAAAGTAAGCAGTCTAGCCGACGGACCACATCCTCTCCCCCTAGCATTCTAGAACATTCACAGATATGTGAGGGATAAAGCCACATGATAATTCACTTTCATAGCCTGCAAGGCTCAATGGCCTGGGACTACCGAACTTCCACCTCCCCCGCCTTGTGTATAAACCACATTTATTAATGATGGACATGAGAGTGGGTTTCTTTGGAGGCGGGGGTCGTACAACCCCCGGCCGTATTTATTAAAACATGAAAACAAATAAAAATTGAATTAAACAATATTTACACAATTTTACTCTGAAAACGTAGCATGACATTTGATTACAATTCATATGTACAGATATCAGATGGCTAACCTTAACATATTTCTAATACAGAGTATTTCCTATCCGAGTCTAACATCTGGATCATAATCATACATTAATTACTTTCTGCGTATCCTATTTGGGCCTACAGCAAGGTCGCTAACCGGTGTCAGATCCTTATCAATTAGCCACGCCCTCCCGTAGGAGTGCGCATGCGCAGAGGGCCCGTTTACCGAGAGGGTACTTCCCCCCCCGGTTACCTCCGTACGCTCCCTGAACTCCATTAAAATGGGGGCTCTTGCACTCTGAGCCATTTAGTGACGTCATCATGCCAGTGCGGGGTGGCCAACCAGCCTAAAGAAAGCGTGACTCCCCCCTTTCCCGCACCCATCCAGCCAACCGGATGTACCGCCCTGTAAAGATGGGTCCCAGCCCGTAGTTGAATAAAGTAGTTTATTCTTTAGTTGCAAATAAGTAAACCCACCAGTGCGGATAACAGAGACCCTCCAGCACCGGTCAGCACAGAACACGAAGTGAGAACCAACATTCTTCACAGTAACTAAGCAACCTGGAACAGACCTACATCATGCTACTGACATCAGGGCATTCCAATAAACTAACTACTAATTAAAAGGACACCACACAACATGTCCCCTTTTTTTTTTTTTTTTTTACAAATAAATCCCAATAAAACCAATAAACCAAAACAAAAAAAACCAAATCATTTTAAAACAAAATCTTCGAATTTTTTAGGTAATTTCACAATCCTTTTTACAGGAACCTCAAAAGAAGCCCCCTCAGGAATCAACTCCTCAGAAGAAGAGATATTGTGAGCATCAGAATTAGAAACAGATACATCAAAACATGATTTGGAACTATTATCAGAAGAAGTACTAGCTACATGTGTACTATCAACAGAGTGTCTAAGATTAGAATCACATGCACCTTTATCGTTGGTAGATCCTACATCCCAAAAAGACTCATTTGCGTCAGGTGCATTAAACAACTTTTCTTGCCCAGGTTTAAGAAGAATTATAGAACTTTTATTCCACCACCCTCTTTCGTGTAAAAGAACAGCAGTTTCAGAGACTTTAATTACTTGCACAGGAGCAGAAAATCTAGACAAACCTTTGCGTGGCAGACCAGGATTAATTATGCGTACCCAATCACCAACACTAATGTCCTTGTACTTGGTCCTGTGTATATCATCATGATAGACCTTATTTTTATATGCAGCCTCATCTAAACTGTCTTTCACCTTATCAAGAGTTTTCTCAAAATCCTTATGAACATCTAACTCAAATGATGGTGATACTAGTGTACAACACCCTCTTCCTCTCATCAAATAAAAGGGAGAAACTCCCGTCACTGAATGCGGCATGGTATGATATGCCCAAAGCTTCTCATTAAGAAAATCAAACACATTCTTCTTACTCTCCAAAGCACATTGAATGCCATCCTTAACAAATCTATTAGCCCTCTCCACTTGACCGTTGGCTTTTGGACAATATAAAGGAGCACGCTCAGCTCTAATGCCACACTTTTTTAAGAAGGAAACCATTTTAGATGAAACAAACTGGACGCCATTGTCAGACATAAGTATCCTAGGAAAACCTTCAACAACAAAAACTTTTTCTAGAAACGTAATCACTTCATCAGTGTTGGGATGTTCCACAAAAGTGTGGTAAATCCATTTAGAAAAATTGTCAATTAACACAATAAGAAATCTGTGTTGCCTACCTAAGATGTCATAAGGACCTGAAAAGTCAATGGATACCTTCTGCCAAGGTCCCTTAGGAATTTCTTGTAAACCAATAGGCTCAGTGGAAACCTTGTAATGCTTATCAGAACGAACACAAACAGCACAAGTATCCACAAACCTCTCCACTGAAGCATCCATACCTGGCCACCAATAATGTTGTCTAAGAGCTCTCTTAGTTCCAGAAACACCATTGTGACCAAGATGAGCTAATTCTATTAGCTTATTCCTGAGACCCACAGGGGGAACTAACACACTATGTCTGACCAAAAATCCATTTTCAACACTAAGTTCACTTGAAATTTGTGCAAAACTGTGTAACCCCGCTTCAAGATTCCTGAAAGGAGGCCAACCACGGATCAGAAATTCTTTGACTTTGTTAATCAAAATGTCTTCACTATAAAATTTGACCCAATCAGCTTCAGAAAATTTTCCTTCACAACTGTTAAACACATCCACTAAAGCAACTACACATTCATGATTATCCACAAAGGAATCTTCAGTGACATTTTCAGCGGGCAATCTAGACAAACAGTCTGCAGTGATGTTTTTCCCTCCAGAAATATGCTCAATCTTAAAGTTAAATTCTTGTAACCTAGCAATAAGCCTAATGAGTCTGGAAGAAGCATTGCCAGAACGTACGCCATCCATCATAAACACTAAAGGTTTATGATCAGTGATTAACCTGAATGATTTACCCCATAAAAAGTTCTTGAACTTTTCTACAGCCCACACGCATGCAAGCGCCTCCCTTTCAATTGTACTGTAATGAAGCTCAGCACCTTTCAAGGCTCTAGAAATAAATGAAATGGTTCTTTCCTTGCCACCTACAAATTGAGTGAAAACAGCCCCAAGACCAATTGAACTGGCATCAACAGTTACTACCGATTCTCCACAGGGATCAAACGTTTTTAAAGCAGGAGCTCTAGAAATGAGCTCTTTAACCTTTACAAAAGCCTTGTCATGATCTTCAGACCAAACAAAAGACACTCCTTTCCTAAGCAATTGTCTCAAAGGCTCAACAACTAAAGCATAACCCTGTACAAACCTAGCATAATATCCCCCAAGTCCTAAAAAGGATCTCAGAGAATCCTTATCATATGGCTTTTTGGCATTGCTGAGAGCACTGATCAAATCAACTTTAGGAGAGATGCCCTCCCCTGAAATTTTGTGTCCTAAATAATCAATTTCTTTCACAAAAAATTTGCACTTTTCTTTGCTAACAGTCATCCCTCTTTCTTCTAATTTGGTAAGGACATTGCCTAATAAAGAATTGTGTTCTTCGTGAGACTTAGCAAAGGTAAGTATGTCATCCTGAAAGGCCTGTACCCCTACCAGATCTTGAAACAATACATCCACTAATTTTTGAAAAACACTAGCAGCGGATGCTAGTCCGAATGGCATACGCAAAAATCTATAGACTCCAAAAGGGGTTACGAAAGCAGTCAAGTCTTTTGATTCCTCATCCAGCATTACTTGATGATACGCAGATTTGAGATCAATGATGGAAAAATATTTAGCATTATTGACAGCCATGAGTAATTCTTGAATCCTTGGGAGCGGATGACTATCAATAATTATGTTCTTATTGATTATCTCAAATCAATACATAACCTTAAATCACCATTTTTTTTAAGTGCGATCACAATAGCCGAAATCCACTCAGAACTATTAGTGGTTTCAATAATGCCCTCAGAACACAGATTGTCCAAATGCTCTTTGAGTTTTTGACGAACCCCTAAAGGTACCATGCGTACTTTGTGCTGTACAGGAATAGCACTCTTTTTCAATTTAATGTGATGCATGAAACCTACATCATGCTACTGACATCAGGGCATTCCAATAAACTAACTACTAATTAAAAGGACACCACACAACACGCCCCTGGAGTTATAGGAGAGACCCCTTGTCCCTCCCCCTGGGCGGCCCCATCCAAGAATGGCACCGCCCCCTAAGGACAATAAATTTACTGCTCACCAGTCATGACCTTACCGCCACAGGCCAGCGTAGGTGCCCGACTATCTGGCCCCCCCTCCTCTTGCCCTGAAAGGTCATGCCCAGCCCTTACACTCCCTAGCCAAGCTATGATATTTTCTAACATCATTTCATTACCTAACCTAGTCAGGTGGACCCCGTCTTTTAAGAAGCACGATTCCCCCCTGACACACCCGCGGTGCAATGTTTTTTAAATGCCGGGACCTGAACCATTTCCCTATTTTATTGTTGATCCTCCTTACCGAGTGATTCAACGCTTTCACAGAATTTCCCCCCCTCCATTTGAATCTGGGTATCATCTGCGACCAAACTATGGTGCAGCCCTGGCACGCCTTAGCTAACCAGCCTACTTCGGAGATTATGTCCTCCATCAAGACTCTTCTCCCCAGTTTTACTAGGTAATTCCCACCTAAATGCAAGATAACTATTGTGGGCGGAGGGCTGTGTCTATTCAAAAGATCTGTCACATAACCCCTAAACTGATTGAGGCAGAGACCCCCTTTTCCATGGAAAGAAACTTTGAAACCATCCTGCTCTGCTCTTTGTCTGTAATTACCTGAAAGGAAAAAAGATTTTATACGCCGTATATAAGAATGACCAATGACCCACACATCCTGTGCTCCCTTGTCCCGTGGTTGTGGCCGGCGTTGTGAAGAATCTTGCTGCTGTGCCAATGGCAGTTTCCCCCCTGCGTGACAGGTTCGAGAAAGTGAAAGCAAACAAACAAAACAGGACAGGCATCAGTCCACAATTGTACGGTACCCTCACAACATGTGCAGCCGCACATAGTGCTTGTAACTATTAGAAGACCATCATCCAATCCTCTTTACACTGTTTCTATGCAACCCCCTAGCTGTTGCCTCTATGGCAGCCCCAATTTTTAATGAATGAGTCCCAAAGTCCTTTGGATTCAAACCTGTCCTGCCAATCGCCATGGCTAATTCCCTTTTAAATTGGAACATAGTAAGTGGGGTACTGTCCGCATGTATTAACAATGTCCCTCCTACTGCACTATTCCTCTGTCGGAGGTAAGCTTATAGGTGCATCACTGGGCAGCATGGATTGCTTTGTGCCCGGTAAAGTACCACCCCTTCGCCCGTGCTTCCTGATTGGTTTTAGATTTTTTAATGGTTATAAGCAAAGCATCTCCCTGTATCTTCACATGCTCCAGCAGGAGCCCCCCTTGTACATCCTGCTTGTTGCGTGCCACCAGTTCCCCTACCCTAAATGCCCCATAAAAAGCTAGTGCAAAGGCAGCTCTGTTAGCAATGCAGTCAGCCACTCCAAACCAATCGGCTGCCTGGTGTTAGGAGCAGCCCCCTGGAGGCGCCGCCACCCCTTCAATGCCTTTCTTATAATGAAACTATTCGTGGGGTCTTTTGTGTCGCTGATCTGTGCAAAGAAAGAAACCGCTGCTACATATCGCCTGGCTGTCGCCGCGGAGCGCCCTTCCTTATTCAAAGTGTCTAAATACAAGAGGAAGGCCCCTGACTTATGCCAGCTATCCGCCCATTCTCACCCCAAAAACGTGCAGTAAGACCAAAACGCCCCTTCATAAGCTTTCCTGGTCCTGGGTGCTAGGCTAGCTGCCATGAGGTTCTGTAGCTGGGGGCACCAATCTGCCAGAGTACTTCCGGGAAGTGTGTTGGTGTTGCCTCTGCAGATGGTAAGTGCTCCCTGAAAACCTGCATCTTGAAGCGAGAGAGTGCGTCAGCAGCATTATTCAGCACCCCCGGGACATATTTAGCCTTAAACTGTATGTTCAGCTTCATACACAACAGCACTATCTCTTTCAACAGGCGAAGAATCATTTTGCACTGTGCAGCCTGTTGGTTGATGCATTCCACCACTGTCATGTTGTCTGACCGAAAAATCACCGATTGATTTCGCAGATGATGAGGCCAAACAGTCAATGCCACCCAAATGGGAAAAAGTTCCAGGAAACCTATGTTGGCTGTCAAGGCACTCCCTACCCACCAAGCCGGCCAATGTTGCGCCACCCACTCGTTCCCGAGTATGGACCAAATCCCACACTGCCCGCAGCGTCAGTCCATAAACCTAACTCCGTGGCACTAGTGGGAGGACCGGGCCACACTACCCTGCCGTTGAAACCCTCCAGAAATACGATCCAAATCCGCATGTCCTGGCGAACCTCAGACGACAGTCTTGTGTGATGATGCTTTTCTTGCAGGCCTGTCATGGCCTGTGAGATGGAACGGGAGAATGGTCATGCCATAGGTATTACCCGTAGCGCAAAGTTCCACTGCCTGTTGTCGCTGGTGTAAGGTCACTATCTTTTGACAAACATTTTTGGAGTACTGCCCTAAATTTCACTATTTTTTCTTTAGGTAACCTAAAACATCTCTGTATAGAGTCCAATTTAATGCCTAAAAATTCAATTGTGGTTGCTGGACCCACTGTCTTCCCTGGTGCCAGAAGGACCCCGAAAGTACGCATGAGCACACAAAATTCCTACAATGCCAATGCGCATTCCCGGGAGCCCGCTAACCCCAGAAAGAGAAAGTCATCAAGATAATGCATGACATATTGATGCCCAGTCGCCTGCCTGAAAACCCATTCCAAAAAATGAATTGAATTTTTCAAAGTAAGCGCAAGAAACAGAACAACCCATGGGCATGCACATATCCATGTAGAATTTCCCTTGAAATGAAAAGCCTAACAGGTGGTGATCTAAAGGATAAACCGGCAGCAGCCGGAAGGCGGATTCAACATCTGATTTGGCTAGCAAGGCCCCTGGTCCCAAAACCCTTAGCATATCCACTGCCTGGTCAAAAGAAGCATATTTGACGCTACAGAGTTCTTCGTTGATGGCGTTATTTAATGAATTGCCTCTAGGGGCTGATAGATTATGAATCAACCTGAACTCCCCCTCATCTTTCTTTGGGACCACCCCCAGGGGCGAGCAGACAAAGTTGGGCACGGGGATGTGGTCAAATGGACCCGCTATTCTACCCAGGCGCAATTCTTTAGTAATTTTTACTGCTGCTACCCCTGGGTTGGACCTTACCGACAGCTGATTTTTACACTCTGGTTTCCCTGTATAGTCAACAACTGGAATCCTAAAACCATACAAAAACCCTTCCTGTAACATCCTAGCCGTGGCATGATCTGGGTACCTATTTAACCAAAGAGTCATAGCCAGTACATCAATGGGTGAATGCGTTACCATTTTTTCCATTTCCTTATTCTTGTTTCTTCCTCCCTCTATTTCCTGAGAATGCATTCCCTTTCTTGAGGCATTTTGATTCTGGGTGAGAGGGGCGATTACATATGGAGCATGCTTGTCTAAATTTACAAGTGCCTTGGGCTCTGGTGCATGTCTTTCTATTAAAATCCCAGCATACTACTTTTTGACCCCCCCCGTTCCCTGCACCCGGGGCCGTGCCCACGGTTTGTGGTGGCCAAAAGGGCTGAGGTGCTTGAGAAGTGTGACTCATGTTCCAATTTTGCCCTGCAGTGCCCGGCTGCCCTGGGCCAAACTGATCAAACCATGAGATTGAATCAGCCCGGTCCCATGTAAATGATGGGTCAAATTCCTTAGCCTTCCTGAAATTCATGTCGTATTCTTTCCAACCTACACCCCCATATTTATCATGAGTCATAGTAACCCTCCTCTGGTAACACGCCATTTCCGCTTGCAGATTAGGCGACCGCTCAGCTATTATGGACATAAACACTGAGAAAGCCCTTATCCAATTGGTGAGGGTCTCCTCCACCCTGAATCTCGACATTTCAACCCGCCATTCACTGGGATGCATCCAATCCTTTTGCCTCTTGGCATACTCCATTTCCCTGTTATCCACAAGTAAAGAAAACATATTGACATAAGCACCAGACCATATCAATTCCCTCACCTCCAGTGTTACATGCCTTGCTAAATGTTCCCTCCTAGAGGATAGCACACCCGCACCCAGCAATGACAGTGGAACCTCCTTACCTATTTGCCCAACTCCAGCTGGCTCCGCCATCCTGTCTTTTCCAATGTCACTCTCTTGTTGCGCTGGTTGGGGTTGACTGGTATTACTCGGGCCTGGGCTCGGCACCCCGCTTGGGGCAGCCATAATCTTCGCCACCATCCTCTGCGCCTCTGCTAACGGGTCCTTCCCTACTTCTTTGGTGCCCACAGAGGGCGGTAACATACCCCCTTTCCTAACCAAGGAAGGACTGCCGCTATCTGCGCTGCTAACTCCGGCGGGACCTGACTAACCTCTGCTGGCGCTAAAACCGGGATGGGGGCCACTGGAGTCAGGACGGGAACCCTTGGGCATGGTGTGGGCACTACTGGGATTATCATTGGTACCACCGGGGTAGCTGGAGGGACCGCACTTGGTGCAGGCACAGGCACGGAAGGCACTGGGGTCAATGGGACACTTGACGCAAAATCTGGTATAGCTATAGGGCTCTCTGGTGTGACTGGAAAGCCTGAGGGACCCTCCCCCGAAGGAATTTCCCCCAAAGGTTGCCTTGGTGTGGGGTCTTGGTTCTTCCCCTTCCTGTTTCTAACCCGCTTGGGGAGTGATTCTAATTCCCCTCTGGGTTTTGGGGGCACTATTGTTCGCTTGGGCCTGCCTGATGGGCCACCCTGGTCATCTACCTTCTGTCTGAGCTCCGCCAGGCTATGCCCCATTTGCTCTACCTTTCCCCATCTCCTATCCATTGTCGCCATCCTGTGCATCATAGATTCCAACATGTCTTCCATGCGGGAACGCTTTGCACCCCGTTTACTAGCCATTTTACGTGGGCCAACAATTGCCCGGTGACCCACACACTGATCAGCAATTACACCTGCGAGCACAATGCTATTTGTCACCTAAATGGGACCTATCCAGGTCCTTACCTGTACGTTGGGGGTACACAAACTGGCCGTAAGCACCACGCAACTGGGACCGCGCCACACCAGCTAGTCTGGGCGGTAGGCGAGCGAACTCTAGCCCGGCGGCCCACAGAAACAGTGAAGTGCAGGCCTGTCTGTGTCCCCTTACAGCGATACCCTCTGTCTCGCCTCCTTCTGGTCTATATGAAGAGCATCCATGATGAAAAAACAGGTTAGCATCTGCTATGGATAACTACAATAATCTTGGATCCAACTCAATACTCTCCTGTGATATGGTGCCACTATAACACCCCTTAAATCCCCCCGACGTACCTTTAAACCTGCAGCCCAAAGCACCCCCCACTGAGCTAAATCCTGCTGCAATAAATCACCAGTCTCCACGGCGACTATCGAAAAAATTGTAACGTCACCCCTGTTATTTTAAAGTCGCCACAGAACACAATTGCCATAGATTTTGCCCGTGAGAAATGACCTTGCCACCACCGCTGGGGATTGAACCCTTCTTTTTAAGGCCCTTGCCTTTTATGGACCTGGAACACCAAAGGCTGACAACAGTGCCTCTAACTGAACAGTAACCAAAAGAGATCTCACTGAAAAGAATCAATGGAATTGAACCTGCAACCTTGAGAGTAAGAGTTACAGACCTTAACCATTAAGCCACAGTGGCACGACAGTGCCTCTACTTCAACAGTAACCAAAAGCGATCTAACTGACAGAATCAATGGGAATTGAACCTGCAACCTTGCGAGTAAGAGTTTCAGAAGACCACAGTAACTCTTTTAATCCCACAATGCTCCCCCACTCCTCAAACCACAGCCTTTCACCCGTACCTTGGAGGTGCGTGTGCGCGCCTTACTCAACCCCCTGTGACCATTCGACTTCCTTTGTGCCCGGGAACCTGTAACCTGAAGTACCCGGTAACTGCCGCTCCGTCGTCCTGCTAGTTTCCGCTCGCTCCCGCTCCGCGAGCCAACGATCCGCCGCAATCCTCCGCGAGATCACGATCCGCTTCGACAGCCTGCAACCGCAATCCGCGAGAAACGAAGGACAGGAACCGCCGGCCACCGCGTCGAGTTGAAAGACCTGCAAAACAAAAGAAACAAAAAGTTTACAGCCTCCTAGAGGCTGGGTGCGGCAGACCTGGGAGCGCGGGACAAAGAGACCGACTCCCGCGCTCCCCGGCCTTTTAAACTCAATTTCTGGGCAGGCCAGTTCTAACCGGCCTGACCCCTGCTCCCCCTTGACCCGGAAGCAACTCAATCGCTTCCGGGCCAAGGTGGAGCCCCCACAGGCCAATCCCTGCTGTGGTGCGTCCACAGAGTCATAAGGAAGCGGCGGAGCGCGCCCCACCAGGGAGAGCAGGCAAGGGGGGAGGGGGGTCGGTGCCCCGCCATACTTGCGGCAGGACCGATGCCGGCCCCGCCTTTTTCCAATGTGTTTATAACTCCGATCCTTTGTTTATCAGTTTTCGTACACACAAGCAACCCAGTTAAAACAGTCACAGCCTTCAGATTCTAGAGTCTAGACTATGTAAAACAGTCTCTATGTCTGCTTCTCTTTTTAGGCTGCGGTTGTTTCCTTTTTCAAAGCTAATAACAAGTTTGCATGTATATATATATCTGCTGTGAAGTCCCGCGAGGCACAACAGTTTCAGTCACATTTCTATATGTCACCTAGTTAATTATAACATCACAGCCCTTCTCCATAACTTTTCTCTCTGCTCTTTAGGTCTCCACCACACTTCTTATCCATTTAAATGTGTTTTATTTTCAAATTTAAAATGTGAATTTCTCTTTAAAATCAAATACAACTTTACGGCAAGTAAATATTTTAAAATTAAATATACTTAATTATGCAGCACTTGCATCGCTGTTAACAAACACCGAAGGAGTATATAAAAACACACTGTCCTCTATGTGTTTTTAATCATCTTTGTCAGCTGTATTATCACACATGGTATGAACAGGAAGAAAAAGTGGACCGCAGAAATTTTTAGGAACATATGACCTGTTGGGCTGTGTTATCAAACTCTGTATATTGCTTTGCATTTTTTTTATTATTTTCTAATTTCCATAACTTTGTAGTCTGTGCTTTTCTGGGAGCAAAAGAATTTCGATAAACACTTTTCTGTTCTAACACAGTAGCTATTAATCATTAGTTTTCAGGTTCAGCCACGTCAGCCTCAGTTAAGTACTACGGTGTAAATGCATGAGCAGATTTATGGAATCTGTGGTCAAGCGGATATTTTTTGAATATGCTTTAATTCTCTTTTTATGTACTTTTCATTTTATTGAGCCATAAGTATAGCACAATACAGTACAATCAACAGAGAAGAAAATGAGGGAGAAGAAAAATAGGTAAGACATAGAATGTACATAGATTGTACACTAACGTTGGAAATGTTAACATCACAATCATTATATTACAATCTGTAACTGACTCAATTATAGCTGGAGCAATAAACCAGGTATAAGAGAAAGAATCGAAAACAAAAGTGTAAGAAGTGACAACAATTTCCAATTTTGAGATTATTATCAAGATTTGAGATAGAAAAACTAACATTCATATGACAAGAATTGAGCCATAATAAAAACATATATGATAAAGTGACAGTGCATCATTAATCCCATTGGAAGCTAGCCCAAATCCTATTGAATTTAAGCCAAGAGCGAGGCCCTCTGGCCTTAGCCAGTGCACGTTCCATCTCATACACCTGTCGGAGCAGAACCCAAACTTCGCTAACGTTTGGATCGACATTGTTAAATCAGTCTCTAGCTATACATAGTCGGACACATACTATAATGATAGTAGCTAACAGACTCGCATACCTAGCATCATTGCATTTGATCCCCAAAAATATTTCCTTTTCAGTGAGCTGGAAATTTTGGCCGAGAAGTGAGATGAGAATATTAGAGACCTCACTCCAGAATCTATTAAGCCTAGGGCAATCAATAAACATGTGCCTTAAGTCGCAGCAAAGAGCTGGCTTTTCGAACAGAGTGACTTAGCAGAAGGTTGAGATACAGCCCGCTTAGAAATATTCGCACGTGCGTAATACAACATGTAAATTGTCTGATGCTGTTGTAATTTCAGATTAACAGAAGTTGCCACTCAGACCAATACGCCCATTGACTCCTGTATTTCCTCAACCGTTATTTCAACCCTAAGAATACGACTTAATTTGGTAGCTATCTATGTGCTATCTTCATTAGCTGCTGCAAGAAATTTCTTATAAGCAACACCGCTTGCGCCTCGGCCGAAGCTCATATTTATTCCAGACAGTATGTCTGACGGGTTTGGCATGACTAATAGCTTTTGAACTCTATAAAAAAAAGTCCCTGATTTGTAAGTACTTAAAAAAAGTACTCTGCAAGAGTCCAAACTCGTCTTTTAAAGAGATGAAGAAGCGAAACCCCAGTCTATCGTACAATTGTCCAATCTGATTGATGCCGTTATGTTGCCAGCCTTTTCAGATAGAATCTTGAAATACATCAGGCTGCACAGGGTTGCCCCTGATCCAGCGGGTTACCAGCCTCAGGCACTCAAACACCATATACTCACCTGGGCCCATAAACACACACGTTCACATAGGGTAGTAAATTCCACTGGGGTCAATTTTATAAAATGCTTTTTATGAGATTAGTTACCTGTCATTCTTAACTAATCTTTCACTGATGAAAAAGTTCTTTCCTCTGGTCAATGGACCTATTATTTGGAACTAGTTGATGGTGAAATGACATAGAATTTTATTTCTTACTATTGAAATAACCACAGACTCGGGAAAAGTTTAAATGTTTTATCTAGTTAAATTCATGTGAGCCAAAATCAAACATGCAGTACGAACTCTCTTTCTCCAGGAAGGAAAAGTCAATTATTTCAATAATCAGTCATCTAAATTAAACGTACTTTCACAATGACAGTACTCAGGAAAGAGAGGATAGAGAGAGCAGTACAATCACATACTACACAGAAGTATAATTACCTAGAATGGTGTGGAAACCAATCCCTTGGCCAAGGAGCTGGAAGGGTCCCCTGGGAAAGATCAGGTGACAAAGACTTCAGGACAGGTTTCAGGACTGGATTCAGGACAGGATAGATGACCTCTTCTAGATCCGACGCCTGCGTCGCACCCCTCTCTGACACTATCTCCCTCCTCGATTCTTTTGTGATCTTCTTCTAATAATTTTCTTATTCCCTCCTCGATTCTTCCGCGATCTTCTTCTAACTATTTGGCTTAAAATTCTAAGTCTGCAAATTGATTCTTCTTCAGCATTCGCTCAGCTCTCGGACAGTATCCGGATCTCTCAGCATCTCAGCATCACGAGCCCTCCGGACAGCATTCTGGTCTCTAAGTGCTCACTAACTAACTAAACTACCTCAATTATACCTTCTTACACTCTTGTACCACCATTCCTGTTTGTACTTTATGAAACTCCTAATTCTGATTGGACAGGCAAAGGGGAATGATCATCACCCCATGCTAAGTTTTAATAATTTTCTTAGGTTCTTTGTTTAATGTTCCCACCCCTTAATTCTTATTCCCAAGCTTTATTTCCCACCCGTTATTCACATCTTTATCAAACAAAAAGTATAAATATGACATTAATTTCTATTTATCATTCAGGATGTCCAGCAGGTTCCCAGGACATGTTACAAGGATGGCCTTGGACGGGATTCAAGAACGACATCATGGCTTCTTGGCTTGTTATTACTGCGCCTGCGTGACAATCACGTGTAGAATGGACTTCTGTCTCACTCGGAGGCCCAAATACGAACTAGTAGAGAGATAAAAAAAAAACATATTAATTTCAAAATAAAATGATTTCACTGTAGACCACCTATCTCTACTCTAATCCCATTTACTTATAAATGCTCTCCCCGCATGAGCACTTAGTAAATAGCTTGTTTTAGTTTCAGCAAAACAGATGCTTAGCATGTGAGCTTTCAAGCGGCCATTTTAGATGCATTTGCGCAGGTGCAGAAATTTTCCTCCAAGTGAAAGAACGTCATTCTGCGTAGATGCAGTTGACGCATGCGCAGAACAGTTGCTGCTTTAGCAGCCATTTTAAGATTCACTCGGGTTACTTGTTAGTAAAACACGTAAGCAAGCTTCATCTTTACTAAAATGTGGAATGTGGTGCATATTATTTTATACAATACATAATTAATACAGTGTTACATGTTATATGAGAGGTTTGCTTCCGAGCCAGTCTCTTTTATATGAGTCCTTGCTCCATCACCCCATAGCACCGTATAATGGTGGAGCAGGGACAGAGAGCATTGTTTACAGATATCCTGCCAAACCCTGGTGATATATTTTACTACCTTAAACTACCCTTCTCGACCTTTTGGCTAAGATCAAGTGTACTATCTAATCTTATCAGTTTAACATGCTTTAATTCGGGTGCATTGCAGTACATTTGATTCTTAAGAGTGACCTGCCAAGCTGCATTCCTGTGTTTGTCTCCTCAGTACAGAAACATTCTTTAGTGGGCTGCAAAGAGGGCTGTTGCACACTTTCACTTTTCCATCAATGACTAATCAGTCAGAACATCCATTCATTTAGCTGTGAAATGGGCCCAGTGGGAAAAAAGCCATCATGCTAATCTGAGTGTGTCCAAGTTTAAGACCTTGAGAGAAAGTATCTCTACTCTGTCCCATATAGGTGTCTGCATGTTGTCATTCACGTTGCCAGCTTTGAAAGAGGGGTGTCATTTTTAGTTTTTAAGGACTGCAGACGTGTAATTTTGTTCAGCAGTAGAGGTCAAATAGATATTTTTGCTTACCTTTCTGAAAAATGTACAGTGCATATCAGTGAATGGGTGTGGTGCTTTCCTGTATATTTGAACTGTGGGCAAACCAGAGTAAGGAAAATTCCATTGAGCTGTAATGATACTTATTAAAAAACAAAAAACTTTTGAAGCTATAAATCTTAAACTCTGATTCCAGGATAAATACATACCTCTTTGGACAGGATGTTGGTCAGTGCACACCATTGTGCCTTTCTCGAAATTTCTGTTGCTATGTTGACCTTTGCTTCCAGAACTATGGGGGATAGGGGCCCAGATTATCTCAAGTGCCGGCTCAGCAAATATTGACAGGAACAGATGCTTAGATCCAACCACCACCGACTGCTCTGCGTCCCGCAATATGCGGCAAGACGATGGAACTTGCGCCAACTTGAATCGGAGCATGATTTTAGGAAGGCCTTAAAAACCTGGCTCTTTAGGCAGGGATAATATCTGTCTGTTGCGAAGTTGCTGGTGTAGTCTGCGTAGCGCCGTGAAACCTCTGTGTGAGGTAGCTGTGCACTTTATAAATGTTTATTATTATTATTATTATTAATATTATTATTATATTAGTTGGAATGTTATTGACGCCAAACATTTGTTCACTAATTTCTCCAACTACATGTAATGAAGTAATGTAGCTTCTTGTGTTGTTTTCTTTTGGCCTAGTGACATTTATCTTTGAATTTTAGATTTACACCTGTCATCAAAGAGTCATGATGGTTCTATTGTAAAATATGAACACTTCTCCGAAGCATGAATACTATAGATTTTAAAAGCCCACTTTCAACATGTGATTTGCACAATATGATTGATTCCTTGGGAAAAAGTTATCATGGTGTCATCCTTTCAGCACAATTTTGTCATGTTTATGGAAAAATGTTTTTTGCAGTAAGTAATTGATCCTAGTTCTGCTCAAAATGAACTTGTTTCTCTCATACCCACTTCCTTTGTCCTGACTGCCTTTTCTTAGTGGCCTTAGATGATAGTGTCAGCCTTGCCATGCAGGATTGCTGTGATCCGTTGACATCCATTTTAATAGCAAAAAAAAAAAACAAATGCACTCCACACCACTCAGTTTCACCCAGCACAATTCCACAACTAACAATTCCAAAGCCAACCTAAATAATTCCACTACACTCCACACCACATACATCCACTACAATCCTAAACAAAACACGTGGGTAAAAGACATTGTCAATTACAACACCAATAGCTCTAACTCTTTCAAATGCGAGACCGATTACATTGCAAATGCTTGTTTTAATTACGGTCCACCTTGTTTCTATAAAAGATAGCGGTAGGATCAGAAAACTAGTTTGCTACTGAAACTTTTAACAGCAACATAAGAAGCAATTGAGTAAAAACATTCATCCTTAAATATAATGTACAAACATGCTTTAACTTAGAACCTGGAATTAAATGTATGTCACCCCTCCTCTACAGATTCTTGAACCAATGCACTAATAACTCATGCTGTAAGGAACGTTAAACAATTATGTGTTATGTGATTATGTGTCCTCCAAAAGCAAAAGAAAACTGCTTCAATTTTCTGCATGTAAGGAAAAAAAACGGCCCCCAACCGCCATGCTTTTACTAAGCAATTGTCTCACTTAATTGCTAATTAAGTGAGACTGTCTCACTTAATTAACAATCATTTGCAAGGCAATAGGTCTCACATTTGCAAGAGTTTGAGCTATTGGAATTATGAATGAAAATGCCCTTTTTCATAAGAAACGACTATAAGTGTAAAGCAAGACCTATTACATTGCAAATGCTTGCTTCAAAAGAATTCACTAAGGGGACCGGGTTAGCACCCCAGCTTGTGGGGCAGAGGGTGGTCGGTTAAATGTCAGTGTTTTACAACCTGACTTTGATTGCAAAACATTGATATCTATGATACGGATTTGGAATATGGAAGAGTCGCTTACAAAACGCCCCTTCCTGACACCGAGTCAGTATTCATTTGGAATCCCATTTTAAGAGTTAAAAACCCTTTCCCCCTTCCCAAATGGGAGTAGTAAGTAGCAATAAGCTATCAGAGCAGTCCGGCAGGGAGAGGAGGCCCTTATTCAGGCCTGCACACCATAAACATAAGCCTTGCAGATGAGCTTTGAGAGTTTTTTTTACATGCTAAGTGGACCTAATGCATTCACATAGCAGCTTCAGCAACATGTTTATCTTTAGAAGTGCTAATAAGAGGAATGTGTACACCTAGGGTTAAGTGATCTTAAGTTAAGATCCCACCCCAAAGCTTCAAATAAGGTCCACGTTAGTCAGAGTCAGTTAATGCCAGACCCCTGCCTGGCATCCCAAATGTGAAAGGTGGAGATGCTGGGTTGAGCCGCTGACACCGGATTAACAAAAGCCGCTGCAATGCAGGTGGTGGCATCCATTCAAGAGGGGTCCCATTCAACCCAGGGCCCATGAATGTGGAAGACTCAGGGGTCCCTGGTCACATTCTGCAGGAGGCCCTAGCAGTTTGTGTTACGCCACTGAGTGTGGGGGTGGGTCGGGTGCCCAAATGAAGCAAGTGATGATCCAGGTCAGAAGGCACACAACTTGATTTCCGAGAAGTATAAACGCGAGGCCAGTGTGCGCTATTGAGCACTTAAAACACTACCAGGGTAATAGTGGCTACCGACTTGCTATAGAAGTCTTTCATCACAAATGGTGATAGAAAGTGAGCACAGCGCTGATCATGAAAGGAGTGCTGCGGGTATTACTCTTGGAATGAAAGCCACTCTATGAAAGTAGGTTCATTACCCGCCCCAATGTCTTTAACCCGGCCTGCCCTCGCTCCCTGTAGCCCATTTAATGCTCTCAGCCTGCACGTGCTCCTTTGCAGTACTTAAAAACATTTTCATGAAAATGGTTGGGACAGACATGGGTATTAACATAATACGAGGTATTCCTCTTTGAAGCCGTGTCAGCCCTGCAGCTCCGACAGGTAGCACAAAGCATTTTCAGCGTCAGCCAAGGGGGCTGTGCTTCTGCAGGGAGTCTGTAACCTTTTGACCTCACCCGGCTTGGCCCTCAGTAATGGCTAGCATTCTCATTGTGCAGCCTGTGACGCCACGAAGGAGCTATCTCCTCAGAGAAGCGCAAACAGGAAGAGGCCAGAGTCAGACGTGCCAGGGAAGATAGCGCAAACACTTACTGCATGAGCGGCGACACACATACACCTGATAAAAACACTCCCTCGGTCCCCGGGCATTCTTCCCTGGGATTCTGGGCCATGCTCTAGCGTACAATACAATACAATTTAAAGAACTTTGAAGCTGCTAGAGTCACCACATCTGTCAACAAGCATTGGTCAATGCAAGAAAATATGCTACAGCCAAAAGAACTGGAGGAAAAGTAAGTGGCCTGCACAGGAACCAATCAAAAGTCAGGAAAGAGAGGGGGCCGGGTGCAAACCCTTAGCAGGCTATATCTATAAAACAATCCCCCTTAAAGGAAAGCCCAAACCAAGCAAATATCCTACTGAAAAAGCCCAACTGACGGTAAAGATAGAAAAGTGGCAAAAAGTCTAATAAAAAAACTACAGACCTATAAGCCTGCTGGATATAACCCAAAAGGTGGTCAGTAAGGTGCTGTTGGTCAGAATATCACAATGGATTAGCGATAACATCATCCTTTCCGACTACCAGGCAGGTTTCAGAGCAGGCACTGGCACAATAGAGCAAGTCTTCAGACTATTGCTAGTATACTGGAAGGTGGTGATCATAGGCAAAGGCAGTCTTTACCTTGCGTTTATTGATCTAAAGACTGCCTTTGACCTTGTTCCCAGGGATACCCTTTGGAGAGTTCTTGCTGATATGGGGTTACCCCATTACATTTTGCTGCTAATTGTGAGGCTCCACGAAAACACCTTTGCTCAGATTAGATGGGGTACAGATGGCGAGAAGACTAGTAGAATCCCGGTTGAAAGAGGGGTCCGCCAGGGATGTGTTCTAGCTCCCACCCTTTTTTCATTATATGTCAACGGTGTGGTTAAGCATCTGCTGAAAGATCCTTCAGATGAACCATCCCTGGCGGGGGAGCGTATTCCCAACCTCCTCTTTGCGGATGATACGCTCTTATTGTCCAAATCCCCGATGGGCCTCCAAAAACTACTCAACAACTTCCAGCATTTTTGTGCAGAAAGGGGCCTGATAATTAACACAGAGAAAACCAAGTACCTTGTGATGAACCCCCCAAAAAAATCTGTTTGCTCCCTAAAGTTGAATGCCGCACCCCTGGGGAGGGTGGACGCATTCGACTATTTAGGCATCCGTTTGTCACATAACATGCAGTGGGCTCCCCATCTAAGCAAAATGCTGTTAGCCCACAAGAGGGTAACAGGGGCCCTTTTGAAGGAGCAGCGTTCCTGTGCATTTAGACCTATTGCCCCTGTTATTGAAATTTATGCTGCCAGGGGAGTCAGTTCTGCTCTTTATGAGGCCGAACTGTGGGGCTCATACAACACAAGTGAACTAACAAGATCTGAGAGGAAGTTCTATAGAGCGATCATGTCACTCCCCCAAGGCACTCCAATGATCCCACTATTGCTGGACTTAGGCTGTCGCCCCATTAGTGACCTAGCAAAGCTTCGCCCCCTTCTTTTATGGGCTAGGTTGTGGAGAGTGCCGGAGCTAGCAAAATATGCCAAGGGTCTCTCCGAAGTAATGTCACTTCCCGGGTGGTACAAGATAAAATGGCTGAGTGATATGAAAGCCCTCCTATGTAATCTGGGTCTAAGCGAAGCCTGAGAAAATAGGTCTTCCCCTCCTAAAGCAACACTCAAGAACTTATACTGGAATTGGATCGCGACCCAACGGAATTCCAACTGTGCCTTGGGCAGTCTTACGTAGGACTTCTTGAAATGCAAGGACCTGCCACTCCGGGAACCATATTTGGATATTATTGAAAGACCTTTTGACAGGACCCTCTATTTTAAATTCAGAACCGGGTCTCTTCCACTTCGTGCTTTTACTTCTCGGTGGAAAACTCAAGCACAGACTTCAGAATTTTGTCCTTTTTGCACACTTAGAGAAGAGTCTGTGGCACACTTTTTGTTTGAATGCAAGGAGTATGCTCACCCAAGAAGTAGATGGCTAAAGCAATTGTGTCGCTCGCTGGGAACCAGGCACCACACTGAAGCGTTACGTATTTTAATGTCTGATTCTCGCCCCTTGTATGCCTGCGTTCTCTCAAAATTTTTATCATGGGCTTGGTCCATTAGAAGCAAAAGGCTAAAAGGAAATGTTTAATCTGTTTCTTAAATATTTATGATGTATAATTTTTTACTGAAAAAGTATGTTTTTAGGGGAAATTGTAATCAAATTCTTTTTTAATTGTAATGCTTTTATGATAAATTTTATCGAAATAAAGCCTTTGACTGACTGACTAATAAAAAAATTAAAGCAAGGGAGCAGGAGCCTCAGTGGGGGAGGCAGCAGAAAAAATAAAAGGCAGCATCAACACAACTGTGGCATTAAGAGGAAGTGCGAGGAAGAATGCTATATTTGAATGTAAGCAGATAGGGCGCTGAAGCTAAACATAGGCAAACAGCAACAAGGCAGGAAACCAAGAAAAAAAAGAGTCCCCTAAAGAACAGATAAAGAACCATAGTGGAATGAGACAGTGCTAAGTTCCTGCTCTGTGGGAGGACCAGAAGAGAGAAAGGAGGGACACAGAGGCAGGACTGACCACTAGCAAGCAAGGATTTTTGAAGGACACTGATTTAGACAAATGAAAAACAATGGCAAGAATGGGGATGGACTTGATGTCCACAGACAGATTACAGCAGGTCTTGAAGAGACAGCTGTGCTGTCTTGCTCGACCTAAAAATGACTAAGCATTGGAAGGACTCTAAGCAATTGTCGTCTAAAGCATGGTGGTACTCAGTCTGTTATAATCATAGATTAGATACTGCTTATATGCAACCTATGTCGCTTGTTTTAAAGTGGCAAGAACTTTGGACACCCATTACCCAGTTTTAGATGTTTAGGCCAGAAGATCTTTTGCACTTTTACCTGCAACTCAAGAAGTACTTATACCTCCCTGACTTCGATTTTCGCTTGAATTGTTTTTCTTGTATATTATTTACTATTTGACATATGTCTTAATGCGTTTTTTGTCATTTACAATCAGACATTCATATCATTTTATTTAATTTGTACATAAGGACCCCTCTTCTCTTTCCTAACACTCCTTTTTACTGATCTCGTTCTTTTTCTTTTTTCCACTGCCATATTCACATCTATTTCTATGATTGTAGACCAGAACCAGTATACCCTTCTTGTGCTATTAGAACTCTCTGCTGCGTTCAATACGGTCGACCACCAGACTTTGCTCACGAGAATTAGGGAGGCAGGAATCGGGGGGACGGCCCTGAAATGGATGACTAGCTTCCTCTCCAAGTGCTCCCAGACTATCAACCTCGGCCCTTTCCGGTCTAAACCTCAAGACCTCACCAAGGGGGTGCCACAGGGTTCATGCTTAAACCCGACTATGTTTAACATCTACATAGCTCCCCTGGCCACCTTACTAAAACACTATGGATTTGTCCCAATATCCTACACGGACGATACACAGCTTACTTTCTCCTTTAACAAAACCTCTCAGACAGCTCAATCCACAATCTCCCCCGGCATGCTGGCTATATCTCGCTGGATGGAAAGCAATTTCCTCCAGCTGAATGCCGGAAAGACTGAAGTTTTGCTCTTCAGAGATGCCCCTCTCCTGTGGACTCCTCAATGGTGGCCCCCGGAGCTGGGCACCCCACTACCCCGGCAACCACTGTCAAGAACCTCGGAGTTCACCTCAAACAGACCCTCTCTATGAAGAAACACGTCTCACACACAGTGGGCTCATGCTTCCACATCCTGGGCCTTCTAAGGAAAGCCTTCCCCTATCTCCCCGACTCCACTAGAAAGACCCTGACCCAGACCCTGGTACTAAGTAAGATAGATTACTGTAATGCCCTACTGATCGCAGCCAATGAGTCCTCATTGGACCGCTTGCAGGTGATACAGAACACCGCCGCCCGCCTGGTCCTAAATGCGCCCTACAGATCAGCCTCTCTCCCTCTCCTTCACCAACTACACTGGCTGGCCATTCGACAACGTGTGAAATTCAAGATACGGTGCCTCACACACAAAGTGATTTGGGGAAATGGCCCCTCCTACCTGGCGGAGAGACTCCATCAATACACCCCACACCGGATTCTGTGCTCCAGCTCCAAATCGCTCCTAAAAATCCCCAAGATAAAAAACAGCAAGAACGGGAGGAAAATGCTTCTCTTACCAGGCTCCTCTCATCTGGAATCAACTCCCTCTCGCCTTAATACAATGTCCTGACCACTGGAAGTTCAGGAAAATCCTGACACTGCCCTGTTTCTAGCCTGAAACCCCGATCAATGCTTCACTGCAAATGCAGAGCGCTGAGATACCCTCCTGAGGGTGATTCAATGAGCTATATAAACATATAAATCAAATCAAATCATTAAATCATTGTAGTACTTTTTCATGAATTCAATTAATTTCTCTTTTAAAGTGTAAAAATACAGTTCTGTGATCTGTATGGCACACGTTCTTTGCAGCATGCATATTAACCCACTGCACTACATTAGATGAGTCAAAACCACCATAGACAAAAATCTGATCTCTCTAAATCAGGAAGATAAAATACCGGCGCTATCAATCGTGACACTTTTATTGTTGACTGAATACTGCTGGGTATACAAGGAACTCTGCAGCAAGTCATTATGTTGGGCAGGCCAGCTGATTTTGTTGCTATGCGTCGATATTGCAGCGATGCTGCAAAACCGTCCCCAGTAACAAAACCAGCCTCCCACCCATCCAGCCTCCCGGGGAAACAACTGATGCCCAATACGGCCAGTCCTGCCTTGATTGGCAGAGATTGCTTCTAAACAAAGAAAAAAAGTAGCTTCAGAAATGAAAGCAGTGGAAGGACACTCCAAAAGATGGAGGTGTTTGGTCCATGATTCCGAGAAAACATGAACACAAATAGACAGGAACATGCATGCGCTGACCAATGTAAAGCGAGGACAGGGCCGGCTTTAGCGCTGGTGGTGCCTGGTGCCACAGCCTTTTTTTGACACTCCACCCTGACCTCCTCCTTGGATTCCCTTACTACCACCCAGCAAAAATGCCCCTCATCTCAGCCCTAGCCCCTCTCTCACATACATTTCATTTGAATATAAAATGTTACAACGCATTCTATTTTATCACATGCCATTACAACACGGTCGTTATAACGACCGCGTTGTTAGTATGCAATACCTTTGCATCGCACGTCATTACAACGACTTGCTGTAAGGGGCGAGCTGGACTTAGGAATAGTAGTATTTTCTATTACTACTCCAGTTTGTGCAACAGCAGGGAAGGTGTTGGATTTTATATCCAATACCTTTGCGCCCCCTACAGCAAGTTGTTGTAATGACTTGCGATGTAAAGATATTGCTTACTAACAACGCGGTCGTGGTAACAACCGAGTTGTAATCGCTTTGCGTTGTGGAAACAGCGTTGAAAATGCTGTTTCCCATTTCATTTGTTTTAAAGCACTGGTAGAGGCTGGCTTTACTAATTCACTTGGCTATCCACATAAAATAAAGATCTGTACTTTGCAGCAGGCCTATTAACCCTCTGCGCTACTTTATGGCAAGTCAAAACTGCCAGTAAATAGAACTCCGACCTCTGTCTCCTGCAGAGATATCTTGACTTGACATTTTTATTGCTGCCTGAAAACTGGACACACAAGGAACCCTGCAGCAGGTGCTTTTAAATGGTAAGTTTTTGCTAAACACAGCGCCTTCCTGAGGTCAGTGCTCCCCCCTATCAGTGGGCAGTGCGAGAGCACTAGTCACATGGCCGTTAAAGCCGGCCCTGAGCTAGGGAATGAGAGTGACAGCAAAGCCAACAAATTGTAAGTAATGCCCCGGTTACTTACCGGTAATCTTCATTACTCCGAGTATAGTCTTCCTCGCCACATGACTAACAAAGTGAGCTTCAGCTCCACACAAGAACTCTCCAAAACAAAATGTCAGCCTCCCATGCCTCCCATCCCTTCCCAATATGGCCGACCCATTACCACCTTACCTCTATAAGAGGCGGGCTGGCCCAACCCATCAGACTGAAACTACCAAGCACAACATGAAGCCGAGAGCCAGACAGGGAGGGAGGAATGGGAACTCATGTGGCGAGAAAGACTATACTCGGAGTAATGAAGATTACCGGTAAGTAACTGGGGCATTACCTCCTCGTTAGTCTTCCTCGCCACATGACTAACAAAGTGAGCACATACCAAAGCCAAGCGGCTTCATGGAAACTCACAAGAAACCAAAGGACCAGAATGGAACACCCACGGAAGAGGGCAAACCCAACAGACCAGACGAGTGGAGAACCACCCAAGAGAGGCAACCAATAGCAGGAAGTACCAGTCCGGGATAGAAAGACAACGGGAGGGCCGAAAACATTGACCCTCAAGACACGAAGCGCCGTCAGAAAATCCACCCAACCAAGCCTGAAGAAGGATAGAAAAAGGCACGGCACCGGACCGCACAGAGCCAAAAGCAACAGCAAACAGGCTCCAGAACAGACAGCAGACAGCCGGTCCAAACACACCAAGACCGCCCAATGGACAGCCAAAAGCGAGAGGGGAGCAAAAACCCTAACAGAGTAACCGAAGAAACAGAGGACAACCCCACCACAGTGACCCAACAAAAAAAAGCCACAGCAGCAAGAGACAGCCTGACCAAAGCCCATCTACACCGCACGGTGGACCACCCACCGGGACAACCAACCAACAGGAGTCGAACCACCCCCAAACCAATGACCGGAGGGGAGAAGAAAACAAAACCCACCAGGCCAGGTGGCAATTGAGGGCCGAAGCAGAGAAACCAGAAGGAACCAACCCAGACCGGCAGGAGCCGCCAGAAAGGACAGAGGTGCAGAAAGGAAACCAGCACCCCACCTGCAAAAATGAAGGTCACCCAAACCCCACCAGCAAGGAGAGACAGGCGGGACACGGACCAGATTCGTCCAGAGGATCCCCGGGAGGGGAGTGCGACAGCAACGACAGAGCCCAGTCAGGTGCAAGGCAAAACAGACCGCAGGAAACTACAACGAAGCGACCCGTCCACCAAGGTCAACCAACAGCGAAAAGCAGAAAGCCCACAAGGCCGCCCACAGAGGCCGAAGAGCGGAAAAAGAACCAGGACCAAGGCCAAGCCCCAAACAGGAAGGCAAACACCCACCAGGGGACCTCATGCACAAGGAAGCATAACGAACCTGGAAGTAAGGGGAAAGCAGAACAAACGAGCGAGACAGCTCAGCGCAAGGGACAAGCAAACCGCTCCTGCACCGTTCCACATGCAACAAAGGAGTCACCGAGGTGAGCAACCAGGACCGGCCCAGACGAATAACGGAGATCCGAAAGGAACCGGAGTGACCACAGAGGAAAGGCCACAGGCAGCAACACACCAAAGGCGAGAAAGACAGAAGAGCCGGGTGAAACGAGCCTGTGAAAGGGCATCACCCCCAGGGAGCAACCCTGAGCCGGCAGGCTCTTGGACGCCAAACCGCACAGGGAGCGCCGGCCCCGACCGGGGAAGAGAACTGGGAGAACCAGCACCCCCAATGAACCGAGTGCGCCAGCGCCCACAGAGGCACAACACGGAACCCTGAGCCAAAGCACCCAGGGCCACCATCCGCAGGAGCAGAAATGAATCGAGAAGCACCCAGGCGAGCCCCACCAACAGGACAAAAGTCCCGGCCAGACATACAAGCCCAGAATCCACGAAAGTAAAGGGAGCAGAGGAAGCGCAAAGCCCGGAAAAGAAGGCAGAAAAAAAACAGCACCGGGACGGAAGAAAGTGACTGAGGCAAGGACAGCACCACCCTGCCAAAAAACCAAAGGGGCAAACACTCTTGGAGAACGAGGCAGCGACCAAATCCCCCAGGAGAGCAACAAGAAGCCCCGGCGGGGCAGGGGCAAACCCCAAACAAGCCAACAACCGGTCAACAGAAGGCAGACGAGAAAACTGCCAAAAAAGCGTACCAACCGACCCAGCATGGACCGGGAACCCATGCACGTACCACAGGCCGAAACAGCCACCAACACGCGGGAAGTGGAGACCAGAACACAAAGACCACCGTACGTACCGGTAGAGAGGGGACACCCACTGGAACAGGCAAAGTCGGGAAACCCCAAAGAGCACCGGGACCAACCAGACGAGGAGGACCCCCAACGGAAAGATCGGGCAAGCACCGCCAGTCACCCAGGCACAAGGAGCCCAAAACCCACCCTAAGGAAGGATCATACCAGGGCAGAGAAACCAGACATGAACAGTCAGGGGGCCACACAAACCGAGACGAAGGGGGACAGCCACCCAAGGGAGGAGCTCAACCACAGACCCACAGCACGTGGGACTGGCCCGGGAGCCCAACAACCGACAACTGGAGCGACCCATCAGGGGCAACAGAACCCCAACCCCCAGGAAGTGATGAGAAAAACGACCAGGAGGAGGGCGCAAGGGACGTCTGCCGAGCCATGGAGCAGGAGGAGGAGGGGACGCCACCGCCGCGGCCCAAGGCAAGAAAAACCAGACTCCAGGAACAGGAGCAGAAGCCAAAGTCCACCCGGAGACCACAGAAGCAGCCCGAAGGAAGAACAGGAGCAAACAGGTCAGCCCCAACACGACATGCAGCCGCCCACAACCCCTGGACCCTCGAAGGCCACATCAACCAGGACCGACCAGGACAGACCCCGCACAACAGTGGAGAGCAGGCAGGGACAGGAGAATACAGGACAGAAGGGCCGCAGGACCAAAATCTGGAAGTGAAGCCAGGGAAGGTGAAACATCCACCCCACTGGGCCAAAGGACCAAGAATGCGCGATTTACCAGCACATAAACAGTAAAACATACAGCCCAACAAGAGGAGCGGAGCACCACCCATGGAACTCAGAAGAAATGATAAACAAACAAGGAACACATCACGAATGTGCGTATCAGCGAAGCGCAGGGGCCATGCCACCCATCACTGAAGTGAACCAATTTAGAATATGTGCCACCGAAGCGAGCACCAGTCTGGAAGGACCCAACACCACGTGAAGCAGTGCACGTAATAGGGCACAAAACCAGGGAACCTGACGAGCACAGACACCCTGACGGGCATCCTGGCACTGAAGAACAGTGGCCACCGCTACCCAATGGTCCCCAAGTAACAACCACAGAACAAAGAAACCTAGTGGCGCCCAGGGAAGAACCCACGACCAGGAGTATGAACATAGGCCACCACAGCGGAAAGTAGAGGCAGAAAACCCCAGAGAACACGAAGCCACCATACCCAGGCAAACCGCCCAACAAACACAAGAGAAAAATGACCCACCGCACGGGGAGAATAAATAAAGTGCGCAGAGTCACAGGATGTTGAGCGTTAGTGCCGAGACAGGAACCCAGGCTCCCAGTGTCAAGGTCGACCGGCCCAGCCCAATGCTGGCCTCTTCCCGGAAAAAACACGAAACAGCCGGGAAGGCAACAGAGACCCAGCGCAGCAACAAGTGGCAGAGATGTAAAAGAACACAGAAATAAACAAGCAAAGAACACCCACCCAGCGGAGGTGCACCCGCCGTCCAGCACAGGGCCACCACGACCCCAAAACAACGCAATCGTGGAGCGTCCGCACACCACTACAGCAGCCGCAAATGAGGCAGCCTGGATTGCAGCGCGGGGAGAATGAAGAGCGTGGCCACAAGACACCCCAACAAACCATGGGTGTGCAAGATGTGAGATCCACCATGGAGGAGGGCGCAGCCCGTTCACCCACTGCCAAACCCCCCAGACGGAAACAACACCGGCCCACAGATGGATCCCATAGAGCGGAACCCGGGCAAAAACCGGAAGAAGCCGCTGCAGGTGTTAGATCATCTAGTTAGAACACCGGAACCGTCGCACCTGAGGAATACAGCCCTGAGCGAAGCCGGGGGAGTCAGGCCCTGCCCCACGGAGGCCGTCCTAGCGAGGAACACCCGAATGCCAACAGCCCAGCCCCAACCAACTGAGGCCGGGAAACAAATGGGAAGAAAAACAGCAAATGGCCGTTTGTGCGTTAGAGCTAACCCATGAAGTCACGCCATTGACATGCCCTTGCTGAGCTACGTCGGCCCATCAGGAAAAGGTGGGCCAGCCGTTGAAACTGACCGCAACACCTGTGCAGCAGTGTGGAAATTAGCACCCGACCCTGCCCCGGGAGGAGGAGCCCGACACAGGAGCCACGCTGCGATGACACGGTAAGAGCCACGCAGCACCGCCGCTGCTCACCGCAATGTGCGGGGTACTCCGAGCATCACAGCCGCCGCCCGCCGCAGCGCCTCAAGGGCAGGCGGCTTGAAAAAGGAAACAAGTGCCCTCCCCAGCGGGGACGCGGGAAACCCAACACGGTGTAGACTTGCAGCAGACCGCTGCAATGCAGCGTCTAGGGGCAGGGCAGGCGGCGTGCGACTAATGCGGTGCACCCAGTTAAAGGAAGTTCACAGCCAAGACCGAGAAGACCCGTGAACAGGGAATAATCAGGCGATATCAATCGCTTAAGCAAAGGCATACTGGAACACAACACACAGATAGTGACTAGTCCTGCTGTGCATCCTTGATGGACCTACAGGGGTGAACAGCCGCGCAGTACTGCCGCCCCCGCCGCAAGGCCTCGAAGGGCAGGCGGACGGCGCGAGCAAAGAGCAGGCAGAAACGTAGGGGCAGAGAAACACCCAAACACAGCTACCGCCCGCCGCAGTGCCACGAAAGGCAGGCGGGTGGCGTATAAACTGGCCACAGAGCAAAAGGAGCCCACAAAAGGACTGGCCGTACAGGGAGCCCAATGAGCGTAGGCACGGCAGAGCACCAGCCACAATCCCAATCCGTACCCCGGCCACCCCTCCCCCCCCCTGGAAACCCATGGCCCGCTGGAGCAGAGCCTAACCGGCCAGAACACACTGGGGAAAAAGGGGGGAAAAAGAGCCCAAGATCCAAGGGTCCGCTAGAGCACCACTTACCTGACACATCTGGAGAGACGTGCGCAGAACTAAAAAAACAGGCTGATGGGTTGGGCCGGCTCGCCTCTTATAGAGGTCAGGTGGAATTGGGTTGGCCATATTGGGAAGGGATGGGAGGACTGGGAGGCTGACTTTTTGCTTTGGAGGGGTCTGGTGTGGCGAGGAAGACTAACAAGGAGGTAATGGGCAGGCAGTAAGCTCCTTTTAAGATTTTTTTTGTTAGCAATAGATCTTTGTAAGATGTGGTGTCTTGTACATATGTATAACGTAACACTTTTGGTCCTCAATGGACTCCGTAGAAATGATGTAACCCTGGGTGTGGTTAATAGAGTTGAGGATGAAATGCATACAGTTTGTCAAAGGTTGCACTCCGAAGAATAAAAATGTGCACTACAGAGCTACGTGTGTGACGTAGTCATTTGCAGGCTACCAGGCTGGGGAGGACGCAACACAAGCCACATGCAAGACCTGAAACGCTGCTCAGGAACCCATAAGCAAGGGTTGAAAGGCTGGCAGTTGAAAGGGGATGAAGTCAAGGAGGTGAGTCGGAAATTCAACTTGAAAATTCCATTTGTTTTCAATTCTTCGCCCAAAAAATTGGCAACAAGGGCAAATATGATAGCAAATTGTTTCGCATGGAGTACCACAGCCAAGAGGGTTACAGTAAATAAGGATAAACAGCGGTGCTTTAAATGGGCCGGTACTCACCAGTACTGAGTAGCAGCACTTCTAAGTGTTCTCCCCTTGAGTACAGTTACTTCTTGTATCAAGAGAGTACCGGTGCTCCAAGAGGCAAGCTGACGTCAGGTATTTGGTTACATGCAGCGCAGGTGCTGCTAAATAGGACACTTTCACAAGGAGCCTAGATGACACTGAGTGTATTCCAGCGCTAGGTTGCTAGGAGTGCAGCCTTACACTCTAACTGACAGGAAAAAGAACATTTGGCCTGACGGCCAGAGCTCCCGTCACTGGAACTGGTGCACTCCCAGCTGGAGTGTTAGGCTGCAGCTCTGGAATGCGCTCGCCACTGATTGTCAGAGCTCAAAGCGCCCAATGCCTTACGACCAAGTTCGCTTCTTGTGTACAGAGCGTAAATTGGTACTTTTTTGCAGTTATATATAGCGCACACTTGGCACGAGGGCTTCAAAGTGCTTTAAATGAGAAGTGCAAGTTCTACATGAAAGCATACTTTAGTTTTTTTATGGCACAGTGAGATTTGGCAAGGGTAGGTGAAATCCCAAAGTTTGCTCAACATCCTGTGATTATGGGCAGGTCACTTAGGGGCATATTATCAACGGCCAGCGATAATTATCGCTTGCCGTTCATAGCGATAGAAAAATTATCACCAGCTATCGCTGAATATTATCGCCATGATAACGCTATATTTACAACGCATAGCGCTATGGCGATAATATTTCAGCGAAAGCGGTGTTTTCAATGGAACATCGCTGGTTTTCCAGCGATGTTCCATTGAAAACAGCGATAACATTGCTGATATGACCCTGTGGTCCTATCAGCATAATCCATATCCCATTAAAGTATGCCTTAGTCAGGAATTTAACAGGTGTTAAATTCCTGAGTTAAGGCTGAGTTAGCGCGATTTTTTTTATCGCTGCACCTCATTGTTAATATCGCGAAGCTGCCTTCACGATATTAACATGTGTTGTTTTCACAGCCACGCCTCTTTTGCATCTTATTAGCGATGCGAGGCGAGGCTGTGAAAAAACGGGCTCTACAGCAAGGAAACACGCGCTAGCGTGTCCTTGATGATATTGCGATATAATTATCGCCGCCTTTCGCCCAAAAACGGACGCTAAAGCGGCGATAATTATATCGCCAGCCCTTGCTAATATGCCCCTCTGTCTCCCTGTGCCATAAAAACAAAGGGGCATATTATCAAGCACGGCTTTAAAATTATCGCCGCCTTAGCGGCAGGAAACTGCCGCTAAAGCGGCAATAATGGGCTTGATAATATGCCGCAGAGAGTTCCCATAGAAGCCCATGTTCTGGTGTCAACATGGGCTTCTATTGGAATTCTCTCTGTGGCATATTATCAAGCCCATTATCGCCGCTTTAGCGGCAGTTTTCTGCCGCTAAAGCGGCGATAATTTTAAAGCCGTTTCTTGATAATATGACCCATAAAAAGCATGCTTTCACGTAAAACTTCTACTTCGCAGCTAAAAACCTTCATCGCCCGCTGGTCACGTTCACACCGTATAAGACTGCAACACAACACCCATTACGCCCTGCACATACGAGCCAAACTTGGCCAATGGACTTGAGCGCTTTGGATAAATAAGAAAATGGCAATTTGTCAAATGCCTGCTTCGAAGCCACGCCCCTACAAGACATTTTAACACCCATCCCAATAAATTTGGTGAGAACCGGCACTTTTTCGATTTAAAGCACTGATTTAAAGTGCATGGAAAAGTCATGCCCGCCTACCTTCGCACACAGCTGTGATTGAAGTTCAGCTGTCAGAGGAGTGGCTCCTCCCGGGCGGATGATTGGACTGGCATGCGCACGTGAGGGTAGACCATAAAGCCGGGCAGAGCGGGCACGGTTCAGTTTTCAGAAGTACCTGCAGCAGCATGGCATCCGCGATGCGGAAGGTGGTGGCGAGCTCCTGGGCCACCATGGACGGTGGGGAGCTCCTGCAGGTGGCCGTGGTGGTCTGCCTGGTCTTTGTATCTGTCAAGGCGCTACAGCTGTATCTCAGGCGGAAGAAGCTGATCAAAGCCTTCGAACAGTTTCCGGGCCCTCCGAGCCACTGGCTCTTAGGGAATGTGCGTGAGGTAAGGCATCCTCGGAAGATGTGTGATGCGCAGGGCTTTAAGTGGAATGAACAATCTGGGGGGGGGGGGGTCTTCCCGAGGGGCTGGGGCGTTACTTAAAAACAGGTACGCTAAAAATCTGTGTTTGGCATAGCGTCTCGCCCGAATTGTGTTTTACTACGTCTGCCATTGCATCAACAAGTAACGTTCCACCTACCACAAGCTAGAACTATTGGCTTGGTCAATGGTTGTAAATAAGCAATAACCATGGCTTTCTTGTACAAAACATTAAAAATGCTTCAGTTGTGAAATGATGAGACTGTGAAAGAACTATATAATTAACGAGTATCTTTGAAGTTACATCAGAGGCAGTAAATACTACTGCAGAGTTCAGATTTTTTTTTTCACCCTAAGGCAACAATGGAGAGGCCGATATGGACCCGTCCCAGCACCTGTTTTTTTAAGTGCCGGTGTTCAGCAATGGCAGGACCCGGCCCACTTAAAGCTCTGGTTGTGCGTGACATTCGGTTGCAGGGTAAAATCAAGATTCAGTGCTGTGCCCAAAAAAGCCTTCTACATGTTGAACAAGCATTTGCAATGCAGTGGGTCTCGCATTTACACAAGGTTAAGCTATTGGCATTGTAAATGATAAAGCCTTTTATTTAGGTTTTAAAAACAAAAACAAAAATAAAAGGCATTGTCATTACAATGCCAATAGCTCAAACTCGCGTAAATGCGAGACCTATTGCACTGCAAATGCTTGTTCATTTATATATTCGGAGGAGAGTCTTTCACTGCTTCAATTATTTGTTTTTATAAAACTAAACGTTTATTGCCCCCTGTCGCAGTGGGAACTGCAGGGAGTAAATGGTGCTCATGGCTGAGGGCACTGTTCACCTTTTGTCCTTGGCATTGCCACCCCTGATGACAGGGCTCGGAGGCAGTAACATCAGTGCGCCCTTATGAAAAACACCTCCCTATCCTCGGCACTGTCAGCGCGCATAGAACAGAAGCTTTCCTAGGAATTGTACCATGTCCTTTTCTGTGCAGCTCAAGCACTGACTATACTAATGCCTAGACCTGATTCCACAGTTGAATCGCCCTCACTGAAATGAATACAGGGAGACAGAATTTAAACCTGAAATGGGCCCAAGAAGGAAAACGGGATTTGCCTCCATCGCGCAAATGATACCTGGTGAAACTTATATGGATGCACCTGAGGATGAAGAAATGTAGCAGATTGTCTCCTTGCTGGAGGCAATGTCCTTGGACAATTGAATTTTACTTATTTGTTGAGGAGTTTTGTAAAGCGCTTTAAGTGGCTATTATATTACTTTAGTGTGCCGGAGATGGTAGGCGTATAGAGGAAAATGGTGCGACTTTAAAGTCTGAATTGACTGTTGATACTGATGCCTGATATCGGGAACGATGTTTCCAGGTTTTGAACAGGTTTATCTAAACTGTTCACATACTTTGACAAAAGAACAACCGTTCCTGGATCGAAGGTACATACAGAGTCCGTTCTGAGCATAGTGCATCATATAAGAATTCAGTTTTCATTCTTTGAACTTCGTACAGTGCTATTTGTAGCTCACAGCCGCTTCAGAGCGCTAGTGACAGGACAACGCATAGTCATTTTATATATATATTGCGCATGCGTCCCCTGATAGACAAAGCATAAATATATACCTGAAAAGCGTCAGTCTTACCCACTTGCCTGGTCCACCTGTGTCCTCACGAGCGCAGCACTCCCAGAACACACTTGTGCAAGCCTGGTCACTCCTTTTAACTTCCCGGATGTGCGTTGTGATGGACCAGACCCTTTTCTTTCTTACACAACTGAAGCATCAGAGGGATCGGCGTTCGAAGCAGGTAAGAGTGCTTCCAGTCAGTTAGTGCCAAGGGTCAAAGGAGTTCGGCCAGAATGCCTGAGCTTGCCTCGGCTCTCATCAGCATTGCAGAAAACGTCCTGGGCCACGGGGTAGACTTGTTCTTTGCTTGTCGTCGTTTAGCAACGGATGAACTGGGTTATCATCGACCTACTTGTGCCTGACCTTAGAAACTCACAACTAGACGAACACCTGCCTGCGCTCTGCTGTGCCTTAGAATCGAAATGCTTACGTCCTAGAAGTTCAAAGCTCCCTAAGTGTTGCCGTTTTGCATATGTCTTGGGTAGACATCCTCAAGCAGTCATAGATTTCAAGGAACATCTAACTCTGTGCATGGTGGGACTTGTAGTTTCACTCTTCTCAGTAGAAGTAAGGGATTGAACCTACCAGTGCAGTCCTCCTGGCTAAAATGGCAAAACTGTCTAGATGTCAGTCGTGACTTGGAACCACGCCCATCAATGTAGGAAGAATGTATACCATAGCATAGCGCCCTAACAGATGCAGACGTAATTTTTCCAAGGAATACCTCAAATAAATCTATTTACATAGTGATTTACGTTACACCTATTTAATGCATATGGAACATCATCTTGGAAGTTTTATATATAGCGCAAACTGGACCTGAAGGTATCAGAGCACTTTACGTGAGCACGAGTTGCATTACAGACATTAAATACGTCGGCTCGCCGCAGGGGTGATCGAGTTTCACTGGTAGAACCAACAAGTACGCGAGGAGCATAGAAGCGCGGGCCACACCAGTAGACTTACTAGATGGTCCTGGCAGTTTCAGGCTGAATATCGCGGCGGTTAAGTGCAAGTGGCGAGCAGATGCTCTACTGCTGCACTGAGGGCTCACAGTGACTCGGCCAGGACTGGCCTCATTGACACTTGAGTCAGCCTTTGGTTGGCGCCGGGGTCCATGCCGCAGCGGTGAGCTTGCAATGCGATCGGTCTCATGTTTGCTAAATGGGAACACTGGCCATTAGTAGTTCTGTAGGCGGTAGACAGGGGAGCAGTGGGCTGGTGTCACTGGATCACAGTGATATTCAAGGAGTACAATAGGTGTTGCAGACTTGTTCAGGTGTGCAAATGAGATCGGGAGCAGAAAAGATAAATACGGGGAGCCGCATATAAAGAAAGCTGCGCGCACACAATGAAAGTGCAGGTTTAAAAAAAAAAAAAAAGCATTTCACACCCTAATTGAAATGAAACAGGCGCAGAGCTGACAGAAACAAAAAATACTAGCATTTGAAAAAGTGCTTGTGCTATATAGCAAACCAGAGGGTGGCACAGCAATCAGAATGGCCGGCTCGGGAGCATGGGGATCCGTGTTAGAGTCTCTGCCTTGGGTCAACATTCTGTGAATCTGAGCAAATCATTTACTCTCCCACTGCCCAGCTGAAGTCTATTCATTTAAATGAAACAAATAAAAAACGAGACAAGCTAATTTAAATTAAACAAAAGATAACAAGCGGCATGCATGTGGCTGCTCGTTTCTGAGGCAAAACTCCATGGGAGTTACATTGCGAAACAAGCCCAATCCTCCTTTAAACAAAGCCCCAAACCAACTAACATCCTACTAAAAAAAGCCCGAATGGCGGTCGACATCGAAAATTGCTAAAAGCCTAAAAATTGTAACCAATGAAGGAGGCATGGCGAAAGATGTACTACAACTGTGTAATTAGGAGGAGGTGGGAGGGAGGGAAACTATATTTAACTGTAATCGGCTATGGTGCAGAAACTACACACAGGCAAACAGAGCAGCAAACAAAGAAAAAAAGTAGTCTCCCCAGAGAACACATAAAGAACTGTAGTTGAATGAGACCGTAATTAGTCCCTGCTGCATGGGAGGAACGGAAGGGGGAAAGAGGGACAAAGAGGCAGGACTGACCACTGGCAAGCAAGGATTTTTTAAGGACATAAACAAACCAATCAAAAGCTGGGGGATGGCTTTAACCCAACATAAGAAATTACAATAGGTCTCGAATGCTCGACCTAAAAACGATACTCCCCAGCAACTGCATACAGTAGAAATTTGAAACACATTTCAACTAGAAATATGATGAGTTGTTACTTGATTAAGAGCTAGCAACAATACTCAATTAATTAAACGTCTGTCGCTGACAACTGTGGTGTTCTGGAGGTCATGACTTCGAATCGAGGGAAGGCAGATTTGACTTTCATCCTTCACAGGCTGGTTATTTCAGTATACAAAATTAGGTAATAGTCACTGCTGGAATTAGAAAAAAAATTACTCTGGGAACACATAGATAGGGGGTCAAGGTGTGGCAGCGGAAAGTGGACTCACGAGGGGCGGAGTAATGAAAAGTGGAGTTTGGACATCAACTTCCACATTTATTTCTTAAACATCTGCCACAAAGAATTTGGCAACAAGGGCAAAGTAAATCTGTTCTAGCTTACTTAATTGGTCACAAAGAGACTGTGCTTAAAATACGGGGTTAGGAGACCTGTGCAGTGCTTGGAATGGGAATAGAGAAAGTGCAGGTACTTCTTGTGTCAGAGTAAATGTTTTCTGCTGAGGAGTGCCAGGACTTTCCCATTAAAAAGCACTGGAGCAGTGCTGAGATATGCTTCTGCTGCAAAGCACATTGTGTAAGATGCTGATTACAAATTTCACCATCACTCATTTCCTAGCTTCTCATTGGTCAGCGTGTGCCGGCATCACTTCCTCATAATGTGCTTGTCCCTTCCGTGTAGCATGACCCCAGTAATGCTTCCTTGTGACACTCCGTGTCCTCCCACTAATCACACACTTTTGGAGGTACATTTTTTTTATGTAGTGTCAGCACTTAATAAAGTTCATGTTTTTGCAGGTCATCTCACCCATCCTATCCTGCTCTGTGTTGTCCATTGCTCCTTTTAATCATCTCGTCCTTTTTAGGTCTCGCCTGAGCCAGCGCTTTAGCGCTGCTCTGGCGAGAGTTTTAGTAAGCGGCATTTGGAAGTGCTAACTAGTGCTTCTTTGAGGCCTCCACCTACAGTGCATGTGCGCCGGGCGCGCGCACCATTTGTCGTCCATCGTGATCACTTTCGCGGCTGCTTTGATGTTCTCAGTGAGCCCCGCGGCCACTGAGAACATCAAAGCGGCCGCAAAAGTGCACACCATGCTACCCCCCTCCCTTATCCCACTTCCTGCTACACACACTCACGATCGCTGCGAAAGCGGCCAACGCTTGTGATAACATGGCGCCCGCCTAGACAATTTCTTTTATGTGCACTAATGCCCAGCGACAATTACTTATTTACTAACATGGAGCCAGCTCCGGGTGCAAATTACTTTATTTACCAGCATGCTGCTTTACTCGCAGACAGGCAATATCATTTATGGCCACGGGCGCCGCGCTTTGTTTCACCACACCCGCTTTCATATAATCTCTCTTGGTCCACGTTTAAAAAGCAGCAGCGGCGCTGCTGATCAACTTTTGCTGCTACTGATCAAACTGCATGTTTTAAGAGGTGGGTGGGGTGGGAGGGAGCCCAGCAAGACCGAGCCTCTGCCCCCCCATTGCAACTCAACATGCTTTAAGAACTCCTCGCAGACGTCTCTTCCCACTTACTAAAGGAGACAATTACCTACTTGCTAACATGGCGCTAGCGCCGGGCGCCAATTACTTATTTACTAGCATGCTCCTTTGCTCGCAAACACGCAATACATTTATAGGCACGGGCGCCACACTTTGTTTCACGGCACCCGCTTTTATACAATCTCAATTGTTCCACTTTAAACAAGCATTGGCATAGCCAATAGGTCTCGCTTTTGGGACCTTATAAGTATTTAGTTTTGTAGCACAATATCCTTGGTGCAACAACATCAGCTGTTGCATGGCTAAACCTTGTACCTTATAAGTGTTTAGCCATGCAACAGTTGATGTTGTTGCACCAAGGATATTGTGCTGCATAACTAAATACTTATAAGGTACCAAAGGCGAGACCTGTTGGCTATGCCAATGCTTGTTCATATTGCACAAAAAGGGTTTGGAAAAAGGTCACAGTAGACCCTACTGAGACAAATCCCATTTTACATAAAATGAGCACATCATGAGGTTTGTGCTAACCAAACTTTCACATAATGTAAGTTTGTTATTGTTAGGGTCAGACAGAAGAGGAACATTTATGGTGACTGTGTGCCGCCCATGGCATGCATGACAGCCCTAACGCAGCCCACTGTCTCTCCATCTACTAACCGATAGGTACGATTTCACATCTTCCAACACATTTATGTACTCCTGAATTTTGATGCTAAATGAGGACATAACATATGTGGACCTTTGAGACAGAACTGCTTTTTGATTAAGCAGGGCGTTTTCTACGTGATAGATGACAGCTGTGCTATATCGAAGAATAAATATAAACACTAGTTCTATTGAGGTAGATATGTACAACTGCTCTTAAACACATTGTGCTACCAGAAACAAGATCCTGATCTTTATCCTTTTCAGTGATGCCAGGGAGTGTTTATCTCATACTACATTTGCCTTACCAGCCCAACCCATAACATACATCAACCTGCTTGCACTATGCTTTAACAGCATGTTGCATTGTGGAACTTGTAGTCTCGCTTGTTATTTTTCAATGATCAACTTCACATTTGCGGAGTCAGTGTGCTTATTAAAAAGGCAGATCTGTCTCAGTGGTCCGCACATGTTATGCTGCAATTTGGCAGTTACAATCAGGGATGCATGAATGACTTGGGGGTTGTGAAATTGTCAGAGGGCAGCTTTAGGCCTTTCACTGGTGCCTCAGCGGCTCAGTCATCATAAATGTTCCCTTTCTGTTTAACCCTAAAAATGAAAAAATTACATTAAGTGCAAGCTTGCTTGCCACAAACCTAAATGATGTGATACTTTAATGTAAAATGGGATTAGCCTCCCTAGGGCCACTCCGTGACTTTGTCACACCTCCTATCGGTCAACATGGAGAGCGATGGGAGGATGGAAGGGGGCAAGCAACAATACAGAGGAGGACCGAAGGGGGGGGAGTTGGCCTGCAAACTCATGCACTTTGATGAAGTGCTGCAACTGAAATAAGAAGTACCCCCAAAGCATGTGAGCAGCGGAAGGACACTGAGCACCACAAGGAAGTAGTACTTGGACTGTGCTCCAGGGCAGGGGCAAACAGACAAAGAAGTGAAGCTGTCATGTGTTTACCAAAGAGAAGCAAGAAAATGAGTGACAATGAAGCCAACCAATGGTAGGCAATGGGTGGGCTTAAAGCCTATTGAAAGTAAACAAAAAGTCTTGCAATTGACTGCAAGTGCTGTCTCAGGCAAGACCTAAAAACAAGTCTGAGAGTTCGGTGAAAGGAAAAGCACAGAAAAAAAAAAGCAGAACCAAAAACCTGCATGTGTTTCTTCCACAGCAGGAGTTTAATTAGTTATTTATGAGGCTGTTAGCCCTTCCAAGTTATGATTTTAACCCGCTGTGGGTTCGGAGGAATGGTCAGTTAACTTGTAGGCTCTGCAATTATCCACATGAGTCCTGGTTACATCTGCTATGTTGTTGCCCCCATCTTGCCAACGAACGTCGACGTCTACTGGTCCCAGTCTATCGGGAAAAACTACTGAGACATTGCAGGGAAGCATCTGATTTGTGCTTCAGTAATAATTCAGCCCAAGTTCTAGCAAGGGCTGGGAAGTTTGTTAACATTATTTTAACTGCACTGCATAATGCTCAGCACTAAGAGAAGACAAGCACAAACTAACGTTAATGAAAGTTAACTCCCGGTAACAAACATTGTGACATTTTGTTATGGTCTCTCATACTATATACTCCCCCTTTTGGACTAATCGGCTAATTGGGATGTATTGCCATCAACTTGAAATGCTGCTTTTGGAATTGACATTTTTCGTATTGCCAGATTTTATAAATATGTATACAATTTTTAATCTTTGAAATGTTGTTAAGTATTACTATGAAGTTTGTACGTTACGGTTTATTTAACTGTATAATAAGATACGACACAGCAGGAGTTTGGTAGGAGTGGATACAATTTGAGGGATGTGGAACCAAATGAAAAACGCCAGATCGGTATCAGCACATTGATAGCCATTCTTCCTAAGCTTTACAGGACGCTGGGAATAGTAGAAGGACATAAAGGAGCAGGTTACAGGGGTATCACTATAACGACTAAAACGTCAGACAACCAAGTTAAAGAACTAGCATACAATGTTAAGGTTAGAATGAAGAAAGATGAGAGGTTCAGATTCAAAACTCATTTTCAGAAAAAGAAAATGGCTGACCTAGCTAAGAAAAAGCATGCCTCAGTATCCATAACTATAGATCTATAGACTCTCACAGGCATCCGGAGGTGGATCCAACTGAAGAATAAATAGATGAAGAAACAACTGATGGGCATACAAACTGTATTAATAGGTAAGGTAAGGTTTATTGTACAATTAATAAAAATTCACAATATAAAAACTTCAAAAGAGTACATATTAAGACTTATATACGTTTGTAATACAATTATAAAAGAAAAAATAGTTATTTTCAATAAAATCATGAGTTTCATTTAGTATTGTCCATTTGTAAGTTTATAGAGTCAAGGTGACTTGGTTTGCCAGTCGAAGCTTTAACGTGGCAGGTGAGTAACCCGCTGTACTTTATTTGGTTGAGGTGCCGTTGCTTACTGTTCATTAAGCGAGCCGTGTGGCTAGTTCGGAAGTCTTCTAGCCACTATGTCAAAGAACTTTGTCAGTCGGCAGTTTAGCTGAGTTTCAACTGGATTGAAGCACAGCATCACAGCCTGCCTGCAGCTTCTTATGCCCTTTTGATTCCATGAAGTTCGAAGTAAAGAGCGCCTTATGTCCATCAAGATTGGACAGATGCAGATTATATGTATAAGGTCCTCTTTCCCTGCTCTACAAAGTCGGCAGAGATGGACTTCTGTTCCCCTTTTCCAAGGTGGCAAGTGGGGTAGTATTGGTAGGATGCCGAGACGCAAGTTTAAAAATTTGTTTTTTGTCACCTGCGTAAGGCCCGTTTTCAGGTAAGCCTGCGATTTCAGAGCATTATAGTCTTTCAACACTGCCCATCCATGAGCCCTCTTGGCCAGAATTTCTTTATCGTCAATTGATGATATCATTTTGGTTACTTTTGTAACCACGTTTTTAAAGCTTTTGATGTCTGTTGATGACTCCCAGAGGTTTATTAATCCCAGGGACTCCAGGGAATCGTTTAAATACTTCCTAGCGGGAGAGTTCTCTCGGGTGGAGAGTTCGGTCCAAAGATGAGCGTTTAAGGATCCTTGCTCGGCGCCTCTGATTTTTCGCCAGCTTTTTATGTAGGCTCCTCTTCTCTCCACCGTTTGTCTCTGGAGTCCAAATTCGAGTCGAATCTGGGCAGGGGAGACGTAGTTAGGCAGATGGAAGATTGCCCTGTAGGCTTGACTGATGGTTTTGTCAAGACCGTGGCGTCTTTCCCTTGCATTGGTTCGCTGCCGTATGTCAGCATAGGCTGTAAACGTGCTCTAATCACCTGTAAAAGGGGATCCAATGACCGATCAGGGAGGACTTTCTTCAAGGGCCTCATTGAAAGGTGGAATATTGTACCCTTCCGTCGAATGGCCTCTAGTTGGTTTTTGAATGAGCCTCTGCTGTCTAGAAGTACGCCTAGGTATTTATAAGTGGCTACACGGTCTAACCTCTGTCCGTCGAGAAACCATTCGTGTTTCTTTGTTTTGTTATAATTTACTGACATGACTTTTGTTTTTTTCAAGTTAATCTTTAATGCGTTGTGTATTGAAAATGTGTTGGTGGTGTCCAGAAGATGCTGAAGTCCAACGGGGGACCGACTAATAAGGACCAGGTCGTCTGCATATAAGAGATTTGAAAGCGTGATGCCTCCCAGCCGCGGGGCGTGTGAGTTTATTTTCTCCAATTCTCCTGGGAGGTCTGCAAGAAAAAGATTAAACAACATCGGGGCTAGGACGCATCCTTGTTTTAAGCCTTTGGTGGTATTGATTTGCCTTGAGATGTGCGTACCGGAGCCCAGCTTGATTTTGACCCAAGTATTGGTGTGTAGTAATATCAGCTGTTGTAAGAGTGGCCCGGGAATCCCCCATTTTTCCAGCTTCTGCCAGAGTTTGCTGCGGTCAACGTGGTCAAATGCAGCGCTGTAGTCTATAAAACATAGAAATAGCGAGCTCTTGGCTGTTTTTGCCGCGTCTGTCAGAAGGGTTAGCGCCATGATGTTGGTTATTGTACCCTGGCCTCTACAGAATCCGGTTTGGTTAATTGGAATGATGAGCTTGTGGGTGGCCCAAGATGTTAATTCCTCCAAGATAAGTCCCGCATAGTACTTTGCTTCAGTGTCGATTAAAGCAATAAGTCGGTAGTTGCTTGGGTTGCTCCTGTCGCCCTGTTTGTAAATTGGGCTTATAGTTGATCCTCTCCAGGATGATGGACTTATTGCTGTTTCCCTGATTTCCTGGAAAACTGGCGCCAGGGTGGCACTCCAAAAATCGGCGTCTTGTTTGTACATAATTGGGGGTATTCCGTTGGGGCCGGGAGCACCCTCTAATCTCCCTTTTGAAATTTGTGATTTGATCCTGGCCGCCGTTGCGGCAAGAGTTTTTTCCTTTCGGTTTAAATTTGTTTTGAAGATTGTTGTTACCGCCTCGTCCGGATTAGCAGTTATACGTAGGGGCTCTGTCATGGTAAAGTCTTCATGTTCTTCGTCAGTGTGGTATCCAATTTTATAGGCGCTTGAGTTCATTTCGATTTTCCAGGTTTCACCACTGAGTGGATCCCCCTCTGGGTTATTATCGTTGAAGTGGTTCAGTAAGTGATGCGCCCATTCGGGTTCTGATATATATGAGTTAATACCTGTATAGCCTGCGCTTTGGAGGCTATGGATTGTTTTCCAAAATCTAGCACTGTTCTTCTGTTTTGAATCGTATATGATTTTTACCCAGAGTGCCTCATTCAATTGCCTTTTCCTTTCCCATTTCTTCTTCTTTAACTGTGTCTTTAGGGTTCGCAGCTCTTTTTGCAGGGTTTCATTGTTTGATTGTTTGCGAAGCTGTCTAAGGATCTGGGTTATTTGCCGTTTTAGATTTTTTGTCTCTGGTGTGGTTACCTTACCGAATATATTACACGGGATATTCTCTTTTCGGGTTTTTTGCTCTGTGGCGTATGTGGTACCGAGTGTTGTTACGAATTCTTCCCAAACCTCTGATGGTTTCTTTGTCTGGCTTGCTATTTGGTGGAGGATTATTTTTGCATTAGTTGATAATTCTTCTGCTTTGTCAGTCTTGCACCTTATGCGTCTGTAGTTGGTGGTGTATTCTGTGCCAATGCTTCTCCTTACTTCCGTTTCGTTCCCACTGGCGACGCTCAATGTCACTTCTAATGGCAGGTGGTCGCTTTGGCCGTTCTCTCCAACCTTAAATGAATGTATTATTTCAAACAGTGGCAGTGTTGCGAGGGTGAAGTCGAGATGAGAAAAGGTGGTTGGGGAAAAATATGTTGATGCTGGCGGTGTATCCTCTTTAAATCTTCCATTGAGTACTCTCAGGTTTAACTGCTCGAGGTCTTTCAGTAATTGATTTGAGCATCTTGTTTGCTTGTGTAGATGAGCTGTAGATTGGTTTGGTATTCCCCACGCAATATCCATGTCCAGAGATATTTCTTCAGCTGTTTTCTCTCCGAAGAGGTGAAGGTTGAAATCGCCTGCTAGAAGTACGTTCTCCATTTCTCTCTCTTCCATGAGTCTTGCTATTTCCCTAACTAATTCACTTGCCCCTGTTTGTCTGTGTTTGGGGTGTATATATATGTTTATAATGTAGAGTAATTGTGCCTCCTGATTTTTTTCAATTGATATAGCTAGTGCCTGTATCGCACTAGGAGGGGTGATTTTTACATTGATTTCTTCCATTGTACCAATTGTTGGTATTGAGGCGAGTGACGCCAGGCCTCCTGAGCTGTGACCGTAGGAAGAACCTCTGGTCGCTGGGTGGATTTGAGTTGTATATCCTTGGAAGGGTATCTCTTTCTCTTCCCAGGTTTCTTGGAGTAGGATTAAATCAAATGATTTTAAGTAATTAGATGTTTCTGGGTCTTCTAGTTTTTCAGAAAGACCATTAATGTTCCAGCTGCAAATTTTAATGATGGGGATTTTCTTTTCCGTAGAGGTCTGGCCTGTTGCCCTTTGTCAGTTTGTGTCTTCTTTAATTATTGTCCGTCGTATGGTTACCTTATTTAAGTCTGATTGCTGGGTTACTAAGTGTTCTATATATGAGGGGTTACTGTTTAGACCTGGGGAATGGCTACGTGCTCCTTTTAAAATTGATTTAGCTATTTGTGGGCGCTCTTTTTTACTTTCCTCTAGGAGCGGGGTGGGGTATGCTGGTCTTTTTCCTGCTACTAGCTTTATTCCCCATTGAGAAAATCTAAACGTTTGCCCCAGGATTTGGTCTGCTGCATCATTAGTATTCCATGTTGTCTTTGTAGTGTCTTGACCTTGTGAGACTGGGGAAGGGAGAAATTCAACTGTGAGCAAGTCTGTTGTGTTAATATGTTTTATTTGTTCGATTGAGTGGATTAGCCTTAGTATGTTGCCCCTATTAAGGGTGTCCACTCTTCCTCTGGATTTGAATTCTGGAATGAATAAAATAATGTCTGTCTCTATTTTTCCGGGGGACAATATTCGGGGGAGTGTTAATACCTCTTTTTGTTTGACCTCGTGTTGAGACTGGGTTTTGTATGTTGTGTCATTGCTTTCTGTACTGATCCCGTGAGGGTCCTCTATGGCCTGTTCGATGGCGGACTTATTCGTACAATGTGTGCTTGCCTTCGTCTTTAGTCCCTGCTCGATGGCAGGCTTATTTGTGCTGTGAGTACTTGCCTTTGTCATTTGACCCTGTTCAATGGCAGGCTTATTCGTGCTGTGTATGCTTGCCTTCGTCTTTTGTCCCTGGATGGTTGTTTCCTTGAGATATTTAGTACGGTTTATAGGTGACTCGGTGTTTGTGTTTTCCTTATTGATTAGTGAGGGCTCAACAAAGGCTTTCTCTGTGACCGCCTTGTTAGAATGTGTTTTTGCTGCTGGCGGGTTTTCTACGATGGGCCCTCTTTTGTTTTGCGTGCCGTTCGCCTGTTCAGATAGATTACTAGATTGACTATTTTTGGCGTGACCGAAAAGCTTCTGGTCTGTCTGTGTGCTTATTTTCTCTTTAAAGGGTGTCGATAAGACGATCTCTGCTGCGTTTTTGGATTTTATGTCTAGTGGATTTTTGTCTAACGGTGATGTAATTCTACAGTCCATAAGCTCCGTGGTATGGTTTGTGGCGTATCCTATTTGCTCCTTTCCCCAAGGTGTAATCATTGGCTGATTCTCGTTTATGCTGTCTGCTCCTGTAGACTTTCTGTTCCTGCCCTTTCTCTTTTGTTTGCGGCGGGCTCGTGCGTTCGTAGATGACTTTAGATCGACTCTTTCTTTGATCGGGGTATTCGGAGGGGACGCTTCTGATGTGCTAGTAGATTTTAATGATGAGTCCCTTTGCTTGGAGGCTATGTGGTTGTCATAGATGGTTCCTAATGGTTTATCACAGAAGGTTGTATTGCCGAGCTTGTTCTCCTTTATGGGGTGCGTTTGTATGTTTTGTTTTAAGTCCCCTAGGAGGTTCCCCAGCATCATGGGTAATGTAGATAGTTTGTCTACTAATGGGGAGCAGGCGCAGTTTGTTCTTTCTATTTGGAAAGATTTTGCTGCTTCTTGTCCTCTTTTTATGAGGCCGTTAAGGTCGGCGAGTTTCCTATCTATCCCAGAGGTAGCTTCTGCTAGCGTTTGGAGGACTATCAGCTGTAAGTCTAATTTGTCAGATTGATACTGTAGAGCTGTTGATGACAGCTGAATTGAGTTAAGTAAGGTTGCCCAAAAGGTTTCAGTGGGGCCTCTGCTCCCTTCAGTGTGGTGAAAGGAGCATTCCTCAGTGATGCTGTTAAGAGGTGATTTAACGTTGTAGGATGCCACTAGGTCTTCCCACTCTTGTGAGGCCAAGAAGGTCATTTCACTATCTGTTATGCACGAATCCACGCATGGCGAGTGTGGAGGAAGGTTTACAGGGTCCGTTTCCATTTGATGTTTTTCAACTGTTAAAGTGTCGTCTTGTGTTGTCTGGTGCGCTTGTGGAGGGCTGTTTGTTAAGTGTGGTATTTCAATCTTGTCATCATTTTTGAGCTTTATGAGCTGATAAGGTGGTGGGGTGAGAGATGGTTGGTCACTTGAAGCATTACAGTTTTGATGTCCCGGGGAGCCTTCTAATGTTACGGCCAGCTTGCTGACGTTCTCCTTCTCGGGCACTAGCCCCCTGAGTTTTATTTCTTGGCCGCATAGGCGATTCTGTGGGTGGTTTTGGCTAGTGTTTTCCTCAGTTATTCCTGTTGTGACGTCTGCCTGCGCCCGTTGGACTTCGGCCCCCGTTGTGCTTCTTGAGGAGACCATGGACTCCTCTGCGAACTCGTGTACTTCTGCAGTTGTTGTGAGTGGTTTTTGGGGCAAGGAGCTGACTGCGATAACGGGTCGTAGTGGGGATTGAAGACCAGTTATAGTGTCATTATTTGAGTAGATTGCTTTGCCGGGGTCTTTTAGAAATGTGAATTTCGTGTAGATTTTTGGCTGAAAATAATTTGTAATCTTCCTTGGAGGATGCCCTTCTATGTTTATAAGTTCTTGCGAGTTTTTTCTTGTGTCAGTATTGCACGTGTCTTTTATCTGAGTTACGTTGTATTGCTCAGATGTCGAGGCTGGACCGGTCCCTCTGTTAGTTGTCGGGAGTTCTATTGAGCTCGTTTTTGTGTCGTTGAGCTCTCCTTCACATGTGTTGGTTCTTTTAATGTCCTTAGTGCTGTTTTCTATCAGGTTGTCGTTTTCTAGGGCCTCTTTACGTCCACCAACATTCGTTCTTTTCCGTTTAGGTGATGGTCTTGTTGTAGGTTTTCTTACTCTTCCGGACCTCATGATAATCCCACTTACCCCTTTATCCCCTTGCTATGTTGCTCCGGGGCAATGGGGGCCTCTGAAGTGAGGAGGGGAAGGGTTTCCTCGTATGCTCCTAGTGCGCTGTGTGATCCAAGAGTACTTCTTGACCTTGCCCCTGGGGAAACTTCTGTTTGGACCTTACAGTTTCTCTTTAGATTCTGAATGCTTAGTAAAGGCTTTTTTTTTTTTTTTTTTTTTTTTTTTTTTTTTTTTTTTAGATCAGGGCTCGCAGAGTTGCCCACAGGCTGGGCCCGACCTAGTCAGGTTGCTTCCGTGGGCCCCCCTCCGGGCACACACTCACACTGTGTCTTCTCCTAGTTGACGTGCTTGCTATTCTCCTCTTTTTCCCACTTTGGATTTGTTAGTTTTATGGCTTTATTGTTGCCACGGCTGCTTACTGCCGCACTGTTAGCTTTAGCTTCCACAGTGGCTGTGTCACAAAAGTTGACTCGAAGTATTGTCAGTTTCTAGTAGAACAGATGGTGCTGCGCCTAACAGAAGGCGTTGCTTGAGGGGGGGGGGGAGGAGTGGGAACCTGTCAGTGAGATGTAAGGAAACTGGGATGGAGCTTGAAGGGAAAGGAAGCAGTAGCGCAGAGACTCGGCTTAGCTCACCTCAGTTTATGCAGATTTGTCCGGCACGTAGGGAGCTGGTACTCGCCCAAGTAACTGGGTTCAAGCCCCTGGCTTCGGGCAGGGTTGAGAGATGACTAACAATGACCAGAAAAGGTGTCAGCACAGCACGGCTCTGATTTCGACGTTCCGCTCCCCCTGTACAGCTCTAGGCTCTAGGCAATACCGCTCCACTGCCCTCCACTCTACAGAGCCGCCTGACTTCCGATTCTGGATGCAGTCTAGGTTACTGGGACGCCGAGCGGGTATGAGCGGAGTTGAGGGTGGAGGGCGCAGTCTTGGGAGGGAGCCTCTTCAAACTTGGGCAAAACAGGGGCCCGTCGGGAGCACCCACGGTGATGGTCCGCTAGGTACAGCGGCCTCCGCAGTTCTCAGCGGCCCTCCGCGGCTCTGCTGCCGCGGCCCCTGCAGGCTCTCTCGTCCTCTGCTCTGGCTCCGGCTACCACGCCGCCACCACTACCGCCACCACTACCCGCACTCCTGTCCGCTCGGCCCCCCGTGGTCACTCGCGGGATGAGGCCAGTGCAGTATGGGGGCTGTGGAGAAGAAGCACCGGGCGGCGGAGCGGGCAAGCTGCGGACAGCAACAACGACAGCAAGCGGCAAGCAACAGCGGCGTCGAGTAGCTCCTCCCGTGGAATCTTCGTCAGCGGAAAACAATAGATTTCACATTAACAACCCTAATACCAGAGGATCTCAGGGAAAATACGCACCTGAGTGGGTTTTAAAATATTCTGAGATATATAATCAAGCAGGGTGGAACAAAGAATATGTACCACATGTGGTTCCATTACAGAGTGAGCCACAAGCTCCGGCTCAAAATCCATTAAAGCCAGAGGTGAAGCGTAATATAGTGGCCATCATAGCTCAACTACACTACACTAATAGGGTGTAAGAGTGTCTTGTCATTCAACCATGAACTCCTCCCTTTATCTGGTTTTAGTTACGAGGCAATGTGTAAAGTATTTGTGCAACAATAAAAAACTGAAAACACGTCACAAGAATTATACACACCTGGATAGAAAAATAGAGCCTAATCTATTGAACAAAACAAGATCAAAATGACAAAAACCCAACAAGTAGAACCGCAGTAAGAATTTTTAAAGATTATCTACAAATATAGTGCTTAAAAGCATAAAATACTGGGGACATCTGGTCGTGCTTGACTGGGGTAAGTCCAAAATTTCAGGCTGACTGTGATGGATCGCTGGTCAGATACAGGAACTAATCTAATCTTGTCCCACTGAACGTATTTTTGGGTGCAAGGTGCTCCGATGTCGAAGATGTCGGTCCCGACTGGCGAAATGACAGTGCTGTGCAGTTTTTGCAGCTAACAGCCAGAAAGCCCACTTCCAAGGGCCCAGGACTGGAGTTGCACCACTTGGCAGGCCAGAACTCAGTTGGCAGAATCCAGAGGCTGTAGAAGGCTGTAGCTGAGACGAGACTTCAGAACAGGATGCAAGCCCTTAGTCACTTTGGTTTTGGGAATGTAGGAATGCAGGTCCAGCCCTTCTCACTCTTAGGCAACGAGGGCAGCAGGGCAGGCAGAGTAAAGCAGGAGTCCTGAAGAGTCCAGCAGAGTGACCGTCCTTTCAGCAGCATAGCAGACCTTCTTCCTGGCAGAATGTCCTCGGGTCCAGAAGTGTACTGAGTTGTTGGTGTCAGGGCCCCAGTACTCGTACCCATTTGTGCCTTTGAAGTGGGGAGATTTCTGAGAGAGGCCTTTGAAGTGCACAAGGTCCCTACTCCTCCTGCCGTGTCTCCAGACTCACTACAGGGGGGTATGCCTTTCTTTGTGTGGGGACAGCCACAGCACATTGAGGTGGCGAGGATGACCATCATATTAATGGTTCTTCTGGATATGTATGTCCCTTCAGGCACACCTAAGCTCCCTTTGTGTGTGGCGGTGTAGAAAGAATGCACAAAACCCAGCTGTCACCCGCGGCAGATGTGTATTCAGAGACAGTCAGGGACACAGAATGGTTAAAGTGAGAAAATGGCGCAATTCTAAAAGTGGCATTTTCAGACTTGCAGCTTAGTCTAGAGACATTAAACTCAAAATAGCTGTCTTTTTCTCATTGGAAATTACACTTATGAAATGTAATAGGGTAATCCTAATGTTAACCTATGGGAGAAATAGGCCTTGCACTAGTGAAAAAAGGAATTTAGGAGTTTTTAACTACTTGGACATGTAAAACTAAAAAGTACATGTTTTTAAATACACTGCACCCGCCCCCTGGGCTGTCCAGGGCCTACCTTAGGGATGACTTGTATGTATTAAAAAGGAAGTTTTGGGTCTGGCAAGAGGGTTAACTTGCCTGGTAGACATTGCAGTTTAAAACTACACCCACAGGCTCTGCAGTGGCAGGCCTGAGACATATTTAAAGGGCTACTGAAGTGGGCGGCACAATCAGTGCTGCAGGCCCACTAGTAGCATTTCATTTACAGGCCGTGAATGCAGGCAGCACACTTTACTAGGGACTTGTAAGTAAAATAAATATGCCAATTGTTGACTGCTCAGCAGTGGCAAAGTGCCCAAAATGTTAAAGCCTGCAAAAAGGAAATAAGGAGGTCAAAAGGCAAAACGTCAGGGGAAACCATGCCAAGGATGCTAGGTCTAGCCGAGAAATTACAAGAAAATCTGGAGGTGTTATCTTATGACTTACACACTGCAGAATATCAGGTAAAATAACCCAGAAGGAGAATAGTGATACTTTTAACCATATACAGGTATAAAATACATTGTTGGAATTTAAGATTGCTTATTTGAATGTAATTTTTCTTGAATATGAATTGTCCTGTGATAGTAAAGGACTGGCACTGGACTTCCAACAGCAGTATGTTACTTTACAACCTCCAAAGGCATAGACAAAGTTGCAAGCCCTGATGGGGTTTCTGAACTTTGAAAGAGTTTGTTTGCCAACATTTTTTTATCTGGTTAAGCCCTTTTATGAAATAATAAAACAAAACAATTCTGAGAAAGTAGGACAAATGTGCACACTGCTATTTTATGTAGACTGCTTGGAGACATGTTAAAGACAAATCTGTCTAGACATGAGACCATGAGACCAACCTAGTAATTAGGGTTGTTCAGAATACTCAAAGTTACACATATGTTGTTAGTAATGAGACAGACTACTCTGTAAGCTTGCAGATCACATTTATATTCTGCTGCAGAAGAGGAATTCACTCAGACAAAATTCTCATGGCGGGTTAGGCGGCCCTCTTAAAGGGCCATTCTGTGGCTCTGGGAAAACAGATTGCCATAATTTCCTCTATACCTACGCTTGAGGTGGTTACTAAAGTGAGTATCCCTAATGCGAGTGCAGTACACCTTCATTGACCTGTGGGAAGTGACACATACTGTGAATCACAGATAGTTTGAGTATGATCCTACACTTACTTTCTAGAGTAGAAGCCAACAATCCCACAAACTCCAAATATATCCCCCAAATGTGAGTATAGGACTGTGTTCTAAATGGATGACTCTGTGTAATCTGCGATTGTTACTAAGCAGAAATACTCAGCAGCTTGCGCTACAGTACAGGGAATTTTTGAAGTTGCAAACTTCAAGGCACTGCATACATACTTTAAAGTTTCAGGTGGTGCCACTTTACAAAGAGCAGAAATCAGTGCTCTCGTACTTGCCCTTCACAAGGCATCCATTAGTTCTCACATTCAGTGGCGGCTCCACCATGGGGGCGTCGCCCACTGCTTTCTCGCAGTGCGAGAAGGCAGAAACATAAAATGGTAAAACTACCATTTTATGTTTCTGCTTCTGGTTGAGGGTGGACGGGCGGTCCTGCTTGAGGGCAGGGGGGAAGAGTGGGTTACCCACTGTTGTGGGTAACGACTGTTTGGTCGGCCCCAGGGCAGTGCGAGAAGGCAGAAACATAAAATGGTAAAACTACCATTTTATGTTTCTGCTTCTCGCACTGCGAGAAAGCAGAAGTGCCTGGTTGATGGGTTCTGCTCGAGGGCAGGGGGGGGATGGCTTACCCACTGTTGTGGGTACTGACTGTTTGGTCGGGCCCAGGGCCGAACAAAGCAGTAATGCGCACTCCCTCTTTTTCTCTATGTAGGCTGCTGCATGCAGCCTACATAAGCCCGCCCCTCTTTTCCATTGGCCGGCGTCACCGTTTATGCTAAACGGTGGCAAGCCATTGGAAAAGAGCTGTTCATGACGTTTACCTTTGGCTGTTTCAGCCGTCCCATTTGGACGGGTTCATCTGCCTTCCTTGCGTCGAAAAAGGATTCTTATCTTTATGGTGCCATGTGTTTAAACACATGGCCCCATAAAGACAAGAGATCCTCTTTCACTTTCGGGACCGCGAGGTGTTTGTTCTCAAGAGGACATTACTAGCGCAGACGAATTTTAGGGTACGAGATTCCAATACTACCTAGTTTTAATTTAACCTTATGCCTTTCTTCCACGTCTATATTTCCTACTGCTTTATCTTACTCTGCAGTTCTTTTCATCTCTGCTTTCTCCCCTTGTTTAAAAAGAAATAAAGGCAAAACGGCGTCTGGGGTAAAATCCTTACAAACTAGCATTTGCAAAAAGATCTTAGAAAGTTTGGGGGAAAGAACCCTATTACCTAGAGAGATCTTCTATACTGCAGCTCAGAAGTGCCTCACTGGCAGTCACCGTCCTGTAGAGGTGGACCTCAGCAAGGCCTACCAGTGCTCGGGGTTCGCCCTTCTCTGCACAAAAGTCCTCAGACCAGAAAATAGAAGTTGGCACAGAAGCTGAAATAGTAAAAAGATATTTTATTAACCTCATGAGGTGGAACTACATTCACACAACACCCTTCGGTAGTGTATGAAGTAGCACAAGGAGTAGAAGAACCATGAGTCTTTTATACCCACACAGGAGCTCAAAAGAAGGCAGTACAAGCACACATAGAGTTACATACATAAATGGTCATGCAAAGAATGCACAGTCAACAGTAAAGGGGGAGCCAGCAGTTGCTGACTTTGGTAAAAACAACCTGACAGTTACAGACTAGAGCAGATGCATGGGCAGCTACAGACTCTTCTGCACATGTGCAGAGTAGCAGAGGCTTAAGTATAGCCAGTTCTTTGAGCAAAGCACAAGGGCAAGTAACAGTGAAGAAGGAAAAAGCACATGGTTGACAAAATGGCTGCTGGAAACAAGATGGCTTCAGCTAAATGCTAACAGCGATCTCTGCCAAATTTCTACAGACGACCCTTTTAGCGTTAGCTGAAGACATCTATAATCTAGAAGAGTCTAGGTATACATCATGTATGTCGATTCTCATCATTTCATCATTTCATCAATCTCTTCATCTAGTACACGCTGGGCATTCATTTGCCTAACATCCCGTCTGGTAGGTGTACAAGCCGTGATACAAATGGAGCAAAGCATTGGACCACATTGTATACATAGGCAGCATGTCACTAGAATTGCAAGTAATATGCACAGCACTGTTAATAGTTTCCAGCCCCAGGTAGAGACCAATGTCCAAAACCAACTGGCCAAAGTCCATGTGCCAGTATCTGGGTGAATCTCAGCAGCTATTCTGTGTAACTTGGATATTGCATCAAAAACTGAAGGGGCATGATCTGGAATGTACACGCAACAACTACTTCCTATGATGCGACATGCACCATCTCTATCAGCCAGACCCACGTCCAGGACCATACGGCTTTGGAGGACCACAATCCTCGCAATCTGTAGTTCCTCTGTGATGTTTCCAAGTGCCATAGCTGTCTGGTTGGTCACAGCTTCCACGACACGAGTTAATCGTCTGATTTTCCTGCTGTTCAAGGCAGCAGCAACACAAAAGAACAGCCCCAAATTAAAGTCAACATATTGCTGCAGTGCGGTGTCAGTCTGATCTACCTCATCATTACTTGTTGTTCTTTTGTATCTGTTCTTAGAAATGTCATTAAACAGTTGATAGTCCTTGTAATATGATGCAGGTGCCAGAGACACAGGAGGTAGCAAAAAGGATACGTAACAGACTCCAGACCATTCAACAGGTAGATGGTAGTATCCCTTGTTTCCGCAAATAAAGTATGTATTATGTGAAGACGAAAAACTGCTGTTATTGGTACCATCAATAGTCAAAACCTGAGTACATTCGCTTCTTCCTACTGGAATTTTCCCCACACTACTCGCACATAAATCTGCTCGGGCTCTAGTGACAGCTATAACAAATGGTCCATTACCCTTAGCAGTTTGAGTATTTGGGTGAACATAATGTGCAGAAGCATTTCCTTGTCGGTACTCCTCCATCTCCCATTTAGTCCCTTTAGCTTGAGGATCAACTTCTTCATCAGGATAACATGCTTTATTAAGGTAGTAGTTTAATCTCCCTACACTCATATCAGTAATATTAGCCACTTGAGAAGCCAATAGAAGTACAAACCAGGCTTGACAAGAGCCGTTGTGGGAAAAGGGAAGAGGAATGAAAGGTGTTCCTCCCTTTTTCTGATGAGCTGGCATCATTCCACACACCCAAAAGTCAGTAATGTTCGTAGCATTGTGCGTGTGGTGCAACATCTGAATGAACGTGTTGTTCAGATAGACTGTATGTTTTTGCTCATGATAAGGGAGAGTCAAATAGTGGTGTTCAATGGGTGCTGGAGTACTGACAATCCGTATTTGTCGAGCAGGAGCCACTTCCTCTACAACCCAAGTTATCACTGCCATAGTGATCATAGTGACAGTGAACCCAACAATACACATAATCCTCTTGTTGCAAATCCTTGCAGCAGTTGATGCTTTCTCCACAGGTACATTCATCTTGTTGTTGAAGTAACAAAACCGTTGGAGCTCTAAAATCCTGGGCAGCCGTTGGTTTCTTCTCTGAGTTTGAGACGGGTGTCACTAATAGATCCCCCCTCCCCCTTTGCAGCTCAGTTTTTCACTAACCCAAGACGGTTGCTCAACCAGTCTCTTTCAGTAATGCAGTTTCTCTCTGGGGTCGTAGCTGATATCGAGATGCACCAGGGATCGTGTGGTCCGGGAAGACTTCCTCAGATTCCTCAGGTGATATGGCTTGGCCTCTCTCTGTGTCCAGGATGTCTCGATGGTCGGCAAGTGCAGCAGGTTCCACCAAGGCAGATGTCACCTTTTTGCAGTGCGTGGAGTGCACCCAGTTCTTTCGATTGGTCACTCGGACTGCAGTTCTCGTAGCGAGGAGGACTTGCTCCAGGTCGTGCCACCTAGGCTCCAAGCTGCTCGATCTCTGGAAGACCTTGACCATCACATGGTCACCGGGCCACAGCTCGTGGCCTTCACCTCTCGACCTGTCAGAAAGAGCTTCTCGAACCTGTTGATGAATAGAAAGCAGACTATCAGTCAACTGTGATAGATAATCGTTCATCATAACACAAGGTAAATCATGTATGGGACGTGGCTTAGGAATCCCCCAAATATTCATAGGCCTACCGAATACCACCTCATATGGTGTGAGGCCAGATCGTGTATGTGGTACCGATCTAATGGACAGTAATGCCAAGGGTAGTGCATCAGGCCACTTCAGAGATGTGGAAGCCTGGATTTTAGCTAGTTTAAGCCTAAGAATAGCATTATATCGTTCCACTAGTCCTGCTGATTGTGGGTGGAAGGCAGCATGAAACTTCTGCTTAATCCCCAATCCTTTCAAGACATACTCAACAACTTGCCCAATAAAATGGGGTCCGTTATCACTCCACAAAAGTTTGCAAACACCAAATCTAGGGAAGAATTCCTTTAGAAGCACCTTCGCTGTAGTAAGAGCTGTATTATCTTTTGTAGGGTATGCTTCCATCCACTTACTAAAAGCACATACCACTACTAGAACATACTTTTAATTATTACAGCATTCAAGCTGGATGTAATCCATCTGCAAAACCTCAAATGGCGCAGTTGGTGTAGCAAACCCTCCTGTTGGAGTTTGTGTCCCTTTTCCAGGATTGTACTGGAGACAAATCAAGCAGGACTGCACTATCTTTTTAGCAGTGCCAGCAATTTCTGGATGATCCCAAACTTGCGTAAGCAACTTCGTTATTGAGGATGCTACAACATGTGCTGGCCCATGTGCCATATGAATCATAGGATATAAATAGGCTGTGGGCAGTCTCCATTTAGTCATGTCTTTATTCCTCCAACAACCCTCATCATCCAATGTTCCCTCCTTAGACCATTGCTCAAGTTCTTCTGTAGAGGCAGATCGCTGCATATCAAGCACTTCCTGCCTGGTATCATACCAACGTTCAGCCTGTGACTACACTACGTACACTGATGTAGTGCTTGACTGCATTGCAGTTTCGCGGGCAGTGCTGTCTGCAAAGGCATTACCTTGCCCTATTGTATCTGTTACTTTCTTATGTGCATTACACTTAACAATCGCAATCTTCTTCGGATATGTCAAGGCAGTCAGGAGATTATGCACTAATTCTCCATGCACTATTTGCGTTCCATGTGATGTAAGGAAGCCTCTTTCCTTCCAGAGTAGCCCAAAGTCATGAGCCACTCCAAAAGCATAGTGGCTATCTGTATAAATATTAACAGAAAAATCAGTACTAAGTTCACACGCTCTTGTTAGTGCTCTCAGCTCAGCTCAGCTGACTTCTGTAGAATACGGGCTGTTTCAACTACTGTATGAAGCGTTGTAATTGCATATGCAGCTGAGGTCGTACCATCTGGTAATCATAAACAGGACCCATCAACCCATAATTATCCATCAACCTTTGAAAGGGGCATGTCTTGTAGGTCAACACGACCATTTGTCTGTTCCTCAGTAAGGAATATACAATCATGAAACTCTTGTGGCAGGGATTGAGTAGCCGGATATAGTAACAGAGTAGCCGGGTTAAGGGTTGCACATCTTTTCAGAGTGACATGAGGGGCCAAAAGTGTCAGTTCATATCCTGTCAAACGAGCACTGGTTAAATGCTGCGTTTTAGTTTGGTCCAAAAGCACATCAACTGCATGGGGTACTAGCACGCACAATCTGTGACAGGACTATCCCTTCACTCTGACTTATGGACACAGCTGCCGCTGCAACAGAGCAAAAACACCCAGGCAATGCACGAGCAACTGGATCAAGAGCAGCTGAAAAATATGCACAAGGACGCTGAGAGTGCACAACCGTCCCTCTCGTGTACATAGAGTGTAAAAGCCTTAGTGTAGTCTGGAGTGCCTAATACTGGTGCAGAACATAAAAGCTTGACGCAACTGCTGAAAAGCATTCTGACATTCAGTAGTCCATGGGAGGGGCATTGGAGTGTCTTTAGTCATGAGGGCCAACAAAGGTTTTACAATGTGTGAAAAGCCCAAAATCCATTGCCTACAAAATGAAGTAAGACCAATAAATGCACGAACATCTTTCTGGGTACGAGGCACAGGCGTGTCTAAAATTACTTGAATGTGGTCTGGTGTGAGTGCACGTCCCTCCTTAGACAGGAGGTGACCTAATTAGGTAACCTGCTGTCTACAATATTGCAATTTTTCGAGAAACCTTGTGATGGTGTGATGCAAGAAATGAAAGCAATAACAGTGTTCCTTCTTCACACTGTTCAGAGGTATCAGCTGCCAACAAGATATCATCGACATATTGTATGAGAGCCACCCCTGTTGGTACAGGGAAAGAATCAAGCTGTCTTTTTAAAGCTTGGCTGTAAATACTAGGACTCGCTGTATACCCCTGGGGAGCTCTACAGAATCTGTAGGATCGATTATTCAAAGTGAAACCGAACAAATATCGGCTATCAGGATGAATAGGAATCGAGAAGAAAGCATTCTTCAGATCAATCACAGAAAATGTAGTTGCAGTTGGAGGAACCATAGTAAGGAGTGTCGTGATGTCAGAGACTACCGGGTATTGGGGCACTACAATCTTATTAACCTCTCGCAAATCAATGATAAACCTGTAAATTTTAGTATCAGTATCTTTCTTCAAAATGGGAAGGATAGGACTATTGCAAATATTGTAAGGGACTTCTTCCACAACTCCTACTGCAATCAGGTCTTGAACAATACGTATTAATGCTTCCTCGCCTACTTGAGAAATTTTGCATTGAGGCAATCGAGGCAATGAAGCACCTTCCCTCACTTGAATATGGACTGGTGGGATCACCATTTGTCCCACATCGGTATCTGATGTCGCCCACAAAGTACTAGGGAGTGATGCCAAGGCAATATCTTCTCTAATGAGATAGGACTTCTCAACCATGGAATAGTTATTATTCAAAATAACACGCACGCCTTCTGGGGAACAACGTATCGTAGCCCGGAAATGCTTGAGCATATCAAGACCCACAATATTGTCCGGCGTGTTAGGGGAAAGCAAAAATGGACATGGAGCAGAAAATGTATCAACATGAATTGCAAGTGGTTGTGAGAGTGGGCTAAGGGAAGGAGTCCCATCGAAACCCATCGATGTGATTGTTAAGCCAGACAGGGGAGCCCTTGGAACCAATTGTTTAGACAGAGCGCTACGAGTAGCTCCTGTGTCAACCAAAAACCGATCAGTGGAACCTAAAACGTATGCAGTAACATAAGGACCCTCCTGATCTACTGGGACTTCAACTGATTCCTTACCCCATCCTAGGAATTCCTATGCATAAGCAGAATCTTTTAAATCAGCAGTTGGAAAAGCAGACATTTGATATTGATTACACCTATCAAAAGTATTAGAAGAATTCTGAGTATGCTCAACAGCTTCAAACCTAGTGCGACTATCCATACCTCCTCTATATCCTGAATTCCCTGCACGACCTCTCATTTGTCCTCGACCACGCTGATACTGCTGAGTACGCAATTGTGGACAGTCAGCAACCCAAAGTCCAATCTCCTTACAATAGGCGCACTGATCAGAAGACAAAGTAACTCAGGGAAAAGAGGGTGCGCCAGGGCGGTACATCGCACGTCCGCCTCTGCCACCACCTCTATAAGATGGCCCATAAACCTGAGCTAACATAACGTTTGTTTTTAAATCTTTAGTCTTTTAATCCTCGTTGCCTTTAGCTTCCAATTCCTGACCTTCATAATACTGAGCCAAAGTCAAAAGAGAGACTGGAGAAGACGTAATCCATGAACTCTCGCTGGCCTTTAGGCGACTAGCTATTCCTGGCAGCATGTTCGCGACAAATTTATTGACAAACAGATGCCTGCCCGTGTCATCTGTCAATGACTGGCCACTAAAGTCGTGGAATGTCTCCTCAAAACGTGTAAAGAAGTCAGAGACCGATTCATCTGTCTTTTGTTTACAGGATGCTAAACTAGTCCAATCTATCTTTTTAGGAGGAATGAGAGTTTTCAATTTAACAATTATAGCTTTTGGAAGGTCTAAAATCAGTTGTTGCGGTTTCTGTGCTGGTTCCCATTCTCTCTGTCCTCTCTAATTCCCTCCAAACATCTCCAAAAGCTGCCTGATCATCTACTTTACGAATAGATCTCCACGTATCAGGGGGGTAGGATAAGCCCAAAAAACATATCAATGTCAGGCAAAGTCATAAGACAAGAACCAATAGCTCCTTCAATTTCTTCGTAAAAAGCCGCCGGATTTTTCCGCGGGTCTGGCAAAGCAGTCTTAAGAGCCATAACATCTGCTCTACTCCAAGGAGTATAGACCCAATTATAAATGAAATATCCCTTCGCATCATCGGAAGTTTTATCGTCATCCTTTCCCGTACCCTTACGCAGCTTCACGCATTTCCCATGAACTACAATAGCCTTATCTGTCCCTGGGTTGCCATCCTGCGGCACGGAGGGATAATTTGTTTGTTCAGCTGCAGCGGCTGCCTTTTCCTCCTCCCGCAAACGGAATGCCTCAGCTCACAGTTTAACCAAGCGTCTAATTCAGTCAGCCACCTGAGAAGGGAGAAAAAGACCGTCGCGCAATTGTTTGCTATGGTGTATAATCGTTTGCTATATCAACAGGCTCTAACTCTTGGAATACTTTCTAAACCGTGCAATCACTTCTGTGGTAAATGTTTCTACAAAATATAACTGTTCCCTATCCTGCCATTGTTGTACATCAGCTACAAGATCTGAAGCAGAAATGTCATCACAAGCTGCTTTGCAAGCAGCTGATCTAAGAGCGGCTGCACGATCAGCTGGTAGAATTGAGCGAGTCTGACGCTGAGCATCGGATCCTAACTGATCCTGATCTGTAGGAGAAATATCATCATCAGAATCGATAGTAGGGGCAGAGGGAAAAGTGTATGGAGGCGGGGAGCGATCTAACAAAATGGAATCGTCCTGTGGTTTATTAAGTAGAGGGTAAAGGGGGCGCCGGACAGGGTATTGGCCATTTACCTGTAAACAACGCTCCCTATCCTCTCTTATCTCCTTCATTTCTTTATTTTTCAGTTCCAGCGCCTTCGCATGGATATTTTTGCGTTGTTCTTTTTCTACCAAAGCTTGCTCTCTTCTCACACATTCACACGCTTCTTTCTCCCACATTCGTACACAATCAAACATATCCTGTCTACTTTTACGTTTAAACATACATTGCTTCACATACTGAATCTTTTTAAGATCAAATTACCCATTTATAGGCCATCGCAACTCAGGATCCTTACTAGTATATTTATTCCATAACGTGCTGTACATTATAGAAGAAATACCATTTCATATACATTATACATATCGCTATTTGGTGTCCCCTCTGGGGGAGCCAGCTGATTCCATTCAAGATCCATATAGGTACCTCCAAGAAAGCAACACATTCTACGAAGTGTGCTTGAAACAGGCATGCCAAGAATATTGTATTATATACAATATTATACGCAAAGTAGCACTTAACACAAACTGTGCCGTTAAAGTTTTTCAAAATGTTCTCATTACCTGCCTATATAAATTGCAGTGTGTGTGTGTGTGTGTGTGTGTGTATATATATATATATATATATCCAAACAAGTCCAGTTTTTGGCCAAATACTAACAAACAAATGTCGACGACCTTACCAAGCACAAGCCATCAGCTCCCAATTGCCAAGTTCAGAATCGACCAAATGGTTTCTGCACGGTGAACACCAGAAGGAATCTCAGTCGAGGACCGGCACCGCCTGGAGGGTCAATATCAGGAGAAGTGGAAAAAGTGCCGCGGCTGCGAAGACACGGGTCTCCTCACGCAGTGATCACCCGTAGCGAGATTCCAATCCTCCGTCATGACCGCTCCTTCGGGTATCCGAGTCGCCGATGAGCCCCACGTTGCGCGCCAATTTGTAGAGGTGGACCTCAGCAAGGCCTACCAGTGCTAGGGGTTCGCCCTTCTCTGCACAAAAGTCCTCAGACCAGAAAATAGAAGTTGGCACAGAAGCTGAAATAGTAAAAAGATATTTTATTAACCTCATGAGGTGGAACTACATTCACACAACACCCTTCGGTAGTGTATGAAGTAGCACAAGGAGTAGAAGAACCATGGGTCTTTTATACCCACACAGGAGCTCAAAAGAAGGCGGTACAAGCACACATAGGAGAGTTACATACATAAATGGTCATGCAAAGAATGCACAGTCAACAGTAAAGGAGGAGCTAGCAGTTGCTGACTTTGGTAAAAACAACCTGACAGTTACAGACTAGAGCAGGTGCATGGGCAGCTACAGACTCTTCTGCACATGTGCAGAGTAGCAGAGGCTAAGTATAGCCAGTTCTTTGAGCAAAGCACAAGGGCAAGCAACAGTGAAGAAGGAAAAAGCACATGGTTGACAAAATGGCTGCTGGAAACAAGATGGCTTCAGCTAAATGCTAACAGCTATCTCTGCCAAATTTCCACAGTCCGACCAAGACACCACCTCCCAGTATATAACCAGAGTGTCAGCAAAGTGAAGTCCAAGATGGATTGAACCCCCTTATCATTCATTTTAAGAAGAGAATGTGGCTGGCACGGCAATGAGTAGAAGTGCCCACAGACCCGATAACGAGTGTTGTGGATGGTTCCTGGAAGGCGATAAACAGCACAGGGCGATGGATCACACAACAGACGCCTTCAAGGATTGATCCATGCAATGTCTCAAAAAGAGACAGGCCGCTGGCAACCTGCAAGAGATGCAAAGGGGCAACGACAGCCACTCAACATGATCCTATTATGCTCCTTCGATGTTGTCTTCTGCAAAAAAAAAGCCATATATTCTATGGTTTCTAGTCAAAAGGGCCGAAGTGCAAAGCGTTTTGCAATCCCAAACCCTACAATTTTCAAAATCAGTTTGCGACCGCAAAAGTTTTTTCACTAATCACTAAACTCTGGTGGGGGAAAAAAATGCGTTTTCGACTCGAAACATGGTTTCTATGACTCTTTCTGAATCACAATTCGGAGAGGTTGGAAAAAGGGCACCCCTGCTAATTAAAATGTGCAATGACATGTGTCAATTAACTATGGCTCCAATTGTAGTCCCAAATCATTAAGCAGACACCGACTCCCAAGACGACGATACGATTTGCTGTGGGAATGCTGCCCACAGGGGAAAGCTACTCGCCGAAGGACCATAACAGGTGACTCTGGGGGCAGCAGACAGGTGTCCAGGGGAGGTCCCACGTGAATATCTGTTCTTTTAATGGACATGATATGGTTTGAGGATGTGAGCGCAGTGGGTCGATGGTGGGGTGCAGTCCCCTGGGCATATCAAAGCACAGGTGCTAGGAAATAGTGATAAGCCGAAATAATATTCTTCAGGGAGGTTGTTTTGAGACAATTAGTGAATGAATAGGCTTTTATAAACGTAACCTATCAGTGCATTAATTAGTACAGTAAAATGAGAGGCAGGTCGTAAAGTCCGTGCGCAGTATGCACCCATTTGCGTATGTCTGCATGTTCGTCAGACCCCAGAGTCTTTCATGACATTTGACACACACTTTCAAAATATATAAATAAACACTGAAACAAAACAATTAAGCAAGTAAGGGGTAACACTAACATTGCTAGATGATTGGAACCCCTGTTTTACACACTTAGGGGTCGATTCCGATACCGGGTCAGACAGCTCCCGAGAGCTGTCCGTAGCCTTATTGTGCGACGACACGTACCCGGAGCCAGTCGGTCCTGCAGAGGAAGTACGATGTGCATAACTGCCAAAAACACGACGGACACGTAGGCTGAGTCAAGCTCCATTCTCCGTCCGAGCCGTAACTCCTAACACTGAACAAAGTCGCCCGGTATCCATAGCAGTTTCCGGCCTGACAAGTACGATGCGTACTTCTACGCGCCGGACGGGTCGCCACATACGGTGCGTCACAGCAGCTGGAAAACAAGCATATCAGCTACGATTTGCGCCACAACTCAATCCACGGCTACGAGACGGTGCAACAAGCAGCGTGTACAACACAAACACATCATGAATCCCATCGCGCAGATCATACCAGTACTCTACATCTATGACCGGATCAGGAACCGACGGCGCAGGCGGTAAGTCAGACACCTACCACACAAACAAACGACACGTACCCGCAAAATGGCGCACACACAGGGAATTTACATCCTGGCCACAAACAGGCCACCATAGGGGTTGTATGGCCAGCAACACTACCACCCCCACCCATAGGGCTTATGTTCCCCAGCACTACTGCCACCCCCAGCCATAGGGGACCTGTTGCCCAATACCCCTGCCACCCCCACACATAGTGGACCTGTTGCCCATCACTACTGCCACCCCCACCCATAGGGGACCTGTTGCCCATCACCCCCACCCATAGGGCTTATGTTCCCCAGCACTCCTGCCACCCCCAGCCATAGGGGACCTGTTGCCCATCACCCCTGCCACCTCCACTCATAGGGCTTATGTTCCCCAGTACTCCTGCCACCCCACCCATAGGGTACCTGTTGCCCATCCCCCCACCCATAGGGCTTATGTTCCCCAGCACTCCTGCCACCCCCAGCCATAGGGGACCTGTTTCCCATGAGCCCTGCCACCCCCACCCATAGTGGACCTGTTGCCCATCACTACTGCCACCCCCACCCTTAGGGGATCTGTTGCCCATCACCCCCACCCATAGGGCTTATGTTCCCCAGCACTCCTGCCACCCCCAGCCACAGGGGACCTGTTGCCCATCACCCCTGCCACCCCCACCCATAGGGCTTCTGTTCCCCAGCAATCCTGCCACCCCAGCCATAGGGGACCTGTTGCCCATCACCCCTGCCCCCCCACTCATAGGGGACCTGTTGCCCATCACTACTGCCACCCCCACTCATAGGGCTTATGTTGCCCAGCACCACTACCACCCCCACCCATAGGTCTTATGTTCCCCAGCACTCCTGCCACCCCCAGCCATAGGGGACCTGTTGCCCATCACCCATGCCACCCCCACCCATGGGGCTTATGTTCCCCAGCACTCCTGCCACCCCCAACCATAAGGGACCTGTTGCCCATCACCCCTGCCACCCCCACCCATAGTGGACCTGTTGTCCATCACTACTGCCACCCCCACCCATAGGGGACCTGTTGCCCATCACCCCTGCCACCCCGACTCATAGGATGGGTGATGCGCCACACATCCATCATACTCCAACATTAGGCATGTCAGCAAAATACATCCCCCCCTAACATCACGACAAAAGTGTGTAGTCTGTGACAAATGCCCACAACAGTGATTATGACTTCGAACATGCAATGTAACTAACAGCACGTGTGACCAACAAATGAGTGTGCCCTACACAAGGCAAGCTTCACTATAGCACTGTGTCAATGTAAAAAGAACAGCCCCTCACTGTGTAGAACAGAAGTTAAGTGGGGGCTTCCAAACTGCAGCAGATGTTGAGCATTGTGGTGATGGGATCTAAACCCCACCCCCTCATCACAGTGACCAAAAGGTAAGTGTCATCATGGGCAAAGCTGCAAATAACAAACAGCATGTATGATCCCCGCTCCCAACACATTAAACACTTCTAGAGCAAACTAGTGGCTGTGTCCCATTCCCACAGAGCTGTGGTGAGGCTAACAGTGCTGTGAAAACCTAACACACTCTCGGCCATGTGCAGACAAGCACCACACATGGGGGCTGACAATGCATACAGTGTATGACACAAGAGCAGAAGTGACCATCACCAAGCATACACACATCTCAAAAATAGACTCACTAATCCAAACAACCTGTGTAGACTGTAGGTGTCAGCTCACAAACTCCCATTCCATGCCAGCAATGGCATCTAACAACCAGGATGAATGTGAACAATGATGTGATATGACTCACAGGGACAGCAGGGAAAATCACAAAAACAGCATCCAGACAAAGGCCCACAACAGCAATACCAATGCACTGGTGCAGATGCACAAACACAAACAGTCAACCTCACACTGCACATCTGACACAGTGTGTGTGTGTGTGTGTGTGTCTCGGTATCCCCAGGCAACTACACAACACATGAGGGGGGCTGAACCACAGTGACACAGATGTAAACACAGTGCCATACAAAAGTAAACCACCATTGGGACACCATTAGTGGGCAATCAGGCATTGTGAGATGAGAGGGAGCACAACAGACACATGTGACACAAGCTTGAATGAACACCAACTAACACAGCAAGAGACTGACACACAACACCACTACCCCCAGGGACCAGACTTTGGGGTGACACAAGCATGCATGACACCTCCACTGTGACAAAGGCAGATGTCGTACAAACTGGGACAACCAGACATGCGTCCTGTTCCACAAACGTACATCACACATACACAAACACAAATCACTCACCATGGCCCCTAATCCATGGACAAACGGGAGCTAGGGGACCATCCATGCAAACATTTACACCAGTCCACCCTCAACACCACACAGCCTGAACTGCATCAATGTGCATCTGTGAAGCCCACATGGACAGGTGACATTGCACATGCACCCATGACAAACCCAGGAATGTTGGGAGGAACTAAGGTGCACACATCACACAAGGACAGTTTACAACCCTGGGGAATGACAGACATACTGCACAGTATGCGGTACATGGCCATGACGTCAAAGCTCACGTAACCTTCAGAATCCCTGCCACAGTCCCAGGACAATGCAGAAGCCAAGGAGAACCACAAGGCACACACGCTGACCAACATTGCAGCCATGAACCTGACAAGTGGGAGCAGTCACACACATACAAATAACTGAAAGGTACCACCTAGGGACAACTACATGTTTTGCAAATAATCAAGTGCCTTGGGGAACCCTGACACTGTCCCATCTGTGTCTGACAACATCATCACCACTCAGAACTGACAAATCCCAATGATACACCAATTAACAGTAGTGTGTCATGCACCCACACATCTGGTAGCCCATGGCAAAGTAGTGGGATGAACCCAGTACCACTCAGCAAGCATCAACAGGATCATATCAAGGGAACACTGCCTGTGTATGAACAGGGAAGTGTACACACACACATGCCCATACAACACACACCATGGGCCCAGGCTATGTCACGTGACAACACACTTACTTGGGGGGGGGGGGGGCAACTCCTGTGGAAGCCCAGCTGTGCCAAACATATTCACAGCACGTCTCACTCATGTCTGCAGAACACTTGGGCAGTCAGTCATCAGTTACCACACAATGAAGGCTCTGGTCACAACAGCCTGGGTACGTGAGTCTCCCCTAAGTCATCTGCACATACTCAAAACATATGTCTAGCAAGTTGCACAGAGGACCAGTTGCTCCTATACCAATGATGCCCACACCTGTATGTCCACTGGTTAATGCGTACAAAGTCTGTGGAATAGACAAATTGGACAATGGGAAGCACATCATATGTGCAAGGGTGCAAGCCAGAGATGTGACCATGCAAATGAAGTGGTCACAGGGATGTCCACAAATAGTTGATCATGACACACCCAGGTAGCTGCAAAGGATGACATGGATACCCACCAGAATAGGATACATATCTCATGGACCACATGGAGTACCTCACAGCAACACATCAGTATTCAGCATTGGAAACCAAGCATTACAGGTGCAAGGGCATGTTTAACATCATCAACATAATGTACAGCTAAATAAAGTTCACAGGGATAAAGAAAAAAGCTTTATTCAGCATATTAAAAGTTAAACGTCCGTTCAAACAAAAGGCCAATGGCCAGTCCATGTCCAAATGCCAAGGAGTGAACTAGAGTGACAACTGTCGCACCTTACTTGCCTGCACTGCTAAGGACCGGGGTCATCCCCTCGGAGGGGCATACATGGGGGCAGGTCAGGCACCGAAGGGACCGGATCAGGGCGCAGCAGAAGGAGGCAGTGAAGAGGTGGTGGTTGCAGGCGAGACACTTGCAACTGCAGTGGAGCTGACTGAAGTGGCTGCAGTCACAACTGTGGGGCACAAGTCAAATGGGGTGGGTGCTGGCACAACTCCAGTGGGCAGGTCAGATGGAGTGGATTGGGTCCCCAATGCAGTGCCCAAGTCAGACGGGCTGGTCGTGGACTCCACTGCAGTGCCTACATCCATGGGAGCGGAATGGGAGGCAGGTGAGGTCAGCAGGATGGGAGGGGGGGGTTGACACGCTCCCCACATCAGTGGCACTAACCGTCCAACCAGGTGTGGAGGAGCAACTGGTAGGGGGGGAGGGCCTTAGAATTTTGGGGAGGGTGTATTTGTGGGTGAGGGAACCCGGGGCAGGGAGTGGCGGGGGATCCTCTGGAGTGGTGGCCTGGGGGACGGAGGACGGAGACTTTGCCTTGGAGCTGCGTGGTGGCGGGGGGGTCTTGCTCTTCCGGCTCCGGGGGGACTTGCTGGTGGGGGTCTCAGTCTGACTGTGCCTGGGGGGAGGGTGTCCGTGTGTGAAGGGCACTCCCCTCTGTGTGTGGGGACTTCCTCTTCCCCTTGTAATCAGGATCTGCTGGGTCGGTGGGGAAGAGGCCATGGTCACAGAGGAAGAGCTTCTGGGGAGATGGGGTTGCAGGTGGTGCAAGGGAAGGGAGCTGGGAGGGAGAGGTCTTGGAGGACTGCGGAGTGGTTGTGGATGACTGTGTGTCTGCAAACCAGCCCCTGTGAGTGTGGTATCAGTCCCCTGCGCGTGCTTGTGTGCATGTCTAGCCCTTGGTTTGGGTGTTTGTGTGCTTGGGACAGGTAGGCTGCTAGGAACCGTGGGTGGTGCAGGGGTAGGAGGGGTGCGGGACTGTTGGAGGAGGGACACTGCTGCAATCAGGGAGGAGGCCACAGACTGATTGGTCCTCTGTAGAGCAGACATGCCCGAGGAAATACCCTCCATGAATGACACCAGTTGTGTCAACAGACTTGTGTGTGCATGGAGGACCTTCAGCATAGATGTCTGCCCCACATGGTTCCGTCTAAGTAAGTCCAGACTCCTCACTCAGGGCAACAGGGGCAGAGGGTGTGGTGCCTGGCACAAAGGAGACATGCTCACGAACATGGGAGCCTACAGGGACCTCTGGGATGGGAGCCGATGGGGGGGTGGTGGTGGTGGTGGCGGTGGTGGTGACGGGGACAGCCTCACTAGCTGGGGTTTGGTGGCTGCTGACACCCGCCTCCACAAGGGAGTCATCCTCCGAGCTGCTGTGGCCCTCAGCTGGGGGTGATGGTGCTGACGACCTCTGTGTGGCTCCACTCACCCTCCGTGCCACTTGGTCCCCCCGACTCCTCTTTCTGTGGCTCCTCCTGGTCCGTGGAGCTGTCCCCTCCTGTGGCCGTGGATGTATCTGGATAGGAATAGGAAGTAAGAGAACATCAGTCACCTGCACCGACTGCACACACCACAGTGAGTACATCACATCACAGGGCAAGCCCTGGCATCATCAGCTGAACACTACTCAAAGTGCCAACACTGTTTAGAATAAGCCAATTTTCATTCTCAACATCAACCATTGCACACATATCCCTCCTTGACTTGCACACATATCTGTTGCATGTTGGATGCTAATACCCCAATGTGCCGACATGCACCACCCACACCTCAATTGGACATGCAAGTGAACATGTAGGAGTATACACACAGCACATTTCTTGCTACTGACTCAGTACAGGTGTCCGGATGAAGGGATGGGCAGAGACTCATTTCACATGCTTGTGATGCATGCCTTACAACAAACAAATGATGGACGGAATGCTGACAATGCAGACATTCTCCCCCAGTCAAGAGATCTGGGTTAAATCCATCGTTCTTTTGCCCACTACGCCACCCCAGTTCAGACATAGCCATATGCAAATCAGTCTTGACCCTGTGCCTCATGGGAACAGTCCAGCCCGAACTGCCAAGCCATGTCTTCCCTGGACCGGAATCAAGCATCCTAGGACCGGTTTCTGGCTATCAGCCGTCATCAGCCAGGATAGCTTGACTCCAGTGGCGTAGTGAGCACGGGTCCCACGTCTGGGAATGCCCATCCCACTTAGGGCGAAAAGCGTTACAACAAACAAATGATGGACGGAATGCTGACAATGCAGACATTCTCCCCCAGTCAAGAGATCTGGGTTAAATCCATCGTTCTTTTGCCCACTACGCCACCCCAGTTCAGACATAGCCATATGCAAATCAGTCTTGACCCTGTGCCTCATGGGAACAGTCCAGCCCGAACTGCCAAGCCATGTCTTCCCTGGACCGGAATCAAGCATCCTAGGACCGGTTTCTGGCTATCAGCCGTCATCAGCCAGGATAGCTTGACTCCAGTGGCGTAGTGAGCACGGGTCCCACGTCGGGCTGGACTGTTCCCATGGGGCACAGGGTCAAGACTGATTTGCATATGGCTGGGTTCAAACTGGAATGGCATGGTGAGCAAAAAAACGATGGATTTAGGCCCAGATCTCTGTACTGGGGTGAATGTATGACATTGTTCTGCATTCTGTCCATCAATTGTTACTTTTGCATTTGTCACCCCGAGTGGGCAGGGTATGCTCAGACGTGAGTCCCTTGCTCTCCATGCCACTGGAATCAAGCTATCCTGGCTGACGAGGGCTGAAAGCCCGAAACCGGTCCTAGGATGCTTGTTTCCAGTCCAGGGAGGACCTGGCTTGGCAGTTCGGGCTGGACTGTTCCCATGGGGCACAGGGTCAAGACTGATTTGCATATGGCTGGGTTCAAACTGGAATGGCATGGTGAGCAAAAAAACGATGGATTTAGGCCCAGATCTCTGTACTGGGGTGAATGTATGACATTGTTCTGCATTCTGTCCATCAATTGTTACTTTTGCATGTGATGCATGCCAGCAACACACACTATGATGTTCTCATGTCCTGATGGGCAATGCCACAATCGTGTGCATGGTGCACACTTGAACACAATGCAGGATCACTCATAGCAAGTTAAATGCCATGGCACTGGGATGCCCTGAAAGTCAGTCAACCCTGTCTCCTGTCACAGGGGCAGGGCATCCAGACAACAATATGCACTGACTCACAATCCTAGCTCAGGGGTAAAGCTAACTCTGCAGATGACCGGCGCACTTGCCCATCCCCTGCAAACAACATATATAGGACCCAGAAGACCCATCATGCAAATCGGACATATGAGTCTCTGCAAATACAACTCCCAGTATATTAACACATCACAGTCTGCCATGCATGTAACCCAGCCGCATGAAGGAAACAGTTGCATACACCATTGTGCGCTGTCAGATGATCACACACCTATGTCACACAGGTCTTGTGTCTCACAGTCGCATCTCAGATGTCATGCTGACCCTCTGAATCATGGACACCCCAGTTGTATGTAACAACAAGCCACACCCTAATGACAGAGGCAGACACCTGAGGGCACATGTCACTAAGCACAGCCTGTAATTTGATACACAGGAGTGGGATTACAGAGTGTTTCTAAATGTCCTTGAGGAGGCATGAGTGGCCAGGTCTACATGAAACAGTGTGTGGCCCTGGACAGTAGTCAGGTGGCTAAGCAAGTGTGACATACTTGATATACATACTTCTGAGGCCCCAAAATTGGAGTCCCCTGCTGCATGGGTTTGTTTGGAATACCCCAGCCACATGTGGCGAGTCAGACCAGCAATTGCAACACATCTCAAGGGCACACACGTCACATGTCAGATCTCAGGCATTGGGCAAACAATTGACCCACCCATGAAACACACAACAGAGCCACGGGAACAGATGCTGTCCGGTAGATGAACCGAAACCAACACTGGAGGTAGGCTGGAGGCAGTGAAGCTGAGCCTCTATTAGATTGATCAATATCACTGCTAGTACTGCGCTACGTCTTCGGACTCAATTTCATTTATGAGGACACATCTTGAAGATGAAACAAAAAGTGTCAAAGACTTGTCTTTTGCTTGAATTAATCAGTATTTTAATTTATTTTCTTTTTAAGATTTGTAACCTTCCAATTGCCGAAGCAATTTATTAGGGAATCGAAATAAACAAAAAATGACACATAGTTTGTGATAATTTCACCACACCGTTCATTCGTTCATAACTTACATACTATTCTCGTATACCAAACAATCTTATCCATTCATACAATCACATACATACTGTTCAAACAGGAAATTTACACATGAAAAAACGTATTTTACAGTCTTTCTATTTAGACCACAGAACGAACATTCAAAAACATGAATATCTGTGAATGGTTCTTGTTTAGAAAGTTACGAAATTCTTGTGGTCTTTACACAAGGTCTACGCGTTTCGAGACCCTTGGTTAACCTTGTGAATGGTTCTTGTTTAGAAAGTTATGAAATTCTTGTTGTCTTTACACAAGGTCTACGCGTTTCGAGACCCTTGGTTAGCCTAATGGTTCTTGTTTAGAAAGTTACGAAATTTTTGTGGTCCTTACACAAGGTCTAAATTGTTCTTTGCAAAACATACAGATTTTGTAAGCTTGAAAACGGAGACAATAGAATTCTGCCGACAAATCAGACTAAAAACCTTCTTTTCGCTTAATCCACTCACAGAAATTCAAGATGACACTGGCCTAAAGAAAAAATCTTCTTTCTGTCCACCTGCTAATAAAATCCCAAAAGAAGTAGGCATTTTTGAAAAAACCATACTTTCAGCTATAACAGAAATGGAAAACAACAAAAGATAGGTTAAATTTAACACAACAAAGCCTCAAATTGAAGCTCTATCCAAACTCCAAAAAGACACCTCTATTATAATCAAAGAGGCCGACAAAGGTGGCTCAATAGCCATTTTAGATAAATCAGACTACATAACTGAGGTGACCAGACAGTTGAATGGCATTCAATGTTACAGGAGAATCAACAAAGATCCAACTCTTGAACTACAGAACATTTTATTTCCAATACTCACAAAAGGCTTAAAAGAAGGTTTCCTTTCAAAAAAAGATTTAGAATTTCTACAAAACAAATATCCAAGGACACCATTGTTCTACGTACTCCCAAAGATACATAAAAATGAAACGTCACCGCCAGGAAGACCCATCATTTCCGGCTGTGACTCCTTGATGGAACCCATCTCAAAATTCGTTGACTATTTTTTGAAATCCTTCATGGCTGAAGTACCATCTTTCTTAGCAGACACAACAGACTTTATCAACAAATTGTCATCTATAGACTTTGTCCAAGAGTCACACCACTTAGTAACACTCGACGTGGTTTCATTATACGCACAGATACCTCAGGATGAAGGTCTCTCTGTTATTCAATCATACCTGGAGACAAGACAAAATCCCAAAGTTCCCACAGAATTCATCATGAAATTAGCCAGTTTTGCATTAAAAAAGAATTATTTTAATTTCAATGGCGAGTTCTATTTCCAAGTCAAAGGAGTAGCAATGGGCTGTCCCTTTGCACCAGAACTGGCGGTACTCTTTATGGCCAAATATGAAGAGAAGTTCATCTACAACGATAATCCCTTTACCCAGTACATCGGTAAATGGACCCGTTACATCGATGATGTGTTTATGACTTGGACTGGGTCCCTGGAGAACCTTAAAAAATTCCATGATTGGTTAAATAATCGAACTGAGGACATACAATTTACTTTGAACCATTCTCAGATCAAGATCGCATTCCTTGATGTAGAAATGTATCCATCAGATAATGGCCTGGCTACTACCTTGTTCAAAAAGACAACTGACCGAAACAAGACTCTACATTTCTCAAGTTACCACCCGAGAAACCTACGCGAAAATTTGCCTTACGGACAATTTTTGCGCATAAGACGAAACTGTCAATTTAAAGACGAATACATGTCCCATGCAACCACACTGTTCGAAAATTTGAAAAAAAGAGGATATCCCAAGAAACTCTTAAAAAGATCAATGAAAAGAGCATGGTGGACCCCAAGGGAAGAATTACTAAAAAAGACTGAGAGGCAACCACTAGACAGGATTGTCTGCGTCTCTACATTTTGTCCTAATTCAAACCTTTTGAAAAAAGTCATCGTACAAAATTGGCATTTGATAAAAAATCTTGATGCTTCTTTGAAGCAAAATCCACTGTTCGCCTTTAAAAAAGATCGAAACATTGCCAACCAAATCGTTCGAGCAGCAATGCCGAAAAATAAACCAACTACTGTACGGGACTTTGTAGGACTCCAACCAATTCAAGGTCACCACAGATGCGGCACCTGCACCTGCTGTGACTCCACAGTAGAAGGAGACCTTTTTGAATACAACTCCATTTACTGGAAACACGAATCATTCACCAACTGTAAAAGCAAATTTGTCGTGTTACGGAATACGTTGCCCCTGCAACCTCCTATATATATAGGAAAAACCAGCCAAGAAATCAGAACCAGAGTGTCCCAACACAAATCCCGGATTAACAAAAATGTACTAACAGCTCCATTGGTCAACCATTGGAGAACTAAAAACCATCAAATTACTGACCTGAGATGGACAGTTATTGCCAAAGTTGTAAGAGACGAAAGAGGTGGCGATTTGGAACAGAAATTATCCAGGACAGGAGCCATGTTAATCCTGAAATTCAATACTGCCACTAATGGACTTAACGAACTCTCTGAACTTAACAAACTAAACTAAACCCCATCAAAAATTATCTTAGTTACCTTGAGACAAAATGCCAGCAGAAGTTATCTCTGAGTATGCCATATGATCCAACTGATTTTCCAACCACGTTAAATACTCTCCTGCCAATCACTCCAAAGTCTGCGGATCCTTTGCAACGAATCATCTTATCTCAACATGCACGATACCCAACTTATCTTCCAACGTTAGACACTTGTCAGACTCAACAAGAATACTTACCATCAGTTTCATCTGTCAGTAACCAATCAGGATCAAGCATGTTCACCTTTAAGTATTATACCAGATTAAAAACTGCTCTGGCCTATAGAATTCCCCACTTACCAGAAATAACCTGTTGCAAATGAATTTTTTATTAAGAGAATGTCTTTCAATTTGACAAACACGAACTCGGTCAAGTTCCGTCTTGCACGATAGAAAGAAGTCTTTCCTCTATGTTCAAACCACGAGACCAACAAAAACAGAACCACGCACGCCGACGTAACACACGTCAGCACCAGCGAGGTTGGAAACTTAGGCGAAAGCGACAGACAGATTCAGGTATGTCCCGATGTAATACGCTATAATTAAATGACGAGGTTTCATTTTCGAAAGCTAATTCAAGCCATAATTCATTCCAGTTCTGAAGAGAATCAAAATTGGTGACAGTTCTACTTAAATACAGCGTACAGGAATGACGCGCTTCCGATCGGCCGCCCATTAAGGTAAAAACTCTAATCCTGACAGAGCAATGACGTTTTTATTCACTACGTGTTTTACTAAAATACTTAAAGGGCTCTCATGCTCTTTTCCTAGCACCAAAGCGAGGACTGCTTCAACCAACCAGATACAATTGTTTATCTTCCCTCCACACCAAGAACGTGACGATAAAAGTAAGCCATCATTCACAATAAGTCTGCATTCATGTTTGAAACATTAATGTATGCTACTACACCTCCTTTTTTCACTTTTTTCTACCTAGGTTTCTTCTTCTTTCTCCAACACGCTTGACTCCATTTTACTTAAGGTAACTTTGCTAATACAGAAGTCAGTACTTTGATCTCAATGAGGTTTAGGGGCCCCCCCTTCATTACTGAAACAGGCTTTCCTTCTTCACCCCACAGGTCCTGATGAGAGGCCCGGCTAACCAAGGGTCTCGAAACGCGCAGACCTTGTGTAAAGACCACAAGAATTTCGTAACTTTCTAAACAAGAACCATTCACAGATATTCATGTTTTTGAATGTTCGTACTGTGGTCTAAATAGAAAGACTGTAAAATAAGTTTTTTCATGTGTAAATTTCCTGTTTGAACAGTATGTATGTGATTGTATGAATGGATAAGATTGTTTGGTATACGAGAATAGTATGTAAGTTATGAACGAATGAACGGTGTGGTGAAATTATCACAAACTATGTGTCATTTTTTGTTTATTTCGATTCCCTAATAAATTGCTTCGGCAATTGGAAGGTTACAAATCTTAAAAAGAAAATAAATTAAAATACTGATTAATTCAAGCAAAAGACAAGTCTTTGACACTTTTTGTTTCATCTTCACACTGCACACTCCCCTGCTACCCTGGTTTCCCATAGAGCTTGCTGTACTGTGGAAGGAGCCCATCCAGCAGGACCTTGTTCTCCTCAGTGAAGGCTGGGGCCCTCTCCAGAGTACGTGCCATAGCAGGAGCCAGAGGATGCAGAGACAGCAGCAGGGATGTGGGTCCAGTAGCATGTAGTGCAGGCAAGTGAGCTCCCTGAGGGCCAGCCAGCCTTATATCTGTGCTGCAGAGGCAGAATCTGTGCCATGTGTACCAAGTGATAGGTCCAACACGGTTACATTCTATGAATCTGGCCAATCCATTTAAATGTACGACTCGTACACGCCTTCCGCATCGTTCAAATCTTCACCTTCATGAAACACTTTAAATTGCAACATTGTTGTAGGCATCCAACTGAATTTCCAGTGCACAACTCGTACAAGTTTTGAATCCGCATCTGTTTCCATGACAGTCCAGAGTCAATGGGTGCGCCCGGCTCGGTCAACTGACTGTACAACGCATATTTTGAAAATACACATGCACCCGTCTCCATACGATTCAATGGCCAAGGCGTACGCCTGTCTCGGACCATGCCTGCCCCATGCGTATGCATAATAGTCACCCGCGTCAGACCTCATTGCATTCAATGACAAAGCGTACGCACGGCTCAGTCATGAACCGTGCAATGCGTACGCATTGTCACCCGCATCGGACCTAATTGCATTCAATGACAAAGCGTACACACGGCTCGGTCATGAATCGTGCAATGTGTACGCATTGTCACCCGCGTCGGACCTCATTGCATTCAATGACAAAGCGTGCGCACTGCTCGGTCATGAACCGTGCAATGCGTACGCATTGTCACCCGCGTCGGACCACATTTGGTGTGACTATTTTATGGATTCAACACACATTTACTAGCCAGGGACACCTGTACACACCTACCACACTACAACATTGCCCACACAGTGTCCCATGGCATGTAAGGCTGCATTCCCTGGGTGTTTTGGGGGGGGGGCACATCTGGTTTTTTGGGTGGCCCTTTTGTGCAGCCACTCTCAGGCTGTGCACGTGTACATGGGGGCAGAATCCTTTGTGTGTTGTGCACATTACCACTGTGATGTGCAATTGTACAGTAATGGGCATTAAACACGGACAGAGTTTCATGTTGGATATGTTGTGTCACATACACCCTGAGTCCAGGGGGTGATGGCATGTACGTCACAGTGAGACCTGTAGCCACAATACTGATGTGCAACCACAGTCTGTGTGCATGTTGTGTCTCAGATGTGTCTGATCAAATGTGCCCAATGGGTGACAGTCTCCACATCCATGTGGTATATGCATCAACCTTGATTGTGTGTGTGTGTCTAAGACGCACATGTAGGGCCAGCAGGAACAACAGTGGCCACTACCTGTGGGACTTACGCTGGACTGTACGTGATGCGCTATGTCCATGCCAGTGTCGATGTGGCAATACAGGGACCCTGAGTTTCTGCATGGCAAAGATCTGTGATGCCAGGCCTCACTTGTCACTGTGGTGTGTGTTTGGAACGTCGCATCAGTACATAGGTTGGGTGACACAGCCAGATGATTGGCCATTGCGCTAGATGGGACTCATGTGGAATTTAGATGTGAGGTGGTGGTCATGTAGGTGACATATGTGTCCATGCCCAACAGCACACACCTCAGTACATTGTGTAATGTCATGATCTATCATGTGATATTGAGCCTGGTCATGGCCACATGGGTGGATGAACTGACAATCTTCCTTTGTGCATCCCTGTACTGCAGGGCACCAGCTGTCCATAGACCGTTCCCAGACCTTGCAACCATGCAGGAACGCAACTGCATCAGACGGTACCGCTTCACCAGGCCACTGATTGAGGAGTTGGCAGAGCAGTTGGCGACACATCTGCTACCTGGCCGGACATACCCTACAGCACTGACACCAGAGGTGAAGGTGATGGCAGCCCTGCACTTCTTTGCTACTGGTACCTTCCAGTACACTGTGGCTACTGCTGGTGGTATGTCGCAAACGATGTTTAGTCGGGTGCTATGCGATGTCTAGGAGGGGATGTTGCATTTCCTAGATCTGTACATAAAGTTCCCTAGCCCAGCTGAACTCCCTGAAATAAAGGATGCCTTTTATACACTGGGGAGGATGCCGAACGTCATCGGATCGATTGATGGAACACATGTGGCCCTGATACCACCACAGACACATGAGCAGGCATAGCGGAACAGGAAGCACTACCACTCCATCAATGCTCTGGTGGTCTGTCTTGCTGACATGTCTATCACACATGTGTGTGCACGGTTCCCTGGTTCTGCGCATGATGCCTACATTAAGAGGAGGCGTCGCATTGCAACGCTGATGTCACAGATGCCAGCTCAGCATGCCTGGCTTGTCGGTGTGTACTGACTGTTTCTCATTGTGTGTGTTTGTCAATGTTGTATTCTGCACTCCTACAAAACTCAGCTACTTGTTCATTTTTGTGTGTGTAGGTGACTCCGGATACCCCAACATGCCGTGGTTGCTGACACCCCTCAGGAACCCTGTGACACCAGCCGAGCTGCGCTACAATGAGGCACATGGTCGAAGCAGGAGGGTGATTGAGCGGACATTCGGCCTCCTGAAAAGCCGATTTCGCTGCCTGGACAAGACTGGAGGAGCCCTCCCATATGAGCCTGCAGAGGTGTGCAAAATAATCCCTGTCTGCTGCATGCTACACAACATGGCAGTGCAGAAGGAGGTGCCTCTCATCCAGGATGACGATGACCAACCTCCGGCACCTGTGGAGGATCCCGGCCTGGGCCAAGATGTCGGTGATGATGAGGATGAGGGTGACGTCCGCTCACAGCTCATCAACAACTTCACCTGAATGTGAGTTTCAAGGGTTGTTATGTCAATGTATGAAGGTAGCCTGGAATGTGTTGTGGTAGCTCTGTTGCTGTCTGAGTGTGTCTGTGTGCCACTTGACTGCGTGCAGTGATGTGTCCATTCATGTGGTGTGTACTCCACAATAGGGTAGTACTGCTAACTTGTTTTTGTGTAGGTTTCTTGCGACATGTGTTGTGCATGTGTATTGCATTTCTCTCCTGTTCTGCTGTGCTTTTGACTGTCTTGTGTCTGTCCTTCCCAGGGTACTTTGCCTGTTGTTTGGTCAACACTGTCCCCCAGCACCCAGAATCCAACACCAGTGTGGAAGTTGTCAATTCCCATCAACTGATGTACCACACATCCCTGGACTTCAATTCTCCAAAACTTTGTGAGCGTGTGTCCACTGTTACGTAGAATTACTGTGCAACTATTGTGGAATAAACGTGTTGCTGATGTGTAATGAACCTGTACTATGCTTTGTTATGTGCGTTGTCTGTCTTCCCACATCTGACTGACATCTGCTTACCTCACCTGTGAACTTGTTACCACTGACTGGGGTTGGTGTTGTGTCTGTGCATGCCAATGTGTTTCAGGTCAACATCATTGTGTGGGATGAGTAACTTGGCCATGGTGAGTATGTGTTGTGGTGCCATAGTGGTGTGTCTCCCTCACATGTCACAACACCATGACTCACCTTATGTTGGTCACATTGTTGCAGTATTTGGCATGCACTGTGTTGTGTAGCAGATCAACATCTCCCTGACACATGACAAGTTGGAATCACAACAGAGGCAAGTATGGTGTACTGGTGAGTTTATTTTCAAACATGTGTGAGGGAAGTGCACAGGATGGTGGGTGCAGTACATTGGTTTTGGAATCCAAAGTTCACAGTTGAGTTGAAAGTGCTGGTAGATGAAATGTCCAGAGTAAAGTCCACAGTCATCTGCTACATTGGCCCAACATGAACCCTCTGTGTCATGTGGGCGAGTTGTGTGCGATTGGACAAGGTGAATGGGTTGCGCACAAAGAACATTGTCCAGAACAGGTTTAGAGGCCCTGGGGGATATGCAGGAACATCTGCCTCTCACATGTCCTTCTTCGGACGACCCCTCTTCTTCTGGGGGGGAGGATCCTCCGGTGCAGGGGACTCTCCGCCAGAGTCCCTGTAGCGCTGGCAGATGGTGTTGGGACAGATGTTGTGGCCACACAGGGAGGTGTGGACAGGTTGGTGTTGATCTAGCAGAGGCATTGGAGTATGTCCTCATGCACCGCAGTAAGGGCATCCCACTTGGCCTCCATGCGGGCATGGTGGGCGTCCCGCTCCTGTTGCATGTCCTTGAGGATCCCCACTGCCTGGCCAAATCCTCCAGTGCTATCCTGGTACGCATCTATGATGCGTGCCAGGTGGGGGTCATTATGTAGTCCAGACCCCTCTGCTAGGCACGCCCTCTGACTCCCACCCCTCCCAGCACCCCTATCCACACGGGCAGGACCAGCGGCGGGACGCACAGGTGACACTGGGACCCCTTGGGTGGTGTTGCTGGTGGTGTTTGCTGTAGCTTCCGGGGGGTCCTGTGTCCCTGTGATGTGGGTGTTCATTGGCCTTGGTCTGTCCGTGTTGGCGGGGGTGCCCTGTCGGTGTCCAGATGCTGGAGGCGTGGGTACAGGGGGTGCAGATGTTGATGCTGCTGGTGCTGCATGATGCCTCACACCAGAGGGGCCAGGTTGGTCGTCGTAATCCGAAGAGGACAGACAGACCAGAGAGCTCAGTGTCCGCCAGATGCTGGGACTGGGAATCCTCATCATTTGGTGCTGGGTGTCCAGCACCACCTGTGTTTGGAAGAGACGCACGATATGAGTTATGTTTCTACATGCATCGATGGTTCACAAACATGATATTTTCTACTTTTCGAACAGATTCCTGCCTGTACACTGCTTTTTCCCAGCTTGTCACGGACAGAGTTTGATATTGTTGTTGGCCATTTCCCAGCATGGCCTTGTGCTCCCCACAACCGACCCCAGTGTCAGACAACTTGTCAGTCCCTTCCCACTCCCTGTGGGACGAGTATGGTTCAGTGAGAGCTTGCTGGGCCATGTGGGTGGGTGTAGATTGTCTGGGACTGCAACTCCCATCATACTCTTGGCTACACCCCCCTTCCCAGCATGCACATACTTCCTTCCTTTTGACTCTGCTTCCCTGTGAGGGAGTGTGACCACATTGGCAAGATGGCTGACTGTGAAATCTTGGTGTTTGTTTGGCTACAAGTCCACACAGCAGCACCCAGTACGGAGTATCTTTTGCTGGTATTTCACTGAGGTGTGTGTCAATGCATTCTACCCGGTGAGTTGTGTGGAGTTTTTGTTGGGGGTGGGGGGTTGTCTCCACATGCTGGTAAGTATGCTCAGGGCTGTCAGTCCTCCTTCCCATCATGAAACGTGCTTCCATTGTAGGGCGTGCAAGTTGTCTTTCAAGATGTCAGTCAGTGGTGTCCTGCTTCTGATTTGCACACAACCCCTAGCAGGGCCTTGTGCTTCCCACAGCAGGAGCCAGTGTCAGCCATCTTGTCAGTCATTTTCCACTCCCTGTGATGTGGGCATGTTTCAGAGAGGTCTTGATGGGCCAATCAGGAGGGGGAGCATTATCTGTGACTACAAACCCCATCATGCTTTTGGATGCACTCACTTCACCTTCATCCCCACTATTCCTTCCCGTCAGTCAGCTGCACTGTGAGGTAGTGTGTTTGTGGTGGCAAACTGTTTGGCAGTGTCTATTTAGCTTTGTGCCACTGGCTTGCTCTATTTTTTTGTAGGTTGGTGCATGTCATGACACTGTTCCAAGTCACTATGAGATGGCAGGTATTGTGTTTGTCTGACTGGCATACACATCTTGGTATGATTATCTATTGGTTACTGTAGCTTTGCTTGTGGTGCATGGTTTCACTGTCCCCTTGCCACACAATCTTGGGTATGTTGTTTGTTTACTCACCAGGCTCTGGTATGTCTGTTAGGCCATGGACGCTCTCTGGTGGTAGGATGTCCCGCAGCTTCTCCTCCCAGGTCCTGAAGTAGACTGGTTTGGCAGGAGGGCCACCACCAGTGCACTGACTCAGGGTGTGATCTTTTTCGATGAGTTTCTTGACCCTCCTGCGTACGTCATACCACCTGTTCTGGATATCGTCCTTTGTGTGCCTTGCTGGTGCTTGAGCGTTCACCTTGTCCACAATCCTCGCCCACATCTTGGATTTCTGTGACATGGGGGTCCTTTGGACCAATGTACCAAACAAATGTGGCTCTACTCTGATGATCTTGTCTACCAGCACTTCTAACTCACTATCTGTGAACTTTGGATTCTTCTTTGGGGGCATGGTGATGGGTGGTGGTGGTGAGGGATGTGTGTGTGAGGGTGCAAGTGAGGGTGGGTTGGTGTTGGTTTTGCTGACTGTGTGTGTGCTTTTGTATGAGGTGCTGAGGGTGTGTGGGTTGTGTGATGGGTGAGTTGTGAGTGTGTCTGTGGTTGCTGTATAATGGTATTTGCTGCTGGCTGTGTCTCCTGTTTGCAAGGGATGATGGTAGTGAGTGTAGTCCTTTTATATAGTTGGAGTTGTGGGTGTGTCTTTGTGCCAGTTTTTTAAAAATATATTTACTGGCTTTGTCGTTACTTGTTTGGTCCTTTTTTTTTGGTCTTATTTTTCCTTTGGGTTTTGTAGGCATGAAGGAGACGTTCATGTGACAGAAACAGATGCTGATGTTGTCTCGTGCAGGCTTCTCCTCCTCGTTCACGCTGCCTATCTTCTGTGTTTCATACGCGTCGGCCGCCAAGGTCTCTATTGCTTGTGGGCCCGGTTGTCTGTGCGTGTCGGTCATGCGGCTTGGTCTCCATGCAAGGCAGTCTAGTTTTACACACATTGCATCGTACTGCGCGGATCGGACATTGCGGGTACGGGTCGGTCGGTTCATTCCGGGTTCGTGTCGGTCGGTGAAAATCATGTCGGTTTTCCGGCCGGATCACTATTTTCCCTACGGCTCGGTCGTACGGCTTGTATTCCGTACGTGTCGGTTGTAATTCACTCGCGTTGCATCGTACTGCACGGGTCTTGCGGTGCTAGTCCGTTTCGGTCGGTATTCGGTCCAGGTCCGTGTCGGTCGGTTCGTTTTGCGTCCAGAATCGGCCCCTGAGTGCATTAGGAACTTGAGTTGCCCACTTATGTATTTTAGATGCGTAAGGAGGAACAGAATCAAAAAATGCATCAGTACAGACATTTAAACAGATGCAGCACTCTGAAGTAGCTGAAAGATGTTCAATAATGCTTTATAAAACAGCAAACATAAATAAAGAAAGGAGTCTCACCTCGAAATTGCAGGTCTAATATTTTGCCACAGCACTTAGACAGGGCGAGTAGCTCACAAAACCAACTGGACTGATGGTTGCATGTTTTATCTTTTCCCAGTCGCAGCCCACTTCGTATTTAGTGCAGATTAGCAAACCACTGGGGCAAACAAGGGTGGGAAGGGGGGTGATGGAACTGAGGGCACACACACTGTACTTCACTACCTCCTTTGTTTTTCTCATATTTACCCAAAATTCCTCTGCAGTTATTTGGTTAAATATTTAAAAAGAATACGCCCTTCATCCAAATAATTCTATAGATTTGGGGTAATTTACAGACAACTGTCTACGGTCTGTGACACCCTCCTCCGTACCCCTTGACATGCTCTCCACCCCCTACCATGCTTCTTCCGTGTTATGCTTCTTTTTTTCTGCCAGGCGCTCCCTCATTAATTGGCTCTTGCCTCCCTCCATAAAATGTTTTTTCCTGCCTCATTCTCCTTTATTCCCTTTACCTCAGACTTCAGTGCGTGCTTCACCCCGCTCCAGCTTCCTGCCAAGCTCCAGCTGCCCCCCACACCCCACCGTGATCATTATTCCCCCGCCAGGCCCCACCCGCTGTACTTCATCCATTCCCGATCCTGCCTCATCGGGTTTCTTCTATAAGGACAATGTTCCACCCTCCTTCACGCCCTCCCTCTTCATTCCCCCTCATTCTCCGTTGTCCTATCTCCACTCACTCCTCTCTCCACCATACTTTCTCCTTCATTCATTTCCATGCTGTCACCATTTCTCCCCCTATCACTTCATCGCGCTCTCAGCCTTTTTTCCCCTCACACGCCCCCCTCACGCCCCTTCGCTGCCAATGCTTGTCAGCTCTCCGTCCCTGAGTGCTTAATTTGTGCCGGTGCTTAGCACGGCACTTATTTTACAGGGCCGAGTCTACACTCTACACAAAATATTGATAATTGGTTGCACTGCACGTTGCTTACTAAGTTCTGACACGGGTCCCAGACTCCCTGGTGAAGAGCTCATATCTCATGTGATTGCGTGTGTTTAAAATATTTCAAATTGGATGACGCTGCTTGCCGCGGTCCAGCTACCCGCCTTATTTGGAGCCACACAGTACTGCCAGAAACTGCCTTGGCCCCTGATTCGGCGTAAGTTAGGTCACACCCCATTTTGAAATCGTTCAATCAATGGTGAAGGGTTGGAAATTCGCCCCTGCTTGGTGAATCATCAAGTGTGTACCCGGAGTGGCCCAATGAGCAGTTTTTTTGCCCACGGCCCTCCCAGCATACTGCGCAGCCGCAGCCCTATTCAGCCAACGATAGAAGTAATCATCGTGTCGAGCAGCAGGCCTCCTTTGTAGATCAGTAAAACTAACAAGCATTTGCAATGTGATAGGTCTCGCATTTACGACATTTTAAGCTATTGGCATTGTAAATGACAATGCCTTTTATTTATGTTTTCTAAACCAACACATAGATAAAGATTTGTCATTTGCAATGCAAATGCGAGACCTATTGCATTGCAAATGCTTGTTTGCTGTCGCTGGCCTGCTAGAGTGTTCTGTCCCTGCTTGGGTGGGATCTTAATTCCCTGCCTGGGTGGGTTTTATTGTAATTACCCTGCTGAGCTTCCTGTCCCTGTTCTGGTGGGTTCTCGATTTTTCACTGACACTGTCAGTTCTCCGTCACGGCTTGCGTGTGGTCCGGTGCTCCCAGGCCCGGACCGGCAATGCCGGGCACCGGGCAATCCCCCGGTAGGCTGGATGGGGTGGGGGCCGTTTTTTTTGCAGGGGGCCGGTTTTGTTTCAAGGGCCAGTTTTTGGTCCGGCGGCGTTAGTTAGAAAAAAAAATCAGAGAAGTTCACGAGTACAGTAGTCACTCACTCTCTGCATGCGTCTCTCCTCGCTCCGTGCGGGGAAAAAAAGCACAACTCTATCAATCTGAGTCTGGAATGGATTCTCTGCAATCTGCATAAATTATGGCATGCGAGCACTGTGCACCATTTAAAAGGGTGAGACCTGCACAGCGCGCAGATGTCTCCGCCGCCGCGTCTGCGCGGTCTCTCAGTTTAGGGTGGGGTGGCTGGTGGTGATCATGCGCATTAGGGCTTGCGCAATAAAAAGTGCGCGTGACGGAGGATAGGTTGAGGAACATTGCAGGAGTACTCCAGAGCGGAGGCTGAGACGACGATACCTTGTGTGAGAGGCAACCATAATTTAATTATTTCTAGCCCCCTTAGGCACCCCATAATTTTATTATTTCTAGCCCCTGCTGCCTGCCTGCTCCACTCCCTGGCCCCTGCCTGCTGCCCGCCCGCCCGCCGGTGAGTCACTCACTGAGTCAGAGAGTCACAGTCACTCTAGTGCCTGTATGTCCATGTCCGGACTCCGGCGTCCAGTCGTTTGCATTTTTGCAATCAGATTCTGTGCCAGGCCGGGATTAAACAAAGGTATAGCGAGGTGGTGGTGGTGGTGGCTGCCTGCCTGGCCGGCCCCGACTCCCCGAGCCGAGACACGCACTGGTGGAGCACAGAATGATTAAAAAGCCACTCCGAGGCGAGCCCTAGTCCTCCTCCTACCCCCCTCTTTTGCAGCAGCCCTTTGGTTCCTCCTGCTACGGGCCCCAGCAGTGCAGCACTGACCTCAAACATGAGCTCAGGTCAGATTCTCTAAAAAGGTTTTCTTTTCGTCAGGGTCAGGTGTTGTCTGTCTGTTCGCATGTGTCCGACTCTGTCCGAGCAGGGCCTGCTGTCGTAATGTTCCGAGCCAGCAAGCAGAATACGTGTTCTTCTTTTGTGGCGCTGTGCTGCTTGACTCTTGGGGGCTGACCACCCTGTATAATGAATCTGTGCATCTTTCAGAGGCATATTCATGGAATCTTCGTTAATTTAGGACAGCCTTCCAACTCACTGAGCTACGCACGCTGAGTCAAAGGCGAGGATGTGTCGTGAAGGGAAGAGCGGTTATTAAACATTAACAACCTGTGTCTAGTGTTATCTACGCAATTAGTGTCTGACACAAAACCTGCATTAATGAGTTTTTGGCGCGAGGCTGCGAGTTCAGGTCTCTTAGCGTTGAGAAGGGAAAGACATTATTAAAAGTTCATTTCCTTGGCTGGAACTGTCCACTCTCTCTCTCCTGACTGCAGAGAGAAGTCATCTATATTGCTATAGCTGAGTACATCATTTAGTTGTAGCTTAACAAATTATATTTGCAGCATCCATGGTACCTCTTTTGAAGATAGAAGACAAATGACTTGTTGTGCATTGTAGAATTATATGTTTTGCTATAGAGTGCAACAGAAGGCCAGGCATAATGCATGGAGTTTAGATGTGCTGTGCTGTTGTGGCATTCGCTGTTTTCCTAGGCAAAGTAATTCAAGGGTTCCTGTACTTCCAGGACCTATTTGAAGCCAGCTGACCGCAGTGCATGCCACTGTATTACTAGATTGGAGTACATCCGTTTTAAATTGGCACACCTTGTCTATTCTGTCTCACTGCAAAGATTTATTCCATCACACCCATCTCGTCTGTAAGGAAATGTAAATGCGGGGTGATCAGAACGTTTTAGAAAAGAGCAAAGTGAAACAGTTTGTGGAGCAAATTAACTTTTTTCATCTGCCAGTGGAAAATAAACTTAATTCCTTTAAGGTCAGAAAACGAAAACATGTGAAATGGTCAATATCTTACACGCCAAACATATCTTCTAAGTAGAAAATTAAGCCTGTTCTTATTCTTCTAGCAAGACAGTGGAAAAGGGAACAGCCAAACATAAATACCACTTACCTGTATCCTTGACAAAGGCAGCCAGTTGGGCTGTTACCCTGTAATGGTAAAGCGATGATAACTGTATGTATAAAAATTTAATAAAATACTTTGAAATAAAAAAAAGTTGATGCATGCAGAATGCATTGTAACTATGACCGCCTGATCGCCAGATAGCCCCTCATAGAAGCACAATGGTTCAAGTATGTGCTTTCATTTAAAAATTCATTGCACTCTGGGGGTTGTAGTCTTTGTTTGAATCGACTCAACTCATCTAATAACAAGGGTCTGTGAAAGCTCCTCTCTGGGTACATGGAGTGATATGCAATCCCTGTGGGTTACTATTAAAGAGATACAGACACTGAATAGCAGTGCTACTTGAACACGCTTACACAAGGTACACCAGCGATCGAATGGGCACAGCGAGGTTTGTTGCTTACAGGTGATAATTTCAGGGTGTGTGAGGCATGGAAGGGCATGGAGACCGAAGCATTCCATTTCCCTGTAGAAGTATGTTCACCAGTGACTATACAAAGAGTGAATGGGTGTTGAAAATTCACTCTTTTCTCCACCTTGAATTCCATTTTCCATCAGCCCTGCACCAATGTTGCATACATCCATTGAGCTGTCCATTCATGTTTCCATCCGTGGTATCGCTCTTTGTGTTCCATCACACCATCCATGGGTGCCTGTATGTGGGCCCTTATTAGTGCTTTAAATGAGCGAAAGTGTACCTTCATGTGTTCTATCTAAGGATGTTGTGTTGCCACTATATTGTGTTCTCTCTGTGTGCATAGGTACATTTATGCCTGTTAGCATGTGTGCAAAAAGTCCTCTATACTTGTTGGCTTGGCCTCCGTGCATGGGTGCATGATGTGTGTCTGATTATACGTGTAGGTACATGTACTGTTTGTGGGAATAAGTACCCATACGTCATGAATGGATGTCTTCTTGATTATCTGTTGGCTTCTGTGTGTGGTTAAGCTCCTGCATGTTTGCCTCTGCACATAGGTACTTTTCTGTTGATTGTTTTTTTTTTCACTGGTATACGTATGTACAAGTAGTTGTGTGTCCAGGTGCCTGTCTGACTGTTTGTTGGTCTGTGCGCAGAGGTATCTGCATGTGTGCATAAGGTGCCTGTAGATGTGTTATCACCATCAACCCCCTCTCCGTTTGTTCAACTGTCAATCCATGTATGCTTTAATATCGTGTTTGTGATTAGATGCACATTGTATATTGCAATGTGTCTCTGTATGTGTGTTTTTCTGTCAGTAACAGAGTACGTCTTTGTCTGTAGGTGTGTGCACGGGTTCTGTCTGCTTGCTGATCTGCACGAACAAATGCCTGTGTGCCCATTTATCAAGGTATGCTGGCTAAGCTGTGTGCTGGTGCGGCTATGTCTCTTAGAACTCAATAGAAGCTATTTTTTCAAGACGTGGAAAAGACAGTGGGATTAGACACACCATTCCTTTATCTACCTAAAATACTACTTCCTCTGCAGGGGGTCTAAAAAATAAGCCAACTTCTCTGCGCCTATTGTGTATCCCGCCACACCCCAATCCATCTATCTATTTGCCCATCCAACCATCCATGCACCTATACGTGCATTGTATATGAATGTATATTTTTAAGTTTAAGCTGACTGTTCACTGAATTCCTAAATCGATGTGCTCGGTGCTCGAACACCTCATGTGATGTCTTTGATCGTTGCCCCTCAAACCCAGAATGTGTGACATTTTAGGTATGAAGACTTGTAGCCCTCCACTCAGTACTGCCTAAAAAGTTGGTAATTGAAGTATTGACCAAATTGATTTTGCAACTCATCCTTGGAGGAAAACAGCAGGCAACACGTGTTTCACGCTGGCATTTATCACAGAGCTTTCGCCAGGCTGTGAAGGAGCAATCACAAGACATTTATAGGCATAAACCATTCTTTCTGCATAACAACCTTCACCATCACCCATTAGCGACAACCTTGTAATTGAAAATAAGGAGACCCCTCAGTTATATCACCAAATAGAAATGTGCAAATGATAAATTAACAGTGGAGTTATACAGTAGTGATAGAAATAAAATAAGACCGCACTTCCGTGTTCATGGACCAAATGTCCAGGGGTGAGGTTGTGAGTGTGATGCTGTTGTAAGTAACTGGGGCGAAGGTTGGGGTCAGCAAGTCTGCTTAAAATATATTTTTCAGCACAAGCCCCAACTTGGGGCTTGTGCTGAAAAATATATTTTAAGCAGACAAGTTGACGCTGGCTCAGTTCGTGTCGTGACCTATATTTTTTTAAATTGTCCGGATTTCAGTTTGGATTTATTTCACAAGAAAGCTCCTTTCTAAGAAAGGAGTTTGCTCTGTTAAAATGCGCACTTGTGTGTTAAGTGCGGGGGTGGTGGCGCTGCCTCCTGCTAGGGCCTGCTCTTTTGCTGTGAGGGAACAGAAACGGCCCCAATCAGTTCCGCTTGGCTAGCGAGTTGGCACTTGGCAGCCATGTGCCAAACAACACTCTCCCTGACGCGCGTAAACAGACACACACAAACAGGGAGGCAGCGTGGCTTTATAGCTTGTTGACAACAAGAGGTAGGGACATGGCTGGTTTTGCGGCTAGTTGACGTTTCCTGTATTTGGTTAATGTGGGCGCCAGAGAGCAGCCCATCCAATCCCCCCCTCACTTCTCCCAAAATACAACGTAACAACAAGCATTGGCATAGCCAATAGGTCTCGCTTTTGGGACCTTATAAGTATTTAGTTATGCAGCACAATATCCTTGGTGGAACAACATTAACTGTTGCGTGGCTAAACACTTATAAGGTCCCAAAGGCGAGACCTATTGGCTATGCCAATGCTTGTTTTATATAGTGCTTCCTACCACACTTTTCTCTTTCTTAGTGTTTTCAGTAGCAGTTATTGCTTTTACCCTCTTTGCTGTTATTAAGTTTACAAATCTTGGAATCATAGGACGCTTAGTTAGTCTTCGTTGACTTACATGCTGGCATTGCCTGAATCAAAGTACAGGTGCGGGGAGGACCTGGGTGGATGGAGTGAGTCACCTCACTAATTTTAGAGAGCGGACACTGCCCCCATCAGCTTGAGTCGGAAATGTAATTCTTTTTATAAGAAACTGGAACTCGTGGTGCCCCCTTACTTGTAACCAATCTGTACAACTGTTATATTATAGCCAGGGCCAATGGAATTATACGTAGGGGAGGACCAACTTATGCAGTAGGTTGACTAAATTATGTGGCAGCAAAAGGCAAATAATGCTGCACATTTTGTGTTCGCATAAGCTTATTATTTTTGCTTTTTAACACATGTAAACACTTTTTTTCAAATGTTGTACCTCATTATTACCAGTTTAACACTCCAAATACAGAAATAAGGAACATAGAGGGGACCAGTCAAACTTTAGGAAGGACCCTCCACTGTGCTGCAATGCGTTTCTGAATTTTTAGTAACTTTAGTTCCGTGGGAACTTAATTTTTTTGTTGTTGTTAAAATCTGCAGTTGATGGGTCTTTTGTGAAATGCAGCAAATCCATAATTAATGCGCAAAACGCAGCAGCCTCAGAATCGCATGATTCCCCAGTGTCTTTAAGGTCATCATCTACTATTTACTGTGCTTTGAAAGTTGATACAATTGAATATGTAATGAAAAATGTGCTGTAAAATTCACCATTTTGGTCTGTCGTTTTCCAAAATCTTTTGGGGGGGAGAATCCCCCAAACCCCCTTAGAAGCGGTGGGGCTTGCTCGCTGCGCTCGCTCGCTACGCGCCGGACGGGGGCTGGTCTGGCAAAATTTGTCAGGGCTGGTTTCAGTTCCCAGTCCGGCCCTGCGTGCTCCCCACTCCTTGGTGGTTTCTCGTGCTATCATTGACTGCGCGGTATTTGACGCTTCAGTTTTTGGCAGAGGCTTCTATCACTGGGATTGAGAAGTTTTGTGCTTTACTGACTAGGTAGGCTGTCCTGCCGCTGGACGGCTGGCGTCTCATGTTCTCTGTCTGCACTTCTGCTGTTGGTAGGACGCGGAGAGGAGGGGGGGGGCACTCTATGCTGTTTCTGGTTGTGTTTTGTTGTCACTCGGAGAACATCCATGAGCCCACGTCTACTCCATTAGCATAGTGTCTTTCAAGTTAACGTCCTGCATTGTTTGTGGCATTAATTAATCAATGCGAGTCCAGTGTGTCTAGACAGTGTTTAATTTTATAAGAGACAGCGCCATTTACCACAACATTGTATTCCATTGTGAGGGAATTTATAGAGCGCTTCATAACTGCAGAGTTTTCTGATTCTTGCCTTTTTGTATGCAACGGCTCACTGTCCCATTCCTAGGTAAAAAAACAATGTTTACATAAACACAGTGATGTGGTGTATATTATTCACATTCCTGATTTCATTACTCTCCTTCCTTACAGCAAGAGATGTAGATATCAAATGTGCAGCAAGCTCAGTGACACCACAGCCCAGGAATCAGAGGGGCCCATTGCATCCCTAAATGATAGCTGTTTTTTATTAACACATGTTGATTGGGGGTGCGGTGTGTTCCGTGCATATATTAGGGCCCTTCTCTGAGGTTACCACCTTGCCTCAGGCTTACAAGAAAGTAGAGCGATCTGCCGACTGTGATTGGTTTTGAAAGGACGAGAGGGCCGGGGAAAAGCCTATCATGATTTCCACCTAGGCCAGTTTCCCACTTCTCCGGACAGGCATGGATGTCTGTCACCGCTGCCCCTGTTGTACACGGAGCCTTCCAATTGGCTACAAGGATCCCGACCTGTCAGCTCTTACATTTGATCCCAGGCAGGTTTAACCCTTGCCCTCAGGCCAGCAACTGTTTCCAGGCACTCTGGTTTAGACGGTGTACTGTGGCTCACTTTCTCAATCTTGTTTAGGAATGAGCATCGTTTTTATCCTGCAATTAAGATTTTGATAAATCTTTAATTTTTGAAGTGCAGTGTGTGGATGTGGTGTTTGTGTGTGTGAGCGAGAGAGTGCGTAGAGAGAAATTATATTTTCAGTGATATGTATGCTCCATCACGGTAGGGGTTCTGGTGACAAAGTACACAAAGACGGCTTTTTGTATTTGTTTTACTGCATGTTTATTTCAGGTGCTATTAGCTTTAATAACGTATGTGTCTTCTGCAGAATAATGTTTATTGAAAACAGTATGTGAAACACTGGACAGTGCGGTTCGGTTGCAATTAGTAACAATACCAACATATTCAGTTATGTTAGTCTCACAAGGTGGAGTTTTTCTGAATACTTTGAGACACCCATCTGTAGAAGATGGAGCATTTCTGGCAGACCTTTGTCACTGAGCACTTGAAATTTTGTTCTTATGGGGCAATAAAACCACGGAAGACAGGATGCCTGGTCTGACGGCGTCATTGTGCAGGTCAGGCACAGCACTTTGTTCAGCCACTCATTGGTATTAACATTGGTGAGGTGAAAGTGGACATTTGCAAATTAGTCAAGAGGGGTTTCTGTGACCTCAAATTTGCTTGAAAATGCACCACTTGTCCACTCTTTTTTTTTTTTTTCTCTCAACATTTTCTCGGGCGAGAATCAGTCTGTAGGTTGTTCAGGCTCGCTCGCCACAGCGCAGTACGACAATTATTTTACGCCACGCCACTTTAAAATGTCACCAGCCGCCACTGCTCACATTAATCTTGCTATGTTGAGCATTCTGTGTTTACAGTGTGGATGTGCCACATTAATGCCTCATTTGATTCAGAGATCTGGTAGGTAAATTGATAATAGTAAAACCGTTTTAGGGTAACTTCCTGTGGTGCATGTGCAGCACACCACGGCTGGTAAACAGTCAAAATATCGAATTTTAAATATCGAGATACAGAATATCGAGTTTTAAATATCGAGAAGACATAATATTGACTTTCAAAAATATAGTGGTGCAGAATATCGAATTGCAGGTAAGAAATATTGTTTTTTATAATATCAAAGTTAGTAATATCGACAGTCATATCTTTGTTAAAAATCTTTTTTGTTTGTTTTGAGTGTTCGTATATGTGTTAAAAGTATATATTGTTTTTGTAATGTATGTTGGAATATTTTTTAAAGTGATGAATTTTATGGTAAATTTTTGCGTATTTTAGTTCCGTAGCGGGCTGTGGGTTTATAGGGGAATAGGGTGGGAAGTAATTTAATTATAATATATTAATTAAGATTTTTTTTTATTATATGTTAATTTTTGTGTAATTTTATTTCGTTGTGGGTTTATAGGGGAATTGGGTGGGAAGTAAGTTCAAAGTAATTAATAAATTAATTACTATTTTTGTATTTTATATTAATTGTAGTAATTTAATTATTAATTAATTCTACATTGATTAAGAATAATTAAAAGTTTATTGGTAATTATGTTAATTGTATTTAAAAAAGTTATTAATTAGTTACTAATTTGATATTAATTATTTTGTTAATTTGTTCATTGTGTACTTTATTTAGGAGTGGGTTGAGGGTTGATAGGGGAGTAGGGTGGGAAGTAATTTAATTTTTTATATTTTTTATACAATATTTATTTAAAGTTATTTTATAGTGTTAATTGTGGGAATATATATTTGATGGATATTTTATTAATTGTTTATTAATATTTTACAATATTGGTGGTGATGTTTATAGGGGAATATGGTGGGAGGTAAATTATTTGTTAATTATATTCCAGGAGTGGGAACACTAAATTAATCCCCTACGCTATTTAACACTTTCCCTACTGTTATACCTGGTGGAGTGGGAATAGTAAATTATTTCCACCCGCTATCCAACACTTTCCCTACTGCTGCACACTCTGGAGTTGGAATAGTAATTTTTACCCACCTGCTATCCAACACTTTCCCTACTGATGCACTCCCTGGAGTCGGAATAGTAATTTCTACCCTCCCACTATGCAGCACTTTCTCTACTGTTACACTTGTTGGAGTGGGAGTAGTAATTTTATCCCCTACGCTATGCAATGTTTTCCCTACTGTTATAATTAATGTAGTGTGAAATATTCTTAAAAGAATAATTACTTTTTTTATAGATAAAATACATTTTTATATTACAGGTTTATTTAGATATATATGTAATTATAATTGTTTTTAACATTTTATAATTAAATTTAAGTTATTAATACTATTAAGTATATATAAATATAATGCATGTTCGTTATTTTTTGTTTTGTTTTTTATACATTTATTAATTTTAACATTTTATTCTGTTTTCTTTATATTAATAATGTAATAATTTTAATACATTAAAGAAGATCGATATTGTTAGACAACTTTATTTTTAACGATATTTTGGTATCGATATTTTGGTACTTACCTGTATGGAGATAGGAAGTCAATATTTTGACTACGATATTCTGGTACCTCGATATTCTGACTGACGATATTATATCAGTGATCCCCATGGCTCATAAATGTGAAGCAGTTTACACTAAAGAAAATAGTGCAGCTAATTTTAGCTTCAAAGGCAGCTGTGCAAACCTTCAAGGCTGCTGCCGTAACTTGATCACAGACAAAGATCAATATTGACTTTATGGTGAAAATACAAGCAACATTGAATTGAAAAAACTCCTGATTTCCTCTCCAAATACTCTTTACAGACACTAGTTTTTAAACCTTGGATTAAAGACAGACGGGCATTACCTAATGAGCAAGTTAGATGGAATGTATGACGTTACATCGCATACATTCACAACGCGGTAGTTTACATTGCGTTTGTTACAACGCAAGTATTTACAACGACTTGCGCTAGAGGGGCTGGACTTGGGAATAGTGTGATTTACTAGTCCAACTCCAGCATGTGGAACAGTAGGGAAGGTGTTGGAATAGTAAATCATACTATTCCTTAGTGTAGAGCGCCATCCAGCGCAAGTCGTTGTAATGACCGCATTGTAAAGCTATCGCCGTGTAACGACCGCGTTGTAAAGGTGGTTCTCCAGCATGATGAGACCTGATTAGGGCTGCTTTTGATTGGGCTCATGCTGGCTTCAGTGCGACTTATCAATGCTGCAGCAATGATACTGGTGACCTTTTTTTCTGAGTAAAGTGAAAAAGTACATGCAGCAGTATAACATTTTGTCTTTTTCAAAAAAACAATGTTTATTTTATTTTTCAGTCAGAATATTCAAAACAGAAGTCTCAAACAAGAGTACAACTATACACAGCAGAAAGCGTCAGTATGGTTGCATAATAATAAACAACATAAACCAATACAAACAAAAAATAGGTGCAGGATATTCCTAAATACTAACAAAAATGTATTAGTTAGTCAGTAACATCATGTCATGTCCCAGCTGAGACCCCCTCCAGTTTTATCAAATTTCCTGAATGATGAAAGGGCTGTAGCATTCGCATGGCTCGCTCTGACTCGTATATTTGTTTCAAGAGAAACCACCATTCAGCTGCTTTAGGGGGAGCCTCTGCGATACAAACATGGGCCACATAAAACCGGGCGCAGACTATCATTATTGACACTAAACCCTTGGTGCCGCCATCACGTTCATATTTAACACTCCTCAAAATCTCTTTAGGGGACAAGACCATATGTAAGCTAAGACAATGAACATTAACTTCGTTACATCCCACCAGTACTGCTGAACAGCAGGGCATACTACAAACATATGAGCCATTCTGCTGACGGTAGCCTGCATTTTGGACACCTGGATTTATCATGAGAGCCTTGGAGTTCCATTTAGAGATTATTTTGGGTGTTAGATATAAAAGACAGATGGTCTTGAATTGTTGCAGCTTCAGGTTGATAGAATGGACTGATCTGTCAACAATCTCCAAAGCACTTCGTATATCTGAAACACACACACCTTTACCAAGTTGCCGCCCCCATTTTGAAACTAGTAGCAAATTATCGTCAGTTAGATACACACACAGAGCCTGAAATACCAAGCTTATCGTTTGCTTCCTGCCTACTGCATAAAGACAGACCATTGGGTTAGAATCTACTAAATCCATTGGTTAGCGACAACGTGTCAAATCTCTTATTTGTAGATATTTAAAAAGAAAAAGTGATGCGAAAGCCCATAACTAGCCTGTAAACCAGATAAAGAACAGAACCCATTCACATCAAACACCTGCCCGATGGTCTGTACCACATATCGAGCGCCAGCCTTCATGTTTGGATCTTAAAACACTGGCAGGAAGGCAGGATTGCCCCGCAGTGGCACTGAATTATTTAAAAAGGAGACTGAATATTTGTTACAGATTTCCTGCCAGGTATGAATAGCATCCTTCAAAACCTTAAAGCGGACTCTTTTGTAATAGTTTGGGCCTCCAATTCGATATAAAAAAAGCCTATAGCCTACACCTAGCTCTAATTGATATCAGAAATCTGTTTGATCTGACAGGCTAGGCAGATGCCATGAGAATGCAGCCTAGAAATTCAACTTAAAATCGGGAAGTTTTAGCCCTCCTTGTTTATATGGTAGCTTCATTTGTTAGATTGCTCATCTCGCTCGCCTGTAGCCCCATAAAAAAAATTCCATAACTCCTTTCAAGCATCTAAAAGAGGAGTCGGGTACCCGAAAAGGAATAGCCCGAAATAGATAAAGAAATTTAGGGAGGATCCTCATCTTGACGATATTACATTGTCCAATTATAGTGAGTAGTAAGTTGTTCCATGCCTTCATTTTGGCGCTGACCGATTCTTTTTTTTTATTTTACTTAATTATCTACCGCCACCTCCGGGCACAATTTTACACCGAGATAAATAGCAGGCCCGGGCACAGTTTGCGGACGCTGAACTCCGAAGTGACAAAAAAAAACTCAGCAGAGTTCTGCAAGTGGTGGAGTGCAGTGCGAACTGCTGTTCACGCAGGTCTTCCTGCCGCTCATGTAGAAATCCTACCCGTGTGGCAGCTCATGAACTTACCGTTCACGCGGGGAAAAAACTCTGCTGCAGTACATTGAGTGGAGTTTTTTGCACACCAGAGTGCAGAAAGCTCCACGAACGAAAGAGAGTTCACCCTCCAGGCCTTATAAATAGCGGTCATAACTCCCCCTGCCATTGGGGCATCTGTTGAGAAATTCGTAAGGACCTCTGTTTTAGAGATATTTAACTTCTACCCAGAAAGCTTACCAAACTCAGCAGCCTCCTTAACAAACTGTCCCAGGGTATAAAGTGGATCTGAAGCATATACAGCCACATCATCTGCGTAAGCAGTGATTTTAGAGATCATAGCCACTGATCTTCGGCGACGAAATGCCAGGGTTCTGTATCAACGATCTCAAATATCGTTCAATATATAACACAAATAACCGAGGAGACAGCAGACATCCCTGACGAGTTCCGCAATGTACCTGCAGTGATCTTGAGTACCTCAAGATTTATCACCCTAGCACGTGCGGTTTTATACATGTCCTGCAGTATTTGTATAAATGTATCCCCATCCCCAAAGGAAGTCAGTGTAGCCGCAAAATAATTCCATTCAACACGATCAAAAGCCTTCTCGGCATCAAAAAGGTTCACACCCGTCCTAGTATTGGTTTTCCCTGCAACATCGAATACAGAGACTGCTGTATTTTTGACTGGTGGTATCCCTTCCTGAAACACATCCATGCTGTTGCTCAGGGACTAGCATCAGTTCAAAAGAAGCAAGTCTCATCGCTAAGACCTTAGCAAAACATTTTATATCCAAATTATTCAGGGAGATGGGTGGATATGACTCCATGTTCTCTGGTGGCTTACCTTTCTTCAGAAAGACCATAATATTAGTTACCTTCCAAGAGTCAGGAATTTCCCCTTCGTCAAAAATATGTGGTGCCAGCATTAAGAATTACCCAGCAAGTATATCCTTAAAAGCTTTATAGAACACTAAGGGAAAAGCGTCCTTCCATGCCGCCTTGCCCGTAGGAAGTGCTGCCAAAGCCGCCTTCCCCCCTCATCTGCAAAAAATTGTGCATCCAACTCAGCTGCCTGATCGGCTTCAAGGTGGGGCAGCCTACACTTCTGTACGTATATCGCAGTTTCTGACTGGCAGTCTGTATAAGGCTGATAATAAAGATCCTGCTAAAACAGGAAGAACTGAGCTGAAATGGAGTCGGGGTTTGTATGAAGATTACCACCTTCACTTTTAATACAGTGTATCACACATTTGGACTGCTTATCCAAGATTTGGTGAGCTAGAACTCTCCCTACCCTGTCACCATATTCATATTGTAGCACTTTATTTTTGACATACTTTGCTGCAATCTGCTCTTTTAAGACCCGCCCTGACACAGACTGCTTTTCAATTAGTTGTGAACAAATAGCCTGTTCATTCGTACTGCCTTGAACGATTGCCTGGGCATGGGAAATTTTGAACCATAGGATTTCTTGCTGCAGTTGAAGTGCAGCATCCAAAGCTGCTTGTTTGATAAACTGCAGTGTAGTGCCTTGAATATAAGCTTACATAGAACACCAGACAATACAGGGTTTTGCAGTACCTGTATTGACAAATAATTCTCTTAATAAGCCTGTAGTGTATGTTAGATAATCATTGTTCGTCAACAGATGGCGGGAAATGAAAAGTTAGATTGCGTAACTTGTGTATTAGTGAGATGGAATGTAAATAAGAGTGGGTTGGGAATCTAATACAATCCTATAGAAAAGATCTATTTCTGCTCTTACTAATAGAGGCCTCCTGACGAGCACCATGTCAATCCTGGAATACTGCCTATGTGGGCAAGAATAGAAAGTATATCCAGGATTAGCTGGGTGCAAAATCCTCCATGCATCAGATAGCCTATGAAGCTGGAGCAGCTCTTTGTTTGAGATCGTAATCTTAGTCATGTGAGGGGTAGTTTTATGATTGGTTGAATCAATACTATAATCCATTACACAGTTAAAATCACTCATAAACATCAGTTACCCCACCCAGTCTAAAAGCTCTAAGGAAAGTTTATCCAAAACCTCTGGATCATTAATGTTTAGGCCTATATAGTGCACAGATAACAAATTTCTGGGAATACAATAGCAGTTGGACGATCCACCACCGTTCACCGTTTTCAAGATGTTACATTAAAAAGTCTATGCAGATAGCCAAGCGACCCCCCCCCCCCTCACCCCCCCATCCTTCCTGAATAGAATCCATTTGTGAGGTGGTGCTCACTGGGTCATAGCCAATTAGCTTAAGTGAAAGACGATCCTTATACACCAAGTGGGCTTCCGTTAAGGCCAAAAGATGCAGTTTATAAGTCGCTATTTCCTCCCTGTCCAACTGTCACTTACATCACAAGTTTATGCCAGATGCTTTCCAGTTCGTACATTCAATCCTAGCCATTAACCCAACAGACTACACTGCCTGAAAATTAGTGTATACACTTTAAAATATCCGAAAAATACCCAGCTCTCTCAATCACATCCCCTCCCCTGGTCCTGCCCGTGTGATAGTGAGATGAAATCACCCCAACCCTCGGAGCTGTCGGTGCTAAGATGGGCGCCAGTGCTTAATGCCACACCCGGCTTTCTGCAACCCACCAGCCTTATCCCCTAAGCCCAATCAGCAGCATGCTAAATCAAAAAAGGATCAAAAACTGGATATACGCAGAGACATATGTGAAAGAAAAGGGCATGAAATTGGTAGCGGTAGAAGGAAAAAAAAATCAGGAAATGCATCAGTAATACTACGATCCTAAACAGTTCTAATTGGAAGAGCCCTTAAGGCTAGTCAGAGCTTGCAAAGCATCTGACTCAGAGTGGCACATCTGTACTCAGCCATCCTTAATGATCTTGAGCCGGGCAGGTTCGTGCAGGAATACCTTTGCCCCAATAGCCTTCAAAGGATCAATAAAATAACACCGCAACCACAGTCTGTCCATGGTGGATTTGCAGAGATCTGATCGGGCTACGATCGAAAATGCATCAACCATAACAGGTGTATTTGGGTGTGCTTTAACAGAGATTGCCTGTCTAAGAAGGAAGTTTCCAACATAGATTAAAATTGGACGAGGTGGCATGTAGTTGAAGTTATCCGAATTGCGATGCAAAGGAAGGCGGTGAGCCCGTTGAATCTGAGCATCCCAGTCCCAATCCATCAGGTCCAGTAAGGCCTTGCCAAATAATTGCACAATGAATTGTCTGAGGTTGTTCACCTCCCTGCCTTCCGGTATTCCAAATATCCTCAGATTTTTCCTCCTCTGTCGGTTCCCCATATCTTGAATATTGATTTGAAGGGCCTTTAACTGTGGCTGTGCTCACTTCCTCAACATCAGAAACATGTTGTTGTAACTCGGCAACCTCTGTGGTGAGGCTACTGATGTTTCCTTGCATATCTGAAACTGCTTTTTGTGTTTTCAGGTTGTCTGCCCTTGTCTGAGCGTAGTATGACTGTGCCTAAGAGCTCAGAATCTGCAATATCTGCATGATTGCCGATAAGGATGAATCTTGGAGGTCTTCCTCTAAGGCAGTGTCCTTATATAGCAGAGCAGCAGAAAGTTCGGAGGGAGCGCTGCAGGATGCATCTAAAGATGATTGAAGGTGAGGGGTAGAACAGCTGAGAGGAGATTGTTTTTCTAAGGATTGCTTATTCTCCGCAGCGGCTGCCTGTACTCCTGAGAGGTGGGAAATAAGTGCCTTCACCATGCCCTTCGATGTAACCCAATTCCTAAGTGGGCTAACCTTTGCCGCAGTAGCTCTTGACCTGTGTTTTTCCGTTGCCTCAGAGTTTGGCAAGTTTAAAGAATGTTATGTGGCTCCAAAGCCTTCTGTTTGCTGTTACCCTTGCTTGTTAAGGCCAGATGGCCCCCTTCCTCCCGACTACCCATATACGAGTCCAAACATCTTCGGTGCCACAAGGAACTACAGATACAGCAAATACAAGGAGATGATAGGTGGAGCGCTGAAAGTTTTCAGACACTCACCACCCCCCCCCCCCCCCCCCCCCTGTCACAGGTCTGGGTTGAATCCATCATTGTTCTTGAGCTCACTTCGCCACCCCAGTTCAGACCCAGTCCTATGCACGATAGCCGATAAATCATTCTCTGTCATTTTCCCTTCAACATGTTGACCCACTGCCAATAGTTAAACTATATAAATACTTATTGGTTGCAGTTGAATCCTGCTCTAAATTCCTTTGGAGGGGGGGGTGGGGGTGGGGTCCACAAAAGTCTGCCATTCATACTTTGCTTTCAGATAATGGTTCTGCATTCAACACTAAGGCATTTAATAATCTTTTGTCTGCTCTGGTAGTACAAGTGCTATTGTCATGCCCTTTCTCTAATGAATCGAAAGGTTTGGTCAAGTGAGCCAACAGCATGCTGAACCAAGCCTTGAGTGCTAGGGATTGTTCTTGTACCACAAACTGTATGGGGTTCACAGAGCGTTGCATAACTTGCTTGAGGAGTATTTGGTGGCCGGTCACCTTACCACATGTTCTTTCATGTTCCAATGTATGTACCTGATTTTTATCTCCCTGGCAGCAAGTCCAAAATTGAGTTGCCGGACCCAGTTTCACAAATTATTTTGTTTGCGAATATTTAAGAACTTGGAGGCCCTCTCAATAAAAAAAGAATCAGACTCCACCACTGAAGTTAAAGCTGCTGATTTGTGGCTCCCGTGAGTGGGAGGGCTAGTTCAGGAATGCATTTCTGATAAGACTTCGGACAATTTACAGATCACCTTTTCCAGTTCTTGGGATAGAATGCACATGCACTCTAATCTTGAAGTCACTTTCTGGTGCGAAAACAAACAGTTGTGTGTTAATTGAGCACTATGTGACTATGTTCAGCTGTCCACCACCAACCCCAAAGTGCCTTCAGGTTAGTCTAGTACGTCCTGCTCCTATTCTGTAAATGCCTCAAGAGTACAGCTGCATTGAAATCATAGGCCCTATTGAAATCATAGGCCCTATTCTGGGGATGGATGAGCCTGTTGTGTATCCAGCTTTCGTCCTGTCATCAAATATGGATCCAGAACGTCAACAACGGAACCTGCTGCAACCTCAGCTACAAAATCTACTACTGCAATCGAATGTGCACCACTGATCTAATCTCCATCAGTTGAAATGCTACCAATGCAAGAAATTCCTCTAGGTGGAAATGAACCAGACCTAGATCTTGGAACAGGATCTGTTTTCCTTCTGTCTCGCTAAGAAACACAAGAAATGTCCACTTCTGCATATAGCTGACACTTCAGATGAATTTTTAACTGTTGCAGGAGCTGTGGCTGGTATTCCTATGCACCATGGTCCTAGATTTGAATCTTTGCTGCAATGTCATTGTTCCTTTTGTGGCCTATAATGTTGATTAATATTTTATTAATGGTTTATGGACACTATCATCCTGAAGTTTAACACCATGTCCTGTGATTCAGAAAGTGCAATTGAATTCTTCCTTGCACAGAGCTAAAGGGTACTACCATGTCAACATCTGTACATGCTCTTTTCATGATGGTTTTTTGTGGGGAAAAGTGCCTCATCCATATCTGAGCTCTACAGAAATGATTCACATTCCTTATGTTTTGAGAGCCTCATTGGATGACATTGTCACACAAGGTCTTTTTGCAAGTTCATGGGACATAAATACTATTAAACAACTGATGACTGATTAGAGTTTGTATACTTCATTGGACAGTGAAGAAACATATAGTAATTAAGTTAATCATCCAGTCCACACCCAAGCCCCCTTTATCTCACTGTCTGGAAGCAATACACAAACCTAAACAGCAGATCCATTCTCAGTCATGTGTCCCAGGACACTGGCAGAAAAGACACTTGGGTGCCGATTACGATCCTGGAAAAACCGGGTACGAACCGTCGGTCGGAGCGTTTTCTCCGTCCGACTCGTACCCGGTTGTAAAACTTTACAAACATGGAAGTACGAATCGCACGGAAACACCATTTCCGTACGATTCGTAAAAACACCGACTGACGAAAAAATACATACGTATGTGATCCGGGAATGCTCCGACGTGACGTCGGGACGCTTTCAGGCAGCGTATCACGACCCAGGAAGTACGATTCGAACCGACAGCAGTCCGGACGGCAATATATTCACGGCACCCAAAAAGTGCCGGAAAAGCGAAGTACGCCGCGAAACGACCAGAATAGGGGGCCGGGTACGCGCCGTACCCCCCCCCCAGCCCCCGTGAGTACGTGTCGAACCCCCCCGTGTATGTACACCCGTGTACGTGTCGAACCCCCCAGTGTATGTACACCCGTGTACGTGTCGAACCCCCCGTGTATGTACACCCGTGTACGTTCGAGTCGTACCCCACCGTGTATGTACACCCGTGTACGTTCGAGTCGTAGCCCCACCCGTGTATGTACACCCGTGTACGTTCGAGTCGTACCCCCACCCGTGTATGTACGGTGCGTACCCCCCAGCGCGTAGCGCTGGGGGTACGCACCGTACATACACGGGTGGGGGTACGACTCGAACGTACACGGGTGTACATACACGGGGGTTTGACACGTACACGGGTGTACATACACGGGGGGTTCGACACGTACACGGGTGTACATACACGGGGGGTTCGGCGCGTACATGCGGGGGCTGGGGGGGGACGGCGCGTACATGCGGGGACTGGGGGGGTGGTTCGGCGCGTATGTGGGCACATGTCTCCATGGTTGCAATGGGAGTTCGGTGCGGACGGTGTTTTTTCCATACGGTTGTGACATCGGACGCACGGGATGGATCGTACTTGCGCGGTCGGACTTCACTTTTCACGTTTGTACGGTAAATCGTCCGGGGAGGTGTCGGACACATTTTCCGACCCGAGGACGTGTGGGGAATTATTCCCAATGCGACTCGTATGGAGTTTTTCCCATGCGAATTGTACTTGGCAGTTTGTACGGCACTTGTACGATTCGTACGGTAAAAAGACCGGATACGAGTCGTACGGGGAACATTTTTCCAGGATCCTAATCGGCACCTGAGTTGGGACAAGAAAATGCCAACTTTCTAAAGGTGCCATTTTCTAAATTCGAACTTAAAACCCAACTCTACAAATTAAGAGGATTTTCAACTGGAATTAATTTGAGTGTAAACAGCATCTCTATCTGCTTACAAACCAAGGTTATCACTTATTAAATGTAATAAGCTAATACGATGTTAGTCAATGGGAGAAATAGGCGTTACAACAGCGAAAAATGACTTTAGCGGTGCCAGGACATGTAAAAGTTAAGTACACAGCCTACTTTTTAAATACAAAACAACCTGCCCTATGAACCTTTAGAGTAACTCATGGGCCACTTATAAGTATTAAAAAGGAAGGTTTAGTTATGCTTTAAAAAGCCACATTAAGTGCTGTGTTGTAGCCCATTAGTAGCATTTAATTTACAAAGCCCTGGGTATTTTTAGTACCTTATACAAGGGACTTGCAGGTAAATGAAATGTACCAATCGGGTGTAAGCCAATTTTACAATGTTGAAAAGTAAGAGCTCCTTACCATGGTTTAGCAGAGAAAACGTTCCCTGTCCAAATGCCAGCAATAAACAATGTCTGAGACAGAAGAACCGGGGGTGACCCTGCTAAAAGGGCCAGGCCCAACAACTGTGATAAGTATCCCTATGCAAGGAGCAGCCCCTAGAAGGACTGCATAATCTCTGCTTCAGAGAGACTCACAATGGGGGGGGAGTAGGAGGGAGGAGAAGTATATTAATTGAGATAAGTGATGCATAAGTTAATAGGAGTGCATGTTGGAGGGACAGTGCCCTCTCGAGGTTGTATGTGCAGGGTGCTTATGAAGTTTTAGGTAAATCACCATATTCAAACTTTTTGATGTCTGCATCAATCTGTAAGAAGAACAAATTGGGTACCAGGAATAGAAATACTACAAATTATTGTAGTGGGGTATAATAACCATCTTTATAATTTAGACCCTACCTAGCAGAGACTGGTTTGGCTGGGACCAGTAGCCGAAGTTATCACGGTTTGGCAATTAATGAATGAAACCGGGACTTGCAAAGCGCACAACCATTCAAACCGAGCACCCTGGCGCTAAGCTCACGCACAGATCCTATTTACGTAGACCGGTGCAAAAGAATGAAATGAAGAGTCGAGTTAGATTGAACCATGACACAAATCAACTAGAGCAGAAAACAACTGTTTTGAGGCTTTTCTCAAAACTTACTTCATTAGTTATAAGTCGAAAAGGACCAGGAAGTTGGTTCAAGGCCTTAGAACCTCAAACTGCGGATGATTTTCCTATGATTAGGTTTAGTTGTAAGGTGAGGGCAAGTCAACAGATTGGAGTTTGATGATCTGAGAGTTCTCCTAGGCCTATATTGCGAAAAACTATTGGATAGGTATTTTTGGCATGTTGTGTGAAAAGACCTAGAAACCAAGACCAGTGTTTTGAAAAGAATTCTCTTGTGGATAGGCAGCCAAAGCAAATCTTTAAGCACTTGATAAGCGGACCTGTTCTTGGATAGTCACAGCACCTAGCTTCTGAGCTCTGGACAAACTGTAACCTGCGGAGAAGCTGTTTAGAAACGCCCAAGTAGAGGCTGTTACATTTGTCCAGCCCTAATGTTATAAGCACAAAGACCACCGTTTGTCTGGTGGCCAAGGGGACAGTCAATGATTTTTTTTTTTTTTTTTAAAGATTTGATCCGAGAAATGAATGTTCCGGCCATTGACAATACTTGTGGTCATAAAGAAAAAAACATTATCAAATTTAATTCCTAAGCTTCTGCCTACCTCTACTGGAGTAAGGGGGGAGGCGCAGAGTCAGGCCACCAGATTGTAGGAGAAAACACTTTGTTTCCCAGATAGGAGTATTTCATTTTTGTCTGTGTTGCATTTGAAATGGTTATTTTCCATCCTGTGAATGTTAGTAAAACAGTTTTTAAAGTTCAGTTCTGACCCAAAGGAGTTTTTGTCCAGTGATGATATAAGTTGGGTATCATTGGCATAAGAGGTAACTGAAAGACCAATTGAGTTGATCCGTGATATAAGGGGGGGGCGCGTACGCATTGAATAACGAGGGCCTGAGTGAAGAGCCCTGTGCAATACCAAAAGATAAGACTTTCTCCTCGGATGAGAACTACCCAAGAGATACCAATTCCTCAAGAGCCATTTCATATCTGACTTACTCAGGTAGGCCTCCGTAGTATGGTGCAATATGGATGAGGCCTCACATTTTCCACAGTTGACTTTATATCTGAAGAAATGTGAAAAGTGTTGGATGACCGACACCGTAGCAAGGTGTGCTCGATCACGCTCGATCCGTATTGCACCCACGTTGGGATGTGATGTAACCTTTCCCTGGTGTGTCAGTCAGAAAACACTTTATTCGATTAATTAAAATCATTAAAGTACAGATTTCATACAATAATAAAAAAGACAAACAAAGACATGAGATATACCAACAATATTAACATCATATCCACAAAGTTAAAAATGACATTCCTAAAAACAAACAATTAAAGGTCACTCAAGAATTGCACACATTAGGAAGAATTTTTGTTTTGCAGCGCACAGCTACCGCCAGGAAATTTGCCACACTAAATATAATGCGAGTACTGCTCAGCTGCTGAAGAAATAACAAAGCAGGTCTAACTTGTACAAAGCCGGCTTCCTTCAAAATTGGGAGCAAATATTTTTTCCGGCTTGCAGAGTAAAACTCACAGAACATGATAAAATGCAATGTATCTTGATAAGAAAAATTATCACAGTGGCATGGCCTACTACGCTCAGGTCTACCCCAGGACAGATAAAAACCAAGTGAATACTGAATCAAATTGAATCTAAATCTCAACAATAAAAATCTATGATGTGGATTAGAGACAATACTTGGATAGGGTTCCAGCGAAGGAGATAGGAGAAGCATAAAGTGCGCTCTAACACATGGTTTTAAAAGTTCCCTCTCTTCACGATCCAATTTAACCCTATCTATAAAAGACTGCTTAATCCAGGTTATGTCTGCCTTCACAATGTGTGATAGGGATAAAAAGAGCTCAGGACGCCCAAGACGGAAAAACGCCACTCTGACGTACTCCAGCCAGGGTATTCTTTTAGCATGGTCCATAGCTAAGATGTCATTGAGAATCAGATGGTTGAGAGTAATTTCCTGATTTAGCCAAGTTTTCACCCAACACATCAGTGGGGCCATCTCCAGCTTGTCGGTGACATAACCCAAACCAACCTCCGAATGAATAGAAAGAACAGGAGTCGATTGGGAGACTGAGAGCAAGTGTCTCAGAAATCTATTTTCAACCACTTGGATCATATCCTGCTTAACATAACCCCACAGTGCCGCACCATAAGTAGCAATAGCCAAACATTTTGAAGTATACACTTTCAGCAGGGCCTCCATTGGTCTTGCCCCCAATCTTTTGGCAAAGCTCAGCAGCGCAGAGGTACACCTGGCTACAGAATTACTTTTGAGCTTGATTTGCGGGGCCCAAGTACCATTCTCGTCAAAGAGGACACCTAAATAGCAGAAAACCTTTACTCTCGTGATCTCTTCCCCGTTACAAAAAAAGGATCTAGATTTCATCTTTTTACCCTGTTTCCCCACCACCATAAAATGAGATTTCTTTATATTTACCTTAAGATCTAAAGCAGCCATAAAGGCACCAAAAGCATCCAACAGTCTCTGAAGCCCTACACCGGTGCGAGCCAACAGGACAGCGTCGTCCGCGTATAGGAGGACCGGTATAACTAGATCCCCCACACGCGGCGCATCCGCCCTCGGGATCCCCAGGGCCCTTTCCAGGCCATTAATATAGATGGTAAAGAGGAGTGGGGCAAGGATACACCCCTGCCTCACCCCTCTCTCTGACCTAAAGTGCTTAGTGCGTTTTCCGTCCTGAGTGACCCTCACAGAGGCAGAAAGGTCCTGATGAAGAACTGCTAAAAAACTTACTAGGGGAGGGTCAATACCCAAATCCAGTATAATAGACCATAGCTTTGACCGATTTACTAGGTCAAAAGCAGAAGACAGGTCCATAAAAGCCATAAAAAGGGACCCGTCCTTCGCCACCGTATATTTACTAATTAAAAGCTGAAGATTAAGACATTGATCCAGGGTCCCCCTATTAGCTCTAAACCCATACTGCAGATTAGACAGAATGCCCCGACTGTCTAAGGCATCCCTAAGTTTCAGAAGTAAGACCCTGCCCAAAATCTTCACAGCAGAGTTTAACAGGGAAATAGGTCTATAGCAGGAGGGGTCTCCACGATTGCCCTTTTTAAAAATTGGGATAATTACCGCCGTAGCCCACGAAGCGGGGAACCTGTAACCAGAAACAGCATTAAAAACATTTGCTAAAATCCTTGCCCATAGGTTAGGAGAGGAGCCATATAGGTCTGCCGGCACACCGTCAGGGCCCGGCGCCTTGTTTCTGGCAGAATCCTTAATGGCTCTCTCCACATCCAAGAGATCAAAGAAAAAACAAGGCAAGGAATGGGGTTCTAAGAAGGTGCTGCTACTTGAGGGACTTGGATCACCCGCCCCATACATGTTACTAAAATGGTCAAACCATTGCTCGTCCGGGATAACGCAATCCAAGTCAGTGCCCTCATTGCCGGAGAAAAAAGGGTGATTAATTGTTGCCCAGAACTTACCACTGTCCCGAAGGACATCGATAGATAGAAGGTTGTCCCAGGCCTCTATTTTTATTGCCTTTTTCCGTTTGGCGACAGCCTTTTTATAGGCCCCTCTCGCTACTGCAGTTGCCCCCTTGTCCCTGGGATTACTTTTTAACGCCTGGTGCAGGGTCCTATGGGCCCTAGAGCAACTACCGTCAAACCATCTTGAGGGATTGCTATTTCGGCGAGCATTGGGGGAAGTCAGATCCCTTGTGATCTGTGCGCAGATAGCCTCAAAGGCGCTAACTACCTCCGCCGCAGGCGTTTTAACATTTAAACAGGTGGCCCAGGGCCCATCGATTTTGGCACAAAGCTCCTCCAAAAAAGTTGCAGGAACCACCTTAGCCCATTTGACCCTACAGCCCTGGTCTTTCGTGATCAGGGAAAGATCACTTTGACAACCATGGCGCAATACGCCCGAGGTCTCGGCCATAACCAGCTCCAAATATACCGGGTTGTGATCGCTATGGGCAGACGGGATGACTTTGTAAGCTTTTACCCTTGCTAAAGCTCCAGAGGACAAAAAAATATAATCTAACACTGTCCCCAGAGTAGTGCCTTTGTACGTAATGGCCCTGCCCCCAACCTCTATACAATTAGACTCAAAAGTGTTGGTAGTGGCAAGGAATTCTTCTAGGGCCTCCCCCTGCTTAGTGTGTTCAAAATGAGGGGCCACCACAGCACCTGAAGGCCCCTCATGGGCTTCATGGACCCTCACATGACACTCACCAACACAAGGATGAACATTAAAATCGCCCAAGAGGACGATCTCGAAACCAGTGTTTTGTTTTTGACTGTAATATAAAATAAAACATTGCAAAGCGGCCACATGCTGATTAAGGTCAACACAGTCCCTGGAATTATAAAAATTGATCAATAAACTTTTCAGGGAATGGGAGACAAACCATTCAACACAGAGAAAATTATTTGAGCCAGAGGCCAGCCGAGTAAATGTGCCCTTCAAATGGAGTGCAAAGAGGAAAATTAAACCACCTTTCGCGCGTCCCACCCCTCCCACGACTGCCGGTACCACATGGCTAGAATAGCCGTCCAAATAGAAGTTACTAGAGGGATCCCATGATTCCTGCATAGCAATAATGTCATATTCTCCTAGGAAATCAAGCCATGATGCATTCTATCTCTTGGATCTGATCCCGGCAACATTCCAACTAATAAATTTACAATTTGCCCCTATAACAGAGTTTTCATGACAAGATACAATTGGCTGATCCATGCCTGTTAGTCAATCATTAGCTTCCAAATTTGGCAGTGGAGAATAATAGTTGTTCAATATCAAATTGGGGGAGTGAGGCCAAGAAACATTATTGGGTAACTGACAGTCTCCCGGCCTTAGCGACTCCCCAGAACTTTGACACCCCACAATGGAAGGCTATCTAAATAATGATTGTTGCCTAGGGGGAAGAGGAAGGATGTTATTAGCAACACAAGCTTCAACCGGATGCCTATATATGCCACTTGACACTTTTGTTGGGGGTGGGTAAAGAAAACCTAGAAGAACTGGTCTAATACCCCTTTGCCCAACCTCTGACCCATCCCAAAACAGTCTGTCTGCAATGTCCGGACTATTAAAATTTACTATTACACAATCCCCCACAAGCCGTTTCGGCCGTCGGCCGACCCACCCCACCCTTCTCGCCATAATGATGTTGGGGGAGATGTCCAGTCCCCCAGAACTGGAGGCTGTACACCAAGATCTAGTCACCCTCAGCAAGTCATGAGTGGATTCCAGCGCTCCCTCACGGAGCGGAGGAACCCCTACGAAAACAGCCACCAATGGGGCCGCTTCCGGGGGAAGGTCAAGGGTAACCGAACCTCCCCTTGCCTGCCTCACTCTACGGCCCAGAGACTGGGCTGCATCAAAACTAGCCGCACGTGGCATATTACCGGAGGTGTGCTTTCCTACTAGCGGCTGCACAGTGGGAGGAAATGGGTCCGTACTCTTCGCCCTACCTGGGGTACTACAAATCCCATGTGAACATGGTTGAATCATTGGCCCAGAAGAAACTCCCAAACCCCCCTCTGGCCTATGTGGGCTATGCATGGCCTGACTGGCCCCCACTTGTTGTGAACTACACTATTTAATAGAGGCAACAATTTTGGAACATTTGTTAAGCAGGTCAGCAACACATGCATTCAAAGTCTCAACAATGTCTTTAGCAATGCCCACCAATAAAGGTTCTAAACGTGAGGTGATAATCTCTTCTAGTAGGTCCGCCGTAAGGATCCCTAATGGTCCCTCAGTAGACTGCGGAGCTTTGGGGGTTTTAGGCCGTTTCACGTTCTTCTTCTTGCAGAGCCTTACGGGCCCTGCGTTGCCATGAGCCTGTTGCCCCCGATGATCCTCCACGACCTGGGTAAAGTTAACAAGGTCCCTTCCTGTGAGTGGGTTAGACACAACCACCACAGGTTCCAAAGGAATGCTAGGAACTACTGCTGCAGATCGGAACTTATAAATTCTCCCTACTTCCACGGACAGAGTGATTTCACAGTCACACGCACATACACTCATCATACGCTAGGGCCCATCACACTAACATTCATTCTACTACTCTATCCACAATGAATACGCAGAGAGAACTCTTCAAAACCAATCTGCATCTAATCTGAGGTCAATGCGACCAAATTGATCTGTCTCGAGTCATGATATAAACAATAAACACATTTGAAATCTCAATAATTGACAAGGAAATAACCACCCGACACTGTAATTCAAACAGAAATCATTTATCTAAATTAGTTTAAATGGAAGTCAATCATTAGCAAATTCATTATTCTCATAATTACCTATACTAACTAAATGGGTCAGGACAGGTCTCTCAGTAAAGTCTCCCGAGTCGCCGTCCTCTCGATCAGCATCGATCCTCACAAGCATAGGTTCAGGAAAAAGTGGCCTTAGACCCTCTCTAGTCTAACATTATTTATAACAAAACTAACGAAATAAAAGTAACAAACAAACTCTGAACGTCCTTTGAGCTATTGAGCTAAGCGAGCAGGAAAGGATGTTGTCTGGCAACATTTTAAAAATCTCTGCTCAGGAAAAATCACAAAAATAAAAACACGGAAGAAGGAAACTCGAGTTTGCAAAAGATACATTCATGAATGCTCTTCCTCAGAATCATAGTGAAGCCACCGCAAGTTATCAAATGTTCATTGTAGCTTCGTTGTTCTCCAAGGACAACCGGCAGCCAACTGACAGCAAGCCTGGATTTGCTGTCCACATGGAAAGTTTTAATTCAGACAGAGGCCGAGGTCAGGTGGTTTTCAACCATCTTCAGCGAGGCCTCTCATCGCATCTTAGTCACTCGAGTGCAGGCTGTAAATGTCGGCCATCTTTTAGTAGGCCAGAATGGACAATCTTAATTAAAAGAAACACAGAACAACGTTACTACATCATATTGATTGAACAGTGTTAATCCCCACTAATACCCCTATGTGTATGTAATTATCTAGCCATTGCGAAATAGATAAGCATTAATGCATATTATTTTAAAGCGCAAACACATTACAAACGATACTTTTAGCCACACATTTTTTATTAATTCGCACACCAATTTAGTTCACGTATTAATAAGCAACATAAACGCATTCCCGCATGTAATTCTCTCATTAGTAATGTTGGTTAATTTGAAAACTTCAACGAAATTAACAATTAATTGTCAGTAATTTTAATCATGACATATAGACATAAACTGGAGTTTAAATCTTAATAAATTTTCAATAGAAAACCTTGCTCCAGCACTACCACACAATCAATAGGGTCGCTAGGCACAGTGGGAAGTACCAGGCCAAGTTCGTGTTCTGCATTGGCCATTTCTTTGGATATCACCCCCACAGCAGATGACAAATAAGAAATTATACAGTCCGATTTTCTGGCAACCTTCGCTTTCTTTCCTTCCCCCCCAAAGACACTGCTTGTTTGCGCTTACCCATTACGATGCTTTGGGGGGGGTGGCCCGGCCCGACCTCCTTCGGCCTCTGACGGCCGTAGACGGCCCGCCCTTTGCCCGGGCTTAGCCCGGCGCGCACCCGCGCGCGTCCCGCGTGGCGGGATGTAGAATCTGTTGATATAGTTTGTGCCCACAAGGGGCGTGTCTGCCGTTGCTGGCGCTGCCCCTCAGGCTCCTGGGGCTTGTGGTCCGGTTTTTGGCGATTCAGCCGTCCCCCCTGGTGAGTTGCGCTGCGTCTCCCGTGAAGCGGGAGACGCGAGGTTCAATTTAAAGTCTCCGGTAGAGGGGGGCGTGTCTGCCGTTGCTGGCGCTGCCCCTCAGGCTCCTGGGGCTTGTGGTCCAGTTTTCGGTGATTCAGCTGTTCCCCCTGGTGAGTTGCGCTGCGTCTCCCCCTGGGGTGTCTGTATCCCATCTATGGTCTCAGAGCAGCGTATTACCATGGAGAAGGGCTCTAATGCTGCAAGGAGCAACAATGGAGAATGAAGAAACCCCTGGTGGGTACCATGGTGGCACTGGAATGGATCTTGGCATGAAACCTCAGCAGGTCATCTGTGCTGCCAGATCCCTGAATGCCCATTTAAGCATGGAAATCAGTTTGCACATACCAAATTGCTCCAGTGCCCTGAGAAGGTACCCCCATTTGATGTCAAATGCCTTCTCTGCATCCTAGGATAAGAAATCTAAGGGAATGTTTCGTGTTCTCTGTATCAAGTGTGTAAGGATCTGAGGGGATTTCTCTGACCTGCCCAGCTCAAAGCCGCCCTGAAAGTTTTTTTTGAAAGAGGGTTGTGTTGTGCTCAGACCTGGGTCCTGTACTGACTGTGTGCTACATGGCTGAAGATATACCTCACTGATGAGAACTAAGCATGTGGAAACGGGTCTGGGTTGTTTGTGTTTCCGTCTGGAGAGGCCTCACCTGGCAGTTTACACTGGACTGTTCATATTTGAGCAGCCAAGCCTGGTTTGCATCAGTGGCTGCAAAAATTACCTAACATGAGCTCAGTGGCTGGGAAGCCTGAAAGACTAGTGTCCGCCGGACCTTAGATGGGCCTAGCTGTGAAATCTGAGAGGTCTGCCATGGATCGTGGTGAGGTGTTCAAATTCGCAACTGAATACACGAAGGAGGAGAGGTGGACAGTAACCATGACCCCGCAGGGCCTGCTGTCAATGCAGTCTGAAAATACCGTACCGAAAAGGGAGCGGCCAACAAACTGCAAGCAGGCTCTGGGTGTCAAAATGAAGCTGGAACTCTGTCAGGCTCTCCCTCTGAGTGGCACCTCTTTGTTACTCTCATTACAGGTGTTTCACTTGCTACTCTACACTCAAGCACCCTCCTCCCTAGATGTTTCCGCTTCCACTTTCAACAAGCATTGGCATAGCCAATAGGTCTCGCCTTTGGGAACTTGTAAGTGCTTAGCTATGCAGCGTATAATCCTGGGTGGTGTGCTGTCAGGGATTGAATAGCTATACAATTACTATTTTTGCCATTCACAAAGTGCATGAGAAGCAGCTCGTTCCCAAGGACATACTTACTGGTACAACAGGGTGCGAGGGCCTGCAGCAGTCACATTGGCATGCAGAAATAATGAAAGGGGCACAGCCTTTTGAAGTGGCCATCATGCCATGCCCAGAACACATCAGCATTGTCCCAATTGTCATCAAGTTGAAGACCGGGGAGGGGTCTCTTTTTGAGGAAGTGGGAGGGAAAGAAATCAGAAACACAAATTGCACACACATTTTTTTCACTAAATACTGAGAAAAAAATAAACAATGGCTGCATATTTAAGTTGGAAACAAATCTTTTCATGTATGTCCACAAACACATCAAGTGTTACATGAGGTTGTTCAAGTGGTGAGATGGGTTGCTGGGGGGGGGGGTTGTAGTTTGCTCTACACAGGACTGTTCAGCTGTGGCTTCTCATGTTGTTCATTGGCTGTGTGACATATAATGGCCATGCCCAAGTCCGAAGTTGGTACTCTTGGATCCAGCTATGAGGCTCCACCACATCCTATACAAGCCGCTTCAGAGAAGTCCACGGATCCTCGCAGGGACCATAGTGAGTTACCTGGCACAAACCGCGGGTGAAGAACTGAGAAACAGTCCTCGAACAGGGGAGCGGCTTCCCTCAGCAGGATGGAAAAATAACTGATGGAAAGGGAACAAGACCAGGGGACGCAACGGAGAGATTTGATAGAACTGGCACAAGTGTCGAGAGAGAAATGGGGCTGTTGTTAGACTAGTGAACTGATCGAAAAGATATCAGGAGATAGGGGGGAAGGAAATCCATAACTGTAGAGAACATGAATGCAGGAGGGGTGCTATAAAGCAGAATGTGGAGATACATGGGAGGGATGGAATAGAGACTAGAGGATGAACGAAGTGAGGAAAAGAAAAAGTGGCGTGAGGGATAATAAAACAAAAGTGGAACAAGACAATCACATATTGGGAAGGAGTAGATTCAACATGTAGAGAAAGGGATATATGAGTTAAAGACTAAAAGAAAGAGGAAGAGGAAATAACGAAAAAAGCAGAATATAGCGAAAAAAGGGAGTGAGTAGTGAAACCAGGAAAGACTGGAACGAAGGAGAGAGGGCGTTATTTGTGAAAAAGAAGACCGAGTAGAGGAAAGGGGCTCTCAAAAAGAGGGAGGGCCGATTAAAAAAGGGGCAAAGAGGAGACCTACAGAAAAGAGGAGGAGGGAGCGCAAAGAAAAGAGGAGAGAAGGTGCAAAGAAAAGAGGCGAGGAGAAATAAAGGAGTGGTCAAAAGTCAGAAAGGGGACACATAAAAGAGGGCAAGGGGAATGAAAACCGGAGGAGTGTAAACAAAAAGAAAAGAGGAGAAGAAATAGAAATAGAAATGAAAATGGAGAAAAGGGCAAGGAAAGGGGACCCAGAGATGGCAAACTAAAGGCGAGACTGCAGTTACACGCGAAAAAGGCGCTTTCACCTCTGTTTAGAGAGCAGAGAGAAAACAGAATGTGAGCCAGAACAGAAGAAGCCGGGGAGGGTCTCCGCCCAGGAGGACAATGTCAGAGAGACTAGAAAAACATACAATAGAGAAGGCAGAGGGAGGGATGAAGAGAGCCTCCACCTGCCCAGCCATGCACGCCCGCGCTAAGCAGCAGCTGTTTCTGCTCTTTTTTAAAGCACACACTCGTGAATGTGGGGCGCCGCTGGGCTTGGAAAAAGAGCTGTACGACGGCTAAAGGTCTCCTCAGTAGCGCATGTGCACTGCGTAGGCGAGACCTAAAAAAGCCAAATTCAAATATGCCCTATTGTAAAGAACTTTAAGTTATAACAGGAAAAATCAAACTGGATATTGACTTTGTTTTTGCTTTAATGGTGGCATCTCAATGACGAGCATTGGCTTAGCCAATAGGTCTTGCCTTTGGGACCTTATAAGTGCTTACCCAGAATTATTGGCTTTGCCAATGTCTTTAAGCTATGTTGCAGAGCAGCATGGCTGCTGTGCAGCATGTTGAAATGTTCTAATAAAGTGTTATAAGCATTTTTGTTACCTTATAATAACCAAAAAGATATTATGTACAACTAAACAACCCTATTAAAAAAAAGAATTATCATAAACAATACTTTCTAGTATTGTTTTCCTTGCAATGCAGGCAAATTCTTCCTGACTATTCTAATGCTTGTTTGGTAAAGGGTTTTTTTTGCTATGGTGGCGGGAAATAATCAGCGCTGGTAGTGGGTAGTTCTGCACTGGTGCAGAGCTGATGCTGAGCTGAGCTTTTGCAGCTGTCGGAATTGCTTGCATGAACTGCAATGGGCTGCTTCAAATAGAAAGAATGTATGAGAAGATGGAAGGAACAGATTTTAGGGAGCAGGAATGAATCGCTCTTAAAAAGGAAAATAAACAAATGAAAAAGGTGAAAGAAAAAAGCGAGTGGAGCTGAAAAGTACGAAAGGATGCAGCAGAAAGGTGAAAAAGAAATGGAATGGTGAAACAGGAAAAACAGACTGAAACAAAGAATTAAATGGCAACAAGGCAATAGTGGGGAATGGTAAAATACAACAAAGACAAGCATTGGCATAGCCAATAGGTCTCGCTTTTAGGACCTTACAAGTGTTTAGCCATGCAACAGTTGCATAACTAAATACTTATAAGGTCCCAAAAGCGAGACCTATTGGCTATGCCAATGCTTGTTTCTGTTTATTACTGCTCTATAGTAATGGCGGTGCACGGGTGCCACCATTACTACATAGAAGTAATAAACAGGAGAAAACAAGCATTGGCATAGCCAATAGGTCACGCATTTGGGACCTTATAAGTGTTTAGCCATGCAACAGTTGATGTTGTTGAACCAAGGATATTGTGCTGGATAACTAAACACTTATAAGGTCCCAAAGGCGAGACCTATTGGCTATGCCAATGCTTGTTTTATTTCTGGTGTTTATCGTGATGTTTCCACATGCCCTGGTGCAAATGTGTGTGGATGCTTTTAGAGGTGTGATTGGATGTATTTGTGTGTATGTGTAAGCTGTGTACATGTCTGCCTCTGCTGACATCTTCAGTGAGTTGTGGGCCAGAACACTGAATGCAGCAAGGCACACTCAAAGGTTCATCATCCCGATGTCGGTAAACGCACAACCTCCAAATCTGCAACTAGTGACACAATTTCATTACAGCGATTAGAAAGAGCAAATGCACCTACAGGTGGCAAGCTATTCATACCCTTTGAGATACTTTCTAAATAATAAAGAAAACCTCATTCTAAGATGGCTACCCGTTTGCACACATGCACTGCCAAAGCCAAGGCCCGATCAATTGGCTTTGCCAATGCTCGTTTTCAACTGCAGGGGACCTCAACACGGGGAAGTGAAACGTTCAGTAAATCTGCTACAGCTGATCAAGAGGGGTTCCTTAATGCCGGTAGCTGGACACGGATACGTCAAAGCGGACATGCCTTTAAGAGAACGGTGTGTGCTGGACTGATGTCAGTAGTCAGCCGATGACTTGATGGACAGAAGCTACCGGTCTGCCAGAAGTAAGCTGCAAATGGGGGCACGAGATGTGAACTAAACACACCCGTGGTGGTCAGGGGCACAAAAAGCTAAAAGAGTCGAATAAATATTCCTACAAACCACACTTGTCACTGGAGAGCTCCGGGACGCACACGAAGGGCCTGGATACGGGAAGACGGAAAATCGCACTTCCTAATTCTGAAAGCAGAGAAGCGCGTGCGTGTGGGGGTGGGGGAGGGCTGGGCTGCTCTCAAGTGACACGGTCTTCAGAGCTGCTGATTTCGCCTCACCTAAACAGCAGTGCGGGTTATTTTGTTCGATCCAAGTGACAGCTTTAGATTTAAAACCATGCGCTCGTGTACTAAAACCTAGCAGGTGGTAAAGGCTTAACTCGTAACTGTGCTCGGGATATCTAGAAGGTTACACCAACAACGGCTGGGTGCATCACACATATCGGCGCCTTGAAGCTAATTCCTGAATCTCAAGAGTGGAATTGAACATAAAAATCAGAAGCCATAAGAACTCGAGGAGTCGTGTCCTCCTGGCCGTGAAAGCGATGTGGGGTTAAGGGCTTATTAAGCAGCGAAAGTGAAAGTGATCGCGAACGCGATCGCGCGCTGTAAGGGTGCCAGATGAGAGCGACTTGGTGCACGCGCTTTAAGTGTGCCCTCGAGCGATGCGCTTAATGAGGAAGAGCTAGGAAAGCCAGATAGCGGCTGTGCGCGTAACTGCGCGCGTAACCGCAAGCTTTAGGCCACAAGCAAAAGCATGTGGTTGGACTTTTTAAAGCCCACTTACTAAATGTCTCGCCAGAGCACAGCATGCGCTGGCTCAGGCGAGACCTAAAAAGCTGTCTGGATCATAAAAGTGGCCCTGTGGGAAATACTCAGCACAGAGCACTGGCAATGAAATAGAGGTGCCATGATAAACAGTGGAAGACACATTTTGAGGTGTTGAAGCGCATAATGTAAAATCTTGTAAATGGAAGGACTTATTGCAGGATAGAGTTTTCTACTCTAAACTCTGGCAATATGATGCACACGTGCTAAACCGACTTAAAGGTTTATGAGCTGCACTTGTAAATAAAAATTAATGTCTCAGAGCAGAAACTAAATGCCAAGTGTATCTGAAGTTAGGAAGAAGCATACCAAATGTAATGAGTGTGAATCGGCCATCAGACTAACCAGAGCAAAGACAGCAGTACAGGAATCCAAAAGTCGAGGTGACATTTGAGAACAATAATGCCATGGTGTGGAGATGGAAGGATTGCCCAATAGAAACACACTGATATTGGGCAAACAACCCAACACCTAGCAGCGGAGACTGCTAATGCCAATGGCGCCTGCTTTATGGTTACATAAAATAAATGTGTCAGTGGATTACACCTTCAAGTGGCCACAATGACCTGCTCAGCTGGCGGTAAATGGAATGCTCTTCGAAGGAGTGTAAGTTTCAAGAGGAGGCTTAGGGTAACCTCCAAAGTTAGCTGTGTGCAATACTGGACTTTAAATCAAATTACACATGTACAGCATAATCCTTTTTTTGCAGTGGTGACATTCATATATCCATCCCTGCATCTTCATTGTACAAAGGATGCAGAGATTTTTTTTCTCAGCCTCTCAGCAACGAGACACTGGAGCTAGAGAGATGGCTGGTATGTGTTAGTGCAAAGCAAGTACAGGGCCTTTGTGCAACATCGCTTATCAATTGTATAGACCTGTGCTGATTTGTATACTTAGCTGCACGTTGATCTTTAGAATTTACTGAAGAAATTACTAACGCCCCCGCCCCTCCCCCTCCCATCACTCACATTCTGTCTCCCAGTGCACACATTTTAAAGAAAAACCAAAAAACTAAAAGTTAGGGTAAGCGTTCATGGCTCCAATTGTTGTTATTTGTTTGATAACACTGATGGGGAAAACGAAAGACACATTTTGGGATGGATTAAAGATAAATGACACAATAAATCCACAGGGATATGAAAAAATGGTTGGCGACCGAAGGGATACCCAAGAACTTCCAGAGAGGTTTCCAGCTAGGACTTACTGTGAAAAGAGTTTATGATAAGACTAGTAGCTACAAAGAATAGGATGAAAGGAGGTACAGAATGATGGCTGTGTTTTGTGTAACCCTCAAGAAGCAAGAACAGGTACACATGTAGAGTCATTATCTCATGTCCCCCGGACTTCATCACAGGGCCACAATAGAAGCGAGAAAAGCTGCCACTTCTGAAACCTTATGCCTCAGTTCAGGATTCATGCCATCCTTTGTAGCTCCTGTCTAATCCGGAGCTCTGTCCAGGAGATCCCTCGCTTGGCTGCTGCGAAGTCCATCTCATCACGCGTGCTCATGAGTGAGCGCACATCATTTCTTCTGCCTCTCGCATTAGGGACTTGACGCTGTGGCTCTGATCTTCCACATGCCCTTCATTCGGGTCCTGTAATAGGAATATGCTCCTTTGCTTGCCCTTTGGGTGAGTGGACAGAGTGCCTGCTACCTTCAGGGTCTCAACCAATGCCCGCTCTGTGCCAGGGACGCAGTGTCTTTATTGCAGAAGTCTGAATTTGAACTGAATATTCGCAGGGAATACATAGATCTCTCCCTGCCTACAATGCACAACCCACAGAGCTATCTTAGAACCATGTGTTGCTTATGATAGTATCCCTATTATGACATCCTACATGTCTCATCTACGGTGCTTCAAACTGTGGATTTTTAACAGATATTGCATGCACTCCACATTCTTACTAGATAGCAAGCTGCAGAAATCTTGATGTCCGTTATTTCGCTTGTCATTTATTAAATCTGTTAATATTCAACCGTATCGATCATCTTCCCTTGGCTCAGGGTATGCTCTGTTGGTCGCACTGTTTATCGTCTATGTGCCTTAACTGAAATACAATGACATACTTTCAACTTGTATTTCACTTTTTGTGTTTCTTCATTACCCTTTTTTCTACCAATAATTAAAATTGTATATTAATTAGGTCATATGTTCCTCGGCTCACTTTGAGCTCATATTTTATTCAAAGCGACAATAATTTAAAGCCAGAATTTTCCTGGCAGCGTAGGAAATCTGTGATGGTGTGTACTTGGTTATGTTATGTTATTGGTTATTTATAGAGCGCACGATCACCGGGTAGGTCTCTTGGCGCTATTACCATTATCTCGGTCTCTCTCTCAACTAACAAACTATTCCATGAAACTTCACCACCCTAAAACATAATATAATACAGCAACGTCTTTGTGCTTTTGTTATTCGTTCTTGGACCAAATACATACATGCCTGGGTAGGGAACAACGAAGAAATGCAATACTACAGCTGGCCATCAGGTGGCAACAGAGGCCAAGGCACTGTTTATTGTTGATAGGAGGAAGGAAAACGTGATCTAAAAGGCAAGAAGCTCCCAACCGACTGATGTTATTTCTTTCCACAGCAAGTGTTAGCTTAGCTGTCAAACTAACACGTAGTGGTCAGACAATCATCATCACTTTCGTGCGTACATTAGCAGATAACCTTGTTGGCAATAAAGATGTAAGATTGTTGGTTGTACAGGAGGGCGATTAGTAACTTCAGTAATTTAAATCACGTGAGATTTACATGTTTGAATTGCAGTGTCCAAACTGCCTCCAACTCAATCTTCAGGTGAAAGAAAACCCACATGCGTACAACTGTGGCACTAAGGGTATTACAGTGGGGTGATGTAGTTTGTGGGTGCGGGAGAGCGGTTGTTGGTATCTTTCAAAATACTGAATAAATCTTTCCGAAGATAATGGGAAATAACTTATGAAACTTTTTTTTGTGAGGTTACCAAAGACAGCACGAATGGCAATAACGCCCAAATATAACAAGGCGCGGGGGTGGGTATGCAAGGCGGTGAGATCTGATTTTCCACAAGCTAACTTATCTATGTTCTAGTTAGAACAGGCGTAGATGCAGCTTTGGCTATGTCTCCAGACTCATGTCAACAAAAAAGCATAAATAAACAAGAATTGGCCGCGCGGCCGTAAAAGTAACGTAATCGCGATCAAAGCGAAAGTGATCGCGATCGCGAGGACAGGACGCACTGTGTGTTAAGCACGCAAGTGGTGCGCGCGCAGCAGTGATTGGCGGCTGCGCGCGTGCACGCTCCCGTGAACGCAAGCGTTAGGCCAGTGAGGTCTGGCAGCCCTTTGGAAACCTGTCTACTAAATGTTGAGCAACAGCGCATGCGCTGTTCTAGGCTCGACCTAAAAAACTGGCATCAAAGCGGCCGCAAAAGTGAATGGCGCGCCCACGCACATGCACTGTGGCTCTAGGCTACAGTGGTAGCACTTTTTTGAGCCCTCACAAAAAGTCTCGCCAGACCAGCGCATGTGCTGGGTCAGGCAAGACCTAATAAACGGACAAAAGAAAAGCAGAGAAATTGACGGAGTAGGTTATTGAAAAATAGAGGAAAAGCAGGGGCGGCTCGTGCATTTTAAAAGTGGTGGCCAGAAACCTTTGTGATAAATATTAAGTGTGAGCGAGCTTGAATCGAAACGCCCCTCTCGCTGCACTCACACACAACTCACTCTGAACTCACAGACGCACCACTCACCCGGCACTCACAGACACATCACTCACCCAGAGCTCACAGACAGACCACTCACCGACATACCATTCAAGCTGCCCTCACACAGACACTACACTCAAGCTGCACTCACACAGAAACATCACTCACCCGGAACTCACACAGACACCTCACTCTCCCTTTGCTCTGCTTACTCTGCACTCACAGATGCACACTGCTTCGCTCGCCCTACAGTCACCAAAGCATACCACTCCTCCTGCACTCACAAAGGCACACCACCCACCCAGTGCATTCACACAACTCACCCCTCACTCATTAAGTTATTCACACCCCAGATTATGCACACCAGTGTAAATTTCACAGATTATCTCACTTCGTTATAGACATCCAGAGTATGCCCACTTATACTCATTCTAGGACTTTTCCCTCACTATATGCTTCCTGGACAGCACTATGCACACAGGTCCTCAGTTTCCAGAAATCTCACCTTATGATTCAGCACTACGGCATGCATAGCAGTCTACAATTTTTCGAATATCATACCTCGTGATATATGGCCAGAGCTTGTACACTTGTGATCATTCTAGAATTCATTCTAGAATGTCCCTCACTATACACTTCCAGGGTAGCACCATGCATACTGGTCTTCAGTATCTCACCTGATGCCACTCAACAGCATAAACACTGATCATGCCTTTGTAATTTCCCGTGGCACTGATCAACTTTACATCTACAAGCCAGGTAGACTGCGCTCTGGTAGCCCGCACACCAAGGGGCGGCGAAAGAACCGAGGTCAGCCCAACGCTATTTAAAGGAAACACCTCATCGAACGTAGCACTCCTAAAAAGGAGGAACTGATTGAAAACAGTGGAGACGGTCTGCTGTATTTTCTTGAAAGTCATAGACAGTGAGTGGTTAGCGACGAGACAGGTGTGCACGTGTGAATGTGTAGGATATCACCAGTACCACATGGAACATAACGAAACCAAAGGAAAAACACCAAATGCCCCTGCCAGGGAGTACAGGTTTTGCGGCTCCCCGCACCACGGGGATCACAAGGAGTGAAGTCGCTGCTACTCACAATAGATCACTACCAGAGTGCAGCAAAGAGGGGAAGAATAAACCAAAACATATAAATCATCACAGCAGCTCACAATAACATCTCACAAAACACAGCAACTGATACAAAGTGGGTATATTTCCCACCTCCCCTTGCTGGGTTCCTTTCACCATGAATACATTGGAGGAAGTGGAAGGAGACTGAAATAAATGAAAAGTTACTCAAAACAGTTTATCATGAAAACCACAAAAATGACAATTGCACATAAAATTTGCAGAATGTGTGGCTTTTCTCTTCCTTTCCAACGGATATATTTGAGTGGGTTGTTCCCCACTCTCTGCTGTAGTGCATTTTCTAGTAACAGGCCTTGGCATTTAGGCACACTGATCCCTGTGTAAGCTAATGTTGTGAAGGCGGACACTGTGCACAGGTGGGGGATAAAGCATGAGTGCGCCGTGCAAGGAGTCGAGTGTCGGAGGCCTCAAATGCAGGGCCCATTTTGGGGAGCTCTGGGTGGGGGTGGGACTAGACACCGCTCCACCTACATCCTCCATGTTAGCAAAAGTTCACCAGTATGGAAGGCTTGGTGCCCATTTGGTAATTGCAAAACTAAAATGTTGAAAACGGGATTACATTTCTTGCATGGTTTTTCTATTGGAAGAGTTTATAAATTGCAAAACGAAAGCAGGTCGTGGGGGGCCGAGGGAGAGGAGAATAAAATTAAAATTAAAATTAAAACAAAAACTTACCTGACCCGACCGCCTCTGCTCCTCCTGGTCCACGTTGGCGCCTCTGCCGCCCCCTTCAAACGACCGGAACACCACCTCAGCACACTGTGGCAACCCCTCAGCCAATCCTGGCGCTGCTGCAGTGCCAGGATTGGCTGAGGGCACAGCTTACGCTACGCCCGCCGCCTGCCCATTAGGAGACCGAGGGGCTCCTAATGGGCATGCGCAAGGCAGTGAAAACACAAGTACGCATGACTGGGCACGGGCTAAAAATTACTCTCCATGCCCACTCATGCGCACTTGTGCTGCCTTTCCTGCTTGTCTGACAATGCATGTCAGTCAACATGACGCCGGACCGTCCACGGTCCGAGGTCATGCTGACTGACATGCATTGTCAGTTCTCCCCACCCTCGGCGTCTCTGAACTTAAGTAAACTAAGTTCAGAGACACCGAGGAGGGAGCTGCGGGCGTGGGCGGGTGCGGGGGCAGGGGGGCAACGCCCCAATGGACGCACCGCGCCTGGGAAAAGGGTGAATGGAAATACTGTCTCCCTCACCCATCGCGGCCTCGTTTCCTCCCTTCTCATCTTTCTTATGTGCCATCTGTGCCAAGAGGGAGGCCCTTCGAACCCACGTGTACCTTCCACTGCTGCTCTGGTCTGACGTGCCCTGCAGGATGCTCCTGTTCACTCCACTCGCTGAATCAACTTGGGAGGATGAAAGCAAGCCAGGGACCTCCCACTTGTTAGTAACTGTAAAGCTTGGGACGGGCGGTGCGGGGTGTCCTGGCTATGGACTGGCCTCTTCTGCAACACACAAGCTATTTTCTGAGAGCCGCAGTTCCACTTGGAGGTTTCTACTTTTAACTCCATGTAACAGGGGTCTCTGACCTGCCCTTACCCGCAATCCAGGGGAGGGGGGCAGAAGTAATCCCCACTGTCTGGCCACCAGTTAATAGAAGATGGAAAGTGCACCACGATCCTCTGCTTGGTTGCACTTTGAAGCAGTGAAAGAAAGTGTAACTGAGTGCTGCGATGGCAGCCGCTTCTGTTATTATGTAACACAGCATCACACACCAAGTAAACCATCTGGGCCCAGGCAGACAGGGCTTGGTAAACATATCAACATACAACAGATATTTGCAACCTACACATTCAATACGATTCTCTACAACACATACATCAACCTTCTGAGCTATGTTGTTGTTCAAACATATGACAGGAGACTACTTGAAGATCTCTCACACAAGTGTCTTAACTACTGGCTTTATTTTACCAGTATCCTATACTTAAACGTGAATCTCTGTAGCAAGTGTATTCAACCACTAAGCACTCTTAAAAGGCAGTCTATTTATGACCAATTACAAAGATTTTACTGTCACTATTCCAACTTGTCATTTCTTTGGGGTTACTGTTAGTCAAAAATAATACATAATATGAACTTCACTATGCAGCTCCTTGTGACCTCTCTCCCCTCTCCTACATTCTGCCGACACACTCGAGGGAGAAAAGGTTTTCAATTTCCAACTTCGATCTGCAGCAAGAGCTGCTGCCCCGATACCTCAAGTCTGCCACGCAGTCAATTAAGTGAAGCTTGCGTGAACTCTGAAATGGTTCTGAACTGCGGGAAAGTAGCGGAAGCGAGCGGAGTTTGAACAGACCAAATGAGGACCCAGGGCATTCTATGACGTATTACTGAGGCACATGGGTCACGAGCGAAATCTCAAGTGCCCTTTGCATGCCTTGTTTGGCATCACATGACCTTAATGAGATCTCTCAATCCACCCCAAGTCTCCAATCTAAGCTCTGATCAGCAAATCTCGTGTTCTATTAAGAACGTATTCCGCGTGCGCTTCGATGACATCTTCTAGTTTTAAGATCGCCGACAGTTTACAACGTTAGAAATGACAAGCAGAAGCGAAAGCACGACGCGTTGTGTGTAACCTGACCCACGAGGAATGCAGCTGCCACCCTGCACGCCGCTGCTCGCTCCCGAGAGCAAAACGCCGTGGGAGTGAACATTAAACAAGCATTGGCATAGCCAATAGGTCTCGCTTTTGGGACCTATTGGCTATAAGTGTTTAGCCATGCAACAGTTGAAGGATATTGTGCTGGATAACTAAACACTTTTAGGTCCCAAAGGCGAGACCTATTGGCTATGCCAATGCTTTTTTTTACCTGTCAGAGGGGCGCTTTAGGGATTGTCCATGAGGATAGCACGCTACACCAGGGGGGGGGGGAGGTGTTGCAAGACTGTTGCCCCCGCTTTAATCCTATGAGGTAAGTGTTATGGGGCGACAAGGAAGTGTGAGATTAGACACACATTTTTATTACATTTTGAGGCTGGAAGCTCTGATTCGCCGTGAAGGGCCCTTTTATTATGCTGGTGGTGACCCTTCGATGTTGTCGGGTGATGTCCTGTGTTTTCTGTAGCAAGGGGTCTTCCACGCTGTAATCTTATGGGTCTGCAGAGGGGCCGTGTCCCAGGAGTTGATAAAGAGTGCGGGGAGTGTCAGAGATGCGCCGGATGGCCTGTGCTTAGTGCTCCCTTACATAATTTGCCTTATAATATGTCAGTTGAATAGATTGCACGATGGGCTGCGTTATAATTCTTTTTGTCATTAGGGGATATCAGTGCACCATATGTGACTATTTAGAACCTGTAGAGTGGACTGCGTCAGTCTTCCAGTGACCTGTAGTTTGTGGCAGACATCTTTGCTGTCGGCAGGCCTGTCTGGTTGAGACAGTGTGGTTATTTAACTCAGTTTGTGTGTAGCCTGTGTGTGTGTGTCATTAGTTGCCAGCACTGTTCTACAGTGTTCTACATACCTCACTACTCGTATGTCTGTCCATTTGTTATGAGAGCAGGTAATAGGCGAGTTTGGTGTCTAAAGGGGCGGCTTTGTGTCTGAAGGGATGATCGATCTGGCTGGGGTCAGTCAGCAAGTTGGCAGGGTATGCTCAGACGTGAGTCCCTTGCTCACTTTGCCACTGGATTCAAGCAAGCCTGGCTGAAGACGGCTGAAATGCCAGAAACCGGTCCTAGGAAGCTTGTTTCCGGTCCAGGGAAGGCATGGCTTGGCAGTTCGGGCTGGACTGTTCCCATGAGGCACAGGGTCAGACTGATTTGCATATGGCCATGTCTGAACTGGGGTGGCAGAGTGGGCTAAAGAACGGTGATGGATCAAACCCAGATCTGTTGACTGGGTGTGAGTGTCTGATTGGTTCTGATGCTCCGTCCATCACCACCCCCTTTTGTACCGCTGGGGTCAGTCAGCTGCCAGACTTTCATGTCCTGATTAACTTCCCATCTCTACCGGCCCTTCTGGGGCACTAGCCTGTTTGGCGATCGCCAGATTTCCTAGAGGATGTGGACTAACAGCCAGAGCTGCCGACTTTGGAGGTGGAGAACAAGGTTCGAGTCTCGGCGTCGGCTGTACGTCCTGTGATTCTGGGCAAATCGCGTAATCTCCCCGTGCATACCAAAAATGAATGTGTCAGTTTGTAATGGATCGAGTTCCCGCCATATAAAACTAAATAAAACAGGCACATAACATGGCGAGAAGAGGGTGCCTCATTCTCAGTGGACCACGTTGTAACGCATCCATAGGGATTCTAAAATATGGCTGAGCGCTTGCTTGGTAGTGTCAGGCTTTCACGTTTAGAAGACAGGATATTTTTTGCAATCCGTGGGAAAATAGAACCCGCTGGTGTTTGATTGTAATTAGATGTACTTTTAGAAATAGGCCTTACAATTGCTGCTCTCAAGTGTAGTTACTGTAACACCAGGCCCCGCCTCACGTCCTAAGAGAGGATTTATTTTAAAATGGCAGACTTATGAAGAATGTCTCTGAAAACAGCACCACTTGCAGCGCAATCAGTTGTTCGGTAAAAGTTTTAATCAACTCCGTTGTGTTTGGCATGTGGATGTAAAAGATTTCAGTTGTAATGCTCCCACTCGAAATTGGAAGCACAACTTCCTGTCCAGTGGCACAGTGATAGAGTCCCAAACATGCTCAAAAGTACAAGAAGACTTGAAATCAAAAAACTCCAGCGACAAAGTGGAACTACAGCTTTTTAGATGTCATTGGACATTACACCTAACCAGTAGTGTTTTATCAGAGATTCTTTTGATGGAATATGGCCACCATGTGGTGATTCCCATAAGTCTTTCATACCTTCATAATGCAGTGCTGTGTCTAAAAGCGGTTGACAGATTGGCTGCAAAGGAAAGCCTCATGCTCCTGATGTGTTTTTTTTCATTACGTACCTCTGATGCAGACACTGAAGACAGATTCAGCTCCCGCGCTCATACAGCCAACAGGCGAGACCTATTGGCTATGCCAATGCTTGTTCAATTAAGTCATACAAGTTGAGCACACCATATTATCACAGTATTCGGGGCATGCCTAGTGCTGCAGGGGTTTTTTAAGCAACAGCGCTCCCATATGGCAACAGTTAAAAAGACACAGAATTGATGGTTTAAAAAACTCATTAACTTATTGAAAATTTATTATAATAAAATAAAGATTAATATTTATTCGCGCTACAGCTGAAGGTATTTTGTGTGGTCTTTGTAGGTCTTATGAGCGCATATAGGAAGCAGCAGAACGGACAGAAGACGCATTCTGTACAGGCCAAAGGTCAGCAACGGTCCGGTTGGACCATTCAGAGGTCTGGGTTCAAAGGTAACTCCTGACAGTATCTCTCAGCAGTTAAAGGGCCCTCACTGTGAACTCATAAACAAGTTTGCAATCCCTGCTCGTCTCGTGTGCCGAATCAGCAGGGCAAGCAGCCGAGGGTGTAAAAGGGAAACCACGTAAGCAGAATAAGAAAGGGCTTCATGAGCCAGGGCTGATCTCTCCGGGACCAGCAAGGATCTATAAAGTAGGGTAGAGGAGGGCGACACGGCACCTCATATGAAGTCAAAGAGACGAGAATGGCAGATACGTGAATGAACATCATGCGGATGCTCGACAGCTGAAAAGTGCAAAATGAGACAATTTTTGGATACGCACAAAATATTCTGCTTTTACTATTCATTAGACATCAGTCAACCTCGGATGTATCAAAAGATAAATTGCAGGTTTCGCAAGCCCCTCAGAAGGAGTGGAGCCTTAGTGATAATCCGACTTGATGGTCCTACATTAAAGTGGTGTGTGTGCTCCCTGTAGGCCTCGCAGCGCTAATTTAGCAATGCACAGCACTGCATGCCCAATGTTAGCTTCCTTGCAGCTCTGGGTTGCCTCAAGTATAAAGGAGGCATGACATAACTGTGCACAAAAATGAATGCATGGATGAAGGGCCGCACGGGGCAGTAGGTTTTATGTCAGTGCTCCGGCCCATTTTAGTATCCGTCAATTACCTACTAGAACCCACTCTGGTCGGATGGAACTTTTTACTTGCCCAATAGCGTGGAGGGAATAAACACAATTATCGAAGAATGCTATCCGCAATTTGTCATAATCAAGGACTCGAGACTTAATCTCTTGGCTCTCTGGCTTTTATTATCAGCATAAAGATTTGAAGATACAAACTCCTCAATACGAGGCACAACAAATACATAGGCACTAACACAAATGCTACTCTACGAAGAATCCGCATACGACTAAAAATAACTAAAAGCACAATTTCTAGCAGCATGAGGTAGAAAACTACCAAGCCAATGTCGATATTAGGGACACTGGACCATACCATCTCTGTCCCTACTCTGTACTAGATGACATCCCTACTTAGCAATCCCTTGAGACCCTCAATATCGAGAAAAGGTGTCAGAGTGAAACTTCCTAAGAAGTCTTCACTTAGAGAGCTTTATCTAAGATTTCCCCTTCTAGCTCCTCGCCTAACTCTTCTCCGCTCTGGGCTGCTCTGTTCTGCTCTCCACCCTCGGGGCGCTTTCCCTAATACAGAACCCCAAGTCCCAGACCACGCACTTTTGCACCTCCTCTTCAGCCGGGTCGTCTTTCAGTAAATTTCCATCGAGCGCTGTCCAGTTCCATCGTCCATCCGCTTGGTCTTGAGTCCCAGACACCATCCACACTAGGAGTTACGATTGGCGCATTCCAATGCACTCCCATGTCTGGCTTTAGCTACATAAGTCAATTTGTGAACAAAGAACTTCTCTACTAACGAGCAACTGTCCTTGCACCTGGAGTGAGATCATGGAATGTAGACATACTTCACATCTTTTAACCTTGCAATTTACTACAGCCTAAAACCTCTACTAGAATAAATCCTCTTGGCCTATTGCCCTCGGCTAACAAAAGAAAATACCAGGCCTTTCGCCTCAACGATATATGTGAATTCTGGCCACTACTTCGGTTACACAAGCATGCCTAAATCAGGCTATTGACATTTACGTCTTTCTTTTCATGTATGTTTAAGCTAATCAGTCTACAATCACGTATTCTAGGCTACACATTTTAACATCGCCTGGAGTTTATATACCAAGCTCTTATGCATTTCTCTAATACATTCAGAATATGCTTGTACATAGCTAACACTTCTATTTAAATCGATATAGGTTATACAATTCTTAATACATTGCACACAAAATACCTAAATTCACATTTGATTATATGCGGGTGCCAACTAACGATGAATATGATGCACCCCTACAATTTTTAACCTTTTAAGCGCTACATCAGTTCCCCCCTTTGATGACATCTGTCATCACACCATTACAATCTCCTTCTTTAGAACTGATTTAAACCGTACTGGTCATGAATCTGCCATGTCGAACTCCATCCATTCTCTTAAGACTCTCGTACTGCTGATCCTGAAACTTCGCCATTCTTTTCTCATTTGCTCTAAGAGCTCTTTCAACTTTGCCTCCTTGATACCACTTCCAAGCTTTCACGCATCCCCACAAACAAATCACACAAACCACAGCAATGATAATTGGCTTCAACACTAATCCAAGAAATCCTCTTCCCAGATTCGCAAACCATGTTCCCACTCTTCCAAAACCTTGTCCAATCTTTTCCCACACATTCTCCTCCGTCAAATCCATAATTTCCTTGTGAATAGTTGTGATGTTGTCTGTGTACTTTCCCAACTCCTTCGTATTGTCTGGAATATATGTGCAGCATTCTTGAACCTTCAATAATTTACAGACTCCACCTTCCTTAGCTAATAACACATCTAACGCAAGATGATTCTGCATAACCATATTCCGTATCGACAACATCTCTCCAGTCACCAACAACAAAGATCTCGCCGTATTCATAGACAGTTCATCCACTACAGTCGCCAACCTCCTGATTTTTACATCATTCAACACCACACCCATACTAGGTATCATTGCTCCATATAAATCACCAATCACTGCACCTGCATTTACAGCCCTACGTCTTCTAGAATGTTGTCTCGTTTCTAGCAACTCCAAGTCCTCTGTATGATAAATCTTCGGGAATATGATAGCCAAATAACATATGCCATACCAATTTGCAGGTAATCTAACGTAAGCATTCTTCCCACATACATAATACACTGTCGGAATCACTTCTACCGGACCTCGCATAAAATCCTTAACAGAAGCCTCCAAGGTGAAGGTCTGAGAACAGGTGCTATGTCCTACCGCAACCTTCTCCGTAGCTGATTGAGGACGTCCAATACACAAATTCCCTTTCTGCACTTCATCTAATGCTATTGGTCCATAGCTTCCCTTGGACTTGTGAGATCTCTCTTCCTCTGTCCAATCCACTGGACTATCTCCGGTGTTTCGTGTCTGGGTCAACTTTCTATATCTGTCCTCTACTTGATCAATGAATTTCTTCTCCGTCTCAGATAACGCACATGTCAGGTTATGCCTGTGAGCATGCGCAGTATCCAACTTCACAGTAGGTCTAAAATACTTCAGGAGTCTGTCCTCTTTCTTATAATAATCATATTTATTCAAATGCTTGATCGCTGGAACTTCAGGAAGTACCGTATCAAAATTTGAAAAGAAATACTCGAACTGCCTCCTGTCATAAAATAAACTAAGCAATAGACTACAAGAAATCCCATATGTCAATGGGAGATGATGATACTTGATACCTTCATCTACTGAAGCAGGCAACTGCATACACACATAGCAATCCTTCACATCCATTGCATCAACATACTCATACAACAACTTCGCATAAGCATTGAGCTTAAAATCACCCTTCGACAAATCCATGTGGAGTCTGCGATCCTCCCTTAACTTTGATGTTCCCTGTTCTCTGATACTGACACCTCTCTGTCCTGGGGTAATAGGTGTAGGTGCTCCCTGAACCTTCCCCTCCTGTCTGTGAGCCACCATGTACGAACTTATCACTACTGCAAATATAGTGGCTATCACAACTCCTACCAATGTGCCTATTACCAATCTAGCCCTACGATATGTGTTTGCAGGATCTGCCATCTTCGGAATATACTCAATGTCCAATACAGTCTCTGAAAGGGTAAGTCTCTTTCTCATTAATGTCTCTTTTTGTGAACGTTGGCAAAACCTCCCTAACTTTTTCTTCGTTCTACAACGGAAAGTCCCTAATTTTATTCTTCATTCACTCGGATCTAGGTTATCTTCTTTCTCCTGCTTTACAACACTCTTGAATCAGTCCAACATAACTGCTGGTCCCAACAGTTCCAGGACCCCCTGCAATATCTCGAGCTTAAGGATGACCAGTTCTTGTGGATCCGGCACAGCTGTAAACGTCGGGAACTCCAAGTTGTCCAAGATCATACCACGAATGACGCTCAGAAATGGTGGACTCGGAACGTGGATAGTCAGGACTCCTTCGATCTCTAATCCCGGAACTTTCAGCAACACCTCCACTCTCTGGAGCGGAACACTGTTGACCAATGTCATCGACCTCAATCTTCCCGTGCTCGGTAAACCTGGCATCAGTCACTGGATATGCCCACTCTGGTGAGGCGTACTTCCGACTTGGCACTCTAGTTCTCTTTGACCTTCTCAGAGTACCTTGAGGATGCTCCTCGTCGCTTGATTCTTCTTCTGGCTCTTCCGAAACTGGTGCAAGATCTGTGCTTGGCGCCAATCTGAGATTTACCCGTTTCTGTCTTGCGGGCCAAACCCTCTCTGCTTCTGTGGCACCTCCGGTCTTCCCCTCAATATCCTGTGCACTGGTCTCTTCCTCCTCGGCAGAACTCGACTCTGTACTGCCCACTGCACCTCTTATTTCTTCTCCTGTTTCTGGTTCTGTGCTTCTCTCTCGTTCTCCTTCAGTTTGATTCAGTGCACCATCAGCTGCTTCAGCAACCCTTACAGCTTGACTGGCCCTCTCAGGTGGTTCTGTAGGCTCTGCTGAGTTTTCGTTCTCGAGAGGGGCTGTATCTTCTAAGGGTGCTGGAACTCTACGGGTATGGGAAGCATGTACCCAGTTCGGTAACCCTCCACACTTGACTGCTGTGTTCGTGATGAGGATCACTTGAAACGGGCCTCGCCACCTAGCATCCAAGCAACTCTTCCTCACGTGCTTGCGGACTAGGACCCAATCGCCTGGACATAGGTCGTGGCACAGGTCACTCGCAGCTGGAACCGTTGCTGTCTGCACCTGCTGAGACACAGAACGGACCACGTCAGCAAGGCCTTTACAATAGTCCAAAATCATATCATCAGTGATATTTATCAGAGCAGTGGCAGGTATTGCAGGCAAACGCATCGCCCTCCCCATGAGGATTTCATGTGGTGACAATCCAGTCCTTCTATCAGGCACACTTCGGAGGCTCATGAGGACCAAAGGTAATGCGTCGGGCCATTTCAGAGACGTTGACGAACACACTTTCGCCATCCGAGCCTTCAGAGTTCCATTCACCTGCTCCACTATCCCTGAAGCTTCGGGTCTATAGCTACAATGTAATCTCTGATCTATATTTAAGGCAGCACAAAGCAACTTCATGACTTCACTGTGGAAATGAGTTCCTCTGTCCGATTCAAAGGACGTCGGGAACCCGTACCTTGGAATGAGTTCTCTCAATAATAGTTTTGCTACCGTGAGTGTGTCACATCTGCGTGTAGGGTATGCCTCCACCTACCTGGAAAAGACACATACTATCACTAATATGTACCTCAACCCATTACACTTCGGCATTTCAACGAAATCCAGCTGCATCCTATTGAAAGGTCCACCTGACCTCCCTATGTGACTCAACGTCACAGCTGTCCTCTTTCCTACATTCATCTGTTGACAAGTGACACACCTCTGGCACACGGTTTCAGCCACCGCCCGAAACTTCGGGTTGTACCAAGTCTGACGAAACACTCTCATCATTGCGTCTCTACCAAGATGTACAGCACCATGTATCATCCTCGCCATTGGATTCAATAAACATTCCGCTCGTCCATCATTCTAAACCCATACATCCACATCTCCTTTCTCGCACCCAGCTCGTATCCAACTGTCTCGCTCCTGATCCTTGACCCCTTCCTGAAGCTGCTTCAGTTCCTCCAATGTGTCTGCCATTGCTAACATTTGATCATACACCGTTTTCTCCTCAGTTTCCTCAATATGAGTCTCCGTGAAATTACATCCCTGCTCTGCACAAAACCGGGCTACTTCGTCGGCATAGTTGTTACCCAATGAAACAAAGTCATTTCCCTTCGTGTGTGCAGCACATTTAACAACAGCAATTTCATCAGGACCCTGCAATGCTTCAAGCAATTTTCGCACATAGTCACCATTTCTTATGGGTGAACCTGAAGACGTCATAAACCCTCTCTGGGACCATAGTTGTCCGAAGTCATGAACCACACCAAACCCATACTGGCTGTCCGTGTAAATCGTTACACGGACCTTATCAGCAGCCAAACAGGCACGAGTCAGAGCAATAAGCTCAGCCACCTGCGTGGAGTGTACTCCTTCTAAACAAGCGGCCTCAACCACCCCCGTGATGGTGCATACAGCAAACGCTGCTCTCAATCGACCGACACTGTCTCTTAAGCATGAACCGTCCACAAAGAAAATCTCATCTGAAACTGGGAGCGGTTCATCAACAATGTCAGGTCTCGGTTTGGTGCACAGTTCAGTCACATCGAGACAATCGTGGTCCTCACAATCTCCATCATCATCTACATTTGGGACAGGTAACAATGTAGCAGGATTTAAAACAGCACATCTCTTCAATATCACATTATCGGCTGCAAGAATAACTTGCTCATAACGAGTCAGCCTATTATTCGTGAGGTGCTGTGTTTTAGTCCTAGTCATCAACAGCTCAACAGAATGTGGCACATGTACAGTAAGAGGATGACCCATTACAATGCTCTCACATCTTTCGATGCTGACACCTGTTGCCGCAACGGATCTGAGACATCCGGGCAACGCAGAAGCTACTGGATCTAAAGTAGCTGAAAAATAGGCAACTGGTCTACGGACACCTCCATGGTTCTGTGTTAACACTGCTAATGCGCAACCTTCTCTTTCGCAGCAGAACAATGCAAATGCCTTGTTGTAATCCGGCATTCCCAACGCAGGAGCGCTACATAAGGCTTCTCTCAGACTCAGAAATGATTTCAAACAATCGTCGTCCCATGGTACCGGATCACTTACGTCCTTTCGTGTCAGCCGCTGTAAAGGCTTCGCTTCAAAGGAAAAGTTTGGGATCCACTGGCGGCAATAGCCCACCATTCCCAAAAACATTCTAACTTCCCTCTGCGTCAAGGGAACTGCATTCTCAGAATCGCATCAATGCGATCTGGAGACACCTTCCTTTTACCCTTCTTAATTCTGTGCCCCAAATACTGTACCTCAGGTAAACAGTATTGCAGCTTGTTTGGGGACACCTTGTGACCATTTTCTCCCAGGAAATTCAACAACGCAATCGTATCAGTCCTGCAAGCATCTTCTGTTTCTGACGCAACAAGCAGATCATCAATGTATTGCACTAAAACAGAGTTTTGTGGCAACACAAGACTTTCAAGATTTTTCTTCAACAGTTGATTAAAAATCGATGGGCTCTCCGTATACCCCTGTGGAATACGACACCATGTTAATACACGATTTTCTAATCTAAATGCAAAAAGAACTCTGCTCTCTTCATGTAGGGGAATCGAAAAAAATGCTTGACACAAGTCAATCACTGTGAACCATTCAGCTTCACATGGGATCTGGAACAGTATCACAGATGGATTCGGTACCACTGGACAACATGGAACAACTATGTCGTTTATTTTTCGCAAATCTTGTACGATCCGGAACTTCCCACTTGGCTTCTGCAATCCCATTATAGGCGAATTACATGGACTACCCATGATTTCCACCAGTATTCCCTGCTTAATCATAGACTCGATCACAGGTTTAATCCCTGCAATCGTCTCAGGGGATAATTTATACTGAGGGGTCCTCGGTAATTCCACGTTTGGCTTGATCTGTATCCTCACTGGTTCCACTCCCCTGACTAAACCAATTTCCTCTCCACTAAGGTCCCACACGTCAGCCGATACTGACTCCCTCAAATCATGTGGAAGCTCCTCCACCGTCAAAGCTGGGTACATTTCCACGCACACCCGCTGATTTGCAACCTTAAAGGTCGCGTCATCGTCCCTTGTCTGTACCTCTACTCCTTTCGGGGTACAGTAGATTGTGCAATTGAGCTTACACAATAAGACTCTCCCCAACAAACAAACGGGACTAGAATCGCACACCACGAACTGGTGTCGGTCTCTAAAATTTCCTATCCTGACTGGAATCGGTTCTGTCAAAGGGCTAACTAGCCTCTTATTCGCCACCCCAACGACCTGCATACTTTCCCCAGAAAGGGCTACCCCCGGAACTACTGCCGATTTTATAGTCGACCTAGTAGCCCCCGTATCAACCAAAAAGGTAGTAGGGTGTCCGTCAAGCTCCGCTTCCACAAAGGGTCCTCTCTGATCTACTTCTAAGATGGCCCTAAGTATGCAGTCATCGTCTCGGCCTGAACTCAACCGGGCCAGGAAATCTGTATCCTTCTCCTCGCTTACTTCAAACATGGGCATCTGCAAATAAGTTCGAGCTCCCTACTGTATGTTCTGTATCCTGGGTGGCTGTGGAACCTGCACTTGCGAAATGCTGGTCCCCCCTTGCATCATTCTCGGTGTAGTCACCGTCTGTACCTGTTGCGCCCCAGGGACCTGAGCTATTCCTCCCTCTATCTGTTGCTGGTTGTAGGGGTTCAGGGGACACTCGCGTCTCCAGTGTCCCACCTGGTGACACTGGTGACAGGCAGTCGTCTTTTTCAGTATCGCTACATCCATGCCTGTCCTAGGGTCTATAGGCCTTGGCCTTCCCTGACCCTGCACGTTCTGATTTCCTACCTGATAATTTCCCTGTCTCCTTACCACTGGACCCCCATTCGGCGGTCCCTGAGCAGCCTGCATCTGTATAAGCAACAAATTATCTTTCATCTTCTTGTGTTTTGACTCAATTTCATCCGTGCAGTACCTGGCGTACCGTAAGATTTCATCCACAGGCTTTTTCTGCCAACAGATCAAATGCTGCTGTATCATGAGATTAACCTCGGGCTTCAAACCCAACACAAACTTAGAAACAAACTGTCCCATATCATTCGTTTCCAACTCGTCTAGACCACTGTACTGCTTAAAAGCCTTCAAGAGTCTCTCATAAAACTCATGTACTGTCTCCTTTGGTTCCTGCACTGTCCTGTCTATTTTCACCCAATCAATGTCTTGGGGTGAAACCTTCGATTTCAACCAGGTAATTACTTTAGCATACAGCCTCATCACCGCTGGCGACGGACCATTCGTAATCGTGTTCCTATCAGGCTCATAGTCCGGCCAATCAACAGCAACCTTGCATGTGTTCCACAGATCTCCTGGAACCACAATATCAAATAAGGTATTCAGGTCGATCCATAATACCTTCGAAATCTTAACAAAGCGCTCAACCGGCTTGTACCATTCTGCAGGCTTCTCCCTGAGCCTGGGAAAATCGTTCGTAAATGATGCCAAATCTCCCCTGCTCCATGGTACATGCACATATCCTCCATTTGCGACTTCCCTCAACGGGAAGGTTTTTGCCAGTAGCAACCCTTCACCCGGAGCTCCTCCTTCTGCTCCCTTAGAGGTCTTTTTCTTAGACCATTTCTCCTCCCATTTATCAAGCGTCAGCCATGGTCGCATGGCTAGAATCAGTTCTCAGGCATGCGACCTTAACCCAACAACCCTTTTCCCCTCCAACTCCCGCTCAGTATAGTGCATCCTATGACTTCTTTGCAACGCCCTAGTCTTGGATAAATCCACATCATATTCTTTCGCCAATCCCCTTAATTTCTCATGTGCAATTCGTGCTTTACGAGTCACATCCTTCGCTACAAAGAACAGCTCATCCGGATTGTAGGATACTATTCTCTCGAGAGGTAGACTTCCATATATTATTTCATCTACCTCTGTCTTGAGCCTTACTATGTCTATCATCCCTGCTTTCAAGGCTCCTCTCAACACCTGGCAACTTGCTCCATGTCTCTCGTCATATTCACATTCCGGCTCCTTCTCTTTCCTCTCTTCTGGTGCTTCTATAGGAGCAGAATAACTCCTAAAGTTATCCCGATCTCTCTCCGATTGGACCGCATTTGGGTTCAAATGCCTCTCTGACAGTACCCATGACCTTAAATCTGATCTCGATTCCATCAGATTTCTCGGCCTCACCGATCTCTGTTCCTCTCCGCCCCTAGAGGTATCCGACACCGCTACCAATGGTGTACTCCATTGTACAGGGCTGGGAGGTCGGACCATTGCGCCCTCCAACCCACTTTCCTCTCTTTCCCTTCTCGTTCTTTCTGCTACCTGTTCGGACCTCTCCCTTTCCTCCGATTCCGGACTATAGATCGACACAATCGGTCCAATGGTGACCGGTACCCTCAATGCATCCGGTAACCTCATCTCTCTCTCAATCCTCCCACTAGCCTCCGACTGACTCCGTGGGCTCTCTGTTCCAAACGAAACCAACCCTTCCACTCGAGTCTCGGGTTGAATCGTTACCCTTCTAGTTTCCCCTCTCTCACCCCACCTGTCATCTGCTTCCTCTGGATTGTAAGGAGGTGGCCTCTCCTCCAACAATCTTTCCAATACTCCGTCATCAGAATCACTTTCTTCATCCTGTGCTTTCACATGCCTTATCCCCGTCGAGTCTATCAGTAAGGGATACAGTTTCTCTTCCTCAATTGCCTGCACTCTCCATCTTTTCTCCGCTGCATCCCACCTGGCATCTTGGAATGCCCTGATCGATTTTCTCATCCTTTCCTGACTCCTTCCCTTTTCTTTGTCATGCGCGGCTCTAATCCACGCATGTAGTGCTTCAAACTGTGTTGGTCTTGGCAAGGGTCTTAAGGACCCCATCACCGACTTCAGCTGGTACAGCACCGCTAGTCTAAATGAGCCATACCTCGGGAAAGCTAGTTCCCCTTCACCTTGCGTAATCTTGTGCCAATTCTCGATCCAAACTATGGTATGTAACCCCACATTCTTTGCCATGTAATGTGCTGGGGTATCCTCGGGAGGGGCTTCTTCTCCCTCTCGAGTAACCACATGCTTGTCGCCTCTACACAATTCTCGTAAAACTTTAAACCACTTCATGACAAACAAATTCGATCTCGCGCTCTAGTTACTTCCTGCTCTTTAATCCTCCAATAACAGCGCGACTCACACCAACCGGCCTATCACAGCGCGACACTCTCTGACGTCACCTTCCTCCGTTCGCAGCAGTTCCCTTTTCTCACCACGTCTCACACCTACACTCGTCCCATTCATACGCTGAAGTAACCAATTAAGTTACTTCTCTGGCTGTCCGTCCACAGCCTCTGACTGTACGTCCACAGTCTCTCGAAATTGTTGACCTCGGCTGGCAACCGTCTGTCCCCGTCCGGGCAGACAGATCGCCTCTGATAGGTTACTAACACTCCGATCCACACACAACAACCCACGACCAGCGTTAAGTTGCCATACACACACACATTCGCTCCCCCTATCTCGGTCCAGGTGATCGATGGTACCTCACGATCTCCTTTGGGTGGTCAACAAAATCTATCTCAGGTGTCTACTACACCACAACTCCCGGGCTGCGCGCGCTCACAGCCTGATCTCACAATCACTCAACATACACATCAACTCCGCAAGACATCACACAACGAATCAACATCGCAATCTACAACATCTCGATTTGTTCATACTCACTCCTGGAACTGCTGCTTCCTGCTGTACTGCTACTCGTCGTCGATGCTCGTCTGCCGCCGTCGTCTCCCGCTCACCATCTGATGATTCACCATCACCTATCGTCTATGGGCCTCAAGGATCACTTATCCTTATCTAATCTAATCGTCCCTCGCTATCGGAAGTAACCATCCGTCTCTGCTACCAACTGCTCCGGCCCATTTTAGTATCCGTCAATTACCTACTAGAACCCACTCTGGTCGGATGGAACTTTTTACTTGCCCAATAGCGTGGAGGGAATAAACACAATTATCGAAGAATGCTATCCGCAATTTGTCATAATCAAGGACTCGAGACTTAATCTCTTGGCTCTCTGGCTTTTATTATCAGCATAAAGATTTGAAGATACAAACTCCTCAATACGAGGCACAACAAATACATAGGCACTTACACAAATGCTACTCTACGAAGAATCCGCATACGACTAAAAATAACTAAAAGCACAATTTCTAACAGCATGAGGTAGAAAACTAACAAGCCAATGTCGATATTAGGGACACTGGACCATACCATCTCTGTTCCTACTCTGTACTAGATGACATCCCTACTTAGCAATCCCTTGAGACCCTCAAAATCGAGAAAAGGTGTCAGAGTGAAACTTCCTAAGAAGTCTTCACTTAGAGAGCTTTATCTAAGATTTCCCCTTCTAGCTCCTCGCCTAACTCTTCTCCGCTCTGGGCTGCTCTGTTCTGCTCTCCACCCTCAGGGCGCTTTCCCTAATACAGAACCCCAAGTCCCAGACCACGCCCTTTTGCACCTCCTCTTCAGCCGGGTCGTCTTTCAGTAAATTTCCATCGAGCGCTGTCCAGTTCCATCGTCCATCCGCTTGGCCTTGAGTCCCAGACACCATCCACACTAGGAGTTACGATTGGCGCATTCCAATGCACTCCCATGTCTGGCTTTAGCTACATAAGTCAATTCGTGAACAAAGAACTTCTCTACTAACGAGCAACTGTCCTTGCACCTGGAGTGAGATCATGGAATGTAGACATACTTCACATCTTTTAACCTTGCAATTTACTACAGCCTAAAACCTCTACTAGAATAAATCCTCTTGGCCTATTGCCCTCGGCTAACATAAGAAAATACCAGGCCTTTCGCCTCAACGATATATGTGAATTCTGGCCACTACTTCGGTTACACAAACATGCCTAAATCAGGCTATTGACATTTACGTCTTTCTTTTCATGTATGTTTAAGCTAATCAGTCTACAATCACGTATTCTAGGCTACACATTTTAACATCGCCTGGAGTTTATATACCAAGCTCTTATGCATTTCTCTAATACATTCACAATATGCTTGTACATAGCTAACACTTCTATTTAAATCGATATAGGTTATACAATTCTTAATACATTGCACACAAAATACCTAAATTCACATTTGATTATATGCGGGTGCCAACTAACGATGAATATGATGCACCCCTACAATTTTTAACATTTTAAGCGCTACATCATCAGTGTTCACTTTCCCATGTTCCAGCATGTCAACCCGTGTCCCATTGGAAGGACAGGAGTCGCAATGCAGTGATAAGTGGCTCAATATGGCAGGGACGTCGGAGGGACCATGCAGGCTTCCATGCTGGTGAATTGGTCACTTGTACATGCTTCGCCAGGGCTGTTCACACCGGTCCCAGCATGCTCGAGACGCTAATTTTCTTGAAAAACAGCTACCATTTAAATGGAGATCTTTAAAAAAATGAGCCAGTTCAGTCACACTAACGTGGGGGCTGTTCCACTGTCTGGAGCGATCCTCACTGTTGGAACAGCAGGAGGTGTCTCCACCAATAGCATGTCCCTCATTCTAGGACACACTTAATAGGGCAGTTACACTATAAAAACATGGGACATGGATCTGTGTGTATGTCTGCACATTTTCTACTAGCCCCAACTCTAAATTACATAGTTAATATTAAAATTGGACTTAGTCTTAAATCTCTGGATTTGCTGGTCTTGCTTAACTCTGAATATTCTCTGTAAAAAACATAATTTAGCCTTATGGAGTTTTAACTAAGCCCCATCTGAAGTGAATCAAGAATAAAGCTCCCAGAATTAACCCATTTGTGTGTGTGATTTTTTTTGTAATAAAACCTTAAACTATCATCAAGGTATCCTCGTGTCAGGAGGAATCATATATCCCCAACCTAGGGTACGCGATCTCACTCACCGAGGACTCATCTCACACCTTTGACCAGTCACCAGCGGCTTACTTTCAGCCAATTACAGAAGCCTGCAGAGGTCACTTCTCTCCACCTCAGCAAGTGCAGTGATCCCAGCTGTGGACTCTGCCCCCACAAACCCTTGTTATCAGGTATGTCATGTCCATACCTGTCAATCAAATGGCTCTTGAACGAGAGCGAGACCATATGCTTCAGAGGGGGATCCCATTAAAGTCAGTGACAAAAGGATGCTGCAGGTTCGCAAAGGTGACCTCATGGAATTCTGTGGACGCGCATTGCGTTCCAGGAGGTTGTCGGTTACAGAAAAGAGCGTGACACCCGCCGTATGAGGACGAGATGGCGGACATATTATTCTAATTCTTACATAAACAAAACAATGTTACACACACAGTGCATGAACAAGTCATGCGAAAGTCACGATTTAAACAGTTGTCATGATTATATTTTGCCAGGGGGCTGGCTACCTCACAAATAAATGCATGTCCCAAACGTGGGAACAAAACACGTATTTTAACACTTTCACTCCAGACACCCGTGGGCCTTAACTTTAAGAAATATGGGAACCCTCTGTGCGCATGGCTGCTTTGGACGTAGGTCTGTCTTTTTGTATTTTTAATTTACATTTAGGCAGAAGACCTAGGCATTAAACAATATCCCTGTTAAAGCCCCCCCACTGCCCTCCCGCCTACGCCTTACCTGTAACTGCACACCCGCCCGCGGAGCAGCAAGCCCTACCCGCCTGTATCAGGAGAACGAACGGCAAGTCGAACTTTGTTTTGGTGTCTTCTGCTTTGTTCACATGACTTTCCCCATTACCACCAAGCCCCGCCCACTGCAGTCAGCATTTCCTTAGGACCGCAGTTTAAAGGGTCCACGCTGCCGATCGTGGCGGCCAGGGAGGAGACGCGTGTGATCTGATTACGGACGTCAAGGAGAGAAGTGATTTACTACCCACCCTTAACTCACCCAGAAAAAACACGTTGGTTGAATATGAGTGACGGGTGGACTTTACAGCGGTTTTCAAATGATTTGGCTGAAAATGCACAGTCGACAGCCAGCGTTCAAAAACAGTTGTGGGGAGGGAGGGAACTGGTATACGCAGGGCTTGAAGTTGGCTGGGTCTCTTACGGTCTGGGACCCTTTAGTAATTCAAAACGTACAATGAAACGTGTGCTCATATTCTTGTCCTGAATTTTACTGACAAATAAAACGGATCCAGTTCTGAACAATGAATGTAAAAACAAGCATTGGCCGCACGCGCGCCTCGCGCTTTAAGTTAAAAAAAAAAAAAAGACAAGCCCGGCGGAGCGTGGCGCGCGCGCGCTTGGGGTGGGGGAGCAAACCCTTTGAAGTGCTCCCAAAAAGTGAAGTGCATGGCGGCACCAAGCGCGTGATTGTGCGCGTGCTAGCAATGTAATCCGCTTTTTTGGGAGCACTTTTAAAAGCCCCTATAGTCTCGCTTTGCGATCGCTTACGCGATAGCAAGGCGAGACCTAAAAAGGTGGGACATGCAGACGCCTTTAGCCATTTGCATGCTTTCATTAGTTAAAGACACACGCAAAAGCCAATCCTATGTGTGGGAGGAGTCAGACCTACTCGGAGTAGTTACAAGAAGCCTCCCATAGAGCAGTACATGCGCACTACGCTAGGCTCAACCTAAAACAAGCATTTGCAATGCAATAGGTCTCGCATTTATAAGAGTTTGAGCTATTGGCATTGTAAAATTACAATGCCTTTTATTTATGTTTTGGTTTTAAAACAAATAAAAGTCATTGTCATTTACAATGTCAGTAGCATAAACTCGCATAAAAGCAGTGTATGGAGTGCAGCAGTGTGCGGCATGCAGCAGTGTGCGGTGTGCAGCAGTGTGCGGCGTGCAGCAGTGTTTCGTGTAGCAGTGTGAGGCATGCAGCACTGTGTGGCGTGCAGCGGCGTGCAGCAGTGTGCTGCGTGCAGCAGTGTCATGCAGTATGCAGCAGTGAGTAATGCAGCAGTGTTCAGCAGTGTGTGGCATGCAGCAGTGTGCGGCGTGCAGCAGTGTGTGCCGTGCAGCAGTGTGTGGCGTGCAGCAGTGTGTGGCGTGCAGCAGTGTGCGGCATGCAGCAGTGTGGGGTGTGCAGCAGTGTGGGGCGTGCAGCAGTGTGTAATGCAGCAGTGTGCGCAGCAGTGTGTGGCGTGCGGTAGAGTGCGGCGTGCAGCAGTGTGCGGTGTGCAGCAGTGTGCGGCGTGCAGCAGTGTGCGGTGTGCAGCAGTGTGTGGCGTGAAGCAGTGTTTCGTGTAGCAGTGTGAGGCATGCAGCACTGTGGCGTGCAGCGGCGTGCAGCGGTGTGTGGCGTGCAGCAGTGTGCGGCATGCAGCAGTGTGCTGCGTGCAGCAGTGTCGTGCAGCATGCAGCAGTGAGTAATGCAGCAGTGTGCAGCAGTGTGTGGCGTGCAGCAGTGTGTGGCGTGCAGCAGTGTGTGGCGTGCAGCAGTGTTGCGTGTAGCATTGTGCGGCGTGCAGCAGTGTGTGGCATGCAGCAGTGTGTGGCATGCAGCAGTGTGTGGCATGCAGCAGTGTGTGGCGTGCAGCAGTGTGTGGCGTGCAGCAGTGTGCGGCGTGCAGCAGTGTGCGGCGTGCAGCAGTGTGCGGAGTGTAGAATTGTGTGGCATGCAGCAGTGTGTGGCGTGCAGCAGTGTATGGCATGCAGCAGCATGCAACAGTGTGTGGCGTGCAGCGGCATGCAGCAGTGTGCGGCGTGCAGCAGTGTGAGGCGTGCAGCAGTGGATAAAGTGGATGGTGAGTCAGGGCACTCAGATCGGATTTGCTTGTAGGGTCCCAATTATAAACGTAAATCCGAAAATGATGTGGGCAAAATTATAGAAAGAGAAGACACAACGTACACATGAAAAAACTTAAAGAACAGTTTGTTTTCGCTATAACCATGCAATTAAAAGGTTTAGGCAGGTATAAGTGGCATCAGAATCTCTTCTACCATAGTTGAGGGGATTGCTTTCGATGCAAATACGCCATAGAAAGTCATAGCCGCTTGTTTTGTTACTCAGCAAGTTAGACTTTGAAGAGTTTTTTTATGCTGCGATTCTAGCTCCCCTGCACCCCACGGGCTTCGGTCGACCTTAGTACAATGCAGACTGTTACATGAACGGCGTCAGTATAAGTTCAAAAGTTCTGGCTAAGTTCATAGACGGTTGATTTTTTCGAGAGGTGCACTCGAGAAGCAGGAGAAGGGACAGGGCTTCACTTCGGGTCTGCCCGGCCGGTAAAGTGGATGGTGAGTCAGGGCACTCAGATCGGATTTGCTTGTAGGGTCCCAATTATAAACGTAAATCTGAAAATGATGTGGGCAAAATTATAGAAAGAGAAGACACAACGTACACACGAAAAAACTTAAAGAACAGTTTGTTTTCGACATAACCATGCAATTAAAAGGTTTAGGCAGGTATAAGTGGCATCAGAATCTCTTCTACAAAAAGCACTTTTATTCGACAAATGCATGTTTAACCCCTCCAGCTACCTATCTGTAAGATAGAGATATGCATCAAAATAGAAATACACCAGAGCCATAATTAAATCATTAGCGCGGCCGCGAAAGTGAATGTGATCGTGATTACGATCGCTACGGAGGAAAGACACATGGCGCTGCGCGCGTGCACGTTCACGTGCACTGTAGCTTTAGGCCACGGCAGCACTTTGAAAAGCCTGTATACAAAATGTCTCGGCCAGATCAGCGCAAGCGCTGGATCAGGCGAGACCTAAAAACTATCCACCATGCACCAAACAAACCTAACATTTTGCAGGATTATCTGCCCACTTAATATCACAAGTGTAAAATGTACACAAAACCACCCGAGGTAGAAAGCATTATTGTACACTACCACTGAGTGTGTGCAGATGAACTGATGCCTTATCACACCCCACAGGACGTTTTAGGGGCTGAGAATATAACATGCCCATGCTAAGAGCTAGTAAAGATATAGGGATCTTTGCTCAGCCAGAAGACTGCACCACTCCTCCTAAACCTCACATCGAGCCCGGTATATGTATGCAACTTCATATGGTTAATGTCCTGTGTGTAGTCAGGAGCATGGCATGCACCACTACCCAGCAGCCAACCTGCACCAGACTTGGACTTTAGGCACACTGCATTAACAGTAGTCCAGTAGCTCTTTGTCGGGTACCCTTTTGGGTACTGGGCTTGGCTAGTTGCAATGCCATGTTCCCAGGGCAGTGACCTTCAGTGAACAAATGGCAGGTTCTTCAAACAACATCGCTAGTGTGCCCACATTACAAAAATCTCCTATGGGACTCTCACACATAAATGTACGCATTGTGTAGCATGTATAATTATTCTTCCCCACATCCCTAAATGTGCATGAAAATGACCAAGGCCAAATTTAAGAGGAGAAATTTATGTTTGCAAAGAATAGACCCAAGTGTGGATCCCATATGCAGAACAAGTGCGGGCAGCGTATTAGTTAGGGGTGGAGAATAAGGAGAAATCCACCATACGGATAAAACAGAATGTAGAAATAAGAATGCCATTAGATATTCAAAGTACGTTTGTGACTCCTCCAGACTAATGTAACCATTTTTGGGGATGACGTAAGGGAAGTTTACATCTTGTTGGGCATTTCTGCAGTCTTATATCGGAATCAGTTGTGCCTACCTTACCTCCTCCATGGCTGAAGCAGACGTTATGATACCACCATATTTGTGTTACCTGGTACTCAGTTTGACTGACTAATGTGTTGTATAACCTGCTTTATATTTGGGATTCTAGACGAAACTCTCTAGTTTAATTTCCAACTTGTGAGTCAAATTGTTAGATGTCTCAAGTTTTCTTTGTGGATATTCCAAAAACATTGTATGGATTCGCACAAAAGATGTATAGAAACCAGAGGACTTGGTCTTCATGTCTAGCTTTGGGATAGTATTTTACACGTATGTGGTGTAGAAATTTGAAATCTGAGTGGGTTATTAGAAAACCGCCAATTGCTAAACATCCATGTGTCCACTATCTAAAAACCCAAAACTCAAACAGGGGAGGCTCAAGTTTGGTAGAATTGTTTTCTACTGATCTGCATTTTTGTCTTGTCAACAGTTAAGAAGATGCCATTAAGGGACAGTATAATGGATTACTTTTATTTAACAATTTTTCATCAAACGTTCTGGAAAAAATGTATTGATTGCTAAGATTCTTTTTGCTAATATGGGCAAATGTTTCCAGGCACCCCGTGAAAATACTAAATATATTTGAAGCTGGATTGGAACAGCACAGGTTAATTTTGCTGCCACCTACAGATTGCACCCTGTATTTAATGTGCACAGTACACAAACCTGGGTCTTGTATGATTGCTCCATCTTAAGACGCCTACATAATATTGCGACTTACCTGGATAAATCTTTAGATAAGTAACACATTGTTTATTGGATGGAAGGATCATGACGCTTTTCTCAAGTTCAGAAGATCTATGCACTAGCAATAAACACACCAGGATTACATCCCAGCCACACACTATTTCTTACAGCTGGGTTCATTCTCTTTCCTAGTTTCGTCGTGATGGAACAGATTTGGACGTCCTTGTTGCATGGACAGAGAAATACCAATACGCCTATCCAGTATGGTTTGGAGGATTCTCAACCTTTTTAGTCATTGTCCATCCTGAATATGCTAAGACAATGCTTGGCAGAGGAGGTAAGCCTGTATATTTTACTTCTTATGAATACATTGTTATTGTTTGCAAGTTGTATCTAGACAATCGGCATCCACCCAGAAAACTGTATTTCAGACGTTTGGGAAATGAGCTTGTGAATTCAGAAGTACCAGAGGAGATTTCAGAGACCTTGTACCAAGGCATACTATTTTATCCCATGCATGTGCATTATTCACAAGCTGAGCTGTGACAATGTGAGATACCATTCACTGTTTTGACATTGCTAATCAAGTCCCTGACCTGTAGAGGCCACTACCGAAGTCAAAGAATAATCTAGTTACTCAAGGATTGGCCTCTGACACCGGGGGCCCAATTAGCTCTAAGGTCTGTTTGGTGGTCACCCAGGTGATCAGCGCCCAACTTGTAGGCCATCTGGGACCATCAAACTAAGTTTACAGAGTTTCCAAATAGGTGGACAGAATTATGCAATCAGTGTGCCGCTGACTAAATAGCTTAGTGAGCTGATGGTCTTATGATGTAAATGTGTGTCAAACCTACAAGTCATATGTGTAACTCTGTGTGATGACATCATTTTATCCTTCTGAAATGGATAAAAGAATTGCAGCGTAGATTAGTACGAATATATCCAAAGGAACAAGGGAGCATTCTACCATTCAAACAAAAGCAGCAATATACAGATAAAGTTAAAACTAAATGAATGCATATTGTAGGAAAATGTCCGTTTTTGGTTGATCACCCCCATGTTCTGCCAGGTATTTCTGCTGGTTTTCTGTGTTGTATGTGCTCTGACCCCTAAAAACATGCAGACTGGGTATACACCTAATTGCCATAATTAACATACTTTTAAGTCCCTGGTATATGGTACAAAATGTACCCAGGGTCTGTAAGCTAAACGTCAAGTGGACTACAGAGCATATTGGGGCACCCCTAAAACGTCAACGCCAAACATGACTGCAGGCTTGCCGTCAGTAACAGGGCTGTGCAGGTTTAAACTGCAAATTGGACCTATCAAAAAGTGGGTCATATAAAAGTATAATGTTAAGACTGTCCTTTATATTGAGAGGCATACACAGCTATTTTTATTGTAGTAGGATTTGCTGTTAAATTGGAAAGCATTGGTAGTTATTATTAAAATGTAATAATGTTATCTCCACCTAGTAACCAGATAAAAAGTTTGTTCCTGGACTTTTTAAGATATTTATTAGAAACTACATCCTTGGTAATGTTGGATATGTAACAAACATCTTTTAAAATGTACTTTAAAAAGTTACCTTTTACTTGCCTAAAGCCTCTTGAACCCCATTTGCATGACGTTTAGAGTACATTGATGAGGTGTGAAATGGCTTCCAGAGCCGAGGCAAAGGGCTTGGGTGTGGGAGCCGCCCTCTTTCTCTGGCAAGATGAACATCTGGGCAGTGCCTAGGAGCTTAATTATCTTCATAGGGCCTGCCCTGTCACAGGGAAATGGATCTCACACCTAGGGTCACACCTGCGCCTGACCCTTCTATTATCCTTCTAGCCAGTCAGACACTAATCCTAGTGGGAGAGGAGCTGCCCCTAGAACCAGATTTGAGTGACCATAGGACACTGTTTGCTAATTTCTCTGGCCACACTTCTAGGGTGGGCACAGGTGCTTTGCACAAGGGAGGAAGAGTTCTGCCATGTTTGATTTACGCAGAGGGGGGCACTCTGGGATTATTTACAATAGGGCACACAGGAACAGCTGCAAAGGTGGGTAGGTTTACCATTGGGAACTTTTTCTCTATTGGCCAGGGTGGGGCCAGGAGTCCCTCTCTCCCACAAGCTAGTGCCAGCCATGAATGTGCCACCCCTGTGCACCCTCTTCAGAACACTACTGGACCTGTGGAAGACAGAAAAAGGACTGCACCTGCTGTTGTGACCTGCGAGGAGAACACTTCAGGGCTGGACCTGCTCCCACTTGTACCCATGACTAAGAAGTTGACTCTAAGGTTCACTTGGCTGACCTTCTGTTATGCTATAGGTACAAAAAAGCTGCAAGGAGCCTACTTTTCTCAAAGCCCAGCAGACTAGTTGCAACTGAATCTGCTCCGGACCCTGCTGGTGGCTTCTGTTGGAATGATGTATAACCACCAAAGTGCTGTTACTGAAGTCCTGGAATACTTAGCTGGTGTTTGAGTGTACTCCTCCTGCCTCACCTCAAAACCTAGACAGAAACTTTTTCAAGACTTTTTTCCTGGAGAACCCAACCGAAGACCAGAACAAACCGCGAAAGTGCTTTTGCGCTGGGCCAAAGATTGAGGTTTCCTCCACTCAGATTTTCTGCAGCTGCAAATCCATTTCAGAGGGGCATCTCAGAGAAGGTATCATGGAGCCCTGGTCGCCCACAGCTTTCAGCCTTGCCCCACTGGAAGAATCCGAGCTCCAGAAAAGTGACTAAGTCTGAAGGTAGAAATCCTTCCGGCCAAAAGAATCTGGCAGGTAAGGGACCATTCTTGGCCTCAAATTTTGAATTTCTCCCACTTTAAGATTACCCGCCAAAACTCAACAGCCTAACCAGGGCTTTGTCCAACGTCTCTTTGGCCTCGTGGAATCCAGCTAGGCCACAGCTTCCTGCCTTGCCCCACTGAGGTTTTTTGACTTTCATTTCAGAAATTAATTTAGAAGGTAAAATTCCGACTGGGACTAATCTGGTCTTTGTATCTAATCTGTTGGTCTGCCTTTACTCATACCTAGGTACCAATCAAGCGCATTCAGAGGACCATGGTTGGCGTTCAATGCTTTTTGGTGCTATTGTTTTCAAATATTTATAATTTGAAATGTCTGGTTCTCCTTATTGGATGTTTGTTATTTTGGTGTCATTTTGTTCATTAAAATATTCTCTATTTAAAAAAAATTAGAGTGGGTGGTGTTTTCACCCTTTTAACTTTTTTGGTACATATAAACGCTTAGCACTTTTTTAGGCTAAAATTGCCTGCTCTCTGCCATAGCTACCAAGTGTTGATCTCCAATTTAAATTACTGAATTATTGACTGTTACTAACAAGCATGGTGACATTATTACTTGGGGCAGAGTATCATCCATCCCCTGAACTAATCCACTTTCTCACCCACATACATTTTAATTTGAGATTATTAAAACAAAGAACACAAGCACACAAGTATCACTAATGTTATAGTGAAAATAGATAAAGACAGCACTAGGACATTTCTGAAAATAAAAAGGTCAAACACTGTTTTCCATCAAGGAGGAGATAGACTGCCCCAGAAAGTAAATGCAGTAACAGAAAAGCACTGTTTGGGGTTCAATTCTTGATACCTATGGCTCTTAACATGGAACAGCACCTTATATTTGGTAGTAGATGGTGGGAAGCCAAGGTTCTGCTGCACAAGTTAAAGTGTAGGGCATCCTTTTGGATGGTTTGTGGTGAGGTGGGCTATGCCTTATGGGATTGCTGTAGCATCTTGATGTTCAGGGCAACTAGTTAAAGCATGAGAAATAGAAATTATTATTAAAAGTTAATGCTTAATAATGTTAGACGTAATCAGCAGTTCGAAGAAATCAAGTTCTCTTACAGAACCCAGCACTACTTTGTTATGTACAGGAAATGGCAGCCTCTCTAGATGTTCTATGCAGCTATCTTTACAGACTTTAATTTTTCATACATCCAGTTTGCCTAGGGGGTACTATTGCCCCATATCTACCACACACAGCTGAAAGTTTTAGCAGTTTGTCTTTTTTCTCCTCCTCAAGCTCTCAGAAGAACCTTGAGGTCATTTATTCTGTCTATAACAAAGGCTGTCTGTAATTTGACAGAGAACTAAACGTATGGGCTACCACTTAACTTTTACAAGACCTTCAATGAAGTGGATTGCCCTATGTAACTCAACTTATTTAAAATTGTGATGACTGAAAATAACTATATCTAATGTAAATATAGTAAATAATGTCCGCTTTGAGGTTTTCTGTTCAATTTTTGAAGTGAATGTCGAAAGGAATCTGTACATTAATATCTTTCCAGTTGGCTAATGTTCCTTCCTGCGCTGCAATCTTGGTTTTGTAATAATAGTTTATCTCCTGAAACAGTTCAGCACAACAGTTTATTGGTTATACTTCTGGACTTTGCTCATGCAAAGCACAAACTTTCCAAAGGTGTGTCTTTATTTGGGGAAGGTGTTCCACTAGGACAAGTGGGAATGTTTCAAAATGTTGGTATCCCTTCTCTATTTGTGGGGGGTGTTAAGAAGTCATGCATGCTATGTCTATCTCAAAGTGCAAGGGTGGGATCCTTTATGCATTGAGAGGTGCACATGGTGATGAATGCCACTTTCACATGACCTTGTCGGAAGGCTTCTGCTTACCAGTAGGGACTGTGCATCTGTTGGACACCAAACATTGGGATAGTGCCAGACTGACTCTATGCACACCTTCAGGATATGATGGTCTATAGTCCTGCCAGCTCACGGTTCAACCATAAGTAACCCTACACCTACAAAGGTAACAAATGGATGGTGCATCTTCAGAACATGACAAACCTGACCACCAAGCAGTCAGTCACTCGTGCATACCCAAAGAAGTATACAAGAAGTACACAATGAAGAGGTTCAATATTTATTGCAGCATTGAGATTCTTGTATAATGTGTGCTGCAATGATGAATACACAGAAATAGATAAGTTATTAGCATCACAAGAACAGTCTAAAGGATAAACAATTCAACAATTGTTCTAAAGCAGAGTATATATGCTAGCATATAAGTACTGTGTATAGTTTACGCCTACTGTGCGCTCCCTAACCAAGTTGCCTAGGGCAGGTGATCTGCCAAAAACCTCTACTGGATGATCTGACTCCTATTATCTGAGGGTAAGTGTCTTCAGAGGCACATATTGGTCACAAGTTAGACATCTCCTCCTCGCAGAGGGAAACGAACAGCTGGGCTGGAATTCCAACAAACAGCTACCTCGCAGTGACAGCAGAGTGCTCCTCATTAGAACACAAAAATGCTCATGTATATATAATAAACAGATCCATGCTACTGTGCTGAGATCTCAGCCACACTGTAATTGTTTATCCTCTTATGATAGCTATGTCACTTAACGGACGATCAACAAACATTTGCTCAGTGAACTGTATCCATTGTATCCATTCATGATGTCGTGATAGCGCGCCTATGAATTTGAAATTTTGGCAAATGTGGTTTCTAAGAACCATATCCAGAACAGTCACGCAAATGTGTGTCAAAAGTCAACATGTAGAAAAGAAGGCAACTTAAGAAACATGTGCATGTAGAATAGCAGCAACTCTCCCTGCCCCTAATCGAGTCACGCACCACCCTCTTGCTTTGTATAGAGCACTTTTAGCAAATGACTGAAATCTGAACCTTGTAAATCTCCCTTTACGATCTAGCACTGTCTTTTCAGTTATGTTACATTATGTTAGAACTGGTGGTCTCTATTTGGCTGAGGTAGGTACCTTTGTCCAAATAGGGACCCTTGCTTTGAAGTCAGGGAAAGGAAGGGCACCTTCTCAGATAGCACCTGCTAACCTCCTCGGTAGCTTGGCACGAGCAGCCAGGATTTTCTCCAGGGCAAATGTGTAAAGTATTTGCAACCACGCTCACAGTAACAACAGTGATAACACCACAAATGGACACCACACGAGTCTCATAAAAACAATTATATGTTTATAAAGAAAAGATACGATGAGACCAAACGATAAACATCCAACATATGCAGATTTGTAATGTTTCAGCTTGCTGGGTATTAGGCCAGTATTAATGAGCCATTCTCGATGATCTAATGCAATCCTAATGCAATGCTATGCAATTCGTAATGCAACAATCAGGCAGTCCGTAATGCAAAAATAAGGCACTTCGTAATGCAACAATCGGGCCGTTCGTAATGCAAAAATAATGTATTTCGGCACCGATCGAGCTGCTCTGAACGGTCTCTATGCCACTCTTACTGACTCGCAGTCAGCTACTGCTAAAACATGCCCCCAACACTGTTATGATGAAAAATAAAATGCGGTTCCTCACTACGGCCCCGGTAATGCTACTCTTCTGCACGTACGGGCCGCAATATGGACTCGAGCGGAGGCTTGCGCTGGAAAGATGGGAAAGGACGAGAGTTTCTCCCATAGCCCGCACCCTGCCCCAGGCAGCGACACACACACTCTCGCGGAACGTTACCTGGGTGGTGTGATCTCACTCTCCTCTCCTCCTCCGGCTTTGGCCTCCAGTGCGACTTCGTTGATCTTGGGCAGTGGAACCCGGACCCCCGACGGTGATGGTTCGAGGTCTCTCCTTGGCAAAGGCAGGCTCGGGCCAGTGGCAGTGACTTCTCACAGCTCCTCTGGGGATACAGGTCCGGGCCGATGGCAATGACGATCGCAGCACTTCTGGTCACTGTCGATCGAAGCAGAGAACACGACTGCTCTGGGACACCGTCACGAAGCAATTCAACGAAGGTCTCAGGCTGCAACAGGGCACACACACACAGCGTCGCTGAGACTCACTTGGACTCCGGGTGCTCATGATCATGGGGCAGTTCTTACGAATGTCTCCGACTGCACGAAGCACATGCACACAGCGTTGCTGAGACACACTTGGAAACTTTTATGTTCCTGAGTTTCCACAACAGGGAGCCAGCTCTCCTCGGGCCTTTGGAGACACGTTACTTCGGGACACAGCATAGTCCTTTCAAGTAGGGCGACACAGCACACCGCAAAGTCCCTTAGCCTCTTCTTAGTTAAATCAGCGAACTGCAGCCCAGCCCCAGAACACAGAGCAAGGGTCAGTCCTTCCCTTCAGCTCTTCTTTCTTGGCAGAGGTTCCTCTTGACCGCAAAGTAGTTTCAATCCTTTTCAGTGTTGTTCAGGGGACACTGACCCCTGTCCAAACCAGTTCTGGGTGTCTCCTTGCCAGTGACACCTTCTCCCTTTGACAGTGGGGGTCTGGGTCCTCAATCACTCAGCAGGAGATGGAGCCATTGTTTTATGGCTGCAGCCCAGGCGTCTTCACCTCCAGGGGGCTACTCCTCCCCCCTACACTCCAGATGCAGGTCAGCCATGGCTGTCATCTACTCCTCCCCTGGATCAAGACATTCCCCAGATCCTATCACATTCAAATCCAGACCGTCAATCCACAACCAGGCAGAGACACACAGAAGTGTTAGAACAAAAAAGCCAGCCACTTCTAAAAGCATGGTTTCTAACACACAATTCAAAAATCACCTTCACAAAAAGATGTGTTATTACATTGTGAGTTCAGGCACACTAAACTTCATCTCTCCATCTTAAACCTATGAGAAGATAGGCTGGACACATATTACACATTCTGTCCTATGGGCATGATGGCCTTGCAACAGTGAAAAACAAAATGGAGAGTTTCTCTGTCAGGACATGGCACACACCTCAGTACATGTCCTACCTTTCACATACACTGCACCCTGCCCAGGGGGGTACCTTGGGCCTACCATAGGGTTGTCTGATGTGCATAAAAAGGGAAGGGTAAGGCCTGGCAAGTGGGTGCACTTGTCAGGACAATAAGACAGTTTAACAATCTGCGCACAGGTACTGCAGTGGCAGGCCTGAGATCCCTTTTCAGGGCTACTTATGTGGATGGCACAATTAGTGCTGCAGGCCCACTAGTAGCATTTGTATTACCAGCCCTGGCACACATAGTGCACTTTACTAGGGACTTTACTAGTAAGACAAACATTCCAATTACGAACAACCAATTACCATTACACTTTAGGGAGCACTTGCACTTTGACACTGATCAGCAGTGGCAAAGTGCCCAAAGCATCTAAGTTGGAAACACCATGTCAGGAAAAAAGGTCGGGGAAGGCAAAAAATGTAGGGAACTTAAGCCAAAAAGGGCCAAGTCCAACACATTACATTACTGTTTACTTACATTACATAAATGTGTTTAGCTCTGTTCCTGATTCTGTTATTTTTTTATTAGGTTCATGAAATAAAATGGCAGAGTGCCTGGGTACAGACTAAACATTAACTAAATGGAAAGCTTACTAAGTGACCTTCTCAGCTTTCAGCCTTTGAACATACACATGGAGACTGAATATTTAAGGGTTATGTTCCACGATGGCCCAGTATATATATTTCTGGGGCGCCTCCCTGCACAAAAGCAATCCTGAGAGGAGTTTTCCTCTTTCTGTGTGTGCTGCTGATTTCAGCACAAACGGAAAGTGGAACAAATGAGGAGAAATTACAATATTTCGCCTCGTTACACCTCTTCTGGTGAAGGCATAAGGTTTTGGCGCTGCCCCAGGTTTATGTGATTAAGTCTGGGGTAACGCCAAAATCCATGAGTCTGATGTGGGAAAACCCACTGCAATGCCCATGAAATGCCTCCTTGACGCAGAGTAAGGCAAGGCACGACTGGTGCTGCTTTGTCTTACTCCTTATCTGTGAGCCAATGCAAAGCCATGCAGACTGGCTTAGCATTGCCTTATAGATATGACTAAGAGGCTTGCGCCACCGTAGCATCGAAAAAGACCCTCGTTGCACAAACCTCTTGTAAATATGCCCCTAATCATTTTCAGAGCTATATAGAGGAGCTTTGTGAGGGCTCTGAAAGTGCAAGAAGATCCCACAACTGGCAGCAAACCACCTGTTTGTGGGCTAGCCTAATCTCAAATGGAGCTACTTGGAAGTAAAGGGTAGGAGGATTGTCTAGACTATGAACCCTGTTTTGGATGTTTACCATTTTGACCTATTTAAAACTAATGCCGAATTGCTAGAGCCCTGTTTTTAAGTTAACTTGTCATCAACCTTTCTTTGAAAAGAGCAAAATACAAACTAGACAAGCAGGGTTTGGCAATTCGGTGGTGTATATGCTGGGAACTAACCTTTCTAACGATTTTATATTTATACTCCAATTTGGCAAAATAAAGCTTTTTTCCTAAGATTATCATGCCTGTTCGACCCAGCGGTTTCCACTTGGCTGGTATGCATCGAATCCACCGCTGTACAGAAGATGAGTACGATACACGTGTCTGATAACTTGTGCTCACCCTTGGTAGATTGGCACTAAGCAGTCATGCTTATCTTCAGGGCCCAAGTGTAAAGTATTAAGCGGTACAAAAGGGGATGGTGATGGACGGAGCATCAGAACCAATCAAACACTCACACCCAGTCAGCAGATCTGGGTTTGATCCATCACCGTTCTTAAGCCCACTCTGCCACCCCAGTTCAGACATGGCCATATGCAAATCAGTCTGACCCTGTGCCTCATGGGAACAGTCCAGCCCGAACTGCCAAGCCATGCCTTCCCTGGACCGGAAACAAGCTTCCTAGGACCGTTTCTGGCATTTCAACCGTCTTCAGCCAGGCTTGCTTGAATCCAGTGGCAAAGTGAGCAAGGGACTCACGTCTGAGCATACCCTGCCAACTTATGGCGAACAAAGCGGTACAAAAGGGGGTGGTGATGGACGGCGCATCAGAACCAATCAAACACTCACACCCAGTCAACAGATCTGGGTTTGATCCATCACCGTTCTTTAGCCCACTCTGCCACCCCAGTTCAGACATGGCCATATGCAAATCAGTCTGACCCTGTGCCTCATGGGAACAGTCCAGCCCGAACTGCCAAGCCATGCCTTCCCTGGACCGGAAACAAGCTTCCTAGGACCGTTTCTGGCATTTCAACCGTCTTCAGCCAGGCTTGCTTGAATCCAGTGGCAAAGTGAGCAAGGGACTCACGTCTGAGCATACCCTGCCAACTTATGGCGAACAAAGCGGTACAAAAGGGGGTGGTGATGGACGGCGCATCAGAACCAATCAAACACTCACACCCAGTCAACAGATCTGGGTTTGATCCATCACCGTTCTTTAGCCCACTCTGCCACCCCAGTTCAGACATGGCCATATGCAAATCAGTCTGACCCTGTGCCTCATGGGAACAGTCCAGTCCGAACTGCCAAGCCATGCCTTCCCTGGACCAGAAACAAGCTTCCTAGGACCGGTTTCTGGCATTTCAGCCGTCTTCAGCCAGGCTTGCTTGAATCCAGTGGCAAAGTGAGCAAGGGACTCACGTCTGAGCATACCCTGCCAACTTATGGCGAACAAAGCGGTACAAAAGGGGGTGGTGATGAACGGAGCATCAGAACCAATTAAACACTCACACCCAGTCAACAGATCTGGGTTTGATCCATCACCGTTCTTTAGCCCACCCTGCCACCCCAGTTCAGACATGGCCATATTCAAATCAGTCTGACCCTGTGCCTCATGGGAACAGTCCAGCCCGAACTGCCAAGCCATGCCTTCCCTGGACCGGAAACAAGCTTCCTAGGACTGGTTTCTGGCATTTCAGCCATCTTCAGCCAGGCTTGCTTGAATCCAGTGGCAAAGTGAGCAAGGGACTCACGTCTGAGCATACCCTGCCAACTTATGGCGAACAAAGCGGTACAAAAGGGGGTGGTGATAGACGGAGCATCAGAACCAATCAAACACTCTGATTGGTTCTGATGCTCCGTCCATCACCACCCCCTTTTTGTACCGCAAGTGTAAAGTATTGGCACACCACTACCCTTGCAACACACTACATACGCCACAAAGGTCTCCACACCGTATGTATAAAACGCTGATCTTTGTATTATGCACACACTGAAATGAGCATGAGATACTCATTGTATATACACTTTACACTTATATGCAATTGTTGAACTTTCCTATTAGCTGCAGAACGGCATGAACATATGTGCCTTACTCAGAGGTATTGATCCAACACGACATTCCCCAATAACGCATTGATTGAATTTGATCACTATCTTTAGAGGGGCTACGACTCTGCCCCTTTGGAATGCAGGTGCTAATTCCACCCCTACGAAATCATCCCGGAAAAGCCCCTCAGTTGGAGAACTGCAGTTTCCCTTGAGCCCCTCTATCATGGCCATCAATCAGGAATGCACAGATGTAGCTGTGCCCCCTCCAGCGCCCAGATGTGAATTGGAGACAGGCCGACGGGCACAAGGGGACACGAGCATTGTAATGCCCATTTTCCTATTGTGGCATTTCCACATATGTAATGTCGGATCCACTCACACTACCGGAGAGGATTTGCCATTATGAACTTATTGATATCAAATACTATACTTCCACTACTCTGCACATAGGAAATACTGTTCAGTAGCCTTTCTCTACATTCCCCAATGCTAGAAGCAGGCCCTGTCATATTAACACACCATCCGGTGCCTTTCACAACGCTTGCATGTAACACACATGTCCTACCTCTTCACAACACTGCACCCTGTCACCAGGGAGAACTCCGATATAGCAAGAGACATTGAGAACTTTGGCACATCTTTTTAAATGCCAAGCCACATAGCAGTAACCCGTTCACAATGGCCCCACCAGGGCAAATCTGTGGTAGGATTGATGAGCTACCTCCGTGAATAGCACAACCAGTGCTGCAGGCCCATGGAGGAGTATTCGGGGCACATGAGCTGGATATATGCCTTACCTCTTGACAAGGGACTTACAGCTAACTCGTTTCAGCCACTCATGTATACACCAATCACCAGTATGTATATGACTGGCACAGTGCTTTGGCACTGAATGGCACTGTCAAATGTCCTCAAAGTCCTAAGGCTAGCACCTAGATCAGGGGGAAAACTGGGAAGGAGAAAAGCAAAACGTCGAGGGAAAACACTCTAGAAAGGGCCATTTCCAACAGTCACCGTTTGTTATAGATATTTAGAGATCTATTTTAATGTGTCTGCATTACATACTCTGATGTTTTACAGATCCAGTTTCATCTTTCAGAGCCACCTCCTGTCCAGAATCTCATAGACTGTTCTTGTTCTGCTTACTGTTTTGCCTTTGAACTCTGTTGTGGGTCTATTTCTATGGAACATATCAGATTGTAGTGTTCCAGTGTGTCACTAACTATTTGTAGGCATTGAACATGGTTTCTGCATAAAAATGAATATCTGTTCTTCCCTATTGTAGTTGTGGGACTAGTTCCAGAAAGGGAATGACTCCACTCCAAATTTCTTACTGCTGAGCAATGAAAGCAGATTCTTGTGCATTCGTCTCCCTAGGACGACATAACTGGGTGGGGAGATGATCCTGACATTACCCCCTTAAATGAACGTCTGAATGAAGCTTGCGTTCGATGTCGCTAAATTATAAATGCAAACAATTGTACAGAGTAATATAAATGACAGATTAGATGATCATGATATGGTTCAATAGGCCTATTTGAAGGAATAATGGTATCCATGTGTAATCGGTTCCTGCCCACCTTATTGAAATGTTTACGACAGGGGTTCGTAGTTGGGTTATTTTGGGTAATGGTGTTGATGGAGCCAGAGGAACAGTAGTGTGATGACTATTTCTGACCACTGTTGACATACCCTGTTGCTGTTCTGAGAAGCCACGTGTACATTTTGTCATGTAAAGGTACACAGAGCAATACATATGCGGCACCAGGAATGCAGAATATAAAATGTAAATTTCTAAGAAATGTTTTTTTTTAAAAATACCTTATAGAATATATTGACTACACCAGAACTGTAAAAGAACACTTCATTAATATAAAAATTGCGCTCAACAAACATTGATCTTTAATATAGGTCTCTTTGGGTGTTGAGCACTAGACCTACAAACACCACATGGAACCCGTCCTGAACAGGACCATATGAACATTATTTACTGCATATGCCTTTGCGGGGAACATTTGCACTGACTGCCAGCAATCTAGAGCCTGGGGGTTTTAAACTTTAAGAAAAGGCATTTAGTCTCTGCATCCATGTTTACCAGTAGATGCAACGGAATATTCTTCATTACAGATGTTCTGCACACTAGCAACATTTTAAGAAATTATCCGATTACCAAAGGTTTTAAGCAAATTAAATTGTCCACGTGCCAGTAATCCACACGTACAATTGGTTAGCAATGGAACGGGCTTTTCACTTCTTTTGTGTTCAGGGAGCAGCATGAATCTTACCTATAGAATGAGGTTGGTCCTGGCATTCCTTCACACCATGCTGCACCATCACAGTTGTTGTTTCTCAAGGATATTTCTTCGTACACAAAGGCATTTTTTAATGTCTCTATAGTGTCTGTTTCTTGCCAGGGTAAGTAGTAGAGTGTTCTTTGAAATGGATTTCCCCACCGCCTTGTTTTATTCAAGCTTTTATTGTGTATCCTTGAGTAGGTCTCGGTTTCCTGAGAAGGGGGTCGAAGAGAGCCCTTCCGCCGGTCTCTTTCTAATTCCACCTGTGTTTATCTCCCCCACCTCATGTCCTCCATTTTAGGAGTTCTTTCACTCTATCCCCTGCACCACAGCCCTGGGAAGAAAGAGTATCTCTTAGAGGACCATTGGACCTGGTTCCAACATCTTCTGGAATATCAGTCTTTGCAATGAAAACCCAGTCGACGCATTCAATTACAACCTGTGATTTCTTTTTTTTTCCTTACACATCTCAAACAGTTATATCCCCTTTAAATGCACTATAATATGACCAACATTTATAATGCATACAGACAACGTGACATTGTATTCAAAAGGTATTAGAACTATGAATACTTTTTATAAATAAAATTCATATATTGTATTCTAATTAAATCGCTTCCCCATTTGTACCGATCTAACATTTATAACCTGCTCCTAAAATTAGCGACGTTGTATGAAATATATATCAGAAAAATAAAAAATATTCTAAAATAAGTTAAGCAATGTTTTCTAAATGTATTACTTCCCACCCCTTACCCCCCACTTCTGTTTAATGACCTGATCTAGAATCAAATTCGAAAAAATATAATGTACGTTAGCTAAATGTACGTTAGCTAAATTAAAGTAATGTATTATATTTTAAATACTTTACACACTTTTTCCCTGTATAATTTTTATAACCCACTCCTTAAATGAACGAAAAAATATAAAATATTTATATATATATATGTTACAGTCAAAGTGTGAAATCCCGCATTCTATAGAATGCCTAGGTAATGTATAGAATGCCTGAAAATGCCTGAAAATCGAACGTCAAAGTATGAAATGATTGATATTTTATACATTGCCTAGGCATTGTATACTTTGCCAGATTGTCTGCCGGCAAAGTATATAATACGCCTAATCCCGCCATTTTATTCCCGCCCGGCAATGTGTGAAATCCGGCATTCTATAGAATGGCTAGGTAATGTATAGAATGTCTGAGAATCGAACGTCAAAGTATGAAATGATTGATATTTTATACATTGCCTAGGCATTGTATACTTTGCCGGATTGTCTGCCTGCAAAGTATATCCTAATCCCAGAGACAGCATAAATTATCAGCAAGCGAGGGGCAGAGACAGCATAAGTTATCAGCTAGCGTGGGGCAGAGACAGCGAAGTTGCCAGCAAGCGAGGGGCAGAGACAGCACAAGTTGCCAGCATGCGAGGGGCAGAGACAGCACAAGTAACCAGGCAAAGAGCAGGTGGCAGCCGTGCGGTGGTGTGGGGAGCGACCTGCCTGCAAGCAGGGTCAGAGGTCGTGTATAGCATCCGGCTGAGGTTCCACAGACGCTCTGCCGTCATCCTTTCCCGTGGTTCTTGTATCACCATGTCGGAAGGGAGTGTAGTGCCAAGACAGGAATCAAGCCATGCTGACATGCAACGACGGTTCTGCGATTAATTATCTCAAGTAAGAGCCAATGCTGCTAAAAACTGTTTTCCTAACCGAAACCAGTTACCAAAAGTTAGTGGACGATGTGAAAAAGGCTAAGACGACCATTAAGAAGGAACCACGGGACTATTGGCTGGTGAAACACTATGACGTAATGATGGTCGAGAATACGACTAAGTTGATCTATCCTGTTAAAGAAGGTACGAGTGCTATTCAGTTCGAGTTATTTAACGTACTCCACAAGGCCCATTTGGCTATTGGTCATGGAGGGCGGAACAGGATGTTGAAAGAACTTTCACCCAAGTATAAGAACATTACCCGTCATGATATTGAGCTGTACATTCTCCTTTGTGAATGTCAGAACAAGCAAAAAGGTGTTAAAAAAGGTGTTGTGGTCAAGCCAATGGTTCTTGTCTGAATTCAACTCCTGTTGTCAGGTTGATCTCATCGATTTTCAGTCCCATCATGACTGAGTACAAGTTTATAATAGTGTACCAAGATCATCTCACTAAGTTTGTAGTTCTCAGGGCTCTGAAATCAAAGAGAGTGGAAGAATTAGCCTACAAGCTCGTCGACATATTTACGTTGCTTGGTGCTCCAACGATTCTACAGTCAGCTAACGGCAGGGAATTTGCAAACAATGTGGTAAGCAGCCTAAAGGAGTATTGGCCCACCTTGAAGATCGTCCATGGTGAGCCGCGCCACTCACAAAGTCAGGGAGCATCGAAAGAGCTAATCAGGACATTGAAAATATGCTGTGTGCTTGGATGCAAGATGAAAAAACTAGCTGCTGGAGTGAGGGATTGCGGTTCATCCAAATTATGAAGAACAGAGCTTTTCATTCTGGGATTAAGAGGTCACCATACGAAGCTCTGTTCGGCTGCAAAGCTAGAGTAGGTCTCTCGACGTCTTCCCTGCCTAACGACGTTTTACAAGACGTAGAGACTGAGGAAGAGCTCGAAAAAATAATAGAGAGCGTACAAACAACACAACAGCAGGAAGAAAGACGAGATGAATCAATGCAAGAGGCACAGCTCCCTGCAGAAGACATAGCTGAGAATGCAATCCATGATGGAGGAAACCAAAACAGTGATGAAGCCATGGTTATCGAAGAGCCTTCCATTTCCGTGGTTACCGAAAATCCTTCTTCCGCTATCTGTTGCGTCTGCTTAAAAGAAACTAGCGGTGCTCATACATGTCGAAAGTGTGGCCGAAACGTTCATGCCATCTGTGGACATTCTCCTAAAGACGATGACGGTGACGAAGTAGAAGGTTATGGGGTTAGCATTTTGTGCAATGTTTGCTTCAATATTGAGATAGCAGCCAAAGTAAAATGGAATAGAAATCGAACCTTGAGATTCAGGCCAAAAAAATGAAAAGGGATTCTGACAAAAAAATTCCTCCTGTGCCTTTGGGTGCCACTGTGCGAGTTCCGATTCCCGACGTCGACAAAGGGCGGGGTGACTCACACAATCTCTTGGCAGTTGTTATGAACGTGACGGAAGATGGCTTTTACCGACTTGGAACTGCACAAGGAATCTTAAAGCAACTCTACGCCAGATCACAATTCACCGTATGTCCAAAGAACTTAATGAGAATTGAAGACGTTCCTGACCACGAAATACCTCTCCGATCTGCAGCTACTTCTCAGTCCACAGGAAGCGGCCAAGGATTCTTCAGGTGTATGTGCAAGACGAAATGCCAAAATATGAGGTGCCTTTGTGTGAAAAAGAAAATTAAGTGCAATTCAAAATGTCACTCTAGCCTTCCCTGCTGCAACAAGTAGGACATGCCAGTTCTGCTTTGTGTTTCACCGGTAACAATATTCTGTTCGCATTCTTCTTTAAGTCGTGAAATGTATGTACAAGATCAAAGTGCCAAAATAGAAGGTGTTTTTGTGCTGCAACAAGTCGGTCATGCCAGTTCTGCTTTATGTTTTACCGGTAACAATATTCTGTTTGCATTCTTCTTTAAGTCGTGAAATGTATGTACAAGATCAAAGTGTCAATTCCACGTGTTACTCTGGCCTTTCTTAGTGTAACAAGTACTTCAATCTCAGTTCTGCTTTCATTGTTTTCCGGTAAGAATATCCTGTGCTTCGTAGTTTTGTTCTTTCAGCTTCAAATGTGTATTAATTAATAAAGACTTCTCATCTTGTGCCCTTTTAACACTTTGCGTAAATGGTACTGGTCATTCTGTATAATGCCTAGGAATCTCATCTTGTGCCCTTTTAACACTTTGCGTAAATGGTACTGGTCATTCTGTATAATGCCTAGGAATTGTATAGAATGCCTAGGAAAAGTATGTAACATTTTCACAAAAAACTTATATTTCATAGTTTGCCGAAAACCATCAGGCATTCTATGCATTACCTAGGCATTCTATACAATACCGGGATTTCACACTTTGACTGTAACATATACAATGTAACTGCATGCAATTTAAATGAACATGGTAGATAAATATTGTCTTGCTAAGGTTATCTATCAGTCATTACTTAGCAAATGAATACACCGAATTAATTAACAGCGCGTTTTTTACAATGCAGAACTGTAAACTCATTTTAATACTATCTAATTTAAAGTACATTTACGATGCATATTGTATAAACATGCACATGATACAAATGTAGTTTAAATTGAATAGCATTAAACATTGTCGCCTGGTGTTTACATGTTCCAGTACTACTCGGAGTGCACCTTCGCCTACCCTACGTGTCGTCGCTGCTCTGTGACACTGCCAGGGTGGATTGGGTTTGTTCAGGGTGTGCAAGTGTGTGGATACAGAGCTCCCAAGGTGCAGAATTCCAAACTATAACAGTATTTGGATCTTTTTAGGTCGAGCCCTGAGCCAGCGCGCAAGCGCTGCTCTGGGGTTGATCTGGGGTAGTTGAGTACCGTACTCATGTCCACGTTCACTCCCCTGCCCATATTTTTCATTTGCTTGTGTCTTTGTTCTTTCTAAATGCTGCCTGCCGATTGGTTTATAGGCATGCAAGTCCCCCCCTTATGAAAGCCATGCCGTCATTTGTATCATTCCATGTCTACTGGCCTCTTTACTTCGAGTGTTGCATGGTAGGTGTTATTTAGATTGTGAGCTCGATTCTTTCCGTGCATTACCCCCCCAGGCCCCCCCAGTCCCTCCCTTCTCTCCCCCCCTCCCCAGCCGCCCACACTCCTGTTTGCGATGCAATAGGTCTTGCGTAAATGCGAGTCCTATTGCATTGCAAATGCTTGTTTTGGGTTCTGACATGTTGTCACACACGAAGCTGAGCTAGCTGCTTCTGCTTTTCGAGCTCCCTCGAAGGGTCTTTAGAGCTCCGTTCATGCGATGAGAAAGAGGCACAAGCATTGGGCAGCTGCAGCGCTGACCCCGTGAGTCTAACTAGCTTGGAACTGCTTGTTTACTGCATTCCTGAGGCAGTCGGAGGGGAGAGATGTGCCTTTCATTGATCGGACAGAGGGAAGCTGATAATACTTGCGAGTGGACAAACATGGCTGCTTCGTGGCTGATGTTAGGTTTAGGGGTGGGGCCCAATATGCATGTGGGCTCGACCGCGATGAATAACTCACACCAAACACAGAGTTATCTAGTACGAGCCGGAAGTCCCGTGCGACCTCCGCTCCTTTATTTAAGCTCTCTGGCCACGCCTGGCCAGAGAGTGATACATTGTGTGGGGTTTATTCCAGTGGCCTTCCCGGCATAGCTAAACACTAGATCGCTACATCCCTTCCCAAATCAGATTTTCACAAGACTCGCACATAGTTCAACATACAAAATCTGCAAGTCTCTGGCTCGGTTTGGGGTTAGGCCGGAGCTCGTACCTTTGTGACCGCATGCGCTGGCTGGTGGTCGGGCTACTTATCTCTGGACATCCTGAGCCGGGTGGTGGTTCATCTTCAGTCTCCCGACACTCTGATGCGGCGTCACTCCCTGCTCCTTCCGCCTGGTGGGAGTGGAATTCGTCGTGGTACACGTTATCCCTTAGTTGTTGGCGGCCAGCCGGCCCATCCACTTCCGGGGCTTGGACTCTTTTGAACCACGACACATTACGAGTGATGGTCTCTCCGTCCTTCTCCGCCATGACTGTGGTTCCTTTGACTTGTATCACCATCCATAGACCCAGCTCGTAGACGGTGCGGAACTTGCCTCCGCCCCAACGATTTCTCACCAGCACTGTGTGACCTTGCATGATGACTCTAGGACGGGCTCTGCTCTTTTTGCTGGCCTTCTCATTGGTTGCCAACCTGCGATCTTGCGTGCACTCTGGGTCGTATGGTTGTGGTGCCCAGTTGTCCGACATGGATAGAATGTCTCTCCGAGGTCCGGCCAGCATCAGTGACCATGGTGCTCTCTGAGTGGTGCAATGCGGGGTGCTTCTGTATTCTCGCAGGAATATCTGGAGGGCTGCCTCGGGATCTGTTTGCTCTGCCAGGGCGATGTGAAACACTTTGTTTATTGTTTGCATTAAGCTTTCTACTTCCCCGTTTGCTTGAGGCCATTGTGGGGTTATGCGGCGGTGCTTGATCCCGAGCAGCGCCAGAAATTCCTGGAATTCTCCCCCTTGGAACGGGGTCCATTGTCCGTTTTAACAACTTGTGGTAGTCCGAATAGTGTAAATGTTTTTTCCAACACTGGTCTCAAGTGGTGGAATGCTGTAGATGGGAGTATTTCCACGATGGGGTACTTGGTGTAACTGTCGACGATGACAGCTGTTATTCTCCCGTCTGGGAAGCTTCCAAAGTCTTGGCTCACCCAGGACCATGGGGACGGGGCTGGCTCTTCCGTTATGATAGGTGCTGGAGACTCCTGACTGCTGGTGAGCTGACATGCTCGGCAGTTCCTGACGACCTTCTCGACTGCTTCATCTAGACCGGGGAACCACATTTTCTCCCTCATCTTGGATTTCATCCTGTTGACCCCTTGATGGCCTTCGTGCGCCAGTAGGGTGGTTTGTTCTTGAAGGTCTGCTGGTACTACAATTTTGGAGCCCCTCAGAATTACGCCGTTGTCCGCCCCGCTTAGCTCGTCCCTGATCTTCCATAGCTTCCCCAACCGACTTCGGTCAGCCTCAGTCCATCCGCTGACATTGTGCAGGAAGTGTTCCCACGACCCGGTCTTGAGGGCCGTGACCACTCGCTGGAGGGCTGCGTCGTTCTCCGTGTGCCTTTTGATTTCTTTGATGGTGAGGGCTTTGGGACAGGCCCACTGGGAGATCATGTTGATGTAATCTTCTATTTGCTGCTCCTGGTGGGAGTGGCCGTCAGCCGGGTTTGAAGGGTGCCGCAACAGGAAATCCGCCGGGTTTTTGGCCCCTGGTCTGTATACCAAATCCAACTGGTAGTGCTGCAGTTGTATGGCCCAGCGTTCAATCCTTGGCGGTGGATGCAGCGAGGTGCCTTTGAACACCAACAGTAGCGGTTGGTGGTATGTCACGACCTGGAAGGGATGCCCGCTGAGGTATAGATGAAAGTGATTACACCCCCATTTGATGGCGAGTGCTTCACGTTCAATTTGTGAGTTTCTGGTTTCTGTGACCGTGAGCGCTTTACTCGCAAACGCTAAGGGGACCCACTTCCCGGGCTCTACTTCTCGGGTCAATAGCGCACCTAGGCCGACGGGGCTGGCGTCGACTTTCAGTTCTGACATTGTCTGCGGGGCCGGAGCATGTTGGATTGCCTGAGATTTCTGGGGGTCTACCTTCACCCCATCCTGGCTGAATACATATCGATGGATTTCTTGAAGAACTGACACTTGCCTCTGTGGAGGGTCACCCCGTATTCAGCCAGGCAGAGAGGGTTGCTCTCAGGTGTCGGTGGTGCTCTTCACTGGTTGCCGAGTGGATCAGAATGTCATCACTGACATTTAGAACTCCTTGAAGTCCCGATAATACTTCTCTTATTGTGTTTTGGAAGATTTCTGCAGCTGAAGAAATGCCGTTTGTATCGTCGGAGGCCCAGGTGGGTTGAAAAGGTGGTAATATACCGACTTTCTTTGGCTAACCTCAGTTGGTGATAGCCAGCGTTAAGATCCAAACTTGGAGAACTACCGGGAGACATTTAGATCCGCCAGGATGTCATCTACGGTGGGTGTGATGTGCCTCTCCCTCTTGATGGCTTGGTTGGACATACGCATATCAATACAAAGCCGGATCTTCCCTGGCTGCTTCGGTTTTTCCGCTATCACCATCGGTGATACCCACGGGGTGTGTCCTGTTACTTTTTCTATGACGCCTTGTCGCTCCAGCACTTCCAATTCTTGTTCGACAAGCGGCCGGAGGTGGAATGGTATCCGTCTGTGTCGCAGTGCTACAGGCGCCACTGCCCGATCAATGTGGAGCTTCACAGGCGGTCTTCTTATGCTCCCTAGACCTTTGAACAGCTGTGGAAACATCTCCAGGACCTCAACCGTTTGTAATGTCCTCACAGCGTTGGCGAAGGTTACAAGGCCTAAGTCTTCTGCGGTGTGGCTCCCTACTAATATGTCCGCCTCTCGGTCGACCACGTGGAACGCTGGGATCACTTCATGACCATCGGCTTTCACTTGGACTGTCATCTTGCCTTTCAGGGGTAGTGGCGTCTTGCTGTCATATGTGAAGATCTTCACTTGTGACGGTAGTAGGGCTGGCCTTGGGTTTAACTGCTTGTATTGTTGGCATCCCATGACATTTACTGACGCCCCTGTGTCAATGAGCGCCGTCACGGTGGACCCCGCGATGTCAATGGCGCAAGTGGGCTGCGGTTGTCGTCTCCGCTTGAGATCGTTTGCAAATGAGATCATCTGGCACTCTCCTTCTTCATCTGTCGACGAGTCCTCGAGGTACTGTCGGCGTTGCACTGTTGGCCTACCTCCCTGCACGACTTCTGGTTCATCTAACGTCAGGTGCCTGACCGCTTTGGAAGGTGGTCTGGGGCTGGCGGTTCCCCTGTTCCTCATGCCTCCCCGACACACACTTGCAAAGTGGTTGGGGATGTTGTACTTTGAGCATACTTTGCCTCGTGCTGGGCATTCTTCCGGCGGGTGTTCTTCTCTTCCGCAATATTCACATTGTGGTTTTCGCGCACTTCTGGGCTGCCACCTGCCTCGGTCTCCTTTCTGCTGCATGCGTATTGCGTCTACCTTCTCAGTCTTTATTGTTACCGCCGGCTCTCCTGGTTGTATTAGGGCGACGTCCATGGCTGTCACTCTGACTTCTGATAACTCGTGGGACCGCGCTAGCACCAGGATGTCTTCCAGCAAAATGTGGGGCTGCCGGAGTATGAGGGTCCGCAGGGTTTTATTGCGGCACCCCTGGATCACTTGTGACCGTACCTCCTTGATCTGGTCATCTTCGGTGCACGTACTGGCTAGCTCCCTCAGTCGTGTGTGGAACGCGTCCATTGATTCCCCTTCTCTTTGGCACGCCTGGTGGAGTTTAAAACGTTCGTAATCGGGGTTTAGCTGGGGGGTCGAAATGGGCATTCAGGGCCCTCACCGCTGCATCATAGTCCGTCAGAATCCCTGTGTTAGGGAGATGTGCAAAGAGTTTGTATATCTCATCCCCTGCGAAGTGAAGTAGCAGGGAGCGCTTAACAGCTCTGTCCGTCTCTCTGGTGGCGATAAAGTAGTTATTCAACCGGCTAATCCAGACGGTCCATCTGGGGGACGCAGTGGCCGGATCAATCAGCTCACTGAAAGGAGGCAGTGCACTTATCTGGGGCTGGCGTCGAGTATCAGTTCAGTTGCTTTGGCGGTGTCAAAGTACGCCATGGTTGTCTTTTCTTGCAGTGCTGCTTTTACTTTGTGAAAAGCTTTGGCTTCTTTCTGACCCCACACCCATACTGCGTCTTTCTTCGTCAGTGCCCGCAGGGGCTTGGATATCGTGGCTAGGTCCAGAATGAAACGCCCGCAACATGTTGCCATTCCAAGAAAGCTCCTTACGTCTGACGTTGTCTGCGGGGCCGGAGCATGTTGGATTACCTGAGATTTCTGGGGGTCTACCTTCACCCCATCCTGGCTGAATACATATCCGAAGCAATCTATGGATTTCTTGAAGAATTGACACTTGTCTCTGTGGAGGGTCATCCCGTATTCAGGCAGGCAGAGAGGGTTGCTCTCAGGTGTCGGTGGTGCTCTTCACTGGTTGCCGAGTGGATCAGAATGTCATCACTGACATTTAGAACTCCTTGAAGTCCCGATAATACTTCTCTTATTGTGTTTTGGAAGATTTCTGCAGCTGAAAAAATGCCGAAATGTAACCGATTGTATCGTCGGAGGCCCAGGTGGGTTGAAAAGGTGGTAATGTACCGACTTTCTTTGGCTAACCTCAGTTGGTGATAGCCAGCGTTAAGATCCAACTTGGAGAACCACCGGGAGACATTTAGATCCGCCAGGATGTCATCTACGGTGGGTGTGATGTGCCGCTCCCTCTTGATGGCTTGGTTGGACATACGCATATCAATACAAAGCCGGATCTTCCCTGGCTGCTTCGGTTTTTCCACTATCACCATCGGTGATACCCACGGGGTGGGTCCTGTTACTTTTTCTTTGACGCCTTGTCGCTCCAGCTCTTCCAATTCTTGTTCGACAAGCGTCCGGAGGTGGAATGGTATCCGTCTGTGTCGCAGTGCTGCAGGCGCCACTGCCCGATCAATGTGGAGCTTCACAGGCGGTCTTCTTATGCTCCCTAGACCTTTGAACAGCTGTGGAAACATCTCCAGGACCTCTTCCGTTTGTAGTGTCCTCACGGCGTTGGCGAAGGTTACAAGGCCTAAGTCTTCTGCGGTGTGGCTCCCTACTAATATGTCCGCCTACTAATATGTCCTGGTGAGGAGTTGGCAGCGCTGCTGGGACCACTGCCTGTGGAGCTGCTTGTTGCGCCGCCGTCGCTGGTGGGTCAAACATTTTCCGGCGAGGTGCAGTACTTCTGTCTTGGCGCCACCTGGCTTGTTACCTTTCTTTTGATCACCCTCTATGCTTTATTTCTGTGTGCAACAGGCTGTGTTCTGTGGGCCTCGTGGTGATGCAGGGCAGACTGTGGGCCACGTGGTGACTGTGGAGGGCAGCTGCTAGAGTCAGACAGGCGTGCTGATGTGCCTTTATTTTCTCGAGTGCCTTTCCCTCCTTTAATTTGCTGTGTGAGCGCTGGCTTCTGGGCTTCGCGCCAGATCGTGGTGCAAGGGGGCGGGGCTTTGTGCCCGTGTTTTCTCCTCCTGCGGGCTTGACTTGAGAGGGCCTAGCGTGCAAGCGGGCCCATGTGCCCGCACTACGCTCGTGCACCAGCTGTTCGTCAGCGCCTCACCTCGCGGTCAGCGCGATGTTCTCGCCCGGCACAGCGCTTGATGCGTGCGCTCGATGTAGCGCTCTCGCTGGCGGCGACGGCCTTTCTGCTTTTCACTCCCATTCCCTTTCCGATGCGGGCAGCGGCAGGGCCGGGAGCGAGGAAATCTGCTTGGCGATGCAGGTGGGTCATGTGGTGACGAGCCCCTCTCGTCGCCAGTGTTAGGTTTAGGGGTCAGGGCCCAAAATGCACGTGGGCTCGACCGTGATGAATAACTCACACCATACACAGAGTTATTTAGTACGAGCCGGAAGTCCCGTGCTACCGCCGCTCCTTTATTTAAGCTCTCTGACCACGCCTGGCCAGAGAGTGATACATTGTGTGGGGTTTATTCCGGTGGCCTTCCTGGCATAGCTAAACACTAGACCGCTACAGCTGAGACCGGCGTTGGTCTTCGCGGCTGTGTTTGCCATGGTATTGGCGGTCCCCGAACGAAAACCGAGGCCACTTGGGCCTCCTGAGTTTGTGCATAGATGAGAGCGGTGAGCAGAAGGCGCGGAGTTTCGCCATGAAAGAGTACAACAAGGCCAGCAATGACAAGTTTGCCTTCAAAGTCTCCGAAGTGGTCGAGATGAGACTTAAAAAAAATGTATGATACACTGCAACAAAATGTGCAAAAAAGAATTGTGTCCAAGTGCTTTAAAAGGTATATTTTTCGTAAAAGCAAAGCTTTCAGACTGTACCAGTGCTTTCTTTTTATTTTTAAAGAATAGATCCCCATTAAAAGGACGCATTGCCGAACTGGTAACTCTTACAATAACTCTCGAAGGAATAACACTTTCTCGCTATGAAGTTTCGAATGACGATCAATTAAAGCCTGCACTGGCTCTCCCAAGCTGGATGACCAAATGCACACATTTACACTTTTCTTTAAAGTAGGAAGGCACCCTGGAGAAACATGCTTGTGTCTTCCTTAGCTGTGTCTCCCTCTTCTCTCCTTCCTGTACAGGTGACCCCGGCCTTTCTTTTCATCATGAGGCAAATCAAGACCACATTAATCGTTCAGGACCAGTTGCTTTTTTAGCAACAAGCAATGACCAGGCCAGCAAGACTTACCTTTATGCCATATTGGCTTTCGGCCTTGCTCAGTGCCGTGCAACATTGTCAAAATGTGTTTTTGTCAACGCTGGGCAGCATCTGCCAAAAAAAGGCTCTGATACGGCTGCGTCATTGTGCATGCGTCACCATACATGCCTTCACCAATTAAATGGCACTGGATTACTTTTTTTTGCCGATGCATGAAGGGGAGTGGATGAAAGGTGGAGGTTAAAGCAACACAGTAGGAAGGGATCAATACAAGGGCAGGGGATAGCACATGACGGAGAGAGCAACATGGAATGGGGGGTGAGAAGCACACAGGAAGAGTTGGAAAACACAAGCAGTCTCTTAGGATGCATAAATGAAAATAAAAAAGTAGTTCCCTAAACTGGAGTAGATGAAGGATACAAATCCGCCAGTCACAAGTATGGTAGAGGCTCTGCTCCAGAGTAGGGAAAAATCTAAGAAGGAGATTGCAAAGCATTGAATAAGAAGCATCCAAATAAGAGTGACACTAAAGGCAACCAATGGTTAGAAATGGGCGGGCATAAGCACAATGTATATTTTAGGTGAACCCACAAAAGAAAGGCCTTTCATAACGATGCAGCTTGCTCTGTCTGGATCAGACCTAAAAAGCAGGGATAGTATTTTTGACAAAAAACAAAAACAAAAAAAAAAGACATTGAGAACGTTATTTTTCATATATCCTACCTGCTTCGATCTATGATTATCAGACCGATTGATAACCTTACTGAGACAAGCGATCTTTGCAAAATCAGGGTTCATTCACCCAGTAAGGGTTCTTAGCTGGTCGCCTGGCTTCAAGGGAAGAACCTGGCCTAAAGTTAAGAGTACTTTATTGTAATTTTGTCTGAGAAACCGACTGCCTGTATAGTAATCTTCGAGATGTCAAGTTGTGTACACTGCTAATTTTCTGTGTGTAAATTGTAGGTTTCTCTTTTACAGTATAACTCGAGGACTACAACTTCCAGACCGCATCCCGAGCGACCCATACTCATGACAAAGTGAAACCTGCAGGCTCTGCCCCGTTTGATTCTCGGTGGCTGTCTAGCCTTTGTAGGGGAACATACATTCCCTCTCTCTGTGAAGAACAGTAGACTGCGATTTTTCCCACGGTTAATATTACTCATCACTTTTGATTTCCTTATTTCCCTAATTGACCCTAGGCAAGTCTATAAGATCACATTTAGCCTCTTTCATAAAATCTCTGCCTTTTTTGTTACCAGAAGCTGGCGGGTACAGAGAAGCTGTAGAGGGCCTTAACGGGTAAGACCAAATTAACTTCTGGTGATTAGTAAATGGGTTTTCGTTTGTTAAGCTCGGGAGCTTTAGCACCATTAGAGGAAAACTGCTGGAGTGCAGCTTTCACAAAATAGACATTTCACCAGACCATGTCTGTATCCATTTCATATCCTGCCTTTCTCAAACAAGTGCTTCTATTGCTCTCTATGGAATTCACTAAAACCTCCATTTCACTGTTTTGAGGCGTGTAGATCTGCCTTGTGCAAGTGCTGCTCGCTGTCTTTGAAAGGGATGCTCTCCACCCTCGAACACAACGATTCTGCGGGCTGCTACCAGCTCCAAGAAACCATGGCAACATGCCTCTGAGCGCAGAAGCTAGGGGAGGCAGCAGATCGGAAAGGCCATCTCCTGGAGCCCAGTGGAAATCCTTTTATTGTGCACCGTTGAACAGTTCCTCAAGATGTATTGTTAGACGCCACGTGGGGCTCTTGATGGAAGCAGACTGTGGAAACCTCGAAGGACCTGGCTGTGCTTTCCAGAGTCTCCTGCTCAAATGTTCCTCCTTTCAACTGTCCTTCCCCTTGCCCTCTTTTACCACCCCAGTCCCTCCCTCGTGTCTTGTTATGATGTTCTCTGCCATGGGCCCGCCCACACACACACACACACTGTGCAGGCAGAGTAGATACTTATAGCAACACAATTGGGGAATTTCTACCGGGCTTCCAAAGTGCAGCTGCAAGATCAGGCAGCAGACCAGTGAGGTCACCGCTCAAAACGACACCGCTATCTCTCCATTCTCGCAGTCATCTAAAAGGAAGAAACTAGAAATAAAAATAAAAAATCACACCTTAATCCCCACCTCTAATGAACACCAAGAAAACGAAAACCGTGAACTTGGCACTCCCTAGAAGAGTTCATTCATTCTGTCACTCTTTCTTGCACTCTTCCGTCTGTCCATTCATTCCCCTTCATCTATCCTTCCACTCGTCCTTCTTTTCACCTTTTTTGCCACCCTTCATTTCATTTTCTTTCCATCCAAATGTCTTACTTTTCTTGCTTTTTAAAAATGTTTCTTTATCTTTCAGTGTCATGTTCACTCTAGTTGTCTTCCTTTTTAGCTCGAGCCTAGCGGAAGCACGCATGCGCTGCTTGCTCTGCGAGACTGCTGTAGTAGCGTATGGGAGAGAAGCTGCTCCCACTCTCCTCCTATATTTTTCATTGGCTTGTGTCATTGTCTTTCGTAAATGCTGCCTTCAAATTCGTTAATAGGCTTGTTAGTCCCTCCTTAGTATGACCTTGTCTTCATTTGTACCCTCTCATGGAGACTGTCCCCTTTACTTCGGTTGTTACATGGGACCTCTTATTTAGTCTGTAAGCACTATTGACCCTGAGTTTCTTTTACTGCAGGTCGGACATGCGCTGCTTCAGCTGAAACTGCTTGTGTTTTTTATAAGCAGCACGGCTGCCATGGCTGCCCCCGTAACATGGGCGCCTGCTTTCAATCACTTTAAACTGAGCATCTCGTGTCTGTTTCAATCCCACAAGTAAAATGGATTTAGAAATGATTAGCAAATTAAGTCAAGTGAATTCCAGGTAGCACATAATCGTGTGCTAATGGGCCGAAGTGGACGACACCACCACTACCACCACCACCACCAATACCTCTACCACCAATAATACCAATACCACTACCAATACCACCACCACCAATACCACCATTATCATAACCAATACCACTACTATCACCACCACCAATACCACCACCACCACAAATACCAATAATACCACCACCAAACAATACCCATAATACCACTGCCACCAATACCAGCACCACCAATACAACCAATATCACTACCACCAATGCCTCCACCACCAATGCCTCCACCACCAATACCACTACCACCACCACCAATACTGCCACCAATGCCACCACCATCAATGCCACCACCACTAATAACACAATACCACCACCAACAATACCACTACCACCAGCTCCAATACCACCACCACCACTACCACTACCCCACCACCAATACCAGCACCACCACCACCAATACCCCACCACCACCAATACCCCACCTCCAATACCAGTACCCCACCACCAATACCAGTACCAGCACCACCAATACCAGTACTAGCACCACCAATACCAGTACCAGCACCACCAGTACCAGTACCAGCACCACTACCAGAACCACCACCTCAGTGCCTCTAGCTCACTAGTAATAGCAGGGGGACTGTACGGGGCCCGAGCTGCAGCCAAGACCATCCCTCCCTCCCTCCATGCCTGCCATAAAGCACAGCCCACCCTGCACCAGGAGGTGAAGCCAGGGCCCTACTACAGCTGGAGTGTTTTACATTAGGTGAAAGATAGCAATGACATTACTCAATGCCACACTGCACACTCAAATCACGGAGAGGGCAGGAAATAGCCACCCCTCCCTTTCTTACTCTGAGGGGCAACAGCGTAATCATGAAGCGAAAGGTGTTGGAGCGCTTTGTTAGTGTTTATAGCTCAGATCATATGTAACTCTCACTTGAAACTTTGTATCTGTGTAACTTACAACACTTACACCTTCACAGCACTATTTATCACTACTTTCAATACGTCGCAGGCTGGGTCTCTTCCTCTGATATTTACAATCTAACAAGTGGTCAAGAAGGCCCTTTATTGCAATGCAATAAGTCTCGCATTTACAAGAGTTTAAGCTATTAGATTTGTAAATGACAATCTCTTGTATTTCTCTTTTAAAACCTAAAACATAAATAAAAGGCATTGTTATTTACAATGCCAATAGCTAAAACTCGTGTGAATGTGAGACCTACTGCATTGCAAATACTTGTTTAAATACTTACATTTTCATTCATTATTTCTGTCACATTTTCATTTACATTGCATGGAATTACATCCTAATGTGAGACATTGAAAAGGATTTGTAGTAAAGGTAGCACACCAATAGATGGCAGTGTTGACTGTTCCTCTGAAGTGAAAAGCTTCAGCAGAATTCCTATAGATAGGTGAGTGTTGCAATGTTTACAAAGCTGGGGTTTTTGGACTTGTGTTTATCATTTAAAAAATACTTTTTTTCGAATATCTACTTTATGCAATTTCGTTCATTTATAGTGTGGTTTATGGGATATGTTGAGGAGTCTAATTGTTGTGGGAAGAAGATGCCCTTATCTATCCATGACTGAGGTATATGGGTTTACCCTTTTATTTAATGTTGTGCTTATTCCGTAGAGATGCAAGATTTGAGTATCTTATACTTGAGGGCAGTTTCTTGTATAGTTTTAAGAGATGTTTTTGTGTTTCTAAAGATAGATTTTGATCTATCTAACTTGGTTGTGTTGGAAGCTAATAGGAGGAGTGGGCTTAGATTGTTTAAAATGGCCTTTTCTACTTCAAGCCAAACTGACTTCTCAACATATCCCATAACCTTCTCGGAACTCCAAAATAAATACAAACTTGATAAAATGGAATTCTACAACTTCCTTAAAATCAGAGCCGCCATCTCTAAATCAAAACAGCATAGTGAAAACCCATCTCTCCCAAGCTTCATTTGGAAAATTAATAGCTTGGGTCATCAAGTCTTCCACATATGTAAACTCTTACGCACAATCCTCGCACTTAAACAAAAAGCTAACATCATTCTGGGAACAACACTCTTCTAACCCCTTCACTGATTCAGATTTGGCACAAATTTGTAAATCAGTTACTTATCAAAACATTTCCCCCGTTCTGTCACAAAGTTATGGCTCATCCACAAATCATACGGGACCCCAGCACGCTTACATACACAACACATGCTTGAGGAACCCACTTGTTGGAACTGTAAAGAAGAGATTGGAGATCTAGCTCACCTCATCCTTCACTGCAAATCTGAATCAACCTTCTGGGACAAAGTGTTTGCATTTGTATCTAGCTTATTTAACTGCCATCTAAAGGGAGAATTTGCTTCCCTAATTGCAGGTTTTCTTAACGCAGACTTAGATAGCCCAACAGACAGGGCATTAATGGACCTATTACTCACGTTGGCAATCAAAATAGTCCTAAACAACTGGAACACAAGTAAGGCCTCATTTAAATGCTGGATTAACACATTCGAGACCCAGACAATATCTCTCTCCAACACTCACCGTGGAGATCTCCATCTAGACCCATCTGGGACAAGTTAGACAATTACTTCACCTCAAATAACCCACCTTTAACATCCTTACATGTACACCGCTATTTCGTACAAGCGCCAGTGCGCTCCCCTCCCATAGATACACTAGCAGCCGGCAGTGGCTGTCTCTCTAACACTCATAAACTACAACCCTGCACAACGAACAACTGGTGCGTTATGAACGACTGGTGCGCAACGGCCACAATATAAGCAACTTAATGGCTCCCCCTCTTCTCTCACTCCATATCTTCTCTTACCTTTCTTAACTAATTCGCTGCCTATTTTTAAGTTTGATAAGTCTCCTAGAGCAATCCTAAACTCCGGACTGTTATAAGACTTTCCCCTTGTGCATTATTTTAGGCCACTTTATGTATTAATGTTTACCTTATGTATTATTTATGTATTGCTAGTTTTAAGAAAATTCAATAAAATCTTTTAAATAAAGTGCGGTTTATAAAAGTTATACAGGGACAAGGGGTGTGAAGTATTTAAATTATAATTACTTTAATTTGGCTAATTTTATTTCCCGAATTTGATTCTATATAAGAGCAGGTTAATAAATTTATATAGAGGCAAATGATGGAAATAATCGTATTCGAATGCATTACTTACATTTTAGTTTGTAAATATTTTTTTTCGAATATATAGTTTATAGAATGTTTTCCATTCGAAAATTATATATTAAAAAACATTATTGCACTAACCTCAAAATACTGTAGATAACATTGCTGTTTTTAAATAACGTAATTGCATGGTTATTGTCGCACGTGATCAGTAACAAACCCCTGGTTATCATTTGTCGGAACTGATAACGTAATCTGCTCCTGTTACCCCACATATCCCAATTAGGAGTTTGACGTCTAACAGCACTTCTGTAGCTTTCTTTATTGTATAAAAAAATGCCAGATAATTATCGGGACATGCGGATTTTGGTGCATTAGGCAACGAGATCTGCATGTTCTTCCCCATTTTCATGGACAACCTGCTCATCCGATGTTATTTTTCTGACTCAACAAATTCCACCCCAGGAGAGTCTGGATTTGTCAGGTCTGACAGATATCATTCCAAACACAGAGGCACTCGCCATGAGGGCCTAAAATTCAAGAAGGATACCTGCTCCACTTTGTTAATATGTACACCTCTGATGTAAATATGTTTCTCCATCTCATATATTTGTTTGCCTCTGCCAATGGGATCCATGCCTTCACACGCTTTTACACTAACCTGACTGTCTATTGCTTCTCCATATATTTTCTGCCTTTCAGCTGTGGCACCTCTGCTATGGCAGAGGCAGGAGCGGCTGTCACAGGTAAGAGCGGTGAGACTGGGTGTGGGGGGGGGGGGGGGTGGAATGGGTTGACAGACAACGGGATAGGTAAAATGAAATAAAAAACAATAATAAAACCACGTACCTTGCGCTCGCTGCATCGCCAAGGAAAAATAAAACAACATGCGTTTTATTTTTCCTTTCCTGCCGAGTTTTCGGGGCAGGGCCTGGTTGTCACAAGCAATGTGACCGGCCAGAACTTCATGCAAATTGAAAGTTCTCTTCGACCCAGCAACGCAGCTGGGGTGGACAGAGCAGCACAGACTCAGTCTGCACCGGAGCGCAAATCGAGGGTGCTCGGGCCAATCCTGAAGCTGCTGTCATGTGAGAGCAGCTTCAAGATTGGCCGCCGAGCATTCTGGGAGAATGTGCCTTCCTGAAGACGAGCAGAAGAGCGCGATGCGGATGGCTGTAGGTAAGTTTTTTTTTTCTATTTTGTTTTATTTCCCCCCCTGATCCCATGCCCCTTCCGCTCCGCCGCTCGTTCAGCACACCGGTCGCTCGTCCAGCATACCAGCCCCTCCTGCTGCCTTTGTTTCACCACGGTTCCTATGCACAACGTTTCTGATCAAAATGTTATTGCTGCTAAAGTGTGTTCTTAAATATTCATAATTTGAAGGACTGTAACAAAATGGGTTATTAAGTGGGGGAGTATGTGAGCCCTACCTAAGCAATAAGCCCACAATTCTGTTTGGTCCAACACACAAGTACAATAAATACAGTGCTCTTCCCCTAGTTGCTTTGGCACATAGGCAGGCTTAACTTAATGAAAATATGTGAAGTATTTAGCAGAACAAAACTAGGTAAAAAGTACAAAATAAAAAAAAGAACATACATTTCACAGCCAATTCTTCAGAGTTAAGGAAAGTGTAATATGAAAAGTGACACTAAAATGATTTATATCCTATAAGGGGAACCATAGATATGATTTTAAAAAAAAGTTTTTAAGTTAAAATTCATGAAACAACATAGCATCTATGGGTGCTATAGACCGGGACCTAGACACCAGTTGAGGCGTGCCGCAATGACACCAAGGCTAGCTAAGCCTAGTACACGGCATAGTCAAAATAGTTACCTTCTGTCTTACATTTTTATATTTGAAATCGAAGCCGTCCAGCGTGGCAAGGTTGAAGACTTTATCTGACAAATTCATTGTGAAGTCGCGTACCTGTTGGACAAGGTCTCGCTAAAACCGTTGGTTTTGGCGAGAACAGCTCGGAGTGTGGAAAATTCAAATTTGGTGCCTGCTAAAGTCCTCATGGGCTGGATACTTTCTGTAAGGTCGCCTGGTCAAGATTTCTCCATTGGGACTTAGGTGTCATTAAGAGTTTGGGGATGGGATACTCCATCAAAAACAGGAGGATATCCTGTCTGCCATGTCTAAAGTGCTGTAGGCTATAATGCATGTGCAATATGGGACATCCACCACTTTTGTGATGGAATATCCTGTCAGCCAAACTCTATATAATGCCTTTAGTCTCTTTTTTGGAGTTTGAAACACCTCAAGCCTATGAACCGTAGCCAGACAGATCTCAATGGTCTGAAGTCTTCTTTCTGGTGGCAAAGGAAGCTACAAAGTTTGGTCCCAATCAGAAGAGACCAACCAGATTTTCCTGCCCGACGAGGTTGCTCCTTGGGTGGTTAGTTCTATCCACGAGAGGTCACACATTTTCCAACTTTTTAGAGTAGCTCCTCTTAGTTAGTTTACATCTGAGCCTCCCAGGACTTTAGGGACATCACAGAGTCCAAGAACCAGCCCCACAGAGGAAACCAGCAAGGTCCAGTCTGGATCGACTTGCCACTAGTCAACTTGTCACTCCAGGTAAAGGCCTCTTGAAGGATTTGGCTAAACGTGCAGCAGGTCCAACACTTAGTGTGTCCACACAGTAAGCATATTTCTCTTCTGCTAACCCAGTCCAATTGTGTTCTGAGGAGCTTTGGGTGAGGTGCCACTTTTGTGCAATTTACTAGCCAGTGGATGGGGAGGACTCCTGGATACTCCCTGACCAGTGTTTTAGACGTTCCAACTTTTGCAGCCCATCCTGTTTGCCTTACTGTAAACTAAAAGAGTCCAACATGGCTGACAGGTTCTACCCTTGAGGAAGCTGAAGGGCCATCCGTGGTGTGTCTAGGGCAAATAGCATTACGCCTCCTCTTGAACCACACCAGACTGGTGTCACTGGGTTTAGGTTCAGGGGAGCTGTAATATATCTTGGGATTTCTCCTCTATAGTTATCAAAAATCCAACTTCACTATTAAAGTGTATTTTTAGTAAATATTAAAAGTAGTTATTGAATGGACTCTGTATCTTGTGCTAAGTCAAGGATACAAAGATAGCATTTTACTAGTACTTAAATGTTTCTCATGGAACAAGCCACAGGCCGAGCTTTTACAGGCTACTTACTGTAGGAACAAGCCAATCGGAATTTCTTACATATACTCAACTTTTAAACAATAGGCACCCTGCCTTGCAGGGATGACTGGCGTACTTAATATTTAAAATGAGGGTTCCCTCTTGCCAAAAGGTGATTTTGACAGGTCTGCATATTGGTTTAAAAGCCACAGCAGTTAGACTGCACATGTTGGCCTGAAGCCATGTTTTCCTTGTCTGCCTGGAGGATGGCACAAAGTTTGCTTCAGTCAGTGCCTGATTTTGCCTGAACACAGGGGAGCCTGCAGAGCCTGTGAGCTTGCCCCAGCCTCGTCCCTGTCACCACCATCTTTGCTGCAGCTGCGAGGTAGGTGACTACACCTCCCAGAAAGCCTTGCGCCATTGATGACGCGCCGGCACCAGGGACGTGCCAGGAGGTGCCTAAAAACGCACAGGGCCGACGCGGCGCGGGAGCCTGATTTTGTCTGAACACAGGGGAGCCTGCAGAGCCCGTGAGCTCGCCGCTGCTAAGTCCAGCCTTGCCCCTGTCACCACCATCTTTGCTGCAGTTGGGAGGTAGGTGACTGCACCACTCAGCAAACCTTGCGCCAGGGACGCTGCGCCGGCACCAGGGACGCGCCAGGAGGGGCATAAAATCGCACAGGGGCGGCGCAGGACTCACCTGGGTGAAGGGCAGTCCCATCCTTTCCCATCATTGCCAGGAAGAGGCAGAGCAGGGCCACCCCCCTGTCACTTGTGGCCAGGTAGCAGAACCGTTTTACGGTGTGAACATAAAGGTACTGTGATACTGTGTGATCCCTTCTGAGTTTGGTAATTACTAAGGAACTGCCTGTTTGGACCTGTTCTATTATTTTCCCTTCCTACCTTTACAATTTGTTTGGTGTCTGAAAGCTAAAGTATACTCTGAAATTAAGTAGGGCCCTAATACTCGTGTTTGTAGGACCAGTACACAAGTGTCTTGACAGTATAGCCTAGGTCAATGGGGAAAAGGAAGACACTGGAAGGAAGTGGGGAAGTGGGGGGGGAGGCTAGAGGGGCTGGCGCAAGTCGGGGTAATATGGGGAAAAAGGCTAGGAAATCACAATAAACGGCAGGCAGTAATTGTGTAATGGATTGTATAGATACCCTAATAAGTGTGAGGGTAACTTAGAATCTACACCCATGACACTAACAATTGGTAACAAAAACACCCCCAGGCAGAGCCAACCCCCTAAACTGGCCATTCTGAATATGTTTAAGAAACCAAATAATAAAAGATCTGTAATTAACAACAACGATGGGGAAGATGATATTACAGGAGCACTCTATACAAACACCAAGCCATCTCCTAATACCGAACACATAGACCCTATAGTACTTTGTACTAATAGATTTCAGCCCCTGTTAGACCAAGATAATAAAGACGAAGGTGGGGGTGAAAGGTTTTCGACGGCTCAGACTCCACTGATACCATCTAATCAAAGTCGAGATCCTACATAGAATGGCAGAATATGTTCCAATTAGTCACTACACTAAGACTAGAAGTGGGGTCCATGAAAGGCATGATAGAGAAGTTAACCTTAATGGTTAAGTCTTTAGTATCAGATCCAATCCGTGGAAGGGATGGATACGTAAATGAAAGTAGCCACTTAGTATGCTCACTAGGTGCCACACCTGCTATTTCACTGGTCGCATCGGCTACTTCCACCATAGCCAGTAACGCCACATCTAGTAGGGTATGCCTTCCTCTAGACAAGGTAAAGCCAAATATAAAAAAGACACTACCACCGACGATGAAGCACTTACCACATTATGTAGGAAGTAATCGTACCAATTCCAACAAGGTAGCAGTAATGAGGGACCAACCATCGCCCATTAGAAAACTTTACCACGCACGGAACAACTGCAGACAGGTTCCCTGCCTGGGCCCTGAGAAAAGAACACATCTAGCCCCAATAGAATCTTCATGGTAAATGTACCAAAGTATGATCCACGCAGAGGCATAGAGAACAGGTCTCCCTAACAAATAAAGCTATCCACTGGATAAGACATGTAAGGGGATGTCGCTCAGTGATAAAGGAAGATAAAGTAGTTGCTCAAAGGTTATCTTCATTAAACCACCAGCTCCACTGTATCGAGCTTATCATGAAAAGTGCAGATCTAGTGGAAACGTATTGCACTGGAGTTTTGTACTACTACACCAGCGCATTCAGCAATTCAGTTTAGACGCTCCCCCATGAGTAGTGGGAGTGACCATTTGCCCAGACACCGGCTACACAGTCTACAGGGAAGCTCTACTCTTGATGATAACAATTGACTGTGGAAAGCATCGCCACCAAAACAACAAAAATGCACAATAGCTAGCCCTATTACTAGTGACAACCTAGTGTGCCCTAAGGATTTTACTGTAGAGCAGGCGCAATCCCCAAAGATTAATCTGGTTTTTCCCTCCCAGATAGATAGCGTGCTGGAGGGGGGTAGCCTTCCTCCCGTTTCACCTACCAAGGCTACCGTCTTTGCGCACAATCCCACCCAAGAATTCCATGCTGTCCTGGAACATCGCAGGATTGAGCACAAAGATGTGTTCTCCCGAGTGGCACTCATTCATAGAGGAATATGACATCTACCTCTTTCAAGAAACTTGGGCAGAGGTCCCTCTCTTCTGTGTAGGTTATCTAAACTATCATATTCCGGCAAGCAAGGGAGCAAAGGGGAGGCCATCTGGGGGCTTGACCATTTGGGTGTGACAAAATCTATCGAGTTAAACATACAGGTACTCCCAACTCAGTCACAATACCCAGGCAGTTAGACTGAAAACGAGTGAACATTGGAACATAGACATTTATAATGTTTACGTTAGAGGTACTAGAGGGAAGAAGTCTGGAGTTTTGGCAGCTCTCGATCTCCTTGACTCACAACAGGAAGTCTCGAATATCATAGTTGCGGGGGATTTTAACATGACGTTTGAGCCCCTAACCAAGGAGGAATGTCACCTCACAGACGAAGATAATAAGTGGGACATTCCAAAGTTGGAGCTAGACCTTATAAGGAAGTGATCCGATGTGGTCATTCAATTAAATGATATCTGCATGGAAATGGGCTTGCGGACCATAAACGGACGCTCACACTCTGAAAGATCCGGGGCTAACACTTTCAATAATGGTTACAGTGCCAGCAGGATAGACTATGTACTGATGAGCCTGGAACCATGGCATGCCCTTAGAGACATGCTGGTAAGAGATAGGCTTGAAAGTGACCATAACCCCTTGTGTGACTATGGAATTAAGTAGGCACAAGGTACATATCCAACCAGGAAACGAATATTCCCCAAGTGACGTTATTCCATCTAATGACATGAGACGTCTTAAATGGGTAAAAATAATAGAAACACCTGAGCTGCTTGATAGCATCAACAAGGGTATGGATAGCGCTATAAATGAGCTAGAAGACAGCGTAGCAAATTCCACTGCCCTAGACCAATCAACGAGCATTCACAATACATTTTTCGCACATCTGCGTACTCACTTTTTAAAACTGGGCAGAAACAAAAAGGCCCCAAATCAGAAAGTTGGGCACTGGTTTAAGAAAGAATGCCCCTAGTGCTACATGTGCCTCTGGACAGCCATCAAAGTAGGCGACCCCCATAGCAGTTCGAGGAGCTAGGTCTACCTATAGGGGTACCCAAACAAAAGCATAGAAAAAATGGGATGATAAAAAATGGCAGGAATTAAGGGAGGCTTGCGCCATGAAAAATTCCAAACAGTTTTGGAATGCATACAGATGGGATGGAGGGGGACAGGCCCAGCAGCCCCAAAACCATATATCACAGAAGGATTGGGTGAACCAGCAGCTGAAGAAGAGGGTGATATCACCAGAATATTTTACCAGGACATTGCCTTTAGTAGGGCTGAGACAGAAACGACACGACAAATCGATAATGGCAGGAAAGGTGCCTGTGCCAGATGGTATACCTGGGGATGTCTTTCTCTATGATTAGGAAAGATGGTGCCGATACATGCTCCTGTTGACTAATGCCATCGCCCATGGAGCTCCAATTCCAGAATCCTGGAAAGGAGCAGAAATCATGCCCAGGGAACTACAGGGCAATCAGTTTAATTGACTGTATGCAAAAGGTAATGGGGAGATTTGTGCTCCATAAAGTACAAGAATGGATTGAAGAGTTCAAGGTCTTATCTCCACTGCAAGCAGGGTTTCGGGCTTTTACTAGCACCATAGATCAGGTGTTTAGGTTCGTCTTGCTCTATTGGAAGACAGTGACTTTGGGCAAGGGTAGTTTGTACGCCGCTTTTGTTGACCTTCAGTCTGCATTCGATCTCGTGCCAAACTATGGAATACCTTACAAGAATTATGGATGCCACCTGAATTATTGACACACCTCATTAGACTTCACGAGGACAACAATGCTAAAATTAGATGGGGCAAACAGGGTGAAGTTACTGAATAATTCCCTGTTGAAAGAGCTGTGCGCCAAGGATGCGTGATGGCACCGACACTATTCTCATTATGCATCAATGGAATAGTGAACTCTATGAGCTCTATCCCTACAGATGCCCCAAGGCAAAGAAATCCCCATACTAATGTTTGCGGACAACACATTGATCATATCCAAGACCCCAAGCGGACTCCAGAGAGACCTAAAAATCCTTGACGAGTTCTGCTTACAGTGTGGCTTGAAGGTCAACGTGTTGAAAGCAAAATTAATGGCCTTTAACACGTAGGGCCCATAAGGGGGGCATCCAAATGAACGATAGGCCGCAAGAACAAGTTAAAGAGTTCACTTATCTAGGGGTTAACATTCAGGATAATCTGAAATGGAACCATCAGATTGGCTTGGCATCCCTTAAACATAGGCAACTGTCGGGGGCACTACATACGGAACATAACACCTCTTACACTAAGGCCATTAGACCGGCACTCAAGATTTATAACACAAAAGTTATCAGCTTAGCCCATTACGAATCAGAACTTTGGGGGTGCGAGAACCTATCCATGCTTACATCTTCAGAAAATAGGTTCTTGAGGAAAATCGCTAGGTTACCACAATGTACCCCAATGTGTACTTTATTGTACGACCTTGGTAGGAAACCTATCGCAGTCATAGCTAAACTGCGTCCCCTCCTGTACTGGCAGAGATTTTGGACTACACTCGAACTTGCAGGGTTTCAAGACCTAATAAGGGCCGACACTTCCCACCACATAAAATGGCTATGGGCGGTTAGAGACACACTATCTAGCATTGGCATGATTTCACTGTGGAAGGACCCAATACATTCTAATTCCCCACAAAGAAGACTCCAAGACAAATATTGGGAATAGGTCCAGTATAATAAACTTAGAACCAATGAGTCATCCTCCCTAACTGGACGTTTTCTGTAATGCAAAGTTATCCCGAAGCTGGAGTCATACTGGGATGAAGTTACAAAACCGCTTGACCGGTGTGAGAAGTTGGCCTGGCATATGCTGGTCACTAGTTATAGTGGCCACCTTGCACCAGTCCAATTCGACTCTTATGGTGATAGGTTTAAAAGACAACCTTTAAAGAAAGCTATCCTAGTGGTAGCTGTGGAGAGCAGCCTTCAGGCTAAGTCTTGAAGGAGTGTTAAGCTTATTGTTTTACCATAGATAACCTCTTGAATGACCAAATGAAAGAGTATTCCACACAGGTATATATATAAAATATATGTATTTGTTCTAGACAGAATCCCACAGTCTCTTTATGAGGCTAAGGCAAAGTTACAATTCAAACAAGCATTGATAGATACAATAAATAGCACTGTTAACATTGGGCCCCAGGGGGGGACCAAACCATATACTAAAAAAGTGGTATAAGAACCACGACAATTCTACAGACAATGCCTAGGGCATTTAGGATCGCTGGCCCCTTTAGAATCCACCCCAGGTTATGAGGAAGGGGACCCACGGGAGGCGCGTGCAGTGGAAATAGCTGCTATCGGGATCCTTATTATATCCTATGGAGAATGTCGCGGTTTGATTTAAACAGATTAAAGACACTTCTAGCAGGAGTTCAAAGTTAAAAACTTAGAGTTAAGCTTTTGAGGAGCCCACTACCACGAGAGTACCGAGGTACCACTGTTACCGGCCCCAGGGAAGCCGGGTGCATAGGTCGTTTTCGATGTTGCGTCGCGGGCTGATTTTCAATGGGAAAATGTGCAAAACTGCTGCTAGCCAAAAGCGTCGATGATGCCGTGAAGATTGAAGATGTAGAGTTTGTAGAGAAGAACCTGAAAGCAGAGGGGACAGAGTCTGGGTCACGGCAAAGTGACCAGGGAGCTCAAAGGAAAGAGCCCTTCAATGTTGGGTGCTTCAAGTGGAAAGAAGTGTAGCTTGGATCTGCAGCCACGGGCTCCAGGAGGCTTCAAGGAAGGCCAGCTTCTGGAGGGCGACTGTCCCACATCGGATGAGGGTTGCTGCGGTGTTAGTGTCTGTATTGGATCCACTAAGCCTTGGCAACCGCAACCCACGCAAGATGAACAAATCAGCTACTGGTGCAGACCCACGAGGTCTGTGAGAGGTCTCCTTTGAAGAGACTGTAGAGCCGGCCTGAAGCAACCAGGGGAACTCTTAAATGTCGAGATTGACCTCAGCTAGGGCCCGCAAGTTGAGAGATAAGGGACCACGGGAGGCGGCAATTTGGAGTGCGTAAAAGGGCACCCACGGGCCACCGGAGGGGGCTAGGGCACTGGTCTTTGGCACAATTGCTGTAGAGTGGTTGGCTCGATAACGGGCCAAAGCACAACTTTCCCACTGGTCAGGGTCGTGTGCTATGCAAGAGGTCACCGGTGTCCTGGGGTATTGAAGATCTCGGCACCCACGTGGTCCACGGTGCTCAAACTTGTTGAGCACACTCACTGGCCTCTGGGATGCTCAGAAAACCCACCTCAAGGGTGCTGGAAGTCGACGAAGTCCACAGGAGCAGCGAAGTTCCAACCAGGTCACTTGCAGTGTTTCAGGTGCCTGCCAAGCAGGGGGGTAACTCCTTTACCCCAAGGGAGATTTCTTCAGTCAGCTGGGCAGCAGCTCGTCGAAGGTCAAGTCTGTGAAGTCCAAGATTAATCTGAGGCTCTGGGGCCACGTTATTCACCTTTATCCCCAAGATTAGGGGAGTGTCCAGATTAGTGTCCACCAATGAGTGGTGAGGCGGGAAAGGGTGGCTACACCCTCTCCCCTTTGTGTGTTTCCCGCCTGGACGAGGGGCAGGATGCCCCTGAACTGGTTCCAAGCGGTGTATGCAGAATTTAGGCGCTGTAGCTGCCTACGTGCAACTCTGAAAGGCATCCTTAGGTGCACCCACCCAGTTCCAATCCACATATCCTGTCTGGGGAGGTGCTGGCACCTCCCTGCCACAGGAGCCCTATTGTCCAGCTGCCGAGGCTGGGATTTTCCCCAGCAACAGGCAGCCAGAGTCGTGTGGGTGGTTGGTAGCATCCATTTTGTGATACGTGTGCACTTTTAAATTGGTGTCTAAATTCTGCCGCTTTTCCCATATCGCCCCTCTAGCGGGGGGAATCATGCCCTCGTGCCCATGGCTGGACTGGGGGTATGATTCCTACATGTTTGACACCAAACACAATATGGTTCTGTGTAGCCATTCTCAAGTTATCACGCTATCACGATATACTTATAATGCGGTTAAGAGTATATGTATGGCTACACTACAAACAACCCAGCAATGATTTTACGAAGGTTGCAGAGGGGCCCTACTCAGGTAGGGGTCCCCCCTCACACATACCTCAGCACCCTGCCTTGTAGGATCACCAAGGCCTGCCATAGGGGTGACCTATGAGAGTACATGTGTTGTAATGGGGTGGGGTATAGGGTACCTATATCCCTGTAAGGGGTGCTAGCACCACCTTACCCAGACTACAGTAGTGGTCTGGTGGTGTCATTTTGTATGGCTGTCCCAGGGTGGCACAATAAGTGCTGCAGCCCTGGTAGGCCTACTGAGGGACCCATGCCCTGGGTACCTAGGGTACCATCTACAAGGGACTGCCAGGGTATCCTCAGCATCCTATTGGTTTGTACCTAGGGTACTCACATGGTTTAAGAGAGGAAGCAGATAGGCTGGGGTCCTGGATAGCAGGGCCACAGCCTGGCTAGAGTCATAAAACAGTCAAAACATCAGCAAAAAGTTGGGGGCAACTATTCAGTCGATGCCACTCTCCTACAACCGGAAACTGTATTTCCAGTTCAGGGTAGGCAAACTACCACTAAGAGCATTTACTGCTAGATGGAACAAATCCAGTGTTGATTTGTGCCCAGTATGTAAGCCAAGAATAGAATCGTTGGCTAACTTACTGTTTGCATGTACTGGCTACAATGTCCCACGTTGTGTCTGGCTGATACTAATTTGGAAGCTTCTAGGGACAAGAAGGGCTAGTGATGCCGAAAGAATCTTGCGTTCTGACACATCAGTAACGATCGTCATAGCGATGGCAAAATACTTAGGGTGGTCGTGGGCAATAAGATCAATTCCCTACGCCTAGCCCAGGATAAATGAGGCAGTGATTGACTGTACCTAATCGAGTTACAACAGAAGATGTCGGACTGAATCAAGTGTCAAATTAAAAAAATGCTCTGTATAATGTAAAATTCAAAATGTTTTACACTGTTTTATTTTATGGGATTTTATAAATTTTTAAGATATTTGTACATATTTTAACAACAGAAAGGTTACCATTGTTTGTCTTTCTATCCAGGCTATGTATCACACTGTCGCAGAGGTTTTATTTCACTACTATTCATCTGTATTTTGTAAGCGCTTTTATGACCTAATCTGTCAAATAAAGCTGTTTGGTTTGGATTGGATTGGCTTCAGTCCACAGCTAACATTTAATTTCCATGCCATTGGTATATTACCTTGCTCATATACTGTGGCCTTACTGGAAAGTTAAATATGTCTATTGGGGATTAGCCAATCTTACCAAGTTTTTGATCTCAGAACACTACACTGACAACTGGAAGCAATTCTCCAGTGTGTAGAGTTAAAAAATATCCTCATAAATATGCAAAAAATGGGAGTGGCCCCTCAAAGAGGCACATTTTTACACAAAAGTAAAATATGTTGATAAATTACAGCAATAATAAGACATTCAAAGAAGAACAATAGCCAATTCTTAAGGTGCCACATTGGCAGATGCATATACCCACCACCACCTTTCACTCCATATTACAATGTGCAATGCTCACACACTGTGGTTAACACTGAATAGTTAATACGCCATATAATCGCAAGTCGTGGTCCGATTTCATATATCACAAATGGTTGTTTCTTTTTTTAGTGGAACCAAACTCATGTCTCTATCAAGTGTTGATACTAAAAGCTGTTTTTTTTCCTGACACTTTTTTCTATATAAATATCTTGTTTCCTCCCATTTCCTCCAATCTTTCGATGAGAATAGGACTACCAAACTGACTTTTCACCTCTCTCGTAATACCTAGTAAAGCATTTATTTGGGCCTTTTCCGGTCCATCTCTTGCCAATAATACACTCCACTTATGTCTGCCAGATTTTCGCTTTGAGTTCTGTTCAAACTTATAGATGAAGGTATCCTCCCATTTCTTGACAAATACTTTGTCCCATAAGTGTACACTTGAGAAACTTATCTGTGACAGGATAGCTTGTTTCATATTCCACTCCATTATTTTTCACCCACTGGCCCACACTAGGCAGATCAGCCATATGCAAACTCATTTTGTCTTGCTCCAGTATGAGCAGTCCAGCTGGAACTTTTCACTTGTGTCCTAATGGAGCTTTTCACTGAAGGACGTCACAATAGATCTCAAAGGCAAACATTGTTAACCCCTTGCGTGCTCATGACGGAACCACGCCGTCATGAGCCACGGGCGGCGTGTGCTCATGACGGAGGGGTTCCGTCATGCTGCGGCCGTTGGTGGCCGCTCCTCCCACGCGGCACTAATTCCCCGCCTGTGCGGGTGAAATAGAGAGTGGGCGGAGTCGTGACGGAACCACGCCGTCATGAGCACAGCTCGCCCATGACTCATGACGGCGTGGGTCCGTCATGAGCATGGCGGCGCCGCGCTCACCCCTCAACCCCCCAGCGCTGCGGCGGAATTCGCGCCCCAGCGAAGGGGTTAAACAAAGCAACATTGTAGAATGTTTATCGTAAGAGATGCAGGACTGGGTAAAGAGACTTTTAATATATTTTTCTCTCCCCTAAATGGCCTCTTTAAGTTTGAGCAATATGCTTTACCCATACTCCTACCTAAGAATCTGAGGCTAGATGTACTAAAGTGATGAATATCGATTTCCTGCGAAATGCAATTAGGAAATCGCTATTTGTAATGTATGAAGCTCTTGTGAGTTTAATTAGTGATTCCTAGTGGGTCGCAAATAGACCTACCTCATGAATATTAATCTGTACATACCATTCAGATTCGTTATTTGGAAGGAACGCCCTCAACATGCCCCTTCCAAATACCGAATCGCAAAACTCAAATTGCAATTTGTTAACAAGTTACTGAATCTAAATTTGGGCTTTCCTCATCACAAAAAGCATTTTCGCGGTCTCATACGGCCCAGTTCTGTTTGTGACTTCAAAAATGCTTTGTACGTCTATTTTTTGTATTTTGTTTAGTTTTCAGACAGCTTTTTGCAAGATTCGAAAAGTTTTAATTTAATGGAAATATGAATTACAAAGAACCGCTTCCTAATAAAAAAAATTTAAAAAGTTGCATATCTATTTTTTTGTCATATTTTGTCCTGCCATTTTGAAAAATGTATGGCTGCTTTTCTGTACTTAAGCCTTTGTTTTTGTCTCCATCTAAAAACTTCTATCTTCTTTCTTAATTCCCCTTAACTTGGCAATGTGAAAAAGTATTGTCTCTTTCCCTACTAATTGTGAGCCAATACAGAAGATTATCAATTCCTTCACATTGATCCAGGACAGCTGCCACTAAGCTGTCTTTGATCGCCTGGTTCACTGCTGAATGAACTGACTGTGATACAATTGGCAGCATTATTTCTTCATACTCTGGTTTTCATTTTACAGATCCCAAATCGGACATGTCCTACCATTTTATAGTTCCTTGGATCGGTATGTATTGACCTATTTTATCTCTGAAACATATATTTTGATCTGATATCTTAGTGGACTAATGCATCTATTATAGGGGCCTGTGTTTGATTGACTTTATTGTCACAGGTTCAAAACCCGGCGGGTCCACTCAGCCTTTCATCCTTCTGAGGTCGATAAAATGAGTACCATTGAGTTGGGTAACAATAAACATCTGTTATTCAGTGGCAAGATACCCGTAGTGGTGAGCATGCGCTTTACAAATGCACGTTATTTTATGTTATTTTGGGATTTATATTTCAGCAGATGAGATATCCGTCACCGTTGTGATGGAGTAACCCATCCGCCGAAATATAAATCTAGCCCATAGTCACAATATCAATGTTGCAATAATAACCATATTTACTATAAATGTCATATAATTGTGGTTATTACTATACAGTATATTCTTTTACATGTCTTATTATGTGAATTTGTTCAATAAAATGTACCTATGAGTCTGTAACTCTTATATAGACTACCCTAATTGTCTAGAGCAGATTCAAATAGAATTACTGAGAGATCCGGTATTTTTGTCAGGTTAGATGTAAAGAAATCTGACACACCATTCTATTTAGTGGAGCAGTTTATATACTTTTCCTTAGGACAGCCTTCTTGCTGATTTCTTTTGGAAGCAATGCTCTACTCCTAATTCCAAATTTTTCAATCTTTGCTGCACTTCATTGTCAACCAGTGCAGAGTTCAATGATTTTTTGCCTTTATATTTTATTAACATGAACCCATTCCCACAAACAGACTGAAGTCCGCATTTTATGTAGCAGATGTCTTGTACATGGAGGTCAATTTTCTAAGTGACTTCACCTTTCCTTGCACTGAGTCATTTTTCCACATTGAAAGCAACCAGGTATGCTGTGATATATATATTTTTCAGTTTCAACATTATAACCTTTTATAGATGGAGGCAAAATGTCCAAATAATACCCTTACTCCCTGATGCAGTGCAGTATCCACTCCACCCTGGGACTAAATGGACTGATAAACTGACACTGCTAATGGTGGTGCATGCCTGCCAACTCACGCGGTGGCACTGTGTTACGCACAGTATCGGCTCCCATCACACAGTCACCCGTTGTAGAGTCGATATCACACGTTGGCAGGAAAAACGAGCTGAAAACCACTGTAAATGGGGAATTCAGCTTGTTTTCTGAGGCTTTGGACACCTAGCATCCATCAAGGGGTTGTAAAAACACCTCAGGACATCGGCTCTAGCCTCATCCAGCTTTTTACTTTTTGGAGGGCGGCCTTGGGGGCAGGGTGGGGGCAAAAGTGACTTTTGGGTACTTCTCTCACGAGCCCTTGTCCCCTCCAAGGCACTGCCCCTTCTCACACTAAGATTGTTGTTCACATCGGCAGGTCTTCTGGTGTTGTGTATTCTCACCTTTTGTCTTAAGCAACCAACTGCAGTAATCCTCTTGTTATTAATGTATGCGCTACACATTGTCAACAAAGCACATTTACTGTTGCCAAAGCATTTCTGTTAGATAGGCTTGGGGCCTAACTTAGAGTTTGACGGATAGGGTACTCTGCCACAAATGTCGCAAAGCACGCTGACCACCAAACTAGGGGTTTGCCTGCTCTATCCACAAGCAGTACCCCACTGGCTCTGACGGTAGAGACCTCACACCAATAGCCCGATGAGCTTGGAGCCCTAGGTGTAAGTCCAACCAATCTGCCCCATTTGAAGGCAAAAAGGGTATATATATTTTTTTTCTCACCTTGGAGACGCCAGCTGGTTCCGAACAGAAAAGAACACGCATTTGCAATGCAATAGGTCTCGCATTTGAGAATGTTTAAGTTATTGGCATTCTCATGTACAATGCCAATAGCTCAAACTATCGTAAATGCGAGACCTATGCAAAGAAGCTGCCGCCAATGTCCCGGGCTGCTTAGAAAGTATGAATGTTGCAGGAAAGCATGTCGTGCCTGCATAACCTAACCTGCCGCCGGTGCCGGGGATTGAACCGTGATTGAACCCCGGAGTCAGGCACCCTGGCCGCTGCGCCACACCTCTTCTTAAAAAGTGATTTTAACATCAGTCATTAGCTGAGACCCATTCACTGAATGAACCTATTGTGGCGTCGTTTGTCAGTGAGACATACTGTGAACATTACTGACCTCTTAAACTCCAGTGACATCACTCACTTGGTGAGAGCTAGCGTGGCATGAGATGTGTTGTGAGATAATCCACTTTATGAGAGGTCATTCCCTAGGTGATCTATTGTGAAATCATTCCCTTCATGAGAACTGCTATGAGAACTGTTATGACATCATTCACTGGGCGAAATATATTTTAATACACTTTACTGGTGAGCCCTCCTGTAACGTCATCCACCAGATGAAACCAATTCTAGAATAATTCACTGAATGAGACCTGCTATGACGTCATTCAACAGTCGAGACCTAATTAAGGATCGTTCTTTGGATAAAACATATTGCAGCGTCATTTCATGTTACGATCTGGTGCATTATTACTCATCACAGGAAAATTAGGGTAGCATGATTCACTGGACGAGATCTATTGTGACGTCATTCACTCCTTGAGACCTACTGACACTATTCATAACACGAGACCTATCGTGCCCTATTGTGACAACATTCACTTGATAAGCGATATGGATGAGACCTACGGTCACCCCTTTCACCGGATGGATAGATCGTGGCATCCAAGCGACTAGACGTATTGGCTCATCTTCCACTATACAAGAATGACTGCTATGATCCTCAGCTGTGAGAGGTTTCGCTTGCCTTGGGATACCGAGGGCAGGGGACAGGGTATTCCATGTCAGTCTGTGGTGAGAAGAGAGATGGGTGTGGCACTCTGGGGCTGGACTCGTCCCAAGGAGGTACAAAATATTAAACCTCAGCAGCCTTCACTCCGGGGTCTGGTATTTCCGGTCTTCCCCGCGCCACAGCTTGGGGTTGTAAGGACGGTGTCACTGTAGACACATTACCAGATGATGGGTGGATGGATGTCTCTCGTTGCCTCGGTGCCAGTGGGCACTCTCACGCCAGGCTGCCATGATGCGGCAGACAGCCCATGACTCAGGGACGCTCTCATCTGTAGGAGAGGCCCTGGTGTGAGATGCCATGATGGAGATGAATACGAGAGCTCACTCAGCTGATGGCAGTATGTGTGCGAGAGAGACATGCTGTCAGCTGTGAAATGTAGGGAGGGCTGCCCGACATGCGAACGGTGAAAGGAGGGAGGGAGGGGACCGGCCGGAAGGAGTGAGGCGCACGAGGAGGCTGGGCTCTGAGGTGTGAGGAACGGTACCCCGGGGCATAATATGGAGCGAGCAGATGGCAGTGACGTGGCTGAAGAATCAAGAGTGAAAAACCAGCTGAAACCTGAGGAGTGAGAGGACACGAGCAGCCGTGTGAGTGGGAGAAGAGGGACTGAAGTCTGGGGCGTGACGGGCTGAGGAGAATTAAACCTGATGTGTGAGGGGGAGTATGAAGAGGAACCCTGATGTGTGAGGGTGTGAAGGGGAGTGAGGAGGCTGAGGTGTGAGGGGATTAGGAGGCTGAAACCTGGTGCGTGAGTGGAATGATGACAATAAGAAGTCTGGACTCTCAGGTGCAGGAGTGAAGGGGAAACCGGTGTAGCAGCAGTGCCTCGTAGAAGCGTCCTGGTTGCTAGGCGACATCCTGCAACCACTGATCACGGCACAGCTCCTTCTTCCTCCGGCGATGACGTCCTGCTGGGCGGCCCCCCTTTGAAGTAGCGCTGCCTAGTGGATGCATCAGATCCAGTATAAATAACAAGAAGGAAGAGACGCGGCGAGACGACGTGCGCAAAAGCGTACCTAAATATTTTTAAAAGCGCGTCTTAATTAGTTGTGGTTTGTGCGCACATACACGTGGAGTTGGGGAAATATAGAAATGAGTGGTGCGTGTGCGCGACACCAAGACATCTGTTTCCTATTATCACGCACGCCTCTGTGCATGATAATTGAAAACCGATATCGGGCCTGTGGGTAACCGACACCAATAGGCCATAAGCGTGTGCGATTCCTAGTCAGTTTTGAAACCCCCTACAAGAGGTCTCTCGCTGCGCGAGCAGGGCTCCGCACTGCAACGCTAGGCGCGAGACCTAAAAATGATTCAAACACCCTTGGAGAAGACTCAAAGGGTTACGGAGTCGATAATATTTTGATGTACAATAACAAACTCTCACTTTGGGAGTTTACTGAGCCTCCACGTGAAACATGGCAGCCACTTGCCGTGGTGGTGGTGGCTCCTTGCAACGCAGAGATCTCTGTCAGGCCAGTGGAGATCTCTAAACCTGGAGAGTTGTAGTCCACCAGGGTCGGAGAGGCAGTGATCTCTGCCATCATGGCGAACCGGTGGGCCGCCTGCCAAACTCTACATGCGGGCCCTTACTGCTCTAATTTGTGTTTAAATGCTGAATAGAAATGTTTGCAGGACACAGACTGCAACATTTCCTACTATGAAGGTCCTCTAAATTTCATTGAAAAATATTTGTGCATTGGTTTGCATGGCATGACTGTTTTTTTTTTGTCTCGTAGGTAAAGGCCTCGTGGTCCTGTCTGGTCAAAAGTGGTTCCAGCATCGAAGGCTGCTCACTCCAGGTTTTCACTATGATGTTCTGAAACCTTATGTGAAATTGGTTTCAGACTGCACCAAAGTGATGCTGGTATGAAGAATACTCGCACTTCATCTCATTCTTGTTCCTCCTTTGTCTTTTCTCCATTTGTACTGCACCTTATTCTTTCTGCATCTGTTCTTGATCCCTTTCTTCCTTCATGTGAACTGCCCTTTTCTCCTCCTTCTCTGCCTCATTTTTCTTTCTCCTCCTTACGCCTCGTCACCATGGTGGACAATTAGCTGATAAAATCTGTGCAAAAATATTGCATGTGATTTTAATGTCACATATCCTGGTGCCCTTTAACTCCCTTAATCTCTGAAAAAGCACGTTGGATAGGATGAGACCCCTTCTCCCAAACCACATTTCTTTTTTAGCCAAAACTTCATTTAGTCAAATCTACCACCAATCACACACAACCGTGAACTGAACTGTAACTGGCAAGCTGCATAGTTGGCATTACCCTGGTAGTGAATAGAAGACCTTAACATAAGCATAGCTAAGACTTTCTGTAGTAAAGGTGTGTTCGCACACCTTCTGTGTGTCATTAATACACACACGGGCACATGTATTTCCAGTGGCCCCAACAGTTGTATCCGTGGACCCCTTTCTGCCCCCTAAAAATGATCTGTAGAGATGTTGTTGCAATCCTTATGTCCTTCTTTAATGTTGTATTTGCTAATGAGCATCTCACTCACACTGTAAATTAACATTGGGATAACTTCACGTCCATTGATCTGATCTCCTCTTCATTCACTTAAGTCTATAACTGGATTATAACCATCAGGAATACATTTTGGGTGTACATAAGGCCACCACACTCATGGGAGTAGTTTTTCCCAGAATGCTCATCTCTTGGGCTTACACATGGCCACTATCATAATTACCCTGATGTGGACACTGTCTGTTGTACATCATCTGCTTAATTGCCCAGTCTGTGTTGCTGCATGCTTCGTATCCGGAAATGAATGAGTAAATCATCACTGCTTATTTTACATTTGTGCTAAGAGGTGAATGTGGAAATTGGCAGGACTGTGTTGGTAAAACATAAATCTTCTGTTGTGATACGTCACAGCCCTCTCTGTGTCTTGGAGCGAAGACTATTCATAATTTCGTATGTGTGTCCTGAATCCTTTTCTTCCTTTACACTGGTCCTGGCCGCTGCTGGGGACGGAGGCCTAAAGGTTCAGCTATACCCCATGTGCTCTGCGTAAAATAGCTTACTCTTTATTCAGGGCTACCCATTTCAATTCAGTAAGGGTTGACCGTCAGCAGACTTGTGTCTGGGAGTTTTATATTTTGCTGTATGTCAATTGAGACAGTTGCCGCTATCTTGTCTTTCGCAAATATTTTAAAAGCGATCCTGAACAAACTGTGTAATATTTGTCCCCAGGCATTTGGTTTGTCTCCTGTGCTGGCTTATGTACCATTATTCAAAATTAAATAAATAAATTTTAGTTGGAAGAATTTAGAAGTTTTACATGGCAAATGAGAAGCAGACCCTACCTGTCACTTGGCATCTGCCAGGATGAGCCAAATAGTCATACAATCCCCCCAGACATGGTGCCCTTTGTTACAGTGAACTTTTATTTTCCTAATTAAGCAACACCATGGTCTGTATGAGGCTTTGGCCTGTTTAGGTTTCAGATGCAAGAGACAGGGTTTGAACATACGTGGTAGATTGTGGCGCCAACGAATATGCATAGTGTGTAACTTCAATTCACGTAGGACGGTGCCACAGGTGGGGGTTAACCCTGAACCCCCTAAATGATTGACCAATGTTCATGCTAAATGACAATGAGCCTGTGCACACGTGGACAGTATCTACAGATCAATTTCCTGTATACAAACTAGTCTCAAACATGGAAACACAGCATTACATGTATACATTGCAATTAAGATGAATAGTCATGAGGTATTTTCTCTTCTTTTTTATCCCGAACGGTTGCCCAGCCAACGCATGTTTCATCTGGGGAAGTACTCCAAGACCTCTTCAGAGTTTCTGGCAAGATGACATGAGACAGTAATCTCTCTGCCGGTTGTACTTCCATCCTGGCTGGTGAAAGGTCTAGAGTGCTCTAATCTGTGTCTAGCCTTGTGTAGGGACCTTAAATAGAGCTGAACGAGGAGGCTTCACTGTATATACGACAGGGTGCTATATCCGACGCACCTGTCTCCCGCCCGGCGATGAAGTTAAAATGTATGTCTGGGGCAGCGAGTACGCTGCATGCATCAGACCCACAGTGTCTGATTAAAAAGAAGAGAAAATACTTCTCATGACTTTGCATCTTAATTGCAATGTACACATGTAATACTGTGTTTCCATGTTTGCGACTGAATTGTATACAGGGAATTGATCTGTAGATACTGTCCACATGTACACAGGCTCGTTGCTGTTTAGGTTTCAGCTCCTGCACAGCATATGCACTGGCTGTTGTGAAAAGTACTGTGGGGCAGATTTATGTTGCCTGGCGCATCCCTGCAAATCAGCAAGGATGCGCCAGGAATGATGCGTCACGCAAGTTTACCCTTGCGCCACACATGATGCGCCGCATTTACAATGCGGCGCATCATGGCGCAGGAATAAACAGATGCGTGACGCATCCGATGGCGTAAGGTTGGCGCAGTGCTTCAGTTGCGTCGCAAGCGCGACACAACTCCAGCACTGTTCCAACCTACCCTATCCCTAACATGGTGCGTCAAGCCTTACGCCTGCTTCAAGCAGGCGCAGGGTTTTGGTGCATCAGCGTTGGGAAAGTGACTCAGTCAAATCTTATAGATTTGACTGAGTCACTTTTCAGGGGCGTTCCTGCGACGGAACGCCCCCCCCCTCTGTCGACACGCCCACGTGAAACCTGACGCAGGTTTTACGTGGCGCAGGGCTTTACATCGTGACGCATCTCCAGAGATGCGTCACGATGTAAATATGGCGAAACGTGGCGCAGGGTTGACACCGCCGCTGCATGACGCAACGGCGGCGTAAAAGTGGCGCATCTCCGATATAGATCTGCCCCTGTTAGTTTACAGTGGGCTTTGCGTCCTCCTGTTGCTAAACCTTGGTGATTTTCATTGCGACTCTCATTTGCTTGCTTCTTATTAATCAACTGTCTGGGCTTTACTTCCACTTATTGTTTTTCCCTCTCCCGGAGAATGTGTCCTTTCAGGTGCCACCTTTTAGGTCGCGCCTTAGCGGCGCATTCGATGTCTCTCCGAGACATGCTGTATCTACTCTGTGGGCTTAAAGCCCTCCAGGTGCCTTTAATTGGTTGCTTTGTGTGTCTTCGCAAAGGCTTGCTTCTGCGTGGTCGATGTGGGTTATATGTCAATTTTTGTGTCAACCCCTCCTCCCTCCTCCCATGGAGCATGCCCCTATTTCTTGTAGTAGCAAAAAACAATGTCTCAACAGGGAAAATGAATAAGAGGACCAATCAATACATAATTCAATCAAAGGAAGGGAAAAATTAAGAGAGATCCAAGGATAGAAAGGGAACAGATTTAATAATTAGATATACAAATGGTATATACAATTCAAAATAACCATAACTAACACATATGCACTGACAAGGAAGTGAAAAAGTGAACGGCGCAGTGACAGAAGTGTGGAAGTGACAACAAGGTACGGCGAAATGATTTAAATAAATTCGAGGTCAAGGAGAGTTATATACAATGGGTAATTTACATATAATCATGAAGGTCTCACAGGACCCTGTAGTTAGCCGTAAGTAATGCTGTCTGGTCGACGACGTTTCAACCTCCTTACGTTGAGGTCATCATCAGGACTATGGTTATTGCAATATTCTAAATACCTATGTGTAAGAAGAAAGGGGGAGGATAATGAATAGAAAGGCCCAGAAGAAAAACATAACTTACAGCACAGAAAATGAAAAGTAAAAGGCAAGTCAGGGGGTAATAGTACCTGTGTCCGTGGTCATAAACCACTTCAATGTTAATTGCAGGGGATTGTGGAACAATTAATTATGGTCCGTCATATTTAGAGGGGGATCATCAAATGTCTGAAATAATAATGAAGAAAATATAAGGGAGGACAACTAATTCAATGCAAATAGTAGAGTAAAGCGCGGTGTAAGGCGCTTACCTGTGAGTAACAACAGAGAAATGAAGGCCAATAGGAATGATTAAAGGTATCCTGGTTGTGTTTAAAAAGCAGCCATCTATCGTGAAGAGAAACAAAAATGAAACTCGTGCTCAAGTTGGGAAAATAAAAAAGGTTAGGGGGACAAAAACGCTTACCAATAGGGGCATTTCGTTAAGTAACGAGAAGGCATCCAGCGGTAAATAATCCGCAATATTTGAAAAATTCAGGACTCTACAGGACAGAAAGAAAAACGAGCTTTAAAAAGCGGGCGTGTAAAGACAACGCCAAATCAAAACGAAAAGTAAATAATCTAGTCAAGGGAGGCAACCATGGGGAGACTTACTGGAGTAGGCTCGTCAATTGCCAATCATCGGGATTAGTCCGGGATAGGGCCTCAGCGTCCAAACAAGTAAGACGTCAAGCGCATATGAGACGCGGACGCTAAAAATAAACAATCCGGGTCATGTGACCACAGCAAGGCCACAAAGGAGGGACTAGCAGGTACGGGCATCGAAAGGGAAAAAAGACCATAGGTAGAACGAGGAAGATGAAAGGAAAGAAACACCCGATCAGTGTCGTGATCAACCATAAAAATAATAAATTCCTTACGAAGTATACAAATTAAGTATAGTTATTGTCAACTACAATTAACAATTTCCGTATGAACCTCTGACCAAGGGCAAAGCAATTTACGATTGCAACAGTGTTAATAAATACAATTAGACACCATAATAGTAAGATATGGATAAAACATATAGACAATCGACACAAGTAGCAAATTGTGAATGACAAATAAACAAAAATTAATATTGCAACGTCATTCAATGAACAGTATTTATGTTGAAACACATTTGGAAAACAAGGAGACCGGGGAAGGGTGGGGAGGGAGGGACAGTAGGGGAAGTGTGGGGATGCAGGGACAGTAGGGTGGAATATGGAGGAGAAAATCAAAGGGGTGTGTATGAAGGCATGGAGGTGGCGGAGGGAGAGGAGAGGGGGGAGGCGTGGGGGTGGAGTAAGGCAAAGGGAGAGGAAACAGCAGAGGGGTGGGGAAAGGAAAGAAGATGGAAGGAGGGGAGAGAGGCTGGAGGGAGGGAGGGAGAGGAGGGGGGAAAGAGGAAGGGGGAAGAGGGGAGAAGACAGGGATAGGTAAAAACACATTGTTGGGATGGCAAAACAATTTAGACAAAGGAGTAAGATGTTGTAAAAAGACTCAAACAATTAGAGAGTTCGTACACATTATTAACATTTTTTCGACATTTTTTCACACACTGACCAAGAATACTACAGTCTGAGCATCAAAGAGTAACAACATGTAGTAACAACATGGATCCTAGCCACTCGTAATAACTGTGTTCCATTCGTCCAGGGAATTCAATCCGTGTGATACAGAGTTACAGCGTGTAATCCAACGACATTCGCATTTGTTTAACAAGGTCTGTAAATTACCACCCCGGATTGGTAATTGTGGACAATCTATGACTTGCCAAGTCATATCCGTTTCTGAATGGTTATGCTCCTTGTAATGCATCACAAGTGGAGCAGTGACGACGTTGCATCTAATGCGACTTTTGTGTTGGGAGATGCGTTGTTTAACCATCTGTGTAGTCTGCCCAATGTAAAGTAAATCACATGGACAGCGTATCACATAGATAACATTGGTGGTACGGCAATTTGAAAAATGTTTCAGTTGATAGGTGTGAGAAGGAGTGACAAAAACCTTGGTATTACTGGTCAAATCACACACATTACAATTTAGGCACTTAAAGTGGCCTATTACAGGTGGTAAATTCCATAAGGTAGTATTTTCAGATTTTTCTTTGATGGGCCAGGTAATGGCATGGACAAGCTTGTCATTCAAATTGTTACCCCTCTTATATGATAGAAGGGGAGGGTCTGCAAAGTGTGGAAAAGAGCGTAGCAATTTCCAATTGTTCTTAATTATCTTAGAAACCACATTACTGCTGGGGCTGAAAGTGGAAACAAAAGGGATACGTTTATTGACACGTTTGATGGAAGGTGCCAAAATAATATCCCTATGGTTATACCAAGCTCTTTTGAGGGATCTTCTGACCAAATGTTTGGGGTAGCCCCTGTCGATCAATTTAGCCGAGAGGATAGCAGTCTCTCGAAAATAATCTTTTCTCCACTTACAATTCCGCCGTATACGGAGGAATTGTCCCTAGGGCAAGCCGTCTCTGAGCCCTCGAGGATGGTAACTAGAATAGGCCAAAAGAGTATTACGCTCTGTGGGTTTTCGATATAAAGATGTCCCAATTAGGCCATCTTCCGCATGTAATGTGAGATCCAGAAAGGGGAGGTCATTCCTGCGCACATCTGAAGTAAATTTTAAATGGGTTTGGATGGAATTCAACCAGGTAATAAACGACAAAAGGTTCTCATGTGTACCCTGCCATAGCAACAGAATGTCGTCTATGTACCTGCGCCATAAAGAAATGTTGGTGAGGAAAGGATTACTGCTATTCAGAAAAAGGGTGGACTCCAAATGATGGACATAGAGTACTGCAAAATTTGGGGCAAAGCAAGCACCCATCGATACACCTTTAACCTGAAGGTAATATGTATCTTTATACAAAAAATAATTGTTGGTCAAGGCTATGTGCAGCAATTGAACAACAAATTCTGTAGGGATGCGTGTGGGACGAGGGCGAGTATTCAATATTACCTCCATGACCATGAGTCCATCAGCCTGGGGAATATTAGTGTACAAAGACTCGATGTCTAGACCAACCATAAAGTCGGATTCAGGATTGAAAGGAAGGTCGTCTATGAGGTTAATTAGATGTGTACTGTCCTTGACAAAGGTGTCAGTCAAGGGGACAAAAACCTTAAGAATAGAGTCAATGTATTTTCCCAGGGGTTCCAACACAGATCCGCACCCGGATACAATTGGGCGTCCTGGGGGGGTCAATGAGTTCTTATGGACTTTCGGTAAGGTGTAAATTACCGGTGTCCTTGGGAATGGACTATTAAAAAAGTCATGTTCTTTTTTACTAATAATGCCACTCAAGAGGGCCTGGGATGTAACAGAGGCAATCTTAGTTTGGATGGAACGAAGGGGATCTGAAGTCAATTTGCAATAATGTAGGGGGTTATCAAGTTGTCGGAGAATTTCTGAATCATAATCATCACGATCCATCACGACAATCCCACCACCCTTGTCGGCTGGTTTTATTATTAAGTTCTGGTTATTGCTCAGACTGTCAATGGCCAATTTTTCTTTGAGTGGCAAATTGTACGGAACAAATTCCTTAAGTCGTTGTAACTCATTGACTTCCAATAACACAATTTTTTCAAAGGTCAAAATTTCGGGTGGCATCATTGTGGTAGGTGGTAGAAAAGTAGAAGCTGGTCTAAAAAGGGGCTCATATGGTAGATTAGTCTCTGGTTTATCTGAGAAAAAATGCCTCAGACGAACCCGTCTAAAAAATAAGAGTAGATCTTCCTGTAACTTAAAAAAGTCACTACGTGCTGTAGGGACGAATGACAAACCCTTACTTAACACGGATATCTCATCTGACGACAGGGTATGTTGAGAGAGATTGAAAATGGGAATAGTCCTGTCAAGGGTAGGTAGATCCCCATGAGGTAAAGAAGGATCAGATGGGATGGTTTCATGAGCGGCAATTGAGATAGTCTGTGAATCAATATTAGATGTACTCTCAATATTTGCTAGGAGCAATTGTGGAGGTAAAATAGAGACCACTGTAGGCAATTCATGTCCACTCCCCGATGTCAAAGAAGTGAGACAAGAACTGTCAATGGTAACTTCCGGAGGTTTGACAGAAATAACATTGGCAGGCCTTTGTTGAGTATCGACTGGTAGTCGTGTTATTGTGGAGGTCCCCATTGATAGAACTTTTGTCGGGTCTGTCTCTCGCCCGCGTATTGGTATTGATATCCTTGCCGTCTGCGGCCGCGTCCGCGGCCACGAGCCTGTCCTAAAAAACCAGCGGGTAGGAGTGGAGGAGGAAGGGGATGTCTCTGTGGGCCCGTGCTACTACCTTCACCACTGTCAGTATCTTCGGTGGAGGTATTGGAAGAGAGAGAGAATGTGATGGGCCGATTGTTTCGAAAACGGCCCCAATTCTTGGTTTTGGGTGGCTGATTAGTGGAATTATAAAAGGAATCAAGTAAATAAGGGTAGGTGTAACTCTTGTCGTAATTCTTGATGTCTCTTTGAATTTTATTGATTTTTTTATTCTGTTCAAAGGTATGGAAGGTAGCAATAGTACTATTTATTCTCTCAAGTAGTGCCTTCGCATCAGAAATGGTAGTGTCTGCAAGAATAAGTTTCTCTAGTTCTGCTATCTCTTCCAATTCCTTCTTGCTATGTTCTATAGCAGTCTCGATACCGAGGACCATCCAGTGCCTAGAGCAGGTGGTGGCCAAATGGCTGAAGCCGGTACGAAACTTTGGATCCTGAGTAAAAATAGCGGGAGTGTTGCGAATCTGTAGTCCCAAGGGTATGGTATCAGACTTTAAGTATTCTGTTAGCATGCGAGCATGCAGATCAGTGCGGATCTGTTTCTTTTTCAAATTTTCTAATCTTTCTAATAGAATCTTGGAGTTATTGGGGGCAGTAGAAAGAGGCGTGGAGGTAAGGGTTAGAAGAGATGGGCCAGAAAGAATATCTTTGATATAGTCATCAGAGTAAGTGGGGGTCTCTCTAGAAGACATAATAGGTAAACTAATCACTCATTATGTATCACAATTAAAGTGTGAAGTATTTAAACAAAATACTCTCGCAATCCAGCGATTGCTCAATAATTATACAAGAAAAACAGGAGCAAGCCCGTTAGCCCAGCTGAGACCGGGTATATGTAGTAGCAAAAAACAATGTCTCAACAGGGAAAATGAATAAGAGGACCAATCAATACATAATTCAATCAAAGGAAGGGAAAAATTAAGAGAGATCCAAGGATAGAAAGGGAACAGATTTAATAATTAGATACACAAATGGTATATACAATTCAAAATAACCATAACTAACACATATGCACTGACAAGGAAGTGAAAAAGTGAACGGCGCAGTGACAGAAGTGTGGAAGTGACAACAAGGTACGGCGAAATGATTTAAATAAATTCGAGGTCAAGGAGAGTTATATACAATGGGTAATTTACATATAATCATGAAGGTCTCACAGGACCCTGTAGTTAGCCGTAAGTAATGCTGTCTGGTCGACGACGTTTCAACCTCCTTACGTTGAGGTCATCATCAGGACTATGGTTATTGCAATATTCTAAATACCTATGTGTAAGAAGAAAGGGGGAGGATAATGAATAGAAAGGCCCAGAAGAAAAACATAACTTACAGCACAGAAAATGAAAAGTAAAAGGCAAGTCAGGGGGTAATAGTACCTGTGTCCGTGGTCATAAACCACTTCAATGTTAATTGCAGGGGATTGTGGAACAATTAATTATGGTCCGTCATATTTAGAGGGGGATCATCAAATGTCTGAAATAATAATGAAGAAAATATAAGGGAGGACAACTAATTCAATGCAAATAGTAGAGTAAAGCGCGGTGTAAGGCGCTTACCTGTGAGTAACAACAGAGAAATGAAGGCCAATAGGAATGATTAAAGGTATCCTGGTTGTGTTTAAAAAGCAGCCATCTATCGTGAAGAGAAACAAAAATGAAACTCGTGCTCAAGTTGGGAAAATAAAAAAGGTTAGGGGGACAAAAACGCTTACCAATAGGGGCATTTCGTTAAGTAACGAGAAGGCATCCAGCGGTAAATAATCCGCAATATTTGAAAAATTCAGGACTCTACAGGACAGAAAGAAAAACGAGCTTTAAAAAGCGGGCGTGTAAAGACAACGCCAAATCAAAACGAAAAGTAAATAATCTAGTCAAGGGAGGCAACCATGGGGAGACTTACTGGAGTAGGCTCGTCAATTGCCAATCATCGGGATTAGTCCGGGATAGGGCCTCAGCGTCCAAACAAGTAAGACGTCAAGCGCATATGAGACGCGGACGCTAAAAATAAACAATCCGGGTCATGTGACCACAGCAAGGCCACAAAGGAGGGACTAGCAGGTACGGGCATCGAAAGGGAAAAAAGACCATAGGTAGAACGAGGAAGATGAAAGGAAAGAAACACCCGATCAGTGTCGTGATCAACCATAAAAATAATAAATTCCTTACGAAGTATACAAATTAAGTATAGTTATTGTCAACTACAATTAACAATTTCCGTATGAACCTCTGACCAAGGGCAAAGCAATTTACGATTGCAACAGTGTTAATAAATACAATTAGACACCATAATAGTAAGATATGGATAAAACATATAGACAATCGACACAAGTAGCAAATTGTGAATGACAAATAAACAAAAATTAATATTGCAACGTCATTCAATGAACAGTATTTATGTTGAAACACATTTGGAAAACAAGGAGACCGGGGAAGGGTGGGGAGGGAGGGACAGTAGGGGAAGTGTGGGGATGCAGGGACAGTAGGGTGGAATATGGAGGAGAAAATCAAAGGGGTGTGTATGAAGGCATGGAGGTGGCGGAGGGAGAGGAGAGGGGGGAGGCGTGGGGGTGGAGTAAGGCAAAGGGAGAGGAAACAGCAGAGGGGTGGGGAAAGGAAAGAAGATGGAAGGAGGGGAGAGAGGCTGGAGGGAGGGAGGGAGAGGAGGGGGGAAAGAGGAAGGGGGAAGAGGGGAGAAGACAGGGATAGGTAAAAACACATTGTTGGGATGGCAAAACAATTTAGACAAAGGAGTAAGATGTTGTAAAAAGACTCAAACAATTAGAGAGTTCGTACACATTATTAACATTTTTTCGACATTTTTTCACACACTGACCAAGAATACTACAGTCTGAGCATCAAAGAGTAACAACATGTAGTAACAACATGGATCCTAGCCACTCGTAATAACTGTGTTCCATTCGTCCAGGGAATTCAATCCGTGTGATACAGAGTTACAGCGTGTAATCCAACGACATTCACATTTGTTTAACAAGGTCTGTAAATTACCACCCCGGATTGGTAATTGTGGACAATCTATGACTTGCCAAGTCATATCCGTTTCTGAATGGTTATGCTCCTTGTAATGCATCACAAGTGGAGCAGTGACGACGTTGCATCTAATGCGACTTTTGTGTTGGGAGATGCGTTGTTTAACCATCTGTGTAGTCTGCCCAATGTAAAGTAAATCACATGGACAGCGTATCACATAGATAACATTGGTGGTACGGCAATTTGAAAAATGTTTCAGTTGATAGGTGTGAGAAGGAGTGACAAAAACCTTGGTATTACTGGTCAAATCACACACATTACAATTTAGGCACTTAAAGTGGCCTATTACAGGTGGTAAATTCCATAAGGTAGTATTTTCAGATTTTTCTTTGATGGGCCAGGTAATGGCATGGACAAGCTTGTCATTCAAATTGTTACCCCTCTTATATGATAGAAGGGGAGGGTCTGCAAAGTGTGGAAAAGAGCGTAGCAATTTCCAATTGTTCTTAATTATCTTAGAAACCACATTACTGCTGGGGCTGAAAGTGGAAACAAAAGGGATACGTTTATTGACACGTTTGATGGAAGGTGCCAAAATAATATCCCTATGGTTATACCAAGCTCTTTTGAGGGATCTTCTGACCAAATGTTTGGGGTAGCCCCTGTCGATCAATTTAGCCGAGAGGATAGCAGCCTCTCGAAAATAATCTTTTCTCCACTTACAATTCCGCCGTATACGGAGGAATTGTCCGTAGGGCAAGCCGTCTCTGAGCCCTCGAGGATGGTAACTAGAATAGGCCAAAAGAGTATTACGCTCTGTGGGTTTTCGATATAAAGATGTCCCAATTAGGCCATCTTCCGCATGTAATGTGAGATCCAGAAAGGGGAGGTCATTCCTGCGCACATCTGAAGTAAATTTTAAATGGGTTTGGATGGAATTCAACCTATTTCTTGTAGGCTTGCCCTTGTGTGCATGTACATTTGTCTCAGTGCACTATTTTTTTTATTTGGTTTCTGCTCGTGTTTTGGAAATGTCGGCTTTTCTTCCTGTAATAGTTCACAATTACTTGTATTGGCATACTATATTTGTCTTCCATTTCACCATTTTTTCATTTTGTTAACAAATAATCATCATGTATATAAATACTTTTTTTTTTTTTTTTTTAACAAGCAAGGGGAGAACCAATGCCGGGATTTGAACCTGGTTCCTCAATTCCAAAGTTCGCTGTTCTGGATGTTACGCCAAGTCCCCTCTCCAGATATTGCTGGGCATAGGTCAGTGTGTCTGGGTGGCAGTGGCCGAGTTTTGTTATTTTTTGCGTTTTGCTTGAAGCGATCTGCCGGCAGCAGAACCTGCTTTCTTGTGGCTGTGTGCAGAAGCATGTGAGGCACAGCACTGGTTTTCCTCTCCTACTAAACCTATGTTTAGATAAAACTTTATCCAGCATCTCGACAGAAATACAGTGCTACCATTGACCATTCACAAGTATGGATAGGCTGACAAATTACAAAGAGGATCATCCCCATTGCCTACTATGACCAATCAGAGTAGCTTTCCTGGTGTCCATCCAATTGCAGCTCAAGCGCCCTCTTCTTCCATGCATCAGGTGATCAATTATTTTTTTGATGTTATGGAAATAAGGGATTCTACCACGCCTCTGTACCACACGGAAGGTTACAAATGCTGCTGGTTGGGATAGTCTGCATAGTCAATTAATGGATACTTGAGTGAGTGCCCTGAAGCCCATCTCCTTCTGTCAGTCTGACCAGTGCAAGCCGCCTTATCTATGCTCCAGCACCTCACTCTGTGCATGCCTAAAGCGCCTCTTCACAGCTCCAGAATCCCTGGAATGTCTAAACTTAAGCATGCATTTCCAGCTCTGCAGTGCTAAATTCCCAGACTCCGCAGCCCGCCTTGTGTGGAGGAGGGAGCTTGGAGACCTTGCCAGTGCAATGCTCCTTCCTGGTGGCAAAGGAATCACAGACCCCTGCGTTAGGATTGAGCTCCGCGAAGGTCTGCGAGGAATGTCTCTTCGCAATTAGAAACTGCTGTTCTGCTGCCTGTCATTGGACTGTTCGTGGCCAATGGAGGAGGGTGAATGGGAACACTATCCTTGTACAGGGTCTCTACAGATCGGAGGGTAAGTGTTCTTACTCAAAGGATCTTCCTCTCCAGCTTATAGAGAAGTCCAGGTCAGGCTTTGTCCTGGCACCTGATATTAGGCCATTTACCATTGGCCGTTTAGTGACCTCATTTTATGCTCTAGTTCTTACTAATGGAGCATGCTGTGGGTCCCTTATTCTCCTACACCTTAAAGGGGGTAGGCATGATTCTGCCCACCGTAATTCATTCTATTTATTTGTAGGGTGGTTTTTAGCCACTACATCTTTTTTATGTAGCTATCTTGCCAATTTGCGGCACTGAGCTAGAAGTAATGCTAGGATTCTATAGATTGCAGGGAGTTCGTTGGGTCTCTTCGGCTTTGAGTGAGCAAGACTGATTGTTTAGTGAAGGGAAGACTAGCTTTAAACTCAGTGGAGAGCAAGGGATCTGTAAACAGGGTAAACATAGGGCAGTTGCAGTACGTGCTCCTGGTTCACAGTACAGTATGACTGACACACCCTGGCAAGTTGTCAAGATGCCCACAATGCATGGTGTACTGACACGACTTCGGATGTCTCGATTCTGCCTGCCTAGTGCATGATTTGCAGCAACCTGTATGCAGTGTTGGCCCACACCAGAACTATTGTGGTTTGGTAGAATAGAAATCTACATATTGGTTCTGGGAGATCTGTACTAATTCTTTCTAGCCTGCTTGTTGGTGTACTGAGGCGGGCACTGCTTCTGGTGAGATTTTCCTTGCTCGGTGTGAACTTGGTACCTCTGGATGCAGAGTCCCACTGCGCTCCCTTTTCTTGGCAGTTTGCCTCTAGTCTTCTTTGATACTAATACTAGTGCATGTTTCTCACCCTTCCCCAACCTGTCCCCAACCTGTCTGTAGTTTCGCCACTTTGTCCAAAGGTTACATTGAGGCTATGCCATCGTGCCTGCTCTCATTTCTGTTGCTCCGCTGATGACATGCCTCTGCTGCATAGACGCGCTGCACATGACATGTTGACGGGCAAGCGGCTCTCTTAAGAGCACCGGTAGCTAAACTGTTCTGCATGGACTCCCCGCAGTATTCACCGCATGCGCTTCCTAACCTCGGCTGCGCTTGGTGGCGCCCGGACCTCTTAAAGTGTGTCGGTTCACTCCATGTTGCTCCTTTATCTCCTGGGAATCCGTCTCATTCCCTCGTTTTGACACTGCACCGTCATCCAAACTATTCCCACACCTTAACTCCCAGGTCTCGGTAGTGTCTCCACTTGTAGCAGGCCTCCTGGGCAAAGCAGAATTAATGTCTCGTGCCATGGAAGAGATTCTTCCCGGAAATGGGATGGCTCCTTTTATTATCCACATGGTTTATTTGCCATAATGGGCTCATTATTTTTCAGAGAATATTTACATAGTATATTTACATATTACATTATTTGCCGACAGTTACAAGAAAAAACTGTCCACACCTCGAGGTTCCAGCTTCCACTGTTTGCTTCTAGAGCTCGCGTGTGGAACCGGTTCCAGTGACCTGCACCCCAATGCCCACCACTCCACCTTTAATTCCCTGGACTGAATCTGCCTGCCTCAGTCATGGAGTACTATGCCCCTCCCTAGTGGTGTAGGAAGGGTGCCATGGGCCCTGCTGCAAGCAAGGCAAATAGGCCCTATTTCTGCTTAATGGCTAGTAAACCACAACAAACTGGGTTCAGTGGGCCCCCAAGGCCTCGGTGCCACTGCACCTGCTGCACCATTGGTAGTTATGCCCCTCCCTTCCTCCTGACAGGCACACGTACAGATCCCACCCTGAGCTGCAGCTCTATGCTACCCCACCCTTAAGCTTCAGGATGGGTTTGCCTATCCCAGGTGAACTGAAGACGAATACCGCCACTCCCTCTTGTATAAAACCCAGGGATTTGCCTCACCTGTCTTAGTGAGTCAAAGTCCTATAACACCCAGGACTTGACTTGTCTTTACCTAGTGGACTTGAGGTCTGTGACTCCTCCACTTTTACTACCAGAACTGGACTTGCCGGTCCCTTATGATTTGAAGCCCTGTGGCCCATACCTTTCATACCCAGAAATTAATTAGTGTTTCTAAAGTAGGTTGAAGCCCTGTGGCCTCTGAATTAATTTCATAATTGGCAACCGTGCATGACAACGCAGCTGCTTTCCTTGGCCCCTCACAGTTTCTGCCTTCTGTCTGCCTATCAGTTATGTCTGCATACTGTGCACCCACCACACATCACTTACCACCATCTGTTTGCCACTGGATTCCTTCCCTCCCTAAGATATGAAGTTGTAAACACATCAAATTCCGACACAAATCATTTTACTATAAGCACTGGAAGGAAAAGGGAATTTTTTATGTACATCAGTTGATCGTTAAAAATTCGATTTTACCCTTTGCCCAACTACAAGAGAAATTTAGCTTCCCTGACTCTTACATCCATCAATATAACACACTGTCACTTGTTCTCAAAACCTCTTTACAAAATTGTAATTCCAATCCCACTCCTATTTAGTTTACGCCTGTTTTAAATCCCTTATGACCCAATCCCCAGTGCCTCTTTTATTTATAAAACCTTATCCTTAGCTACTAGCACTCTGAGTAAATCCCCTATTTAATTAGCCTGGGAAAAGGATTTATCTCAATTGCTTTCTGTTCCTCAATGGGATCGATTGTGGCAAAAGATTTTCAAAACTTCTAAAGCTGCTAACATTACTCAATCCTTATATTTTATTTATAACAGAGTTGTAATTACTCCCCTCTTTTTACACAACATTGACCATTCTTTATCACCATTATGTTGGTCCTGTCTTTCTTCTGAAGCAACATTGACACACTTACTTTACTATTGTCCCAAGGTTTATGACTTTTGGAAAGCTATATGGTCGAAATGTGCTTAGATTTTTTTCTTGTAAAGTTCCATTTGCTATTCACAATAGTTTTTTAGGTACTTCATCTCCTGAGTTTGACCAACTCCAGTCAAAAACAATTTTATTTGACCATTTTATTGCTGTTGCTTTTAATGTCATATTACCATGTTGGAAAGACAATTCTAAATTATCCTTTTACTTTAGTGGAAATTAATTTGTGATAAACATAGAATTGCTTCTGTCTCTCACTCTTTTATTCATCTAAAGATTAAGTCGGATTTATTATGGTTACCTTTTACTACATTTCTGTCCTCACACTCATCTTTCCTATAATTCCCATTTTTATCTATTCATTTTTTTCTTCTTTTCTCTCTTCTTCCCCTCTTTCTGCTCATCTCCTCTCCCTTTTCTTTCCTCTCTTTTCTATAAAAAATGCATATAACATACTCTTTTCTTCTTTCTTTTTTTTTCTTCTAGAACACATTATTTTTATTACGATGTTAGGATTTTTATCCTCATTACTTTCGCTCTTCCTATATTATTGAGTTTTATTATATTAGTTGTACAATGTGCTTTTTTATTATTTCTGTTTCGGATAGATTGTTTTTTGTCCTCTATGTATCTCCTGCTATATATCCTCTGAGTTATGTAATGTTTTAACTCTGTGTTCATTCTCTTAATAAATTTTTTTTAACAAAAAAGAAGATGATATGAAGTTGTAATTGGGAACTTGCTGGGGGAGAGACCCGGGATTCAAAGGCCCTGCCAGGCAAGAGCTGTTTAATTAAAACCTCAATCATAAACTGTTTTGTGACCGGCGTAAAATCACTGATCCAGTAGCCATTTTTTAGGTCAAGCCTTCGGTGAGTGTGGCAGTTTACCAGTGGTATCTGAAGTAACGGTAGATGTTGCAGCACCAAGGATAATGTGCTGCATGTCTAAATACCTAAAAGGTCCCAAAAGCGAGACCTAATGCTATGCCAATGCTTGTCTTTTAAAAAAAAAAATTTTTAAGCATTCTGAGAGCGCATGTATTTTCCAACTCTCTCCCTCATGTGCGTCTGTCTCCTCTGCAGTGCTCTGTGCTATTTTCTCTTGCACGTGTTTCTCCCCCATTCTTCACGTGTTGCCTGGTCACACGTGTGCTTTCTTCCCTGCATCTCGACGTTGCTGTTTATTGTCCTTTTGAACCCTGTCAACCGTATCCCCAAGCTCCTTTCTCCACATACACCCCCATGTTGCTTCTGCCCCTCGTCTCCTGTGTTCCTTCTGCTCCTACCTGCGCCTCCAATCTTGTTTCTGCTTCTACCCCTAGCTCCCAGGGTTGATTCCACCCCTCACCTGTGCTACCCAGTTTTGCTTCCACCCCCGTGTTGTTCCTGCTTTACAAAAAGCTTTTGCACAATTTCTTTGTAGGTCTCGCTTACGCAGCGCGCATGCACCAGTAGCAATCGCTTTGGTTTTTGTCCCAAAAACATGGACGCATTGCCTTCAAGGGCAACGCATGCACGTTTGGCAAATCCCTTGTGGGAGTGAGCTTGACACCATATGTTTGTAATTAACTTGCAAACACATGGTGCCCGTGGCTCGTTACGGCAAGGGAAATGCTTTGTGTGCTCAAGGTAAACGGCGCCGGCCCCCTCCTCTCCCCTCCCTCTGCTGCCAGCACGAGGCACGCGCGCTTGTTTTGTTGTACTTTTATGGCCTTTCTGCCAAATACAGTATATTGATCTGATCTACTTGACTTCCGCTGTGTCTCTTTTCTTAATTTACTGTTTTCTGCTGTTTCTCTGCTCGTTTGGCTGTCCCGTGCTTCTGCTGTGTTCCTTCCATTGAAGGTTTCATTTCTCTCCCTTTTCCACTCACTATTAGCCCCTCTCCAGTCAGTGGCAGCAGTGTGTGCTCATTCGTCTTATTCTTTGTGTGACTGCTGCACGTCCACCTCTGCCTGGCTCTGCACCTCGCCCCCCCATCCTCCGTTCCACCCTCACGTGCCCTTCCAGAACGCGATGTCGTAGCTGCACGCGGCCTACCTAAGATGGCTAACCACGCAGCAGTGCAGCTAGCACGCAGAGCAGAGAACAGAGGGCGCCCCATAAAGTCAGGAAGGAGTGGCAGTGGTGGGAATGGAGACAGAAATAGATGAAAATGGGGCTGCAGCTGAGGCCTTTGGAGAACAGTGCAATGCGGTTGGGTTGTTTGTGTGAAGGCTCTCTCACCGGCCTGTGACAAGGGGGCTGCCCTGCCTGTCCCGTTTCTGGCAGTCAGGGGCCAAGTGGCTGAGCAAACACAGGTGGGGACAGGATGGCTAAAAAGACAGTGGTAGGGTGAGGGGGAGTTGCTGAGGTTAGCAGCGTAATGCTGCCTACTGCCTGTGCAGCTATGAGCGACCCTTCCTTTATCTCTCTCCCATCGCACTGGAATGAGGCTCAGGAAAGTCTCGAGTCCAGGGGGTGGCGGGCGTCTGCAGGTAGGAGAGATAGGTGCCATTGTTCAATGAGAGAAGTAGGCCTCAGATTGGGAGTCCCGTTTATCTGATCCTGGCATGCATTGGAAGGTGACGATGGGCGGGGTGGGATTATGGTCTACCTCATGGAGATTTATAAGCACTTTATTCCAAGTACACTCTTCCCATTTTGTATAAATTCTGATATCTATACTCGTGTTACATGGCTCACAGTGCCTCACCTTGAGACAGTAGGTACTTCATAAAGGTTTCAGCAACCTACGTTCGATGCTTATTTAATCTACCTCATGAAAATGAAGGCTGAATCGGCTTTGTTGGGTGTGATTCGAACCTGTGACCTGCAGGTTGTCTAAAGTTCTGTACACAGTACACATAAGTGCATTTAGCTATTTTATGGGTTGCTCTAAACGTATACATTTTTGGAGGATGGGAGGCTGGAGATATTACACAAATGCAGTCATACATACCATTGCAAACATCGAGTCGTTTATTGGATGTTTGGGAGCTTTCAAAGTCGGACCTTGCAGGCAGGCACAAGGGGCTCGATTCACAGAACTAACTTAAGACAAAATCCTAAACTTACTACCATTTTGGTTTTCACAGAAGGCACTTACTCATGTTGGTATTCACAGAAGACACTTACTCACTTTGGAATTCACAGAATTTAGGAGTCCTAACTTTAGGACTCCTAAATGCCTTCTGTCGGTATTCACAGAAGGCATTTAGGAGTCCTAAAGTTAGGAGTCCTAACTTTACTACTACTAAACTGAGAAAAATCCTAATTTTTAGACTTTCGGTATTCACAGAAGGCATTTAGGAGTCCTAAAGTTAGGACTCCTAACTTCTGTGAATACCGAAATGAGTAAGTGCCTTCTGTGAATACCGTAATGAGTAAGTGCCTTCTGTGAATACCAAAATGAGTAAGTGCCTTCTGTGAATACCAAAATGGTAGTAAGTTTAGGATTTTGTCTTAAGTTAGTTCTGTGAATCGGGCCCTTCGCCCTGATCTGCAAGGGAGAGGCGCAGACGGTACCTTCACTTGTAATATCTGATGTGCAGAGGTTAAACGAATTAGATCTCAGACTGTCTTAAAACAGCAGCTGTGTTGTTTTGATTTCCTCGGTTGCCACGGAGACTCAATGGCGGTTAAGCATGGGGTATACGAAGCCCTGCATGCATATACTTTGATAGTGTCCAGCAAGAATATATTCCTGAAGGTAAGGAGTACTAGAAGGTTCTTATAGTCTGATACAGAATTTTAGCTTTGGCGCAAAGGCTTTACCTGGCTATCTCAAACAGGGGAAAATAAATGATGTTGGATTATCCACCATCAATAGGGCAGGAGGTCTGACGTACAATGGACATCCGCCCAATGTCAGCTGGGCTAAACGGTTTCTGCCGGTGGAGTCAGAATAAGCCCCGCAGTCAGAAACTTATCAGTTCTTCCTACACTAAACTGCGGTTGGAACCACAACTTTGGGAGGCAAAGTACTCCATCATAGAGCACACTGCCTGCCATACATAACATACACATTTGATAGCCTTCCTTAGGTATGTGTATCTATGCCACTCAGACTGGGTCTGATCAAATTGAGAGCGACCACAGGCCAGACAGGTGGGATATTTAGACAAGAAGAAAAGTTTTGTCCTTCCTTCTGGGAACAGTCTTTTTTTTCGCAGAGCCTGTTTCCTCTAGAGGGAGCACTAGACAGCAATTAAATTTGGTTCCTAGGGGAGGAGCCAAGATGGCGACCGGAGCAGACGCTTGAGCGCCCGGCTCCGTCGGCCCTTGGCCTCGGACTATCATCCTGATTCCTATCCTAGCCGATTTTCGAGGTGCACCGTGTGCGACGACGCGCTGACCGCGCCGCCGCTTTCCCGGAGTCTTAGCCCGCCCGGATGCCAGAGTTTTTGGTGCCTTTGTTCTCCGCACTGGACCCCTGCTCTATTGTGGCCTTGGCCGGCCCCCTGGAAGCTCCGCAGTCACCGGACCCGCTGTCGCAAACCTGAGCCCCGCGGCCCCGATCCCGCCTCACACCACGGACTGTCGCCTGAGGAGCCGGGGGAGAGACGCCCGGACACCTCCTGCACCCTGCACCTGACGGGCTGGAGCTATAGGGTAAGCCCCGGAGTGGCGGGTCTCCTGGCCCGCTCTGTGGACCGCGCTGCGGAAGGCTGCAGACCCCCCTCTTCTATCGCCTAGTCGGCGGCAAAGAGAGCCCGAGGGAGGGGAAGCGACTGTTGGCTTTCACCTGTTGCGGCGTAGACCTGATGGGAATTGCCTCCTTGTAACGACCCCCCCCTGGCCACTGCACCGTTCAGCGGTAAAACATGGCGTTGATTGCCTGCTCGCTGTCGGGGGGTGATGCTTTGGTCTCGCCCGCTGCCCGCTTCGCCCTCCCTCTACCAGACTCTAGCTCCACGGTGCCGTCCCGGAGTGCTGCCGATGTGGGGGCGCAGCTTCCGCTGACATGCGGCTCCGTTCTTGCTGCCCTGCGGGACTTTCGTCTGCAATTGTGTGCTGGCTTGCAAACGCTGAGTGAGCGGTTCGACTCCATACTGTCGGATGCGGGTCGTGAGCGCCCCGTTTGGTATCAACAAGACATGGGTCAGCCGGTGCTTTTGTCCTCTTGCGGGGACGCAATGACTGTGTATAACCGTGCTACACTGGTGTCTGCAACTGGCTTTCCCGGCACCCAGGATCACTCGCTCTCCTGTTCAACTGCGGACACTTTGCTTCCCCGTTCATCGCTGCCTGCTTTGTTGTTGCCTGCCTCACCGCGCCCGCAAGAGTATCCAGCTGAGCGACACCTGACGTCCTCGAGGAATCGTTCACGGTGGGCTACGGCTTCTTTTATGTGGAACTCCTGTACTTTACAGGCCAGGTCTGGATTTTATGTGGTGCAAAAGGGGACCTCAATAAATGATCGGTGGCCATTTTGTGACTCTACTTCCCCATCTTTTCCCCAGCGGCCATATTGTCTTTGTTTGCACGGGATGCGGGGCCTTCATGTGGGGGCTGGTCTAATCTTAAGCCCGCGATCGGGCCAGGGCTAGGTTGAGTTCTATCATCAGGGTTTCACGGTTGGACTGGACTCGGACTGGAACTGTTTGCATATGTTGTGCGCACTCGTCGCAAATTGTTTGCCTTCATTTAAATTGCTGTGACATGCTATCTACACACGACCGCTTTTGGGTGTAGTGGGTTTTCAGGGTGTGGAGGCGTGGCCGGCCGGTGGTTCCGGGCGCTCTGAGGTTACGTGGGCTCCTCCCCGCTTTCCTTTCTTCTTTGTTTTCTTATTTTCTTTATTCTTTTCCTACTTTCTCTCTTGTCTATATTTCGGGTTCATTGGGCGACAGGCACTATGCTGGGGGGGGGGCAGGCCGTAGCCTCCGCATTGGTGTAGGGTGGGGGGGTAATTCACTGTTTCTTTTTAGTTCTATGGGCCTTTTTCTTCTATGTCTCTGTGCTATACTTGTTTCGATTCGGGGTCCGGGGGTGGGGTGAATTGAGTGGGGGCGGCTTTGGAGGGGTGCGTATTTACTCATGTAACTATCCTGTTGTCTAACTGCACCGCCTCACTGTCTGAGATTTTCTATGGTCGTTTTAATGATGCTGCTGTTTCCCCGTGTGGTGAAGCCATCTTGCGGACTCGAATCTCCTTCGTTCTATCCTCTACTGACTTTTTTCTCGCAAAAATCATTTAAAAAAACCTTAAAATTAACCTTCACTTCTCCTTCCCCTGGTGTCAAGGATTTCTCCAGTGTATACCTCTTGAATCGTTGCACGCTTGACCATTGATGCACAAGGGATGTAATGTTTGACTCCGTGCTTCACCGTATTGTGGCCGGCCGGATGGTTGTAGGCCCGTATTTGTTCTTTTACTATGCACAAATAAAGGTTTTTAAAAAAAAAATAAAAAAAAAAATAAAAAAAAATTTGGTTCCTAGCAGAAACTCTTTTCACCATTTTTCCAGAGTATTGCATCTACTTACTGAGATATTAAGAGAATGTGCTAATTATTAACTGAGACTGAGTTAATAATGTATTCTATGGTTTTACTTATCTCTGTCATAGTTTGCGTGACAAGGAGGTTGGCAAATTAATTTATTGATTTATATTGTGTATTTAGCCAATACATAAAAAACTAATGGATAAATAAATTAATGAATAATTAAATACTGTGTATGCTGGTGTGCTTCTAAGTGGTCCTACCATAAGCAGGTCTAGTTTCATCAGAAGGAATAGGCCAGAGCATCAGTTTTCTTCAAAGCTTCTCAGCTTTGCTCTTAAAAATAGCTTCCTAATGATGTCCTGAAAGGTACAGCTCTTTCTGCACTCCAATTTTAATCAGACTGTTGGAAAACTAGGCAGCATCTGTGAGGCCTGCACAAATAACATGACTAAATTTGTCCTTCACTGGGAACCAAACACCCAATTGTAGGGCCTGACTCACAGAGGGTAGCGTTGCAGAGCAGTCTGAGGCTTACTCAAGGGAGGTAGTGTGGGCTAGTAATCGCCATTTGCAGGTGCGCAGAAATAACACTCAATAATTGATTGTCCAGTATGTACTTTGCTTTATAAAAGTAAGAGTACATTTATTAAACACCCACACTACGCAATACTATGCACCAATTTACAAATCTACATAAGCTGTTGGAATTACTTTGTGACATTGCATAACCTCTCCACCCCTCCCGCAGGGGGGGGTGGGGTCTAGTACCACCCCTCCCATGTATGCACATCATCTTGCCCCCAATGCAGGTAGTTTAACATAACCTGGATCGAGGGCCTTGCGCACTGGCACCTTCCCAGTGGCGACCCACCCCACTACCTCAACAAGCATTAAAAAGGGGTACACCTGCCTTGGTGACACATGAGTCTGACTGAGCATCTCCTACTGACCATAAAGTATGCACCTCTATATCTTAAGGGCTAGCAGTCTGGGGTCTTCACCTAAGCTCAGCAGCAAGAATACATGTTTACGCACACTTTAGAATGACAGTACTCAGCACATTTATGGATCTTTAGAATGTATTGCAATTGCAGCCCTAAAGGCATCACAGATGAAATCACAGGATTACAAATAGAGCCAGACACCCTAGCAGGAAAGTCTGGCCACATAACCCCACTTTGCTTATGACATTACCTTACACCACTACTTCACATTGAACACGTGAACTTCAGTCCCTCTGACAGAAATATCCGTTAGTAAATGCATTTCAGTGCAATTGCACCTCTTCGCCTCCAGGGGATGCCCTTCTTTAGACATCCCCAACTCAGCCCTTCATCCCTTGGTGCACTTTTCCACACACCTCCAGCTGAAGAACAAAGGTTCCGTGCCAGGAGATGTTCAAAGGCTAGCTGAGCCCTTGAGGGGTTATTCTTTCTAGTCCCCAGGACACCTAGGGTGGGACTTTTCTTCTTTGGGCTGGGGGAGGCTGCGTTGCTCCTGCAGCTCTCCCCGCCCCTCCTTCAACAAATGAGGGTGACCCCCCCTCCTCTGGGGCCACCAGCACCCAAAACAGCCGATTTCCAAATGCCTTGCAAGGCATACTGGGGCGCTTCAGGCTCCTTTCTTGAATAACGTATGAGCGTCTCTCCCGCTGTGCTGGGGAGAGCCGTGCTGGCGCTTTGCCGCCTTCCTGGGTCTTGTTTGGGGGCCCGGTCCCACCCGGATCCCCAGGTAAGCTTAATGGCTCAGGGAGCCCACCCCTGGCTGAGCAGTGGATTTTCAGGGGCCCGGTCCCACCCAGGCCCGGCGATGCCCCAACACTGCTTCCCTGCCTTCTTTGGTGGAGGGCAACCTGAGCAGCCCACCCCCGGCTGCCCCCGCCGGCTCCCCGTGCGGCCAGCGCCCTTGTGTGCTGCCGCGGAAGCCGGCACAGCTGTTCTGGTCTGCCCACTCCGGCGGACAGACACGGAGCTTCCCGCGGGATGGTCTGTTCTTCGGGGGAGTGCGACGGCACTCCCCCCACGCCCGCCTTCACTTCGGGGCCTGGGGATGGGATCCTGGGTCCCGCCCCCCTGCCAACCTTCACGGGGAGCGCGACGGCGCTCCCCGTCTTCATTTTTCAGTGGGGCCAGGGTGGGCTCCTGGCACCCCGCAGGGGCACCTTCACGGGGAGCGCGACGGCGCTCCTCGACTTACATCTTCGCGGGGGGCGCGACGGCGCTCCCCCGCCTCCATCTTCGGTGGGGGCCAGGGTGGGCTCCTGGCCCCCTCTTGGGCACTTCCACAGGGAGCGTGATGGCGCTCCCCAGTTTCCCTTCTTCTGGGGGCAGCCCCCAGGACCTGACCCACCCCGGGGGCATCTCTGGGACCGGTGGCGGAGCCCCACACGCTTCGTCGTCAGTCTTCTTGGAGGTCAAAGGTTGCGTACCTTCTGGGGGGCATATCTCAGCTCCCAGGGGTCCTTTCTTCTCCATTTCCATGTCTTCTTGCTCCTGGTGGCGCCCCTCAGCCACTGGGAGCACTCTCCTTCGCCCTCCGGGTCTCCAAGAGGGTGGATTCAGCAGGGAGCTGTCTTCACTGGCTCCCTGCGCCAGCCTTTCGCCTGGCTCTCCTCCTTGGCCTCTCTTCTCCCTGCGCAGAGGCCACTGCTTCTACGGACCGGTTTGGGCTCTTCTTCTGGTGCACATAGGGTCCTGGAGGCAGTCAGGGGGTCTCTCCTTCCAACTGCCCATTGCGCCAGGCTCCAGCACCTTCAGCCTCAGCAGACCACACCCCAGAGATAGCTTCTCTTCCTGTGCAAGCATTTTTTTAAAGTTGAGTAGGGGGCTGGCAGGAAGTCTCTGTTAGTCCTATCAAACGGCGACACATCACTTCCCTGCCCCTGCTCCCTCCTTTTTGTCCAGCCTCTGGGTTTGTTCAAAATAGCGTCCTACGGTGTGTCTGGCCACATGGCCTCTGAAACCCAACTCCTTCCCCCCTCACTGCCTTCCCTCCTTGGTGAAGCCTGGTGCCTGGCACCTAGTGATGGATGAGCCTGTAGCCCCACCCATCATCTCTTCATGGAGAGGAGGCCCTCGCTTGTTGAAGAAAGGTTATCAATCCATCCAGCTGAGGTCCACCCTCAGCCTGGGTCTGCTCATGGCTGGCTCAGAGAAACACGACAGTTCTGGATGACCCAAAAGCAGTACAAATATGACTTTGGACTCTGCAGAATACTTCTTTTCACATCCGTTACAGTGGACTTAAGCGCGTGTCTGGAATCTGTAGGCCTAATGAAAGTTAATCTAGCCCATGGGCTCCACATTCCCATAGGGGAATAATGAAGTAAAAAAACAGTAAAACACACTGACTTCCCCTGGCATGTTTCTTTCCAGTGTATAAAGCCTATTCCATTTCACCACTCAATACTGCATAAGTCCTGCCACACCATTCACTTTGTAGCTGCTCCTGGACGCTAGGAATCTTCCCTGCGCAACCCGTACACGTGTGCACACGCATGTACACATGTGTCTGCATGTAACCAGCCCGGTGTCCCTTACTCCAGCTGCTGCGCAGTGGCCTGGTCAAGCCCGGGGGACACCAGTAAAATCCCAATGCAGTCTTTTACATCCTGAGTTCACTGTGGGCGAGTTCCACCTTATGAGGCTCCCCCACAGTAAAAGCTCAACAATTAGGTGCTCAAAAAGCGGCAAATCCGGGCAGCCCATAGTGTCAGAACCACCTTCTAACACAGACATAGTGCCTTAGTGAGACTTTTTGCAGGATATCGTCAGCTCCACCTGCTTCTCTTCTGGTCCTTTTTACGCTTTTGTAGGGATTTTGGAGTTTCTTCAAACAAAATGCCCTTGTTATTCAGCCACAGATTCTCCGGTCTCAATCCCTGCTAACAGTACGGTAATATCTAACTTCCGTTTTCCAACCTGTACACTGAGACACCTATTAGTCAGAGAATAATTTCGAGCAAATATAGTTTGTATGGGCTGCTTCAGTTCGGCACTGGTCGCCAGCTTAAATGCCCAAGGCCCTCATTGAAGAACCAGAAAAAAATCAAGTATTTTGAGCCATATGTACTAAGAATGGATTCAGTAAAAGTGTTCCTAAATTGCGGATCAACTTATGCCAAATTCATTCTGTTTTGTGAACCGATATATGTACCAATAATAGCTTTTTTCCAAAAGCCTGATTCGTAGTGGGTCACAGATCGACCTACCTTATGAATATTAATGAGGTAGGCCACAAATTGTGACTAACTTTGAATCACAGCCATCACAGGGATAGTGAGCTCCTGAGGTCAGCAGACCACCATGTTTTTTAAATGCAATCTGTTTTCTTTAAAGGAAAATGGGATACGTTCCTATGTTATACACCATAGTGGACATGTTGCATTCATGGCAAAACCCATCTCAAATATCGCGAAAACTCTGGCGACCTGAAACACTTTTCCGAAATGTGCATCTGCCAATCAATTCAATGTGTTTTTATTCTTATTCAGAGGCGGTTTAGCATCCGCGAATCATCTTGCTCCTAGCCTCACCCTCCTCCTACCATTCCTTTCTATGCCCACCTTGTCCTTTACAAACCTCCTTCCTCTCCTGCACCTTTTCCCTTATACTATCCACTCACATTTCCCTGTCTTGCAAAACACCATCACCCAATCCCTGCCATCTTTGTAATCCTGCTCCTTCCCCCTACTCCCACGTTCATGCCTTACTTTATCTTAACCCATTCCTCTCTCAATTCTGGTACTCCTTATACCATTTATTATCCCTTCCGTCACTCGTCCCTAAACCAGTTCTTTTAAAGGGAAGGTAATGTGCAGTATTGAGTATTTTAGTACTTGCACGTCTTTCATTTGAAAGAGTAACTGGACCTTTTTTTTTTTTGTGTGCGGTTTTATATAGCGCCAACTCAACTCAAAGGTATCGGAGCGCTTTACATGAGCACCAGTTGCATTACAGATGGTCATGTTCATTTTTAAGCATAGGGAGATTAAGTGATTTGTTCAGAATCACAGGATGTTTGAGCTTCCTGCAGACTCGAAACTGGCTTCCCAGCTTCAAAGTTGGCCGCCCTAGCCATTAAGCCACACCCTCTCCCCCAATTTCTCAGTACTGCTCCCATACATTTCATTAGAGGGTACGCACACTTCTCAGGATGAAACAGGCACGCTAAATAGTGATTACCCTTTCTTCTATATTTCCATTTAAAGCACAGAGCAGAGGAGGGGAAACAAAGGCACACAGCTTGTTATCACTTTACAAGCATGTAAGAGAAACCATGCCTTGGAAGAAAGCCTTTGACTTTGTTCAGCATCCTACATAAAAGAGCATGGACTGTAAGACTGTCAGCTGTATCGAACTGTGTACGTATTTAAATGAATAGCCATTTAAATACTCTATATTGTTGTTTAATTTGTTTACAGATGCCATGTCCTGTGATGTCACTTGTATAACTTCTAATTTAGTCCCCAACTTTTTTTTTGAGGACTTGTGCTCTGAGTATGGGGCTACTGGGCCCCAGCCAAGATGATTGGTGTTGTTTGCTGCTGGTGTCCTCGGGTCCATCCTACTATTCCTCTTCAAACTGGGCCAAGAGTATCTTTTCTGCACTTGTTTCTTAGAGCAGCGAAGGCAAGCAGTCAAAGCCTCTTGGGGAGCTAGTGTGGGGGTAGGGGCAAAGAGCTAAGAACTCATCAGTCAACCAACAGACACAAAAATGCATTGATTGTACTTTAATCACTCAGCATAAGGTAATATTACATAGAGCAATTGCAGGTCTCAGACTGAGAGTTGTAATCATGTTTGCACCCTTCAGTGATGTGCTACACACTTTTGGTACCCAGTACCTGCCAACAGAAGATGTCCACCAAGCTGGAAATCGAGGCGTGAAGCTCCCGGTTTGGGGATCAACTTTCATTGTATATCCCTGCTTGTACCTCGCCATCCACCACACCACGAACTACATTTGCAATGAGGACCACACTGACTCGCATAGGATCAAACTGGTTTGTTTCATGGATACATTTTATGCTTAAACCTGATGGCTCGTACTACACCCAAGCGTTCTGTACATCACAAAGAAGAATGATGCCCAGCAGATGTTATCTGCTATCTGCCCTCATCATAAGTATCTGAATGTGCTATGAGTGGCCTGCAGATACCCTGGTTAGAGGTCTGAGATCATAGAGGACTTCAGGACATCTATAGTAAACACGCTACTGCTAAACACTACCACCGACCTACCCGCTGCCCTCACTTTCTGATGGCTTGAGGTCTGCCTATGGTTGTGGTTACCATGCCGCAACGAGGTCAAGGATGCCTGGTGAGGGCACACTAGACCACCGCTCTGGCTGTAACCCGACCGCAACAATATAACCTAAAACAACAATTGATTTGCCCACTGCCCTCACCTACTTCCGGTCAGAGGACTGACTATTGCAGTGACCAGCATCTCATAGCCAGGCCAGAAAATCGAGGTGAGTGCGCCCTCCAAGTTCCGCTTTGGCAGTAGCTTATCCTCTGTTTCTGGACCTGCCCACAGTCTGACTCTGGTCCCAATGGGGAATCTACACACTGCTGCTTCACGGTATGGAACATCTCATAGCGAGGCAGTAGAACCGGGGTGGTGCACCCCCAAGCCCTGCTCAGGCAGTAAACTTATCCACTACCTCGCGACCTTCCCATGGTCAGGCCCCATACCTCAGATAGTAACCTGACACTGTTGCTTCACGGCGTGGAGCGTAGGACATCTGCAAGCTGGCCAGGTGCCTGTGCATTGTAGCAGTAGCCGGTTTGCACATTTACCATTTTCACAGGTCACCTCAGCACCGCAAACGCCTCTGTATTGCCACCATCCCCATATCCTTAGCAGCGTCACCAACCCCCAGTGCATTGCCTAATAAGTTACTGGCAGACCAGCTGTTTGTTCTTTGCAGATGAAGCCATAGTATGCCTTCTCTATCCATACTCTAGTGCCGCTTCCCGCACTGGATCCTTCAATATTGCCCTGTGGGCCCCATCCACACTGATGATAACGCCACTTCACCATGCACGTCGCTCTTCAGTGGTTGGGGCATTTGTATCCATGGTGATCTCTACAAAGGCTCCTCTAAGATCCTCCCTTAATTCGGCTGCTAGGCTCATCACAGGATATAAAAGAAACTGCCACATCTCCCCCGACCTTAACTCAATTGACTCCCCTACAAAGTAAGAATCACTTGCATGACTCACAAAGCCCTTCACAACAATACCCTGATGTATCTGGCTCAGAGGTTGCTGCTCTCTGGCAGTGACAGATACTCCAGGTGCTCCAGCACTCTACTGCTAAAACCACAAAGACTTTCCAAAAAGAAAGCATACAACCGAGCTTTCTCTGGGATCGCCCTGAGGATCTGAAACTCACTGCCCCCAGAAACCAGACTGAACCCCTCAACTGCTTCATTCAAGAAAGAAGTGAAGTCTTTACTCATGAGCAAACTCATCTGATTGCCTCCGTTACTCGCTTGACGGCTGCTGGCTGCCTCTGTTTTTGATGTTTGTTGTATTTACTGTTTTTATGCATGCACTTTTGTATCCATTCGTATCTGGGCACAATATCCATTTTACTTCGTCTCTGCCCTCTGTTCAATTGTAAAGCGCTCTGATACCCACAAGGGTTATGTTCACACTATATCAAACTTTGCCCAGTTTGCTTTCATCAACTCAAGTTCACCAGTTAAAATTAAAAAGTCCTAAGCGTAGATGGCAGAATTATTTCTGCTTACTCAGCCTGTCAATCCACATACAATTTAGATCCCATGATTACCTGTGTTCTGTAAACTCAGTATAGTCAGTATGAGACCGGCATGTGCCGTATTACCGGCTCGTCTTCTGCAGTAGTGACCTCCATGTGCTATGTGTAAAAGAGGCACTTGGAGAGCAGGTTCAGCCTCCGGGCCAATCAACGGTTGGTGGGTAATGGAGCTCAGCCCATGCGGCTCCTGGAGTGCAGAGGGGGAAGGGGCTGCTGGCAATGCTGTGGTCGCTGTTTTGCAGCAGGTCTTGCGGGATGGCATCAGCAATGATGAGAGCATACAGGGCTTTAAGTGGGGCGGGTCTCACCGGTGCTGAGCACCAGCAGTTTTTAAAAAGGGGGCCTCGAAACGAGTCTCTATCGGGCTCTGTTTTGTGCCCTGGCACAGGCAGACTGCAGTGACAGCAGGCACATGGATGTGCGCTGCTCACACTGCTCACTTCTCACTAGTGTGCACTGCTCACACTGCTCACTTCTCACTAATGTGTGCTGCTCACACTGCTCACTTCTCACTAGAAGTTACGGCATGACGTCATGCCAGGTGAGCGTTCTAAGGGGAGGGAAATCCTTTAAAGAGTCATTTTCTCTCTGGGTTTCCCTTCTCTTTTTTGAAACTCATGAGCAGCAACACCGTAATCAGGGCTTTAAGTGGAAGCTTTTTTCAATATTATTTACAAGCCATTGTTGCTGCTTATTTATCTTATGCAACTAGCAACCATTGACAAAGTCAATAGTCCTGACATGTTGTAAGTATGATCTTACTTGTTGTATCATATATCTGTATACAATGACAGAAACAGTGTAGAGAAGAGGCCAATAGCAAACACCCAAATACAAGTCGGGCGACACACCACGCTAAGCAGAGATTTTTAGCCTACGTGTTTGTAAGCCACGCTCTTTTTTTACATAGGCCATGCCCGTGTGAGACCCCCAAGTTTTTAGGTCTCGCCTACGCAGCGCGCATGCGCTATGTAGGAGGACCTTTAGCCGTCGCTCTGCTCTTTTTTGGAAGCACATACTTGTGCTTGTGGTGGCATCCACCTTGTGAGAGTGAGCAGGGGCGCGCCACAAGCACGAGTATGTGCTTCCAAAAGAGCAGACTGCGCACGCACCACTCCCGGCCCAGCAAACACACGATTGCAGTGCCAGCCATGCATTTAAAAACACAGCACAATTAACGGGTTTTTATTCGACTACTTTTTCAACTGTGGTCTTTCATTTCCTTTTTGATGCTGTGTTTTTTAGAATTGATATTTTGGGCTTTCTCTAGAACCAACAGTCCCAGTCAGGTGGCAGAGCCATTTTAGAATAAGTGGCAAAAATAAAGGTTTCAAGAAGGTACATCGCAGGGGTTACCGTAAGTTTATGTACAAATTCCTAGATACCATGATGCTTCCTGTTGTGTGGCGCATTCTGCCTTTTCCTTCCGATTAAATTTTAAACTAACACTAATACTTTGAATGGCAAAAGCAGAATTAAACTTAAAACTAAAAGTCCAGCACTGAACAAAGCTGTTGCGCATCGTTTACTTGCCAAACGGGGTAAGACGGGAGTATAGTTGGCGATAAATGCTTCTAGTTCGAACGTCGAATGCACAGTTTCATGCATGACGTCTTAAGCGTCATGGCTTTTGAGACAACAGCACATTGCGTCTTGGATTTTTGAGCCGATGCTTTTCGGTGTTAAAAGCGAAATTACGCATGCCACAAAGTATGCTGTGGTCAGATTAAGACCAGGACTGACTGCAGGTGTCACGGATGACGTGGGGCCACGTAAGAGCTGCAGGTCAATATTTAGTTGGAAAACTTGTACCTACAAAGACTCGTGCAGAAAAATGAATATAAATTAGAAATACTATTGAAACAGGAATAGAAAATGATAAACCTTTCACCCATTCATTGATGTGAATGCTTTGACACTGTATTCAGCCTGTGTGCCTGCAACGTAGTATTAACATGTTGCTAATGGTGCACACTTTCAAAGTACCCTACTGCATTCTGCAAGCTGTATTCTGGGTTCACCCCTCCTACACCATTTGAACTGAAGTAACAGATAACGATGGCATAGCCAATAGGACTCGCCTTTGGGACCTTAAGCCATGCAACAGGTGATGTTGTTGCACCAAGGATATTGTGCTGCTTAACTAAATACTTATAAGGTCCCAAAGGCGAGACCTATTGGCTATGCCAATGCTTGTTCGTTTTAGTTACCGATCAAACTCAGATCGATAACTAAAAAGAACAAACCGGCTGCACCAAAAACATTTAAAAGAAATTCTTTAGATACGGGGCACAACTTTTACGTAGTGCTGTAATGACTGGGACTGATCCAAAATGACACCTACACACCTTTTAGAAAGTGTGAGTTTAGCATCCTTGTATCAGAAATCACTTGTATCTAGGATAAGGTTTCCAAGATGTCCAGAAAGGAAAGATAACCTATGTCTAATTGCTGTTTTAAAGGCAGTCATTTGGTGTCCACCCAAGCATCAATGGCAGAATAATGGCTATTCAACATACTGTAAATCTTCTGAACTAAAATAAAAAAAATGACCTTGATAATTGTCTCATACGTATACATGCACATCATTGTGATACCTGTTATCAAAGAAAATATACCAGAAAATGCCTCGACTATATGTGCAGCTGACTTTGCTGTGAGTTGTATTTGGCTGGTGTAGTATCTGCATTCACAAACGATTTGTTCTTTCTTCCTAAACCTGGTGCAAGATTTATGTACTCTAGTGCATGGCTTACTTATTTGTGACAGTACCCCACTCATTCAGGCGACCTTTTTAAAGCAATGTTCACACATTTGTGAAAGAACACGTCAACCTACCTTCTCTTGGCCATTGAATGGATTTAAGTTGTAGTGGCTTGATTCATATCTTTATCTCAGGTTGACCATCAGTGCAGAAGTGTATTAGAAGCATTTAAGGGAACTGAGGAGCTAACTGAAGAAAGTTGGCAATAGCCTGTACAAATGTATACACTCTATAGAACATGTGCACCAAATCCTGTTACAGCATTCAGAGCTAGTGTTAGCTCATTGGCAAAGGAACAATTAAAAGGTGCACTAATGAAATTGGGGCGCCTGATGGGCATGACTAGCGGCTGATGAGTGACGTGTCCCACACTGACAGCTAACCTGCATCTCCTAACCTCCTGCCAGCAAAGGGGTGCGCCATTCCATTAATGTCCTGGGTGCAGATGAGGTGGTTGAGGAAGAGGGCAGTCGCTCTCCTGCACGACAGAGAAATGGTTGACTAGCAATGATTGAAGCTGGCGGTCCGATGGGTCCCGAATGTCCAACATGGTTGCTTCACATCAGCCTGGAGGTCTTTGTAGATAAATGTGTGCCATAAACTAGGGAATGTTGAGAGCTGTGGGTGGGTGAATCACATAGCCTGATCCGTGGGGTCAGAGTGTGAGCAAGCTCAATGAGAGGGGGCAGTTGTCCAGGACCCATTTTACAGCTCCCACAGCATCCTATGTGAAGGACCATTGTTAGACCCGCCAGCCTTAGATTGATCTTCCCCAAACATTTTGCCTTCCCCCCTATTTTGCTGAATTTGGTTTTGTTGGCCTTAAAACTCTATGTACTTTACCACATTTAACCAGTGCTAAAATGGTTGTGCTCACTCCTTAAAATGTGGTAAAATTGGCTACACCTGATTGGACGATTTCATTTACTTATTAGTCCCTAGTAAAGTGGTATACCATATGCCCATGGCTGGTAAACTTAATGCTACTAGTGGGGCTGCAGCACTTATTGTGCCACCCATTTAAGTAGCCCCCTCACACCTGTACCAAGCCTGCTATTGCAACCTGCATGTAGTTTAAAACTGCCAATTTGACTTGGAAAAATAACCCTTTTGCCAAGCTTTAAACTCCCTTTTTAATATATGACACCCTTTATGTAGCCCCTAAACAGCCTATTGGCTGCATTGTTTTTAAGTTGGACATGTATTTCTAAGTTTTACATGTCCTGGTATGAAAAACTCTAAAATCCATTTTTCACTACTGTGAGACCTACCTATCCCATAGGATAACATTGGGTTACCTTGTTACATTTAATAAGTGATATAATATGTATGGGAACAGGTAGAAATATCATAGTTGGCGTGTGAGGAATTGTATTTTAAAATCCTCTTTAATAGTAAAGTTGGATTTCAAGCCAAAATTCTGAAAATGCCACTTTTAAAAAGCATTTTCTTGTCCTAACCATTTGGTGCCTGCAGCCTGTTTCCTGGGTCACATGACTAGTTGTAATTGGCAGTTGACCAATTACCCTGCTGCAGCTCACACACAAACCACTTCACACTAGTATATTGTGCCTTCAGACAGACTGGAACAATGGCTGGGAGGCAGAAAATTCCAGAAACGTCTGTAGGGAGGGAAACCTCAGAAGTTTCTTCCACTTCAAAGGAGGACCATGGATAAAAAGGGCCTGCTCAAACCCACTCTTCATTTCACTTCTACACCTGTGAAAGGACTCTGAGGTCAGCCGTGCTGCCTGTGTCCAGCTGTGTACTTCAGAGGGCTACCCTGCTGCACCAAGAAGACTGATGTGCAGCTTGAAGCCTGCCTTGTGCCCTCAGAGGACTGCCCTGTTTTTTTAGTCTTGTTTTGTTTTGTGTGAATCCAAACTTTCCGGAGTGTCTCCAGGGGCTAGTTGACTGGCCCCCCCAATCTGAGCCTAAGGGACTGAAAATGCTCCAATCATCTTGAACCCGCACCAGGACTCTGAGTTGGTCCTGGCCCTCCAAGTGGTGCCCCTCCAGTTCTGGACCCTGCGAAATGGTGCTAAAGGTATCCAGATAGCCCAAATCCAAAACTGGGGGCTTGGAAAATTTTCTGCCAAAAAGTGCTCTGAGAAACCTAGCTGCTCGCTGATCCATCCAAGGCACATCGCCTGCCAGCCTGACTTTACAGAAGCTCCTGTTGCATTCTGTTCCGCAGCAGCAAATTATGTTCAGTGGCTCCCTCCAGAAAGGGTATTTGGCCTTGTGGAGCCCTCTGCGCCTTCATCCTGCAGCTGTGTCCCGCTTGAGATTTTCCACTTCTGAAAAAAAAACTGAGTCCAAACAAACAAATCTTCACAACAACTTAGTCCGACAGCTCCCTAACAACAACAACAACAACATCATCTCCTCCTCCTCCTCCTCCTTGGACACCGCCACTGCCTTGCCCCACAGAACTATACCTTCTCAGGAATTTTTCTTCCAAAAGTTTTATAAGTCTGAAGGTAAGTGGCCCAATCCACTTTGTGCATCTGAACCGTTCTCCATTGCAGTAAGCGACTTTAGAATTTTGCCCCGATCTGGTGAGACTAGGTGGAGCTTTGATCCTTTATTTTTAAACACATTTTATTGAGCATTTCTTCATGATGTCTTACATTTTAGACAGTATGATAACATCTTGCATTACCATCATAACTTCGGCTCTCCCATGGTTCCCTTGCCTTTTCTATAATCATATTGTCGTATAATGAAGTGGGACCAGTGCAGTGCCGTGCTGTTTCACCATCTATTGCAGTTAAATGAACGGCCCATTGCTCATCTATGTTCACCAGTAATGAGTCGTGCTGTGCATCGTAACTTCTCCTATCCCCTACGAAAACAATGAACTCCCTCCCCTCCCCCCTACCCCCCCAGGGGTGCCATGGTGCGAGGTAGCTCTCGTGTTCCCACCTTATCTAAGCGAACCCTCTTAGATTTGTTGGAGTTCTCACGGTTGTGTGTGCCAGAGAAGTATGTGAGGGGTCATGTCTGGTCCCCGGCTCTTATGCCCCTTCCTGCACTTCCTCATCTGCATCATTTTCTGGATGCTTAAGTAGTGTTACCAGTGCTTCCCATGCTCTGGCTGTCTTCAGGGATCCCCAGCCTCTTCTGGATTCTCTCAGTCTCTCTGCTCCCTCATATTTTGGCCATCTTTTGAGCTCCTTCTCAGGTTTGAAAGGTTTCAGTGCTCCGTCCATCATCTCTTTGTGTTTGCTTAAGACTAATTCAAACAGAAACCATTGTAGCAGAGCTGACACCTGGAATTATGGAATTGAAGACTCAGATGGCAGGCATGATTAAGAGAATACGGTTTCTACAGTACTGGGTGGAGGATGCGGAGGGCCAAGCCCAGCGAAACAATACCCGAATAGTACGTCTCTCAGAAAGGAAGGTGGGCAATGCGGCAGAAGCATTCCTTGATGGCTTGTTCCACTCAAACACAGCAGCTATTATCAGTCATCTTTACTGCAGAAAGGATGCACAAAGGCCCTGCAATGGCTCTGAATCTAGGTTCACCACCCTTAACAATGATAGCAAGATGTGGTACTACAAGGATCGAGACTTGCTCCTCAAAGGGCTTGCATAAATGGCCCTTATGATATGGATTACATCAAGATCCTCTTGTTCCCAAGCTACATGGCAGTGGCACAGCGGCAGTGGAGCTATTTTCGGGCCATAACACTGAAAGTTAGCAATCTGCGCATCGTTGCACGCTTCTGTACCCACTGATATTGAAAACATTAGTAGGCTGAGGTGCACTATTCTTTAGCAAACTGCAGGAGGCATGGGACAGACCCAATGGTGCGAGGCAGAGGGAGCAGTGCGAGCTTGTCATAGATACCTGCCACAGTGACCAATGAAATGCCAGAGTGGGGATAATACGGAAGCACCATCAGCTGCCCAGATGACCAAGGTAGAAAAAGTAGGTGACAGTATCAACCTGGTGAAGAGATCTCCAGAAGAACAGACGGACAACACTGGTCCAGGCTCAAGCACTAGACATGCTTACAGACAGATCACACCAGCCACTGCAGAGAAGTGGTGGCTCCTCGGCTTGAAGTACTGGGTATTTTAGACCCAGCGGTGCAGGGGCACACACCCTATGACTTCGGGGTTTCACCCTGTTCCGGACCTACAGAAACACAGAGTCTTCTGGGTGAAGTCAAAGAATCGTTTATTGGCTGCAGACCAATGACAGGTATCCTAGAAGTACAACAGCGTGTATGTTCTCAGGAGACTGCTGAAAATCATAGGAACGGACTACATCTTAAATAGGCCCTTTTCGGCCTCAAGCATACATTCCTGAGTTTTATGAAACGGCAATATAACAGTGTACATTACAAAGAAAAGGCAGAGTCATGATGACCATCCCACATTCCAGTTCGGCCAACTCACAATGATTTACACAATAAGGTTGCGATCCCACGTTAGAAGTCAGTAGACCCCCCAATAAACATGAGCATCTCCTGTTTTGGGAAACAAGTCATAAAGCAGGAACAAGCAGGTGTGGAGGAGATTAGCCGAGGGTGTGTGTAGGATGAGAAGGGTTTTATGATGGGTCGAGCCCTGATGCTAATCACAGGTGGACGGAGGAAGGGGAGCTCGTGAGACCAGTTTGACCCGGGGCAGCAGAGCCAGCTGCCCAGGTCACAGAGAAGTCACGGGAAAGCACATGTACTGAGAGGCCCGTATTTGCTCCATTATAGCCTATGTGAGGGCAATGACAAGATGGCCACTGCTTCCAAAATGGAACCCGCGTAGTGCAGCAGAAGAACGTGTACGCAATGCATTCAGGGCTAGAACGACGAGTAAAGCACTCGTACATGCCGCATTTACCATTTGCGGTTCGCTAATACCAAGATAGACAGGGGTAGGGCCTGGTCCCCTACGCGGTTCCGAAGATTAAAGTACAACAGACCCTCCTTTTGCCCTTACATAGGCAATTACTATACTCATCTTAATCCGAGTCTAGGTCAATGTCCGCAAAGTCATGGAGATGTTGCTGTAGCATCATCCTATTGCTTAGCTCGTCTCTCGATACAGGCTTCCTTACACATAAGGTAGCACAGAGGCCACACATCGCAGGAGCACACTGTATGCACAGACAGAACAGGAAAAGGATGGCTAAAATCATTCCAATGACCATCAGGACTTTCCAACCCCAGGCAGATATCAGTTCCCAGAACCATCCCATTAATGACCAATCTCCCTTATCCACGTGTATGGCTTCAGATATTTTGTGGAGTTTGGAGATGGCTTGATACACCGTTGGAGCATTATCTGGTATGAAAATGCAGCAACTGGATTGGATGACCTTACATACCCCACCACGGTCTGCAAGAATAACGTCTAGGACCATGCGGTTCTGCAAAGTCATAAGGCGGTCCGCTTGGAGCTCAGCTGTCAGGTTACTAAGGGCACCAGCCGTTACATTGATAGTGGATTCAACCACACGCGTCAGCTGTCGCAGGTTCCTACTATTGACCATAGGTCCCCAAAAAGGCAGGAAACCCAAGAAGAAGTCTCCTGCTTCCTGACCGGCAGTGTCCTCCTTACTTATCACACCTCTCACGACTCTCGTCTTGTGATAATCAGAGGCAGCAGTGAATGTAGGCGGTAGCAGATTCGCAATATAACATGTGCCCGAGAAATCAGGGGGCAACCATGTATATGCTCGATCATTACAGATGAAATAGGTACCCTTGGCAGCTAGAAAGGCAGGGGAAAACTGTGACGGGAAAGTGTACGTTTCCGTACAGTCACTTCTTCCCAGTTGAGCCCTAGGGTTCTGACCATTACCCTGTAAGCAGAACCGACCCATGTGGGGTACGACCCAGATTGGAGATGAGATTTGTCGCTGTCTTTCACCCAGACTAATACTGTACCCCGTCGCGTTCCATCCTACATAAGGTCTCAGCTCTTCTTTGGGAATGGACGAGTATGCGTCGATATCTCTACTCATATCGGCAACTCCTTTCATCAAAGCCTTATTATTGGTGATGGGTCTGATGGAACGCGGTTGGCGAGGGGAGTACGTCTCTAGAGCGTAGAGAAACATGGTCTGGAATGCCCATGACGATCCATTTGAACTATACGGCAGCACCAGGTAGGGAATACCCTTGTTAATGGTATGTGGCATTAACCCACAGACCCAGCAATTGGTCGTATTCACTACTAGCTGGTGCTGGTGCAAGAGCTGGATAAACGAGTTATTTACGAACTCCGATCGTCTGGTCTGTTCGTGCTCGGGCAGGGGGTGAAAAGAGTGAGAGGAGGCAGTAGAAAGAGATATAGGCTGTTGAGTGGGTGCAATAGGCTTTTGAGCGGAGAAGAACACAAATCCTACAATAAACATCATGATACTACACAGTATAAAAAGGCACAAAAGGACAAAAAATTTACTTTTTACAATTCTACACATCCTGGTTTTAAAGTTCATTTCCTCGATCGGTCTCTCCATCTTAAAAAACTCCATCCTCTACTCCGGCCGCTCGCGGCGGGTGAGTTTCTTCTGCTGAGGAGTACGCCTGTCAGTCCAGGGAAACGCCCTAGACCAACCAGAACCGTCGACCTAACATCTTCGGCCTGTACCCCAAAGTCTTGGCACCGCGACCCTGCGGCAGAACCCGGATGGTGGTTCGAAAAACAAAAAATCAAGAAAGTCTTTCAGATGGGAGAGTAAAAATGTCAAGAAGGGAAATAGTGAAGAAAATCTTTATTTGTCCATGGGCCTAGGTCTCAAATTATAACGTAGACGGCCAGGTGCCGTTTGGTCTCGAAACAAAAGTTTGGGCTCAGTGGTGTCCAGTCGATTCGACGGTGGCACAGCTTCCTGTAGAATACTGTCACTCTCTTGCTCTGAAACTGTGTCTCTTAGGCGTGCATCACTGAATGGTGTGAAACGGAGTACAGTGTCTGTCTCAGAGTCGGTGATACCCTCCTTGACCCACCGGTCACATGGCAAAGGCAAGGGGACTACCTTGCAGTGGGTACCATGGACCCAGTGCTTCTTCCCTTTCACTCGCACTGCTGACCTTGTCGATAGTAGAACAAGATGAGGGCCAAGCCAGCGGGGCTCGTCGTTGCTCTTGCGCTGGAAGTTCCGGACTAGCACCCACGTACCAGGGTTGATGGGGTGTCCAGGAGTTTCAGAGGCTTGAGGGAGAGTATCATGTACCTGTTGGTGCAAAACACGCAGTTTAACAGTCAAATCATACAGGTAATCGAGTAGCACTGGATGCTCTAATTCACAAAATTTCGTGGGCCTTGGCACACCCCATACATTAGCCGGGCGGCCAAAGACCACCTCGTAGGGACTAAGTCCCACTCGTGAGTGTATTGTCATTCTGGTGGACAGGAGTGCTAGAGGCAGGGCATCAGGCCATTTAAGACCAGTGCTCGCCTGAATTTTACCCAGCTTGAGCTTTAAGGCTCCATTGTAGCGCTCTACCAATCCAGCTGATTGGGGGTGATTTGCAGCGTGGAACTTCTGCTTTATCCCTAGCCCTTCACATACATTCTTCATCACTTTACCCACGAACTCACTCCCATTATCACACCATACCACTCTCGGCATTCCAAACCTGGGGAAGAACTCTTTCACAAGGGCTTTGGCTGTGGACAGGGCAGTGTTATCTTTTAGAGGATAAGCCTCTAACCATTTTGAGAAAGCACAGACAACCACTAGTACATATTTCAGGTTGTTGCATCTTTCCATGTGAATAAAGTCCAGCTGCAAAACTTCGAATGGACATGATGGGGGTGCAAAGTGACCGGCTGGAGTTGGGGTTCCCCTACCAGGGTTGTACTTCAAACATACCATGCAATTCTTAACCACATTCTCTGCACACTTGGGAATCCCAGCATTCTGCCATACTGGAGCCAACAACTTGCATATACCTTTCGTACTGATGTGTGCCATTCCATGCGCCATAGTAACTACTGGAAGCACATACGCGTCAGGCAACAACCATCGCCTATGTTCTGTCAGATCAGTCCAACAACCATTCTCATCCAACTTACCCATACTCTCTCTCCACTTGCTTAACTCTTCCTCCGTGGCTTCAGCCTGAAGCGACTTCACACTCTCTATGGTGTTCTCGCACATTCCTACATCATTAACCCATCTTGCGGGGCCTGCAACATACATTCTAGTCTTTACATTCTGTGCCGTTTCTTTCGCGGTCTCATCAGCAAACGCATTCCCACGACCAACATCATCTGTAACCTTCCTGTGCGCACTGCATTTCATAATCGCAACTTGCAACGGTAGGGTCAGTGACTCAAGGAGATCATTCACCAACTTGCCATTCTGAATTTTAGCTCCATGTGACGTCAGGAACCCACGCTCTTTCCACAATCGTCCAAAATTATGAGCCACGCCAAAGGCGTACTGGCTATCTGTATATATATTCACTCTCATTCCTTCAGATAACACACATGCTCTCGTGAGGGCGATTAATTCTGCTGCTTGGGCCGAATTATGTGGCACTCGTGCGGTTTCCACAACCGTATGTAAAGTCGTGATAGCATATGCAGCAGTCGTGTCACCATTAGGGAGCTTAAAGCATGAACCATCTACCCACAAAGTACCATCACACTCAGTCAGGGGAGTATCTTTCAAATCCACTCTTCCCTTCGTTTCTTCTTCCGTTCTGAACAGACAGTCATGTTGCTCAATCTCATCTGAGTCTGCCGGAATTGGCAACAATGTAGCTGGATTCAGTGTATTGCATCGTTTTATGTGAATGTGATTCGCTAACAGTGTAAGTTCGTAACCCGATAGGCGTGCACTAGTCAAGTGTTGTGTCTTGGTTCTATTCAATAATGTGTCTACAGCATGTGGAACCATAACGATCAATGTGTTGTCCATTACCAGACCAGCAGATTGTCGGATAGACATCGCTGCAGCAGCTGTCGCTCTCAGACAGCTTGGTAATGCCCTCGCTACAGGGTCTGAGGTAGATGAAAAATACGCGCACGGGCGCGGTCTGTCGCCAAAAGGCTGGGTTAACACTGACAACGCACATCCATCTTTCTCGTGAACATACAATGTAAAAGGCTTACTATAGTCAGGAGTACCTAACACAGGGGCCGAACACAATGCATTGCGCAATTCCACAAAACTTTTCTGGCACTCTTCAGACCATGGGATAGGATTCGGTGTGTCTTTGCATGTTAATGCTAACAAAGGTTTTGCCAGCAAGGAGAAACTAGGGATCCAATGCCTACAGTATGAAGTAATGCCCAAGAAAGCACGTACTTCTCTCTGTGTTTTTGGCACACTCAACTGTGCAATGGCTTAAATTCTCTCTGGGGTCAGTCTCCTTCCCTCCTTCGATAAGAGATGACCTAAGTAGGTCACTTCTTGTCGACAATATTGCAGCTTTGAGAGAGACACCTTATGATGGAAAACGGATAAATGGTGCAACAATGATAATGTGGCTTCTTTACAGATCTCCTCAGTATCCGCGGCGATGAGTAAATCGCCCACATACTGAATCAGAATAGCACCACTAGGCAAAACAAGTACATCAAGCTGCGCTTTCAAAGCTTGACTGTATATAGATGGACTCTCACAGTAGCCCTGGGGAGCGCGTTTGAAGCGGAAGCTTCGGCCTCCCAGACTAAACCCGAAAATGTCTCTGCTCTCCTCTGCAATTGGGAAGCATTCTTTAAATCGATCACTGAAAACCATTCAGCAGAGGCTGGAATCATCGTTAACAAGGCAGTTATATCAGGGACGACTGGAAACTGCGGTACAACAATCTTATTAACCTCTCTAAGATCAATCACGAATCTGTAAACAGGTGGCTGTGAAGGGTCCGTTCGTTTTAAGACAGGTAAAATCGGGCTATTGCAAACGTTGCCTCTTGTTTCTTCAATCACACCTTTATCAATGAAGTCGTGGACAATGTCTAACAGTGCTTTCTGGCCTTCATTAGAGATCTTGTACTGGGGAATACGTGGCAGTCTGACATTAGCCTTTAAAGTCACCACGTATGGCGGTATCTCCAAGAGGCCCACATCATTGGGACCAGTAGCCCAAAGGGCATCCGGAAGGGATGACAATTCAGGTGGCATTGTATTTTTGGACAAATACATTGGGGAAATTACTTTCTTGCCTAATGTAAGTTGTACTCCCGAGGGAGAACAATACAATGTAGCATGCAATCTTTTCAACAAATCCAGTCCCAGCAAATTCTCACCACAACCTGTCGTCAGAATCAGAGGTGCTTTCAGCTCGCAAGGTCCAACAGAAAGTGACATGGGACTAGAAATCGGATTCCTAACAGGGGCGCCAGAAAAACCTACTGAAACATTTATATTGCCAGACAAAGGTGCGCCAGGGAGTTTGGAATGCATAATTGAACTCTTTGCAGCACCAGTGTCTAGCAGAAAAGGCTCCGTTACATTTGCTGTAGTCACCTCAACATACGGTCCACTCTGATCCACTGGCACTGAAACAACTCCCTCTCTCTGTCTATGGCTGTCCTAGTAATCAGCATGTTCTGCATCACCGTCCTCTGCATAATAATCATTAGTGTAATACTGGGCCGTATTACCAGTCGCGTTAGCTTGCTGATCAAAGCTATTAATGGTATTCTGAGGCGGCAGAGGACGCGCATTTTGGGGAACACTTCCACGCCCTCTACCTCTAGGAGCTTGCTGACCACCTCTACCTCTTGCGCCATACATATTACCATTCCGCTGCATTAATTTAGGGCAACTATATTTAAAATGACCTTCCTCTTTGCAGTATGAACATTGGTTGGGACCTACCGGGACACGTGGCTGATAATACCCGCTCATTTGCTGATTGTTCTGAAATTGTTGGGGTTGGTGATAAACACCTGGGGGCTGCCTATAATTATTCTGACCTCCACGTGGCGGATAGGCCTGCTGCAAAAGGACCTTTGTCTTTAGTTCCTTCGTTTTCTTCTCTGTTCGATCTTTCTCGTCTTTATCTCTGTTTTCATAATACTGTGCGGTAGCCAGTATTTGCGCTGAAGAGGAAACAGCCCAAGAACTCTCTGAATCTTTCAACTTTTTACACAGGTCAGGGAGTAGATTCTGCACAAACTTATCCACAAACAACCGTTGGCCACCCTCAGTACTCATATCCTGCCCACTGTGATCAATGAACGTTTCCTCAAACCTAGTAAAGAAGTCTGACACCGTGTCATCCTTTTTCTGCTTACATGCAGATAACTTGTCCCAATTTACGCGCATTGCTGGCATTAATGTCTTCATATACGTGATTATTCTACCAGGGAGTTCAGCTACTAAAGGCTCCGGTTTCGCGCCACCAGTTTGTCTTGCATCAGCAGCAATAATGTTAGCCCATGTAGCCCCTAGTTCTTGGTCATGATCCGCATTACGGATCGACCCCCATAGGGGCTGTGGAACAACATTACCAAACAACATGTCTATGTCAGCCAAATTCATAATACATGATCCTGCCGTTTGTGCCAATTCTTTATAATAACCTGCCGGATTTTTACGGGGATCAGGTAAGGACTGTTTAAGCGCTAACACCTCAGAACGCTTCCATGGAACATGCACCCAAACACGCTGGAAATGTGCTGGAACAGCAGGGTTAGCACCGACAGCTGCAACCGCCTCCTTCCATACCGGGGGCACTTCTCTCATGGGGTATTGTCCCACTTTTTCCTTTCTCCCCACAGGGACATCCTGTTCGAACAATGACTGTTGACATTCATCATTCCTGAAGGACAGTACAACCGCAACTGCTTTATCTATATCGCGGTCTACAATCATACCAGCTCCAAAATCGGACCTTACTCTACACAATTCTCGTGGCCTCGGATTTCTACCACTATCCTCCAATTCCTCACAGAGAATTTCGCACATCTTCTCAAACACATATCTCTGCTTCGGGGCATCCCACTGATGGAAGACATTAACAACTGATTCCACATCATACAATGAAGGGAAAACAACCCATCTGTGCGCCATGCTATCTATTACGTTCTTCTCATCAGGGGTAGGCAACTGACTACGCAATTGCTTACGCTGCAAACCAGGAGTCGCACCAGACAACTCAAAGAGAGGCGACATTAATGAAGTAACCACATTAGCTAAACGCTGTCGCGCTGAAGGAGAAGCTGAGGCAGAAACAGGGGGGAAAACAGAGGGAAGAAAAGAGGACGTAGAAACAGGTACCGAAGTGGTGCAAGGAAAAGTGTTGGGAGAGGCCGTTGCCGGGTTAGGCAAGGTTACAGGAAGCGCGGGGGCAGTTGGAAGCACAATTGACGGCCCTTGAGAGGGCTGTGGTACATTAATAAAGACCGGTTGTGCAGCAGCTGGTGGTTGCGGCAAAGCCTGCAATACATTAACTGGAGGTGGCATATTCACAAGCTGGGGAGGCGCCGTAGCATTTTGCGCATATGGGGGAGGCGAACTCAACAAGTGTGACATTAGGGGATCTTTCTCCTTGTCTTCGGACTCATTCTGCTTAGAGTGTGGTAAAGCCGGGTAACATTTGTCAATCCCTAACTTACGCTGCCTGTGCAATTGCTCGCTCATCTGCTCCTCCTCATTGCCTCTAAATTGTACAGCTGCTTGCATTACTGACATACCTCTTTCTCTTTTATTCTTTTTCGCTAACTTAATTTCTTTCTGTTTGGCTTCCTTTCGCCATAAGCGGAAAGAGTCAAACATCGCCGGCCGGGCTTTCTTCTTAAACAATTTAATTTCCAAGTTATCTAAAATATCGGTATCGAAACTACCATTTTGGGGCCATTTTAAAACACCGTCTTTCCTAGTGTAGTGGATCCACACTTCGTTATATGCAATAGGGCCTACGCCATGTTTTACATAGAGCTCATAAGTTGGAGTTCCAACCGGAGGAACCGGACATGATTCTTCTAGCTGGAAATCTTTTCCACAACCCAAACAGAATAATCTACCAAATATTCTAGAGCCAGGCATCTTCGCTCACTAGTCTAGATCCAAACGTCAAAGGATTATCGATTACGATAGTCTCGTGAATACACGAGTCCTCTGGCTTTGGGGTTTGCAAACACCAAATCACCAATTACCAAATCAAACCAAACGATCCCGAGGGATACCAAAACAAATGGGAGACGCTCCACTTATACTTAACTGAATATTACTGATCGATGACGTCACCAGAAGACTCTCTCGATTGTTTCGCTCTCTCAAGCTCGTCAAGGGTCCAAAACAGGTCGATTAATCAGGGCAGCAGTCCTTCGTAGCCGCCGGGACGCGGAGAACCTCGCAGAAAAGACTTTCGGACCACGTCGACATGCAGGGGTCGATGAAGTGGCGGCCTTCCTCCGGAATTTCCACACGAAGCTCCTCACGAACCTCTGGCTTGGACTGGTACCGCTGAAATCGGCCCGAGTTGGGCGCCAAACTGAAGTACTGGGTATTTTAGACCCAGCGGTGCAGGGGCACACACCCTATGACTTCGGGGTTTCACCCTGTTCCGGACCTACAGAAACACAGAGTCTTCTGGGTGAAGTCAAAGAATCGTTTATTGGCTGTAGACCAATGACAGGTATCCTAGAAGTACAACAGCGTGTATGTTCTCAGGAGACTGCTGAAAATCATAGGAACGGACTACATCTTAAATAGGCCCTTTTCGGCCTCAAGCATACATTCCTGAGTTTTATGAAACGGCAATATAACAGTGTACATTACAAAGAAAAGGCAGAGTCATGATGACCATCCCACATTCCAGTTCGGCCAACTCACAATGATTTACACAATAAGGTTGCGATCCCACGTTAGAAGTCAGTAGACCCCCCAATAAACATGAGCATCTCCTGTTTTGGGAAACAAGTCATAAAGCAGGAACAAGCAGGTGTGGAGGAGATTAGCCGAGGGTGTGTGTAGGATGAGAAGGGTTTTATGATGGGTCGAGCCCTGATGCTAATCACAGGTGGACGGAGGAAGGGGAGCTCGTGAGACCAGTTTGACCCGGGGCAGCAGAGCCAGCTGCCCAGGTCACAGAGAAGTCACGGGAAAGCACATGTACTGAGAGGCCCGTATTTGCTCCATTATAGCCTATGTGAGGGCAATGACAAGATGGCCACTGCTTCCAAAATGGAACCCGCGTAGTGCAGCAGAAGAACGTGTACGCAGTGCATTCAGGGCTAGAACGACGAGTAAAGCACTCGTACATGCCGCATTTACCATTTGCGGTTCGCTAATACCAAGATAGACAGGGGTAGGGCCTGGTCCCCTACGCGGTTCCGAAGATTAAAGTACGACAGGCTAAGGCATTGCAGCTTTATGATTGGTCAGGGTAGCCTGGCTGCCTGCTTCCTGTTTCATTCCTGACACGAAGAAAGACGGCAGAGATGCGGCGGTAAGTTAAGTTTTTTTCCTTTTAAAAAAAAAAATATTCCCTTCTCCCCCACCGGCCCTTGCTCCTCAACCCCCCTCCCTCCCGCCCCCAGCCCAACCACCCTCGATCCATGCCGGCCGCTACTGCTGCAGAGTGCAATGTAAACTCAGAGTAGTAGTTGTATCTGTGGAGGACTAGAACCTGACTGAAGTGTGGGGACTGCATATCCAATACATATGGAGAATTCATACTGCTCACCCATACTGGCGTTGCCCATCCCATACCTGTTTTTCACCATTCCACAATTGAGGGGACATGTACACGAGCAGAGTATTTGACTAAGACAGTATCAGACCACAACACTTGGCTGATACCAATGCAGGGGGGCACTCAGCAGAATCCCCTACTGGAAATTGCAATCTTCGACATTAGGTGAATTGAGTTATAGGGATATGATCAGAGGTGAGATTTCACTATATTTGCACCTGATTGTTGGAACTGTGTGAGTCCCACTGATAAGATGGGAAAACCTTCAAAGTGTACAGAGCAAGGAGGCACCCGTGCAGATTAGAGATAGGACTGAGGTCACTGGAAAAGGAGGTGATGGGTTCCCTGATCCACCCGGCATCAAAATATGCAGCAAAAGGGAAAGCAGGGAGCTGAACTGTGTGAGGCTGGACTTAGTCCATTACAGAGAGTGAGTAGCCTGTGGCTCTCTAAGGGGACAATTCGGGTCGGCTGCTAGTCAGACCCTCTACCACATCAGGCAGACATTGGAGCATTGGGTACTCCAAGAACGTTTCATAAGGATATGGAATCCTAATACGTTGTTGTTTGCTCTTTGTTTGTTTTTAGTTATTATACATGCATTATGTGTGCATTACGTACTAAATCTGTGGCTGTTTTGTTTGCCGAGTGTCGTTGCCAAAGACCATGTATGCTATAAGCGGGAAATTTGGCCGACCTAAATGACTGATTCTAAATGTGATCTATTATGTACTTCTATGAATTGCATATTTAAATAAGCATTTGCAATGCAATAGGTCTCGGATTTGCGAGAGTTTAAGCTATTGGCATTGTTTTATTTATCTGTTTTGTTAATGAACACATACATAAAAGGCATTATCATTTACAATGCCAATAGCTCTAACTTTTGTAAATGCGGGACCTCGACCAAGAAGTTCAGTGACCCACCGCATAGCCTGGTTTAACGTCTCCTAATTATTTTCTGTGCTACGGCCATAAATACGTTCCTCTGGTAAACGCGGAATGTAATCAGCCTCTTAAAATACCTAAATTAAAATATGCTCCAAGAATAGTTTCACATATTTCTGACATATGTAGCTTGCCAAGTATTGAATAGAAAAGTGTGCAGCAAATAAACAAGGACGGACAACAGGTATGGTCCTCTTTATTGCACCCATCTCAGCATGAAATATCTGGTGTGAACGGTAAAAGTAGCAGTCACTGCCCTGACAAAGGCCCTGACCTTATCCAGAGTCTGATTATATCAGCAGGGTTGCTGCTTATATGAACATATCTCACCTGCCTGGCAGTAGGTCGTCTGAAATCATGGAGGACGGGATGTGTATGGCCGGCAGGGGGTGCACTGGAAGGTGTAGGAGTTGGGGCATTGTCGGGCAGGTGCTGAGTGGGCCCAAAGGGGAGTGGGCGGGCGCAGCTCGGTGCACTGCGGGCAGAGCAGGGCCCATGTTCAGATCCGGAGCTGCCGCCACGGCAGAGTTCAGAGAAAGTGCCCATCGCTCTGGCGGGGCACGAGGACGTGGAGTAGTGCGCCGAAAGCACAGCTATACTTCTACTGCTCTTTGTGCCCGGTGCCTGTTGGGATGCCTTGTTCTCCGGTGCAACAAGTGCTGGACCTTGGTGCAGATGCTAAGTTTGTGCAATTGACGCCCACTTAGGGGGAGACTGCATTTTAGGTGCGTCAGCAACAAGGTAAATGAACTACTACATCGTGTACTGGAGAGTGGCTAGATGGAAGGGAGATGTGTGTGCCTTAAAGAGGGACTAGTAAACACTGGAGGGACATGGGGTTCGGTGATTCCTCGGGGTGCAGTTTGCAAAAGATTGTGTTTTGCATTGTGATAAGCTTCAGGGGGTGAAGTGAGCGGAGATTCACTTTTTAACTTACAGAAAAAGACTATAAGTGACCGGACATTGCTGTGGAGCTTCACCTGTCCTCTCTGACGATGTTATAACGAGCGGCGCCGTGGGTGGAACACGTCGGTGAGCAGCTCTGTGCTGCAAGACCAGCGACCGGATGGGGCGTGCTCTCGCATACCATAACTAGCGCAGACCCTACGAAAAGAAAATACAAAATAAGCCCTACCCACAAAAGTCCCGAAACTGCTTACAGAAGGTTAGAGAACACTAAAGTCCGATTAAAAAAACAAGCACTGGCACTAACACAGCCTTAGGGAGCGCTGTTCGCTAGCTCTTCCTGGTGCAGTCCACTTGGCACCAACAATGTGCACCGACCAGCCCTACTTACTGGGCTGTGTTGCGGCGATCAGCAGCATGGAGCCCTGCTCTTTTTTCTGGAATCCTGCGAGGCTCCGATCCCCCTCTTTGGCGTTGGAGCAATTGGGGAAGCTCAGTGTTCCTCTGGCCGGTGTGCGGGACTCTACTCGGTGCACGGGAGCCCCGCCCACACTGAAGTGAGAGACGCCTGACTTCCGGTCTTTGCAACTATGTTTCGCGAGGTGGGCATGCTAGTGACTGCGCACTATTTGTAAACAAGCTGTTGCAGGGATTCTGCTTATACACAGAACTATGCGTAGAACCCCAGGACCTCAGTGAGTTGTGGTGTACCAGAAACTCACCTCAGAACCCAGAACCCAGTATCCGGCTAGCATAAGTGTCCCATTCGTTGTCCGAGATTTAGCTTGGCAGTCCCAATGAAAAGACAACCCAGAACAAGCGACTCAGTGTACTCTCAGGAATGGTGGGAATCGGAAATACCTGTTCGTATATTATTCTCACATCAGTCCACAACAAGAATAATCAGAGACACGGTGAAAATAAAAAGAGTTTATTTTTATAGACCACGTGTCCTAAGATGCAGTACTTTGGCTAATACAAGCAGACAAATTATTATAATCAAAACCATCAGCATCGTTACAATACCATAGAATATAAAGGGAGTGATCATGTTATAAATGACAGTGGATACTACCACCTTCCCTTAACTAAGAAGCTAATATTATTATTATGCTAATAAAAGGTCTCTTGGGCTTGAACAGGGGACCCCATACCTCAAAGATCAGCTTAGTGAAATCACATCACAGGAGCATCAGAAGTCTTCTCGCAGGAAGGCTCGTCTTCGGTCTGAATATTAAACATGATGTCTGCAATATTAAAAGCACCAACTTTCAGGTATTCGCAGCTGCCTGTGTGTTATGGCTAAATAGTGAGTCGATCAACCTAGAGTGGAAAACATGCATTGTCTAACGACCCAGACTGTTCTTGTTACACCATGTACAGACCAAGGTCGCTGTGCAGAGCTCGGGATGGTAACAACAGATTGCTCTCGTGTGAGGCAAGCGCAAGCCAGCAGTTTGTTTAAACAATAACATGTAGATGCAGTGTCGTGCGCAAAAGCAGCAAGATGGCTTTCTAACATCTAACGTGGTTATGCTAACTTAACAATGTATGTACGTATTAAGGGATTCCTTACTACATGCCCCCTTGATCGAAGCACTACCCAGTAGGGAAGAAATGAGAGAACGCAGAGTTCAAATTCGACAGAGCAGAACAAGGCGTATTCAAATTGAAACCAAGTATCTGTTCAGAGAAAGTTCGAAAGAAAAAAGAAAAGAAAAAACCTCAAAAAGGGGAAGGAAAAAAGAAAGAAAAAAAAATGAAAAATGCCCTTTTAGCCAGCAATCCAAAGTCACAGGTAATGTTCAAGACATGGTAGAAAAAACATAGTGGATGTCAGTTCACTCAATCCATGAACGTGTATGCAGCATACGAAGCAACAGCTTCCAACAGAAAATCGTTGGCACGGCCACTAAAAGTTTCAGCCATCCAGATAATCAAAGAAAAGGAACATACATGTTCTTCAATAAGCGGAGCCTCTAGCACCCTCAGAGGGCAACCGACGTGTTCCTCCAGATAACTCATATCCAAGAAGTCATAGGCAGCCCTTGCGATGTCCCAATTACCCAGGATACCATGCGCCTCACCACAGACCATAATCCGAACACCAGAACAGGCAAACTCGTGAGACACTAAGGGCCTCATCAGTCGATCATAATCCGGCACCGGAGACACCGTGTTGGTTAAGCACAAATCCAGAGGCCATTCAAAGGGACAATCTAGGCAGTGAAAGACAGGTTGCACGCAGGTAAAGTAGGAATACCGGAAGCATAATCCATATGCCAGGCTCAAAGTCGCCAATGGCAGGGTACCATAATATTCAAGCATCCTGTCACGAAGAAGATGCAGTCGGGGCAGGTTGTCGTGAGGCACAGAAAGTGCAGCCATTTCGTAGTATGAAAAGTAAAAGTAGCACACCTGCCACCAGCGCCAGAATCAGCGGGACACCGCCAAAGACGCTCGAAAAAATAGAATGAAAAAATGCCGGAATCACACCAAAAATAGTTTGGAAGGAGGTCACGAGGCCTGAGCCCACAAGTTTAAAAAAATGAGCCAGGCCAGTTGTGGACGAGGCATTGAAGATTGTTTGGATCAAAGCTCCAAAATGCAGGGGGAGGTCAGTATTCAAAAGCGCCTGTACCTCAGTGCGCGTATTTGCCACGTGAAGGACAAATGTTTCTCGGGAGGAAGTCAATGGCACATCCTTTTGGGACACTAGAGCTCTTATTCTGCTCATCTTGTTGAACTCTGCTTTCAAGGTCGGAATCGAAGGCCAGATGGAAACATCCAGCCGCCCATGCGGGTGAGGAAATAGAACATTATTGGAGCAGACTACTCTCTGCGATACAGTTACTATATCTGGGATTCCCACTAACATCCCGCAGCAAGCTTCATTATTCAAAATTAAATAACTACCGTTTGCAAGCAGCGTGAAAGATGGTGTAATCACTGGCACTGGGATACCTTTGAGGACGCAGGCCAAATTCGGGGCGTGTACATTGCATGCACCGTGTAACTGAATGTGCCTACATACTACAGAATGATCAGGTGCCGAGGAACACTCCTCACCCTTCAGGTAAACCTCTGTACCGTCTCTTGTACATCTATACGTAAAAGGGAGAGACCAAACCTCATGTAGGAACGCGGTACCCAGCTGTTCATATCTACCCAGAGCATAGTGTTTCATGCATGACGTAAACTTAAAAAGCGCGAAAGGGAGCGTGATCAACCCATGTACTAACCACACGGCTGAATTCAATTCCGCCACAGAGAAAGGTAACGGCTCCAATTTTTCAATGTGTAACAATGAATATGTAGCATCTTTCATGGACATGAACTGCTGCTTTACAGTAAGGTTAAAGGGAAGGAATAATGATGTCGTATTCAGATAGTCCCAGGGGACCTTTCCTGCCTTTAACGTTTGTAATGTCCATGCAAACTGCATAACAGAACGCAACTGGTTTTGACCATGATACAATACAGACACATCATCATGTAGAATATCAACAATTGAAGAAACAATATTGTCTAATGTATAAATTCTGGAAGAAAGTGTGTTAATGCTGTTATCTATAACGGCCAAGACCTTTTCCATATTTGCTTGATCAATGGCCCTCAGTCTTGAAGCCGCCTCAATTTGCGACAATTTCCATACTTCGTTGTAAATAGCATACGCCCACCTCTTGGATCTGCCACCCACAGGACCTTTAACAAAATTATTCAAATCTATTTTGTCATGTAATTTTGATAAATGAACTTTGACAGATGCCAAGGTGGAATGTCGCAGCCAGGATTGACATAATTTCCCTACAGAGTATGTAGTTACTGTATGAGAGGACTCAAACCGAGGGTCCACGCGCTGCCGCGTGTAACCCGGTGTCAGTCCTAGAAAACAACGTTGACAGGCATCTGAACTGCTTTGCCAAATTAACCATCCCTCACTACTAAATTTCGAAATATTGAAAGATGCATTAGAGACTAATGACTGCAAAGCAGGAAGCGACAGATCTGTGTGGTTATCCCAATTTGGGTAAGCGCCCAGATCTGGAACAGCAGGGAAATTTAGTTTTTTAGAAGTGGCCAATCCGAAACAGGTGGTCTGGAAGATGGTTGAATTTAAAAAAAACATATGATTTGGTACAAGACAGGCACGATGTAAATCTTCAGTTCCCTGAACCTGCCATGGTTTGGAACCCCAAACCGATTTAAGATCAATAGTAGCCTTCCACAGATCATAACCTTTGATTGACAACTCATCCATAAAGGACTTAGAATATAGTAATTTGGTGTGTGTCAGTCTAACCTTCGAGGCAGACTCAGACATCACTTTAAAATAAAAAGATGCTGGCTGGAAACACTGAAATCAGTAAAATAAGTATACTTATCAACTAATGTAGGTGAACTGCCTAAAGACGGGGTGGGACAGTGTTCCCATTGGGTAAAATTTACAAAATTTCGAAATGTATTCGCTTTATGCAGGAAGTGATTGCCATAATGCTGAAAACAATACTGTTCTGCATAGTTAGCCGCATTTTCATATAAATCTTCTGCATCAAAAGCGGCATAATATTTCAAATCAGAAAACAGTGCTTCAATGGCATGAACATCCCAATCATCAGAACGTATGTTCTGCTTAACCACATCACCCATAGAAACACGAAATACATTAGGTACATTGATGACCTCTGTAGGACCATGACTTTGGAATTTAACAGCATCCCACGCAATTCCATCCAAAACGGGCCAGGCAGTAATATTCACAAAAGTCTGGTCCCTTTTCATGATGTGGGACGAGGAGTGGGGGGCCAAAGGTCCATTGATAAGTCTAATTGTAGATCTCTCTTTGAGATAGTGGCCATTCACCAGACGGAAAAACACTATTACAAACCCAACGGACATAAACAAAAAAATACTGATAAGCACCAGCCAGATGTACGTCCAGAGGGGAATCAAAAAATTTCTTTTGAACCAACTAGCAAAAATAGCAATGTTTGAAGGGGAAGTAGAAGGCAATGAGTTAGTGTCAAAGGAGAAACGTGACTGGTTAACCGCCGTAGATTGTAAAACAGGCGAGTGACCATTTGTAGGATAAGCATACTCAGTCTCTTCGGGCAGACCACCAGCCGGCGGTATAAACAAGGGATCAGTAACTGACTGCATCTCGATGGCAACATCAGACACGGTGGTAGAAGCAGGAACCAACACTGAATTTCTTTGCATCGTCTGGCATGAAACTGCTGGAGTCAGACTAAGAAGTATCGGCCACTCGCTGAAGTTTGACATTGTCAATAGAGATGTACCTGTTTTCTTTGCGCCCAGGAAGTGGAGGTAAAATGACTGTTCTTGTACCCTGCACTCCAAGCACTGGAACTGGTGCACGATAAGAGGGGCCGAACTCCTTTTTGTTCTCCACCTTCTCACGGACCAGGTCTCCAACTCGGGGTAGCCAGCTGACTACCGGAATCTGAAGCTCAGCATCAGACGTGGAGGGCAAGTGTTCCTTCGATAGAGTGTCTCTGGCTTCTTGTAGGGTCTGCAAAACAGCACAGTGATCATCTACGTCAAAGGGTGCGGTTGACGCCGCCATGTCTAGACCATCAAAGTCTGGGACAAACATTCTGATTCCGAAGAGCATCATGTATGGGGTCCGCCCACCCAGAGACCTTCTAGGGAGATTATTAAGTGCACGTTGGACGTTATACAAATGGGCTAGCCAATTCCGGCCTGTGCCTAAAACCCGTGCTGCCAAAGATTGCTTTAAGTCACGGTTCATTCGCTCCACCACATTATTACCCTCAGGTCGGTAGGGGGACGAAAATTTGACTTGGACCCCCAAATTTCTCATAGACTCCTTGTAAGCCTTAGAGGCGAACGCAGGGCCCTGATCAGAATGGAAGGTACCACACGCAAAAGTTCCCACAAAGACACGCAAATCCCTGATGACAGTCCGTGAATCAGCACTCCTTTGTGGCCATACCCAAAGAAAACGTGTGCACGAATCCACTGCAACCAAGATATACTTGTACGCAGTATCAGAAGAAAAAGGACCGCAGTGATCTAGATAAACACAACCAAATGGTTTGTTAGATATGTACAACTGTGTTTGTGGTGGGCGCGCAACAGTGGAAGGTTTAACCTGTTGGCAAATGTCACAATCAAGAACATAAGTGCGCGCTTGTTTGTATAAACCAAACCACCAATAACGTTGTTGTAACAGAGATATAGTAGCGGACACGCCGGCGTGGGCTGATGCCAACCCCTCGTGCGCTGCTAGTATCAGAGATGGTCTGCAGTCCGCGTTGGGAATAATTCTGTCACCAACATCGTTAATCCTCACTAACGGGACGTTATCAGGACTTAAGTGATAAAAATAACGAGAAGGAAAACCCTTCGGGTAATCACTTCCCTTCTCTGTAGCAGCAATAGCTGCCAAGATGTCATCATCAATCTTACTTTTAGATCTTGTAACTGCTGCCACTAAGTATGTAGCCACTGCGGTTTTTGCTGCCTCGTCAGCCAAGCTGTTACCGACAGCATGGACACCAAGTCGTTGGTGACCAAGAGTGTGAATAACATTCACAAGAGGGAGACGTTCTTTAAAGTCTGCCACTCGAACCCAAAGCAGTTTATGCTTAATTGTGCTACCTTTGGTATCTCGATATTCGTTTTGAGACCAGAAGTGTAAATTGTCATTGTAGGACTGGACACAATAAAAGGAGTCACTTACTATAAGAGTAGTGACTCGGGGATCAGCAAACTCCAGTGCAAGCACCAGAGCCCGGAGCTCCGCCAATTGCGCGGTACAATCACCCAATGCCTGTGTATGCACGGCATCAGATTGGAATTCACCATTTACGAATGTACCCACGACAATTGCGCAAGCCGCAGAATAAGCATGCTTCGATCCAATCGCCGGCTGCGCTGAGCCGTCAGTGTATATGACACAATGGTATTCTTCGAGCGGGCGCAAAGACAGAGGAGCTGGATGAACGAATTCATACTGTAAGTACTCCTGAGTCTGTAAAGAAGCGTCAAAGATATAAGTGACATCTGGTGATCTCAGAGTCGTGGCCCATTGTATCCACCGTGGATGCAAAGCTTTAGAATTTGGTACACTTGCTTTTGTCACTGCCTCCAGGGCCGGATACGGTGTTACAACCAGTATCTGTTTTCCATGTGACAGTGCACGTTCTTTAAGGATCGCCATCTGTACTGCCGTCAGAACTTTCTCGACAGTGGAAAAACGCAACTCAGCAGAGGTGTACAAGTGTGATTTATACGCAATGGGGACTGTATCGCCCTCATTGATCGTCAAGTACGTGAAACCCACTGCGCCTGGTACTATTCTTATGACCAGGTTAGTGCGATTATCACGCGTCAAGTATTGTGAAGCAAGAAGATCAGCCTGTAAAGACTGGAGAATAGCAGAATGTTCCAGCTGCCAGCTGGACTTCGAAAAAGAAGGTTGTACCAAGGCGTAAAGCGGCTTGATACGCTGGGCATAATCAGGAATATACGTACGTCCGAAATTCAGAAAGCCCAGCAAAGATTGTAATTTTTTCAGTGTTGTAGGAGCACGCAAGCATGCGCACTTCTCCAGTAAGTGAGGAGCCAATCCCTTACCTTCATTGTTGAGCTCATAGCCCAAAAACAACACTGTATATTCCGCGATGTGTGACTTCACAAAATTAAATTTGTAGCCATAATCCGCAAAACTCACAATAATATTGTCGACTCGAGACAGTTGTGGCATCAGCTCGTCATCCGTGAGGTAGGTATCGTCAACATAGAAGTATGCGTCGGGGTCTATTCTTTCTAAGAGAGAGACCACGCGAGCGGCAAAGACGCCAGGGCTGTTTTTATAGCCCATGGCTAATCTTGTGAACTGTTTTTGTTTGCCGCCTGAAGTAAACGCCGTCCACTGGCTACTCAGTGTGGACAGGTTATGGCTAAAAAAGCCATTGGAGATGTCAAGTGTCGTTTTAAATCTCTTACGCACGAGACTGTCGACCAGAGCCGAGCTGTGAGTATTTTGTACCGCGCAGGTCTGGCAATGCGAATTTAAGTGCCGGTAATCCAAAACTAAATGGTACGACCCGTCAGGCTTCGTCACAGTGAATAAAGGGTTATTCATAGGGGACACACAAGTTTCAATAACACCCTGATATTCCAATTGTTCAAGGATTGCAGCGACGTGCGGTCTAGCTTCACGACGCATAGGATATTGGGGCTGTGGCTGGGGCATAGACCGCAATGGAATCTCATGGCAGGGGGACAACCGGTCCCATCCCACCTGAGTACGATACACTGCCGGCGCTAGCGCTAGCGCCAGTGCCCACTCCTCAGCGTACACTTCAGCCTGGTCCTTAGGCACTGTGTGCACAAAGGACGGGAGGATTACCTCCTCCCCTCTAGGAGCTTCTAAAATGAAAGCTGGGGGCCAATCTGCCTCCGCTAGGAGGATATCATAGGTGGTAGTCAGATTATCCCAAAAAATCCCCTTTATTGTACGTTGTATGTCACCCTCTATTAGTAAGACTATTTCGTAAAGTCTGTCAGGGGGAGCAACTCTGGTGTCAGCTGTTTCAACAGTAACCAAGATGTCAGTTGCTGTCGCCGCCAGAAATGGACGCAGAGCTTGACGGACTATGGTAATTTCCGCTGCGCTGTCCAGTAGCGTCAGCGCCCATGTCCGGTTCCGAAGCTGTGTTCGCACTATCTGAGGCATACCTTGCCGTCAGAGCAGCCACTTTCTTCTTCTGAAATGGGGGTCTTTGTCGTGCGAATTCGTCCTGCTTGCCTTTACCCTCAGTCTGTCGGGGTTGGTCACGGGTTTGTGGAGCACCCCGACCTTTGCCACCGCCTCCGCCACCGGACTGTGAAGCCGATGTTTCCTGTGAAGAACGAGGAGAACGTTGATCAGAAACCTGAAATCTATCAGGAGACTTAATAGTAGCACGATCACGCAGATCATAAGTGCGCTCACTACCTGACTGAACGGGAGAGGCAGGCCGAGACCCCTGTTTCTGCTGCTGCTTTCCCTGTTGTTTTGACCGCCAATTCTGTTTCGGAAAGTTTGGACGGTCATCCTTACCAGAGGCTTCCGCCTTACCCTGCTGCTTAATTTCGGGAGTTTTGATCACAGGTTTAACACCTAAAGAGCTACGACCCAAATCTCTATATGCTGTCGAGATTATTTTCGCGAACTCCCGCGGCTTATCCTCATCAGCAACTTTCTTCAGTTCATTACGAACTTGGAACTGCATAGCATCACCCTTAAGGTTACACATTACCATGGTAGCCACCAGGTCAAACTGTCCGAGGAGCCGCATGCCTAATTCTATCGCAGACTCCGCACCGTGGTTATCTTGAACACGTTTAATAACGGAGGGCAGCACCGACATAGACGGAGTGCCAAAGCACTGTGAGTACGTCGCTGCAAAGACCTTGCCCCAGTTTACACAATCATCAATGTCGGGGACCAAGTCTTTAGGCAAACTAATGGTAAGGATCCTGTGTTTCTCCACAGGAGATGTATTCGGGTAAACCGCTTCTATTTGGTCAAATTTTTCAGCAAGCCAAAAAGGGAAATCATCCCTACTTTGGGGGTGCTTGCCCATAACAGAATTAACCATAACAGGACTAATGACCACCGCGTGGTGGTCAGTAGGCTGCCCCGCAACAGCAGGTGCCCCTGCCTGCACATTGCGTGACACGTACTGTACCAAAGCCCTATGTACTGTAATAAGGGCAGTGTGCAGTACACGCAAATCAGCCACCGGCACCGTTAGGTAACGGGGATGAGGCGTATATCCGGCTAGTACCGGCCAAGTGGCCCCTGCAAATGACAAAGGGCCCATTCTCGGCGGTATAACCGCATGGGGAAGGGCGCCATTAAACCAAATAAGATGCTGCCAAGCAGATATTGGTATTTCTTGTGTCCTATACGGCGTATAGTTCGCTGGCACGGCTGTGGCAGTGTAAGTATGAAAAGAGTTATCGTCCTCACTCACTGCCGGAAGCGTCACCCAAGAGTAGAACAACTCATAAGGATGAGCTGCATCGGCTCCTACCACAAAGATTACGCTCATACCAGTGTCCGGCACCCCATACTGCGTCAAATGACGTCTCAGAGCTGCACGGCTGTGCGCCGCTATCTCAACCGCCATAAGGACAAGCTACACTTCAAGTAATTAGTAGCACAAGGGTTCAATAACCTTTTTAATGATCAAGCTTGAAGAAACCTATATCAACAGAAATAGGTAGGTTTAAATCCGTCAGACTTGTTATCCGGAAACAAGAATGAGGGTGTTGTGGACTAATATAAGCACTACTAAGGCGTTTCAACTCATAGACCAAACGTTAGGTGCGCCATATTGCAGGGATTCTGCTTATACACAGAACTATGCGTAGAACCCCAGGACCTCAGTTAGTTGTGGTGTACCAGAAACTCCCTTCAGAACCCAGAACCCAGTATCCGGCTAGCATAAGTGTCCCATTCGTTGTCTGAGATTTAGCTCGGCGGTCCCAATGAAAAGACAACCCAGAACAAGCGACTCAGTGTACTCTCAGGAATGGTGGGAATCGGAAATACCTGTTCGTATATTATTCTCACATCAGTCCACAACAAGAATAATCAGAGACACGGTGAAAATAAAAAGAGTTTATTTTTATAGACCACGTGTCCTAAGATGCAGTACTTTGGCTAATACAAGCAGACAAATTATTATAATCAAAACCATCAGCATCGTTACAATACCATAGAATATAAAGGGAGTGATCATGTTATAAATGACAGTGGATACTACCACCTTCCCTTAACTAAGAAGCTAATATTATTATTATGCTAATAAAAGGTCTCTTGGGCTTGAACAGGGGACCCCATACCTCAAAGATCAGCTTAGTGAAATCACATCACAGGAGCATCAGAAGTCTTCTCGCAGGAAGGCTCGTCTTCGGTCTGAATATTAAACATGATGTCTGCAATATTAAAAGCACCAACTTTCAGGTATTTGCAGCTGCCTGTGTGTTATGGCTAAATAGTGAGTCGATCAACCTAGAGTGGAAAACATGCATTGTCTAACGACCCAGACTGTTCTTGTTACACCATGTACAGACCAAGGTCGCTGCGCAGAGCTCGGGATGGTAACAACAGATTGCTCTTGTGTGAGGCAAAGCGCGAGCCAGCAGTTTGTTTAAACAATAACATGTAGATGCAGTGTCGTGCGCAAAAGCAGCAAGATGGCTTTCTAACATCTAACGTGGTTATGCTAACTTAACAATGTATGTACGTATTAAGGGATTCCTTACTACAAAGCATTTGCAATGCAATACGACTCACATTTATGCGAGACGTATTGCATTACAAATGGCAGCTTCCACATTTAAAAAAGCACGAACAGGAGTGGGAGGGGTGAGGGGGGGAAACTGCAAACTGCCGGAGGGGGTGGGGGGGACACACAGGGCAGCAAATACTGTTCGAGTAAAGGGGCTGATAGCCTGAGAAGGAGCAAAATGACGACATAGGGGGCGGGACTAAGAAGCCAAACACCAATCCCAATGCAGATTTTATGAATAAAGCCAATCAAAAAAAAGAGCGGAAAGTGGGTGTAGCTTCCCCCACTATAGTGTATACAGCATCTCTCAACGAGACAACATATACGCTACCTAGTTTGAGACCTAAAAAGGACCTGACACTAATGAATCTAACACAGAAAATTATAAGAATGATTTTAAAAAAAAAAAAACATCATGATGGCACTCTCTCATACCCCTGCTGGAGACTGTGTAATAAACCAGGCACACCAAAGATAAGATGTTATTGAATTGATGCTAAGTCAGTACAAATTTAATGCATCATTAGGGCTCGTAATACTATAATTCCATAAAAAAGGGGATCACCACTTTCTTCGGGCACTATAGATTTGGAGTAAAAAAACAAAAATTTAAAAAAATGTATAAAGTGCCAGTTAGTTTGTCAGACCCTAAAGCTGCGATCGCTAGTACCATCTTTAATCGCAGCTGTATTTCATTTGGACGTAAAGTCAGGTGTTGACAGTATATTGAATCTAAACATGAGATGGAAAGAATGGCGAACTTTAGGATTAATCAGATCTAAATGAAGATTCAAGCCTACATTTCCCTTAGGGATGAGATGTCCAAATGTCAGGAACTCCTGTGTAACATTTTGGAGAGTTTTCATGTGTTTCATGTTATACTTCCAATGTATCACACTAGTAGTATAGGTGTGTAAGGGAAGGGTTGCCCACAACTCCAACCTCCCTAAGAGTACTCCTAATGAGAGCGATTGTTTATTGATCGCACATCCAACTTTATTGAACATGGCATCTCCCTGTGCACTTGAACCTAATATACCAGTGTCCAAACTTCAACTTTGTCAGCCAGAACATTGATACCAAGCTTGAAACACAAGGATATCGAAGGAGTGCAAGGCCAAGCCGTAAAACAGACCTCTGCAGCTATTTTCAGTTTCAGTATCCACTGGATCTATGTCCACACAGTTCTACACCAAAGGCTGTTGCCTTCATTTGAAAAACATACAAAAGGTTACTCCGCGACTGCATGTCTTTTGCTTACATCTCAATTACACTTGAAAACCAGAGTCTATATGGTGCATCTTTGGTCTACATGTACTTGCTGCCATTGTGCATCGATGTACCTTCCATGTACTTGGATCTGTGTGGTACTTTTCTCCTGAAAAAGCATATCCAATGCACTACCCTATTTCTCATCCTGTACCTCTGTCAATATCTTTTATGTTATGTTATAGAAGCTTATAAAGCGCACTTGTACCCAAAGGTGTCCTGGCGCTGCGTTTTGACTCCCAGGGAGCCAAGAAGGGGTGCCTTATATCGTGAATAACCATGTCTTCAGCCCCTTTCTAAAAGAGAGGAGCTCCGAGGCATTTCTGAGATGCAATGGCAGACTGTTCCAGGCTTTTGCAGCACAAAAGGAGAAGCTGTTACCTCCCCAGCTAGCTTTTTTTATTCGGGGAACAGCTGCTAGTTTTCCTTCAGAGGAGCGCAACACTCTACACGGAACATACCATTCAAAGCATCTGCTCAGAAACTCCGGCCCACTGCGCATCAGTGACTTAAAAACAGTGCACAGTGCTTTAAATTGTGCTCGTTTTGTTACTGGCAGCCAGTGCAGTTGCCGGAGTCCATCTCGAGCAGAGGCAAACCTTGGTATGCCTGTTAGCAGTCTAGCCGCCGTATTTTGTACTAGCTGTAGTCTGCACAGATATATTTTTTTCAAGTTTAGGTACAGATTATTACAATAATCCAGCCAAGACAAAATGAGGGCTGAGACTGCTGTCCTGAAACCATCGGCTGGAAGGAAAAATTTAATTTTTCTCAATATTCTGAGGAGGTAGAAGCAGGTAGATACAACTCCGCTGACCTGGTCACCAAATTCAGGTTTGTGATCCATGATCACACCCAAATTCTTGCCTTTAACTGTGGGAGCTGGTAACTTTCCCATTACTTCAGGCCACAGGTCAGGTGTCCAGATATTGGGATTATTCCCAAATATGATGACCTCGGTCTTGCCTGCGTTCAATTTCAGGCAGTTAAAAGATATCTCTGGCTGGATGGCCTCCAGGCAGTCATGACATCTGAAAGCCATAACTTCTTTGGTCCCTCGCTGTATGGACAACACAATTTGTGTGTCATCTGCATAGGATGTTAATTGCAGTCCGAAAGATCTTATCAGTGCCTCCAACGGGCTGATATAAATGTTAAAAAGCATGGGACTGAGGAAGGACCCCTGCGGCACCCCGCATGAGAGGGCAAAAGGCTTAGATTTGTCTCGCTCCAAATCAACTGTTTGGATTCTGTCAGCCAGGAAAGATTTCAAGAGGCTCCAGGCCCTGCCTTCCACCCCGCCTTCGACAATCTGTCCATCAGCACACCGCCGACAGATCAAGTAAAATCAGGACCGCCACCCCTCCCTGATCAACCGCTGCTCTCACCTCCTTACGTTACTCACCTCCTTTATGCATCTATATATCTTTCAATGTACTTATGGATCCATATATTTATCAATTTCTTCTAATTTAGCATTTCCAATGCACTACCCTATTTCTCAGCCTATACTTCTCTCAATATTTCTTCTAGCCCAACTTTCTGGCTCATCTCAAACTTCTTTCTACTACTCTTTCCAATGCACTACCTTATTTCTCAGCCTATACATCTAGCCATATATCCTCTACATCCACTCTCATTTATCCCAAACCCCATACGACTACTATGATCCCCAAAATAACCCTTGCTAGACTCTCACCTACTCGACCCCTCCTTGCATCATCTGATACCTCTTTTACTATACTGATCCCCCAAAAACAAACCCATCTAAACTCTTCACTCTAACTCTTCCCCTCCAAACCCCTTGTTACTCATCCAAAAGCCTCCTCCTACTGCTATGAACTAAAAGAAAACAAATAATAATTATCCAAATCCTTCACTCTTCTATCCCTCCACTATCCTTTTCAATCAAAATAACAGACTAACATGTTCACTTCCCAAATTCCATATTCCACTATACTAATTCACCACTAATCCTTTATGGGTTCCAGAGTAGCGGGCTACTTGCCAATAAAGTGTTTCAACACCCCATCAGGGTTACAGGCACTGTATAAATGCAACCCTTTTTCCCTTTCTACCCTTCCCCAACCCTTCTCAATCCAAATAACTGATTAAGATATCCACCACTCAAATTACTTTCATGTTTCACCATACTATTTCAACACTAATCCTTATGGGTTCCAGACTAGCGTGCTACTCGACGAAAAAGTGCTTTAAAACCCCATCAGGGGTAGCAAGCGCTATTTAAATACAAACCTCTTTCCTTCTTCTATCCTGCCGCCTACCCTTCTCTATCCAAATAACTGAATAACCTATCCACCACTCAAATGACTTCATATTTCACTATACTAACTTTCAACACTAATCCTGTATGGGTTCCGGAGTAGCATGCTACTCGCCAGAAAAGCACTTCAACACCCATCAGGGGTAACAGGTGCTATATGAATACAAAACTTTCTTTCCCCTTTTATCCCTCCGCTATCCTTCTGACTCCAAATAACTGACTAATATCCACCACTCAAATTACCTTCATATTTCACCATACTAATTCACCACTAATCCTTTAAAGGTTTCCGGAGTAGTGTGCTACTCACCAAAAAAAAAACGCTTCAACACCCTATCAGGGGTAACAAGCGCTATATAAATACAAACCTTTTTTCCTCCTCTATCCTTCTGCTATCCTTCCGAATCCAAATAACTGACTAACCTGTCCACCACTTAAAATTACTTTCATATTTCACTATACTAATTCAACACTAATCCTCTATTGGTCCTGGGATAGCATGCTACTTGCCGAAAAAGCGCTTCAACGCCTTGTCGGGGGTAGTAAGCGCTATATAAATGCAATTACAATACAATACAATACAGCCCCAGTGGTTATCCCGAATTACATGATCGTTTATTTCTATGTTCTTCAGAGTCCACTTTGCATCAAAACTTATTCTAAAGTAGTTAAAATCAATAAATTGCTCTAACAGCTAGTAAGTAATAGAAATGTTCCCCTAAGAGGAGTCCCTTTGAGCACTGTGAACTTTGCTTTGGTGAATTTATCAGGCCACTTTTTTAAAGTGCTGTATATCCCAAAGCCCTTAAGGAGATGGTGCATATATGGCTCTCTCAATTAGTGTAAGTCTGTCTTGTCTGCAAACGAAAACATTGTGATTTTCTAGGTAGGCTGTTTAGGGATTTCAAGGTCTATCTCTTTCAAATAGTACCCAATGTAATTATAAAATCAATTAAATAATGGGGAGGGTGTAAGAAACCTGGCACACCTCAGCCTGTTCACTCTGACCTCAGCAGGTTTTTCTTGTTTGAGAAGGGTTTTTTGTTTTCTGTTGAGGTCAGTCTTGCACTATGGCATATCCAGATGTTTCCTCTTAACAGATGTTGGTGATGATGTGTTCAACTGAATAATCCTCTAAACTTTTGGGGTGTTGAGCTCGTTGTAGTGATTTTGTAAAAATCTGGTATCCTTGTGTTTTTTGGAATTGGATTGACGGGTTGTCTTGAATTATGAAGTAGTCTCAACTTCCAGTTAGGTTGTAGCATCGAGAAGTTGATTAGTTGCTATAACTTTGTCTGATTGGAGAGGAAATGTGTACTTACATTTTAAAGTTGGTCTGGGATGTTATTGCAGTATTGTACTGTTCTTTTGCCTTTACATTTTTGCTTTGCTCAATAGTGTTAGATTTAACGAATTTGCTAGAAAGTGAGAGGCAGAATCGGACGTTTTCGAGCTGGGATTACTCTGGCAATTTATGGATAGCTGGGATAACCTCTTATCTTTTGGGTTCTGTTCACCACACTCTGCGTTCCTGTTTGCGGTTTTATCTATTTTGTGAACAATAGCATTACTGCTCTCAGTGAGTTTTTCTGTTCTTGGGAGTGACTTTGACTCTAAGCTTTGCTCATATTCTGTAGGATTTTAGTTTTTTTAGTTCACGTTGTTAGCTACAGTATTTATAGATCCTTCTTGGTTTGTTAGTGTGATATTTATTTTACTCAAGACCTGGCTCTTCGACCAATAGCAGCAGCTCCCCCCTCCCCCCCCAGCGCCTTGAAACCCTCACGGGTATGTAGTGTGCTTTACAATTATTGATTGATTGATTGATTGATCCACTCGGAACACCCAGTTTCAATTACAGGCTGTTGATGTTTATATCTAGTGCATGTTTATATCTATTTTTAGACATTCTTTCAGTTTATTTCAGTTTATACATGGAAGTACGTAGTTTCAAATATATTTGAGTTGTAATGTCTATCTGTCAATTTCTCTTTGTTGTAGTATCATACTGGGTTTTACTTATCATGGGCGGAGTTGTCTTTGATGTTTATTAGTACTGAGGTGTTGGGAGGTGTTCTTGTGGCTGCTGAAGTACTACTTCTGTTGTATTGAGTAGAAAAATCTATAGAACGGAAGTGCCAATATTATGGGGTTTGCTTTGGAAATTTAAGGATTCTGGTATGTTTTTATTGATGCTGGTGATTCTATTATGCTGAAATGGGATTTATCGGCTGCATGGGTTTGTTGTGACTGGAGAAATTGCTGCAGTATTTGTACTTGGCCGTGCAGGTGGATCGAGTATGTATTCGGTCTTATCTTTCTCTACAATTTTAAGATAAGCATTGCTTTAACCCACATCTTTCCATTATTGAAGTAGTTTCTTCATTGTACAAATATAATAGGATTAGCCCAATGAGAAACTCTGAAATTTGACATTCTGTGTGAGGTAAGGTCACCTACCTGCCAGGCAGATTTCCTATATATGGCACAATTTTCCTATTTGCACTACAGCGCACATTTAAATAGGTTCGCCATGTGCAGACCGGGAAAGTGCGCCGTGTTACTGTGAATGCGCTGCCCCGGGGCAGCCGCATACTTGTGATGCCCTGGGGGCAGCGCATTCAAGTGAAATATGGGGCAGCACCCACCCACACCTTTATGAGGGTAGAGGGATCCCCTTGCAAGTGGGTGCAGTGAGTGGCTGCACCCACCTGCAAGGAGGTGTCTGCGGGGGGGGCTTTTTACCCTCCGGAGGGCTGCCTTTTGGAGGCGCACTGAAAGTGCTGCACCTTTTTGTGCACATATTACGTGCACTTCCTGAAGGCAGGTTTGCCTCTGCGCCCTCATCCATATTACGGCAAGGGTGCAGTAGCAAAGATATTTTCTCGTTTGTATGGGCCGCACCTCCATGCAAATGAGAGAATGTCCTCTTGAGATAGCGCAGACGCACATTTAGCGCCAGTGCTGTCTGTATTACAGTGGGTCCGCTCAAGCATCTGCGACCCCTTCTGTGGCACTAAAATGCCCCTTGGGGTGCACAAAGCAGGAGCACATGAACATTGCGTGGTGGGGGCACTTTCTATCTAATGGCCTCGGGTGTGAAACATAAAGGGACCTAAAGAACCCCAGTCTGGTTTCCTTCCCCCACTTTTGGGTGTCCCCCCTCTGACTCAGAACTGCCCATGGCCTTCCTTTACCCAGCACATCTGTCCTCTGTACCTCTTTCTCTTTTACTTCCAGAACAGCTTCCTTGTCTGCTTTGATGTATTTGCACCTTTCCTGCGTTTGGTAGTCTGAGTCGCTTCATCATTCCCTGCCTATTCTGCTACAATCCTTAAGCCTTTCAGACGAAGCCCCCTTCCCAAGCAGAGCTTCACGTTTGCTCCCTGTTTTCCTCTCCACCCACTGCCGCTTCATTCAGTACCATCCATTCACTTCCTGAGGGCGGGCAGCACTGCCATTCAAGCACATTACCACCCACATAGTGACAGTTCTGCCCTTGCATTTGACGACTGTTTCTATCACAGTCCTGCAGCCCCCCCCCCTCCCACCCGACCCTACCACCGATGGATTGTCATTGAGATGATGTGTCAGGCCTGGAAATGGAAGGAAGATGGATTGCTGGGTCTGGATGGATGGGAGCAGCTAAGGACGTCCACTGGCACGAGGGAAGGGTGGGTTTGGACTGTGAAGGATCATGTGGGTGGGAGATTAGGCCAGTGATATTTTGCTTCCTACACAGCAGCATTGTGACGGCTCTATCTGCCACCTCATTATCCATTTCACAGCCCAGTCCTCTTCGTCACATACCAGTGCTCTGTCAGCTGCCAATCAGGAGGCGGGAAAGTTGAGCCATGAATAGGTCAGAAAGGAGTGGGCTGGGCAAGACCTTGATTGTTCCAGGAGAGATGGGCATCACACAGGTCTAGCCTGTCCACTCGGTCATGGTCCTGTATAGTCTGGCCCCATCTCTCTCTTAGTTATCAGTTCTGATTAAATTGCCCTATTACTGAAGCATCAAGTGGCTGAGGCAAGCACTGAGTAGAGCTTACCTTGTGTACATCTACTCTGGGATTTGCCTGTCAAGTACCATCACACTTGCTGTGATTTATGAGTTTATTTCAGATTTTAATCATTCACCTCGATATAAATATTTGTATATAGACATTCCTCGTACAGGAAGTACTCTATGGAGTAAGATGTCCTTCCTGTTTCGATTAGTGGCAGATGAGGGTCTTGATCTGTATGGGAAATACATGTGCCATCATACTGCTAGAACTCTCTGGAACTGATTTTAAAGCATGTGTTTTGTCCGTGATATGGTACCAAATGAGCAACGGTCGCCTAGTGAACCACACATCTTTTGCTTTAGGATAAGTGGGAAAAGCTCATCAGTGAAGACCAGTCTGTTGAACTCTTCCAGCATGCCAGCCTGATGACGCTCGACAGCATCTTGAAGTGCGCCTTCAGCTACCAGAGCAATTGCCAGACAGGCAGGTGAGTGCAGCAGACATTTACAGATGAAACTAGACCTGGTCTATTAGGGTAGACAAGTACTTTGGTTCTAAAATGTGCAGAAACAAATGTATCTCCTGTTCAATTTTCTTACGTTATGTACGTTCTATTACGTATGAATACTATGCATGTTGTGTACATTTCGTAAATGGGGTGATTTTTGTTGTATTCATGGCATGCTGTTTATGGAGATTTTTTCATCATGATTCAGGTTTGTGATGTAATTTATGTTGGAGGACCTAGCTAAGGACTTTCCATTGGTTTTGAGAAGACCAATTTTAAGGTTACTTCAGATAAATGTATTTTTCCATTCACTTATCTCCTGTCCCTGGGTAAGGCACCGCCTAGCTGGGTCTGGGCCATAATTGTGATATTTTTTGGACAACTGCCTCTGAGCACAGAAGGGCTGTTCAGAGTTATTCCTGGGCTTGAACTCGAAGATCCACATGATTTTAATCCTCAAAGGGATTGGGCCTCACAAAATGCATTTAGTTATTAATGAAATCAAGGCATTGGTTTCAGGTTCCACTCAGTCGTTATCAGGGGGGGGGCGTGGCCTGGCAAGATGGCCAACAGGATGTAGTTTCCTCCTGCTCCCAGCCAACCCGTCTAGTATCCTTCATCATCCGGCGATCCTGAAATATATAGCATCTCTGTCGGAACCAAGGGCCTCCTGCCTATGCTGGCTGGCTGAAATCCTGATTGACAGCAGCGCCCTTTGAGCGGACAGCAGCATTTTCGCAGCCCAGCTGAGCCTGGAGGTGGGGGTCATACCAAGACCTGTACCAGTGGAGTGAGTCTGCAGCCCCTGGATCGCTGCAGTGGGGCATTGAGTGAAGGCCTCGGGCCGGCGTAAGCATTGGCAGATTGGCTGGAGCGGGATAATTGGCATCAAGGACGCCGGGCGTTGGTCCCCAGAGCAGTGTGGGGCTGCCCCGCTTTGAGAGGGAGCTGTGACGCCACACAGGAGAGCTGTACTGGGCGAGAGAAGAACCCACTGGAGGTCGGAGAGGATGTAGCTCAAACTGACACCATAACTGTGAGGCTTGCTGCTGGGGGCCACTTATTGCGAGGTGGTTGTGAACAACACTATTGCCCCTTTCGCCACCATGTAATGTAGATAGTCACCTTGGGAGAAATGCAGGGCACATTTGGTGCTGGGGATGACTGGCCTGATAAAGTAGGGGGACGAGTATTGTGTGGCTTTCCCTTGGTTTGCGGGAGTGGAGTCGTCCGTGGGGCCCATGCATCACCACAGTGGAGGGTTGCGAGGGGCTCCTTTAGTGTTGGTGGAGAAGACTTCTGTGGCAGGTCTCCTGGGAGTGGTGACCTCTGCAGTCTGAGGCGTGGCTGCCTGCACTGGATGAACCGCAGGCTGTGTTCTAGCCCGGCCCACAACCTGGTAGACTTGGGCCAGTGAAATTTTGGGAGACTCTCCTTGGATCATTGGGGTCTTGGATGGCAAAGGGATCTGGAGGTTAGGGCCCTCTCTTTCAACAATATTGACGGCAGTGGCTGGTGTTTTGGAACTGACCCCTGCCGCATATGTTCAAACAGGAGGGGACCTGGCTCGGGTGTCAGGGGCGGTAGGGATATGGTGCTCCGCTTGGGTGCCTACCGCATGCAGGCTATGGAACATGGTGGTCATCTGGTGTGAGCAGAGAGTCCTCTGCGAGCAGGAAGTGCCTGTCCTGATCTACTGGGTCGCTGCCTGCCCTGATTGAAGGGTTGAGTTTACATGGCAGGTATGTGTCGTGCTGTGTGGTATGGCCACAATGAGCAAGGAAAAGCATCCAAAGACGCCTTCAACCAACACTGTTACCCAATAAGCAACTCTCCGTCAGCCATCACAACAGCTAGTCAGATGGGGGTGCAGACTCTAGGACCAAATCAGCGGAGCGAGATGAGCAACCCTTGGTGGCTATTCAAGGATGTCACACAGTGCTGGAGCACAAGATTGAGACAGTTTTCATAGATGTTAACCTGCTTCGGGCAAATATAAGAAAAGTGGCTGAGAAAGTAACAACCGCTGAGCATAATCAAGATACTCAACAGGGCAGGGTTTATTCACTCAAGCAACAGATGGCCATAATGACAACAGTTATGGGGGACTTGGAAGCCAGGGCGGAGGATGCTGAGGGTCAGTCCTGCCATATCAACCGGTTCCTGGGGTTCCCAGGGTGAGTGGAGGGCTCCACAGCAGAGAACTTTGTGGAAACACTGTGTAAGGCACCAGTTGACGCTACATGGCCTCTGAGTTTTTTTTAAGTGGAATGGGCACACTGTGCTTTGGTGCCACTTCCACCTCCTGGGGGCTCTCCGTGAGCCTTTATCACCAAAATATTGAATTATAGGGGCAGATTGTATCCTGTAAGCTGCAGGAAATGCCAATTTGATATTCACGGTATTGCCATATACCCTGACTATACGAAGAGGGTCCAAGAGCAGGGTAAGTCGTGTCTGGGAGTTAAGCAGAAGCTACATGTCTGAAGTACATGTTGCAATACCCACCTAAGTTGAAGGTTCTTTCCAATGGTAAAGCACAATTTTTTGAGCAGTCACAGGAGGTCTAGGACTGGCTGAAAATGTGTGAGAAGGCTTCGGACCGTGGCCTGGGGCCACTCCGGAGCGCCTTAAGTTTGTGTGCCTGGAGGGTCGTGCTTGGGGAAGAATTTGACCCTGGGTGGCGGGTGCTGGTTTGGCACAGTCACAATACAGGATGATGGCACCATGCGGATGGTGGACACTGGTGCTTCTCAGTCGGTGGAGCCTGATTCACCTGCTGCAATTTCAGACTCCCTGGTGAGTAACACTCAGCTTCTTCCTTTAAATGTGGTACCAGAGACTAATCTAAATGCAGAGTCGTGTTTTGATTGTACTGTTTTCTTATGTCATGTCTGTTAAATGTACTATGGAGGATATGTGGGGGGAGTGGAACCTCAGCTCTTGGGTGTTACCTGTGAGTCTATGACTTGCTGGCCATCCTCCCCAGAGGGCTAGAAATTTCACAACATCATAGGGCACCTTGCCAGGGCCGATATGATCCCGGCATGGACACAATTCAAATTTGGCAGTGTTCTGTTCAACACTAATCCTCTTTCTGACCGGGATTGAGACAAAACACTTGTGCACAGTGGTATGTGCATGTACTTGAGTGGCTGCTATGCACTTTGTGGGTGCTGGATTAGACGGGTCCCGGGAGGGGTGTAAAGAGTTGAGGCTCGTATCCCTCTTGGATAGGATAAGGTGATTGCGTTGTCCTGGCACATAGATTGGATGAAGTTGTGTAGCATGATAGTTACTTTGTCCTGTAGAGGGAGGGAATGTTTTCTTGTTTGTAAGTTGTTTGTTCAGTTTTTCTTGCAGCACTGTCTGAGAATCGCAATATTATAGGGTGAGAATTCTCACCACTCGTTATTGTATCATATGTATGGGGGGGTAGATTTAAGATACTTACCTGGAAAGTCTGGGTATCTTACGTGAAAAGATATAAGGTTCTATCCTTCTTGAAGTGCCATAGGGTTAACATTGCTTGTCTCCAGGAAAGGCACCTTATTGATAGAGATTGACAAGGTGGTCAAGAAATGAAAAGGGCAGCTGTATCATGCCTCCTATTCAACCTACCCTAGGGGAGTGCTGGTGTAGGTGGCTACGGGAACCCACTTTGTGCCCATGTATGTGGAGGCTGAGGTGGAGGGGATGTATGTCTTCCTGCAGGGTAAGCTTGATGGGAGGGCTATCTCCTTGCTTAATTTATATGCACCCAATGTTAATGACTGCCAATTCTTCTTCAGGCTGCAGGACATGATTGGTTTGGAGGTGGATGGTCCATCCTTGGGCTGGGGGATGTTAACTGTGTATTGGACGGGGCGAGGCATAGGTTGCCCCCTAGGCCTGACACAAAGCTGCGAATGACTTCGGGTCTGCGGGAGGTGTTGTGTAGTTCCTAGGAATCCCCAGGACCTGCACGTTTTGGATGACCTAAACTGAGTGCTTGGTGTCCTAACCTCTTCCGGACACCCCCACAGGATATGTCAGCCGTTAGACCAGCTAGCTGTACAGTGCCACTACCACCCCCCTGTCCCTTACAGTAGTGTAGGTAGTCTCTGGCAACCACTGAACATGACAACCTTGATTCCTACTGGATTATGGAATACAGTACAGTACTTTTCGCTCAGTCATTCGTGCTTTCTTACTCTCAGAAAATACACAGGATGGCGATTAGGACGTATTTATTGGTCCAGCATCAGTCTTGTGTAAAACATATTTGCTGCTACAATCAGGAGAATGAAGCATACGAAAGAGATTGCTAGAACCAATATAAAAAATAGTTGATACATTTCTACCATAGTGCAAATAAGATGAACATAAGCAGTTCAGATAAAAACAGTAGCACTAGCATATTCCTAAAATATGCGCCCTAAGTAATTTGCCTAAATATACCTAGCCTAGATCGGTAGGTGTAGCATGTATATGTGTGTAGCTATATATATATATATATATATATATATATATATATATATATATATATATATATATATATATATATATATATATATATATATATATATATATATATATATATATATATATACCTACTGGCGGTCGCCAGTAGGTAGTTATAGTTAGGACCCTTTCCATAGGAAATCCGCAACATTCTATTTGGAATAACTTTGGCGCCGGTCGACGAATCCACGCGAAATTTTCAAAATAGGTGGGGCGCTACGCTCCTACCCTGAAAGTCTCGGGGGGATTCGTCAAGCGGGGGCTGAGAAAAAAGGGGGGTCCCAAAACGCGTTTTTCCCATGCATTTTTCCATAGGACCTTTAGACACAGCTACAGCCCGAACGGCTGAACAGAGTTACTTGAAATTTGGCAGAGAGGTAGTCCTCAGGTCAAGGAAGTGCCTTTTGTAGGTCTGGTGTAAATCTGTTCAGTAGTTCCTGAGAAAATAGCATTTAAATCAATATATATATCTGTGGCAGCTTACGGTGCGCTTACCATGCGCTTACGGTAAGCTTACCGTACGCGTACGGTGACGTGCGCGAGCGCGATTCTGATTGGCTGTTAGATCTTAGTAAACATTCGAATCGGTCGAACAGGAAGCGGCGGCCGCCATTTTCTCTCTCCCACTCTGAGGGGGGGAGGAAAAACAAAGGGAAAAAACATGTAAAGGGGCTGTTTAGACAGCTCCTAACCACCTAGCCTTGATGAAGGTGTCCCCAAAGAACCACCAAGCGCAAAAAGTCAAATTTTTTTTTGTTTCGTAAAATCGCCGATTACGCTTACCGTACGCGTACAGTAAAAAATATTTTTTAATAAAAATTCACCAAACTCTCCCCACCCGGTGTGCAAATGCTGCCCAAAGGGCACCATTTGTGCATGGCATATAGTTTTGAAGAAAATGTAAATGTTTAAAAAAAAAAAATTAACCATACTCTCCCCACCCCGTGTGCAAATGGCGCCCGAAGGGCACCATTTGTGCCTGGCATGGCATATATAAGCAATGAAAATGTAAAAGTTTACCTTGCACAACGAAGCGCATAATATGCCCTCCATGTGCGCACGGTGCGCGAAGCGCATCGTGCGTACATGGCCCATCCAGCGTAACGTGGGCACGCAGTGCACGTAGTGCACCGCGTGCCCACCGTGCGTGCACGGCACTAACTGCGTAAAGTGGGCGCGCGGTGCGCGAATCGCACCGCGTCCTCACTGTGCGCGCACGGTGCGCGAAGCGCACCGTGCGCGCACGGAACGAACTGCGTTAAGTGGGCGCGCACGCCACGAATGGCGTAAAGTAACTTAGCATTTAAAAAACCGTACAAATTCACTGAAAAAACCATAGGTTTCACACACGTTATAGTTATGAATTAGCATTTAAAAAACCTTGCAAATTCACTGAAAAAACCATAGGTTTCACACATGTTATAGTTAGCTGGACATTTTACTGATAAAAAACCTATGAAATTCCCCCGTTATAGTTAGTGCAGGCAACTATAACTCACGCAACCGCAATCCTCTGCTGATGCTAATACTGTATTTAGACACTTATTTGCCCATGTCTTCTTCCATTAAATTTTAGCTATACATAAATTACAAATATTATTTTTCATAAAGACACATATGTCATCAGCAGAGGATTGCGGTTGCGTGAGTTATAGTTGCCTGCACTAACTATAACGGGGGAATTTCATAGGTTTTTTATCAGTAAAATGTCCAGCTAACTATAACATGTGTGAAACCTATGGTTTTCTCAGTGAATATATATATATATATATATATATATATATATATATATATATATATATATATATATATATATATATATATATATATATATATATATATATATATATATATATGTATATATATATATATATCCGTAAATTAATCCTTTACTTGTAAAAGATTACGCCGAGCCCCAATTTTGATGATAACAGCGTGATTTATTCGATCAGGTTTGTGGCAAACAACACCCGACGCGTTTCGAAACCCTCCGGTTTCTTGGTCACGGGTCGATATGATGTTGACACTCGTCACATGATATAGGACACAATTTGAAAAAATAAACAAAGGACTACATTGCTGCCAGGTTCACATAGCTAGCATAAGCGCCATCTTGGAATAGTAAAATGTTACAGGATTTCAATGAATAATTCACGGCAAAACACAATTCAACACATTTAGTTGGACAGTCAATTGATGTGTAAATTAAATAAAATTACCAGTGTAAATTTATCGAATTATCCAATGGTTACCAAACAAAGTTGATACATAATTACCTCATCGTAATTGTATTTGTCATATCAATGGACCCAAGTGGGTATGCAATGATCTATAGTTGATTTAACAGCCCAAGTGGGCAAACAATAATCGAATTTTCCAATGGTTACAAAACATAGATAATAAACGACTTCACATCTAATTGGGACTGGTCGTGTCAATGAACCCCGTGAGTATTCTGTGAACTGTGATGAATTTAACAGCCCAAGTGGGCCAACAATTGTCAATCAATCCTTTAGTTCATATTTCAACAGATTGCTAACGCTGCATATTTCTCAACCTCTGGCAAAAGCTCCGTCTCCTATAAAGAATAATAAATGTGTATCAATAAAATAGTATAGTAAATACCAAAAATTTTTTGTTTTTTTAAAAGACATTTAAAACATCATATCTCAGGAGGCAACGTGACTTCATCATAATTCTATTTACACTTTTTTTACATAACAGTTCGTAAACTTCAGAAAAAACCAGAAAGAATTTTGTCAACCAAGATGGACTGACAGTTCCTCATCTTTGTTAATGCCCACCGGATGTACCGTGTCATATTTTATAATCAATCTAGATTCCAGCCTGCGCAAATCTTGTATTCTATTCCCTCCCCGTTCGGATAAAGGAATTCTATCTAGGGCACAATACCTCAATAGGCTGGTATCTTTATTGTGGCATTCCTTAAAATGCCGTGCGATTGGATACTGTTTATCTTCATTTGTTATTGCCCGCATATGTTCTAAAATGCGCAATTTCACCTGGTTGATGGTGCTACCAATATAAACCAGTTCACAAGGGCATATTAGGGCATAGACACAGAAATCTGACTTGCAGCTTAAATGTTTAGAAATGACAAATGGTTTCAATGATTTTGACAAAACTATCTGTTTACAATTCAAACTGTTCTTACAGGCTTTACAAGAAGCACATTTATAGAATCCCTGAATTTTAAAATAGGGATCCTTCTCATCAGTTAACATACTTTTACATAAGAGATCTTTCAGTGCTGGACATCGTCGGAATGTAATACTGGGATAGCTTTTAAAACTCTTTTCAAAGGTACTGTCAACCTTTAATACATTCCAATACTTTTTCAGACATCTTCTAACGTCATTCGCTTGGTTACTAAAGGTAGTAATAAATCTTATCGGTTCCATGTCAGAGTCTATCTCTTCTTTTCTGACTAGCAGATCCTCTCTTTTGATTTTTCTAACTTTTTCACATGCTTTTTTAATGATCTTTTGTGAGTAGCCCCTCTCTTCAAATCTACTCTTCATGACATCCATTTCTTTCACAAAGGTAAACTCAGAACTGCAGTTTCGTCTGGCCCTTAATAGTTCCCCATAAGGGATACTGTTAATCAGATTAGGGGGATGACAACTTGAGGCATGTAAAATGCTATTCCCAGCCGTACTTTTGCGGAATAGTTTGCTGTCCAAATGGTTCCCATTCACTTCAACTGATACATCTAAAAATTCTATAGATTTTTTGTCTATTGTGTGGGTAAATTTTAGATTCAGACTGTTGTCGTTGAGTGAATTAACAAACTCAATTGCCTCTGTTTGGTTCCCTCTCCAGATACAGAAGATGTCATCAATGTATCTAGCCCAGAGGGCGACATGGTCATTAAAGGCACTGATGGTTTCCGCCACCTGCTCCTCCCACCAGCCTAGGTACAAACCCGCGTAGCTGGGGGCAAAGCAGGTCCCCATTGCCGTCCCCTGGGCTTGGCAGTATATCACATGATCAAATGTGAAAAAGTTGTTTTTAAGACATGCTGACATCATATCAAGCAACATTTCGGTATGCCTCAAATAACACACAGATCTATCCTTTAAGTAATGCCTGCAGGCCTCAAGGCCCAACTCATGTGGTATGCAGGTATACAAGCTGTTGACATCCAGTGTGAGTAACATCATATCCTGTTCCCAACAGACATCTTCAATTAGTTTCAAAAAGTGCCCACTGTCTTTAACATAAGATGGTAATGCTTGTACATACGGTCTCAGAAAATGATCGATGTATTTAGAAGTGTTTTCGAACATGCTGTACATTGAAGAAACAATAGGGCGACCCGGTGGGACTTCCTTATTTTTGTGTATCTTAGGTAAAAGATACAGGGCTGCCAATTTAGGATATTTACAATACAAATATTTATATTCATCCCCAGTGATCAAATTTTCATTCCTCCACCCATCCAATTTTTCTTTATACAATTCATTACTTTTCTCATAGATTTGTCTATTGCTCCTAGTGTAACTTTCAACATCATTTAATTGTCTCATGCCTTCTTCAACGTACATGTTGCGAGGCCAAACAACCACGTTACCCCCTTTGTCTGATTTTTTAATTACAAGAGATTTATTTTCCTGTAATTCTTTCAATGCACTTTCCTGCTTTTTTGTTAAATTACTATTGAACCGTGGTTTGTTTTTAGCCAACTTTTTAAACTCCTTCAAAACTCCTTTCTCAAAGACTTCAATAGATTCGTTATACACTTGGGGCAGAAAAATAGATTTAGGTTTAAACCCACTGTCGCATGAGTTGGTGATCCTGATTTCTTCTTGTTCTAGGGTAATTAAAGGATCATCCACCCAATTATCTGCTCCCAACTCCCTTAGTGTGTGTAATGTCTCTATGTCCCCAATGGATAATGTGGGTTCTTTGGGTAAAGGAGTAAGAGTCTTCTGTCCTGTTTTGTTGGCATACCATTTTTTCAGTTTCAATTTGCCCGTAAAAAAGAATAAATCAATTCTACTTTCAGTATAATTGAAACTTCTAGTAGGGCAAAAAGTCAAACCTAAAGATAGTACATCAATTTGTTCATTAGTCAAAGGAAAATCAGAAAGGTTCAATACCGTATGTGTGTCCTTCATTTTGGCGCCGTTTTGCCCCTTGTGGTCATTCCCATGAAGCTTTGAATATTTCCTTGCTGCTTTCCGCCCCGCTTGGCGCCTCTGCCTCCTCGACCTCGACCTCGTGCTCCTTGGGGACTCGAAAATTCTTGTCTTCCCTTTGCAATGATGTCGTACTCCTTTAAAATACTGGATTTTACTCCTTCCGGGGTTTTGTTCTGTTCGTTTTCTCCAATTTCGGTGTCACAAGCTTGCGAGGTTGTTGCAGTCTCATTAACAATTACAGTCGTGATCTCACATTCTACAACATTATTCGGTGTAATTTCTGCATCAGTATTGGGTTTTTCTCTTAAATGGTCAAACTTCCTCCCAAAAGTGAGAATTTGCCCTTGTTTATAATCTAACTCGTCACGGTGAAACTTGCGTTGTTTTTTTAGCTTGATTTCTTCCTCTGCTTTTTCAAGTTTCTTTTTAAGTTTGGCCATTTCCATATCAAATTCATCCGTTGTACTCTTGCCTTTTAACAGTTCTGATAATTTGTCAATCTCTGCCGCAAGTCGTTCGGTATCTTTTAGTGCATACTTAACTAGGAGTTTAAGCATAACCGTGGAACATTTATGGTTGTTATCCATCCATTCTTCTATTAAATTGGGATCTGGGTCTTGGAACGTGGGAGTTAGAAAGATGCGTAGACCTCTCGGTACTCTTCCGCAATCTATATATTTCTGCAAAGCTGTCGCCTCCCACCATTTGGATTGTTCCATCTTTGCCGCTTTCCACAATTTATCCCAAAGTTGGCGTTTGCTCTGCGCTCCTTCCATAGAGGTGCCCATGATGGGAACATCATTTCTCTGGCCATCTGAAATCGGTATAAAGAGCAGCTCCGCTGCTTCACGTCTCGTTGCCTCCCGATTTGCCAACATTGTAATCCGAAATAAAGGAACCCTGTTTCAAGGAGTTCCTGTAAACTGAAAGACGTTCAGTTACACGCTTGCAGTGTCTGACGAGCCCGTCATACTGCTTCCACCAGCTTCTTATAAAGAGTCAGTCACAGTGGTCCGCCGAGGGAAATGGGTTCTTGTTCCGGGTTCTCACAAACGGCATGCAGATGAAACCGCGTAGTCACCCGACCACACAGAATACACCGCTGCGCCGCGCTCGTAGTTTTTCCGGAAATCCTCCCACCTCAGATAGACTTGTGAAGAAATGAGAAGCGGGCAGAGGAAGATACTCAAAAAAGTTCAAACCATGTTTCGCGGTATCCTCTGCCTCAGGATGGTGGCGGGCTGCCGGCTGACACGACCAGTCCCAATTAGATGTGAAGTCGTTTATTATCTATGTTTTGTAACCATTGGAAAATTCGATTATTGTTTGCCCACTTGGGCTGTTAAATCAACTATAGATCATTGCATACCCACTTGGGTCCATTGATATGACAAATACAATTACGATGAGGTAATTATGTATCAACTTTGTTTGGTAACCATTGGATAATTCGATAAATTTACACTGGTAATTTTATTTAATTTACACATCAATTGACTGTCCAACTAAATGTGTTGAATTGTGTTTTGCCGTGAATTATTCATTGAAATCCTGTAACATTTTACTATTCCAAGATGGCGCTTATGCTAGCTATGTGAACCTGGCAGCAATGTAGTCCTTTGTTTATTTTTTCAAATTGTGTCCTATATCATGTGACGAGTGTCAACATCATATCGACCCGTGACCAAGAAACCGGAGGGTTTCGAAACGCGTCGGGTGTTGTTTGCCACAAACCTGATCGAATAAATCACGCTGTTATCATCAAAATTGGGGCTCGGCGTAATCTTTTACAAGTAAAGGATTAATTTACGGAGTAATAAGGGTCGCGCCCTTGCCGGCAGCCCGCCACCATCCTGAGGCAGAGGATACCGCGAAACATGGTTTGAACTTTTTTATATATATATATATATGTAACCAAGAAACCCCTAGGGAAGAACCATCCCTTTCACTTGATGGTTGAGAACAAAGGACCCTGTCTCTGCTTTGAGGATGACAGCCCGCAAGGGATGTCAGACCTCTGCATGTCAAAGATTCCGCATGCAGGACCCCGTGTCAGCTTGGAAGGAATTCTTCTCTAATTTGCAGGGGGGAATAAGGGTCTTATATACAAGAGTGTTCACGCCCACACAGTGAATTATACATTTGTGTCAAATTAGCCAATCCAGGATGCGACCTGTGCTCTGTTAGTATAATGTTGTTCTATTATGAAGTTGGAATCTATTTGTTGTTCTCATTTAAAAACCACTAAAGGGGTTTAACCCCTTGCGCGCTCATGACGGAACCACTCCGTCATGAGCCACGGGCGCCGTGTGCTTATGACGGAGTGGTTTCGTCATGCTGCGGCCGCTCCGCCCACGCATCGCTGATTCCCCGCCTGTGCGGGCGAATAACGCGAGTGGGCGGAGTCGTGACGGAACCACTCCGTCATGAGCACAGCGCGCCGGTGGCTCATGACGGAGTGGTTCCGTCACGAGCATGGCGGCACAGCGCTGACCCCGAAACCCCCCAGCGCCGCGGCGGAATTCGTGCCGCGGCGAAGGGGTTAAATAAAACTGCCATTTCGTAGTATGTTATTGAGTTCATATCACTCACTCACTTGTATATCGTGAGAAGTAATAGATTATGTGTGGCTAGCATTCAGGTTTTAGCCACTTTCATGGACGAGTGGTAGCTCCGTTGGCGTTCATTTTTATGTGTGTGTGTGTGTAGATATATACTTTTTAAAGTTGTTTTATATTAATTTTTAAATATAGTATTTATTTTTATTCCTACTATTCTTAACTCTAATATTTAAATATATGTACATTATAATTAATATGCATGACTGTTTTTTGATGATATTCTGTTACATAATTTTTGAACCTATATTTTTATAGTTTATGTTCAAAGTTTGTAAACCCAACTTTGTGGTTCCCGATATTCTTTGATATGCCATACTTGTTTAGCACAATATGTATGTTCTCGATATTATGTCACACAACAACATTAGCATCACCTTAGCAATATCAACTTTTGTGTAACAACCAGTATTGTATAACCTACCTTAGGAGCTGGTTCCATTCTGCAGGCCAGCAAGCACCAGGCTATTTCATGGACTCCTGGGGGTCGACAGGGGTAACAACTGGGATTGCCTTTGCTTTTACTGCCTCCGAGGCCAGGTTTTGCAGAGTCAAGAGCAGAATGTGAACAGTGTTCTGAGGAGCACTGTTTACTTTTTGCAGCAGCTGCTGGAGTCGGAACAATACTCTTTCTTTTCTACAAAATATGTAAATTCAGTACTGCAAAACACACTTATACTCAAAAAATAAATGACACCAGTAAAAAAACGCATTGCCATGTTTCATTATTGCAAATACATGAAATATTATATGTACTCTTCATGTGTGATAATGGGTTACAAGCCATCTTTAATCACAATGCATTTACCAATAAGGAATGAGTTACACAAATAGCATAGTTAATATTCAATTTATGGGGGCTTATAGTAGTAACACTGCACTTCTATTTGTCAATCTACTTCCACGTCTAGTTTTACTCCTTTTTTTAAATTCCCGAATGCTGATTGGGATCCACATAGAAAGCTGTGCTTGGTGCAGGTCTGACTGTGGATTCCATGAGAAATCGCATGATTTCCAAGCTTGCGATCCATGGCCCCTATATGGCGCTGACCCTGGCGGACAACTCCACACATGGGGCTTGGATTTCTTTTTTGCAAATGTACTTTTTTGCTCGCTTCCAAACCTGGGAAAGGGATTTACACCAGCACTTTGGTGAAGTAAAAATATGAACCTTTCCAGATTGGAAAGGGGAGTGGTAAGAGTCTGTGTATGACAATAAAGGTTATATTTTACGGGCGTCCACCAACTTCAAAGGCAAACCAAGCCTTAAAACACCCAGGACTGCCCTCAGTCCCAACCCTTAACTGGGATTTATGGCTAAGGAAAGCTCAACACTACACATCCGTGAAGCTTAGGTCTGCCAGGAACCCCTTTGAATCCTTGTAAACTTATGTTTGTAAATGAATTTACCTTTGTGAATAGGCCATGGTCAACATCTATTTTTTTAGGTGAACATAGCCACTATTGTTTTTTTATTTTTTACTATGATTTCAGTACATTTTTCATTGAGAGATACATTATTGGACAACTATGTCATGGCATTTTGTGATATAAATAATTCAGATTCCCAGTGTTCTGCATGTTTTGGCACTGCACCCTCCCTCCCCCTCCCACCCCCCTCAAACGAACACAATCTTTCATGTAAGACAAAATAAACGAGTGATTCCCCCTTGACACATTATATCAGTACTCTAATTAAAATATAGATGGTATCTAAAATACACAATTCTCTGTGTTGCTGAATCATGCAATTTTAATGGAGCTTTAGCAAAGTAATTTGTGATTTCATCATGGTTAAGATCATGTGACATCACTTCCTAGGAAGAGTCAGAGTCCGATGTTATATGATAACACCTACTGTGATTTCAATGGGGTTAGAGGGTGTGTGATGTCACTGCTGATACCCCTGGTATTTTGCTAATTCGACTTCCATGGTCTATTTGAGAAAGTACCTCATCACATTACTTTCACTTGGAAGAGTAGAATCTATGTAGTAGAGATGACATTTCTTACTGAACTTTGAGTTATATGTAATTCAATATTATGAATGTATGGAATGTATGTTGTAAAATATCTGTATGCTATATGATATCTATTGTACAAAGTGTGTGCTGTATGTTTAATATAATATTTAAAAGTGTATTTGTAAAGTTCATGTTTACCCACAGCTATCTGGACATTGAAAAACAGATATTGGTTACCCAACTCTAGAATATTCATTTTATCAACCTCTGAAGTAGATGAATAGTCCACAGCCACCAGATCCCATATGATATGTTGTAGTATGTGTGCTGTATATTGCCTTTATGGTACTTATTATATACAACTTATTTTGCATATTGTATATATAGGTCCAGGTAGGTGTCAAGCCGCAACATGTCAACTAGTATTGCTTAAGTGTTCCCATTGTGTTGTGGTAACAAGCGTTATTACCTTTTAAGTTACAAGAGATTTCCTGAATAATGCCACTGGAACATCCAATCGGGGAAAATAATTCCAGGAATTGGGGAAAAGGGGGAAAAAATAATACATGTTTTTTTATTTTCTGTTTTGTCATATGTTGATATAGGTTACGTTTTAACATTTTCTGTTATATGTACATATATATATCTTATGCTTTAACATGTTCCATTATATTTGTATGCATGGCATATTTTAATACCTTCATGTTTGCATCTATGATCTATTTTACTATACTCAGCTGTTTGCAATTATGCCAGCCATATGGTTTCTGTATGAAGTATTATAGGTTGTCGGCATGACCGCAAAGTGACATTAGGATGCCGAATGTTAACCACTTCTTTAATGTTACGCATAGGTTTTCTGCTCATCATTCAGCTAGAGGTAACCAACTGTTTTTGAGTGCAAATAAATGTGCCAAAAAGAAAGCAGTAATCTGGTTATTCAATGGGAAATGTATCACTAAAAGTATCCACCTAAATTGCCCTGCTGGCAGGTGCAACAGTTTATGCACATTTTCGCTCGACCTCCTTCTCCCTAAATTTCATCTGTAAGAATAATAGAAAAACAAACATAATAATTATTTATATCAAGAACTTCTAAAAAGAAACTGAGGACAGTTACGAGCACCTGATTGTAAAATAAGAGAACATGTAGGTGAATGAATAGACACAGCATGTAAAGTGGCACTACTTAGTTCCAGCGTGTTAGAAATGGGGTTTCTGGTAGGCGAGGCGTGCATCTAAGTCAGGCAGACCCCACCACTCTAGTCCGGGTAAGGGCATTACACACCCAAGATAACCCCTGCTCACTGCCTTGGTTGCTTGGCAGAATAACAAGACCTATCCCAGAGGCAATGTGTAAAGCATTTGTGCAAAACACCCACACCCACCCACCAATGACACAGTACACCCACCGCAACAGAGATTCCACACCATGTTATATAAAAATATCACATATATTGTATATAAAACACAGAGACCACAATCACATACACCATAAATCACTTTGACAACCAGGCAACTGTCATAACATCATAGGTAGTGCAAATAAAGTAAATACTCATAGGGTGCACATGTGAGGAAAGCATCCTGAAAACAACACTGTACACCATCACTGTACAGCTGTTAGATCGGGAACAGAATCCATAAATTAGCAGGCATTACTCTCAGTACTTGTGAGCATCATAACCCCCAAAGCAACAGTGACAACCTATGGGCCGGAACCCCTGAGCTCCTATTAGCAGGGTTGGGATAATCCTAGTGAGTCTGGCTGCCACCAAACAGATGGCTTGCTGATGTAATGCGTAGGCCGCAGGAGAGCTTGCACGCCTACAACCAGGAATACTGTAATGTAGGTTTCCTCAGGTGCAGCAAGTTCTCATTCGGGGGGCCTCTGTCGAGGACTCCCCCGTGTTGCCACCAGTTGTGGAGTTAGGTTGCAGCTTGGTGTGGGAGGGGAGTCACACACACACACACACACACACACCGCCAGAGCCAGTGGGGTGACCTCACTGGGTACCCTTCAGCTTCATGTTCTGAAAGGCAGCTGCCTCATTCCAGCAGTGTAGCTGCAAACCAAGCACCCCCTCTTTCCTTTCCAGGGCCAGCAGGCTGACTCAAACCCGCTTCTACGCCCACTTCGGCAACCTCTGCTGGTCTTGATTCCTTTGGCTTACCAGGGCTGCACTAAGGAAGGTTCTTGAGGTGTGACCTCAGGGCTGGGGGAATTAGTGGCCTTCTTTTGCTGCCCCCTCTTCACACCAGGCTACGGCCCCTCAGCGGCTTACCTAAGGCAATGGTGGTAGCAGATCTACCTGCCGGAACACCCCTAATGCCCCACTGCATACAGCACCCACCATGCGCTGCAGGAAATTCCCTGGGGGGCAGTAAGTAACGCTTACTGTGCTCCTATATGTAAATTAAGTGCTCGCCAAGCCATACTGCAGGCGCCAAGCGATGGGCTGGCGAAACACAGTGCTCCTGCAGGCTTTCCTTTAAAAAAAGAAAAAAAAGTGAGGAACAGTCCAGTCCTTCTCCTGCTCCAGGCAAGAGCAGCAACTGCAGGCCTTCCTACCACACACACGCCAGGGGTGTGCTCCTCCCACAGCTTCTCCACCTCTCCTCCCAGGCAGGTTCTTTTTAGATATAGGTAGGATCTTTCTGAAAGTCTATTTCCCTGAGACTTCCAACAGGACGCAAGCACACACAAGCCCTTGGAAATTCTTCCCAACCAGGATACCACTGCAGGGCAAAGAGAGTCAGTCCTTTTCCTCTGCCACAGACGGAAGCAGCAACTGCAGGCCAACCCACCCTTCACACAGAAAAGGCAGCGCTCCTCACACAGCTCTTCAGCTGTTCTTCTGGGGAGGGTTCTCTTCTTTCCAGAAGTAAAAACCTTTGGTTTAAGGTCCCATACTTTTCCTTATACCCCATTTTCTCATTGTTCTCTTTGCTTCAGAGTTTCTGAGCTCAGTCCAAATCAGTTCTGTCCTCCTTGGCCCAGCTTGCCCACAGGGTGTAGAGACTGCATTATGCAAAGGAGACGCAGCCTATTCAGGTGTTAGCGAAACTCCTCCCACCGCTCTGAATGCAGACCAGTCTATTCACCCAGGTGATGAGTCACCCAGGCAAAGCAGGACACACCTCAACCCCCTTGTGACTGTCTAGAGTGAATGCACATCCCTAGCTCCTGTCACCCCAAGACCAAACAGTGAATACACAAACGGGCAGAGGCACACAGAATAGTAAAGCAAGAAAATGCCCACTTTCTAAAACAGACATTTTTTTCAAACACACAATTTAAAAACCACCTTCACTAAAAGATGTTATTAACTTTTGAGTTCAGATAGCCTAAACTCCATTTCTCTATCTTGTCCCAATGGCAAGATACACTTGTGAAATGTTACGAGGCAACTCCAATGTTAACCTCTGGGACAGACAGCCTTTCAGTAGTGAAAAGCAAAACAGTGTTTCAATATTAGAACATGTAAAACACACCAGCACAAGTCCTACCTTTCACATACACTGACCTAGCCCATGGGTGTATCTTGGGCATCCCTGAGGGGTGCCTTGCATGCAAGAAAAGTGAAGGTTAGGGCCTGGCAAGTGGGTGCACTTGCCAGGTCAACATGGCAGTTTACAACTGCAAATACTGACACTGCAGTGGCAGGTAGGAGATACATTTACAGGGCTGCTCATGTGGGTGGCACAACAAGTGCTGCAAGCCCACTAGTAGCATTTGATTTACAGGCCCTGGCACACACCATACACTTTACTAGGCACTTACCAGTAAATCACATATGCCAATAATTGATAGCCAATCAAAATTACAAGTAAAACAGAGCATATGCACTTCAGCACTGATCAGCTGTGGTAAAGTGACCAGAGTCCTCTCGCCAACACAAACCGGGCCAGAAAAATAGGAGGCAAAAGGTTTGGGGAGAAACCTGCACAAAGGGCCATGTCTAATGCAGCTCATTTATATATGATCATAGATTAGCACTCCAGTTAACCTAAAACTTTACGTTTAGCTTATTGCGATGATTGATGCAAAATCAATGGTTATTGCCACAATTCCATACTTTTCATGTATGTTTTTAAGGATTTATGTAGCGCAAACATCTCCCAAGGGTGTTACGGTGCTTTACAGTTAAATACCAAGTTGCAAGTGAACAGTAACAGAAGTCAACAATTATTTAAAAAAAAAAAAAAAAAGAAAAAAAGGAGCATTGAAGAGATAATGATAGTTAAAGCTGTATAGTAAAAACAGCAGGGAGATGATACAGAAGGATTAATTTGGAAGTGTGAGAAAATACTAAAGTTATATGCCAGTGATAGATGCATTAATCACAACGGTATTGCCACAAAATCTTCATACAAAAGAAGCCCCAGAGCTAGGTAAAGAGTCCTGCTAAAGGATATATACATATAAGGGGGAAGAGAGAAGCAACATGCTTAAAAAGAATGTAGAAAGGATAAACCAAGCAAGAGAGGACAAGAAGCACCAAGTGCAAGAAATGAGTAGTAAAGAAAGAGAAAGAAGTAGCAGAGGTAGGTCATAGTGTATGCAAGCATTAATTGTTAAAGGCGGGCAGTAATGTTCAAAAGGCAATTGCATGAGAAGTAGTATTGTGGAGAGCAGGAGGGCGTAAGTTCCAAATTCTAGTAGCATAGTCCAAGTAAGATTGGGCCTCAAAGCGCTGTTTTTAGAATACATAGCCATTCCAGTGAAGAGCCTAAAACTCATTGCACTAAATCATGGTTTGCAAACATGAAGAGTATCATCTGTAATCTCCTCTCCGTTTCCTCTAGTGACACCTCCTATATCAATGCAGTCTGTGATCTCTCCTACCTAACAAATTTACGGCTCCGGTGTTTCCCTTATCACAATGATCTCATTTACTACCTCAGCCCACATGGATACCGCTTCCGGAAGGCGTGCAAATTAGCACATCATCATACAGGTACCGTAAGTCCACGTTTGTAGGCTTGTTGGGAATTAATGTATAATAAGGTGGTTATGTTTAAATGTGAAAGATTGACAAATGTGGAATCCACAGAAAGGTGTTTGACAAGTATTTGACAGTTTAATGACCAAGGAGGGTAGAATGATCCACTTCGACAGAAAAGACCCAATATGATTACCTAACCTTATTATGAAATTCCTAGTGTAGGTTCCCTTAGCACATGTTTTAATTCCATTCTTCTAGGAGTATTTTTCAGGTTTCCATGCACATGTTAATCAAACTCTACTCAAGTAAGGGAATGCACCGTTAGAGAGGAGTGAATAGTGGTTTATCCTGGTAACGAATTAAAACGTAAGCTTCTTGTTGGCATGGCAACAAATGGGGGCAAACAAGTGTTTGTGCGTGGATGGCATTCTGATTGTTTGCGTTTCTAAATAACACGCATCCTTTCCTGTAAGTAGACCTTTACATCTACTTCGTCCTGATCACAACTGGCTATGCTTTGGGGCCGCTGTTGTAATCCCTGTGGAGAACTACTTTCACAGATCTGATCTTGCCCGGTCAACCACTTCATCATCCTAGTCCTTAATAAAAAGAGTTGTGAACAACTCCCAGACAGGCACCCCAATGGTCACCTAAAACAAAATGCCCTGGTCCCTAACAAGGAAGAGGCTCTACCATCCCTACTTCAGGCACTATAACCCCTTCCATGCGGGGCGGATTCCCCCGCGGTGCTGACCGTTGCTTGCGCGGGCGTGGTCATGACGGAACGGTTCCGTCATGAGCACAGCTCAACCGACGCTCATGACGGAACCGTTCCGTCATGAGCGTCGAAGGGGTTAAATATAGAAGGCAGCCAACCACAACTCCTATTTTCATGCCCTTCCTGTGACAAATTCATTGCTGTGCCCTCATCAGAGTTCTCCTTCTTTGTTGTTTTTGCTTCTGTTAGGCCTAGTGATATGAATGGACCTACAGGTATTCTGAACATTGCGATACATTTCCAGCCTGGGCGAGAGGCCATTGCCTACTGCTGGCCTATGGAAGGGAAGACTTGGCTGCATGTTGCCTACTTTCTTGTTTTACTGGGTTAATATGAAGTTTGGGCATCTGTTTTGGTGAGGGACTGTTCCTTGCCGCTTACGTAAAGGAACACTGGATTTATTCGAGTGTTTTCTGATGCCTGCTTCTTGTGTTTCTCCCTTGAAGCCTTGCCAATGTTGGCCATGGGAGGAAGGATGCTGGATACAGTAACACAGTCCTCCTTGCCTATTCTGCATTGTAGTCAGTTTCTCCACAGAATATTGCCCATTGTGGAGTTCCTGAGGACAATCTCCTAGTGGTTTTACCGAAGTGGGATGAGAGGTGTTGGACTCCTCTTACTACCCTGTCTCGGTTGCAATTGTTCAGGAGATGGGGCTTTCCTGCTTCTGGTGGCCCAGGACCAGACATGTATGACATTCACACCAGTCTCCTGATCACGGGTTGGCCTTCTGACAGTGGCTCATCCTACGTCACATGGTGTACTGTCTCTATCGTTTACTCAGTGCTGCTTTTTCAGCTTTATCATGTTTGCTTGCATTCTGGATATGAAGTTGAATTAAAAACGTAACCAACTTTAGTTCACTATGCTAGCCCCAGTAATTAAGGGACTTGGGACCTGCTGTACGGAATTTCCATTTGCAAAAAGTGGTCATAAAATTACACTCCAACATTTTGAGAATTGAAAGGAATTTTGCAACCCCAACCATATATGAATAGATCAATTCACAGTCCTGAATCATAATGGGTTGCCATCTGACCTACCTCCTCATTCATGAGGCAGGTCACACAACAGAAAGGAGTAGCATACTGCACATTCTAAAAGGACACCTTAAGCCTTAGACCTGCACAGTCCTTCAAGAGGGTTGATAGGAGTCTGCAGTGGAGCAGCCTGCCATCCCTTGAGTTCAGACTCTTCTGAATAAAGGGAAAACATGCATCAAAGGCTGAAACTGTAAAGCGTGATCTATTATACCAAAGATTGGAGTCCATTGCTACAATAGACAAGGTCACAGAAGGAGGATATCAGCTCTTTTGGAGACCCACCCAGTAAACACCCTGCAGGCTCCTATTTGTACACTTTCAGACTTAAGTGTCCCATGAACAGATGGAAGATTGGAGTCTATATTCTAATTTTCTTTGGAAAATTGTATATGCAAAACCCTCTATGCCGCTCACATCTCCGAGGTACTTATCATAGGAAAAACACACATCGCTCAACCCTAGAACAGTACCATGTGTCAACCCATGTCCAAGCATCACTTTGGGCCTGATGTACAAAGCCATTTGGTGTTCACAATGCCTGCAATTCGCAAAATCACAGGCTTTGCAACTACAAGAGGGATTTTTATTATTTACTAAACTCATTCAGTAATATGTTATCAAATCCCCAAAAAGGTCCAGGAACCCATAATCAAACGCAATTCGGGAGTTTGGGGTGTACCAATTCGTGATTTGTTAATGTATGTACCAATATTTTGCAACCGACATCTGGGTGCAAAATATTGACATTTTACCAATACCTCAAATGAAGTCTTGTCCCTTTTGCAAATGGCAAGGGCCCCCCTGGGGCCACATCCTCTTAGTGAATGTTTAAAAAAGGAAGAAAAAAAAAGTTTGTTGGGGAGTAGGTAGTGGTCCCTAGGGCCACTGCCAGCTCTGAAATAAACAAAAAAACTTGTATTTTTAAATACAGACCTATTTCCTTTAAGAAAAAGTGTCAGCATTTAAAAAATAAAAAATAAATGATTTTATTTAAAATGCAATATGTTGCATTACTCATCCTAGAAGCAGAAACATTGAGAGTTAGAATGTGCATGGAAAACCGGTGGTGTTTCCAGAAAAAAAACGAATCTCCTTGTAGGAACCAGCACTTTTTGATTGACTGAGGCAATCTCCCAGCCAGGCAGAACCTACCGCTGCCGTTAGTGTATAACCTGGGCTCACCCTTGGGTAGCTTGGCACTGAGCAGTCAGGCTTCTGCAGAGGCAATGTGTAAAGCATTGGCACAGCACTCACTCAAATAATTACTTGGAGCCTCACAAAAGAGATTTCACATGTGATGTATGTCAATGTTTATATTCAACACACCCTTAATAATCAACATAACATGAACATCATGTACTTCTGGGCATACATCGCATTTGGAATTATTTCTAGCAGTACAATGCCCAGCCATATTAAAATGGCAAGAGCAAGATGCACACATGGTAATGAGTTAATCCTACACCCCCCCCCCAGCCCCCATATGCGGTGAAATAGGTTCTCCACCCCAACTAGTATTATAAATCAATTCCACAAAGTTAGGCTATGCACCCCAGGTCAAAACAATATAAAAACGATGTACACCACTTTTTAGCAGCACTGTGGGCTGAGGCTGCACGAGCAAAATCGATATCAAACGTAATACCTTTTCTAACAAGAAATCAATGAACTTGACAGACCACCAGCCAGCGTTGTGAATGATAGGCAGTTCGCCCACTGTCGCTCCCACAGGCAGGTAGTCAGTCACTTACTCACTTAGCACCATTTTGCAGTGCAACAGATATCCGGCAAGTCCTTACGGAACACAAGTAGGAACCTAATGCGATGTCACTAATGCCCAACAGGTTATTTGGGTTTATCTTTCAGAGCCTAAGATCCTAAACCTCCCTCCAACTCACCCCGACTAACCTACACCTCCGTGATTGAAGACACACGGCCGAAGTCCCTCTTAGCCAGGGTAGCAAGGTCAATTAGGAGGCAGTCAGCAAAAGAGTTAGACAGCCATTTGAAGTTTACCCACAGGATGGGGAGCAGGAACTGGCTGAGGGCAATAGTCGGTTACATAAAAGAGGTCCCCAAGGGCCCTCTGGCACCAGACCAGTTCCACAAAGCACGGGGGTGCACAAAGTAGCTTGACCCACTACCGATCGTTCTCGCAAGTGTTCCTCCAGTGCAGACAATCACTCTAACCATTCAGGCCCCCAGCCAGGTGATACTCATGGCACCACGATGTTGTTGGGAAAGGCAGGTGAGAAGAGAGCTATTGGTCTGCCGCGATGAGGCCAGCAGAGGAACAAGCCTGAAATGAAGAGTGAAGCAGGGCGGGTGGGGGCCCTCTTGGAAGGAAGGGGCTCCCCATCAGGTACACGTTGATCGGAGTTGTTCCCAGGCAATCCAGACTTCATCTGTTGTGCGATGACCAGACTGTCTTGGTCGCATAAGAAAGAGTTGAAATATCGGCACCTCCCTCAAAATGAGGCACAACATCCAGTGCACGCTGATATTGGTTGCACTACTAGACAATCTGGTCACAACATCTGGTGCACCATGATATCCGTGGCACCAGCCTGGTCCAGTCACACACAATGAAGAGCTGCAATTTCTTACCTCCGTGGGTTGCTCCAGGCCTGCCCTGACTCCTGTGTTTGAGTCTTCTGGACCTTGCTGAACCGAACTGTAACCTTTCTTGACGATCTTCCTGGGCTGCTGCCGCCAAGGCTTGTTGGTGCACCAGCTGGACACCGACCCCTCAGCACTCGACATCCTCTGTGGGACAGCTCGAATCTGTCTCCTGGTTGTCCTCGATGTTTCCTGGTCCCGGCGGCTGCAGAGTCAAGCACTCCCTCAACGCACCTGAAGCACCCGTCATCGGTGGGCATTCGTCTACAGAGCCCCTTGTCACTCCGGAGTGACCCAGACTCTGCCCCCTCTGCTTTGAGGTACTCTTCGATAAGATTACACGTTTGGATTCCAACTGACACTTTTCTTCTTTCCCGCAGTGGCATTTCCTTGAAGTCTTCCATTGAGATCGACAGCTGTTTCCGACACCATTTCAGCCCTATGCACCGGGCTTCCCTGGGATAGGGACTCTGGTACTATGGTATCTACGGGTGGGTTGGCTCTTGAACCTCCTATGACCCAAAGGGCTTCGTTGTAATCCACTGGAAAGGGTCCTTAAACTTCATAACTGCAACCGTGACACTCCCATAGAATTGTACGACGCCCACGGTCGTGTTTCCCGTCCTCCGTGGAGTCCTTGTTTTCTCACCTTGGGTGGTTCCTTGGGGTCCCAGCGATTCTACATCCTCTAGATGCTGTCTTGATTAGAGTTGTGGTTCTCATACCACAAATTTAGTTTATTTGGTCTCCCCCTGGAGCCCACTGTGTAGTAGTGCTACTTACCTTTGTTTCTGTGTTACAGTATTGTGTGCTTTGTGTTTATCTATGTGTAGCAGATACTGTGAGGTATTTAGAGTGTGTTGTAATAATAAATACATATTTTTATAACTACTGTGTGGTTCTCCTTTCATTTAACCAATACAATAAGGTTGCATTTTGGTAAAACAAGCTGCTTAACATTCCTTTAAGACTAAGCCTTCTGAAGGCTGCTCTCCACAGCTACCACTTGGATAGCTTTCTAAGGTTATCTTTGACCTCTTAAATCACCATAAGGGTTGTTTGGACTGGTACAGGGTGCCCACTTTAATTAGTGGACATCATATTCCAGGCCGACTTCTCACAATGGTGTTACAGTGAACATTTTTCATGTCACCAGGTTAACCTCAAACTTGAGGTAGTGCACAGAGAACAACATTATGAGTCTGAAACGAGAATGTTAAAAGTGGAATCTGAGGAGTAGTTGGGGTAAGCAACATTTTAGAGCGGCGTTATGAGACCGCACCCTATGTAGTTATTTATTAACATCCCCTGTATTTATAATTTCAGCTACCTGAGCCTACCTCAGTTTGCCCGGACTGAAGCCCGGGTTTGCAGTTTCCAAGGACAAATTGAGTACATTTGAACATGGGGGTGAAGTGAAGCACCACTGTGGTGAAGTTGGGGAACTGTGGCAAAAAGGGTAAAGTTCCTCAACATTAGCTTACATTGGCTTTCAATGGGCTGAGTAGGAGCAGCGACTAAATGGGATGTGCCTTCAGATGCATATCAAAAACTATTTACATCAGGCATGCCTTCTGTAACTAAAGGTGTGGCCTAGAATCTCACATTGACAGCCTCCTCCACATGCTCATCGCCATGCTCCTGGTTCTCGTCCTCCTGGTCCCCCTAGTCCCCCTGATCTCTCTTCCCTAATCCTGGTCTTCCTAGTTCTGGTGACCCTCTTCTTGCTCCTGGTCCTCCTGCCCAGACCCTGCAAGATTTGTAGCGCTTGGCTGTCACTGTCCTGCTCCTCTTTGTACTGGCGCTCGTCATCAGAACTGATAATATGATCTGCCTGTGCACTGCACGTATGCCAGGGCAGATGCCATGTAGTCAAAGGTTTGGATGCCCGTTGCCATTTAGGTATTCTAACTTTCTGCTCTATAGCCAAGTCCACCAATGGGACCATACATACTGAACTAGGCCAGTACTTCTGATTGGGTTAGGGAGCAATTCCATGTGCCAAGCCTCTGTTTAGTGTGCCAGACCTGTTGCTCAAGGGGATTATATCATCTCTTAACTTTAGATTCAAGTGCATGATAGAAAGAAACATCCCAGCCAGGCCAGGATCCACATGGAGCAAGTAAGCGAAGCAATCTCATATTTATGAACAGCAACATGTATAGGACAGTCTCCTTACAACCCCATTATGAAACGCACGCTCTCTGGGCCAATATTCCAATATTACGCAAAGCACCGTAACTGGGTAAGTATTGTCCAAGCGCGTAAGGCACCACCTCCAGCTCCATTGCCCACACTTCTCCAGTAGGATCAGCACCAGACCCACGCCAGTTCCACAGTTCCCTCATCATAAAGTGATTCTGGGTGGGACACTGGCATGAAGTGAGAATTATACAAAGCACTATAGACCATCATAGGCAGGCCAGTACCCCACGCCCGACATGTAAAGCTCCATCGCCAGACACCTTTCACAGTACCCAAGGCACTGTAAACAGACTAGTTTCCACAGTGCCACAGTACATTAAGTGAACGAGAAGAGACCTAGCCACCACATATAGTACTGTGAATTATTTAGACAAATGAACCAAATTTGATTCTTTGGTCCTGGTTATTGATTTAACAATTTGATGCATATGAATTTATTTTTTAATAGACATCTGAGAATGAGAAAACACTTTTGGTTTCAACACTATACTTTACATTGTTGAGACATAAAATAAACGACAATACATTAAACACATGAATTAAACATAAACAACTATAATGGCATTCTTAAATTCTCACCAGTAATTTCTTGCAAAAAGTTCAAACTTGCAGCAAACCCAGATCAAATACTTTATGTAGTTCTATAGAACTGCAAGTTTGAACCTTTTGCAAAAAATGACTGGTTTGTAAAATAATTAAATGGAAAAAAATAAGTGCAGGGACCTTTTCTTAGAAGCATGCGGCAAAGGATGGAATTGGCCAATACTAGGACTGTCTGGTCTTGATTCTACCCAGTGTTGCTTCACTTCCTGCCGCTTCACTTCCTGCCTCTTTGTCTCAGTCCTGGTTCTTTTTCATCTCGGTTTTCTCTTTGTTGCGTAGTAATACCTGCGTTGTAAAGGTATTGCGGTGTAAACACTGCGATGTAAATGATGTTTCCCGAATGTTTCATTTGCACTGCATTCCATCCATCATCTGTGTGTCTTTTGTTTATTATGTGAGGCAGCAAAAACCACTAAAACTGCCACTAAGCCGCAGATAATTGTGACAAAATTCACTGTGAATTTAAATGCCACATGACTATTTGCGGCAGGTTACAGTTAGAAGATGTGATCAGCGGGTATGGGAGGCTACACTACCTAACCCTACCCGCAGCTGCTTGCCTTCCCCAGCTCCTCCAGGTCCTTTCAACTCTAAATACCAGATCAAGCAGATCTACTGATCCAATATAAACAAAAATGTGGGCATCAGATTGACTCTCACTTTGTAATGAATCTGAGACCAGATTTACAGATGGTTCACAAAATGGCTTAAATGTGAAGGGCAGCGTAGCGCAGCCCTCAGAAGCTGCAGTTTCTTCATGTCAATTACGTTAGTGTTGTATTCAAGTAGCGGTACAGATTGACCCATACTACCCCAGAAATGAGTTTCTAGAGCAGCAATTGCCTTTAAAATTGTATTTGTATTATGTTGTATAGTGCCCAACCCTCTGGCTTCCAAGCGCTCTGCTTTAGCCAGGTGTGAATGCAATTAGCATACAGGCCTCTAGAATCTGATAGAAAAGCAGCATCTCAGTGACCAAATAAACCTTTTTGGCCTTTAACAGAATTGGACAGTGTTTGTGAAGAACCGATGAGGAGGATCCAATTTTTATTAAGAATTTGGATACAACTCTTCGTAATGTTTTGAACTCACAGCCTGATCCACAAGGATTTTGCAGTAACTCTCACTTGACTTACTCTTGTGGTACTCCTAGCTTACTCCTGGAATTCAGAATTAGGCCAGGTGTACGACAAGAGTAAGTCACACCTAATTGTTTGTGAATTAGCCCCCCAGAGTTAAAAAAAAAAACAGTTTGCCAAGGGGTTCCGACTTGGCCAATGAAAGGCTGTTCGGATGCGCAGGGAGTTTATAAAGAGAGGACAGCCGCCTCCGAGTGATGTAGGATTGCTGAGTACAGAGCTACTGCCAAATGCGCTTTGGAAGGTACAACAGAGGCCATTGTTTGAAGCAATACCAAGATAAGACTAGCATGAAGTTACTGTAATGGAAAAAGAAGCATACCAAGCATCTATTGAGCTGTGTCACAAAAAGAGAGCAAAAATGTACATGCTTATAGAAATGAGAGGGCAGAAGCAACAATACTCTGAACTGTAATAGCTGGAAGGGGAAAGGGTGCGTTGCAGTATGAATAGGTCCCAGGGAGACCTACTTTATCCAAACACTAGAGGTTGTGTGGGGTAATGTTCACAAGCATTTTCTGAAACGAATGTATACTTCGGTAAATTATATTCAAGTGTTAAGGCTGTAAATGGAGATAATTCCTGTGACCAATGAATTGGTGAAACCTTTCACAAACTGGACAGATGTGGAAGGGGCTCAAGCACCTCTCGCTAAAGACAAAAGGTTGTTTTGCTGCTGGAGATGGGTTAGGTACATAGACTTGCTGTCAGCACGGGGTGTCTTCACATAGGTTAAACTTTAATTGAGTAAGAGCTGCTGCAGCGACGGAGGGCTGGCTGCAGTGCTTAATTTGAACCGGTGGTTGCAGATGTGCCACTGACTCCTGTCTTTGGGACCGGCACTCATTTTTCCTCATTATCCCTTGACCAAGAGCAAGAGAGATGAACACTCAAAGGGTGGAAAGAAGAGGAAGGGAAAGATTGAAAAAACTGCAACAAAGGAAGAAAGCCGGAACATGTCAGGGAGATGACGGGGCAGAGAGTTCCTGCAGATAGTATAAATAGGCAAAAGTTGGAATAACGACTAGGCAATCTTGGTATTCTGCACACCTGACAGATGATAGAACCGGCTGCGGGCTTCTGAGTGAAACCTCAAAGGCCATGTGGTACCACGTTTCTGTCATTGTCAAGGGTGATGCGATGTCGCTTCTGGTGATTGCAACGTGCCCTACCTTTGGCATTTAAGAGACTTGCCATCGCTGCCTGTGGTACTGGACTTAGTATGTCTGTTATTTTCTTGCAATGCAGATACTGTGATACAACAGAGGAAAGAATCCCTTCAGCACCAGAAGGAGTCGGAGAAGAGCCACCAAAAAAGGCATCTAGATTTCCTGGATATTCTTTTATGTGCCAAGGTGAGTTTGTAAAGACACAGGTGTGCAATCCTCTCCACATTCTAAGCCACACACTACACACACACACGTCTAGATTTCCTGGATATTCTTTTATGTGCTAAGGTTAGTTTGTAAAGACACAGGTGTGCAATCCTCTCCACATTCCAAGCCACACACTACACACACACACACATCTAGATTTCCTGGATATTCTTTTATGTGCTAAGGTGAGTTTGTAAAGACACAGGTGTGCAATCCTCTCCACATTCCAAGCCACACACTACACACACACACATCTAGATTTCCTGGATATTCTTTTATGTGCTACGGTGAGTTTGTAAAGACACAGGTGTGCAATCCTCTCCACATTCCAAGCCACACACTATACACACACACACATCTAGATTTCCTGGATATTCTTTTATGTGCCAAGGTGAGTTTGTAAAGACACAGGTGTGCAATCCTCTCCACATTCCAAGCCACACACTACACACACACGTCTAGATTTCCTGGATATTCTTTTATGTGCTAAGGTGAGTTTGTAAAGACACAGGTGTGCAATCCTCTCCACATTCCAAGCCACACACTACACACACACACACATCTAGATTTCCTGGATATTCTTTTATGTGCCAAGGTGAGTTTGTAAAGACACAGGTGTGCAATCCTCTCCACATTCCAAGCGACACACTACACACACACACACCTAGATTTCCTGGATATTCTTTTATGTGCTAAGGTTAGTTTGTAAAGACACAGGTGTGCAATCCTCTCCACATTCCAAGCCACACACTACACACACACACATCTAGATTTCCTGGATATTCTTCTATGTGCTAAGGTTAGTTTGTAAAGACACAGGTGTTCAATCCTCTCCACATTCCAAGCCACACACTACACACACACACATCTATATTTCCTGGATATTCTTTTATGTGCCAAGATGAGTTTGTGAAGACACAGGTGTGCAATCCTCTCCACATTCCAAGCCACACACTACACACACACACATCTAGATTTCCTGGATATTCTTTTATGTGCCAAGGTGAGTTTGTAAAGACACAGGTGTGCAATCCTCTCCACATGCCAAGCCACACACTACACACACACACATCTAGATTTCCTGGATATTCTTTTATGTGCTAAGGTTAGTTTGTAAAGACACAGGTGTGCAATCCTCTCCACATTCCAAGCCACACACCACACACACACACATCTATATTTCCTGGATATTCTTTTATGTGCCAAGATGAGTTTGTGAAGACACGTGTGTGCAATCCTCTCCACATTCCAAGCCACACACTACACACACACACATCTAGATTTCCTGGATATTCTTTTATGTGCCAAGATGAGTTTGTGAAGACACAGGTGTGCAATCCTCTCCACATTCCAAGCCACACACTACACACACACAGACATCTAGATTTCCTGGATATTCTTTTATGTGCCAAGGTGAGTTTGTAAAGACACAGGTGTGCAATCCTCTCCACATGCCAAGCCACACACTACACACACACACATCTAGATTTCCTGGATATTCTTTTATGTGCTAAGGTTAGTTTGTAAAGACACAGGTGTGCAATCCTCTCCACATTCCAAGCCACACACTACACACACACACATCTATATTTCCTGGATATTCTTTTATGTGCCAAGGTGAGTTTGTAAAGACACAGGTGTGCAATCCTCACCACATTCCAAGCCACACACTACACACACACACATCTAGATTTCCTGGATATTCTTTTATGTGCTAAGGTGAGTTTGTAAAGACACAGGTGTGCAATCCTCTCCACGTTCCAAGCCACACACTACACACACACACGTCTAGATTTCCTGGATATTCTTTTATGAGCCAAGGTGAGTTTGTAGAGACACAGGTGTGCAATCCTCTCCACATTCCAAGCCGCACACCGAAAGCAAACCTTTATGGTGAAATGCCCCAGAAGGCTACCCTCTTCTCTTAGCAGTATTTAGAATTTAAAGACTGGTTGCATTTCTACAATAAGAAATAAGGATTCATGTTGAATCTGAATCCCATGGGCACTATTTTCAGCATGGTGCAGGCCAAGGCGAACATCATTCTTGAAGCAATTATTGTCCATGCCCATAGGTCTGTTCTCTTGGTTATTGAAAGTACAGTGATTGGCGATTTTTGTCAGTGTAGTTGCAGGCACGGGTGCAAACTACTAGATATCCAAGGGCACCAACCAAACATCCATGATACTCTGCCACACACCAGGTCCCCGCATACATCAGCACCGACCAGCCACACGATTAGACATGCATGTGCATGACCAGACATCCAATGATCACACATGTGACTAGGCACCAACATACGAACACCTCATGAGTGTCATGAGACACCTGTGCATGCCACCAGACGGTGAATCACACCATCACTCATTGACACTCAAAAACATGCACACATTAGAAGTCCATAGACACAATGAGACATTCACACAACATTAGGCACGTAAACATAATTGGATATCTGCACACTTAATCAGGTGCTCACACCCATGATCAGACACTCTAGCATTAAATGCTTTCACTCGAGCATTGGGGGTAACAGCTTTAATATTTGTAGGTGTGCATAGGTGCATTTTTTTGTATTCCCTAATGGCGAGTTTGATTCCTGTGCTTACTGTGCCACTGGAGTCAAACTGCACCCTACTTAGGAACTTCAATAGACCGACACCGGTCTGAAGTTTCATATGTTGCAGTTCGGATGGGACCTGGCTTGGCAGTTCGGGCTGTACTGTTCCAATTGGAGCACAACCAAGAATGATTTGCATATGGCTGGTTCCTGTCTGAGGTGGCATGAGTGCCAAACAGTGGTGGACTGGATTGTGTCCCAGAGTGATTACAAGTGGCCAAGATTAGTACTGCTAATCCACTCATTACTTTGTTTGTATTCTATAGATGCACTGGTGCTTCCTTCCAATTTATAACCCGGTGGGGTCTGCACCTGAAATTCACGACAGGCTCAGCAATAATTGTCGCGGGATTCGGGGCGAAGGGTCGGGGTTAATTTAATTTTTTAAAAGAACTCACCTTTGCCTCCGGTCCTGGACTCCCGCGTCACGCTCTCCTGCTCAGCGCCGCTCACAGGAAGCAGAAGCAGGCAGCCTCCCTCTCTTCCCCTAAGTCAATCACAACTCTGCAATGGCAGCGTTATGATTGGCTAGGACTCCGTCCATACAGTCGCCTATGGGGAGGCCGTTTTCTCCATGCAGGCTGGCCAGCAACCTACATGGGGAAAAGGGATCATGCTATGACTGGTTTGGTCGGCCATAGGGCTGACCAAACAGTCAGCGCCCATAACATTGCGCTAGCCCATCCTCCTTGACTGACCCGCCTGCTCCCAACCATGCATACCCTTCTTCTGCTTTCTCGCAGTGCGAGAAGCAGAAACGTAAAATGGTTTTATACCATTTTACGTTTCTGCTTCTCGCAATGCGAGAAAGTAGTGAGGCGATGCTGCGACACCCACATGGAGGAGCCGCCCCTGTTCGAGAGAGAGATCAGCTTTGTATTGAATGCTAACATGTTCTGTGCAAGAGGTTAGCAGAGCACTTAAGGCTGCCACATAAAGGTCAAAACTGACAGTAGTCTAGGCTAGCACATTTCTGATTTGTGGTATTACATCATGCCTAATTCAAACAAGCATTAGTAAATTCATTAGGTTTCGCCTATGTGATTAATAACAAGCTGTTTTTTGTTGGAAGTTGTAGCTTGCGGAGAAGTTGTACAATATAAGTCTTTTAACGTGTTGCCTTGTTTATTTGCAAAAAAGGCAATATATTATGCTGTTACTAGTGGTATAGTATGGGTAAGCAATAGCACAATCTTTAGAAATGTAAGAGGGAAATAATAGAATTAATTGATGTAATAGCAAAACTATGTGTTTTGAGGTGTTCTGACAACATTTGGGCCCAGAACCACTGCACCTTCTGCTCCATTCATATCATGCAATGGCCTGCATGATAACTGCATTTGTGACTGCCTGTTTAGTAGTAAAATATTATAATATTTGGTGTTTAGAGGGGTTCCTAGAGCTTTTGGCCTCGGTGTCACTGCACCTGCTGTACCATTGAAATCATGGCCCTAGTGCCTGCAAGGTAACTACACTTGTGCCTGCTTATTTAGTAGTTAAATATAGCAATATATTGCCACACTACCTGCTGAACCATTAAAATCAAGTCCCTTTTCACTGCAAGGTAACTGCAATTGTTACTGCCTGCTTATTAGTCAAAAATAGCAATATTATGTGTTTAGAGGTGTTCTGACAACTTGTGGGCATGATGCTACTGCACCTGCTGCACCATTCAAATCATGACCCTGTTGTCTGCAAGGTAACTGCCCTTGTGGCTGCCTGTTTAGTAGTAAAATGTAGCATAGCTCTTGTAGATTTACTTATTTTTAACGTGCAATGTTAATTACAACATTTAGAATTTGATCATAATGACCAAATAGATTATGTTGAAAAAATCAAACCGATTATGCCTACAAAGTGCAAAGAAAGGTACTGAAGCCTGAATGGGAAATGCCCCAAACGTTCTAAGGCTAAAGCACCTGCTTTACACAACTAAGGACATAAAAAGAAAGCATTCCAGCATACTTTTAGAAGCTGTCTGCCTTTTCCGTGGGAAGAGATCATGGGCCATATGCATCAACTCATTTTCCCATAGACACAGAATGGGAAAAACCCTTTGATGCATCTGGCCCCTTATCTTGACAGTGAATGGGGCTTAAATAGTGTGAACAGCTTTAGTGGAAGTATTCTAAATAGGTGGACGTGGAGCCATGGGAAGTTAACAACAAAAAAGTTCCACACAAAAGCGATTGAACACAGTAATTCGGCAATGGGAACTGATAAGAGCCCCCTTTAAAGATATGTTAAATACAAGAGATTTAACAAGCCCAGAGCAAGCACTGTACAGGCGAAACCTACAAATGTGTTGCTGTTCATCTGACCAAAGCTACATCTAGGGATCTAGAGGTCTCTGTCAATATCCGAAATAATGAAGTTTGTGATTCTACCATTAAACATCTAAGCAAGTACAGCTTTTGTGGAAAGTTAGCCAGCAGGAAAAAAACCTTCTCTCCAAAAAGAATGCTGCATGCAGCTTAGATTTGGAAAACAGCCCCTATATGAGCAGCAAGACTTCTGGAAGAATGGTATATGCTTGCAATGTTCAACACTCCGTCCATCATTTCCTTTGGTTTTTGCTTTGTTCGCCATAAGTTGGCAGGGTATGCTCAGACGTGAGTCCCTTGCTCACTTTGCCACTGGATTCAAGCAAGCCTGGCTGAAGACGGCTGAAATGCCAGAAACCGGTCCTAGGAAGCTTGTTTCCAGTCCAGGGAATACATGGCTTGGCAGTTCGGGCTGGACTGTTCCCATGAGGCACAGCGTCAGACTGATTTGCATATGGCCATGTCTGAACTGGGGTGGCAGAGTGGGCTAAAGAACGGTGATGGATTAAACCCAGATCAATTGACTGGGGGTGAGTGCTTGCAATGTTTAACACTCCGTCCATCATTTCCTTTGGCTTTTGCTTCACATATGAAGACCATTGTTGAACGAATTGTTGCATATAGTAATCCAAGAACTTCCCTAAAAGGTCAAAGATTGATCCACAACTGGATACTATTGGACGGAATGGTGGGTCCAGAGGATTTTTGTGTATCTTTGGTATAATATAGAGTTTTGGTCTTCTCTGGTTTTTGGTAGTAAGGTAAGCTCTGGTTCGGTCAGTCATACAACCGTGATCAGTGGCCTCGTCAAGTAGATCTGAAAGAATGTTTTGCAGTTGTAAGGTGGGATCTTGAGACAATTGCATATAAGTATTGTTGCCTGATACGTGGGCATTTACTTTAGCATTGTAGTACGTAGTGTCCATTATAACTATGGCTCCACCTTTATCGGCGGGTTTCATGGTGATGTCTGAATTGTTTGCCAAGTTTTTAATGAGTAATCTGTCCTGTTGGGTGAGATTATTGAATCTCATAGATTGATAGTTGATGCGATACAAATCGTTGAGGACTAGACGCTCAAATTAGTCCAAAATTTTGTGAGAGACTGGTGGGATGAAATTACTCCGTGGTCAGAAAAGATTTACTGGAGCATTTGTGAGATTTTGTTCGGAAGGAGCTACATTCGGGAAAAAAAATGACAGAATCGGAGAAGTCGCATGAATTTGTAGAAGTCTGCTTCAACATTCAAAGAAGTAGTCTTATTAGTGGGAATGAATGACAAACCCATTGCAAGGATATGCTTGTGCTGTGGACTTAGTGTCTGTGAAGAGATGTTTATCACTAGGTCACTGTCTTGCGACTGCGAAGAACTTTGCCTGCTTTTTCCTTTTCCTCTCCTGGTTTTTCTAGTGCGGATCTGGTGTTGATGTCTGGTGTTGGAGGAGGACGGCTGTGATCCGGGGCTTGGGATAAAAAAGAAGAGTGGGAGGTTGTTTGTAATGTATGACCTGGTTCTGTTGATGGTCCAGCTGTGGGTACTAAAGATGAAACCATGTTGGCTGGTGTTCTTTTGGTGGTCATTTCTTGGTCTGATACCGTGCTTTCATCAGATGATGTAGTACCTCTTTTATTATCAAAACGTCTCCTAGAAAAGATCTCAGCCCAGTTATAAACTTCGTTAAGTTTGTAGTCTATGGTGTCTCTTTTGTATTTACGAAGTTTGCTTTCCTGCAATTCCTTTTCATATTTTTCAAGTTTTTGATTGAGGACCTCAATCTGTAATTTCCAAGCATTGACATCTAGGCGTTGTTGTAATTCTCCTTTTAAATTTAAAATCTCCTCTTCTAGGTCCCGTATAGTTTTGGAGAGTTCTTCAATTATAAGCAAAATCAGATCGAGTGAACATTTATTAAGGATCGCGTACCATTTGTCCATGAAAATTGGACGGAGGTGAAAACAAAACAACATAGGTTTGATTGCCAGTCTGAGTCCCCGAGGTATTCGTTTGGATTTATGGTATTGAACTAGCGTTAATGCATGAAGTTTTTGATTCAATTGCCTTCTGGTGATAAATTCTAGTTGTCTAAGCTGCTGGGTAATAGAGCCACCGTGAGCATCAGAAAAATTAACTTCCTGAATTAATGAGTAAATCTCTGTTGCTTCATCAGAGGTGTATGCCTTTGTGACTGCCCTGTTGTCAGTTAGGTTGGTGATGGAGTCGAAAGACATCTTGTTAAAGGGTGCTACCTTTTTGTGACAGAAAGAACAATGTATATATGTGGTAAAGGTGCACTCCAAGTTATCACCATTATTGGAAATCTTTCATGAAAACTGTACACACCATCAAGGATTATTAATGTGTTGTACCCTCATGCATTGTTATATGATGTTTAAATGGATATGTTATTATTGTTCATGTATTGAAAACGCTGCAATATCAATTTAAAACGTCCAATGCTTACATTTTTGGCTTACAGTCACAAACTAGTGAACAGTGCATGGTACCTAGTAGGGTTTCCTGCTATATTATTACACACCTTGTCTTAGGTATCCGCCGTGACAGCGGACACAGTACCATAGCACCCATCATAAACATAACTCAGGTTATTCTACCAATTGATTAAATTGGAGTGCACCTTTACCCCATAATGACAATCCATGGGGCCACCATGACTTTCTCTCCATGTCTGTGATCTTTGGAGGACAATGGGACACTATCGGTCCAAAGTTAAAACTTGGATGAAAGGGGATAATTCAACAGGACAGTGATCCAAAACATACCTGTAAATATATGCTTGAATGTCTGAAAAATAACACATTCAGGATTTTGGAAAGTCAACGTTAAAGCCCTGACCTCTACTCTGTTCAGGACATAGAGAGTGCTGGGCATCAAGCTTAAGAAGTTCGTTTTAAGAGTTAATGGGCCAGAATTGCTCCTAGGCGGAGACTGAAACGATTATAGACCATATATATATTTTGGCCTACTACTGAATCAAGGGTTCTGAACATTGGCTTATTTTTTGTTTAAGAAACAATAACAAAGTAAAATGTGTGTCATTTGTCAACTGATGTAACATCTCTTTACTGTTAGGACCTGGTTAGTATTGTAAAACAATTGAATTTTAAGATGGCACTTTCTTTTTAAAATCAATAGTTGTTCAATCACTTAAAAGCAGATCACAAAAGATACAATACATACATATATTTACATTGTACAAAAAGGTTCAAAAAGATAAAAAGTACGTTACAATCATAAAATCTAAATCCCTTGTTGTAAATAAACATTAAATTATATGATTGTGTTTGATATTTAAAAAATGATCCCAAGGCTGTACATGTATCTAAGCACTCTAACTGCTGCAAGTGAAGCAATGTCTCTCTGTATCTGCGAAATTTGTACTTGCATAAAAGGGTTAATAAATAACACTGTGTAAAGGAGAAATACATTTTTACAAAAAAGACAAAGTGCAACAATGTCTGACTGGACGCCTCGTCACACGGGCAGATGCATATATTAGAGGAACCAAACTGGCCTTGCGGGAAGCATACTACCCATCTATTAGAACCCAGTTTAAACCGAGTCATCAACATATGCTCCCAGGACTCCGTGACCAGATTCAAATAAGGTGCCAGCCCCAAAGTGGTTTGTACGAGGCAGTATTCCCTAGGGACAGCTCCATCTGAACCTCAAAAATTAATCCAACACCAACCAACTTATCCAATACTCTTATCGGTAGTGATGCAACGGCAACAACGGCACCAACACAAATGAGTCTCGCCAAAAAAAACTCACGCCCCGGAAAGCCCGTCACAAACAATAAAGGAAGTGACAAAACAAGAAGCCACTAGCCCTCTCTTTCAGTGCTTCGAGCAAACCATATGCCCCTGTGGCTGCACCAGACTCTGATGTTGAAGAAATAGGGCCAGTCCCCCTCTCCATGTTGTCGGGCAGGTTGGATTACCTGATCGTAGCGCCTACCACAACCACGGCTGCCACCTTGGGGCCACCCTTAAGATCACAAAGATAGAACATCTCAAAAATGGTCGATAGACAGGAGTCAACCCTATTAGTAAAAAAGCCAGTAACTCCAAAGCAAGAACTACCTTACAACATTAAGGAAGAACAAACTTTAAGGTCGTCCTCAAAGTAAGTCCATCTGTCCGATAACGAAGACCGAGCACAACAGGCAGCGGGGGGCGCCGCAAAACAATGTTGCTCACCTAGCAAAACCAAGTCTCTAACTGTCCTCTTGCCAATCTCCCGTACTAATGTCAATCAAGGAGCGGGACAGAAGAACCTTTTGCAATCAAGGCCTCATCCTCAAGAGGCAATATCTACTTGCGGAACGAAGGAGAGTACTACTGATGAACCAGTCAGCATTATTTTCATCCCTGAATATGAATCTCGGGGAAGAGTTTACATATTAAATAGAGGGAATGTACTACGGCTTTTAAATTCCATCCCGAGCCTTGGAAACATAAGCTCATCGGACGTAATCTCCATAGAATTCCTTCCAAGTAATAATCATCAGGCGACCAGGACAAGATGAAGCTCCAGTGGAATTGTGAATAAAATCAAGCAAGAAGAAAGCAAGCTTAAGCTCTGGGGTATAAAGCTGGAACCCACATTGAAATCTCCCTATCCAACTCATTTCCTAAACGCTCGGATCAACGCCCCAGATAAAATTACCACCTCATTATTAAGAGGGATAAGAAGCAGAACTCCTGCCGAACAAACTGCTTGCATAAAGGTTTCCACTCCAAGTACAAGCTTTGGGCCGTCAATCCCTACCTTGACACTGGGAACACAGACTCGGACGCAAATAACACGCACAGTAATAACAGAGCGTCCAAATAGACAAGAGTGCGGAACCTTACAGATACCCCCTGCAGAGCAAGGGAAAATCAAACTGTGTATAAGAAACATTAATGGCCTGGCAGGCAAAACTGATGACCATGAGGTAGTTAACTACTTAAAGTCATTTGACATGATACTCCTCCAGGAAACCTGGCAAAATAAGGCCTTAGAGCTCCAGGAGTACACCTCCTACTTCATTCCGGCCATAAAGGGCTCTAATTTTGGTCGCTGTTTGGGGTGGTTAATGATCTTAGTTTTAGTAACTACAATGGTCAAAACACAGTCCATAGAGATGAAAATCGCTCCATCTAACGCGGTTCAAGCAGTAATGATAACGCTGAAGTTCAACAATATGCCCCAAGAAGTTATAGTAATTAACAACTAGGTGCATCCCAAACAAAAACAAAAAGTTGTAAAGGAGCTGACAAAAGAAATGAAAAGGATTATGGACGAGCAAGATACCAACCATATAATCCTTGCTGGTGATTTCAATGTACATCTTTTGGGGGCAGACCAAGATGACGGCCCTGCACACAAACTCACAGCAATATGGGGGATACTGAATCAGGGCTGAGCAAAAATTAGTATACCAACGAGTTGGTCTAAACATCTGCTACAGGAACTAGAACACATAAATTTAAGAGCACTGAACGGCCGCTTCCTGGAGGATAATCCACCAGCCGCCAGATTCCACTCATCAAAAACGTTCTCTTATCTGGATTTTACATTTACAACATTAGCTATGTTCAACAAAATAGCAACCTTTAGAATAGGTGACAATGCACACAGTGACCACCTACCGCAGGAAGTGCTGTTGAATGCGAGACCGGCTGTTCTACTAGATGCTTGGAATCCCATTGCACCTGAAGAGATCTCTAACCTAAAGCATATAAGGTGCAATCTTAAAAATATTGAAGCACTATCAGCCTCTGCCAAAATCCTGCACGAGAGAGAAAAAGAATCTGCCGTCCCAACGATAAAAGCATGGGAACATTTTATTATGACCTTCAGTGGGAATTTTGCGACTAGGATAGGGACCAAACCAAGACAATCAGAAGGCGATCTAACAAAAGTGAAATGCAGCCCGGAATCCAAGAGTCTAAAACGCACCATAAATCAAACACTCAGACAACTTTGAAAAACACCAGGGAACTTGGATTTGCAGTCGACCCTTCGGCATGGGAAGGCATTACTGAAACGGAGGAAGTGGAGGAAAATAAGATTAAAGAATGATGTACTGTGGACCAAGTTATTGCACGATGCCAAACAAAAAAACAGCGCTAAGTTTTGGCAAACGATCCACAAGATAGAGTGACCGAACCATCCAGGAATAAGCTCCAATATAACAGAGGCCACTTGGGTTGACTATCTCTCCGCCCACTTCAACAGCAACAGGCAAAAGGAAGTGGAAGCGAACAAGGAAACGGCTATTGTGACAACGGATAGTGAATCCGCCAACAGGGTAGAAGTGACACAAAATTGCACTATCAAAGATCAATCGATTGATAGATCTAATACCCACAAACAGGGGATCCACCTGGCCACCGATTTAGATTCATTAGCCTCCAATAAAGAGGAATGGTCTGCACCCACGGAAAAACAGATAAAACGTCTGATAGCCAGTAGTAGAGCTATGGGTGCCCCAGTCCCAATGACATCCCTCCGATGTTGTACAAACATGACGCCGACTTCTGGAGTAAGAGTTTAGTAGCAGTCTTTATGGTCATAAACTCTACAGCCACCATCCCGGAATCCTGGAAAGGATCAATTATCAGTCCTATTTTTAAACTGGGCAACAGAAATGATCCAAACAACTACGACTAATCGCCCTTATCGACGTAGGTGCAAAATACTACGCAGGAACAATCTTGGATGAGTTAACTTCTTGGGCCTCAGAAAACTCCATCATGCCTACCAATCAAACTGGGTTTTGCAGTAGCCAAGGAACAACAACTAAAATCTTGGCCCTAACATTGTTAATGGATGCAGCTAAGGAATCAAAAACCCCCACTCTTCCTTTGTTTTATTGACTATACAGCTGCCTTCGATCATGTTGACCGAGCCAAACTCTTGAGGAAAACTTGAAAGCTGGGGTTTACCAAATTCACTCTTGGATTGGCTCAAACAGTTCCACACAGATAACTGGATCAGGATTAAATTAGGCGCTGGGACACATATCTCAAAACGAATTATGACCTCGAAAGGCCTCAAGCAGGGGTGCGTCCTTGTGCCGCTTCTTTTTAACCTCTTTTCAGCTAATCTCCCAGGGGAGTTGGATAGCTGCACATCCCACGCTCCAAAATTGGAAAACAATTTATTGTCAAACATGCTATATGCGGACAAACTGGTTTTGATAAGTCGGACTCTCATTGGTCTTCAGCTTCTTTTAAATACGACAAGTAGTTTCTCACATCGTAACGCCCTCCAAATAAATCTTAAGAAAACCAAAATATTGGCAGTTAACTATCATAAAAAGAAGAATAACAGTTGGTTCCTAGATGGCCAACGTTTGGATCAGGTAACAAGTTATAAATAGCTGGGAATACTAATGGACCATAAAAGCTCCTTTAAACCGCAGCTAGAGTCCATGCGGAGAAAGGGAACTACAACTTATTTAGCATTCAAATTATTGAAGAGACGGCTTCCTGACCTCACGCTTGATCCTTTCCTACAGGTTCTTTGGGCCAAATTGCTGCCGGCACTAACATACAGGAGTGAGGCTCTTAAAGGCAAAGATGCAGAAGCCCTAGACGTAGTAATAGCCAATTCTTATAGAGCAATTTTCCATCTTCCAAAATATGTCTCCCCTGCTCAGATACGGCTGGAATTTGGGCTCCAAAGACAAACGGTAGAAAGAAGGAGTGCTTATGTAAAAAGTTGGCATAAAATCCGAAGTGCAGAGGCAGGATCCCTAGATTCCCACCTCTGGAACGCATTACTTCGTCAAGGAAAATGCTCAGCCAGGGATTATCTGTTTGACTCCATTGAGCTACAGGGTCTGTCTGAACTCTGGGCCGTACCAGCAGATCATCTTTTCTTCAAAAACGCAGTGAAAAAGACAACGTCCATGCTATCTGTTTTAGAAGACAAAGCAATTCATACTAAAAAGGCACACGACTGGATAGTGCTCAGTGATTACGTAAGGCTCAAACCCCAACCCTACTTGAGTGCAGGAGTCAAAATAGGAACGAAGGAACATTTTCTAAAGCTACGATTGGGGCAATTGCAATTAATCCCCACCTCCCACCATGGGAAAGGACAGGAGGTACACCGACTTGCCGTCTATGCGGAAGCGGGAAGGAGGACATCATTCATGTAATCTGTAACTGTCCCAACTTAAAGGATATAAGATGCACCTTATTACGTCCCTATTTCAGGTACTATGGCACCCGGTCCTGCAGGCAGGCAGTGAAGCTTTGCTTCAACCCTGTTGATGTTCAGCTTAATTGTTGGCTAACAAAGTTCTTTGAGACGGTAACCAAGAGATTCAAAATTAGTCGTTATCTGAAGTATGTCAAAAATAAGAGCACAATCACATCTGAAGGGAGCCGCCAAAAATCAAAAATAAATAATAGCACTTTACAGTTGCACCGGCACTTTTATTTATTGCCTAAAGGTTAAGAAAACTCTTTTATATGTTAAATTAACTTAATACTTTCCTACAGTTGCACTAGCATTTTAAAGTATTAACGCCCAATAGTTTAAGAACAATGGACTTGGTTATACTGTGTCATGCGGCATGTAAATCAATGGTAGTTATTGTCAGCCCAGCTAGTTCTGAACTATAAGAATTTATTTATTTATTTGCATGGTCTTACAGAACAGCCAATTGAACAAACTGGGAATATTTTATTGATCTTTTTTAATGATGTTTTAAGCTTAATAATTTGTGTATAAGGGAATCCTTTTGTTATGTATTTGCAAATATTTAAATTAATCAAGCAAAAATAAATATTACCTTACCTTACCTTAAAGGATGGCTTCATCAACTCTCTACGCACTTATATCAGGTAAAAAAAAAGGTGTCGGATCCACCCTTTATCCTTCTTGCACATGCCATGTGGGTTCTCAAAAATGGATGAGCAACCAATGAATCCCTGAAGTATTTAAGCCATGGAATTCTATTCTCATAGGTACAACTAAGGCAGTTTAGGGTAACATCTCTATGTAGGCTAGCCTGCTCATTACACCAGATTGAACACCACAATTGCAAGGGAACATGGTTAAACAAGTCCTCAACATAGTCTATATCCAATTCTTGGTGGATGACAAAGTGTGAAGTTGTCACGGGAACCCACAATATGCGCCGGCAGCCTCTGTTTTCCTCAGTTTGGATACAACCCACATCCCTATAGCTGCATACCCCGCTCCATAGGATAGGAATACATATCCTTTAATAGATCTCAATTATGGCTTGCATGTTTTTTCTTTCCTATAGTGGAAACAAGAAAATTGTACCAACTGCTTGTAGAAATCAGTTCTCCCTATTGATAACACATGGAGCCAGTGCTTAATTTGTAAAAATATTAAGTGCCAGGACTCTGACCAGGAAGCCACTGCAGCTTGCACCACCCATCGCCCTTGTCATTGCTGCCAAAACAACTACTAACCATCTCTCTTGCATGTAAATGTGACAGTTCAGATTATTCCAGTTGAAAAAGGCTAAATGAATGGCTGGGGAGGCAGGTATTAGCAATTTTTTTTATGTACAATGTTTTCCTAAACAACTGTTATACTGCTCATCTCTAAATTACATGAGCAGCCCAACATGTGGAAGACAGCCCTAAGTGTTATGTTTACAAGTAGGTGCCAGTGTCAAGCTCCGGAAAACCAACTAAGTACCGGTGCTCAGCACCGGAAAGCACCGGCTCAAATTAAGCACTGCATGGTGCCCAATTGGAAGAACTGTCACCCATTAAACCTAGGTAAGTAGAATGACTCACTCTCTCAATGCATCTATCATTGATACTCATACCCCAAGTTATAACATTTTTAGGGCCACAGACCATGATAAAGGTTTTTTACAGGTTGGTGTCAAAGTCTAGCTCTTTCATAAAGGAGACAAAGGTAGCAGGCAATGAGTTAAGGCAATTGGCCTCCCTCGCAAGCAACACTGCATCATCTGCATACCGATTTGCCGGAATGGGGTTATATACCACTGTAACACGAGACCCCAAATTCACAAAAGTAGATTCCAGGCCGTTTACATACAGCAGGAACAAAATGGGTGCCAGCACGCAGCCCTGTAACACTCTACTTAACCGAAAAGGGAGCAGTTCACTCACCTCCTTCGCCATATTTTTCAGAGGCAACCAGGTCCAGAAGTAGGCATCTTAGAATGTTACCAAGCACCCTTCCAGGCCCATGGCAGTTAAAATAGTCCACAATTATGATCTGTTTACATAGTTGAAAGCACTAAATCGGTCCATAAATGGTAGATCGGGAGCTACTCTTAGCGAACTAATATTGTCACACTAACCGAGGATGTTCCTTATATTGCTCCATAGGTATCCCATTGGGCCCAGGAGCCCTTTTCAGATCAATGTATGTCCCGACTCATTTTATGCCTCCCCAAACAAATGTCAACCATCTGGAATTCAGAGTTGATCCAGAGTAACTATCACCTGCTGAGATTAATTCAAGCATTCCATTCCTCACCTTTTTGTTTTTCTAAGTGAGATGCCCTCATTGTGACTGGTATGCCCAGATGTGGGTCTTGCACTTCATTCATAAGGCTTAACAAGTCTGAAATTTGTCTGGGGTTGTTTCTGTTCCTGTGGAAAGGGAACATGATCTACAGCCAAACAGCAGTTTGGGCTGGACTTTTCCATTTAGAATAGAACCTAGGCTGATTTGCACATTGGTGGTCTCTCTCTGGAGAGGCACAGTGGGCAAAAAAGGAGGGCGTAGAATATGGCCCATAGTGGCAGAGATTAATTCCATTGATCAGTTTTCTCTCTACATTTTACCTCTCCATGGCTACCTGTGTCTACTACAGTGACTCCTCTTTCTTCTGATATGGACCCTTTTAATACCTATGCGCACATTTTGAGAGGGTCACTCTCCCACTTCCTGGGCCACTGCCTTTCCTGTGATCCTTCAGCGACCCTTGGCTTTGGAGAAGGACTGAACAGGGCAGTGTGGCAAGCGGAGAAGTTGGTGGTGTTCTTTTCTTTTACCTACATTGCTACCAAAGTCTCTTTTCTGTTCCTCTTTGTTTTTTTTCCTTTCCCTTCATAATCTGTCTGCAGGGTTCAGCATTAAGTGAAGTGATCTTACCCAGATGCTTAGAGCAACAGCTCTTATTGGGTTTGATGCTGGCAAGAGCTCGGCCTGAGAGCAAAAAATCTGTAAGGATCCAGTTGTTTGCCCCATTGGGCAGAGGTGTTGCCTCCTTCCTCCTATCTTCTTTCTCCTTTTGACAACAATATACCTTTCCACACAACCACTGGCTGTCCCGGCCACCCTCTCCCATTTACTTACACGTCTTGTTGTGAACTGGAACTCTCATTGCATGAATACATCTGCCATCTTTGGATCTTGTCTTGGCTTACCACAAAATGCACAGTAGTTGCCTCACGAACACAGAATTAACACCATCCAGGCATTCAGGGGAGGTTATCCAACAGCTTCATTATTTTGAATTCACTCTCATAGGGCATGGTCACAGTGGTAAACATACCCACTTGTGTCTAGTCATCGTCACATTTGCTTAATCAAACATTTAAAAAAACATTAATTGTGTAAGGGCAACAGGTCTTTAGATATGTTTTGTAATACAGTATACTTTACCCAAAGATAATCAGTGATTGGAAAAACGAATCCAATACTTTTCGACAGAAGTGATTGGGCAAGTTCAAGACAGACCTTTCTTTTTATCTATAAGGTGCTGTACACTAAGGGCCTCATTTTATCACCTATGTTGAGCCAAGAATCAAATGTTATTTACTGGAAGCGGATATCTGAGGAATGCTTAGTTTTCCACCCCTTTTAAGCATTCCTCGAGGGTCCCAGTCTTTGTAATGCACCAATAAGGGCAGACGTGTCCCTGTAACTGGATCTGCTTTGTGGACCCCCATTCTCCTTCATTTAGTTATGAGATGACATCCAATTATTTTTGCTTCCATAAAGATGCAGATCTGTATTCTATTTATTCAAGACTTTTTACGTTTACACGGAGAGATCTTTAGCTACTTGCCTAAACTGTTGTCATTGAATAAGATGCATACAAGGTGCTGTTAGAAATGGAATGCAAGTTTCTTTTTAGTTCTGATTGGTTGCTTTGCTGAAGAATGCAATTGCCAAGCTGACTTATGGACTTCGCTATGCACCACTGGAAGAGGATAGACTACTCTCATTAGTGCTGTACTTTGAAGAAGTGTGTGTCCTAACTTTTATTTTTTTGACCTGTATATCATTTTGTCTTTTCATTCTCCCAGCCTATCCCCATCCACCGACATGCTAACACACCTGAATCTGAATCAGAAAGGTCTCTCCCAGAAGATCTTAGAAATGTAGTTACCACTCTGCACTAATGAAAGTTTCTGAACAGGGCTGTTTGAGACACAGAGCAGACTGTGGTCCTGGATAGGGAGACATGGTCTAAGAAGGCAGGTGTCCATTGGCAGGTATGATGGGCAGATGCTGAAATTGCAGGGCTTTCTGTGACCAGTATACCTAGGGCTGTGGCAGCAGGAGGGAACCTCAATAGCTGTTCCGCATTCAATCATTTGCCCATTAATGCAAACATAAATCCACCCCTCATGGACTCAGTTTTCCATTCACTCATCTGCTTCATGTCAGCACTTATCCACCATATATGCCCGCACTCATCCACTCATATCTCATCTACTTACTGACCAAATAACACATTCATACAATTATTACCAGATTTCAGTGCAGCAAAAAGCTCAGTGCTGGATGAACTTTTTTCTTTCCTTACATGGGTGCGTCCTCTGAGGGTGGGCAAGCCTCAGCACTTTCACCCAGTCATCTGGAGTTGGACAAAATGCCTGGTAAACACAAAGAGATGATGAATGGAGCGCTGAAACGTTTGACACTCCCGCCCCAGTCACTAGTAAATCTGGGTTGAATCCATCATCGATCTGCAGCTCACTCTGCCAACCAAGTTCAGCCATATGCAAATCAGTCTTGACCCTGTTCCTCATGGGAACAATCCAGCCCTAACTGCCAAGCCACAACAAGCATCCTGGGACCAGTTTTGGGGTAACAGACCTGGGTTCCTTGCTCACTTTGTCGCTGGATTCAAGCTAGTCTACCTGATGAGGGGTGTTGCCCCAAAACCAGTCTTGCCTATGGAAACTTCACCGGCCTGAAGCCCCACATGCTCTCAGTGCCCCTGGTGCGCCCAGCAACGCAAGCCCCATTCTGATTTCGGGTGAACTGGAGCCGGTACCGCGTTCACTGACTCCAATACGGTGCAGACAGAACCTACAGGTCCTGTGTCAATTCCTGAGCTCTATTCTGAAGGGCTAGGAGTTGAAGAAGATTGGGAGGGGTTGCTAGATTCTGGTATGCTTTCTCCCCCTATGTGGCTACGGAGGAGGGAGCGTAATTTCCTATGGTGGTGTGAAGGGCTGCTGAAGTCCTAGACCTTCGGCTCCCTTCTGTGGCAATCAAGACTAATATCTTGAGGGAGGTCTTGCAGCCATTTGTCTCCTCTTTGGAACCTTTGCTACACTTTAATGAGGCCCTTGCAGATGTCTCACCGGGTACCTGGTCGAAACCCAGGACAGGGGCTCCTGTGAATAGGATAATCGCCTACCACCTTCTTCCACCAGTCTTTCTTTGCAGTCGGTGAACACAGCCTGCTTATTGGGCCATTATTCACACTCCCTGTGGAAAACGGTTGCGCAAGTGCTGCCATAGGTCCCAGAGGGGGACGGGGCCCTCCTCTCCCAAGCAGTGCTAGACAGGAGAGATGCAGCAAAGTTCACCATCCATTGTGGTCTCGACCCGACTGACTCGCTGGGCAGAGCGATTTCGTAGACGGTGGCTGTTCGACCCCACTCCTGGTTGAGAACTTCTGGCTTTTCAGGTGATGTCCAGGCCTCTGTTATGGACATGCCCTTTGATCGCACCTGTCTCTTCAGAGACAAGGCAGACATGGCGCTGGAGCGTTTTAAGGACTCACGTGCTATGGCCAAGTTGATGGGCCTCTCAATGGCCAAACTCCCCCAGTCTGCCTTTTGCCTCTTTTGTGGCCACAGAAGGGGTTTTCAGCCATGACAGCCATTCCCCAGCCACAGAGCCATGCAGGTTCCACTACCTCCATGTGGCTGAGGGCGTGGCTCATTTGGACCCCATAGGACAGGCAGGCAGGGGTCAGGCCAGTCCACCTGCAGCCTCAGAAACTAAAACCCCCTAGATCGTGGGCAGCCAGTTGGTGACAAGATCAGCCATTACCTCCACAACAGGCCGTCCGTCCCATCAGACAATTGGGTCCTTCAGATAGTCAGAAGGGGCTACTCCCTCCCCTTCGAGACAACCCCTCCCTTCATGCCTGCATACTACGACTAGCTGACGGAGGATCATTTGATTTTACTCCTGGAGGAAGTCATGGTTCTCTTGGCCAAGGGAACCGTAGAGACAGTACCAGAGCCAAAAGTAGGCTGTGGCTGTGATTGAAGCTACTTTTTGGTCCTGAAAAATTACAAGGGCCTTCATCCAATCGTAGACCTACGAGCCCTCAACTACTTCCTCCAAAAAGGAAAAATTCAAGATGCTCACTCTAGCTCAGGTCCTGTCCGCCCTGGACTCAGACAGGATGGTAGCGTTGGACTTGCAGAATGCCTATTTCTACATTTCCATCCTACCTGCCCGTCGGTGCTACCTGCGGTTTACGGTAGGCCACAAGCACTTTCAGTTCACAGTGCTCCCCTTTGGCCTTACCAGCGCCTCTCGGTGTTCAACCAGGTGATAGCGGTGGTTGCAGATCACCTGCGCAGATCACGAGTGCCAGTCTTCCCCTATCTCGATGACTGTCTGTTGAAGGTGGGCTTGCCATAGGCTGTTTCCCACCTCCAGACTATGGCGGACCTCCTGCATTTGCTGCGGTTCACTATCAATGTGCTGAAGTCAAACCTGTCTCCCTCTCAGATGCTCCCTTCAATCAGAGCCGGTCTGACCACAGTTCAGTTTCTGGCCTATCCTCCCAAACAACGAGTCCAGGATATTCAGGCTATGATACCAGTGTTTCAACCTCTATCCTGGATGAGAATGACTTTAGAGTTGCTGGGCCTCATGGATGCCTCCATTCTGCTAGTGACACATGCCAGATGGCATTTATGTAAATGTGTAAATGTGCTTGTACTTATATAGCGCACAGCTACCCCGGTTCGGGGTTTCCCGGCGCTGTACTCATACCGCTAGGGAACCCTTCCTGGCTTTTTCCCTGTGAAATGTCCACTCCTGGGCATCCCCAGGGTGAAGCCAGGCATCCCAGCGCTGTTGGGGCCGTTGTGGAGATTAAGCAAGCTATTGCCCAGAGTTGCAGCGTGGGACCCATGATTAGAATAGGCACTGAGGCGAGAATATCCGGTCCGCGGAATTTATAGCCCGAGACCCTGCCGCGACGGGAATCGAACCCTGGTCCCGGACCAGTGCTCTGCATCGAGGTCTGCCGCTCTAACCATTGAGCCACACTTCTCCTTTCTGCGGCTGCCAGACCAACCCTCATTATTTAAACCCCCCATTGCAAATTGATTCCTCAAAGGACTTGTACATATATTCCCACCTTCACCTTTCCTTATGTGTTAGCGGGATCTTAATTTGATTCTCATATTTCTGATGTGTGCTCCATTTGAAACTCTGCACAGTTGCCCCCTCTGGCTGCTTACCATCAAAACAGCCTTTTTAGTGGCAATGACATCCACCAGGAGAGTGAGTGAATTACAGGCTTAATCTTTTAAGAATTTTTATCTGACAATATTTCCTGACAAATTGGTGCTTCACACTAGGGCCTCTTTTCTTCCAAAAGTGGTAACACCTTTCCAGGTCGGGCAATCTGTCAACTTTCCCACTTTCTATACTGTGCCGCATCACTCTAAGGAAGAGAAGCGACTCCACCGCCTGGACCCAAAAAGAGTGTTGTCTTTCTACCTTGACTGCACCAAAGAATTCCAGGTGGATGACCAACTCTTTGTGGGTTACTTTGGGGCAGAGAAAGGTGGTGCAGTGCAGAAGAGACCATCTCGCTATGGGTCATCCTCTGCATCAAAAGTTGAAATGCTCGGGCGATGAAAACAGCTCCCTGAAGTCTTAAGAGCTCATTCCGCTAGAGCTAAAGCTGCTACCACAGCATTGCAATGGGGTGTTCCAGTCCTTGACATTTGTCAGGCAGCAATGTGTGCATCCCTGCTCACTTTTTCCAAGCATTACTGGCCCCAGGGGCAGGTCCGCAGGGAAGGCATCTTTGGCCGTTCAGTCTCGCATGACTTTCTGGACCAAACTTGTCTACAATCCCTCGTCTGTTGATGGTATTGCTTGGGTATCTATTCAAAGTTAAGGGATCTGAGGCTAGATGTCGCTATCAGATGAACAAGTTCGGTAATGCCTTATCTGGTAGAGATATGATCTAGCTGCAGATTCCTTACCGACCTATCCCTCCTCCCCGTGGTGTGGACTAGTTGATGGGGGTCAGGGCAGCTCCCCTTCAGGGCCCTAGTTGTTCAAAACACACCACTGTGAGTGCACTTCATGGCTCCGCGCTTCTGGCGTGGAAAGTTGTGAAAAGTAACCGACATCCGCGGGCAAAGATGGTGCCTATATAGATGACGCAAATGTCACTTCCAACACGGACACTACTGAGGATGTCACGTGGAGCTGACTGATGCCACCTACCGGCCAGGTATTGCTTAAAGTTCGTGGATCCAGTCTGCCACCTGGGAAATTCAAAGGTAAGGAATCTGCATCTAGATCATGTCTCTACCAGATAAGGTTTTTCTGAAGGTAAGCAACTTGTTCAATTAAGCCTGTGTAGCCTGAAACTTGTCTGGGGTTGCTTGTGTTCCTGTTTGGAGTAGACCTGGTCTGGCCGTTCAGGCGGGGCAGGTTCAATTAGTGTATGAAATTCAATGGACTGAAATGGAGTCTGAGTGATCACCAGATTAATTCAAGCATTTCTTCCATCACCTTGTTTTTTTGATGCTCAAGCAGATTAAGGGCATCTTTTGGAGGCTTTTTAAATGTAGTTTGTTCACTTTCTGCTACAATCCTAATAGATCTGTTTCCTTCAAGCCCAAAACTCAGACCTGCACTGTGCTGCTGGTAGATGTTGCCATGCTCCCTTTTCTTTACTTTTCCGTTGGTGTATAAGCTACGAACACTATTGAAATACTATGACATGCAATAAACTTTATAGATAAAGGTGCTACAAACCTGTCTCACCTTAAATTAATCAACACAAAAGGAGCAACAGGGGGAGAAACAGTGAGGCCGCCCCCAACTCAACAGGCCATAAACAACAAGAAGCCTGACTTAGTAAGAACACCTTCCATTAAATTTAAGACACTGTAGGGGTTTCTAAAGTCTTTCAAATACTCCCTTACATGAGCGACTCACTATTGCTAATACAAGTGTCAGTGTGTTCTATTTATAACAAAAAATGTCAATACAACATAGGAAGACTCTCTCTCATACACGAGAAAAATGGAGGAGAGAAAGCACCTCAGTCGTAACACCAAGGCGGGCTTGCTAGTTGGTACTCACTAGCAGACCCACTTATCATCGGTTGCTTTCTCCCCATAAAGAAAGTGTGTGTTCTATCGTGAAATTCTCGAAGAATGAAGGAAAAGAAGACGGTGAGAAACCAAATGTAAATGAACTGTCCGGGCAAAATATCACTAAAGTGCCCACTGGACCCCGTGAGAATAAAGATGCAATTCCCAATATTGAAATGAGGTAAAGCTTACTGGCTTAACGTATCTTTTATTCAGTGCTGTAAGCTTTCCCCAAAAATGTTCAATTATAAAGAGCCAACATGTTTTGTTGCCAACCCTTTGTGCAACTTCTTCAGGGCTAAAGAGGTTACCAATTCTCACTTCATACAAGATTCACATCAAACCGGATGATTGCGAAGGTTCCTCATACCTGCAACCATCTCCTTAAGGCACACGCGTCAGCTGATCACGTGTCCACCGGGTGATTGCACACATTCCCGTCCCACAGGCGTAGAGAAGCTCCCCATAAATTAAACCAATCCTTGTTATACCTTGTGGAAAATCTCTCATGTTCACACCTAGCGTCAAGAAAATTAACTCTTACTACATGATGGTCCAAAAATCCAAATAGCATTCGCCCTTCTTTTCTCACTGTCCAGTTTTCTCTGATGTCCCTTCAACTAATTGACACAGTAAACAACCAGGTAACTGCTTACCTCAATCAATCCAGTCGTTAAGTATACAACTTTCCAAATTAAAAAAAGAAACAGGCCTAAACCATTCAGCCATGGGTCCATCCAAATAATATAGAAGTACACTGAACGATGAAAAGCCCTTTAAAGAAAGTGTTTGTACCAGTAACACGATGCACGCTCACTCCAATCATGCACGGTCTGTCCTTATTCGGCATGTTAATGGAGTGAGATTGAGAGTATATTTGATGCCTGGCACATACATTTTCAGATTAAGCACAACATAAAGAAAATAGATATTGGAAAAGACCCTTCTCTTAGTCCTATTTTCCAACCATTGCACCAACAGGTTTAATTCTGATTTGTGCAGTTAAATGCACAAGTGTTCACTCGAAAGCAAGGTTACCTTGTTGAAGTCTCACGGTGCTGCTGTGTTTCTTGGCTGCTCTGCATCTTTTCAGAGGAATCCACAGGGTGATTGAGCTGACCACAAGAAAGTGTTCTTGCTTGCTTAACTAGGATGAAGATGGAAATGGGCTGTCTGATGAGGACCTCCGGGCTGAAGTGGATACGTTTATGTTCGAAGGCCATGACACAACAGCGAGTGGAATTTCCTGGATATTGTACTCCATGGCCAGGCATCCAGAACATCAAGAGATGTGCTGGAAAGAGATTAAAGAAATACTGGGAGAGCGGGATACGGTGGAATGGTGAGATGTTCTTCAGTATTGTAGATTTGTATTGCCATTGAATACACCTTTGGTGTGTAAAATGTATGTTGCACTATACCTTAAGACCTGCCCAATGCTACTCTGATCTTGCTACTTCTCAAGCCTTCTCTTGATACCCATGATAATAATATAAGGCCTACACATTGTAGTACTTCGGCCTTGGGAACCAAGTTAGTGTGGGAAACTGAACTAGGTTTAAAGTGCAAAAAAGTATTATTGAATGTTGAAATCGGAAATCCTAGGCTGATTTGAGATTAGGAAAGGGTTAGGATAGCATTCCTCTACCATTCACCAGTGGTCCTGCATATTGGTCCAATATACTGAGTTAGCAACCCTACCAACTAAAGTCATAAACCATAACACATTTGGAACAGCAGTTTCCAAATTATAGTTGGGAGTCTTTGAAAATTACCACCATACCAGACACTTCTATGGTGGTAATCATTTGTCACAGACTTCATTCAACTTTTTTTAAATTAGATCTTTTTAAATCCTCCTAATGGACAATCGTCAAAGGGCTTTTGACCAATTGCCTCCACGTCCACATTGTTAAATGTCCAATTACCCCTCTGGCAATTTCTTATTTGCAGCGATGGAGTAGTATAATACACTGTCAGCCTTATTTGACTTTAGATAGCTCTACTTGAAGCACCTATAGAACTACTGACTGACACAAGGACATTTAATTCTGGAAGAATTAAAATACTGTTCCCCTCATTCAATTTAAAACGAGCTTACTACTTCGGCAGGCACCGAGCTGTAGGTACGCACCTACTACACATTTTTTAAAGTGTGATCTTTGACCAAGAACTCTTTTCTTGCTCTTGTGTGTGGTCCTTCATCAGGGACACTGTTAGATTAGGGGGTCTCTAGTTGGCAGAGGTAGGTACCTTTGTCCAAATAGGGGCCCTTGCGTCTAGTCAGGGTAAGGGGGTACACTCCTAAAATAATCCCTGCTCACCCCCTTGGCAGCTTGGCATGAGCAGACACGCTTATCTCAGAGGCAGTGTGTAAAGCGTTTGTGAACACATACAGGAACCAAGTGACAACACTACAGATGGACACCACACAAGTTTCATATCAAAAATAAGTATTCTTTATATAGACTTAAAACAAGACCGCAAACAACAAAAATCCACAATACTGTACTTAAAATGGTAGAAATAACAAAAATCAACAATACTGTACTTAAAATGGTAGAAATAGCTTAGTTCTCTTTAGATCTTAAAATGAGACACTTTGAGTTCAATGTAGCTTAAGATGCGAAACGCTATACAACGAAAGTGTTGCAGGGAAGGTGATGCGTCGGTTCCTTACATGCAAGAACGGTGATGCGTTGGGTCCCTACTGCTGCATAGGGGATGCATCGGTTCTTCTCTGCGAGGGGAGGTGATGCATCCGTTTCTTACTGCGCTTCCGTGGCGATGCGGCACGCAACGCCGTGATGCGATGAAGATCCGGTGCAATGAAACAAAGATGGCGTCTTTTCTTGATGCGACACGATGCGAACCGCGACAGGCCCTGCGACACGCTTCTCGGTGATGCGGAAGCGTCTGCTGCGATGTCAATCCTTCTCCTTGGTGATGCGAGTTGCTTCGACAACGATGCGAGCCGTGACAGGCCCTGCGACATGCTTCCCGGTGTTGCGGGGGCATCTGATGTGATGTCGATCCTCTTCTCCGGCGATACGAGTTGCTTCGACAACGATGCGAGCCGCGACAGGCCCTGCGACACGCTTCCCGGTGATGCGGTGGCGTCTGATGCAACGTCGATCCTCTTCTCCGGTGATGCGAGGTGCTTCGGGGGCCCTGTGATGACTCAACGGTTCTTCTGGGCCGCGACAGGCCCTGCGACACGCTTCCCGGTGATGCGACAGCATCTGCTGCGACGTCGATCCTGTTCTCCGGCGATGCAAGGTGCTTTCTCGTGAAGCGACCGCAGCAGTTCGGCGACACGCTTCTTGGTCGTGAGTCGCGCTTCCAGCTCCTTGCGACATGCAGTCTCTCAGAAAGCCTCGCAAAACAGCAGGCACTTCCAAAGAACCCTTGGGGAGCTGGTGGGTGAAGTCTGTGGTCCCTGAGAGTTCAGCAGGAGGCACGTCCTTTTCTCAAGCCCTTGGAGATCCTTCACAAGTTGACTAAAGTACACAAAGTTCCTTTCTCCTCTCTTTGGCAGTCAGGCAAGCACTGCAGGCCAATCCCTCAAGCTTAGTGATAGTCTCTCCTCAGTCTCTCTGGTTCCTCTCCTCAGTAAAGGTTTCTTCTGGTTTCCCAAAGTGATTTAAAGTTCTTGGGTTTGGGTCCCAATATTTATACTCAGTTTGTCTTTGTTCTCTGAAGGCAGAGAGGCCTTTGCCTAGTTGAAGCCAGTTCTGGTCAGTCCTGGAGCATTCTGTTTACATGACTCCTTCTTTCCTTTCACAGTGCAGCGCAGAGACATCAGACGCACCACGGGAGGTGGAGCCAGCATTGTGGAGGGAAGGCATAGCCCTATTCAGGTCCCAGGTGCAACTCCTCCCACCCATCTAGATGCAGATCTCTCTATTCAGCCCTGTGCTGACTCACCCTGTCTCCTGGAATCCCCCAACCCCTGTCACTCAAACTCCAGACCAGGAATACACAACCTAGCAGAGGCAGGTTTGGATGGTTAGACAAGAAAATACCTACTTTCTAAAAGTGGTATTTTCAAACACAGAATGTTAAAACCAACTTCACTAAAATATGTATTTTAGCATTCTAAGTTCAGGCATACTAAACTCGAATTTCTACCATGTTCCCTGAGCCAGTTAGGATTATAAGATGTAATAATCAAACTTCCCATTCAGGCCTATGGGGAACAGGTAGCCTTTCAATAGTGAAAACCGAAAATGGCTGTAATTCACTATTAGGACATGACGCACACACCAGGGCATATCCGACCTTATACTTACAATGCACCCTGCCCTTGGGCCTACCATGGGGGTGTCTGACATGAAGAAAAGGGAAGGTTTAGGGACTGGCAAGTGGATGCACTTGCCCAGCCAGCATGGCAGTACCAGACTGCACACAGGCTCTGCAATGGCAAGCCTTAGACACACTTTAACAGGGTGCTTCTGTGGGTGGCACAACCAGTGCTGCAAGCCCACTAGCAGCATTTGGATTACCAGCCCTGGGCACTCCTGGTGCACTGTACTAGGGTCTGACAAGTAAACCAAATCAGTCAATCATGGAATCACGAATCCATACATTAATTTACAATAGGGAGCACTTGCACTGTGGCACTGGATAGCAGTGGAACAGTGCCCAAAGCATCTAACACCAGCAAAAACACATGAGGCAACAGCAAAAACACGGAAGGGAGACCACGCCAAAGTGCCAGGTCTAACAAACACACAATTCAGTTGAGATAAGTAAAGAAAATGTAAAAAAGAAAATGTATTTGGTGGAGACTGTTGCTTGTGTAATTGTTGCTCTATTCTTTGGGTCTTTTAAAAGTATGATAACCTCGGGAAAATCAGAATCAAACAAATCCAACTTCCTTCCAACTTGAGGGAGCAAACCACCCCACTACGGAATGAAGTCTTATTAGCTACAGAAAAAAAACACATCATGGATTTTTCACACTGTGTTGGAAATGGATTCACCTTTATTTCCGAGCCAGGATCTACCTTCTAGCACACCAAAAACAGAGCTCTTTCAACAGCTCCCAAAGACGGCAGTTCCACTATGAATTGCAAAGAGACTGATCCCTGGAAGTCACTCCCACTGAACATCTTCCTTCAAATAATTCCAGACTATCGTCACTTGTAAGAAGGTAAAGAGAGGCACTGACCTCTCTACAGATAGATACATAAGTGCCATAAAGACTGCAGCCTGGAGATCAAAGTAAAGACAGAGTGGAGCTCCTTTTTACCATTTCACTGTCTTAGTTTAACCAGAAGATACTGGACAGCTTGGTGGCTGCAGGTAAATCAGGTGACAAATGCATGAAGAGGCCCAAACAAGCACTTCCTCTTGAGCCTTATGGAGTCCTGCAGAGACATCTCTACCCAGAAGTACTGCAGGTTTCAGTCTCTCCTTAGAAGTGCTGTAGAGAGCACCAGGCAGACGGAAACCAGTGTCTAATCCCCTAGTTACAGGGAGTGGAAGTCAGTGACAAGCAGCGGGAAGAGTTCAGCCGCTCCTTGAAAAGAGATTAAGGTAGCAGTGGAGGGATCGGGGTAGACCGAGGAGGGTTCAATCCAGCCTCTGAAAGCAAGCAGTAAAAAGACTAATGGCCTGAGTTAGAGTTTGGTGCCACAAACATGACGGATATCCCACTCACCGTATTACAAGTGCATAGATAACAAAAGTACTGGGGATGTCTCTCACACTTCTACTCACTACTTTGAAACAAGAAATTTAAATGAAAAGCAAGTGCCCCTTGCCAGGTGTCTCCTTTGAACAATAGTAGTAGCGCTATAGATGATGGTTTACATACGCCGAGACTCAAAAGTGAAACTAGTAGGAGGGTTGAAATGCTAGGATGATTTATTTATTTTATTTTATTTTACAGAGTTTTAAATAGCGCAGACTTGACCCGAGGGTATCGAGTATCAGAGCACATTACACGAGCACCATTTGCGTTACATGAGGACATATTTTTTTTTGTTAGGCACGGGGAGATTAAGGGGCATATCAACAAGGGCTTTATCTCTGCTTTTTTGGCTTTAAAAGCCAAAAAAGCAGAGATAAAACTAGCACCCTATCAACAACAGGGCGCTAACACGCAAATTTGCATGTTAGCACCCTTTTACTCTACGCTTCCCCTTGCATCTCTAATGAGATGCAAAGGGGGCGTTCCAGAGTACAATAATAGGAGAAATGTCGCTAAGCGACATTTCTCCTATTATCAAGAATGTCGCTAACCCTGTTAGAGACAAAAAAAGCAGCGCTAACCGCGGTTAACGCTGCTTTTTTACATCTGCTAATTTTCAGACTTAGCCATGATATCCTATGGAAGGAGGATACCATGGCGAAGTTTGCCTGTCCCTATCAACAAGGTAACGTGTGATTATCGCTGGGTTTCCAGCGATAATCTCACTTTAGCCTGTTAGCGTGTAGATTTTTATCGCTATTGAGATAAGCGTTGCTAATAGCACGCTGTCTCAGCGATAAAAACTCACGCTAGCCGGCGATAATAATCCTCACGCTAAGAACGCTGAGCGATAATTATCGCTTGTTGTTGTTGATATTCCCCCTAGGTGATTTGCCCAGAATCACAGCATGTTGAGTGTCCTTGCCGAGACATGAACCCGGGTTCCCCCAGCTTCGAGGTCAACCACCCTAGACGTTAGGCCAACTCCTCTACCCTCAACATGATTATGTTGGGGTACTGTTTTTGCACATCAATTTGTGGTAGCCTCCCACCTATAAAATACATTATTTTGCCATACATGGTGAAAAGTACACCCATGCACATTAATCAATACAAAATCAACCAATATATATTTAAATAAAATAAGTCCGCCAAAAGTTAATATACATCATGAGTCGCACCGATCTTAAGTTGGGCTGCCGAGAAAGTTTTCGTTATAGGTCTCTGGTTATTAACTGGAGGGATGAGCTGAGAATGCCTTAGCCTTTGAACAAATTATGTATCAAAATCAGATCATATATACATATATACAAATTAATGAAATTATGGTTTCTGTGTACAGGGCTTGCCCTAGTCTTACTACCTGCAACTGTCAACAGAACGCCATGTATTCAGTGCCTTATGTATGGACAAGCCACACCTGTTCATCACCACCTTTATTCTTAATATATGTATTTATAACTAATATTAGTTTGAGGTTATATTCCCTACATGGAGTTGGAAAAAAGGGAGTATAGCTTCAGGTACTTAAGGGTATAGATGAAAATGAAACAATATTAATCATATAGCAGAGACTGTAGAAAGGAATATTAATCTTTACCATCAAAAATGGCATCTGTGAGTAACTCAAGAGGCCTAAACAGCAGCCATCTTGGAACAGCCCTCCACTCCTCCTGTATGCAAAATAGGTGACGTGTGCACTAGTTTATTTTTTCTACTGTGATAAATAATTCAATGTGTTTTAGGCAAAGAATGACTTGCATCGAGACTGAGCATGTCTATTTGTGTTTCTGTGATGGCACTGTAAGAAGGATTTCACATGGTAAAAGGAGCAGAGATAATATTAACTCTCAATGCTTGATTTTTATTTTAAAGCGGCCATTAGATTTATTATGTCACAGGCAGTCTCGGATCCGAAACAGAGCGGTCGACCTCGAAGCTGGGGAACCAGGTTCGAGTCTCTGCAGGGACTCTGAAGATCTAGGGACATCTTAAGGTTTTTGGGGGCCCTGGGCCAAACATATTTTGGGTGACCCTGTGCTGAACAGATTTTAATGTATTATCCTATTTTAACTCTTTCTCACCCTCTTTGACCAGGTCATTGACAGTGCACAGGCACACTCGTCCAGATTCTAAAGTCTTTTCATCTGATATACAGGGATAGTGACATGTTTTCGATGTTGTAACACAGCAACAGATCACCAATATTACTGCAAATAAACGCTGTGACTCACTCCCATTTCTCATATGTGAGGTCCTGTTTGGATCTAAAAAATTTTTTATGGATGTTGCATGAAATTCAAACGCAACATTTCGCTGCAAAATGTCTGTAATAGACTCACACACATCACTCACATTAAAAATAAATTAAAACTAAACAGTATTTAAACAATTTGTTTAATAATCATTCCAGGTCATCAGGACAAGAGTCTCTGCAGAACAGAGCTGGCTCTATCAGGGGGCCCCTCAAAGGATGGGGCCCTGGGCCAGAGCCCACTTTGCCCATGTCTTAAAACGTCTCTGTGAAGATCCTGTGATTCTGGGCAAATCGTTTAATCTCCCCGTGCCTCACAAAATGAATTCACTGTCTGTAATGCAACAGGTGCTCATGTAAAGCGCTCTGATACCTTCAGGTTGAGTTTGCGCTATTTAAAACTACCCCCACCCCAAAAAAATATAACCAAACAAATAAATATTCATAACTACATATTGTCGGTGATTTATTTTGTGATTCAGAACACTAGATGGTCCCCTTCAAAGAAGTAACCATCTTATTATCTAATATGAATATGCAAATCTGTGCTCGTTGTAATGAGGGCTCACATCCAGAATAATAATGCATTTAATTTCTTTCAGGGATGATCTTAGTAAGATGACCTACTCCACCTTGTGCATCAAAGAATGTCTCCGCCTCTACCCGCCAGTGCCATTTGTGGCCCGAAAGCTCGCCGCTCCAATGACGTTCTGCGATGGACGGACTCTACCTGCAGGTAACGTGTAGTAAAGATTCACCTTCATAGTGAACCTGAGGATATAGATAGTCCGGAAATAGCCAATGATACTAAAAACGGACTACATGGTTATGGTCTAAGAAGTAAACGCAATTTGCCAGGTAATGATTACCCTCCCAACCATAAACCACCAATGCCCTGCACTGCTAGTGCCCTCACACGCTTGCTTCGGAGCTTTACATTATGAGTCTGCATTGGCACGACTGGATCTTTCAAAGAAGCAATGTAAATAAATCCAGAGGAATGGAAAGTGGACCAAGGTGCAGTTAGTTCATGAATGTGGGATTAACTGTTTATCCCATGGCCTCTAGGTGCAGTAGGGGGCACAGATCTGATTCTGTGTTTTACGACTCACACATGTTGGCGTAGTTGATATCACAAATGACATCATAAATCATATAAATTATTACCTTATGTGATGCATTGACATTATTGATTACATCATCGAACTGCAAAGACTGGTTAAGCTACTCAGCAAACCCGATTTTTGTTTTTTTCCTTTGAAATGTTAGTTCATAAGCTGGTTTATGAAGCTCACGGTCCATCTGGTCTCTGCAGATTCCGTCATTTTTAAATCTCTTCCGGGGAGCCAGGCTGCACCCTGAGACTAGAAATAGTTTTCTTGTGCCGATAGTGGGCACCCTGGCTCGGTGTTTGCTCCTGGATCCACCCTCGGATTTGAAATTACAGAGTAGTCAGTGGCGGCTCCTCCATTATGGTGGAGGAGCGTCGCCCCACTGCTCGGCGAGCAGAGCAAAAAAAGAAAATGATAATACCAAGAGTTATCATTGTCCTTTTCTTTGCAGGTCTGGAAGCCAGGTCAGGTAGGGTGGGGCTAAGCTCCTCGCCATCAGAGCAGAGTGAGGAGTGGTTTGTACTCCTCTAAGTGCGCATGATGGTTTGACCAGCCCTCTTCGGTCGGCTAATCCGTCATGCTCACTTAGCATGTACTCCACTGGGCACAGCCAGGTGGAGAAAATGCCCAGGCCCCCAGGCTGCTCAGACCAATCATAACGTAGCTCATGCAGCGGTGTGATTGGCTGGGAGAGGCAGGGAGCCTGGATGCTTGCGGATGGAGAAGAGATGCCTGCGGCAGAGGCGGCAACAGGCACGTTTCTTTTTTATAATTTTTTCATCTCCCTCCCTCCCCCCCCCCCCCCATTCTGAGGCAGCCTCCACTGAGAGTAGTGTAAACTGCCACCCCAGGACATGGATGAAATTTCCTTTTTCTGTCCCCTTTGATACTTTTTGAACATTTTCTTTCAAACAATTTAGTTTGCAGTGTTCTCAGGGATGTCTCCTCCAAAGGTTTCAAGTTTAAATGTCACTGTGTTCAGACAAAGATGTTGCTCTCTGACCAACATGACTTCTGTCTCTGATGCCTTGTGCCCAGTCATGACCCTAAGTAGTGTGCAAAGTGTGTCCTTATGCACTCCAAGATGCAATGGATAGATCTTTTTATCTTTTTTTTTTTACATAAATATATTCATATTACATACATAGTATCAGTCTACATATAAGCATTTTTATACTTTTGAATAATAAACATCTAAAAACCATTGGTCTGTTGGACAACAGTTTATGTATTATGGAGATATTGCCGTATCTCAGTTAATTTGTTTTGGAGACGTCTCTGATATTACTTACTTTGTTGTTTACCTGCCCTCTTTCCTTACCCATAGCGCTCTTTCAGGGACCCTCTAGTTTTCCCTTATGCACTCCAAGGCCATGGAATAGACTCTTCACGGTGAGGCTTGGTAGGACCATCAGGCTTACTGCTGCTCCATACCAGGTCCCGCTCGAAGGCACTCTGTCTCTCCTTCAGTCAGCAAGCCCTCAAAGGACAAGAGTAGGTCCTCTAGAAAAAAGCACAAGCAGTGTCATAGGAAAGGTTTCTTAGTTCTCATGTGCTAACACCATTTCAGGGCTGCAGTTCCAGCTGGCAGCATTGCTCCCTGACCATGGCTTCTACATCCTCTTTCTCTATTTTGGTGGAGCTTGTTCTTGTGTTTGCTCCTTTTCTGCAGTTTCCAACCACTGGTGCTGACCACCCATCCATAGATTGCAGCTTATCCAAAGGCGACGTTGTTGTTCCTCTTCCACCACTTCACCCTGGCCCCCTCAGATGCACCTGTAGACCAAGAGAAGCTGCCTGGGCTCCCGACCAGGCTTCCAATGGCAGCCTTATCCCCAGTGCCAGTCAACACTGTTCAGCCTTCTCTTGATATATCTAAATCTGTCTATCTTTATGTGTGTGTGTGTGTGTGGGTGTGTGTGTGTGTGTGAATATGTGTATATATATGTGTGTGTGTGTGTGAATATGTGTATATATGTATGTGTGTGTGTATGTGTGTATATACATATATTATCTACTGGCGGTCGCCAGTAGATAGTTATAGTTAGGACCTATTTTCCATAGGAAATCCGCAACATTCTATTCCCAATAAGTCTGGCGCCGGTTGATGAATCCTCGCGAAATTGTCCAAACTTTTGGCCAGCTCCGCTCCGCTCCTACCCTGAAAGTTTGCAGGTGATCCGTGAAGCGGGGGCCGAGAAAAAAGGGGGGTCCCAAAACACGTTTTCCCCATGCAATTTCCCATAGAATCTGTTGTTGCAGCTACAGCCCTAAACGCTGAACGGAATGACACCAGATTTGGCAAAGAGGTAGTCCTCGGTTCAGACTCGTGTCTTTTGCATAAATGGTGTGAATCCGTTCAGTAGTTCCTGAGAAAATTAGAGTTAAAAGTACATATATATCTACCCTACCCGCACCGTACGCGCACCCTCCTCGAACCGAGCGCGCACCCTCCCGATCGCGCGCTGAATGCTAATTGGCTGTCGAGTGTCTGTCTACATTCGAAACCAGGAACTGTTAGCGGCCATTTTCTGCCTCAGTAGAAGCAAGGTTGAAGAAGCAAGGGGAATAAGTGTGTAAAACAAACAAAGGGGGCAGAGTGGAAATACTCTGACCCTCCAGAGGTGCTTAGGGGGTCCCAGAAGGACCCCCTGGGGCCCCCTTTTAAAAAAAACCAGCAAAATGCGCGCAGGGTCCGCGCATCCTATCGCGTTGGGTGCGCGGATTCTCTCGTGTTGGGTGCGCGGATGCAAGGAAAAAAAAATTGAAATTGTTGGGAGATAAAGATCAAGCTTAAGTGTTTTGTTCTTGAGTGGCTCTAAAAAGAGCCGTTGTGTTCATTGAGAGTTTTTGGTACTTATAAGTAAGTACCTGTACAGAGTCTAAAGTTGTTGAGGAAGACTCTGTTTCCTTCATCAGTAAAGTGTACCCCATCTCTCCTATACATCTCTTGCATATGAAAGCACAGATTGTTATTGTAAATGGATCCCATTCTATAGTCTCGGAGAAAAGCAGAAACAGATTTATTCACATGTTTCCTAGCTTTCTCAATCTGAGGACAAAAATTATCGGACCAGTTCCATTTCTGCCTTTGGCATATGTTAGAATACACAAAGGCAGTTTTGGGGAAAAGTTAAATCAGTTCTGCAAAGGTGTCCTTCATAAGCATTTCCAGACCTACCCCAGTCAAAGTGCCTAGGCCATTGCCACCACAGTGCACTATTATGAGGTCAGGGTGTTGGATTTGCATGAAGGATTTCTCCAATGGCATCAATTGGTGCCACTTTAACCCTCTCTGTCCAATCCATTAAATGTCTACATTTGCTCTTTGTGAATGCCTTTGTTTTCTGCATACCTTTGGCTCCAGAAAATATAGCTGTGTCCCACAATCCACACTCTAAGCATCTTGAAAGGAGGTCTGGATGCACTCAGATGGTCTCTGTAAATGAAATGGCAGTTTTGAAAGTAAGGTGTTTCTAAAATGGTGGCTAAGATGCAATTTTGAAAAAAGACAAGAAATCATTCGTTGTTTGACAACCTTCTACACTGAAAGGTAGGGTGTATATTTCTGTTTTTTAAACGCATGATTCTTATTGGTTAACAAAAAATGATTGTAAGGAAAATTATATATGATAAGCTGATATGCTGAAAAGTCAAGCACACTTGCTGTCATGATTAGCAACATTGTGTGCTGAACTTGTGACCTGTGTGATCAGTACAGTGTTCCCTGACCTGTTTCTATGGTAACGGGCAGAAGGCAGATTGGGGGAAGGGTTCACATTTATGTAATTTGGAAAGGGTTGAAATGTTTAACCAATAGAAATGTGTGTTTGCTTTTGAATTTATGTGTGAAGGAATGTGATTTGATGTTTATATGAATATGTGTGGAAAATGAGAGGGAAACTTTACCATTCTTTGGTTCTGCTGACAGGTGCACAGTGCAGAGATTCTGTATAAGAAAATCTGGTGTGTGACTGATGTCTGGTGTGTGACTGATATACTTCTTAATCTACAAAACAACTTGAAAGGTGTGTTATTTAATTGAGAGGGGATGTATGTAGACTATTTTGATTTTAATCAGACTAATGTATTTCTCCTGCTAAAGTGTAGGGATTACTTTTTTTCTCTACAATCTTATTGACAGTGTGTGTGCATGTAGAAACCATTCTGTGATAAGCATTTGTGTTTTTCATGTGTTTGTAGACAGGTAACTGTGCTGTGTTTATATTTTGGTAGAATTAGAAACCAGTCATTGTTTATGAATTTGTGAAATTAGTTATGTTTCTACACTAAAATGTACTACTCCTTCTAGATGAAGAAATGTGTTTTGGTATAGTGTAAGGGATAGTGTTGCTTGTCTAGAATCACACAGTGAGTCTGTGTGCATTTGGGAACCACTGTGAGAGAAGCATTTGGTAACATCGTGTATTTGCTGACAGATAACTGTTTTAAAACCTTTCTTGTCAAGTTTTAGTAGCATTAGAAGGCAGTTTTTGCTTATGCTTTGATTAAATGAGTCAGGGTTTGACTCTAAAGTGCAGTTCTGAAATATGTAGTTTGTGTGCATTCCCCTTACCTCTTCCACTGTAGTGAATGAGGTTTGGTAAGCTCCTAGGGACAGTGGTGCTTGTCTAGAATTACACTGTGAGTGTGTGTGCTTTTGGGAACCACTGTGAGAGAAGCATTTGGTAACATCATGTATTTGCTGACAGATAACTCTTTTAAAACCTGTCATGTTGTCAAGTTTTAGTAGCATTAGAAGCCAGTCTTTGCTTATGCATTGATAAAATGAGTCATGCTTTGACACTAATGTGTTGTAGTTTAATATGTAGATTGTGTGTAGTCTCCTTATCCCTTGCACAGTAGTGAATGAGTTTTGGTAAGCTGCTAGCAATAGTGGTGCTTGTCTAGAATCACACTGTGAGTGTGTGTGCATTTGGGAACCACTGTGAGAGAAGCATTTGGTAACATCATGTATTTTCTGACAGATAACTCTTTTAAAACCTGTCATGTTGTCAAGTTTTAGTAGCATTAGAAGCCAGTCTTTGCTTATGCGTTGATTAAATGAGTTAGGCTTTGACACAAAAGTGCAGTCCTGAAATATGTAGATTGTGTGCAGTTCCCTTACCACTTTCACAGTAGTGAATGAGTTTTGGTAAACTCCTAGGGATAGTGGTTGTTGTCTAGAATCACACTGTGAGTCTGTGTGCATTTGGGACCACTGTGAGAGAAGCATTTGGTAACATCATGTATTTACTGACAGATAACTGTTTTAAAACCTGTCATGTTGTCAAGTTTTAGTAGCATTAGAAGCCAGTCTTTGCTTATGCATTGATAAAATGAGTCACGCTTTGACACTAATGTGCTGTACTTTAATATGTAGATTGTGTGTAGTCTCCTTATCCCTTGCACAGTAGTGAATGAGTTTTGGTAAGCTGCTAGGGATAGTGTTGCTTGTCTAGAATCACACTGTGAGTCTGTGTGCATTTGGGAACCACTGTGAGAGAAGCATTTGGTAACATCCTGTATTTGCTGCCAGATAACTGTTTTAAAGCCTGTCTTGTTGTCAAGTTTTAGCAGCATTAGAAGGCAGTTTTTGCTTATGCTTTGATTAAATGAGTCAGGCTTTGACTTAAAAGTGCAGTCCTGAAATATGTAGATTGTGTGCAGTTCCCTTTCCACTTCCACTGTAGTGAATGAGTTTTGGTAAACTCCTAGGGATAGTGGTGCTTGTCTAGAATCACACTGAGTGTGTGTGCATTTGGGAACCACTGTGAGAGAAGCATTTGGTAACATCGTGTATTTTCTGACAGATAACTCTTTTAAAAACGGTCATGTTGTCAAGTTTTAGTAGCATTAGAAGCCAGTCTTTGCTTATGCGTTGATTAAATGAGTTAGGCTTTGACACAAAAGTGCAGTCCTGAAATATGTAGATTGTGTGCAGTTCCCTTACCACTTCCACAGTAGTGAATGAGTTTTGGTAAACTCCTAGGGATAGTGGTTGTTGTCTAGAATCACACTGTGAGTCTGTGTGCATTTGGGAACCACTGTAAGAGAAGCATTTGGTAACATCGTGTATTTGCTGACAGATAACTGTTTTAACCCCTTCAGTGCCCATGACGAGCTGGACTCGTCATGGGCCGCGGTTGCGCTGTGCCCATGACGAGTCCAGCTCGTCATAGACCTCGCCCGCTAATGCAACGGCCGGCACAGGGCGGGGAAAGGGGCGGGCACTGAAGGGGTTAAAACCTGTCATGTTGTCAAGTTTTAGTAGCATTATAAGCCAGTTTTTGCTTATGCATTGATAAAATGAGTCACGCTTTGACACTAATGTGCTGTACTTTAATATGTAGATTGTGTGTAGTCTCCTTACCCCTTGCACAGAAGTGAATGAGTTTTGGTAAGGTGCTAGGGATAGTGTTGCTTGTCTAGAATCACACTGTGAGTCTGTGTGCATTTGGGAACCACTGTGAGAGAAGCATTTGGTAACATCGTGTATTTGCTGCCAGATAACTGTTTTAAAACCTGTCTTGTTGTCAAGTTTTAGTAGCATTAGAAGGCAGTTTTTGCTTATGCTTTGATTAAATGAGTCAGGCTTTGACTTAAAAGTGCAGTCCTGAAATATGTAGATTGTGTGCAGTTCCCTTACCACTTCCACTGTAGTGAATGAGTTTTGGTAAACTCCTAGGGATAGTGGTGCTTGTCTAGAATCACACTGTGAGTGTGTGTGCATTTGGGAACCACTGTGAGATAAGCATTTGGAAACATCGTGTATTTTCTGACAGATAACTCTTTTAAAACCTGTCATGTTGTCAAGTTTTAGTAGCATTAGACGCCAGTTTTTGCTAATGCGTTGGTTAAATGAGTTAGGCTTTGA